>NC_135489.1:21552437-22964937 GCF_052094955.1 Ictidomys tridecemlineatus | reverse complement strand
TCCAAGGCAATCACAGATGCAGATCCTACTGTGACCAAAACTTTGTTCATCCCTGTGTACATTGTTCAACTAAGTCTTCTTCCTCTGGGAGACATTCCCTGTGTGTACTATGCCCAGACCCCTGGTTTTTACCACCCGGGAGGCCCTGGGTCTTGTCTTCATCACCATGCCATGGTCCTACCTGGTCTTACTGAAAAGACATAGATTTGAAGTACCATAGAAGACTGTTTTTTGCTTTATGCCGACTCCCAGATGCCTTTGCAAACTTAAATCCTTCTGAATCAAAATATTAGGTTTATGATCAATAATCCTTTTACTCATTGAAGCCAAAAGGTATATGTTGAAGGCAAAATTTTAAACACTTGGATCTTTTCTCATCTGTAAAATTTTGAAGAAAAGAAACAGATTTCTAGCCATCCTTGCAACTCTGAGCTTATTAATAACAATAGGAATAAGTTACCAGCTATTAAACACTTTCACATGCAAGGCACTAGGTTAAACACTTTATATAGGTAGAGTGCAGGGGAAGCTGATTTAGCTGACCTCTACTGAACCAACCTGGAGGGCTAACTGTGATTCTCCAGGCTGCCTGGGAACTTTACCAACTATTGCTGCTGTGGCACCACAGTAGTTTCACGTTTATGAAGAATTAGTTTATAACAATGTACTTGTTACTGTCACTGTGAAATTTTATTTGTCTGTTTGTTTGTGTTTTATTCTGTAGTGCTGGGGATGGAACCCAGGGCCCTGTGCATACTGGTCAAGCACTCCATCACTGAGCTACATCCTCAGCCTTGCAGCTGTGAAATTTAATTAAATATAAACTAACAAAATATGAGTACACACGAAAAGGAAGTTGTTTCTCTGAATGCAAGGTTGAATGTTTTAGGAGGATTTCATAACGGGAAGCTGCTAAAATATTGCTGTCTAATTAGATATGTGAAGAGTAAAATTTTTGGAAGTATATAATCATTTGGTATGATTTTTGGAACTGACATGATTCTATAGAAAGTGACTTTACAAGTGCCTTCCCAAGTGTATAAATTCTTGCTACATTTAAAGAAACTAAAGCTAGAACTCACAGATAAAGTCTGATGCATATAGTTTTGCAAGAAAGACAATGCAGAAATGCCAACTAGTGGATTCATATTCAAAGAAAAGACCATGGCCCTGTATTAAAAATAAATTTTACATTTTAAGTAAAACACTTGAACTATTACCATCTTTTATGATTCTCTTCTTTAATCAACTTCTTAATTAATTCTGTGGAATCCAGTCCCAATATCTCAAATAAGAGAACTTTACTTTTCTTTTCTTTTCTTTCCTTCCTTCCTTCCCTCCTTCCTTCTTTCCTTCCTTTCTTCCTTCTTTCTTTGGGTCCTGGAGACTGAACTCTGTACCACTGAGTTACATCCCCAGTCTCCTTTATTCTGAAACAGGATCTTGTGTAGAAGCCCAGGCTAGCCTGGAACTTGTCATACTCGGTGCCTCAGCTACCCATTAACTGGGATTTATAAGTGTGCATCACCATGCTCGTCTTTAAATAAGAGATCTTTTATGATATTTCATTTAATCCTCACAATCTTTGAAAATTGTGTATAATTATTTATTTTAGAGAAGAAACGGGCTTAGAATAACATTAAACAACTCACCCAAGGTCAAATATAGCAGAGTTCAAGACTTCAAAATCTGTACTGTTTTTCCCTTTCTGGATGACAAAAATCTATACTTCTGTTTTAAGTCTGTATTCGGCTCCTAGACAACCTGTGCACTGACCACCTAAGTGTGTAGACCCTTCAATTTGAAGCATTGACGCCTTCCCACCAGTCCCTCCCACTCTAATGCTCTTTGTTGACAATAATCTATAATTTGTGAAAAGAGAAAAACAAATCTGTTTCATGGTCAACATTGTTCCCTTGGGTTTTCCAAAGAGAACACCCCAGATGGCTACTTCCTTAGGATTCCTCTCCCTCTGACACTGTAACCGGAGTGGCATTCCAGGAAGGGTTTGGGAGCCAAGCGCGCAGGGGACTTCTCCTGCAGGTAGGGCTGCCCGAGGCGGCAATCCTCTTACCTGCGCTCCTGGGGTGGCTGTCACGTGACGAACCGCTGCGGTGGGGCTGGAGGTTGGTCCTGGGCCACTCCGGAGGGCTGCTATTCCTGGGTGGAGCCAAATGTGATGACTCGGCTAAATCTTCCCAGTCCCGAATTTCTAACCCACAAAAAGGGAAATTAAAAGGTGAAGCAGTGTCTGTTCAGGACAACGGGGCAGCACAGAGCGTGGGAAAGTGAGGTTCGAATGGGGGTGGGGGGAATCAAAGGGTGTAAGATCGCGAGGTGGGGGCGGGAATTGCCCCGAATGACACCGACGACGTGGTTGGTTATGTCCTTTCGGTCCCCACACTGTGATGAGGTGTTTCTTCTTCCCTCTTGCTGTGCTTTCCCTTTATTCTTTCCTCTGGTCCAGTCTCATCCCCACTTTGTCCAGAAAGGACGGCAATTCTGAGGACCTTCCCCTGCACCAAATGACACCGCGCTGCCCAGCGACGCTCCCTCGTGCTGCCACTAGATGGCGCCATCACTCAATGCGCGGCTTCCCCGCGCTGTGGCCGCTGCCTTCCCCACACCGTCCCGTTAGAGCCGCGTTTAATTTAAGAATGGGACGCTGCGTTCCACGCCAAGAGCACCACTGTGACTGACAACTAAGGCTTTAACCGCTGACGCCCTGCCTGCTCCATACATCCCATTTAAACTCTCAGCAATTTAAATGGTTTATTGGTAAAAACATAAAAACGTGGGTCCTACAACCCCTGCAGACCTTAGGAGCCCTCTGCTACATCATTCCACCTTCCCTGAGCTTTTTCACCACTGCATAAATCTGTGTGTCAATAATTATTTATTATCTGGTTACAGCATGTTGGTGAATGCGAGCAATATGTCCTAAAAGAAAAAGAGCTTATTGTTAGGCTAATACGTAACTGAAGAATACTCTCATGGTTCAAATCTTGACGTAAATACTCCAAGGACTGTCCCATTTGATTCTTGCAACAAATCAAGGTAAGAACTCTCCCTACCATCCCCATTTTAAAACTGGTGAAACTGAGGCACGGAGAGATAACCTTGTCCAAGGTCATGCAGTTCATTAGGGGCAGAGTTAGAATTCAACCACAGGCACGGTGATCCCAGACTTGGACTTAGCCAGGACGCTGTGCAGTGGCCCAGTTTGGAAAATTCATTTAGGAAATAAGGGAACAAAAATAAACCAGAGAAATACATCAGAGTAAGGTAAAGAAACTCAGTGCTCCAGAAAAAATAAGAATGATGAGGCTAAAACAAAACCCTTTTTGGAACGGGCTCCAAGGGCACCACTGCTGACTTTAAAGGATGCAGTTTCAATAGAGTGACGGAAAAGGGAAGCTACACTGCCAAACCAAGGGGCCACAAGGAAAGAGGAAATTGAGATGTCTCCCTGCAAAAGGAAAGCAATAAATAGACTAGAAGAGACTGCAAGGTCAAGGAAAGGCATTCTGATTTTCTCGTGTGCTTTAAAAATAGAATAAAGCCTGGGCATGTTTGAGATCAGTGGCAGGAGAGCCCTAAAATGTGCCAAGTGGTGACAGTGTAATAGGAAAATATGGAGGGAGGAGTGAAGGGTACCGGGGAAAGGGTTAGCTCTGGGCAGGAGGAAGAGAGAACAAGCCACAGAAACAAAGATGCATCGATGTGAAAATGAGAGTTCACATGGAGTTACAAGTTCAGTTTTTCCAAATTAGCCTCCATCTTTTTGGTGTAACCAGAGGTGGGTTCTGCAAGAGTGGGAAAAAGACATAATCCCAGCTGGGGACGTAGTTCAATGGTAGAGTGCTTGCCCAGCATGAGACCCTGGGCTCAATTCCCAGACTTGGAAAAAAAAAAAAAGACATAATTCATGTGCTGAATTGATCCCTGTAGTGCTTAAAATCAAACCAGGAACAGAGGAGATTAGAGAAGGGACATCCACTCTGTGACTGTGAAGATTCTCTGTGAAATCTCACACCCATACATGAGCAGAAACATACTTTTTACCCCCTAATGCTGCGAATCAAATCCAGGGCCTTGCACATGCCAGGCAAGCACTCTACCACTGAGTTATACCCCAGCTCCTACAGGAACGCTGCTAATACCCCCTTCTTTCTAATATTACTTTGTATTCAACTTTGAAGACATTTGACACAGAAATCAGAGAAACAGTATCTTCTCTTCTGATAAATGGGAAATCCAAGGGGGAGAGTTTCCTAGTTTGGCTTAAAGCCATGAAGGAAATCAGGGCCAGGACTAGAATTGGTCTCCAGGAGCCCTCCTGGGGCTTACAGTGGCCTCGTTTCATCCCTCTCACAATCTTCTCATGAGTGACACGGGTAGAACTGAAATGGCCCCAGAGTGTTCCAGACACTGTACCAACCTGAGGAGAATCTGAAATCAGGGCACAAGGCCCAAGAGAACCCAAGATTCTCCTTACGTGGCCTTAGGCTGTAGCACAGTTCTTCTGGGAATAAGAGAGAAAGTTTCTTGAATAATTTGATTGCCACATATTGTTGTACTGATGACATGACGTCCTTAAAAGTAACACATCAGAGTGATTTGAGTTAATTGTTTAATGGTTTTCTTTCATCCTTTTGAAGGATTCCTCTTTGTCAGAGGTACCCCAGGGCTGATGCCACCGAGCCTGCATCCTGACAAAAAGGGTAGTAGGCAGAACCAAATCCATCAACAATCCACTTGCCAGTTAGACTTGGGAAATAGGGCCAAGTGACAGTCACCAATCAAAGACATTTCTCTTCAGTTCCACGACTGTCAAAAGCACCTCCTTGTGTGAGCGTGCTTTGTTTGCTCTGGAAACTTGTCTAAAAGTGAGAGGTTTGTCTCCTCCTTCTCATTTTCTCTCAACAGGTATCCCCAAGTTAGGCCAAACCTTGTCTTGATTTTCATTTCTAAAAAGAAGTCAAGTCAGGGGCTGGGGTTGTAGCTCAGTGGTAGAACACTTGCCTAGCATGTGCAAGGCCCTGGGTTTGATCCTCAGCAACACGCGTGCACACACACACACACACACACACACACACACACGCACGCACGCACGTCAGCTGCCTCCTCGGCCAAAGATTGGGAATGCCAACTTCCATCCATTCATCCTCCAAATGTTCATTGGGATCCTACCTCTATCAACAGCATGCTCAGCAGGTGGGATCAAAGCTCAAGGGTCCCCCAAAGAGAACTGACCAGGAGAGGACTTCACACTGGGCCTTATCACAGGACAGTGGCAAGTGCCACAGAGAGTGCTGATAAAGAGCCTTCAGAGTCAAAGGGCAGTCACTCAGGAGAACCTTCATGGGAAATGCACATCTGTACCTGGGCTGAACAGAAACAGTTTGGCACCAAGAGACAGAGGAGAAAAGCATGGAGGGGAAGGTGGGAATGTGGAGGCCATCTAAGCACCCGCTGTCTAGTTAACCCTGATAAGCCCCAGAACCTGCTGGTTCCCTGACTCTGCCTGGGCACGTGGACATCCCTGGCAGGCTCTTCTTGAACTTTGCGCAACTTTCTATTCCCGCTGCTCCATGTGTGGCTCATTTTGTTTTTTGCAGTGCTTAGAATCGAACCCAGGGCCTCGCAAATGCTAGGTAAGCACGCTGCCATGAGGCCATGCCCCCACCCATGAATAGATTTTAAATAAAACAATGGTATTTTTTTTGCTTCAAATTTTTAAATAGAATACATGTCACAGGAAAAAAGTCCTGGGCTTGCTTCTCAATTTCAAATATGCCCTAGCAGGGGAAAGCAGAAGTCCCCGTGACCCTGGTCTCCTCCCCTGCAAATACAGTGCAACAAACTCTAGGAACAGAAAGCTGCTCTCAGTTGTTTCCTTGCCCCCCGCCCCCATGTGGCTGCTCTGCCGTGTTTTCTGACCTCATGACGTGACAGTCACTCTTGGTAATGGAATGCAAGAATGATTCCAAGCTCTTCCTGTGACCTCTTGGCTTGAGATGATCTCTGAAAACGATTCGCTGCTTACTTGGCCCAGAAAAGCCCACAAAATCATGCCATCAAGAGGTTCAGATCTTCAAGTCCCCTGAAAAACACCCAGAAAACTTCCCACCCAGGCCATTACATTTCTAAAAAGACCACCAAGTAGGGCTGGGGTTGTAGCACAGTGACAGAGAACTCACCTAGCATGTTGGAGGTCCTGGGTTTGATTCCCAGCACAGTGAAAGATAGATAGATAGATAGATAGATAGATAGATAGATAGATAGATAGATAGATAGAGGTTAAAAAATTTAAAAACCACCAAGTAACTGAAAGCAGTCACTTCGCAAAAGCAGTGGGTGCCCCTCTGTCACTCATTATGATGGTGGAGTTGAGAGGTGTACCCAGGCCAGAAAGCAGAGCTGGCACAGGATCTCAGTGACCCAAAGGGAGCGCTGAATTTTTGCTGCACATGCTTAAAAATCACAGGAATAATGGCCTTACTGGTTAACTGTAGATTCTTTGATTCCTGAGCACATCCAGGTGAACCAAGCCCCTCCCCCCAAGGTGTACACAGCATATACAGAGGGCACTGTCAGATCCATCCACCCAGGAGCTTCCTCTGCCGCGTTGGCATGATCTTCACCGAAAAGGAACAAACTTCCTCAGTCAGGGGATTGCACAAAAGAAACAAAAATCACTCCCGCCCCCGGGCAGGGGGGAAGATATCCCAGAAGAAACTTATGGCCCAGGAATAAATCTAGTATAAAATAAACAGAAAGGATAGTTGCTTTTTAAAGAAAATAAATTCAAGCTTAAATACCTTTTTACAATAATTATCTCCATAGCTTCACCAGTATTCCTAATTCCAAAAAGTAATCATGGACTTATGTAGACATTTTTCATCCTGACGGATTCAGTCTATAGCCATCGATCAACCGTGTGGCACAGAAGTGTTTAGCAGGAGGGGTGAGATCCAGAAAATGTTCTGTGCCGTCTTACCTGAGCTAGGCGACGAGTTGCTTGGTGTGCCTGGCTTGTCGGTCTGTGCTCACCCCGATGGAAAGCAAATGTAACTAATGCCAGGAACATCACTGGGCTTTAAAGAAGCTCGTGGTCCATTGTAAGCAACGTTTTGTCCTTGAAGATGAAACATCGAACAGATTAGAGTTCAAACACATAATGAGACCGTTTTAGGCAATCCGCCTCCTGATAATTGCTAGAGATACATAATATGTCTTGCAGTTTTGCAAACGTATGCTTCTCACAGCACATTTCCTGTTTCCTTCAGGGTCCACAGAAGCCATGGGAGTCTGGTGGTGGACCAGAGCTGGACGAGGACACAGCACAAGAGAAGGCAAGTGGCCCCTCAGCCATGACTGCCTGCACTCTCATCTCTGCTTTTGACATCCCAGAGCATTGTTGTGCTGTGGGTCATTTTGCCCTCCCAGACTTGGGAAGGGGATCCTTCTCATGCTGTAACGTAATCCAAGCCTGGATACGAAATAAACTAAGCACACTGTTGTGAGAATTAGCGCTGGGAAAGCAAAGTTCCTCTCCCCTTTCTAGTCCATCTTCAGGGAACTTGATTAGCACCATCCACTCCCACCTTTTGGATTGTAAATGACTTCCCCAAGGATTATTTAGACTAGGAATTTTGTGACACTAGACAGCCTGTAAATGTAGAAAACTGGCCACCGGATCTCAGAATCTGGAGTCTGATCTCCTCGGGGCCCACCGGTTACAATAAAGTTTGGAGTTCTCCTCCTTTCCCAGTGCTGCTTGCTGCTTCTCCACCAGTCTGCTTCCTGCAATAATGCCTCTTGGAGAAATAGGGCAACTGAGGGGCTGACTGAGAAGGGAACTCGCCTAGAGTCTCAAACCTAGTTAAGGGAACACCGTTCCACTTGCTCTCCCCCTTGACCAGCTGTTCACTGTTAAGGTCCTGTTCCGATTCACACCACCCTCCTTCCTCCCACCCTGTTGCCTTTCCCCAATAGGTTTTCTTCTCCATCCCTTCCCCCACCTTCCTGGTCTCTAAGTTTGTTTTGAACATGACTTACTATGTTCCTCCTCTTAAAATAGTCATCCTCTCCAAGGAATAGTAGCTCAACATAGAGTACTTGCCTAGCACGTGTGAGGCACTGGGTTCGATCCTCAGCACTGCATAAAAACAAACAAATAAAATAAAGAAACTGTGTCCATCTACAACTAAAAAATAAATCTCAAGATTCCCTTTGCTCTCCCTTCCCCTTCACATTTACTGTGGAATCCAGTAGAATCCCTAGGAGAGACAGACATGCAGGCTTCTCAGGATGAGGAGAGTAATGTCAAGCATAATTGGACCAATAGAACAATAAACCCGTGTCCAGAAGGACCTTAGGATAGGGGCGGCTATCACTTTCAGGGTCACTGGGACGGTGGACCCTTCCTTGATAGTGGAACATTCTTCTATCTACCCCTAAATAGATGCCCCATGATGACCCCATCTGTAATCCCATAACACCAGCCTCTCAATACAACTCCACCACAGCACTCTGCACCTTTCCCAATACTGGTCATGTAATTCCTCCAAAAAAGAGCAAAAGAGAACATCGTTATCAACATTTCATGTTTAAGAACCAACTATGCAGGTCTTAGGTGCCCTGGGACTAAACACAGGGTCCTTTGTGGCTGGTGTCCATTGCTTCCCAGGACGGCACATTAGGTCGTCCCCAGAACTGAAGGGAAAGTTAGCAGGAGGTGTACTCATGACTTGGGGGTGTGGAGGCCAAAGCAGGGAGATTACAAAACTGAGGTCAGCCTGGGCTACTTAGACCCTGCCTCAAAATAAAAAGTTTAAAGGAGCTAGGGATGTGGTAGAGGGCTGGTCTACCATGTGCAAGGTCCTGAATTCAGTCCCCAGTGCCACCAAAAAAAAAAAAAAAAAAGAGAAAGACCATTTGTTCCCATTGAGAATTATCTTTTTCTTTTTTTTTTTTTTTTTTTTAAGATTTCAACTATTCTGTTCTTACCTTTTTTTTCTTTCTTTCTTTCTTTTAGTAATACTGGGAATTGAACCCAGGGCCTTGCATGTGGTAAGCAAATGCAACACCACTGAGCCAAATCCCCAGCTCTTATTTTCCTATCACTTCCAGTAAGTAGAAGTTGACTATAATTGAAAATGACATAGTAAGTTTTAGATTTTTTTAAATCAAGCACTAAAGTCTGTCAAAATTGAGCAAAAGAGGCAGGAGGATCACTGAGTTCAAAGCCAGCCTCAGCAAAAGCAAGGCACCAAGTAACTCAGTGAGACTCTCTCTGTAAATAAAATACAAAAACAATAGGGCTGAGATGTGGCTCAGCGGTGGATTGCCCCTGAGTTCAACCCTGGTACCCCCGCACCACACACACAAAAAAAAGTTTATTCAATTTTTGGAGGGACAGTTGATAATATCTATCAAATACCCTTTGATTCAGTAGTTCTGTGGATAGTTACTCAGGGCCATGGTGATTTTGTACAAATTATAAAAAAAAGAGTGCCTTCATCAAACCATTTTATGTCTACCTGCCAGAAAATTATCATAAATCTTTGAGTGGGATATCTACAGAGTGAATGGGGCCCACAGAGATGAGACACTTAGGGCACTGTCTGTGAATATTGGCCTGTGAATATTGGCCCCAGTTAACATATGAATACATAGGATATGGGGGATATTCATTGTAATAGCAAAAAAAGGTTGCAAAAGACTACAAGAAAGGGTCTGGTTAAATAACTACAATGGAATGCCAGGGAAAATTATAAAAAATATGGTAGATCTATGTGTGTTAATACAAGGAAATATTCAAGGTATATTATGAAGTGAAAAAAGCAAGGTGCACAAGGCAATATATTATAAGTAAATAATGGGCATCTTTTTAAAAAATATATGCTAGCATATCACCTTTTTTGTAAAAAAAAAAAAAATACACTTAAGAAACCATTAACGAGTCTCCTAGGAGTAGAGTCATTGGGTGAGGAAGGAAGCTTTTAGTTCAAACATACTTCTTTATATTATTTGAATTTTATTTTTTTAGAATTTTTTTAATTTTTTTTTTTTTTTTTTTTTTTTAGTTTTTGGCAGACACTACATCTTTGTTTGTATGTGGTGCTGAGGATCGAACCCGGGCCGCACGCATGCCAGGCGAGCGCGCTACCGCTTGAGCCACATCCCCAGACCTGAATTTTCTTACTAAAACCATTTATTATTTTCAATTTCAAAATCAACGAGGATTATGATAGATTAGATAGATAAAAAGATGATAGATCTTTCTTTTCCTCATATCTTTTAGCATTAAAAAATCAGAGATATTTTGTTATTGCTATGTACATCCCCCAATAGAATACCTTAAAAAAAAAAAAAAAGACTGCAGGATTTTCATTGCAAGGAGAGCTAAGAAGGGGCAGGAAGAAACAGTTTACTCAACTTTTGGAGGGACAGTTGATAATATCTATCAAATACCCTTTGATTGAGTAGTTCTGTGGATAGTCACTCAGGGCCATGGTAGTTTTGTGATTTCTGCTGGTGAAGGGGGTTGCTGAGGAACTCAGATCACCTCTTCCTCTGTTCTCTAAGGGCATTTCAGTTCACGCTTCTGAAAACAAATATTCCATTCAGTTATCTATTAGATAATTCTTTTCTTTCTTTCTTTCTTTCTTTCTTTTTTTCTTATTCTTTTTCTTTCTTTCTTTCTTTTTCAGTAGTGAGGATTTAACCCAGGTATTTTACCACTGGGCCATATCTCCAATCCCTTTTATTTTTTCTTCTGACACAGGGTCTCATTAAGTTGCTGAGGGTCTCACTAAGTTGCTGAGGCTGGCCTCAAACTTGCCATCCTCCTGCCTCCGTCTCTCAAGTCACAGGGATTACAGGTATGGACCACTGTGCCCAGCAACAATTAATATATTTAATCATAGAAAAAAGAATATCATTAAGTACATTTTCTTTCCTTTTGATTCCATCTTTTTTTAAAAGCATGCTTTTATTAATTCAGTTCTAATTGAGCATAAGCTCAGCCCATACAGAGTTGCCCATCGTTGAAAAACCCCAGGACCTATCAGAGAGTCCCTGATCGCCTACTTCCTTCATCTTACAGTACTAAGTAGGCACGGGAAGAATGAAATTCTCTTTCTCCCTTAGGTCTTGGGCCCTAGGGAAAGGAAATTATAGCTTTCTATTTGCTCCTAAATTTAGAACCCCTGTTATCATAACTGGAAAGTCAAATTCATTATTATAAATCCTATACTAAGAATTCACCTACCCATGAATATTTATTTAGGTAACACATACATTATTCAAAAAAAAGTGTGAATAAGTAACACAGTAATCCCAAATCTAAAACATGCAGTTACATTTATTTTTTTTCTTAAGAGAAAGTATTTGTATTAAATAACATCTTTTAAAAAATTCCCTTCAAGAATGAATGTCAGAGGAATGTACTTTGAAATGTCATGAATTTTACAAAACATTTTTCTACTTTGGATTTTTTGCACTGTGTATTTGTTCCAATGTCAAAGGATGAGACCTTGATTTTGAGTACAAGTTATAAACATCTTTATTCAAAGCTACAAATTCTATTCTTCTACACATTGGAAAAGAGACTTTACTGACCTTGTCCCAGAGCAAGGCCTTCTCTTGACACATTAATGCAACAAATGCTCTTACACCTTGCTGAATTTCTGTTTGGAGACTGATTTTTTACAGCCCCAGTATTTATTTGCTTATTATATTTGCTTAGCTGTTCTATGTCATTCCACAAATATTTGTTCATTCTTTAAACATTTATTGGGAATCTTCTAGGTCCCTGGATCTCTGCCCAGCACTAAAGAATATAAAGATACATATAAAATTAAAAACAATATGGTTCCTGCCCTTTAAGAAGTCACAGTCTGGTAGGCCATGGGTTCTTCGGTCCAATGTCCATTATAATGTTTGTTCCATACAATCAGGGCTAGGATAAGGTGAGGCAAGAGCCGCCTAAGGCATTCGCTCTCAAGGTGTGTAGTGTGAGCACCTGATAGTGAAGAACCCAATCCAACTCGGTCTCTAGGCCTCCAGCTTCACCCTGTTCTGGCCCCAAATGCGTTAGTCCTCACTGACAGGCAAAGCAAGAGCATTTAGTGTCATTTCAATGTGACAAACAGACTCAGAGAGTTCGGATAACTTCAAATAGGACTACCTAGATAGTAAGTGGCAGAAATGGGACCTACGCCCACCACACTGGCTCCTGTCTCTTGAGTGATGGTGTGTTTATTAGTGTTCTACCAAGAAAGAGGACCACCAGAATGTGTGTACAGACAGTCATGCTCACTATCCAAAAAAAGTCTGTGCATGATGAGCACAGACACAATTTTTTCCCCAATACTTTGAATCCACAGTTGATTGGATCTATGATGTGGAGCCCATGGATAGAGAGAATGGACCATATATATAAATGGAGAGAAAGAGAGAGAGAGATTAATTTTAAGGAGTTGGCCCATGCATTTGGGAAGGAAGCCCCAAATCTGATGGGGTAGCCAACAGGCTGGCAACTCATGGAAAATTTAGAGTCCAAAGGCCATCTGCTGGGAGAATTCCTTCTTGCTCATTGCCAGGTCAGTCTTGGTTCTGTTCAGGCCATCACCTGATTGGTTGAGGCCCATCCACATTAGGGAGGGTCACCTGCTTGACTCAAAATCCATGAATTTAAATATCAACCCCATCCATAAATACCTACCCTTGAAACATCCAGAAAAAATGATTGACCAAACCTCTGGCCACCATAGCTCAGCCCAACTGACACATGAAATTGACCATCAGTATATAATGCATGAATACCTGTGTCCTATTTATTTAAGGACAATCATTTTTAATTGTTCCACTTGGCTTTTTCACTTCCACTCCTCTGTCGTGATTTAAGTCTTTTCTCCTCCCTACCGCTAATGCTCTGGTTAAAGGCCCTTCCAAGATCCCTATAGAAGTTTCCTAACCAGGAGCCTAAAACCACGCTATGGCTTCAGTGGTCCTCATCCCTAACGGAATAACTGTACTTCAGGTTGGTAACCAAGCCTGCCAGAATTCTAGCCCCGATGTTATGGTTACGATGTGAGGCGTCCTCCAAAAGCTCTTATGTGAGAATGCAAGGAGGTTTAGAGGAGAAATGATTGGTTTAGGATAGCCTTCACCCAATCAGTGAATTAAGCCTCTGCTGGGATGAACTGGGTGGTAACTGAAGGCAGGTAGAGTGTGGCTGCAGGGGGTGGGTCATTGGGGGCGTGCCTTTGGGGTATACATTTGGTATCTGGTGAATGGAGTTCTTCTCTGCTTCGTGATCATCATGGGAGCTGCTTCCCTCTGCCACATTCTTCTGCCATGATGTTCAGCCTCACCTCAAGAACCAAGGAATGGAACCAGATGTCCATGGACTGAGACCTCTGAAATTGTGGGCCCCTACATAAACTCTTCCTTTTACTTCCCTGATAATGTCTACACTCCCATCTATTTTTCATGTCTAGGACCAGGCAACCTCCTCCTAACCACACACAATTACTGTTCCTTGCAGGCTTGTCCTCACCCCGCTGAAAGGCCTCCCAACTTCTAACTGCCTGATCAATCTGTCCCTGAGCACTTTGCTCTCCCACAAAGGCCTTTATCACTGGCCCATTTGTGTACCAGTTGTTACTTGGACTCTACCCAGCCCCATGCTGGATTGTGAGCCCATGGAAAGCACGGCCTGTGTTCCAGCCTTCGTGGGTCTCCACCCAAGCCCATGGCCCCAGCTGAGTGCTTGGCACATGATGCCTTTTCAGCAGATGATTCCCCTGTTTATCTGAATCTTTATGATCTTCTCCTGCTAAAAGTGTCTTTCCACTTTAACAAAAGCAAGTACAGGTTTGAGGCATTCACTACCCTTGAATTTAATTCTACAGATGCAAGATAGGAGTTATAATAAATTAGTCTGCCCAAAAAAATGCATTTTATTTCCCAGCAGCTAATTAAAGGCAATAGCAGCTTAAGTAAATGGGTATTTTGTTTAGGACTAATATGATAGGGGGCAGAGATATTAACTTGTTTATGACAATAGATTTTCTCTTTGTTGAATAAAAGATGGCCAGTTAGCCAGGCATGGTGGCATATGCCTGTAATCCCAGTGGCTTGGGAGGCTGAGGCAGGAGAACTTCAAGTTCAAAGCCAGCCTCAGCAATTTAGCAAGGCCTTAAGTAACTTAGCAAGACCCTGTCTCAAAATGAAAAATAAAAAGGGATTGGGATGTGGCTCAGTGGTTAAGCACCCTGGGTTCAAGCCCTGGTACAAAAAAAAATTAAAATAAAATAAAATAAATAGAAAGCCCAGTCACTGGGCAGAATCTCTACAGCCACGGCTATGGCATGCCTTCTGATGAATTGCAATACAGACCCTATTCCGATGGGGCAGTAATAACAACAGAAGGATCTTCTCTTTCCTGTGCCCTGTCCAACACTGAGGTACACCACTTCATCCAGGGAGGAATTTACAATCCACCACACCACCTGACATGTGTGTCCAAGTGTAGAGTTAGGGTGCTGCTGGAGTATTCTGGAAGAGTTAATGATTAGAGATTCCCAGCATAATCTTAATAATGGCATTTTTCTGGACACTTGGCCGTGAAAGGAATTGATCTATTACTATTATTCCTGTAGCCACTCCACTCTAGGCATTTGTGAAATTCATCCAGAATTAACTTAATGGCCAAAGCTTGAATTTGACCAATCATTGGAAGAAGTGAGTAGCCCACCATTTCCCTTCCCCTTGCTGTTTTCCTGCGAGGACTTCCTATACGAAATGTCCTCATGGTGTGATTTGATAATACAACTTAGTTACAGCAATTTTGCTAAAATACTCTAGGTAAGTAAATCCCAAATATGCACTGAATGGAAAGCCCTTATCTTTCCAGAGAAATCTTAGCTAAAGGCCTTTGCTTTTCCTTCTTCCTTCCTGCATCATTCCTCTTCTACCTAAAATGTGTCATATTAAAACCATCTGCTTAAAGTAGGAGTTTTCTTGTCCATGGTAACTTTACTGCTGCAATCAAAATAGGCATGGTTAACCAGGACAGGTTCCAAACTTGGAAGATCCTGCACACATCCCATCCAGGAGTTGTACCTTGAAGGGCAGGTAGGTTGTGGCCAGGGGGTAAGTAAAGGGATAAATGAAGAGAAACAGGTTTTGGTAAATACCTGCTGGAAAGAAGTTGGGTAAAGACTGACAGGCTGTGAAGTCAAAATATAAAACTAAGTAATTGGGAGTTGTATGTTTTAAAGCAAATATAAATGGAGATTCATCTTCTTCTATTTTTATTTGCTTTCAAGTTTTGAGTTTGTAGTTTTCCAAAAGTAGCTCATCAGTTCAATGTGGGGTCCTTGGCCTAAAGATCTGAACAAAGAAAATGATGAAGGGTCATTTCAGTGCCATGTGCTCAGGGCCACATCATACATTTGAATTGGTAATGGAGAGAAGAAGAACCTCTTATTCTCAGTTTTTCACATTGTTGTGAATTAGAAAGAAGTTTTGCAAAAGTTCCTGAGTTCAGTTGCTTCAACCTTGAGCATGTGTTTCTTTGTAATACTGTCACCTCCTCCTTTGGGGTTGGGTAAGCAATTACAGAAGATATTTTCTAAATGCATATCATGGCTATGTATAGTGTGATTTATACACAAAGGATACACATGAAGAAGCTTATAGAGTAATTAAAAAATCAACAACAGATTTCCTTAATTTCATTCTGTGTGTATTTCACACCATCCCACAACATGAAATCCAGCTAATTTCTCCAATACATTTGCTTAGCTTATCTTCCTGTTATTGATCATAAAACATCAACACAATGCCACTGGTTAAGAAAGCCCTTATGTAAGTGATGGTTCTAGAAAATGGAAGACTATTTTAAAGATCTCTTCTGGTGGCTTGAGCTAGCTTCCATCTCTTTACTTCACATAGGTCCATCTTTATCCAAATGATCATCTTTTATATGTAGTAGAACCTAATTGATTCTTATAATTTGGAATTCTCAGGTAAGGATTAATTTGAAGTTTGACTTTTAAAACTGACAAATACCAGCAACTAATAGGTAAGCAAATTCCATGAAGGATTTTTAAATATCTTTTAAAAAAAATTAGCACCTTACAGTATTTTAGGAATACTATTTTTAAAAAATAAAAAGAGTACACTAATATAAACAAATCTTACCTACTTATTAAAGTAAGACTCATGTAAGTAATCTGTTAAAATTTTATAAACTAAATTAAGATAATGAAAATACTTCAGAATAATCAAGCTGCTTTTCCTTTACATATTACCTTATTTAACTTTTTCACTAATTCACTAATTACCTTTAATTTCATGCAAATGAATAAAATTTTATTCATTTAAACATCATTAAAATATTCTGTGTGCCTAATTCCTGCCTCTAAGATTTACTGTGTGATTTCGGACAATTTATTTTATCATCTCTAAGGCTCAATTATATTTTACGTAAGATGGAAAATAACTTGGAAAATTTGTGAAAATATAAAGACACCAGCTCAGTGGTAGAACATTTGCCTGGCACATGCGAGGCACTGGGTTGAACCCTCAGCACCACATAAAAAAATAAATAAATGAAAGTATTGTCCCTATCTGTAACATATATATACATACACACACATACATACACATATGTAAATATATATAATAAAATTAATAATAATAATAATAATAATATATAATAAAAATTAAAAAGACACCTGGTAAAGAGCCCAGGTAGTGCAGACACTCATAAACAGCCATTTCTTTGTCCTTATCTTCTTTTTCAGAGATTCTCAAAGGATAGTCCATGCATATCTCCATTGATCACTTGTTACTGTACAGTCATCCCTCTATCTGCCTGTTCCACTGTAGATGGAAAATATTTTTTAAAAATCTGCATCTGTACTGAATATGTACAGATTTTTTATTGTCTTTATTTCCTAAGCAATACAGCATAACAACTACTTACACAGTATTTACATTGTATTAGTTGTTATAAGTAATCTAAAGATGATTTGAGGCCCAGGAGACAATGTGCAAATATGACATCATTCTATACCAGGGACTTGAGCATCCATGAGGTCCCAGAACCAATCACCCACGTACACAAAGGAGCAACTATATTTTCATTTGAATATGAATTAATTCTTTTGTAAAACTAAACTGGCAATTTATTAAAATAAACCAAATGTTTTCCATTAGTTCTAGTAAATTCTTTTAATAGAATTGAGAACATCTGGTCATTGATGGATCCCTGTTGGCTTTATCCTTTAGGAATCCTTTTAACTTTGCAAGCATCAAGACACAAATTCATAGAGTGTGAAACAAAGAAAAAATTTGCTTTTGGTTTTCTTTTTCTTTTCTTTCTTTTTTTTTTTTTTTTTTTTTTACTGTAACACAAAAACTCAGAGATAGGAGTTATTAGCACTGGTGTTTCTGCTCAGGGAGGGGCCACTAAGAGTCTCAGAGCGTTTCATCTTCTTACTCTGCAGTGACCATTATACCAATGCTTTCTTCTGCTATCTGAGATTGTTGCCACATCTCTAGGTTTCATTCTAGATCTAAAGTTGGATGATCAGAAAAAGGAAACACCAGCTACATTTTTCCCCCTTTTAACAGAAAAGCAAAGTCCTTCTGAGAAGTCCTTTGGCACTTTCCTCTTGTATGTTTTTGGCCAGGATGTGCCACAAGGATGCTTCCTTCCCACTTGCAAGATAAGCAAGGAAATAAAGTATCTGTTGAAGGGAAGATGGATGAGTGTAATTTTATTAAACTAACAATGAGTGATCAACTAGACCAAGGTACATTACCACCCAGAAAAAAAATCCAGAAAACTTTAGCAATAAAGAAGTGATAGTGTGGCAATGACATTGGAAACAGTCTGATCTATGGACTTTCCACTCAAGGTATCTGTAATCTCTCAGGTTAAAGCACTGCTTCCTGCTTGTGTCTGTCACTACAGCTTTCACAGACTGTGGTCCTCTCAGTTGCATTACATCATTGATTAAGAGTAAACTTGTCTGAATCTTCAATATTTTGGCTCTTGGCTTCATCTTTCCTTACCAAAAAAAAAAAAAAAAAATTCTCTTTAAAAGCAGGAAAGCCAGTCAGGCACAGTGACGCACACCTGTAATCCCAACGGCTATGGAGGCTGAGACTGAAGGTTGGTGAATTTGAAGCCAGTCAGCCTCAGCAACTTAGCAAGGCCCTAAGCAACTCAGTGAGATCCTGTCTCTAAATAAAATACAAAAAAAAAAAAAAAAAAGGGCTGGGGATGTGGCTCAGTGGTTGAGTGCCCCTGGGTTCAATCCCCAGTACTGCCCCCTCCCCTCCTCCAAAAAAAGCCTGGAAAGCCAAGTGTAATTTCAGCGATAGAACCTGAGGTTCTACCTAGATCACATATTGGAGGCCAGTTTCAGCAACGTTGTGAGACTTTGTCCCAAAATAAAAAAAATAAAAAGGACTGGGGATGTAGCTCAGTGGTAAAGTACCCCTGGGTTCAATCCCAGTGACAAAAAAAAAATGAAAGCAGGAAGCTGGATTGGATAATTTCATAAGATTTCTCATAGGTCCAAGCCCTATTGTGCAAAATTCAGCAAGTGCACTATATGTACAACTTACATAAGTGTAAGAATATCATGTACTGTACCTTTATCTGGACCTTATGTAAACTTTGATCTATTAGAATCTTAATCTGTCTCTCAGAAACCCACTTTCTCTTTTTGCAGTTAGTTTTTCTTAATAAGTAAACTTGTCTATACTCTGCCCTGTTAGCACCTTTCTAACCAATTTGAACCAATATCACTGAGTCATTCTACAAATGTGTGTGCCTAGTGCTGGGAATACAGAGATAGAGAAGAAACAATTCTTGGTCGACAGAATTGGGAAGACTGATTTACCAGGCAGTAATGTACAAGCCATAGGATGTCATAGGCACTCTGATACTTACTAGCCACTTTGACAAAGGCACGAGTGGTCAGGCCTTGGTGGGGTACATTCACACAGTTCTGAAAGTCTGACTTGTTCATAGCAGAGAGCTTCCCCCAGAAGTAGCATTTTCTGGAATGCTCCAGAAGTGTCTGCTCTAACATGAAAAGGATCTGCTTTCCTCTAATGTTGCAAATGAGGTGTTCAGTTAGGAATTTAAATGTATTTGGGGGTTCATTCAGACGTGTTCTTCCTTGGTTAACATTTGCATATGTTCTACATTCTCATGTTAAAGATGGGCTAGGCAATTGCTACCACTGCTACCCTAACCCTCCTGGCTTTCAGTGAAGACAAGAGTCACTCATCACTGCCCAGGAGGATGATCTCAAGGCTGTGGGAAGATAGCAAAAGAAAAACAGTGGCTTCCTGGTTTCTCTGCAGGCTCAATAGGAATCGCTTTTTTGCCCCGTGGTCACTTGGATTCTGATGACAAACGCATTTGTACATGATACTTCTGGAGTCACCCGATTTTTAGCTAAGGGAAGATGAGATCAGAAATTTAATAACTTTCCAGCACTGCCAAAAAAAAAAAAAAGCGGGGGAGAGAGAAAGAAAAGAAACTCAGGCTTCGTGGTGTATCAGTGCCTTCTGAACTACAGATCGTGGCTCATTGAAGCATTGTGAAATCACATCAGTGGGTCTTAGACATTTTTGTTTTTAAGAAGTAGAACAGAAAAAACAAAACAAACAAACAAAAAGGAGTAGAATAGAAAATATCTGCTAGGCGTGGTGGTGCATAGCCCCAGCTACTCAGGAAACTGAGGAAGGAGGCTCCCTTGAGTCCAGGAGTTCAAGGCCAGCCTGGGCAAATAGCAAGACACTGTCTCTTAAGGAAGAAAAGTATCAGAACGCATTTCAGCTCATTTGGTAAAAGTTGTTTCATAAACATTTGTTGTCAGTGTGCCTTTGTATTTATTGAGACACAATAAATACAATGTAAAATATATTTCTTACTGACAGAAAAAAATAAGTCACTTATTTAATCACACCGTGATACCCCACAAAGGCAAACAATTTTTATAGGTCAATTAGAAATATTAAAAATGAAGCCACTGAACCAGCCATGAAGGCACTTATTAGCTATCTGGCAAATATTTGTTGGATTGAACAGATGTGTTTGTGTGCTTATAGATTCACTCAACAAACACTAAGACAACATTAACTGTTGCAATCTCTTTTAAATTTACTGAAAATGTAGGACACCAGCGGTCTACAAAAGGTTAATCAGATTCAGTGAGCGTCCTTTGGGAGGGATAAACCTTCCCTTTTATCAGGACTGCTTCATAATCTTTAATCTGGCTTAAACCACCCCTGCCCCCCCCACCTGCTGTACAAAATAGATCCTGAGGTCTCTAATCAGATATCTAAAAATATAGCCTCATGAAAGCAATTGGCCCTGGGTCCTATGTCCCAGCATAGACAATGTCGTAAGTCTTGGTGCCCAGTGTTCCTTCTCTAGGCCTGGCATGCTGAACAGTTAACTTTTTGTCATAACTTTCCCAAATCCAGCAGCACTGCCAGTCATGGCTTTGCCATCCCAAAAGGCCACTTTCTCGCTGCCCCTTGGTATGCACAGCTCCTACTGCCCAGAGTTATCACAGTTCTTAGTGTCCAAGTTGTGCCCCAGGGATCTTGTACTGTACCCAGAAAACTGCAACTTGCTGGCCCCAGGCCAAGCTCTGCTCCATCTGCTCTTCTACCTCCCTTTCCTGCAGAGTTCATTGCCTGCCTTGGGTGAGTGGGCCAAGGTGGGGTGGTGGCATCAGCTGAAGAATGTGGGCATGACGAAGCCTCACCTCTGACTTGCTAACAGCCTAGTACCCAGAATGCTCCTCAGATATATCTGGAGGGCAGGCAAAACTCTCTGAGGCCCCTTCTTCTCACCCTCCTTTTCCAAAAGAGAAGGCACATCCTTCTCCATTAGCAAGGAACCTAAGCTGGGCCCTGCAGCTTATACCTATGGTAGAGGTATCTACAACCTCTACCATACTCTGCCAGTGTTTCCTGGAGCAGATGCCTGTCACATTGCTGTCCTCTCTCCTGAAGACCAGGCATTAGTCCTACTATCTAAGTTCTTCAGCCTCTGAGCTACCTATGTGGAAGTCCAGCTGGGGCCAGTCATGTCTAGCGACTGCCACTTCATTCATGCACTCTCTTTATCCCCAGAAAACAGGCAAAGGGTGAACAGTCACACAGGAAGAATCAACCTTCTTAACGTCACTTCTTCCCCTGTCTTCAACTGAATCTAACTTATGTTGAAGGTTATTAGATCTGTAGGGGGTTCTCAGCCTTGTTCCCAATCAAACCCGTCACCGTGGGCATGTTCTCCCTCCTCTTCTGTGTCTAGACTTCCCCAGGACCTGGCAGCACCAAGGACCATGGCTGAAAACAGTCTGCCTCTGTTGTCTGCTGCTCCTGTGAGCTCATTTCTGTCCTAGAGTGAGGAAAGAGTGTCACATTCACAGCAATCAGGGCTGAACTGACTAAGGAAAGAGCTGCTCTTGTCTTCCGTCCCTCACAAATTCTCTCCAGTGGTTTGTCGTCATGGAGGCTGTCTTTCTTGTTGAGTGGAAATTCTAGACCTTCAAGGGGCCTTGACTTTTACAGGGAGAGTCAGAAAGGAGTGAGGTGAGTAGTTTCAGTGGAATGGAACAGCAGAGCCTGCCACCCAGACAGAATCTATGAAGAGCTCTATATTGGTACCCTTGGTCCCACACCCAACATCCTGCCTGCAGGGTCTGTCTCTCAGGGTTCTAGAACCTCAGCGTAGACAACTTGTGAATGGAGCAACACAGCAGTATTCTAGATGAAATAGAATCCCTCAGACTCCCTAGGAAGACCCTCTTCAGAAACTGAAGAACAAAATATTGTCATTTATTGTGACCTGGAAGATTGGTTACTATGTAGATTTTCTTCTAATTTAGAACACCTAGCACCAGCTGGCACAGTGGCACACACCTGTAATCCCAGCAGCTCAGGAGGCTGAGGCAGGAGAATTTCAAGTTCAAGGCCAGACTTAGCAAAAGCAAGACACTAAGCAACTCAGTAAGACCCTATCTCTGAAGAAGATACAAAATAGAGCTGGGGATGTGGCTCAGTGGCTGAGTGCCCCTGAGTTCAATCCCCATGACCCCAAACAAAACAAAACAAAACAAAACAAAACAAAAAACTTGCTCTTGGAATTAGATTTGGGACCAAATCCCAGGTTTGTCACTTAACAGCATATAACTTAATAATCCAAGCTTCACTGTCCCCTGCTATACAATATGGACAATAAATACCACAGCCTTTCTCATCAGGCTGCTATGAGGAACAATCAAGAGAACTGACGCTAGGCACCAAGAAGCTGGTGGCAAACTCAGTAAATGATAACTATGTTATTAACAATTATGAAAATTAGTGGAAGAGCATGGTAAGATAATTAAGACAAATTGCAGGGCATTTGTAGATCTAGGTCCTTATTTCAAAGTAAAAATTAAGTTGATGACATTTCAGCATATCCTACTTGTTTGCTTGTCCATTTGACAATGCATTAGACACGGAACACAGTACGTGGAAAGAACATAGACTTTGCATTGGGCCTCGTGCTTAAATCTCTTTCCTCTTGTTGAATGATTTAGGCAAATTATTTCAGCCCTTTGAAACTCAGTTCACTCATATACAAAGTGGGAATGACAATAATTTACTTGCAGAGTTGCCCTGAGGACTAAAGTCTCTCTTCCCACCCCATCTCTCTGGGCTGCAGCCCCTCCACTGTGCACAAACTACAGGAACACGTTGTAACATTTTGTCTCTCACACTTGAGTGAACGCTTCTTAATTGCCTGGCTTTTGATGTCTGGCATCTAGTGCAGCCCTTGGACATAGCAAGTGCTCAGTAAAAGCTTGGAGCAGAGTGAATGAAATAACTTATGCTGGCTGAAAATACAGTTGGTAGAAGAAATGATTTTCCTTTGTTACACATGGATATGGTTTGAATATGAAGTGTTTCCCAAAAGCTCTGTTGGTTCTGGAATATTTAGATGTGAGGAGATTGAATTGTAAGAGTTGTAAACTAATCAGTCCATCCTGGTTTGTATGGACTGACTGGGTGGTAACTGCAGGCAGATGAGATATGGCCGGAGGAGACGGTCACTGGGGTAGTGCCCTAAAAGGGTGCGTCTTGCCTGTGGCCCCTCCCTCCCTCTTCTTTCCACTTCCTGATCCCTACATGAGCTGAGCAGCTTCCCTCTGCTGGGCCCTTCCCCATGATGTGCTCTGGGTTCACTGTGGACCCAGAACAATGGAGTTAGCCATCTAGAGACTGACACCTCTGAAACCATGAACCCTAAATAAAGTTTACTTCTTCTAAGTTGCTCTTGTCCAGTATTTTGGTCACAAGGGTTGCAAAAGCTGACTAAAACACACATATTCTAGGAAACATTGTTAGCAGCCATATTATAACTGTATTCTATACTGAAAATTTTCCCCACTGTCATAGATGTCATTTGATTAGCATGCCATCGAATCCTTGTAATAAGTGGTATTAACAATGCATTCTATCATATCCTCTTGTCCCCTGGGCTCATGTTATCCAGTCTTGCTTCTAAACATTCCCCTGAGTGGAAAACTTTTCTTAAATTATCATTACATAAAAATTGAAAAATGAAAAGGATTGGGATATGACTTCATGGTAAAGCAACCTGGGTTCAATCTCCAGTAACAAATCATCAATTCATCAATCCATCAATCCAATCAATGATCATTACACAAAGAGCACATGGTCACAAAAACCACAAGTACAGGTAAGCTAAACTAAAAATAAACCTAAATAATTACTACCGTCAAATAATTACTGTTAACATCTTGGATATTGTCTTTTAAAAGGAAACAGCCCCATTGAGATGTAATCCACATACTATATGAGTTGGTTAGGGCTATCTATGTATTAGAATTATTTGGAGAAACATCAAAGGAAACATACATTAAAATAGTGTCTTTCTCTCTTTTCTGTTGGTAAGAATGCAATGCCACAGACTAGGCAAGTAGAATAGAAAAGGTCACAGATCAAGAGGCCACTATCACCATAAGACCCAGTTATACCACTATTTGGTATTTATTCTAAAGAATTAAAGTCATCATACCATAGCAATACATGCATATCCATGTTTATAGCAGCCTAAGACATAATAACCAAACTGTGGAACCAGTCTAGGTGTCCATTAATGGATGAATGGATAAAGAAAATGGGATGGGCTGGGGCTATAGCTCAGTGGTAGAGTGCTTGCCTTGCATGTGTGAGGCATTGGGTTCGAGCCCCAGGACCACATTTAAAAAATTAATAAACAAAAATATTTTGTGTCCATCAACAACTAAAAAATATTTAAAGAAAATAGGAGATTTTATAAATATATATATATATTTATATTTAATGAATTTTATTCAGCCATAAAGAAAAATGCAATTATGTCATTTGTAACTAGGGCTGGGATTGTGGCTCAGTGGTAGAGTGCTCTCCTAGCATGCATGAGGCCCTGGGTTCGAACCTCAGCACCACATAAATGTAAAATAGAGATATTGTGTCCACTGAAAAAAACTAAAAAATTAATTAAAAAAAAAGAAAATGGATGGAACTAAAGATCATTATGTTAAGCAAAATAAGCCAAACTCAGAAGGTAAGGGCCATATGTTTTCACTCATATATGAAAGCTAGAGAGGAAAATGGAAAAGTGTGTGTGGGGAGGTCTCATGAAAATCAAAGAGAAGTAGAGAAGAGGGACCAGGGGGTGGGAGGAAGTGGGGGGACATGCTGGGGAGTAATATTGGCAAATTACCTCTTTCTCTAGTGTGCATGTATGAATACGTAACAACAAATTTTATCATTATGTGCAAGTATAATGCACCAATAAAAATGTGGAAAAAATAACAATAAGATCAAGGGGCTACTAATGATGGCTTCTTGCTGGCAGAGTCCTTGGTGGCACAGAGCTCCATTTGATGAGAGTCTGAGAGCTGGAGTGTGACCACTTGCATGTACATATTTTTTCTTATAAAGTCACCAGCATTTAATTGTGGGGCTCCTCCCTGGTGACCTTATCTAACCCTAATCCTAATGATCCCAAAGGCCTCATTCCTACACACAGTGTTCAGATTACTATTCCACCCTTTCAATACTTCATGATGGAGATTAAATTTCAACATGAGTTTTGGAGAGTACAAACCATTTTCATAGGAGAGAGAGGAATCGATTGGTTTTAAGCAAATGGTGCACCTAATTGTGAATATGCAAGTTCAGAATCTACAGAGTGGGCTGGCAGGTTGGAGACCCAGGGAAGAGCTGCAGTCCAAGTCCTAAGCCAGTTTGCCCAATTTCTTCTTGCTCAGGAGAGGTCAGTCTTTATTCTACTCAGCACTTCAACTGATAATTGGATGAGTCCCACCCACATTGTGGAGGGTCATGCTGTTCTCAAAGTCCACTGATTAAATATTAATCTCTTCCAAATAAAAAATCAAAAAATCAAAAAAAACATACACATGTACACTCACAGAAACACCCAGAATAATGTTTGACTAAGTATCTGGACACTTAGCCCAGTCAAGTAGACATATAAAATTAGCCAACACAGCCGGGTACCATGAGTTCATACTCAGCCTCAGCAAATTATCAAGGCCCTAAGCAACTCAGCAAGACTCTGTCTTTAATAAAATATAAAAAAGGGCTGGGGATGTGGCTCAGTGGTTAAGTGTCCCCAGGTTCAATTCCTGGTACAAAAAAAGAAAAATTAGCCAACGCAGGCTGTCCTATCAAAGTGCCACAGATTGCCACAGACTGCTTAAAAAACAGAATTTTATTTTCTTGCATTTCTGAAGTTTAGACCTCTCAGATCAAGGTGTCAACAGGATTAGTTTCTTCTGATGCCTTTCTCCTCAGCTTATGGATAGCCATCTTCTCCTCATGTCTTCACATGGTTCTTCCTCTGTGTCTGTGTCCAAATTTCCTTCTTTATATACCAGACACATTCAGTTGGAATCTAACCTAATACCTCTCTGTACTTCAATTACCCCCTGTCTCCATGTCAGGTGTGGTGGCACATGTATAGTTCCAGGGACTCAGGAGGTTTGGGCAGGAAGACTGCAAGTTCAAGGCCAGCCTCAGTAACTTAGTGAAACCCTGTCTGAAAATAAAAAATAAAATAAAAATCACTGGGGACACGTTTCAGTGTTAAATCACCCATAGGTTTGATTCTCAGAATCAAAAGTGGAGGGCGGGGGTCAGGGGGAAGCCCTGTCTCCAAATAAAGCTACCTTCTGAGATACTGGGGGGTTAGGGCTTTAACCAGGTGAATTCTGGGAGAACACATTTCAGCCCTTATCACTTTCCATTCAATTCATTAATTTAAGGTACATACAAGTCAATATTTTCAACATTGAAGAAGAGGATCTCTAGCTCTGTTTATAATTGAAGACGAGACCAAGACTAAACAGCCTCCAGCTGAGGAAATCAGATGGCTTCCTAAGGGAGTAGTTTAAGATCTTGCTGGAAGTCACTTGCTTGGTTGTACTTTTTTATTTATTTATTTTTTTTAAGTTTCAAGATAAGAATTTATTTCCTCCAGGAATTTTGCCAGCTGTATAGTTGAAACAATAATTAAAATGTATGATTCCTCCCATGGCCTCCCCTGTAGACTTGCTAACTGCTGACTATGCAGCAAGAGATCTGCTATCCTACACTCGTTCTGACCACTTTATAATCTCATACTTACACATTCTATTTATTACCCTCTGAAGCATATGTACTTCCCAACTAGTAAAGAGCTATTTGAATAGAAATTTTCACCCATGTACCTAAAAGCATAGAATACTATTGTCAGGAAAGAATCATGATATTAATTGTTCAGAAATGTTTCAACATTATTTCCACTTGTAAGAGACAAATCCATTGTTGTTATTTTCTTTATTTAAAAGGATAATGTGAAATGTCTATGTAAATTATGAAATGGGTTATCTATTTTGGAGATTTAAAAACAGGAAGGGAAGATTTCCTTTCTAGTTATTGCATATCCACTGGTTACTGTTGATATTCATTCTTAGTTACTAAAGTGACTTCAAGCACAGTACTCAGCAGACACCCTCTAACTTTTAGCTGGTAGTTTTTAAGCAACATCACTATGCAGTTTAAAGGTGTCCACCCAGCTTATTATGGTTTAAATAAACCAGCTATTCTTGGGTATTGGGGTTTCTCATTAAAAAACAAACAAACAAAATAAAAACCTTGTATAAAACAGAAGTTACCAGGAGTTAAGATAACTGGCCACAGTTTGGTATGTCAGGGTAGATGCTTTAGTATAAGTGAAAACAAGCACCTTTCAACCAGCTAACATATTTTTAGTAGAACCCAGTTTACTGAATTCAAAGGCCTCAAAAGTTAGGAATAGGGCTGTGGATATAGCTCAGTTGGTTAGGAACAATATATTCTGCCTTGTGATAAAAGCAGTCATGTACTGTCTGTCCTCTCTTTATATCACAACAACCCTAACTTTTATGGTTGCAGAATTATGTAGTAAACTCAGAATGGTCTGTAGTTTGGAGGCTGAATATAGCCCCATTACCAGGGTCAAATACCTCTCCATGAGAAAGTTCTATAGCCATACTTTGGCTTTGCTTTGTGGTGCAAGGAATTTTCCAGGCCCAAAATATAGAAACAGGCCTGATGCTTCTTGAATCAAAAGTCAGGGCCCTGTCAAAGTTATATCTTATTCCATTGATACCCTTCTGGCTTGACATGCCAGTCTACACCCAGATTTCCTCCTCTTCAGGCCCAAGAATAGAACCAGAGATATAAACTAGAGCCTCTTTCTAAAAAAATACATGGATATTACAAAGGCATATGTCTCTGCCCAGTTTGTACACCACTCCTGCCTCCCAAAACAGAAGCATAAACCATATCACATAGTCAACTATAAAGAACAATCCAGACCTATTACAAATTGATTTTTTTTGCTTCTCTGTGGTATAATTATCTATTAATAATAAAAATAAGACACTACTTGTATTAATTAGAATTATCCAGAGAAAGGGAACCAATAGGAGATACATCTATCCCTCCTATTGTCCTTCCTTCCTTTCTTTCTATCTATCTATTTACATGAAACAAGGTATGGCTCACGTGGTTCCGAGGCTGAGAGGACCTTAGAGACCCAGAAAGGTTGATGGTGTCATTTGAAGGTCTTGGAGTCTGAAAGCTGATGGTCTTGATTTCAGTCCTGTCTGGGAAGCTGTGGAACCCAGGGGCATGCTCAAGCAAACAAGCAGGGAGTGACTCCAGCCTTCTTCTCCCTTTTTTGTTCAGTTCAGGTTCCCCAAGAATTAGATGTCCAATCACAATGAGGAGGGCCATCTGTTTTATTCAGTCCCCTAATTCAAATATTAATCTTCCAGAAATGTCCTCCACAGACACCCAGAAATGTTTAATTAGTTGTCTGGGCACCCAGTGACCCAGTCAAGTTGATGTGTAACATTAGCCGTCACACCACCATTAACAAGATTAATTGGTTTTCAGATGAAACCACTGAAATGCAGAATCCTGCAGGTACAGGACAGATTCCTATCAACAAAGTGAAGGGAGAAGTACTCCAACCTAGTTTCTTCCCTCAATTGAGGGTTCAGATCTCCTTCCCAATTCCCATCTTTGTCTAATGCTATCACCAGTTTCTTAATCCCCCAAGCTTATGAACTGCAAAACATGGATTCACATTCGACTCACTCTTTTTCATCATATTCGACTCACACACTGATCATAGCATCTTACGTGGGGCTCCTCCTCTCCATTCCATTTACTGGCATATCTTTGCCAGCTATGCCTGAAAGACCACCTTTCTTGGCTCATTCCTCAGCTCAAACCCTGAAGGGCAGTTCCCTGGCACCTCTACCTGAGTCTATAGTCACTACCAGGCTGTCAGGGTCCTTCCTCACTGAGCTTCCTCCTGGAGACTCACCTCCCAGATGGAGAGTCTAGTCTTGCTGACCTTCTGGTGTAAGTCTACACACTGTAGAACACAAGTTGGCAGTGAGTAAATTCCAACCAAATGAGCTAATAAATCTCAAAGCCCAAGGGGCAGATCATGTCACCCATCAGATCATCATAACTGAGGAGGAATGGTTAACGAGCAGTGTGGATGTTTTGCTTTTGTGCAGGCAGAAAGCACAGCAAGGACATTTTGACAGGCCAGTGCTGTGCATGATCTGGCGAATCCTTGAGATCCTTCTTGGGTGCAGAATAATGAAACCCAATTGTTTCATGAGTACTTATAAATAATAACAGACACAGAGGAAGTGGTGCCAGAAATTTCTTAAAGTACATTATACATAATTTAAGTTTATGATAAATATCCTGAGTGACAAGATTTCATTTCAAATTTTTGTAGCTACACTTACACGCAAATCACAATAAGTATGCATAGGATCACTTGAAAGCATGAAAATAAAGGACAAGTGACTTTGGGCAAGCCACTTAACACTTCTGGGCCTCAGATTCCTCCCTTAAAATAAGAAGATTGGGCTGGGCTTGGTGGGGCACGCCTGTAATCCCAGTGGCTCAGGAGGCTGAGGCAGGAGGATCGCAAGTTCAAAGCCAGCCTCAGCAAAAGTGAGGTGCTAAGCAAGTCAGTGAGACCCTGTTTCTAAATAAAATACAAAATGGGACTAGAGATATGGCTCTGTGGTTGAGTGCCCCTGAGTTCAAAATTTCAAAAGAGAAATTTGCACAAACCAGATAATCTGTTTCCTTCAGTTCTGACACCATTTGGTTCCATAAGCAAAAATGATTTCCCCCTGTCTCTTAAATCAGCAAGCCTTTTTTGCAGGAAGGGGATTACTGGGGATTGAACTCAGGGGCACTCAACCACAGAGCCACATCCCCAGCCCTATTTTGTATTTTATTTAGAGACAGGATCTCACTGAGTTGCTTAGTGCCTCACTTTTGCTGAGGCTGGCTTTGAACTCACAACCCTCCTGCCTCAGCCTCCCAGGTCACTGGGATTATAGGCATGCACCACCCTCCTGGCTGTTTTTTGTTTTTAATTTTTTAGTTGTAGATGGACACAATACCTTTATTTTATTTATTTACTTTTATGTGGTGCTGAGGATCGAACCCAGTACCTCACAAGGTCTAGGCAAGCACATACCACTGAGCCACGACCCCAGTCCTGGGCATTGGTTTTAGGACTTCATATGCCAGTAAAGATCCCTCACCTCCAGTTTTTTCCTGTGGGATCCTCAAAGGATCAGAAGTCTTTTATTTCAGAAAGAAGTTTGTTATTTTTAGTACCACCATCCCATCAACCATTACCATCATGTCATTTTAAGATCAGAATTTTAATCTCTGAATAAAAGACAATATTTGTGTTTAAAATATTTAAGTTGATGAAAAAACTCACTGGGTTCTCTTTATTTTTCTCCTTTTGTCACAGGCTAGTGAATATATTGTCATGGATTGGTATCTACTGTCCCTCCGATTTGACACTTTGTTTCCTTCTCTGCAGCCTAAAATGAATTCAGTCCAGCTTCCCAGCCAGGCATTGTAGCACAGGCCTGTAATCCCAGCATCTTGAGAGGCTGAGGCAGGAGGATCATGAGTTCAAGACCAGCCTAAGGCCCTCAGCAACTTGGCGAGACTCTGCCTCTAGAAAAATATTTTCTAAAGGGCTGGGAATGGGCTCATTGGTTAAGCACCTCTAGGTACAATCCCTGGTACCAAAAACAAAACAAAACAAAAACTGTATTTTATCAGCCATAAATATAAAATCTAAAACTTCAGGAGACGATGATGGCAGCAGCACTGAGACTCCCAGAAGTGATGGCTCAGCCAGAGAACACAGCCAAAGATCTGATGCCCCTATCTTAGGTGGCAAATAATGAAAAATACCACCCAGCAGAGCATATATTTTTATCATTTAGGAAATTAAAATCACCATTTGCAGTTTTCGAGAGTATTTTGGAAACTAGTGAAGGGGACAAGGTCCTTTTTCCAGCTGCCACAGGCCTATAGAAACAGCTGTCCAAGAGTGGATTCTCCTGAGAAAAGGTAGCATCAAGTCACTGCCCGTGAACATTTCTTTTAACTTATGTCTTTTAAAAAAGGCCTAACTTCAAAAGTATGTCTGGGAACAGTTTCCATTAGCAGTAACAGTCAATGTAAAATGAGGATCACTAGATAAATCAGTTGACTGTAAAAGCATTTTTCATGAAATCAGCCAGTTGATAAGTAATGGCAATTTCACTGTAGATGAAAAAAAAAATTAAGAACAAAAGACACTTCTGTTCAGAGAGTTAAATCTGTAATAAGAACTCATTTGTCCCTGATTCTCATGTATTAATCAGAATGTTCTTTTATGGGTGAATTTGTACATCACTTGTGTGCAAGTTCGCTTTTCTGGAGGAGTGTATTTACTGCTTCAACTTAAAAGCAGTTCTATACTCCTGGGGTCTCGTTCTTTGTCTGATGAAGTTTGTAGCTAAAGGAAACTTTAAAAATCCTTATTTTGAGCTCCAACAACCTTATCAAGGCTGTCACCTGTCTGTGCTTGTCTCTTTCCTTATTTGTTTCACAACTTTTTTTTTTTTTTTTTTTTGGTACCGGGAATTGAACTCAGGGGCACTTGACCACTGAGCCACATCTCCAGCCCTAATTTGTATTTTATTTAGAGACAGGGGCTTATTGAGTTGCTTAGCACCTTGCTTTTACTGAAGCTGGCTTTGAACTCAAAATCCTCCTGCCTCAGCCTCCCAAGCCACTGGGATTATAGGTGTGCACCATTGTGCCCAGCTTGTTTCACATCTTGATCAGAAGTATATGCATATAATCTTACAAAATACTTATTTCACATGAAAGGAAAGCTTTATTGTGAGTACATGTTGAACATTTATTAGAGACATTTGACTGAAAATTTGAATGTGATCATATTTTAAAATAAGTCACTTTGTGAACATACTTGATCTATGGCATGCTATAAATTACTTGTAAAAAGTTATTATGAAGAGCCTGGGGCTGTACTTAGTGGCAGAGTGCTTACCTAGCTTGCATGAGGCACTTGGTTCGATCCTCAGCACCACATAAAAATAAAATAAAATAAAATAAAATAAAGGCATTCTGTCCATCTACAACTACCAAAAAAAACTTTTTAAATTATTATGAATCACTTATTTGTCAGGACAATGGTTTGTGTCTGGGGAGCACTTCTGGATTTTTATGCTTGTATGTTTTTCAATAGATGGATTATCTCATCTGAGATTCTGAAATTTCTCATTTAGGTATCTGTTCAGAATTTCTTATTTAGAAAGTTCAGGTGAAAAGCGAAGGTAAGACTTGCAAAAAAAAAAAATAGAGGATACTAAATATTGTCTTCAGACTCACAGGATCTTGAAATTCATTTGTTAGAGTTTTGTGACTTAACAAACATTTTCCTCTGATTTTCATTAATTTGATTTAGTACCTATTTATTTCTTTATTTCATGTCTGTTTTTCTCAATTTATTTAAAAATTCATGTTAGCCAAGCAAGGTGGTACATGTCTGTAATCCCAGTGGCTTGGGAGGCTGAGTCAGGAGGATCGCAGGTTCAAAGCCAGTCTCAGCAACTTAGTAAGGCCCTAAGCAACTCACTGAGACCCTGTCTAAATAAAAAAAAAAATTAAGAGGGTTGGGGATGTTTCTCAGTTGTGAAGCACCCCTGGATTCAATCTCTGGTACTAAAAAAAATTCATGTTCCGGGCTGGGGATGTGGCTCAAGCGGTAGCGCCCTTGCCTGGCATGCCCAGGGCGCTGGGTTCGATCCTCAGCACCACATAAAAATAAAATAAATATGTTGTGTCCACTAAAAACTAAAAAATAAATATTAAAAAATTCTCTCTCTCTCTCTTTAAAAAAAATTCATGTTTGTAGTTGATCTAATTTAAATGTGTCTGTAAAGTGTGGATTGTTGGAACTTCAATCATTCATTAATCATCACTTTAAAAGAAAGGCATTTTATTCTTTTTGTTACCAGGGATTTAACTCAGGGGAACTCAACCACTGAGCCATATCCCCAGCCTTATTTTGTATTTTATTTAGAGACAGGGTCTCACTGACTTGCTTAGCACCTCACTTTTGCTGAGGCTTGCTTTGGACTTGTGATCCACCTGCCTCAGCCTCCCAAGCTGATGGGATTACAGTCATGAGCTACCATGCCCTGCACGAAAGCCATTTTCTTTAATTACATTTTTGTTTTCTCAAAACAAAGCCATTTTACCTAATAAGTTTCTGAAGTCCCTCTAACCTGTAAAATGACATGTGATAAACTGCTTTGTCTAGGAGAGACTTTTGTGCCTGATTCCTTGGACCACATTTTTTCCTGGGGCCATGCAAAATCAGTTAAATAAGTGCTCTTTTCTTGAAGATTTGGAAAGGAGTGAACTTTTTATATTAAAATAAATCTATGCTTTGAATTAAAAAAAAACAAAATCTAAAATTTCAGCATTGGGAAATATATGGAGTGAAAGGAATGGTAAATGTGTCCATCCGTCCCTGAGTAACATACCTGCATTCTGTCTACTTTGCTACCACTGGAGAGCCATCAAACCTGCTGACCACTGGGTAGTTCTCTGACTCTGAAGGTGGGGGAAGAAGCAATAACAGCCAGTGATGTTTGGAAATGCTTCCTTACCACAAGCTTCCCTTTCCCAAACTTCACATTGGTGATCTGTACACTCTGACGTGAGCTAAGAAGCATGAGCATGGTTAAGTATATAAATTTCATATAATGTGGTTAAAATATCTCATATCTGCACATTTAAATTGCCCCCCCTTTTTTCTCTCTCTTTTTCCCCCTGCTGGAAATGGAACCCAGGGCCTCACACATGCAAAGCACACACTCCACTACCAAACTAAACCTGCAGCCCAACTTCATTTTGCTCAGAGCAAATATTTCCTCCCCCAGAAGTCTTCCCTGTATCTCCAATCAGAAGCAATCTGGTCTCTTTTGAACTCCTTCAGTATAATTTAACCCTGTATCATGGCACTTTCTAGTTTCTTCCACCTTTGTACTGTGGAGAGATATTTGAAAACCTTAGTTGCCTCTCTATGCTGTAAAGTCCTTGGTGTTAGGGGCTATGTCTTTGGACATCATGTCTGTTAGCCTGTTAACATAATTATGGTGATTTAGAAAGTTAAGGCAAGCTGACTCCATTCTGCCCAGCCACCTCACCCTGATGCCTCTCCCCTTCCCCTTCCTGCAAGAGCCCACTCACATGGGAGACTGACTCCTCCACCCGCCTGAACCCTGAGCACAATGCTAACACTCATTAGCCTACTTCTGAGTATACATGGGGGCTTCCAGTTCTAAGAACAGATGGCAATGTGCCTGCTCCTCCTGTCCCCTCCCCTTTGTGTTTCCTGAGGTTTTGAAACTTGCTCTCTACAATAGCAAGGACTAAACCCACCCCCAATGCATAACCCAGACTCTGACTTTAAAAAGTTTGGTTCAGAGGAAATCGCTGCTGTTCTCTCTATGCAGAAGCAACCTCTTAGATTTCCTGACAGTAAACCTGCTTCTACTTAGCTTCAGTGTGTTGGAGTGATTCAGTCCTGCGCCAGTTTCCTAACAATGTCCAACATCTTTGGACATCATTGTCCACAGACACATTCAGCAGAGTATCCAACAGGAGGATTCCAGTAAATCGAGAAAGAAATGAAGCAAGGGAAGATGGAAAAAAAGGGGAAAGGGCCGAAGGGAGGGAGCTGGAGAACTGATGGGGTTGAAAACCAGTCGATTAATGTCTAAAAACAACCAGGAGTAGATAGAGACGAGGGCCCTGGAAATATGTTGTCTAGAAGGGTAATGTTGTCCTGGTGGCCTGAGCTTTCTCTCTCTCTCACCTGTTTTCATTTTTAGGTGGGGAGAACTCAGGGGCATTCAACCACTGAGCCACATCCCCAGCCCTATTTTGTATTTTATTTAGAGACAGGGTCTCACTGAGTTGCTTAGCACATCACTGCTACTGAAGCTGGCTTTGAATTTGCAATCCTCCTGCCTTACCTGTTGCTTTTTAAGTCCACTCGCTGGATGGGTTTACTTGCCACCTTCCACCCTTAAAGAATTCAGAGCCAGCAGGGTTAAACTCAAGGAAGCCAGGCCAGTTCCTTCCCTAGAATGACAAGTGCTACCAACCCACACTGTTAGAAACTCCCCCTGGTCACCAATGAGCAGATCTGTTTTTACAGCTAAGTGACTGGAACATCTTGTTCAGTCTAATCATTTCTTCTTTAAGGAAACCTAGGCTAGTGCTCCTGATGGCAGCCTGTTTGTCCCTGACAGGAGACATGGTGGCACATGACTGTGTTAATACTAGAAACTCAGCCTGAGTCAGTAAGGGCCTTGGACAGAACCCTCTTTCTCTGATTGGATTCGAGCTCAGATCTTCCTTTCATTCGAAACTCCCTTTATTTTAAACCAATATCCCCATCAATTCAAGTCTGGTCCTTGTCTGACTTCACAGAGCCAGTGTTTCAACTTCAGCCTGTCCAACATAGAACCCTTCCACACACCAGGGATGCTTTCTTCCTGGTGTTCGATTCTTGAAGAGCACAGTTTGCAGGTTAGGAAGCCTCACAGGACTTCACAGGCTTTCCATTTCCCCGTCCAAAGCCTCTTTCTTTCCTGGGCTGGCTCAGCTCCAGGAGATCCTCCCATCTTCCAGTAACCCCAAGGATAAAGGCAGGGTTCTCCGCCTCACCCAAGGTTACCACCAAAGCCAAAGAGAAATCAAAGAGTTACCATCTGTTTTTTCTAAGAAGTGTTAAAACACTGTAAACAGCCACTTCCATGGCACAGGGAAAAGGTGCTGAACTATAAACAATGAGAGCGTGTGAAAGATAAGAGTATGAAGGGCTTCTGCCTTCTGTTTCCCAGAGGAAGCTCACCAAAGACCCAGCGTCACCTTCCTTCTGGCCTGACCCTCAGCACTGGACAGTGCAAGGCTTACAGAGACCTTAACCTGCCCATTCCCAAGGAGACTGTTTGCATTTCTAAGAATCTCCCAATTCTGGGATTCTTTTTTCTTTTCTTTTTTTTTTTTTTTTTTTGGCAGTACCAGGGATTCAACCCAGGGCCAGGACCAGGGGTGCTCTACTATTAAGCTACATCCCCAGCCTTTTTATTTTTTTATTTTGAGACAGGATCTTGCTAAATTTTCAAGGCTGAACTTCAACTTGCAATCTTCCCACCTCAGCCTCCTAAACAGCTGGGATTACAGGTAGGAGCCACCGTGCCCAACAAGGAATTGAATTTTATATCCCTATCAAGGCCTAGCATATTCTCTTATATAAACTTGCTCAATAAAAGTATTTGTTAAATCCATTAATCTTCTGGGGGTAAACTAGCCAATAATGTGAGTTTATATTTAAATAGCTTCAACTTCAAACTTTTTAAATTTGGATACAATTGGTCAAGAAACTATGTTAATAATTTCTTTTACAATTGTACTTTCAGTCCAGAGGTTAATCTATCCACAGATGAGCTTTAATTATAAACCCAAGTGAATTACATTCAAGATAACTGTGTAGTACCTACCTGGCACTTCAAATATGAACTGATACTTTTGTGTTCCTTGGGAGTTGGGGGAGGAACGGTAAGGAACATATTCAAGGTCCCAGCAAATGAAGATATAGATTAGATTAAAGGCCAAGGTAAGGTTTGTGCTGAGATCCCCAGAGTACTGGTTATCAGAGCAGTTGGTAAGTCATCCACCAAGGTGTGCTAGTAGATAGACAATGAGATTTGACTGACTTCCCGCCATGATACTAAAGACAAGTACTTTGCAGACAGGTGATTGCCTTCATTGTGGCAGTTGAGAAGGGTGAGTTGAGCTCTTGCTCTCTATGAGTGCTGAAGGAACTCAGGCACTTAGAGAACCATAAGGCCCCCTCCAGCTTTTAAGCTGAAGTCAGGAGGAATTCTCTCAGTAGGTGACTATTTCTAAGTGACTGCCTTTGCTACATTGCTGGGATGTCCACAGGAGCCTAAGCACAATTGCAGAAGGCAAAGTTAGCACGCGGGAAGTGGGAGGATAGGATGGGGTGGAAATAAAATAGGGTGCACTCATGGAGAGTCAGGCTGTGAAATATGACCCATGGAAGGCAGCAGGGTGGGGAAAGGGGTGGTGAAAAGGAGGAGAAACAATAAACTTCAGACTTACAACAAAACATCCCTCATCTCACCTGAGCCTCACTCTGGGCTAAGAATTGTGTCAAGTATGGGGACAGCAAGGAGGTTCAATCCAACTGGTGAAGGTAATATTTTAGACATCTAAGGAAATGTTCCACCTACCCATCTTGAGGGAGGATTAATTCTAAGTCCCCTTGTGAACCTGCAATAATTTGCACTGACTTCTCTCCCAGTCCAGTAATTTATACTGATTTTGAAATGCACCTCCCCAGACTCCGGAAAGATGAAGAATCTGAAATGAGAGAAATAAAATGTTTGTTTTGTTTTCAGTTTGAAATTGAGTTCTTCTTTCCACTAACCTGCCATGGGAGCATGACATGATAAGTGTTGTTTTTGAAAGGTAAGTTAGGCCTTAGCCCTTGTTAAGGGCTAAGATGTGTAAGATGGACAAGCATTGGAAGGGGGAAGGAGATGGACCAACTAGAAGGTGCTTTAATCAATGAGTGCTGGGAAAGGCAAAGTAAAAATCAAGAAGCAGATCTTGGTGATAAATGCATTCCAGGGAGGTGAAGAAAAAAAATCATTTTCACATTCCACTGAAGTCTGTTGAGACTGATTATATTTCTTGTTATACACTTAGGTGCTTTCCCATGCCCATTTAATTTGTTCTTTAGGAAAACCCTACAGAGATAAATAAGCTTTATGTTGAGAGAAATGTCATGGTCCACTGCTAGTAGAACACAATTTGTTTCCAAGTGTCCTGGCTCCCAGTCTGATATTGTCTTTATGACATTATGGATCCAGATAAGTGGCATCTACACATTTTCAAAAATGGCACAGTTCAGGGGGAAATACGAGGGGCGGTGATTTGGGACATGTGGATGTGAGCTGAGATGGGACCTCTGATTGGAGATGTTCTGTGCCAGTTCGGCTCACAGTCTTGCTTCCCATCCTGGTTTGTATAAAAAGCCAGGGACTTTTCACCACCTGCCCCCTCACCCCCAATCACACTGGCTCTTCATATCAGGTCACTGCTCCACCCAATACTCCACTTTGTCTAAACTCTACAATCTTTCAGATTTCCAGTTTTCTCATTCCCATAACAAATTCTTTTGACTTTTTGGAAACATCAGCCCTTTGATCTTTTTTATTGCTCCCTAGTCTTATGCTTCTGGGGTTTTTTTTTGTTTGTTTGATTGGTTGGCTGGTTTTGTTCGTGTGTGTGTGTGTGTGTGTGTGTGTGTGTGTGTGTACATGCACACACGTATGGTGCTGGGGTTTGAACTCAGGCTTGCTCATACTAGGCATGCATACAACTTCTGAGCTATGTCCTCAACCTCTCCTTCTCATTAGTTCCTTCAAGCCTCTCTAGCTCCCCAAGTGACCTCAGACTCCTTAGCCCATTGTTCAATCCTACATTTACCTTTGATTTCCCTGTATACACCCCCTCCATAAAATCTCTCAACACCCCAAGCCTGCTTTTATACTTACTTAGCTGCTGGAGGAAGCTTCTGAGTCTTAACAGATAATGCTTACAAATCCATGACCTCCACCTCCAGGGGGCCCTCAGCAACCAGGGGTTCTTTCCCTGTCCACTGTCTTCCACATCACAGAGAAAGCCATGAGATCTCCATGCACGCTGCTCTATCACCTTCTGCCTAGAATGTAGCAACACGCTTTCTTCCCCTTTCATGACAGAGAGCAGCCACTCCTTCTGCCCAAGGGCAGGCCCAGTCATCCTCTTCCTCCCTCAGGACTCTGCTGCTTCACGCCACCTACGTCCTCTCTCTTCCTCTACCAACTTCTTTCAGTTTCTAAACATACTCGAACCTGTTTCCTTGACCTCCCTGGGCCCCCAGTCCCCTTAGGCCTTGCCCAGCTTCTCCCCTGCTCCTCTAGACTTCTCAAGAAAGCCCACCTAAACTCCTCACCTCCCACTTGCTTCTCAATATCCTGCAGTCTTTCGCTTCCACATGGCTTCAGAAATTGCACTCTAAGGCTTTCAATGCCCTAACAACAAATCCAACTTTATCTTCCTAGATTTATTTTTTCCTTTAAATTTTTTATTCTTAACTATAGTAAAATACACATAACATGAATTTTACTGTCATAACTGGGTTTAAAAAATTTTTTTAGTTGTCAATGGATCTTTTGTTTTATTTATATGTGATGCTGAGGATCGAATCCAGGGCCTCATATATGCCAGGCAAGCGCTCTACCACTGAGCCACAACTCCAGCCCTGTCATAACTGTTTTTAAATGTGTGGTTCAGCGGTGTTAAGTATACTCCCATTATTGTGCAACCATCTTGCAAAACTGAGACTCTGTGCCCCTTAAACAACCCTTCAGTTACCCTCCCCCCACCTCCTATCAACCATCTTTCTACTATCTCCAAGATTCTGACTACTCCAAATACCTCACTTAAGAGGACTTATACTCTTTTTGTGGCTGGCTTACTTCACTTAACATAATGTCATCAAAGTTCATCCATGTTGTGGTTTGTATCAGAATTCCCTTCCTTTCTTTTTTTTTTTAACAACTACAAAATATATTTTAATGTAAAATTGTAAATTTACATTCAATGCATTGTAAATTTACCATGTTGGCTCATATAATGAGTCATACAAAAAGAAAAAGAAAAGACTTAATAAATTGAATAGAATTTAAATCATACAGAGTATGCTTTCTTACCTCAATGGAACTAGAGAATAACAGCAGATATCTAGGAACCCTCCAAATATTTAGAAATAAGGCAAAATATTTCTAAGTAACCCACAAGGCATGAAATTACAATGAAAATCAGAAAATTTTACAAACAAAATGATAATGATGATACAACATGAGAAATTTCCTGAAATGTGACTGAAGCAGTTCTCGAGAGAAAAGTCAATGATTTAAATGCTATGTTTATTTATTTTTTTCTGTTTTTTTATTAGTTGTTCAAAACATTACAAAGCTCTTGACATATCATATTTCATACATTTGATTCACGCAGATTATGAACTCCCATTTATACCTCGTATACATATTGCAGATTCACATTGGTTACACATCCACTTTTTTACATACTGCCATACTGGTGTCTGTTGTATTCTGCTGCCTTTCCTATCCTCTACTATCCCCCCTCCCTTCCCCTCCCTTCCCCTCCCATCTTCTCTCTCTACCCCATCTACTGTAATTCATTTCTCTGTCTTGTTTTTTTCCCCTTTTCCCCTCACTTCCTCTTATATGTAATTTTGTATAACAATGAGGGTCTCCTTCCTTTACCATGCAATTTCCCTTCTCTCTCCCTTTCTCTCCCCCTTCTCATCCTTGTTTAATGGTGATCTTCTTCTCATGCTCTTCCTCCCTGCTCTGTTCTTAGTTGCTCTCCTTATATCAAAGATGACATTTGGTATTTGTTTTTTAGGGATTGGCTAGCTTCACTTAGCATAATCTGCTCTAGTGCCATTCATTTCCCTGCAAATGCCATGATTTTGTCATTTTTTAGTGCTGAGTAGTACTCCATTGTGTATAAATGCCACATTTTTTATCCATTCATCTATTGAAGGGCATCTAGGTTGGTTCCACAGTCTAGCTATTGTGAATTGTGCTGCTATGAACATCGTTGTAGCAGTATCCCTATAGTACGCTCTTTTAAGGTCTTTAGGGAATAGTCCAAGAAGGGAAATAGCTGGGTCAAATGGTGGTTCCATTCCCAGCTTTCCCAGGAATCTCCATACTGCTTTCCAAATTGGCCACACCAATTTGCAGTCCCACCAGCAATGTACAAGTGTACCCTTTTCCCCACATCCTCGACAGCACTTGTTGTTGTTTGACTTCATAATGGCTGCCAATCTTACTGGAGTGAGATGGTATCTTAGGGTGGTTTTGATTTGCATTTCTGACTGCTAGAGATGGTGAGCATTTTTTCATGTACTTGTTGATTGATTGTATGTCCTCCTCTAATAAGTGTCTGTTCAGGTCCTTGGCCCATTTGTTGATTGGGTTATTTGTTATCTTATTGTCTAATTTTTTGAGTTCTTTGTATACTCTGGATATTAGGGCTCTATCTGAAGTGTGAGGAGTAAAAATTTGTTCCCAGGATGTAGGCTCCCTATTTACCTCTCTTATTGTTTCTGAGAAAAAAAACTTTTCAGTTTAAGTAAGTCCCATTTGTTGATTCTTGTTATTAACTCTTGTGCTATGGGTGTCCTATTAAGGAATTTGGAGCCCGACCCCACAATATGTAGATCGGAGCCAACTTTTTCTTCTATCAGATGCCATGTCTCTGATTTGATATCAAGCTCCTTGATCCATTTTGAGTTAACTTCTGTGCATGGTGAGAGAAGAATTCCCTTCCTTTCTAAGGCTAAAGAATATTCCACTATATGGATAGACTATGTTTTTTTTTTTTATTCATTCATCCACTGATGGATATTTGGGTTGCTTCTACCTGTTGGCTACTGGGAATAATGCTGCGAAGGAATGTGGGTGTACAAATATTTCTTCAAGACCCTGCTTTCAGTTTTTTTGGATGTTTACCCAGAAGAGGAGTTGCTGGATCCGCTGGTCTATTTCATTTTTGGAAGCCCATCATTTCCTCTTTTCTGAAACACTGCCACTCAGTCTCCACTGTGTCCTCATTCTCTCTCCTGGTCCTCTTAGTAACCTTCTAATCCTTTCATCTCCATCTCCTTTGCAGGCTCTCCCTCTACCTGCCCCAGGGGTCTGTGCCAGTCAGGGTTCAATCAGAAAAACAGAAGCTTCCTTTAAGGGGGAAGGTGTTCAACATAGGGAATCCATTATAGATATAGTGGAAAGCTGAAGGAATATGCAGGGCAGTGCTGAAGTAGCCCAGATCAATAACTGCAGGAAAACACCCGCACCCATAAAGTCGGGGGACAAAGAAGTGAGGCTCACCCCCGCCTCTAAGAGAGGTGAGGAGAAGCGCTCAGAAAGCCTGTCCCCCTCGTTGCTCGGTGGGTAATAAGTATTAGTAAGGAAAATAGAACCCGAGAGAGAGAGAGAGAGAGAGAGAGAGAGAGAGAGAGAGAGAGAGAGAGAGAGAAGAGTGTTTATTGGCTGGGATTATGGAGATCAAGAAGTCCCAAAGATGTAGTCTGCATCTAGAAAACAGTTGTGTAATTTGTTCTAAGATCAAATAAGGAGCGATTGAAGGGTCTTTTTTTTTTAACTTTTATTTGCATTTACTTTGTGCTAAATTATTCCCATACCAGGAGTTTTTATTGTTGTTGTTGTTTGTTTGTTTGTTTTCCCTTCAGGGATATCTTTCTTTTCTGTACAACTCCTCTCTGGTTGATGAGCAATTGATTCCTTTTTAGTGAGGATCATTCCAAAGTGGTGGCAGGGGTGAGGATGGGGTTCATGTATGAGTCAAGTTCAGAAGTGCATTGCAGGTGTGTATTGTTCACCTGGATATGCTCAGTGACAAGAGAATGTACATCCAAACACTTAAGTTCATCATTTTTCTCTGCATTTTTAATCAGCAAAATTTTAGTATCCTCTTTGGGCCACAAACCCTGTGTTAAGTCCCACTGTTTGGCCTGGGGACACCTCTTAACCCCACCATTGTAGCACTAGTATGGCACATATTGTTTCCTCTTTTTTTGGTGTGGGGGGGTGGGGGTACCAAGAATTGAACCCAGGAGAGCCACATCCCCAGCTTCCCCTTTTTTAAAATATTTTTTTAATTGTAGATGGACACAATGATTTTATTTTATTTATTTTTTTTTATGTGGTGCAGAGGATTGAACCCAGTGCCTCATACATGCAAGGCAAGTGCTCTACCACTGAGCCACAACCCCAGCCCTCCCCAGTCCGTTTTTATTTTTTATTTTGAGACAGGATCTTGCTAAATTGCTTAAGGCCTCACTAAGTTGCTAAGGCTGGCTTTGAACCTGTGATCCACACACTGCTTCTGTAAAGTAATATTTTCAGATACTTGATAGCTTTTGAACATGCCTACCCTTGATAGCCTGGGCAGTTTCCGCAATGTTCTCACAGTGAATAGGAAGATATGAACCTTTTGATTTGCATGATTTTGTGGGGTTTTCTTGGTCAAGACAGTAGCAAACCATTTTCACATATCACCTTGGACTGCTTACAGGAAGAGCTGGAAAGGTCTTAAGCAAAGGAGCAAAATAGTCATTTTTGAAGCAATTGCTTGGGCAACTGTGGGAGTCTAAGAGGAGCAAGAAGAGTCTAGCAGAACAGTTGGGAGGGGTGGGAACTTCTAGCCCACAGGGAAACCAAAGACTGACCGGAGACAGTGACACCTTGATGGAGTGGAGAGGGACACTGGGCGGAACTTGGGAGGCAAAGGAGTCAGGCAAGTTGAAGAGGGTTCCTGGTCTCTAGATAGCCGAGGGGCATAGAGGGTACCACCAGCTGACACAGAGAACAGACCAGTGCAAACAGGTTGAAGAAGGAAGATGGCAAGTTCTGTGTGTCGCCTATTTAATTAGAGAAAGATTGAGGTGGAGACTCCAAGCAGGCAACTGGGGGCAAAACACATCTCGGTTTCAGAAATGTGTCTGAAGTTCAACAGAGGGTTCTGCATGGGACACGTGGGTTGGGATGTCATTGGCACATGGATCACATGGTTAGTGGCCGTAACTATGAGAGTTAGAGAACAGAGACCATGCCTAGAAAGTGTGTTTAGTGAGAAGAGGGGTGGACCCAAGATGGAGTCCCAGCTGATCTTCTGTGCACTGTCCTGAGCTCCATGTCCACCCTTGTGGACTTGGCTCCTTGAGGTTCTGGCTTTCTTCCTGCTTCTAACTGCTGACATGATCACTCCAGTGACAAGAGTCAGCCATAGCTCCAGGTTAGGGAAAACAAGATCAGAGGGGAGAAAACCAAGAAGGAGAAGGTTAGGGAAAAGGAGATCAGGGAAAAGAAATCAGGGAGCAGGTCAGGCAGAAGAAGGTTGTGTAAAAAACATGTAAATTTCAAAGCCACAAGGAATATAGTCAAAACATGAAGTGAACCTCTATTTTCATAGCTGCAAGAAATAAAGTTCTCTTCCTTCCCCAAACTTACACAAGTATTTCTGTTGTTACTCAGGTCTTTTCAAGGAATGTAAATGGAATCATAAAATATAATTTAAAAAGTCATTTTTTTTCCTTCACAAAATAAGCTAAAATATATTTCCCTACCAAGAAAAAGGGTTAGAGTGTTTTTATAAAGATCCTCTGTGTGGAAGCTTTTCAAACGTGTTCTACAGCAATTACCAGTCATAAATTATTTTCTTGACATGCCTAACAATATGTGCCTCTGGCATGGGAGAGACCTGAACAAATTCCTCTTAACAAGGAACACAAGATAACCAAGACAGGTTTCCTAACTTGGAGGCTGGGAAGTTTGGTCAGTTTTCAACTTGAAAACCTTGAAATGTTAATCAGTTAAACTTTTGTGCCGGATCTGACTACCGGAAAATGCTACAAAACTTTTATGTCACAACTTGAATTCATAAACTGCTGACAGGCAAAACAGCTGAACTTAGATATAAAACTGAATCCAGCACAGGATTCTTAATCACAAGTGGTGTGTGCATTTAGACTGAGAAAAATATATTTGTCTTCACTAATTTCCAACTGGAATTTAACATTTTCTTTTGTTATGAATATAGGCAGCAAACTACTAGAATGAACAGAAATTATAAGCTTTTCATATAACTTTACAGTTGTTGAAAACACTTTGAAATATCCTTATTGTCAGTTATTAGATCTACCATTATATTTTTATTTAACATATTATAAAGTAGCATATATATTATTGTACTATAAATTTGAGATTTAAAAAAATTGGTAATTTTATTTCATTGTAATTGGATCCTTCAGTCATCCTTGTATTTTTGGTTTTGTGCATTTAAAAAACCATTCTGAGGCTGAGCATCTTGGTGTATGCCTATAATCCTAGTGACTAGTGAGTCTGAGTCAGGAGGATCACAAGTTGGAGGCCAGCCTCAGCAACATAGGGAGACCTATTTTTTTTTTTTTTTTTTGGTTGGGGGAGGATACCAGGGATTGAACTCAAGGGCACTCAATCACTGAGCCACATTCCCAGCCCTATTTTGTATTTTTTTATTTAGAGACAGAATCTCAGTGAGCTGCTTAGCACCTCACTTTTGCTGAGGCTAGCTTTGAACTCCAGATCCTCCTGCCTCAGCCTCCCAAGCCGCTAGAATTATAGGCATGCACCACTGTGCCCGGCTATGCTTAAGAATTCTTGATCTTTACTTTTTGAATACAGCTTATGGTCCCTGGCTCAAAGATATGAACAACAGATTCTATTTGGACCATTTTGGAACCTTAATAATTTGGAATCTAATTACCTTTTTTTGCAAAGTAATATTATTTAGAAATAATCATTTTGTTTATGTTCTGTGCAATCTAAGTATAATTTTGTTTCAAGCACAAAAAAGGAATGATATTCCATTTTCCTTTGAAAGCCTGTTAATCCAGAATGTTCCCTGTTAATGCTGGGGCTGATAAAAAACCCCACAATGATCAAGTCCTAATATGAACCATTGTAATTATGACAAATCTCCAGGGAGGTTCTAGGGTCTCCCAGACATTCCTAAGGAAACCACTTATAGGAAGAACACCTGAAAGAATTCCTAGCCCAGGAGTGTAGCTTGGTATGGAAGGCAGTTTGCTTTGAAAAATTTTTCAGAATGCTAGAAAGTCTAAAATGAAAAACACTGGGAGAGAGGTCACACCTAGGAGGTTTCTTTTGTAATGAGAACATGTCTTATTAATATAAAATGTATGAGGTATTTAATATAACAATGTCAAAGCCGTTTTAGGGTTCTGACATTTAACACAGCAAAGGATCTGCCTTTGTTGCTAAGTAGGAAAAGATTTTGGCGAATCAAACCAAATTTACCCATTATAGTATCCTTCAATTACTCATCTGGGCTGGGATGTGGCTCAGTATTAGAGCACTTGACTGGCATGTATAAGGCCCTGAGTTCAATTGCTAGTACCACCAAAACACAAACAAACAAATAAACCTACATCTCTTATAGCACGTTTCTTGGCCAGTGGAATCTTGAATGCTTTATAGAAAAATGTCCCTGTACTGCCCCCAAGAGATAGAATCTCAGAGGTAAAACTTCACACTCAAGAGTAGTCTGAGAACACTGACACCTATGGGGTTTATTAAAGACACAACACAGAGCTCTGTTTAGGACACCAGAACACTATTTGGTATCCTGAATTTTTCCCCCAAACATCAATCAGAGATTTTGCATCCATGTTATTGGGTGCAAATTTTCTCCCTGGTACCTAGTTCACTATTATGCCATCTAGTGAATGAACAATAGCATTGTATTGCTAATGGTTTAATCATAACATATTCTCAGTGATGGAAGGAAAAAAAAAACTGTGTTTGCCTTGGCACAGGAACTTCTTGAAATTGAAGGAAATATCACGGACTTCTTATCATCCCATACGTAGAAATAAAAACCTAATCACAGCTGTGTGAGCTCCCAGAGTCTGGTACATCTAAGTCCCCCATGCCTTTCAACTTGCATGGAACTCCTGGACTTGTTGTTAAAGTGCACATTCTGATGTGGTGAGTTGAGGTGGATTTTTTTAACAAGTTCCCTGGTGATGTCAGGGTTGGTGCTTCCAGAATTCTCTAGAAAGGATGTATTGAAAATGATGGAGACAGGACTGGGGTTTGGAGCAAGTAACATCAAGTAGCCTACAGCTCAGTCAGATTTTAGGGGCAATCTCAGCAAGGCTGAATCACTTTCATAAAAGAAAAGAGATTAGTTTTACAATGCCATGATACTAGTTAATTTTTGCTTTTCTCTCTGCAGTTTACCTAAGTTCTAGATTAAAACCAAATGTAGTATGATATTATACATTAAAGTGATATTTTTATTTAAGGAAGAAAGGTTCTTTTATTGCTAATAAACCTATAGGGGTTAGAGGTATAGCTCTGTAGTGCAGTGTGTGTTTAGCAAGAGCAAAGCCTGGGGTCAACCTCTAGCACCAAAGCAAAAGCAAAAGCAAAAGCAACAGCAAGAAAAAAAGAAAAGAAAAGAAGTCTATGATGTTAACTCTTTTGTTCTTTACAGACATTTCTAGAACTTTCCTTAAAGTATTTTAGTAATAAAGACACTGCTTATTATGGTATTAGTTTACTCTTTAGAGAGCCTGAAAAGTTATATTTATTTTAATTACATAGAGAATTGTTACCACTTTTTTGGAGGTAATTACCACCATTAGCACTTCATTGTATTTTGGGAAAACATTTTGTTTCTTAATGATAGCACTTGCCTATACAGAATGGTTTTGTGTCTCACTTCCAGTCTAGGCCAACAGGAGATTGTTTTGCAGAGTGTCTAGCACAAATGCCTTTAGATATACTGTTTACTTTCTCTTCTATTTTTAAAGAGTTTGCATTTTTAATGATCCTGATTTATTAGAAGATAATTCTCAGTGGTAGGGGCAGCATTCATTATTAATGTTTTCTATTCTAAGTCAAATGGTGTTGTGTAACTCTAAAGATGTGGTTAGCATAATCTATCTGCTTTTGCTACAGATAGATAAGATGTGAGCCTAAAACAAATGATCTTACTCACGCACACTCTCCTTACAAAGAAAATGACCTTCCATAATCCTCTGAAATCTCAATGATATGAATTTTCTTTAAGGAAACATATTGTGGTATTTGGATGGATGAAATAAAGCTATCCAGTTTTCATGGTGACCAGATAAAAATTTTAAGAAAGGTTGGTGAAGATGTACCCATTCTGAGAAAACTGACACACCACTTTAAACTCTGCTAGGTAAAGAATTTTACAGGGAGGTCAGTCACAGGGCCAGGTAGGTACCAGCAGCCTGTGCCTTTAAGGCTCCTCCCACTTCACAGGTGAGCAAATTGTGAAGACACAGCAGCCTCAATTTGCCACAGTATAGAACTCAACACAAAGTGGTCCACACCGAAACCTTTCTCTGTTCAGAGACCAAGCCTGACACATATTTCCTCCTTCTGGTTTCCCATGGACTTAGGCCTTGTATATTGTTTTAACTAATCTTCTGTTTTGCAATCCATCCTTTTACAAGAAGAGCTGGTATCTTCTTTCTGGACTCAGCGTTGTGTACATTGTCTACAAGGCCATTCGGAGAACTCTGTCAAGGCCAAATGAGCTACATCCTGGACAGCCAAGAATGTTGCTTGTTTTTTCTTAAAGGGTCCAGCAAAGGACCCTGAGAAGGGAGCCCGTAGGAAGACACTGAATCCATAACAGAGTTCCAAGGGGCATTTACTCAATAAAAAATGAGAATTTGTTGTTCTTTTATGTGATTATTGGAGTGGATATAAAATGTCCACAGTGAAAAGTGTGCGCAATACATACATTTCAAGCTAGAAATGAATCTTTTTTTAAAAAATATTTTTTAGTTTTTGATGGACCTTTATTTTATTTATTTGGATGTGGTGCTGAGAATTGAACCCAGTGCCTTGCACATGCTAGGCAAGTGCACTACCACTGAGCCCCAGCCCCAGCCCCTGGAAATGAATCCATGTGGCTGTGGCCTAGACTGAGACAGAGGTTTCAGCTTCCAGTAATTTGTTCTTTTTTCAGCCAATTCCCCTTAATGGTAACCACTTCTGTCATCACAAATATTTTCTTAAAGTCTACATTTTATAAACGTATCGAATTAGTCATTCCTGTGCTCATAGCAACATGTATAATATCATAAGGGTGGTTTCTCATTCACAGTAAGTTTAGCTTTGAAAGTAATAAGCAGAATTTAAGTAACAAATTATCTGCTTAATCCCAGCAAAATTGAAATTAAGACCTACACAGGTTTTCTAGGTCCAGAAGAAAGACCGAATCTTTTGATCATACTAATAGTCCTTGGAGTCAGTTGAGAATTTAGATATTTAGATACTTCTGGATTCAGGAAAACATTATAAGAAGCATATACTGGGTGTAATTAATACACACAGTGGGACATGGGACAATGTCTCATAAACATTCATATTTTTGAAGAGAAAGATGACTATAGCCTTGTGACAATTTTTTTCACCTAATAAATTCTGGCACACATACACACACAAAAAAAAATTTAGATTTTGGAATTATAGATAATAGTTTATGGGACTGTAGCAGATATTTTATTATTTAAGGAATTTTCCTACTGAAGTCAAGGCTAGCCCACAATCACGTCCTCCATAAAGCTTTCTGTGGTAATTAATCCCAGTTTAAGAAGGGATCACTTTTATTAAAAAAATATTTTTTTAGATGTAGATGGACCTTTATTTTATTTACTTGTTTTTATGTGGTGCTGAGGATTGAACCCAGTGCCTCACACATTCTAGGCAAATGCTCTACCACTGAGCTATAGCCCCAGCCCTGGGATTATGTCTTTTAAACTACTGTAGCACTTTGAGCTTACTGCTCACATATTGCCCTAAAAACATCTTTTTATAATAAAATGTCTATTTAAACCCAAAAGTAGAAACTGTAGTATAATAAAACCCCATAAAGACATCCCCAGCCTTAACAATCTTATTTCTTCTATCCCCACTTCTTCCCTAGAGTGAATGCATGACATAATGCATACTTCACCTGCAAATATTTAATAACACACTGCTTTTTATTTTATTTCCATGAATAAATGCTTTGTCTCCATATTATGACATAAACTCTTCCTTGGTGGGCAAGTACTTCATCCTTTTTTATTCCTATTTCCAATTAGCTCTTCTCAGCAGGAAATTTTACACATGAAAGAATTAATTATGCCCCTAGGATTGCTTGATCAATACAAAGCACCAGGCAGTGGTTCTTCTTTTTTTTTCCCTGTAAAATTTTTTAATTGGTTCTTTTTAGTTATACATAACATTAGGATTCATTTTGACATGATTATAAAACCATGGAATATAATTTGCTCAAATTCAGTCCTTAGTACTTCCCCTTTTCCTTCCCCTCCTCCTGTTCCCTTCTCTTGACTCTGCTGATCTTTCTGCTATTTACTTTTTGTTTGTTTGTTTTAGTTAGCCTCTTGTGGATATACATGATGGTAAGATTCACTGTGAAATGCTCATACATGTACATAGGAATGTTAGGTCAGATTCATTCCACTGTTCTTCTCCCTTCCCCTTCATCTAGTCTACACATATTTTCTCTATATTGATGGAATTTCCCTCCTTTCTACCCCACCCCCTACACATTATTTTGGACTAACCATTTGACCTTTGGCTTTCTGAGTCTGGCTCATTTCACTTAGCATGATAATCTCCAGTTCCATCCATTTATGAGCAAATGTCATAATTTCATTCTTCTTTATGGCTGAGTAATACTCCATTTTAAGAACAATGGTTCAACCAGGCACAGTGGCAAATGCCTGCAATCCTAGCAACTTGGGGTGGGGGGCTGAAACTGGAGGATTGCAAGTTTGAGGCCAGTCTCAGGAAACTAGCAAAGCCCTAAGCTATTTAGAAAGACCCTGATTCAAAACAAAAAATAAAAGGAAATGGGGATGTGGCTCAGGGGTTAAGCACCACTAGGTTCAATCCCCAGTACCAAAAAAAAAAAAAAAAAAAAAAAAAAGGCTGTTAAGCTTATAGCTTGTATCTCAATCACCTGGAGAACTTGGTAAAACAAAACTCTTTGTAGTAGAGTGAGTAGGCACAAGGCCCTGGGTTCTGTCCCCAGCACAGCAAAGAACAAAGATTGTTGGGTCTCAGCCTTAAGTTTCTGATTTAGTGGTGGTGAAGTGGCACCCCCCTTTCTCCACAGAAAAGCCCTCTTCACCATGGCTGATTTTAGGACTGTCAGCAAAAGAGTCCATTGTAGATAAACTTCCTATTTTCATGTCCCCCTGTTTACTTGGCCACTGACTGAGAAGATACCAGCACTCCAGGTGCTGGACACCCCCTTACTAGTTTTTCACAAAGGTATCCAGTACAGTACTTTGAAGAAATGTGCACACAAGGCCTCTGGCCTTGAGCTGGGCTTCACAGAGATGTCTACATTTTTAAGATAAGTTACAATTGGGCTCCGTAGTAAGAGCTGGCAGGGGGAGGAAAGAAAGGGGAGATGAAGCTCCCCTCTTCTCAGGTGTTGTCCTTGAAGGGTTAACTTGCCCAGAAAAGTGAAAGAAAAACCTGCTTTTATGTGAACTTCTGCAGACTGTGAACTTCTGAGCCCCTCCCCTTACATGCTGGGTATAAAACTCTGAAACTTCCTGAACTCAGGGTTCAGGGGATTGATTAATTACAGCAAAGGCTATACCCTCTGAACCTGGCTGCAGCCAAATAAAACTGTTTCCTGCTGTCTTCGGTGCCTTGCCTCATTTGTCCCTACAACAGTGGTGTGTGAGTATGTGTGCGGGTTAGAAATTGCATCTTTAGGGGCTGGGGCTATAGCTCAGTGGTGGAGCGCTTGCCTCACATGTATGAGGCACTGGGTTTGATCCTCAGCACCACATAAAAATAAGTAAATCAATTAAATAAAGGTATTATGTCCATCTACAACTAAAAATATATTTTTTAAAAAAAGAATTTGCACCTCTAACAAGTTTCCTGGTGATGATGATGATGATCTGTAACTAACTACATGTTGAGAATTCCTGCAGTTGATGTTGACAGTGATTATCCTGCCCAAATAAACCAAATGTTCTTGTGATATAATCAAGCACTAATTGTGAGAACTTGAGAATACAAGAAGAAATAATTTTTATAAATTCCTACTGTCATGGAATTTATAATATACTTTATTAGAAGTATATAAAATAGCCAGGTGTGGTGGCACACCCTTACAATCAGCTACTCAGGAGACTAAGGTAGGATTGCAATTACCAGGCCAGCGTCAGCTACAGAGCAAGACTCTGTCTCAAAATTAAAAACAGCTGAGGATGTAGCTCAGTAGTAGAACAACCTTGGCTTCAATCCTTAGTACTATTATATATATATATATATATATATATATATATATATATATGTATGTATAAAAGAAAACTCTTATTGGTATAGGATAGATAACAATTTTTGGAAAGTTCTCCATTGATTCCAGTGTGCATTTACATACTTTTATACATACCACAGGCCACTGAAGAGGTGGGTTTAGAATTTATCCTTGAGTCATAAAGGGGGTTTTAAATGACAGCTTACAATGAGTTGGGGGGTGGTTCCCAGGTAGAGAAGGCAAGGAGGGAGGGGGTGGGCCTGACATAGTGCTCCACAGGTTTTTTCTTATCTTTAAAAGACATTGAACTGTACACAAAAATATTGTGTATCACTTATTTATCGGTGTACCCTTGAATAAATCAGCCTCTAAGTCCTCAAATTTTTCCACATTTAAAATGGGATAATAATTATACTTACCTCATAATGTTAAGATAACTAAATTATTTTAATATATACAGGAGGGGCCTTAGAACAATGCTTAGCAAATATTAACTGCTTAATGAATGGTTATTAATATTTACTGCACTTCATCTACATTCCAGGCAGGGAGCCTGAATGAGAATTCTTTGTTTGCATTTCATCCTTCTAACTTTACAATAAAACTCTTGCACATTTTCACCTCATCTCCTTTCAATGCTTTTTGAGATAGGTAGGAAAAATTTAATCCTGCCCACTGACAGGAGAAAAAGATGCCCAGTGCCTTACTAAAAGAATGTGTGGGGGGGGGGAATGTGTGAGAGCTGGGCATGGTGGTTCACGCCTGTAATCCCAGCAGCTCAGGAGGCTGAGGCAGGAGGATTGTGAGTACAAAGCCTGCCTCAGTAACAAAGAGGTGCTAAGCAACTCAGTGAGACCCCTGTCTCTAAATAAAATACAAAATGGGGCTGTGATGTGGCTCAAGTGGTCAAGTACCTCTGAGTTCAATCCATAGTACCAAAAAAAAAAAAAAAGTGTGAAAGAGAGCTCTAGAATTCAAATATTCCAAATGTCCAAAGTATACTCAAAGTATACTGTTTACTTCAACGTAAACAAGTAAACAGTAAAAAATAAATAAATTTTTAAAAATTGATGAAAAATTGAGGCATTTGTCCAGAAAATTTGCAGCCCCAGCCCACATTCAAACTCATGGATTATCCATAACTGGGTTATGTCCATTCTCCTTCAGTTGAGCCTTATTTCTGGTCAAGGATTGTCAGGATCTATCTCCACTCATTGGAAGACCTGTCTTTTTCACTCCCTCAGGGAATGTTCAGGATGTGACTGAGTCCTGGTCAGCCTTGGACCCTACTCCTATGTTCCTCTTTTTTTTTTTTTTTTTTTTGGTACTGGGGATTGAACCCAGGGGCGCTTAACCACTGAGCCACATCCCCAGACCTCTTTATTTTTTATTTTGAGACAATGTCTCACTAAGGCTGGGGCTGGCTTGGAACTCATGATCCTCCTGCCTCAGCCTCCAGAGCCACTGGGATTATAGGCATGCACCACTGTGCCAGGCCCTACTTATTCATTTCCTATTTTGAAAAATAAGCCTCTGTTGGAATAAACTGATTCTAATAGGGTTTTTTATTGTCTGTGCCTAAAAATCATTTCTAACAGTTACTGTTAAAATGTACAAGTCTTTGTTCCTATCATAATAACTTAATTTATACTTCTTTCTTTAGCTTATAACTCCTATTAGGTCAAACTGCCGATGTCAGATCTAGTAGTAGCAATGATGATAATAATAATAGTACTTTGGTTCTGTGTGCTCTTGGCTTAATTTATTAGACATAAGATCTTTAAAATCATTTTTAAGAATTTCTAGACTTAAAAAATATCTACACACTTGCATTATTTCTAGAGACTTAAGGGTATATTATACCCTTTGGCCTCTTAAATATTAACCAGTGAGACATCTTATAGTGTCTCACTATAACAGCATCACTGAAAGATGAAATAACTCAGTTCCAGCAATACTGAATTGGTAAAGGCTAAATAATAAATTCAAAATAGTTCAGGATTTTTCAGTTTAAGATGATTATTGTTTCAAGTATGTGACTCACTTTCCACGCATCTGTTTTCAATCATTAATAAAAAGCATGATCAGTGGTAGGGACCATTTACTTTAAAGGATGTAGAGGATATACTTTAAAGATCTTTTAAAGGATATAATTCCTGGGAGTTTAATTTTAGTGTAATTCTTGCCTACTGAAACTAGCAGAGGGGGTTTTAGGTGTCTTGTTACCACTAAAGATTACTCATATCTTCCAATTACATGTCTTTTCCCATCCTTTCATTGTTTAGATCCCTAACATAAGTAATATATCACCAAGTACCTGTTACACAAAGGAATATGTTAGGTTGCTATATTAATTTTTCAAGTACACATGTGTATGCATTGGAAGAGAGAGACTCAAGCTCTTCCACACTGCTAAAATCCTTAGAGCGCAGGCCTTCATGTTCTTGCTTGTCATCATGTGGCCCAGTGATGGATGCCATGCCTCCAAACATTTCTGGCAAAAAGAACTGGAATGGAGGGAAAAGAGAGAAGAAAGGAAAAGAAAACAAAGGCACATGCGAGTCTTAAGCCTTTCCAGAAGCTCCACCCAGCTGCTTCCCTTGTGGTTCTAACGTGGTCCTCTTAGACCAGCAGTGTCCAACAGAAATAAAATATGAGCCACAAATAGGAGCTACATATTTCTTCCTTCCAACTTTCCCTTCCTTTCTCTTTCTTTTGCTAGGGATCAATCCCAGGCATTGTTCATGCTAGATACATACTCTACTACTGAGCTGTACTCTCCAGCCACCCCAAAATGTAATTTTAAATGTTCTGCGGCACAAAGAAAGAAAAAGGGGATATAGATAAATAGCGAAACGCTTGCCTAGCATGTGTGAGGCCCTGGATTCAACCCCCAGTACTTAAAAAAGTGAACAGAGATAAAATAAATTTTAATGTATGTCACTTAACACAGAATATCCAAATTATTGCTTTGACATGTGATCAATGTTCTTGATATATTTTACAGTTTTTTAATTACTTCAAATACAGGATGTATCTCCCTTTAAAACTAGCCACCTTTCAAGTGTTCCATAGCCCTACCACCATATTGGACAAGAAGCCTGTGATACTGTGATATAACAAGAAATAGCTACTTGGTCTCTGCCCTGGTTCCTGAGACAGAACTCCTAAAATCTTTGCAGATTGGGCACTATGATTATCTTCTGTACTAACATTTGGTCTCTATCCCCAGCTCATGATGAAGAGTTCATGACTTTTGTAATTGTGAGTGATAACATCGATACGGAGTTATTAAATCTCTGGGGATTTTCTGGGTAATAAGAGAATTTTTGCTCTAATGAGGGAACACTCCGTGGGTTCCAAGATAGCCTCAGGACCAAGGAGGCTGGTTCTAGGAAAACCAACCATGTGATTAGAATTAGAACTTTCAGACCTACCATTGACCTCCAGTTGAAGGTTAAATTGATCATCAGTGGTCAAAGATGAAATCTATTATGCTTATGTAAGTAACCTCCATAAACCCTAGAGGACAGGGTTTGAGAATTTCCTGATTGCTGAAAGTGTAGAGGTGCCTGGAGGGTGGCATGGCCAGAGAGGACAAGGAGTCTCCACACCCCTTCTCATATACCTTGCCCCATGCATGTTTTCCATCCGGTTGTTCATCAACATATTTAGTAACATCCTTTATAACATACTGATGAGGGTGTATGTAGTAGCGAAAAAGCCTGTTTTTCTAATAATGAACTAGTAGTATGTTTCTTCACAAGAAGCCTTTGACCAATCACTGGAAGTTTCTAAAGAGAGAGGAAAAAAAATGTGGATTGTAGTCGACCAGTCAAACAGGTATCTGCCTCCTTGACATTAGCAGACATTTCATTTAATAAGGATGAACTGACTCAATTAAACCAAAATAAGTCCCACCCATGATAGCTCTCTAGCGTAGGACAAATTTTAAAAAAAATTTATTTATTTATTCCATATGCCTTGCCTCTTATTTCTCTATCGATGAAGCATCTACAAAGGCAGTTGAAGTTTTGAAGTTTCCTTCATTCAGCTTGCTGCATCTTGAAAATTTCTGGCTAGCAGGGTTATTTTAGGTCACGCTTATTTATAGCCCTTTTTTTACTGCGGTGGTTACTATAGCAGCCATACCTATCATCTGTAATCTAACTACAGTGTTCTCTCACCTGCCCCACCCTTCAAAGTTCAGAGTGGCATGGTTGCTCCAGAATTTACATAATTGTCAGACTTTGGAAGAAAATGATTCGTTTTTCTCTGGTACTCCTCAATTTTCTCCATCCTACATTTCCATCTCTTTTAATTTGCTTATTCCATATGCCTTGCATCTTATTTCTTAAACTGTCATTACCACTTTAAGAGTATAAAACTTCGAGTACTGTAAGGAATTTCTGGTGGCAACATTTCTGAATTAAGAATGAACAAACATCCTCCTAAACCCTAACCGTGGGTGTGTTCAGATGTGGGAAGGCGTGGTTCTTGCCTCTTTCAAGGACAGGAAAATTTAGCGCACCAGCGCTTTCCCAAGAACATTGAATATCTATTTACGGTGATGTGGCGGTAGGGATGATTAGTAAATCCCCTGCGGATCCATAACTGTGTCACCAGCGGTGAAGAGTGGCTTAGAATTCTGAGGAAGAGCCAGTCTTACACACCCGGATAAAAACAGCTCCGAAACACAAAGAGTTCCTCAAGTGCGGGAGCCTAGTGTGTCTTGGGCACTCCCCCTTCTCCCTTTCCATTCTTCTGCCCCGTATCCAGCTCCATCGTCTCCAATCCTCTACGGATCGTGCAGGAGGGACCCAGACCTCAGCTTCCTCTCTTCCCCCGGGACTCCAAGACTGGTACCCGCAGATACCCCCGCCCGCGCCTGCGCAGAGCCTCTTCTCGCGCGAACGTTCGGCCCCGACCCCCCACACTCCCGTAGACCCCAGGAGGGACCGGCGTGGGCCGCCGTACATCTGCCTCAGCTCTTTCACGGAGGCGCACCTCCGAGTTCCTCCTACTCTGCGGGGTCCTTCTCCCGTCCTCGGGATCGCCACCACACAAGCGTGCGCGGCCTGTGAACAGTTAACCTCGTGGATTCGGGCTGAAGAAGGTGCTGCTCGCGGAACCGGAGCGCCCGGCGGCGAGGCCTCTAGGCGGAGCCCCGCCCCGCGGCCGGCTCCTTGCCTCCCATTGGTCCGCGCGCCCGTCCGTTCGCCCATGGGCCGGCGCCGCTTTCCTGGCTACCTCGGAACGTGCGGGGCCGCCCAGACCAGTGCAAGCCAGAGGTGGTGCAGGCTTCAGAAACTCGGAGCTGAGAAGGGCCGGGCGGCGCCGGGGCTGAGCATCGCGGAGCCGGCTGCAGGGCCGCGGCCTCTCCGCCCGGAGCACCACCTGTCGCTGGGTGAAACGTCTGATAAGGCTGGGCACGGTACGCAGTTGAGGGCGGCCTGGGGCTGCGGGGCTGGGCGGGGAGCCGGCGCCGGCCTTCTCGGGACCGGCCCGGGAAGCCGAGCGCGGCCTCCACGCGGGTGGCCCGCGTCTGGCGGATGCGCGGCGGGATGAGGGTAAGCGGCCGGCGCAGCCCGAGCTGAGGGTGTGGGGCTGATCGGATCCGGCGCACGCTTTGGGGGCATGTTTTCCCGGTTTCCACGCTCGCTGGTGCCGGGGTTGCCACCCCACCCCCGGGGGTCGGGCATCTTTTCTTTTCCTGCTCCGGCGCCGGTCAAGACCGATTTTTTTTGTGGCTGGAAACCCCTTAGACAGAATATTTTTCTCAGCGGGGATGAGGGAGTGGCAGTGTTTGTGTTCCTCATTTGAAGAGTGTTGCTGCAGGCTAGAAAGTTCCAAGATCCGAGTGGTTCCGGAGTGGTTCAGTCCATTCATTTGAAACAGCATCTGTGCACCGGGGTTGGCAGGTGTTTCTTTAACGCTCGCGACAACCAACTCTGCCTGTGGTGTTGCATTTGTGACCTTAGATTTGACTTTATTTATTTTTTGGTTCTGAAGATTAGTCTAGAAAGTTAACGTGGCTTGTGAAAGGCGAGATCAAAATAACCTCGACCGAAGAGCTTCTTTACGAAACGTTTTGTCATCTCATACCTGTGGATTTGCCTTCCTGAGGCTTGTGGCAATCACTTTCTAAGCAAAGCAGTTAATGGCATTGTTATTTCTTTTAATGTTCTAATTGGGATAACAGTAGAAGCTCTGTTGTTCCTGATGGGCGGGGCACTCCTCTCAGTAGATTATCTCAGAATAACCCTTTGGGGTTGGTACTGTTATTATCTCCCAGTATACAATCGAAGAAGCCGAGGCTTAGTTAGGAAAGTTAAGTTAAAAACCTGGATTCAAACTCAAACGGTCTAACTTCATAGTTCCACTCTCCCCTCTTAACGTGTGTGTTCCCTTAAGGACTTGTACCTGTTGTTAAACTAATTGCAAAGTAATGTCATAAATATTCAGCTTTAGTTTCAAAATATTCTGCAAGTCAGAGAAGTCGTTTTCCCAAAACAAATAGATGTATCTTTTGTGTGAGTATATAAGTAATTGATTATATATTGTAACGTTACACAGCTTGCAGAAATACAGAACAAAGGTTTAATTGTCTGTTTTAATATTTATTTTTTAGTTGTAGTCGGACACATTATTTTATTTATTTTTATGTGAGGCTGAGGATCGAACCCAGGGCAAACGCATGCTAAGTGAATGCTCTAAGGCTGAGCCACAAGCCCAGCCCTAATTGTCTTTTAAATTGGATTTTTAATCAACTTTTGGCCTGATTTGTAACTTGTACCTGACTCTTAAGGATAGTTAGAAAGCCTTGAAAATTCTATATAGAGGCCAGAAGTGCTTTATCATATAATCTTTATCAGGCATTAATAGAAAATGTTGGGTAATGCTTTTGTAGACGTTCTTCATTCTCTTGAGAGTAACATACTCATGCTTAATAGTTGTTACTGAAAAAGAGGTGCTTGTGGGTTTCACCCTTCTAAGGTGTTTGTGTATGTTTCTGTTTTTTAATGAAAATACATGTGAGAATTATAAAGGAAAAACTTATTTACCATTTTAGGGTTGGGTTTTGTTGTTTTTGTTTTTGGTAAGTTAAACGCTGTTATAATGCTGTTTATGTCTAATTTGCATTTAATTTCATATAAAGAAGCTATTCTAATCCATATTAAAGTTTACATAAGTTAAACTAAAATTTTAATATGTTGGTGAATTTATTAAAGGTTAGCTAGTTTGTTTGAAAGTCTTTTGCTTATATGGCTGCATGTTATACTTAGTTTGGTGAACATGATACAGATTTCAGAAGTAATGAATCAACTCCATAGAGATGTTTGATTTGCCTGGATCTGTTGCCAAATTCTCATTCTTGATCTAGAGATTTAAATTGAAGAAATGCTTTAAATGAATGTTAGTCATTATCTTCAGAGCCTCTTAGTATGGATTTCATCTTTAGAAGATGTTGATGGAGAAACTAGCAGGCATTTAGAAAGCAACTTATGACCACCTTGAATGACTGATAATCAATGCACTCATCAAAGCACTCAGAGCACTGTGATAAGTATCTTAAATGGATTATCTAATTGACTTCTTAAAACAGCCTTATTTAATAGCTTTTCTTGTTCATCCCCATTTGAGTAATGAAAGAATTGCAACTCAGGGAGGTTGTAGCTTAACTCAGAATCGCCAGTGTAGCAAATGGCAAAGCCAGGATTTGAAGATCAGACAGGTTGACTCTGGAGCTTGCTCTTTGACCACTCTTGCTAGACAACCTAGGAATATGTTTTAGTGAATAAACCTTCAAGTCAATCAAGCTCAACAATTATGACAATTAAGATTATAAAGCTCTAAGGTTTTGATGCTTTATATATCTATTATCATTACTATACACAATTCTGCAAAACAGAGTTTCCTTTCCCTGTTTTATTGATGAGAAAAAAAATGAGATTTCTTAGTGGTTTCCAGATTGGACTTTATAGACAAGTTTTTTAAAAATATATTTATGGGGGTGGGACATTTGGGACCAGAGGTAAGACTGCCAGTTTCTACTGTCCCCATCCTTTCCTAAAAGAGAATATTTTTACTGTCCAAAAGGTAGAAAAGTCATAATTATGACATAAAAACAAAAAAATAATTTAGTATTATGAATATATTACATTGTCTTAGATTCTTATTTGGTTACAGACCAGTGAAAATGTCTTCCATACTAACACCAGATCATTTGGGAACACAGGGTGACAACAGATTCTTAATTGATAATTAGCCAAGACCTCTCTTTAGTGAACAGTGTCTAGTGTTTTGGTCTCTCCTGAACAGTCTTCCCAGGTCTTAACCAACTCTTTTCTGCCTCCTGGGTAAGGCCTGGGGAGGGTGACTTCCAGCAGCCAATGACATAATAGTTTTAGTCCCAATCCAGGTTGTAAACACCATGGAGAGGGAGTTCCATTGCCTCCCAGTTCAAGAACCACCTTCTTTATCAAAATTTACTTTTGGAAAGGACCAGGTATGGTTGAATGACAGGGACACACCAGGGGAGAAATGAGGTATGTCCTAATGGTATCCAAGAAACTGTGGAGTAAGTAGCTTGATTTAGCATGTTTATTTAAAGTTGGAATCTCAACCATCTTTTGTTTCCTGGTTTTCTTTTCTTTCTCACCCCTCCCCTCTACTGGATATTGAATCCAGGGCTCTTTACCACTCAACTACATCCCCAGCCTTCTGCCCACTTTTTTTTTAAAGGAAAGAGAGAGAGAGGATCTTTTAGGTAGATGGACACAACACAATGCCTTTATTTTTATGTGGTGCTGAGAATCAAACCTGGGTCCTACCCATGCTAGGCGAGTACTCTACCGCTGAGCCACAATCCCAGCCCTGCCCACCCCCTTTTTTATTTTTTATTTTGAGACAGATTCTGGTTAAATTGCTGAGGCTGTCCTTCAATTTGGATTCTCCCGCCTCCGCTTCCCACTGGGATTATTGGTGTGTGTGCCATCACACCCAGGCTTGTTTCTTGTTTTTACTTCTTTTATTCTTCTGTCCTACTATAAAACATAAGGAGTTAGGTGTGGTTTTCCTCATTTTATGTGTCTCCAGCTGATAATAACTCCACCTGTCAGTTTCTCTTTGTAACTGTCTTGCATTCTAATTTTGGCAGAGATTGGGTATTTTTCTTATTATTTATTTATTTTCTTATTCATGCCTACTTGTTTTAAAAACACTATTAAACCAGGTGCATGGTGCACACCTGTAATCCCAGTGGCTCAGGAGGCTGAAGCAGAAGGATTGCTAGTTCAAAGCCAATCTCAGCAATAGTGAAGTGCTAAGCAACTCAGCGAGACCCTGTCTATAAATAAAATACAAAATAGGGCTGGGGATGTGGCTCAGTGGTCGAGTGCCCCTGGTACCAAAAAAACACAAAAAACACTATTAAATTTTATTTTATATTTTATTTTACTTGAGTAATTTAATGATAGAGCATTTTTATAAATTATAATACTCTTTTACATATATTTTATTATTTGATCATCACAGTTATCTGTGACAGGTGATGTAACCTTTATTATACAGGCTGAATTCAGTATCTGATAGAAGCAAAATTAGAGCTGAAAATATAAGACTTCATATTTTAAATGTTGGTCTTAATTAAGTTAACTGCTGATTGCAAAAGATTTTTTTTTTCAGATTGCCTTTGATTTTAAATAAAATGTATCCATACTACCTTTAAATTTGCCTACCTCACCAGTATATTATAATGTTTTGGTACCAAAATTTTTTTATGGTAAGTAATGATGTTACCCCTGAAAGAACCACATAAACATGTGATCAAGTTGTCCTTCAAGACTCTTTTTTTTTTTTTTTTTTAAATAACAATGCCAAGATTTAGGTTTTCTCCTCCTTTTGCCTGGGTGTCCTCTTTTAATACTATTGTAGTGGAGGGGAAGCTCCCTGGTGCATATTTCTCTGCTGCTGTTGCTGTAATTAATATTACTAATAATATTATATTGTTTGGCTAATTTTGTAAAGGATTACAGAATCTAGAGTCAGTGGTTAGTGCTTTCTGCAGTATGTTAATGAATGTAAAGTGGCATGGACCTTCTAAACAATATAATCCTGAAAGATACGAAGTCATATTTGAATCATTTTATATTTAAAAGTAGACTTCAAGAACTTGCTAATTAAAGAAACTGAGTAAATAATCTCTTATAAAGCAGATTCTCTTAAAATTAAAATCAATGAAGTTTCTCAAAGCAGGCTCCTGTTTATTCTTCGGCAGTGTACATTTTTAATAGATACTTAATTATTGAGGTAGTGAAGATAATTCATAGGTACATAGAAGTTATTAAAAAAAAAGAAAAAAAGAAAAGAAAAAACTTGGGGAAAGCCTGTAGTTTTAACCACTGAGCCACATCCCTGGCCTTTTTTATTTTTTATTTTGAGGCAGGGTCTTGCTAAGTTGCTTAAAGCCTTGCTTAGTTGCTGAGGCTGGTTTTGAACTTGCTATCCTTTGCAGCCTCCTGAGTCTCTAGGATCACAGGCATGTGCTACTGCTCTGGGCTTTTTTTTCTTTTATTTATTTATTTATTAATTAATTCATAAAGGAGAGCTATAGATACCAGTAGAACATTAAGAGAGTAGTACGTGTGGTGATTTAATAAATTTCTATCAAATGCAAGTTTCATAATAGCCAGAAAGACATGGACTGCTGTAGCTTTAAGTAGAAATATGTGAGCAGTACTAACTTTTGATCTCATTCTGGCCCTGTTATGTGGTAGGGGCACAATAGATGACTAAGTAATTATAACATATGTTCAAAGTGATGACTGTATCAACTTCAACTTTAAGGTGGTCGATTAGTCACATGTTGGAATTTCCCTTTCTTACTCTAAAAACACAATAATGGTAACTGAAATAGAAACAGAGCCAGGTTTGAAAGCAAGAAAGGGAAATTTGCACATGTAGAAATGAAGAAACAACCTCTGGCAGTGAGCTGGAGTGGTAGAGAAGTGTCCCGTGGGTGGATAGGGAACAATAAATACTAGGAAGGGTCTGAAGTAGTAATATTGCTCACCAGGAGATGGAAACTGATTTCCCAAGTCTGCATGACATTGGGATCCCAAATTAATTGTACTTCATGAGAAAGCACTGCCCTCTTGGTGGAGTGGCAGGGGGTCACTGGGAAATCTGTATTTTCCCTGGCATGGAGGTGAGAGTTATGCCCCTCACTCCACACCAAAAACAGAATCCTAAATCTTTTACTCATTTGAATTTCGGTTTGGAATTCTTCCCCTGAGGTGTGTTACTATTTAGTACAGAAACTAATTTAGAAACTGGATTTAGCTTGTAAACCCTGTGGATTTTATAAAGGCAAACTTAAAACTGTCTCCAAATGTTGCTTTCTACAGCACACAACATGTAGGGAGTGCTGTCAAATATTGCTGTTTTCAAAATAATGAGTTATAGATCTATATCTAGGCACTAAAGACTTTAGAATGCTAATCTTGGGAAGGTCTCAGAAGAGTCTTCAGAACAAATATTTAATGAAATCAAGATTTTTAAAGTTATGAAACATAAACACATGTATATAGTAAAAGATCCAAACTGAAATGTATACATAAAATAATTGAAGTGAAAAAATGGCATATCTGAAATCGATAACTAAAATGCTATGAAGTGGATAAATTGTTTATTTAGTAAATTAAATTTTGTCTTGCATCTAAGAAAGAGGTACAGCGTAACTAAAACTCAGGAGCTAAAAAATTTGGATTAAGAAAGGTAAATCAATTTAGAATCCTGGACTACTAACTACCTGAGTAAAATTGGATGTACCAATTTCTATCTTTGAGCTTAATTTTTTTTTATTTAAATAAGAGTTAGTTGATATCTAATACTTATAATAACTTACTGTTATTCACAGAAAGTCTGTTTAAAGTATGTAAATCCACTAATTAGAATAAAACAGTTTAGCTTGGGGCTTGTGTATATAAACTATACAGGAAAAATTTTTATAGAAATAAACAAAAGACACTGGTGAAAAGGCATTAGGGCAAAATATGGGAGAGGGGAGAGCTCCCAGCATCCTAAGGGATTAGGCAACCCACCATCCTCATGAAATCTTGTGTAAGAATTTTTATAGAGTTTATTGTCCAGTAAATACACACACACACACACACACACACACACACAGAGAGAGATTATAGATATTATAGATAAATTGATATATCGTATCTTCTACTTTATGAAGGAAACTGTAAATATCAGAGTCATAATTACATATTAAAATAGTGTAGTGTTATACAAGATGTATTTGGTTTTTGCCCCTTTTCTTGACACACAGCTCCTGAGACTCTTGGAATTTCCTTATAGGAGTATCTCTTGTCATTTATGATGAGCCCCCTTTGATTATCTCTGAATGTGTACTTCTGAGGTGACTTAGAATAAGACCCCTTGGGAGTTCCAGGATGGGGTTGGTCACTAGAAAGACCTGGTGATCGGTCTTTCAGCCCCCATCTTGACCTCTGGGAAGGGCAGTGCTGGACAATAAGCTCTTAGAGAAGATATCATGAGGTTCTTGGGTTGCTTAATACTTAAGGTGCTGGGAGCTCTCCTCTCGCCCATACCTTGTCCTGTGTGCCTCTTTATTTGGCTGTTCATCTGTATCTTTTGTATATCCTTTGTAATAAACTGGTAAATATAAGTAAAAATTTTCTTCTGAGATCTGGGAATCGTTCTTTATCAAACCAGAAGTAAGCAGTGGGAACCCCACTGTGTGCACTGGTTTGTTAGAAGTATAGTTGACAACTTACTACTTAGAGTTGGCATCTGAAGTAAGGGCAGTCTTGTGGGACTGAACACTTAATCTGTGGCGTCTGACACTATCTCCAGGTGGTATCAGAATTGTATTGAATTGAATTATAGGACACCTAGTTGGTATCTGCTAGAGAATTGTTTAATGTGCAGAGAAAATCCCATATACACCTGGTCACAGAAGTAGGCAGTGTACAGAGTATTGGAAAAGAAGCAGTAAGTACATCTTCACAGAATCTGTGTCTGCACTGTTGTGTGAGTAGAGTGAAAAAATACTTGTTTTCTTTATGAATAGAAGATTTTGTTCATTAATGTTATCCATAGGCAGTAGGTCCATTAACCCCCACTCCCCAATTTCCTGTTTCCTTAAACTTTAAAACAAGTCTAGGACAAGAACTTGGTTACAATATTTGCTTTCAAAGAAAGGGAGTGAGTAGCTGGGGGGAAGAAATACAAATTATGTCAAGTCAAAGTTTAAAGTCACTTTTCACATTATCTGTCCTTTCTCTTTGTCCTTCTCTATCTTTCCAGATCTTTATACATTTATATATAAGTTGTAAATAAATACATTTTTCAAAAAAGCATAAGTTTTTTATGCCATATATATTCTGGATTTTGCTCCTTGCACTAAACAGTATTTTAGGGAATATTAACAGTATCAATATCTAGAGACTTTTCTCATTTTTTCTCAAAAGAAGTTATATTAGAATTGCATTTAATGTTTTAATTTCTGATTGGATTGACTCATAAATGGGTCTATGTGGGTTTAAAAAGCGAATTAATTTAAAATAATATTTATGAAAGCCTGTGTGGTTCTTACCCTCTTTAAATTGTTACGTGATATTCTGTGATATGGATGTTATACCTTATTTAACCTTTCATGAAGCACTGTTTATATAATGCTAGTTTGAACATCTTCATCTAGTTTTTTTTATATTCTTCTGTGAGCATTTTTCTAGCATACTCTATAATTGGAATTATTAGAATGAGGGATTTATTATCAAAATTTATAGTCATGGCTAAATTTCCATCTAGAAGACTATGAATTTTTTTTTTCTTTTACAATACTGTGGATGGAAACAAAAGGTTCTCTACTACTGAGCTCCCCTCCCCTTTTTATTTTTTTGAGACAAGAGCCTTGCTAATATAAGAGGCTGGCCTGAAACTTGATCCTCCTGCCTCAGTCTCCTGAGTAGCTGAGATAACAGGTATATACCACTGTATCCAGCTGTATTCTTATTAAAGATTCTTGTTTTCTGTACTTTCACCAATACTGCACATTAATTTTTAAAATTTCTTTGGCAGTTTGGGTAAAAACTAAAATTTTGTTGAAGATTTAATTTATATTTCCTTGGTTACTTCTGAGGATAATCTAAATTGCTTATTGTCTGAGTTATTTATTCTTATTTCTTTGCTGGTTTTTTGTTGAGTTTGTCTTTTAAATTTGTAGGGACTCTTCATTTATTCTAAATAGGATCCTTAGATATGAAGTGATATTTTCTCTTGTGCTGTCATTTATTTTTGTTTATGGTGTCTTTTTTTGTACAAATGTTTTAGCTTCCCCACTTTGGGTGCTGGAGATTGAACCCAGGCCCTAGTGCATACACAGTCTACCACTGAGCTACATCCCTAGCCCCAAAACTCATGTACATTTTCTTTTGTTTTTGTTTGTCTTTCTTAAAGGTTGGGATCTTACCCTATTGCCTAGGCTGACCTCAGATTCCTGGAATCAAGGGAGCCTTCTTCCTGAGCCTCTGAAGTAGCTGGAACACAGGCATGGGCCACCAAGCCCGGCTCTTGAATTATTTTTTAACAATGTATTATGAAGATTTTCCATTGCTGGCTTTTCCTTTTGGTCACTATTCTTTTGTTCTTCCCATATTCCACATTCTTTATCATTTTCTTTAAGGCCCACAATTAATTCTTAAATTTCTTCCTTGAAGTTATGAATAATACCATCCTTCCTGTTTTGACCTAGCTACCTGTACAGTGCTTTCCAATTTCTCTTTTTCTTTTTTCTTTTTTCTTAATTTAAATCTCACTTAGGGCCTAGCTAAGTTGCTAAGGCTGGCCTCGAATATGATCCTCCTTCCTCAGCCTCTCAGGTCCACATTTTTCAAAGAGCAGAAAACCTTTCAAATTATTCATACATTTTTTTCATTGTTTTCCCAATGTGCTTTGACTATTTAAAACTTAATTGGTTTCATGGCTTTTTAAAATGAGTGAAACATTCTTGGCAGTATTAAAGAATTTCCAACACAGCTTGATATCTTAATATCAAGATCACCATCCACAGCTGCATGTTTTGGTGACACACTAAGTCTTATGCAATGCTTTTGAAACATCAAGTACATTATACCTTATTTCTGAGGTTCGTGGATGGCAGAAAACAACTTCAACATAGTTATTGCAAACTGGAATATTCAGGTACCCTGGAATAAATAATCAGTAACACTTTCAAAGCAACCCTATTTGAAGTCCATGCTGACCTCTGGACATGAATAAAGAAGAAAAAATGCTGCCACCACTGGAACCTTGCGTGTGTGTGTGTGTGTGTGTGTGTCTCTGTCTCTCTCTCTCTTTGTCCATCTTTCTGTAAAACACAGGAGATTTTATATCTTGGCTTTCAGATCATAGGAATTTGAAGTAGGGATCAGCAAAATTTTTTGTAAAGGACCCTGAGTAAATATTTAGGCTTTATGAACCATATGCATCTCTGTCATATACATTTTTCCTTTTGAAACCTTATAAAAACGTAAAAAAACATCCTTCAGTCAAGCACCATATCAAAACAGGTCACAGCTTGTTACATTTTAGAAAAGCTTACTGGTCTCTGAGTGTCAAACAGCACCATCATAAAACAGTCTTGTTTTGCCCATGAAGCCATTCAGTCTTGAGACTTTAAAGTCAGCATCTTGGCTGATGATGAAATTTAAGCTGTGGTGGGGCATTTTTCTTTCCTAGAAACAACTCATTCCTTCAACATCTGTTCCGAAGCTTCAGGAGAAACTGAGTGTACATGGGAACTCTTGTACTGTCTGTAACGTTTTTTAAATCTAAAATTATTGGAAAATAAAAGCCTAACAGTATACACATTTTGCCTTTAATGTGGACTTTTAAGCAGTCCTTTGGTGGCTTTGAATTTCTGTGTATCAGAGGCTGTTCCTCTTTGCTACAAAGTTTGAAATGAAGAGTGAAGCCAAAAGGCTTTTCTCACAACATCAGTAGTTACGTCGCTAAAAATTTGCATCTAAAATTTAATGCCATTTCAGTCTTCACTAAGGTTTTATCACATATTTAGATCACTACTCTAGCATTTGTTAGTATACTTGAAGCTACTGTGTAAATGTCTATCTTTTAACATTTGCTTTGAGAAATTTCAGAAAATAGATTGCATACAAAAATCACATTCCTTTGGCCCTTTGTACTTCAGAGTATATATTCAGAGTAAGAATATCTTTTTTTGGTCCGGGGATTGAACCCAAGGGTGCTTAACCACAGAGCCACATCCCCAGCCCTATATTTTATTTAGAGACAGGGTCTTGCTAAGTTGCTTTGGCCTCACAAAGTTGCTGAGGCTGTCCTTGAACTCAACAATCCTCTTGCCCTAGCCTCCTGAGCCTTTGGGATTACGGATGTGTACCACAGTCCTTAGCTAGAATATCTTATATATGGTTTGTAAATTCAGAAAATTTAAAGTTATATAATACTTTGTCATCTACAGTGTGTCTTTATATGAAGCATTTTTAAAATATTATTTTAGTCTATAATCGGGCTTTACATTTAGTTATTATCAATTTAGTTTTTTATAAGTTCCAGTAGTTCTTGATCTTTGCTTTCATGACAGTGATTTTTTTTTAAGAAAACAGATTAGTTATTTTCTAGTGCTTATCTCTTGATAGTGCAAAAGGAAGACAGAAGGAAGATTGGTGGTGGGAGGAGGGGCAGAGGGAATAACTGGGTAATGGGTATGGGGTCTTCTTATAGGGGATGAAAATATTTTGGAACTAGATGGAGGTGGCAAAATGTTAATAAAGGCCTCTGAATTGTTCACTTTAAGATAGTTACTGTCACACACACCTGTTGTTCCAGCAACTTGGGAGGCTGAAACAGGAGGATTGCAAGTTTCAGACCAGCCGGGCAGTTTAGCGAGGCCCTAAGGAACTTACGGAAACCCAGTCTCAAAATAAAAAATAAAAAGGACTGAGGATGTGGCTCAGTGGTTAGGTACCTCTTGGTTCAGTTTCCAATACCAAAAAAAGCAAACAAGAATAAATAAATAAAATGAAATTGTTACTTTTATGTGAGTTTCCTCTCAGAAATTAATTTTTTAAGTCCTTTTGTAAATGATTTTACTGCCGCCATATATGGATTTCTCATCAACTAGTAATTCCATTTAAAAATTTGCTGCCAAAAATTAAAAATAAAAAAATCACTTTGTGATAATTGCAATGATTGTAAAGTTTAAAAAAATAAATGGATATTGTAAATTCTAGTTCTTTGTAGGAGAATTGATTAAGCAGAAGAATCTATTATCTCCACTAAATATTTAGGGTTTTCCATATGTTTATGATAGGTCTAAAAGGACAACCGTTGCTTAATATGTTTTCTAGCCAATTTACATGGTTTTTATATTAAACAACAGGTTTTTTAAGGCAAACTAGTACATTAAATTTAAGCATTGAATGGAGAACATTAGAATTCTAGCTCTAGGTAAAGAATTTGTGTAGCTGGCTTCTCATCCATCAATGTAAATGTTCCGCTTTCCTAGACTTACCTTTCCACCTTCAAATTGACTTACAGGCTCATTAAATGGAACCCACTTTGCTGTTTATTTAGATGTATCCTTGTTTATTAACCTCTCAATTTGTTTCTCAGAATAGGAGACACATACCTTGTCACATTTGTGTGGATTAGAAAGAAGTTAAATGTTCAGTATGGGGTCTGACATATGGAAGGTTGTATATAAAATGTAACATTGATTATTATCCAAGAATTAAGAGTGCTATCGGGAAAGTTAAGTCTTCACCTTCAGCATATGGCTGCCCTTTTCCAACTGATAGAACTTGAGGAAAAGTAGATGCGTTTTGAAAGAGTATTTTCACATGTGGAAAGATTCTAAATCTACTTTTGAGAGTTGATATGTTATGTACATGGAATTCTACAGTATTTTTCTCATCAGTTTATTTGCTTCATTTTTGACAGGTGAAAGAAAAAGATGTTTTCCCGGTTAAGAGCAGTTGCCACTCCTTGTTCGGTGGCATGTCGTCATTTGCACAGGAAAGAGAAAGGCAAGCCACTCATGTTGAATCCAAGAACAAACAAGGTTAGTAACATTCATGCCAATGTAAATTTTCTCTCTTCCTGATAAAGGTGTGATATTTTATGAAATATCATAAATGATATGATGTATGAATGATGTTAAGAAAATTTTGTATTCATTAGCATTATACTGACTTTTCAGAGGCATTTACTTTCTCTGTATGAACTTTTCATTCATTCTATAAGAACTTTCATTCTTTACTGCAAGAGTTTTTTCTTCACAACTTTTACCACCAGAGAAGACTTGATTTTTCACTTACTAGCTAAAAAGAAAAGATGGAAAAATATCTCAGAACAGCACTCTATCAGGACTTTTTAGCCAGATATGGGATCGATTGACCAGCTCAAAGCTAGACCAATCATTAGGCCTTTGGAGGGTGAGGTCAAAATTATGAAATGAACCTTTGCTTAAAATCTAACCCACCCCATCTCCATAAGGCTTTTTAGACACAAATCTTTGCACACAAATAATTAGTTAGGGGGTAATACTTCAAAGGAAAGCATTACCTGACACTTTTATTATTGTTATTAGAATAGATGTGTTAGGCAGTATTGAGTTCCAGTCATGACTTTCTTTGGCTGAGCTGGGTTTAGTGGGCAAAGCCCTTTATTTTTTAGTGGCAATATTAAATAGTAAACATGATAGTTAAGAGGATCTGACTGCATTTTCACAGTCTGGACTTCAGTTCTAGCACTTCTCCTTACTTACTGTGACACTCTGGGCACAGCTCTAAGAAGCTCATCTGAAGTCATATGAAAAATAGCAAAAATAATAGTTCCTACTTCATGATACTTTCTGCATATTGAATGAAGTAAAATTTTTGACATATTTAGCACAATATTTGGTACATGGTTAAGAAATACATAAATAATCAGGGTGTGATGGCACCTGACTGTAACCCCAGCAACTGGGAAGACTGGGGCAGGAAAATTACAAGTTCAAGGTCATCCTCAGCAACTAAATGAGGTCCTGGGATAAAAGAAAAAAAGGTTCTTTTGGCTCATAGTTTTTGAGGTTTCAGTGAGGCCCTAAGCAGCTTAGCGAGATCCTGTCTCAAAGGAAAAATAAAAAGGGTTAGGGGTGTAGCTTAGTGGTGAAACACCCCCTGGATTCAATCCCTAGTACCCCCCCCCCAAAAAAAAAGCATAAATAATGGATGGCTGTGGAGTTCAGTAGTAGCATATACTTAGCACACCCAGCAGCAAAAATAAATAAAATATTAACTCTAGTTTAAAATTCATGTCTATTAAATAGTAGGTGAATATAATTCTGGAAAGAATTTCTTACAGGAAGCTTATAAGAAGAAGCTTCTTCTTTGCTCCTAGCATGTTTACCTGTATGTTCAAGAATCTGGATAAGGAATTTTTCAATAATGATGTATGTGGATGTGATAACTTTCCATTACTATAGTAATACTGAGATAATCACCCACAGCACAGCAGATCTGCTATGGGAAAGGAAGAGACCACTATCCCCACAATCTTTTTTTTTTTTTTTTTTGTATTAGGGATTGGACCCAGGGGCACTTTGCCACTGAACTACATCCTTCACTCTTTTAATTTTTGCAACAGGGTCTCACTAAGTTGCTTAGGGCCTTGCTAAGTTGCTGATACTGGCCTCCAACTTGTAATCCTCCTGCCTCAGCCTCCCAAGTTCTTGGAACTACAGGCATGCACTGACACACCAGCCCCACAATCTTTCTTGAAGGCGTGTTCCCAGTTACCTGGAGATCTCCCACTAGGCCCCACCTCTTAAACGTACTAATACTTCCCATAGTTCCACTCTGGGACATGTGAAACTTTGGGGAACATTTAGGATCCAAAGTGTAGTATTCTACTCCAACCCCAAAGACTCATGTTCATCCCACAGTATAGGATGTGTTCAGTTCATCTCCAAGACTCCCAAAAGTCTTAACTATTTTAGTATTACTCAAAAGTCCAAGTCCAAAGTCTCCTCTGAGATTCAGGGTACATGCAGCTGTGAGCCCTTGTTAAAATAAAAAAAAAGAAATTTCACATGCTTCTAAGATACAGTGGCAAAGGGTAAACATCCCTATTCTGGAAAGGAGGAATTGGACCACAGCAAGATCAAAACTTAGGAAAGCAAACATTAAATCCTACATCTGCTTGTCTGGCATCCAGTGTACATGTGGCATCATGTGGGCTACCAAGTGCTTGATCAGCTTTACCCCTATGACTTTCATGGTTGCACCCCACATGGCCACACTCTTGGGCTGGCTTTGCATACTATCTGCAGAATCCCTCAGCTGACATTTCATGTTCCTGATATTCCTTTCCTTGAATCTCCATTGGAGTTTCACTCCCCCTGCTCCATGAATAGCCCTGCTTGTGGGGACTTGGAATTTGCTACACAATGCCTGGCCTCCCAACCTTTCCTCTGAAACCTCAGTAGAATTCTCCATGACCCCATAATTTTTGAATTTTTAATACCTACAAAATCAGCATCAAGGTTTTGGATATGCTAAGTACCTGCTCTACTGCTGAGCTACATTCCCATGAACTATGGTGGCAGTTCTGAACTAATTATTTTATGTTCTTGTTGTGTATGCCTACTGAATTCTCTGGTTCGTTTTGTCAACTAATGATTAACCAGAGACTTAAAGGTCTGGAGCCAGAACCAGTAAGTCTTCTACTCTTTGCCAAGGGGTCGGTGTGCATGTTGGGGCATGACTAACACTGAGGCAGTCAGTTTACAACTAAGCATCTGCCTACCCTCACTTCCTGCTTGCACAGGGCCTGAAGGTTAGTCATAGCTAAGAGCTTAAGGCCATCTCAGGTCGTTCCTGGACATATTCACAGCTCATACACATAGCCTTCTAGATTTCCCCCAAATATATAACCATCTCATTCCTTATTCTTTTCTTTTTCTCCCCCACCCCAGTACCCCCTGCCCCCTGGTACTGGGGATTGAACCTAGATGTACCCTATCACTGAACCACATCCTCAGTCCTTTTTTATTTTTTGAGAGAGGGTCTCACTAAATTGCCAAGGCTGGTCTCAAACTTAACGATTCTCCTACCTTAGCCTCCCAAGTAGCTGAGGTTATAGGCATGTGCCACCACACTCAGATCTTCATCTTTTCTTGTTCTGCCTTTTGGTTAGTCTGTGGTTTATAACCAGTGGTTATCCAGTATTTCAGACAGTTGCCCAGCTAAATAATTGCCTCTGAGTGTTTTCAACAAACCTCTGGAGGGAAGACTGTTAGTACTGGATAGGCTCCGAAAATAATGACAGCCTTGCAGGTGGGTTCATGGAGGGAACAGATCATATAATGATATTTTCCCTGAGATTAGGGCTTTAGAACAATCTCTAGCCCCTTCTTCCCCCTCTAGTAGCTTCCTGGCTGCCAAGTTGCACAGTGATTCTAGCTTTTGGTTTTCAAGGCCACTATAGGTAGAGAGTGGAGATGAGAATAGGGCTACTAAGCTTGCTGCTTACTGGCGTCCATCTATTTTTTTCTTGAATTAGTGCTTCCTGATAGTTGCAAATCTGATTTATTTCTGGAAGCCCAAAAAAGTTGATTCTGATCATTTGGCCAGTATTCTTGTTGCTTCTTCTCCTCCCATATTTTTTATTGGTGCATTATAATTGTGGGATTCATTGTTACGTACTTTTACATGCACACGATAATATAATTTAGTCAATATCATTCCCCAGTATTTCTCTTCCCTCTCTTCCCTCCCTCTGGTCCTATTCCTCTACTGATCTCCCTTTGAACTTGAAATTCCCCCTCCCCCATTTTTATTTTCATTTTTCCTTGCTAACTTTCGCATATGAGAGAAAACATATGACCCTTGACTTTCTGAGTTTGGTTTATTTTGCATACCATAATGTTCCCAAGTTCCATCCATTTTCCTTCAGATGAACTAATTTCATTCTTCTTTATGGCTATATGCTATATGCCACATGCCACATTTTCTTTAGCCATTAATCCATTAATGGACACCTAGTTTGCTTTCATGGTTTAACTGTTGTGAATTGTTCTGCTATGAATACGGGTACACATGTATTGATACAGTATGCTGACTTTAATTCTATTTTTTATTAGAGTTTTATGGTGATATATAAAACTTGTGCTTTTATGGAAGAAAAAATTTTCAGAAGTCTGTACTCCAGCATTTTTGTTGATTATCATTTTGATATATCCCACAACTGAAAAACAAATTTAATATTTTCTTCTGACTTAGATTTTTTTTTTAACTCTATTTTGTTAATCTCACTTTTAATGTGTTACATGCTATCTTATATATAATACGTAGTTTTAGGTAGTTTTCTAAACATAAGTAAATTAACAGTGTGCTTTGATTGGCAATTTGCTTTTATTTTTAACTGTGTCTTTTAGATCTTTCTACTATTGTATATACTTAGAGACTTAAATATTTAACTATTTCTGTGGTATTTTATGGTATGCCTGTACCATAGGCTCTTATTGCATAATTGATGAATATTTCTCTGGGATGACTATTTGGAAGTTATGTTGCTTGATTAAAGAATGTGAGCATTAAAAAAACTTAGAGAATCAAGTTCCAGGCCAGTCTGGACAATTTAGTGAGACCCTGTTAGAAAATAAAAAAGGATCAGGGATTAAGATCAGTGGTAGAGTTCTTGCTTAGCATGGCTGAGACCTTGGGTTCCATCCCTATACCAATGAAGAAAAAAATTTTTTTTAGTACTTTAAAATTGCATTCTGAAAGCCTAACCTAGTTTACATTTCCAGTGGAAGTTTTGTGGGAATAACTCCTCCCACATTCTCACCAATACTGGTTGTTGCCAATCTAATAGAATTTTGAAAGTCTGGGCAAATATATTTTGTTGATTTTTAAAATTTGTATTAAAGGACAATGACATTGCTACCCCTGTAAGTAAATTTTAATCATTTTATTTCTTTTCTTTAGGGAATGGCATTTACATTACAGGAACGACAAATGCTTGGTCTTCAAGGACTTTTACCTCCTAAAATAGAGACACAAGATATTCAAGCCTTGCGATTCCATAAAAACTTGAAAAAAATGAATAGTCCTTTGGAAAAGTAAGCATTGATTATATATCTAATTTTTTATTGATATCCTGATAAGATAAATTATGGCCTGAGAAATAACACAGTTTCATGGTGAAGTTTGTGAGGGGTTTTTTGTTAACTATTACTTTTATAGTGATTGTTTTCTTTAGTGAGTACTTCACTCATGTTGACTATTGTCAGCTTGACAGAAATCAAAATCAGTTTTTATACTGAAGATCAGTACATTTTACTTGTGAATACAACTTTAGAAGCAAAAGATACCATTTGATTCATACCCTTTTAACTTAACAAATTTAGTTCATCACCCATGTCGTGTGACACTCTACTAACCACTGGGGATATAAAGTGGATGATAGTTCTGGAGGCTAAATCCAAGGATGAGGGGCTGCATCTGGCAAGGGCCTTCTTGCTAATGGGGATTCTGCAGTCTTGAGGCTGTTCAGGGCATCATGTAGTGAAGGGAGCTCACAAGATGGCCAAACACCCACTCTCCTGATAATTCCTTCAATGACCCATTAGTCTGTGAAGGATTAATCATAGAGTCTCTTTGTCACTTGCCTGATAGGTCATGTGCTCTTTAACGTTCCTGCTGATTCTTTCATAGAGTTCTATCCTTCATAGAGTTCTATCTTAATAGCTGTCATGCCCAGTTTCTTTCCAGAGAACCCCATTTCCAAAAACTATTAACATATGACTTTGTGGATTGTGTTTCTAACATAAAATCTGGGAGACATACTCAAAGCACACAGTGACCAATCCAGTAACACATAACCCTGCCTTCTTTCTAGGAGCTTCTCAACAGATAGTTATAGTATGACTATCACTGTACTCTATATTGCAGTGTGAAGTACAGTGAGAAAAAGCTGCATGAAGTATGTATTCTGGAAGCATGAAGATGGCACCTCTTCCAGTTTGAAGGAAGTGGTGCTTGAGTTCAAGTTTAAGTAGTATATTGATGGTAGCTATCAAAATGAGAAAGAAGAACAAGGCATTCTGGGGAGAGGAATCAGTCTGAATGCAGAGCTAACTATATCTGTTGGAGTTTTTAAGTATAGGATATTATAGGTGACTGATGAGAGTTGTTTCCTTGATGTGACGGGTCCAAAGGAAGAATGGAATAGACTGAAGAATGAATGGGAGGGGAGAAAATGTAAACTCCTTTGTTAAGAAGTCCAAATAAGAGAGGAAGAAAGACATTGAACCATAAGTAAAGTGGTACTTTGGTTTAAGTATTCTGGACAGCAAGAAAGTTGAACGTGTTTATAGTTGTGAGGAAAGAGTTCAGGAGAAAGGATAATTGCTAGAGCACGTAGAGCAAGGTCCTAGTGAAAGGGAAAAGGTGCAGGGGCAACTGGAGAGGTAGGTATGTAAGGTTCAATATGCAGGCAGTGGAGCAGAGGTCATGAGATCTCATCATGCCTAACGTCTTTGATTTCTTTATAACAGAATGTGGAATCACAGCTATGATTAAAAGGGCCAATGTTGAATAGAGTTGTCGAGGGAAGTGATAAATACTAGGAAGAGTGATTTGATTATGAGGTAAGACCAAACATGGTTGGATAGGTTAAAAGGATGAAAGTAGACCCTCATAGTCTTAATCTTGCTTGTCCAGGTGCCATTCTGCATAGTCAATATTATTTTTCCACAGAAAGGGAGAAATGTAACATTAATTTGGGTTTGGAGTTTGCTGGGAAGGCAATGAAACATTCATCTAGTCTGGGAGATGGAGCATACCTGAATCCCAGCTGCTCACAAGGCTGGGACAGGAGGATCACAAGTTCAGAGCCAGCCTCAGCAACTTAGTGAGGCCCCGAATGAGACCCAGTCTCAAAATATAAAATAAAAAGGGCTAGGGATGTGGCTTAGTGGTTGAGCCGCCCTGGGTTTAGTCCCTGGAAAGAGAGAGAGAGAGAGAGAGAGAGAGACAGACAGACAGTCAGACAGACATTCATAAGAGAAAAGAAAGAAGAAACATTGATCTGCTGTTTTTTCTAGGCTGTTCAGTGCCAGGCATTGTTCTAAGCTCCTATACTATAAAAAAAATGAAAAAAAAAAACAAAAACCACCCTTCCTTCAGGGTGTTCACTGTATGGTGGAAAAGGCAGGCATTATGGAAGAATGGTGCAGTGATATGTAGAAGTTTTTAAATGGTAAGATTGGTGAAAGATTTGCACAGAATGAGAGCATTGATCCTGGGATCTAGAAGAGGGAATGAAGAGGAACCCAAAGGGTGCGATAGAAGGGGAGAGAATGGAGCAATTAAGAAGCTTGAGATTCCCTCAAAGAATAATGAAGCAAGTCATTGTATGGTCAAATGGTGTGTAGAATTGTGATCTAAGAGTAGAATAAGGGCATTTGCCAGTTCTGAGCTTTGACAGTTTAGGTGAAGTCAGCAAGATCACTGTGAGGTATACAGAATGGCTCAAGTGAAGTCAAGGCAAAAGTAACAGCAATGTAGGGAGCTTCAGGAAATGCACAGCCTCTCTCTGTCACATGCCTGATAGGTCATATGTCAGCTCTTCTTTCCTTAACATTCCTGCTGTCTCTTCACAAAATTGTTTTTTCCATCTTTTTTATTTTTTACCTTTATTTTATTTATTTTTATGTGGTGTTGAGGATCGAACCCACTGTCTCACATGTCTAGGCAAGTGCTCTACAAGCTGAGTTACAGCCCCAGCCCTTGTTTTTTCCATCTTCACAGCCCAGTTGTTCAGTTATTTCCCTATAGTGAGGAGAAATCTACATCCCTGTAATTTCTACCTTTTGATGTCATTTCTTTCCCATAGCTGTTCAGAAAATATAATTCATTATTTAAATGCTTCTCTTCTCTTACGTTTTCAACAAGTATTTGTATACCAGTTGGATGCCATATACTTTGCTAGCTCCTGCAAATAGGCAAATATAGCTTCAGCTTATAATGCAGTTACATCCCAATAAACCCATCATAAATTGCAAAAAAAAAAAAAAAGGTGAAAATGCATTTAATAACCCACCTACCACCATCATAGCTTAACAACACATTATGCTTGTACAGCATCACTCATTGACCTTCTTGATTACATGGGTGGTTGGGAGCTATGACTGGCTCATCTGTCCAGGATCATGAGAATATTTTACTACATTGTCACAGGAATATATTGAAATTTAAAGTTTGAAGTACAGTTATATCTCAGTATCTGTAGGGGTTTGGTTCTAGAACACCTGTCCCCTCCTATGGACACAAAATCAGTGTGGTCGAGCCTCTTATATAAAATGGCATAATATTTGCATATAACCTGTGTACATTATCCCATTTACAGATAGTCCTCACTTTTGATGGTTCAGTGTAGGATTTTTTTTTACTTTAAAATGGTGCAAAAGTGATGGAAAGTTGAATGCAGAAGAGGTAGTAGGGTATGGTGGGACTTGAAAACAGGGAACTCTAACATGTATCTATTTGTGGTGGGAAAGCGGAGTTGACTGAAAAGGGCCCCCAAGATTGAGCCTCTGAGCTACATTAAGAGACATGAGTATAGGACGATGTCAGGTATGACAGGCAGAGAGTCCTTAGGTTCAACACCTCCAAGGTAAGAGCTGTGCACTTGAGGAAATGAAGTAGATAAGTATGGAAATGAAGTTGGAAAGTAGGCAGAGGTCTTATTAACTGTTTAAGGAGCTTGAGCCTTATTTTCCTGGCATCTGAAAGCCACTTAAGGAGAATAAAATGACCATACTTAATATTTTTAAGATAAGAATGAATTGGAACAGGGAAGGAAAATTATATGTATAAAGTTGAGTCGGAAGGCCAAGTGAGAAATGGTGGTGGTTTGGACCAGCTGCAGGTGGAAGGAGCAAATGGATATATTGAAATGTTTTACCAGTAGACTCTGTAGGACTTGATGATTTACTCATTTGGGTTAAGGGAGGACAGGAGAGGAGAGGGGGGAAAAAAATCAAGAACTAAATGGATTTCCCATTAGGTGATAGCAGAGGAGAAACAAGTTTGGAGGAAGATGTGAGTCTGTTAGACCAGATGATTTCTGATTTCAGTATTTCCCTATTCTTTAAACTTAATTCTTTGTTGGAAGTTATTTATGTATTTAGTCCCATGAATAGACCATTGCCTTATTTGTGCTTCTCTTTGAATTAATGCTTAAACCCTACTGGATTATAAAGTCCTTGGCAGGAGTTACAACATATGTCCCTGGAATTCAGAATAGTGCCTGGCACAGTTAGTGTTTAGTAAACATTTGAATGAATGTCACTTCATTTTGCTTCCTTATTTACATGTCAATCTCCTGAAGATTAGCTCCTTAAAGGTAGAGGCTTCTAGTGATCTTTGCATTTTTCAGTGTTCTGTACAGAGCCTGACATAGTAAGGACTTAGTAAATTTGGGTGGTTGTTGTTATTTTCTTCATTATCATCTACCACTTAAGTACATTTGTTTCTGCTAGTTTTTTGTCTTAGGTGTTGAATAGTAATAATTTAAGATTTGTGTGTGTGTGTGTGTGTGTGTGTGTGTGTGTGTGTGTGTGTGTGTGTGTGTGTGTGGTATTTTAAGAGGGTATAGAAGTGGGGAGGGCCCAATTTTAGACATTTAAGTTTGATTTCAAAAGCTAAAACTCAACTGTGACATAGTCAGACATTGCTTAACTATGCTTAATTTCAGGTACATCTATATAATGGGAATACAAGAAAGAAATGAGAAACTGTTCTATAGAATACTACAAGATGATATTGAAAGTCTAATGCCAATTGTATATACACCAACAGTTGGTCTTGCCTGTTCCCAGTATGGACACATCTTTAGAAGACCCAAGTAAGGCTTATTTTTAAAAATATATGTAGATGATTGTTGTATAAGGGGGGAAAAATCATTCCGTAACACCAATTAGATTTGTTAGTTTTATCCCCACCATGTTTTCCACCCCAGAAAAGCTCGATTTGGATTAAAAGATGTCAGTTAAAAAAATCAACATGTTCTATCTTTTATTTCTTTAAAAATAGTGTAATTCATTTTTAACCTTCAAATGTAATTGTTGGAGCAACTATGTTCTTTTTTAAACCTTTATCCTTCCTGCAAAAATGGAATTAATCCTAGTGGTAGATTCTCCATAATTATAAGTAGCTTTTACCAATCTTCCCAAGTTAAGGGATTGATTCTATCTCATTTTTAGTTTTTATTGTTTGTTCTCTCTTTTTTTGTTTTTAGTGAACTTTTATTTCAAATTGTTCTTATACTTCCAGACATTTTAAGTGGAAGGAGTACTGGATTGGGCCCTTGACTCAAATCCTTGAATGAACCAAGCAATCTTTTTGGATGTGTTTTCTCATATGTTACATAGGGGTAAAAATATCTGTTAAGAAGCTGTTGAGAAGAAACTGATATGATTGTTCTTTATCAACTTACAAGCATTACACATGTGCTATTTTTAATTAATTTATATTTGTCTTGTTCCTCCTCTACCTATTATTTTCCTCAGTCCTTGTATTTTTTCCCATGTCCATCTAACATATTGGTATAAATGTTGAAATTGAGAAAAGATAGAATAGCATTTATCTTCAATCTCCCTTCATCTGATCTGATGGCTCTCAAATTTTAATTTGCATAAGAAGCACCTGTTGGACTTACTAAAAATAATTGAATCCTGCCAACTTACCTCGTTCCTTCTCATCCCCAAGATTCTGATAGAAAAAAAATGCTATGGCAGTCTATAGTTTAGTGAACACCCTCTGTGATTGTGTTGCAGGTATTTCCTGTAGGATACTGAGGAACAACACTACCATTGATTAATGTATCGAAAACATTCTATGACATAATCCAGCTAAACATCATATTTATGGTTTCTTATAAGATTTGTGGTTCTCAAGCCAGACTGAAAAAATAGAAAACTTAAAAACAAGGCTGCCTGGGCCCCACTGCCAGAGATTCTGATTCATTTAGTCTAGGCTTGGACCCAAGTATGGGTGTTTCATAAAAGCCCCAATTTTCATTCTCATGTGCACATGGAGATGAGAACTGACATGAGACATAAGAGCATGGTTTGGGGTGAGAGTCGATACTGTATATCATTAATGTATAATATACTACATCCGCAAAGGTTTGTTTTGTTTGATACTTAAAAAGAGATCAGTTAATCTTGATTGGTTGATTAATCTAAACTCAAAGAGCATCTCTGGAGATGGGACTTGGCCTTTTTAAAAGCTCATTAGGTGATTACATAGCCATGATTAAGAAACTGCTGAACTACATTGATTTGATATACAATAGTAATGCCCAAGTTCAAATACCAGTGAAAAAGTTGAAGGTTAAGAATAAGTTCAGAAGCACTGGGGACAATCTATGCCTCAGCCTTTTTTCTGAAACATGTATTTTTTTTTCTGTCTTTCTTTTTTGAAAACTTTATCTCAATTAGATAACAGCATACTGTGTTTAACTTTTCATTAGTCCCCCCATTGTTTATACATATTTTAGAACTCCATGTTGTATATGATAGTTTTTGTTAATTTAAAAAATTATACATTTAAATAAAAATAAAAATTTAAATGAAAATAACCTCACTTTTTCCCAGTGCTTCAAGTATGTCATTTTTTATGTGAATTTACTATAATTTTATTCCTTCCTGCTCTTTCAAATTTTCAATTGCACTGAGTTTTAACAGTTCACTTGAACTTATTAATAAGCTTCTTTGTATTGGTGACTTGTTATGTTTTTTACTGGAGAAGTATTGAGTATATTTGAACATACCATGTGGATACATTTTTTCTTGAGTAAAATGATTATATCATATAACAGTAATCTTTGTTGCAGTTATGTGAACAGTATAATTATAATTTGAAATAATCAAAAATAAACCTATATGACTAAGCTAAATCTGATTGGAAATTATACTATGTCTTTGTGTTTTATTAAAATATCTAAGTATTCGACTTATGGACAAAACTTAGAAACTAAAAACTGTCATGAAATGCAAAGGTGTTTTTGTTCTATTGCAGGGGATTATTTATTTCAATCTCAGACAGAGGTCATGTTAGATCAATTGTGGATAACTGGCCAGAAAATCATGTTAAGGTACTAATAGCACAACCCTCCTTTTCGGAATTTTTTTTTTTCTCCCTTGTCTCTAAATTGCCATGAATGGTTTTTCATTGTTGCTCTGATTATTTTGCATTTGTATACATACAGATTTTAGTGCTTTGCATCTGAGGAAATGATAATAATAATAATAATAATAGTTCTAAAATGGGTTACTGGTAAAGAGCTTGAAAAAAAAAATTGGAGCTAATGCAAGGTGAGCCCTCTCCTGTTACTAATGTTATTCTAGGTTGAAAAAATCATTCAAATACCATAAAAACTTACTCTGGAGAGTGTTGGAGAAGATTTGTTATGCCTATCTTTTTTAAAAATTTTTAATCTGAGTTTTAGATCCTTAGAAAATAGAAAGCTCCTAAAAGTTTTAAATTCAGCAAATATAAATCTTTATTAACTGCCGGGGATGTGGCTCAAGCGGTAGCGTACTCGCCTGGCATGTGGGCATGTGTGCAGCCCAGGTTCAATCCTCAGCACCACATACAAACAAAGATGCTGTGTCCGCCAATGATTAAAAAAAATAATAATAAGTGTTTAAATTCTCTCTCTCTCTTTAAAAAAAAAAATCTTATCAATGTGGCTATCTTTCATGAAATGAAATGCAATAACATCAAGATCTTTTGGTACACTTTTGTTACAAGCAGTAATCTTACCTTTATTGCATATATCTTCCCTACCAAAATAAGCATTGATGATTGATCATATTAGTTCAGTTAATATAGAATAAATTTGATGTGGTAATTAAACTCACAGTATTGTCTTAAAACCTTATTGTGGGTATGTATATTTTTTTTAATTAGATCTTTTCCTCCTTTACTATTGCTGAGGTTTTTCTTATTGAACCAAGGTTATTGTATTGGAGTAGCATGCTGCTTATTTCTAAACTCTTGTTTTTTCTTAATGGTAATGTCTTCATCAGAATTTTTTTCACTTCTCCCACATTTAATCTTTCTGAAAATGTTTGAATTGGTTCTTCAGATGGAAGCATTCAGTAGAAATCTTATATTAAATATGCTTCATTGGAGTACATTGGAAGTTAGTCAAAAAGCAATTTTATTTTTAAAAGTGAAAGTGAAAATATCTGAGGAGAATCTTGTTTTAAATGTGTTTCTTTAATGCCCTATTTTTTGGGCAACTTTTAATTTGCTTTTTTTCCCCTTTGTTTTATAATCAAGGCTGTTGTGGTGACTGATGGAGAGAGAATTCTTGGTCTTGGAGATTTGGGCGTCTATGGAATGGGAATTCCAGTAGGAAAACTTTGCTTGTACACAGCTTGTGCAGGAATACGGCCTGATCGATGTCTGCCTGTGTGTATTGATGTGGGAACTGATAATCAAGTGAGTAATAGTTTTCTTCCTTTGCTGTTTCTCTTGTGTTTGTTTTTTAATTGTTCATCTTTTGAAGATGATTTAAGAAAGGAAAATCTTATGCTTAGATGTTAGTCTTTTTCTTAAGCCCCACTTTTAATATGTGTACAATAGTAAATTAAGTCTACTAAAAGTTTCTTGAAAGATTACAGTTTTGTTTTATAGCTTTAGACCAGTAATGCAATAAAAGATCTTATTCTTACATTTGGTTTCTTTTATAGGCACTCTTAAAGGATCCATTTTACATGGGCTTGTATCAAAAAAGAGATCGTTCACAGCTTTATGATGATCTGATTGATGAGTTTATGAAAGCAATTACTGACAGGTACTTTTTAAAAAGTTTAAGTATGTGAAAGATAAAAGCACCTTTAATTTGGGGTCTGGGAATGCTGTAGTTCTGTTTTATTTTTCTTTATCTCTGATGAAGATAAGCAGGAAGAAATTAAATTTGGGGAAATTTTGTTCTTTCCTATTTGATAAGATGGGCTAATGCAAGATGGCACCCCTGCCCTACCTGATATCTGGGAGGAAGTCTGTACTTTCTGTTTTATCAAACCCTCACTGCTCAATCCTCCTTTCAGCCTTTGACAGTCCTCCACTGAAGCTCTCCTGCAGCTTTCATGTTTTAAATTTCTCAGACCATTTGGTCTTCTTCCCTTTCTGTCTTGCACTTTGTGACCTGGTTTTCCCACTTCTGTAGTCTTGAGACTTTCTCTTTGCTACTAAAATACTCCTAACTTAGTCTTTCTTCTGCGTTTCTTTTCTGTCATTTTCACTAGTTCTTCTTGCTCTCTGTGTATTTTAAATATGATTGACTAGTAGTCTTCTTTGAGCCTTGTACACTGTGACCCATGGAAACCCATCCTAGTAGTCTTGTGTCTAATAGTTAGAACCCCCCATTATGATATTCTATTGTTGCTTCAAATTCATGTCTAACTGAACTCTCTTTTTCTAAACAGCTTTTTATCTTCCCACCCACTGTCAATGGCAATATTGTTCACCCTATTGACAAACCTTCATTCTTAGTGTCGTCTTTAATAATTCTTCTCTCCATCAACCACCCATGCATATATTCAGATATTCCTCAACATCCAGTTGGCACTCTCACTTAATCTCTCATAAATACATCTCTTCCATTATCACAACCTTCCATTACCACATCTCTTCTGAATTCTTCTAAACTTCCCTGTAATTTCTTTCTGGTTCATCTTCACGTTAAGACCAAATTAATCTGTGTAAACATGTACTTCATTCTTTTACTTAATCTGAATAATTTTTTATTGCCACAAGATAAAACCCAAATTCTTTACCCTTAGAATCTAGTTGTACCTTTTAAATTACTGACACCTGGAAGAACTCAAAAATTACTTCCTTTTCAGAGACAAGTTGACAAATCCATAGCTGAACTTTTAAATCTTCCCAGATACTGTCTTCCCCAATTATTGCTCTCACTTCCCTGCCTTGGGCCACCACACAGTGTCTTCTTAGTCATCAGTGTTGTCTTGGCATTGTAACAATTTCTTCCTCACTTTCCACCTGGTCCTCATCACCAGTATGTTTGCTCTAAATGTCTTTGCATTGTATAATTGTCCCTTCTGTGTCTTTGCCTTCTGCATCAAAATCTCATAGCAGCCTCCTAGCTGCTTCTCTTGTAGTTTTCATCTCTCCAGACTCCAGTATGTGTTATGCATCAATGGCAGGTTTATCTCTGTGGACAGGAGATTTATGTGAATTCTTCCTTTGTCTGCAGCCTCAGTGATTCCCAATGGGACATAGAAGCAAGTCTCTCTTTTTTTTTGGTATGCGGGGGGAGGGTACCAGGGATTGAACTCAAAGGCACTCAACTACATCCCAGACCTATTTTGTATTTTTATTTAGAGACAGGGTCTCACTGAGTTGTTTAGCACCTCACTGTTGCTGAGGCTGGCTTTGAATTGAAATCCTCCTGCCTCAGCCTCTGAGCCTCTGGGGTCACGAAGTCTCTGGAGTTATTGGCACCTCTGTGGTTACAGGTGTGCACTACCACGCCCAGCTGCAAGTCCTTTTTCACTAATTCATCACTTAAGAGTCTCCTACCAGGTGGGTGTGGTGACACACACCTGTAATCCCAGCTACTTGGAGGCTGAGGCAAGAGAATAGCAGCAAAGTTCAAAGCCAGCCTTAGCAACTTAGCCCTCAGTGTCCCCAAGTTCAATCCCTGGTACTTAAAAAAAAAAAAAAAGCCTCCCACCTTTGCCCCCCAGCTTACCTTTACCAGCTTCTCCCTATTCTTTAATGTAAACCCTAATTTATTTATTTATTTGGTACTGGGGATTGAACCCAGGGACACTAAATCACTGAGCCACATCCCTATCCCTTTTGGTTTTTATTTTGAAATAGTGTCTTGCTAAGTTGCTGAGGGCCTCATTGAGTTGCCAAGACTGAGCTTGAACTTGTGATCCTTCTGCCTCAGTCTTTTGAGTGGCTGGGATTACAGGTGTGGGACCCCATACCCAGCTTAACTCCTGACATGTATACCCAGATTGCTGAAAATTCAGGGTTGCCAAAACCTGTCTTTGTTTTGCCTACCTTTTTGCTTTTTGTTCTTCTTTCCCAGATTAAATCCTACCTCCTTTTCAAAAGCCTTCCTCCTTACTACTACTTACCTAGATGATTAACATCTCTCTCCAAATGTTGGTAAACTCACAAAGCAATTTTTTTTTTTTTTTTTTTTTGGTACCAGGAATTAAACCCAGGGACACTTAATACTGAGCCACATTCCCAGCCCTTTATATTTTGAAACAGAGTTTTGCTGTGTTGCTGAGACTGGCCTTGAACTTGAAATCCTTTTGCCTTAGCTTCCCCATTTGCTGGGATGCCAACTAAATATCAATTACTTTTAACTACTTGTTTAATATACTTTCTTATTTTACCATTTAATTGTTAAAGTAATGAGAATGTATATCAGATACATACTTTTTGAGACTTAGCCTCTTCATTTTTAGGAAGTTACTTAGTTGCTTATGTGCTGGGCACCCCCCTAAACTCTCAGAAATAGTTTTCACAGATTGTTATTCATGGGCCTATTATGGGCCTATTATGCTTCCCCATTCTTTTTAAACTCTCGTACATTTTGTTGTTGTTATTTTTGAGATAGGGTCTCACTAAGTTGCTGTGGCTGGCCTTGAACTTAAGGATCCCCTGCCTGCCTCAGCCACCCTGTTTGCTAGGATTACAGATATGCATCACTGCATCCAGCACATTTTTATTTTTAAGATACGGATTTCTACATTTTGGGTCTAATCTTTCACAGACTCTGAAAATTTTTAGATGGCCCTGAACTAATATAATACATTGTTTTTAAAGCTGTCATAAGGAATATTAAGTAGGAAAACTGTTTAATAGTAGTATTTTTAATACAACCGTTATGGTTTTTGCTGGTTTTAGATATGGCCGGAACACCCTTATTCAATTTGAAGACTTTGGAAATCATAATGCATTTAGGTTCTTGAGAAAATATCGAGAAAAATATTGTACCTTCAATGATGATATTCAAGGTAAAGCAAAAAGGGAACTTTAGGTTCTTGATATCTATTTTTTAATCATCTATGATGTGACCTTTTTTAATTTTAAAAATCTTTGTTTTTTTAATAGGGACAGCTTCAGTAGCTCTATCAGGTCTTCTCGCAGCCCAAAAAGTTATTAATAAACCCATCTCAGACCACAAGATTCTATTTCTTGGAGCAGGAGAGGTAAGTTTTTGTTAAGCTTTTTAGAATTTAAAAACCAACAATCCTTTAGAATTGGAAAGTAGGGCACAATGATAGTGTTCATAAATGAGCATAATGAGCTTGTAATTTTGTCGAAATATACAGGGTATAAATTCACGACTCCTGTTATAAAATAGTTAACTTAAAGTGTGTTTGTAGAAATTATCACAAAGAATTGATTTTTGTGTGATTTGAAGGGAAGAACAAATTAAATATTTCTCATAACAAATAACCTTCATTTATAAAGCAACTTGACCATTATAAAGCAACTTTCCAATTCTCATTCTCTAGTTTTCATTTTTAAAATCTGTGTTTTGTTAATAGGCTGCTCTTGGAATTGCAAATCTTATAGTTATGTCTATGGTAGAAAATGGCCTTTCAGAAGAAGAGGCACAAAAGAAAATCTGGATGTTTGACAAGTTTGGTTTATTAGTCAAGGTAAGACATTTAAAACTTGGAGAAGCAAAAGAGTATTGTTGTTATGACGTTTTTAGTTGGATTTTTAAAATATGATTTTTTAAAATCTTGTATCTCATTGAACTATCCAAATTATACCAATTGTGGATCTTTCACTGTATTATCAACAGAGATTCTTCTATCATATTATCTTTATAAAGACTCTTGCTTTGTACTTAAATTATAATTTATTTCTTGGCACCAGACTTACCCTTTCTTGCTTTTCTTTCTGGGCAAGAAATCAAATAGACATTCTGTATGATTGTATTTAACCCTGATAAAACTAAAATTTATTATGTGATGCTGGGGATGGAATCAAGAGCCTGTAATGCTAGGCAAGCACTGATATCACTGAGCTGCATCCCCAGCCTTAAAACTAAGTTTTTTAATGAGAACCCAAAACATCCCAAATTATTAGCTGTACATCTGATATTTGAGCAGAAATTCTTTATTCCTTTGGATATCATAATCCCCCATACCAATCTAAAAGAGCATGTTTCTAAAACCAATTCATGGATAATAAAGAGCTCTCCCAGGTTATTTTAGTACCCTTTGGACTGCCTGCCTTCCTGTATTATGTAAGTTGGTTGCTATTTTTATTAGCTTAAGAATGTCATAGATCTTACACTGTGTAACATCAATACAGGTAAATTGTTCCATAGTTGAAACTTTCTAGTATACAAAGTTGTATTTGGGGATTGCTATGGGGAATCAAACCCAGGAATGCTTTACCACTGAGCTCCATCCTCAACCCTTTTTATTTTTTAGTTTGAGACAGGGTCTTGCTAAGTAATTTAGGGCCTTGCTAAGTTGCTGAGGCTGACCTTGAACTTGTGATCTACCTGCCTCAGCCTCCTAGGTTCCAGGTATTACAGGTGTGCTCAGCTGTGCCTGGTGCATGCATATCAGAATGGCATAGCAGTTACTTGCCGTTTACATCTATAGTACAATCCATCTCAGCGTACTTTGCTCCAATTCTCTTTTTCTTTTTCTCTTTAAGCTCGATTTAGTTTTCTTTCTTTCTTTTTATAAAAAATATATTTATTTATTTATGTTTATGTGGTGCTGAGAATCGAACCCAGTGCCTCACACATGTGAGGCTTGCACTCCACCACTGAGCTACAGCCCCTACCCCTCTCTTCTTCTTAATGTCTCTTCTAATTAGTATCAGCGTTCTATTAAAACAAAAAATAAAATGAACAATTAGAACATATGAATGAGTAACCTTGAGGCTTAAATTATATGTAATTTAAAATAAAATAACAGTAATTTGAAGTTTACCAGACATTGTGATAAGAGCTTATTATCTTTAGTTCTTTCAAAACTCCTGTGGTTGGTTTTTTGTTTTGTTTCTTCTGTGAAGATTTTTTAATTGAGGAAACTGAATTTTAAAAATGGTCAGAGACTTTTCCAAGGTCATTTGTTTATAAGTGATGGAGAGAATTTAAACCTAAGAAGTCTGATTATAAAGCCCATGCTCTGAATCATTAAACCATGCTATTCCCTAAGGGAAGCATAACTACTATATTTGCTAGTATATAAAGTGCAAGGCTTATAAGCCATCACAGTTTTAGAAGGTTATGGAGGGAGATTACATATTTCTACTGGTACCTAGATTACCTATTTCTACTGCTTCATTTTGTAATGTTGGTTTTTCTCAGATGTTTTGTGATTATAACAGTAGATCCAATGAACAGTGGTGGTAGTAGCAAGTGAGAATTCCTGTTCAGGTTCAGAGTATTTATTTTAGGATGTGCTGGTAGCTTAAACTCTAGGTTTTAGGCTCCTAGTCTCTTTTGGTGACCCTAAACACTGTAGTCCATTTAGAGAGTTTTTCTGTTAAACCCTCAAACTGGAGAGCTTTGGAAATCCTCGGGCCAAGAATAAGAAAACAGTGTTCTGAGAACCAGACCAATAAGGTTGTATTTCAGTCATTTAATTAACTGCTTGGCCAACTTGTGATGGCCCACTTTTTTCCCAGCCCCTTCTGGTTCTTGACTGGTTATTCTGGAGTTCTGATGAAAAACTTTTCCTATTGTGGGGAGATGGCTTCTCTTTTACTAAAATAAAGACGCAGGTTTCTCAGCTTGTTGATTTGGTGCTTGGTATGTTTTGTGTGCTTTAAATCTTAGAAATTCATTGTCATAGGCTGTCAGTGTTACTTTTTTGGCTTTATAGTATTACTAAGTTTTTATTTTATTTATTTTTTTTTACCCCTGGGAATTAGAAAGATGTTTTTTTGTTTAGCCATCTTGAACCAGAATTCACTGTTCCTCTTGTTTTTGTACTCTTTGTAGTAAAAGCCCCTGATGTCTTTCTGCAATTCTGAAGTCTTAAAACTCTGAAATCTCAGAGCTTTTTTCTGAATTCATTTTGGTGACAGATTTGATTGATCTGAATTTATCTGGTAGCAAAACCTGACCTGAACTTAGGAGAGGCTATTTATAGACTTAAACTTTCTGCTTCACAAAAAGGGGAGCAAATATGGGGGAATATAGAGATATGTAGTTCAATTTTAGATTGCTTGCCTCAAATGTACAAGGTCTTGTGTTTGATCTCCAGCACTGCAAAAAATAAAGAAAGAAATACACCTTTTTACTTGATGTGACTGGTTAAGTTTGTTCTAGTGTAGAGTGCCCATTTGTCAGGGAATATTCATAATACTTGTTAGAATGCCAAATTGCATTCCTAAATATGAGAAATTCTTAATTCCCAAACTCAGCTTGCTCAGATAAAGGGTTGTAAGGCTTTTGTGCCATATTCAATTTTGGTATACTTCATAGAATAAATGAGTTTTTGAAAGAGACTAGAAAGTTCCTGAGCGTAATGGAATTTGATATATATTTGGACACTGTGAAGTTGGAAATGAAATAAATGAGTTAAGAAGAAAAATAAATGAAAAGACATTTCTATTGTAGAAATAATATGTATGTAACTCATAAAATGTTGTCTTCTCAGTTAATCTTCATTATGTACTCACTAAAAACTACTGTATTTTATCAAAAAATTTAGGGGCGGAGTGCTAAAATAGATAGTAATCAGGAACCATTTGCTCACCCAGCTCCAGAAAGCACACCTGATACTTTTGAAGATGCAGTAAATATAATTAAGCCTTCAACTATAATTGGTAAGTAAAGTTGTTGATAAATCATTCTATTACTTAACTGTTACCAGTTGTAACTACTCTGTGAGATTACTAAGAATGAATTGACATTTCTGCCTAGCTTTTTTTTTTTTTTTGAAGATTAATATAGTCTTCTTTTTTTATTATTATCATTTATTTTTTTTATTGTTGGTCGTTCAAAACCTTACACAGTTCTTAATACATCATATTTCACAGTTTGATTCAAGCGGGTTATGAACTCCCAACTTTACCCCGTATACAGATTGCTGTATCACATCAGTTACCCTTCCATTGATTGACATATTGCCTTTCTAGTGTCTGATGTATTCTGCTGTCAGTCCTATTCTCTACTATCCCCCCTCCCCTCCCCTCCCCTTTTCTCTCTCTACCCCTTCTACTATAAATCATTTCTTCCATTTGTATTATCTTGTCTTACCCCTCCATTACATAGTTCTTGATATATCATATTTCACATTTTGATTCAAGTGGGTTATGCACTCCCATTTTACCCCTTATACAGCTTGCAGAATCACATCAGTTACACTTCCATTGCTTTACATATTGCCATCCTAGTGTCTGTTGTATTCTGCTGCCTTTCCTATCCTCTACTATCCCCCCTCCCCTCCCCTCCCCTCTTCTCTCTCTACCCCCCCTACTGTAATTCATTCCTCCCCCTTGTATTATTTTTCCCTTTCCCCTCACTTCCTCTTGTATGTAATTTTGTATAACCCTGAGTAGCTTTTAACATAAACAGTTATCCCTTGGCCTTTTGGGGGATTGGTTCCAGGATCCTCATGGATACCAAAATCTGATACTTAAGTCTCTTATATTAAAAGGTGTGGTATTTGCATATAACCTATGCATATTCTCCTATATACTTTAAAGTATCTCTAGATTACTTATAATACCAATACATTGTAAATAGTTGTTATACTGTATTATTTATGGAATAAGGACAAGGAAAAGTCTGTACATGCTAGTATAGGCACAGTTTTTTCCTTAAGTATTTTCTGTTTGCAGTTGGTTGAATTCACATATGCAGAACCCCACAAATACAGAGAGTTGATTCACATTTTCTGAGACAGCTTTTTGATCATGTTGCTTGAGCATTTAGTTAAAAGATGTTTCTTATACTTTTAAATGCTGTGTGTTCTTCAATTGATTATACTTTGCTTGTATCCTCTCCTTCACCTCCTTCCCTAAGGGATTGCTGTTCTTTGGTGTTGTTTTTTTTTTTTTTTTTAAGCACAGGGTTTCACTATGTTGCCCAGGCTGGTCTTAATCTCCTAGGCTCAGCCTTCTTGGTAGCTAGATTATAGGCATGTGTGTGCATGCCCACCCTGCTCCTTATTGTGCTTTGTTTTTATAGTTAGGGTAGTCATGCTCAAAACTTAAAAAGATGTAGTTCATTTGACAGACTATTTGGGATAATCCAATGCAGCATTTCATTAGCAACAAAGTTGAAATCTTTCAAGTGTTTTGAGTCAAGCTTTGCACAGCTGACATCAGTTGCCAACATAGCACTGAATTCTCAGCAGAGAAATTAAGTCTTTAAAAATGGAGTGTTTGTCAGGGCATGGTGATGCATACTTGTAGTCCCAGCTTTTGGAGAGGCTGAGACAGGAGGATGGAAAGTTCTAAGCCAGCTGGGCAACTCAGCAAGATCCTGTCTCAAAAGTTTTACAAAGTGGCTGGGGTGGTAATGACTGAGTATGTAGCTCAACTGCAGAGTACACAAGCACTTAAAAGTATAAGAAACAAATCTTTTAACTAAATGCTCAACAACTCTTAATTTTTTATAGTGAGAAGAAAGCTTAAAGACTCTGTTTTCATTCCCCCCAAAACTCAATATGGGCTGGGCTGGGCACGGTGGCACATGCCTGTAATCCCTGTGGCTTGGGAGGCTGAAACTGGCGGATTTCAAGTTCAAAGCCAGCCTTATTCATTGTGAGGCACTGAGCAGCTCAGTGAGACCCTGGCTCTAAATAAAATACAAAATAGGGCTGGGGATGTGGCTCAGTGGTTGAATGCCCCTGAGTTCAATCCCCAGTACAAAAAAAAAGAACTCCATATGGAAACCTAGAAATGTATCCACTGACTCATTCTACTTCCAGAGGGTTAAGGAAGCAAAAAGACCTCAGCAGATGCATTTTTAGTTGTCGCTTCTGTTTATTTTCTTGATTTTTTTTCCCTCAACTGTAACCTGCCTGCATTATAATCATTTTTGCATCTTTATGGCCCCATTCTGTGTCTGGGACATTAAAAACTCAACTGTATCAAATATTGATTGCTTAGCAATCAAGATGATCTTTTATCTCTTCTGAACTTCTTTTATTTTGTAATGAGTGCCACAGAATTTTAACAATTGAGACAGGTTTCCTCGTCTTTTTTAACTTTTTTAAACTGTGGTAAAATATACACAAAATTTGACATCCCAAACCATTTTTAAATATATTCCCATTGTTGTGTAGCCATCTCCAGGATTCTTTTCTTTTGTGACACTAAAACTTAATACCGATCAAACAATAATTCCCATTCTCCCAGCTCCTGGCAACTGCATTTTACTTTCTGTGCGCTAGGTACCTCATGAATGAAAACATAAAATTTTTGTCCTTTTGTCACTAGTACATTTTATTTAGCTTAATGTTCTGAAGTTCATTCATTAAATTCATTAAAAGGTTCATACAAATTTTGTCTTAGAGTGCTATAGATAATCTTTTTCTTTCTTTCTTTCTTTCTTTTTTTTTTTTTTTGGCGCTGGGGATGAAATTCAGGGGTGCTTAGCCACTGAGCAACATCCCCAGACCTTTTTATTTTTTGTTTTGAGACAAGGTCTTAAATAAGTTCCTTAAGGCCTCGCTAAGTTACTGAGGCTGGCTTCAAAGTTGTAATCCTCCTGCCTTGGCCTACCTACATGCTGGGATTACAGGCATGCACCATCACACCTGGCTGCTATAGATAATGTTATCCTTTTTTTGTTTCTCTTTAATCATATTCTATAATTTGCTATGCATGTGGTAGTAATAAATATTTAGATGAGAATTTTCAGCGTTTCATTGTTTTTCTTTTCAGATTTAAAGATTGTGTTCTCAGAGTATTAGCAATGCAAATTTTATCTTTATAATGAGATTATACATGGTTTTGTTATGGTTAACCTATTGTAGAGATGCTATTGGTAAGTTCTTAATTATATTTCTGCTGAAGTTACTTTTCCCCCTTATTTATTGCAGGAGTTGCAGGTGCTGGCCGGCTTTTTACTCCTGCTGTAATCAAAGCCATGGCCCGTATCAATGAAAGGCCTATAATATTTGCATTAAGTAATCCTACAACAAAGGCTGAGTGCACACCTGAAGAAGCGTATACACTTACAGAGGTATTAAAAATGATCATATGAATTGGCTATGTTTTGTTTTCTCCGTCCATTAACTTACTAATTACATATTCTTGCATGCTTCTTTTAGCAGTTTCACTGAAGATTATAATATACATCCATGGGTCATCAGGGTGATATAAATGGCTTATATCAATTCTGGAAAACAGTTATATAACTCCCGTTTTAAGGCCCTTGCATTGTTTGCACTATTGTTTTTCTCTGTACATTTTAAACCCAAAGGGCATTATTGTTTTTCTATATAAATTTTTCATTTGGATTTGACCTACACCTTAATTTTTTCTGTCCTTATTCTTTCCTTCCTTCATGTCTGTGCTTCTGTCAAGGATCATTTTCTCCTACTAGAATAACTCCTTTCCTTAAGTGTGAGTCTGGTGAATTCTCTTGATAATTTTTTGCCTTCGTTTTTGACTTGTTACCAAACCCAGGTTTGGAGGCTCTTCCACAGCAAAACCAATGTCTGAGAGACGACCATTAGGGGAAAAGAAAGGCTTTATTTGATGACCAAAGAGTAGAGAAGTGGGAGCTCATGCTCACACCTCAGCTTCTCAATTTCATGGATAATAATGTAGTTAGAGGCTAATAAAGGAGAGGAACATTCAAGTTTTTTCTGGAACTAGGTGAGGTTTTACAGGAACTCATGTACCACCTCTTTTCACTCCTTTCGTGGTCTGGTGTTTCCAATTATGAGGACTGGTGGGTCTCTTTAGCCTTGAAGTAGAGAGGAGAGAGACTGGGCAAGTCTAGGCCAAGTTAACCCTATATTATAGTTTTGGACAAAACATTTCTCAGATGATTACCATGTCTACATGCAGTGCTAAGTAGAGTCTGACACAAAAGTTAAGGCAACAAAGGAGACAAATGTGGTATAAAGACAGATAGGCTGAGCCTTTTCATCTCATAGTAGTCACCTGTCACACATCTTTAGGCCCAAGAGAAGAGTCAGTATTTTTAGCAAAACTGACCTCAAGTCCATGAAAAGTAACGTAGACAATCATTATCATAACCCACATGTCAGAGGTATTACTTAGAACAAAGCTAGTGGAATACTAACAATGTATTTTCCAGCCATGTGGCCTCCAAGTGAGTCATTCTTGTTAGCCAATAGCAAGTGAAGCTAGAGGGTTTATTTAAATTTTTTGTTTGTTTGTTTTACAAGGATATTTTTGTTCTGTATAGAAGCAAAAGTTGGTGGTTACATTATTTCAGCCTTTGAAGATAGTATTGTTTTCTGACTTCTGTTTTTCTTTTGATTCCTCATCTTGAGTTTTTAGCAGTTTTACAATAATGTATCTTTGTGTTTATTCCACTTAGAGATTATAGGGCTCCTGAATGTGTGGCTTGATATCTGGTTTTGTTTTGTTTTTCGGTTTCCTATGCTTTGGCCATAATCTCTCTCTCCTCTTATGGAACTCCAGTTGCACAATCAGACTTCACTGCATCTCCATTATCCCTTACATTGTTTTCTGTATATATCATCCTTTTTGCTCTGTGTTTCAGCCTGATGATTTTCTTTGGACCTTCTTCCTGTTTGCAGATTCTCTTTCCAGTTGTACTAGTTTGTTTTTAGGTTCTTAATTTTAATTATTGCATTGTTTTCATTTGTAGACTTTCTGTTTCTTTTATAATTGATTAGTTTAATGACAGACTTAAAATCGCAGAAATTATCAGTTTATAGATTCTGTTTTCCTTCCCCATATTTTATGAAGCAATTATTTTTTACTCACTTCATCAGTATTTATCTTTACTAGGTTATTTTTTTTGAGTTAACTGATAGCTTCCTGTAACAAATTTTTATTTAAAATTGTTTTGAGATTTAGTACTTTCAAATTATTTGACATTGTCACAAGGTTATATCTCAATTACAAATACCTGCTTATATACCATTAAGACAGTTCTGTTTGGCTTTTTCCTCCCTGATGTTCTATACTTGTAATCTTCATAGCATAATTACTTCCTTTATTCTTGTAATTGATCTTTAAGTGGCTCTAGAAAGTGATTTTTTTTTCCTTCCTTCTTTCCTCCCTTCCTTCCTTCCTTTCTGTTGGGGATTGAACTCAGGATCTTGCTTGTGTTAGGCAAGCATTCTATACTGATCTACACCTCCAGCCCCCCCAGAGAATGAATATAAGGGCTTTTCATTTTGGTGCTAGGGATTGAACTCAGGGGCACTTAAACTGAGCCACATCCCCAGCCCTATTTTGTGTTTTATTTAGAGACAGGGTCTCACTGAGTTGCTAAGAGCCTCACTGTTGCTGAGGCTGGCTTTGAACTTGTGATCCTCCTGACATAGCTCCCCAGCTGCTGGGAGCCACTGAGTATACAGGTGTGGGCCACCATACCTGGCCCATAAAGGCCTCTTTATAATGGTGTTCAGCAGTTATGATTGTTAAGTCATACCTTTGAGAATAAATAAAGTAATAAATCTGTGATAAAGTTGGGTAAAATAATTTCTTGAATATATATGAATTACAATTACAGGATATTTTTTTCTTTCTTCTTCTTTTTTTTTTTTTTTTTTTTTTTTGGTGGTACTGGGGATTACACTGAATTACAATTGAAGGTTCTGATTATAGCAAATATCTCAATTTATGTAAGTCCACTTTTATTATGTCTCCTTTTTTTTTTCCTTGGGTAAATAGTTTTTGTCATTTCATAAGCCTGGTTGTTTGTTTGTTTGTTTGTTTATTGAGTGCTGGATAGTGTGAGTGAAGAATTATAACAATCATTTGAGGGTCTGGATGACATTCTCTTCCTCCAGAGGGGCTTCATGTGTCCTCTGGTGACTATTAGGATGGGGTACATCATCATAATCCAACCAGGATGCAGTCTAGGTGAGGCCTAGTCTGTTTCCAGTTTCTTCTTCCTCCAAATGTGTACCCCTTTGGGTATGGTTCCAAAGCCCTGGAGTATTTACCAGCAACCTTCATTCTTAGTGGTCCCTGAACTTGAAATTCCTGATATCTTTGTTACACAGGTTAAAGCCACAGTTTTTGCCTTTGAAATTACCAGTTGAGGGGAAAACATTTAATTACTGACCTTATATCTTTTTCTTTTCCTTTTTTTTTTTTCTTATATTGGAGATTTAACCAAGTATACTTTACTACTCAGCTACATCTCCAGCCCTTTTTATTATTTATTTGTTTGTTTGTTTACCGGGATTGAACTCAGGGGCACTCAATCCCTGAGCCACATCCCCAGCCTTATTTGTATTTTATTTAGAGACAAGATCTTACTGAGTTGCTTAACTCCTTGCTTTTGCTGAGGTTGACTTTGAACCATACTGCTGCCTCAGCCTCCTGAGCCGCTGGGATGATGGGCATACGCCACCTTGCCCAGCTTGGCCTTATATCTTGCTTTCCTCTTCTTTTGGATGTTAAAAACCATCCCCTTCCACCCCTAACACCACACTTTCACTATCTTGGTAATACTCTGTTTCATTTTTTTTAAAGAACGTTTTTAAAATATTAAAAAAAGAACATTTTTTTAAAGAGAGAGAGAGAATTTTTTAATATTTATTTTTTAGTTTTTGGTGGACACAACATCTTTGTTTTTATGTGGTGCTGAAGATTGAACCCAGCGACCCATGCATGCCAGGCGAGCACACTACTGCATGAGCCACATCCCCAGCCCAAAGAACATTTTTAAAAATACATTTACTTTAACCAAATACAGTGATGCACACCTGTAATCCAGGCTACTTGGAAAGAATAGAAAAGGCTTTGGAATGCAGATCAATGGTAGAGCAACCCTGAGTTTAATCCTTAGTCCTGAAAAAATGGACGGATGGATAGATTGATTTTTTTTTTTTAATTGTAACCTTAGAGAAAGTTAATATGAAGCAACCTAGAAGATTATTGTTAAAGCTGCACTTTCTCAGAACTTTCTGGACTTAATATTTATGTCTTTACATCTTTACTATTCTGTTTTTTTCTCTGTGATGACATCCAATAAATACAATAATTATTGAAATTCATTCTTTTTTTTTTTTTTGGCAGTGCTACGAATTGTGCATGAACAAGCACTCTACCACTGAACTATGTCCCCAGCCCTTTTTAAATTTTATATTGAAACAGAGGCTTACTAAATTGCCCAGTTTGTCCTCAAAGTTGGTGCTCATTCTGACTCAGCCTTCCAAGTAGCTGGAATTAAGTGTACCCCATTGCATCTGGCACTTCCTCCTTTTTAAAAATTAATTGCATGGGGCACAGAGGCATGCACCTGTAATCTCAGCAACTCAGAGGCTGAAGTGGGAGGATCTGGAGTTTGAAACCAGACTGGACAACAGAATGAGGCCCCATCTCTTTAAATAAAGAAAGAAAATCAGTTTCAGAATCATCATAGTTTTTAGAATCAGTCTCAGTGTACTGCCTGATCTTTTTGCTAAATATGGTATTACTTTTAGATTGATTGCCTATCCTATCCACCAGGTTTTACATAAAATGGGTAGTTTTTGTCCCTAAAATTAAACCTTAATCTTACATAATGACTTTTTGGTACATATAATCAATGTATTTTGGGTTTGGCATTTCTAAAATGTAAAAAAAAAATTGAATGTATTGAGGAGTAGTAGTGTATTCTACTCGTTAAAGAATTTTTGAATAAATTTTATTGATAAAGTATACATTATTGGGATGAATATTAAAATTCCCACGGGAGACTGGTTTGATATACTGCATTTCAGCAAGGGTTTTTGGTTTTTTATTTTAGGGTCCTGGGGATTGAACTCAGGGGCACTCGAGCCCTATTTTGTACATTATTTAGAGACAGAATCTCACTGAGTTGCTTAGTGCCTTAGCCTCCCTAGCCACTGGGATTACAGGCATGTGCAACCATGCCTGGGCATTTCAGCAGTTTTAAGAAGTCATCCTGTCTCTTACCAAGAAACAGAAAGGCATTGACTCATAGTTTTAACTTTATGTGAATTCTTAGTGCTACATGAAATAATGGCAGAAGTTTCTATATGGTTGCAGTCAACTCTTGGTGTCCTGTTCAGTGGAGACATGTCTTAGTGTTACTCTAACACCCTCTGCTGCTCAGTGAGAAAAATACTTAAAATAAACAAACAAAAAAAGCTCCAAATGTCTCATGTTTTAATGGCCATTTGTTCAAATTGGCCAGGTTGACTTCAGAATGAGAATGCTGTTATCATTAAGATCTGGCTATGTTTAAGCTCCATTTTTATTTCGGGGGAGGGAGAAGATAAAGGTGGCCTGGAGAAAATGTAGATTCCATTTAAGACATTCCTAAAATCTTTCTAAGTCTGCAAACTGACTGATATTGTGAAGGCATAACATTTTTCCTGTAAAGTGCTATATTGTATAATCCACTTAATGAGGCTATTAAAATTAATGGTGCCACAAAAATATTCTGTATATTTTAGTTTGGTAACATGACCTAAGACATACAGTGACATTACTCATCAAAGAAATAAAACTTTTTTGCCACAGGTAGAGCTATGTTTAGGACAAGTAGAGAATTATAATAACTATCTGTAGAGTGAGTAGAAAAATTACATAGCTGTATGGAGTTGCAAATCCAAACTAGTCAGCTGGGCCACCATTACCATAGTGAACTTGCTTTCACACTTAAACTTTGTATCATTTTGAAATTGAAAACTGCAGCCTTGCACATGTTTAACATAAATTTGTGGACAAATTGCTTAGAGTCAAATTCTTGAATGTTAATGAATTCACTAGTGCCCAGATCTATTCTGAAGAATAATCATTATTCTTGATATAATATATATTTTCAAATCTGAGAAAAAGAAGATAAAGCAGTGTCCAAACACTTATTATAACTTGGTTGAATGTTCAGGTGTCATGGTAATTTGTCCATCCTACTGTATGGAGATATTTCAGTCTTCTGTAAATTATCTTTTAACCTAATGACCCATGGCTTATTTTAGTTATTCCTGAGTATTACAAGATAGAGTATTCTGTTTGAGCACTATTGTTTTCTTCTTGTCTTTTTGAGAGGGAGGGAGAAGAAGGTGGGGATAGGGAATGATATGTAAAGGATTTTGTTTTATAAATTAAATCTCCAGTATTTTCAATTATATAGGCATCTAATTCTTTTAGAAGTAATAAAGGTGCTAGTAACATTATATGCCATCATAGATCGAAGAACTAAATCAGATGACTACAAAATATGTGGAGACTTTAACAGATTATTTTTTGTTTTTGTTTTTGTTTTGTTTTGTTGTGCCAAGGATTGAACCCAGGGGTGCTTAACCACTGAGCCACATCTCCAGCCCTTTATTTTTTTTATTTTTGGAGAGATGGTCTTGCTCAGTTGCTTAGGGCCTCTCCAAGTTGCTGAGGGTAGCTTTGAACTTGGGATTCTCCTGCCTTAGCCTCCCAGACTGCTGGGATAACAGGTGTGTGCCACTGTGCCCAGCCAGTATTTTCAATATCTTGTGTTTAGCAAAATATTTTCTTTAACAAGGTAAAATACCAGTTTTTTTCTGGAATCAGTGTGATTGTACAATGCTATTTTATAAATTGCCTGCTAGAGAGTATTATAGCATAATACACCTGAGCTTTGGAGTTATAAAAAAATTCAAGTCAAGTTTAATTGCTGCAAATTTGATGTGTAACTTTTTTAGAAATATTTTTTAGTTATACATAGACACAGTACCTTTATTTGGTTTATTTATTTATGTGGTGCTGAGGCCTAGTGCCTCACCTGTGTGAGGCAAGTGCTTTGCCATTGAGCCCCAGCCCTGATGTGTAACTTTTTACCAAGTACTTTATCAAGGGTTTTTTGGTTTTTTTTTAATAATCAGTGAAATGAAGATGATGATAATTTCATAAGGTTTTCAGGAGAGCTAAGTTAACTGAATTAACATATAAAACACCTGGTACAGAACCCAAAACAGGAGATATACAGTAAATGGTAGTAAATTAATTGTGACATTTCCTCCTTCATTCACAATTTATATCCATCTTTATTGGGATTATATTTGTGGACCATTTACGTTTTCATTTTTATAAAGGAACTAGAAGTATCAGAATTTTTAAGTTTACTTAATGGACATTTTTCAGGTTTATTCGAATGTAATACTATGCATAAAATAGTCCTTATCCTAATAAAAGGATTTGTTATACAGTAAATGATGCTTTGTTGCCAGGTGATTTATTGGTCTAATTTACCAGAGGACTTAACTTTATATGAATTCACCTCAATTTTCTCATCCATGTAGAGGAACAAAGTTGAGATTATTTCATTTCATTTACAGGGAAGGTGTTTGTTTGCCAGTGGTAGTCCATTTGGGCCAGTGAAACTCCAAGATGGGCGAGTCTTTACACCAGGTCAAGGAAATAATGTATATATTTTCCCAGGTAAATGTCACCATTATTTATGTTACAAAGCAATACATTATTTTTGTTACAAAGCAATAAGGAATTACATAAAAATACTTCCTGAAATTTTTTGGAATAAACATTGGTGTTTGCAGAATTTTGTTACAAATGTATAGGGAAATTCAAGGAATTCAGTAACTTCCAATTTGCTCTCTTTCCCCTAAAAATTTGTTTATTCATATTAATCTTGTTTTTATTATACAAATAATATATAGTATGTGGTTCATAAAAATGCAAAGGCGCAAAGTGGTAGAAAATTGCTTAACCCTCTGTATGTCCCCCTAGTGTCTTCTTAACCACACTTGTCAGATAAAACTACCACCAGTGGTTTGTTCTGACTTTTCCTGGCAGTCACCATCAGGCCCACTCATCTCCTTTTATCACAGTTCTTGTAACTCAACTGTATATTTGAACTTTCCACTATGAAATACAAGTAATAGCGCACACATGCCTTCTGATACCTTTCTTCATCCACCACTCAATTTGTCTTATTACTGTTTGTTTTCTTAAGTAGTTGCTTTTATCTTTATGTAACTTACTTAAAGAGCTTTTCAAGCTTTTGTTAGCAATTTGAGTTTTTATTAGCTTGCTAAATGAAAAAAATCTTAAGTTACTTTCTTTTTCCACTTTTCAGTTTTATTTGTCAATATTTCTACATTGTAGAGAATTTTTTGATACATTGTATTCTTTTGTTTTCCATGCTTCCGCTATAGATTGTGAATATTCAAAATCAAAATTATAAAAAAAAAAACCCATGATTATATAAATGTTATTCACCAGCTACAGTGTGGTTTAACAAATGCACTAGAAGATATAGTTCTGTATCATTAATTTTTGATGTTCAGAATATTTCAAGTATTATCAAGTATAATGAATTTCTTCTTTTCTTCCTTGATCTTACTCAAGAGTAAACTATTCTGTCCCATCTTCTTTTTCTATTCTGTCTCCCTTGTGTTTCTGGATACATCTTTAAAGATTTTTTTTTCTTTTTCTTTTTTTTCCCTAAAGAACGTATGAAATCTTCCTGAGGTTTTACAGATCTGAAATTATCTTTATTTTGTCTTCTCACTTGATGGTTTGGCTGGGTAAAGTCAAAGTATTTGTCATCAGACCTTTGAAGACCATTCACTTTTTGTTAAGGTTAGTGTTGCTGATGAGAAATCTGATAAAAGGAATCACATCCCTTTATGCATAATAACTTTTTTCTCTCAGAGTCTTCTCACTTTTCTCTTTATATTTCTGAAAGTTTACTAAAATGTATCTAGGTTGGGTTTATTCCCATTTAACTTTTTTTTTCCTTCCATTTCTTTCCTTCTAGAACTTTAGTTTTTTTCTTACAAAGCTTACATTAGATCATGGGTAGAATCCTTTCTCTTCTGTCTTTGACCTTAAAATTTTATTTCCTGTTTTCATCTTTGCCATTTTATCTCATAACGTGGAAGGTTTCTGTGATATTTCCTCATTCATCAATGCCTGTTAAGTTTTTTTTTGGCACTTCTAGTGTGGCTTTTTTAAGTCTTTTTAAAGGAGATCGGAAACATAGTATAAATTTATTCATAACAACTTCAGTATATATTCAGAAAATTAAGTTTTTTAATTTGGAAGGGGCACGGTGAGTACCAGGGATTGAACTCGGAACCACACTTGCAGCCTGTTTTATATTTTATTTAGACACAGGATCTCACTGAGTTGCTAGTGCCTTGCTTTTGCCGAGGCTGGCTTTGAACTCGAGATTCCCCTGTCTCAGCCTCCCAGGCTGCTGGGATTATAGGTTAGCACCACTGCGTCTGGCTAAATTTTTGAATTTTAAAACATGACCACCTCACTATTATCATACCAAAGGAATTAATAATAATTGCCCAATATGCTTAATAGCATATATTGTCAATTCATTCAGTTGAACAATTTTTTATTCCTTTAATATTTTCTTATTCCAGAATTAATTTAATAGTTTCTTTTTAAAAAAAAGTTTTAGATTTTCTTTCATCTCTTTCTTCCTTGCAATATTTTATCCTTTGTGCTGTTCCCCTCCCCATAAATTTATGATTATCCTTAGTTGTCAGTTTCTTTTTAAGAATGACTATATTGAGCAGTACAGGGATTTGACATGAATTCCTTTGCACTTTTGTCTTCCTTCCCCTGTGGGTCTTACCCTTAGCAGCTGACAGCAGGCTCCCATTAAGATACAGGTAGATGCAAAGCACATAATAGCACACCTTAGACAAGCATGTTATTACTATTGTCACAATAAGGATGTATTTAGCCAATAAGTAGAACATTCTTCCAGTATAGTTATTGTTGTCTCTTGAGACCTGGCATCTGTAATAGAAACTCCCATCATCGATGATGTTTTTGTAGAACTTGATAATGTTCGAAATCAACCTCTTCTATCTAGTAGTGTTTCTTTTTTTGTTTGTTGGTACTGAGGATTGAACCCAGGGGCACTCAACCACTGAGCCACATCCTCAGACCTTTTTATATTTTATTTGAGACAGGGTCTTGCTAAGTTGCAAAGGGTGTCTTTGAACTCATGATCCTCATGCCTTAGCCTCCTGAGCCACTGGATTATAGGCGTGCCCCACCGTGCCCAGCTTCAGTAATATTTCTATGGTATAAATGCATGAGGAAATGGGAAGGGAACACATCTCTGCTTATTCTACTAAAACTACTTTAATATCATATTTGACTAGTAAGGAGTTTAGTTTGGTAGTTGATTACTTTTTATTTAACATTTTAAAGTTCTAACTTTATTGTGTTGGGGTTGTAGCTCAGTAGTAGAGTGCTTACCTCAGACATGTGAGGCACTGGGTTTTAGCCTCAGCACTACATAAAATAAAATAAAGATATTATGTCCATATACAACTAAAAAATATTTTTTTTAATTCTAACTTTATTAATAAAAATTATTAGCACCACAAATGTGAACATGAAAAATGACCTGGCAGTGGAGATAAAAATGGCCTTTAAACAGGAAGATTGTCTCAGAGTCTGTATGTAAAGCAACTAAAAACTTAAGGCTCTGATTGTTTTGGAATTACTTGTAATAACTGTATGAAATTTTAAAAACAAAACAACCTTAAAAGGGTCAATAGGCTAATCAGACGTTGGCTCTAATAAAATGTTTTCCAGATCAAAATTCAGGAAAGAACCCTTCCCCCTCCAGTCTGAAACCCAAAGGACTGTACTTTGGAATGGGGTTATGGTTTGCAGTGGCAGTGGGTGATCTAGAAAACCTCAAGCCTTTGTTCTGGACTGCCAGTGCCAGCAAGGGCCCAACAGAAGCAAACAAACCTTCTCTGAAATAACAGTATTCTAAGTCTTCAGATTATTTTTCTAAAGATAATGAGACACGTAAAGAGACATGACAACACAAGCCAAAGCCAGCAGAGACCACAAGAAAAACAGACCTGCTAAAATTCTACATATAAGACAAGTGCTAAGACACCAAAATGCTTATTAAGTTTATAGAGATAAAGCCAAGCTCGAAAACCTCAGCCAAAAACTATTGAATTCTAGAATTCAAAAATAACAATAAGTCAAGAACTGAATTGTAAATGAGGCTTATAGCAGAATAGACCAAAGAGAATTGGTCAACTCAGAAACTATCTGAGAAGAGACAATAGAGAACAAAGCACAAAGATAGAAAGGAAAATACAAAAAAATAGGTAAGAGATATATCTTTAATGTTGTATTTTTAACTGAAGTCCTAGAAGAAAGTGAGAATAAAGCAGAGCCAACATTTGCAGGCCTCTGGCCAAGAAGTTCTTGGAACTGGTAAATGACAGTAGTCAAGAAGCTCATTGAAACCTATGCAGGATAGGTTTTAAAAATCTACTCAAGGGCTGGGGATGTGGCTCAAGCGGTAGCGCGCTCGCCTGGCATGCGTGCGGCCCGGGTTCGATCCTCAGCACCACATACCAACAAAGATGTTGTGTCCACCGAGAACTAAAAAAATAAAATATTAAAAATTCTCTCTCTCTCTCTCTCTCTCTCTCTCTCTCTCTCTCTCTCTCTCTCTCTCTCTCTCTCTCTCTCTCCCTCTCTCACTCTCTCTTTAAAAAAAATCATTTAAAAAAAAAAAATCTACTCAAGAACCTCATTGTGAGATTTCAGAAAAATCACAACAAGGAGAAAATATGAAAGCAACCAGATCAAAAATATTTCTTTCAAAGAAACAACTCTTAGGCTGACATTGGACTCCTTAACAATATGCCAAAAGGCAGTGGGATTATATGTTTATTTTACTTCTAGGAAATACTTGCCAACCTAGATCATCACAGTGAAAATCTTGGAAGAAGTAAGGCAAAATGAAGACATTTCAGAAAACAGAATTCACCACCTACACACTTGTATGAAAGGAAGGGAAATATTGTTCCTTAGGCAATAGTAAAATCCCAAATAGAAGCTTAAAGATGAAGGAAAGAATGAAAAGCAAAAATTGTGAATATGCAGGTAAAACAAAACCAGTATTGTGTACAGAGAGCTCAACTGTAACGACATGGTATTTAGAAAACTACATGGATATAAAATAACAAGAATGCTTTTAGGTTAAATAGAATTAAATGAGGGACTTGCATTCTCTGGCAGAAAAATTAAAATTAATATGGAATTTTGATTACTTATGGACATGTTCTAAATTTTAGGATAACCACTCAAAAACTAGAAAAAACTTAAAATTTATGATAAATTAAAATTTATTAGGGGGTAAAACAATATTATTAAACAACCCAGAAAAAGAAATATATACTGGACTTGGAGAATATAGGAAGACAGTAGATTTACTCCCAAACATTTAAATATCTACATGATGGGGCTGGGGTTGTGGCTCAGTGGCAGAGCACTTGCCTAGCACGTGTGAGGCACTGAGTTTAATTCTCAGTACCACATACAAATAAATAAAATAAAGGTCCATCAACAACTAAAAAATACTTTTAAAAAGATACTTTAAAAAATATACATGAATCATATGCTTTACTAAAAATATATGTACCAGGCTGGTGTTGTGGCTTAATGGTAGAGTGCTTGCCTAACAAGAGTGAGACGTTCACCAGTTCCACTGGGTTCAATTCTCAGCAGCACATAAAAATAAATAAATAAATACAGATATTGTGTCCATCTACAACTAAAAAGTTTAAGATATATATACACACACACACACACACACACACATACGTATGTGTGGTAGGCTCCATTAAAATAAGGCAGCTGCTAATTATGTGATCCTCTTTTTTTCCCTTGGTAGTTGAATGAATGTTCTTCCCATCTCTGCAATGATGATGGCATATTATTGGAATAAATAAAACAGTACCTAAAATGGGAGTCACCAGATACAGCTGAGAACAGAGGTGTCAATCTTCTAATTCTTCAGTAGAATGATTGAAAGCCACGTCACTCTACAGCTGTGCTCAGAGAGGGTGAACCCCACTGTTGTGCTCATAAGTACCACTCCAAACATTAGAAATGTTCAGATTTCTAGTCATTAAAGGAAAATAAGAAACCAGAGCAGATAAGCAGAAAAGGGCATATTGGAGACAAAAAAGGACTGTGATAAGAGGTGGAAAGTTTTTTCTAACTTTCAATATTGTCATGGAGACAAAAAGATTATGTTCCAAAACAAGACAATTTTTTTTAAAAAAAAAATTAGGAAATAAAACAAGCTCTTAAAAAGAAAAGTATGTGAGCAGAAAGATTAGAGAAGATGTTAAGAAAGTCACCTCAAAATAGAGCAAAGGACAAGACATGGGAAATAAAGATAATTAAAGGGTTAGTCCAGGAAGTAATGAGAAACTCTAGGATAAGAGAACAGAAAGATCAGAAAGGGGGCTTCAAAAACTTCATGAACATTTCCTCAAACAGAAAGACTCAGGTTTTCAGGTAGGAATGGCTTAGCACTGAGTGTTAACCGTGGTGGGCAAAAGTGTACCTCAAGGCAGTGCTATAAAATTGAGGAACAGAGGTACAAAAGCAAAGATCCTATATGTTTCTAGAGATAAAAAAAAAAAAAAAAAAGAGGGTCTGGAACCATGTTGACACTGGACTTGTCACTAACACAGGAAGTCAGGAGATATTGGAATGATACCTCACAATTCTAGGAGAGAATTATTTCTAAACAAAATTCCAAACCTAGATAATGAAATAAGTGGAAAGAAGTAGACAAACATGCACATTTTCAGAAATGCAAGTTTCAAAAAATGTATCCCTCATACACTGTTTTTCGGAAAACCCATGGAAAGTATGCCCTGAAAGAGTTTTTAAAAATAAATAAATAAAACACTAGGAAGATAGGAAATGGTCCCAAAAGCAAAGAGAATCCCCATGCTGATACCAGGGTTTCCAGGATGACTGACAGTTCCCCATCTGGAATGGAGAACAACCTGACCAGACTATAGAGCTTCAGCAGATGTTTATACTAGAGGATGAAATTAGAGAGTATACAAGGGAGCCAGAATAGATTTTTTTCAGTTGGGGGAGAGTTGCAGGATGAAATTAGGTACTGAAAAGTCAAAATAATGGGGAAAACAGAACAATAATTAACTTCAGGGGAAACAGAACTTTATAAAGAAGAGCAAAAGTAATCATGATACAGCATTTGGATGTGGACAGTGCCTATGAAGTCATGATGACATAAATTTTTTTAAATATTTTTATTGTTGAAGGACCTTTATTTTATTTATTCATATATAAATATAAATGAGAATCAAACCCAGTGCCCCACACATTGCTAGGCAAGCACTCTACCATTGAGCTACAACCCCAGCCCCATAATGACATAAATTTTGAGGGTCGATTAAACCAAACTTGTGCTTGTTATATTGGGAAGAAGGGAAAAGGCTGAAAATATGGGGGAGAGCTAGATATTTGCTTCCCAGAAAGAATCAATAATATCTAGAACCCCCAAATAAGAAGAAATATAAGCAATTTATTTAAGGGTAAGAGAAATATTAAAATAATGAATTGAAAGTAGTTCCTTTTCTTGAGCAAGAAGTGGAGGGCTAGAGGTAGACTGGAAATTGGTGTTTTTTGTAATGAATATTATGGATTACATGCATTTGTAATTTTGGTGAACTTAAAAATTAAATTGAGAAGCCATTTATTTCTAAAATAACATCCTTAAGCAAATAAGAATTGTAAGTTAACAGGAATCATTTGGTTTGATTTTAGCTCGGATTTTTGTTTTACTTGAGGGTTGTTTGGGATGGGAGTAAATTACTACTTCTGTACTTTGTTATAGTACTTTCTGTACTTTGTTATAGGAATTTGGCCCCTTTCATAATTTGAAAAGTGACCTTACTAAATAAAGTACTCAAAATTTCTTTCAGGTGTGGCTTTAGCTGTTATTCTCTGTCAAACTCGACATATCAGTGATAATGTTTTCCTAGAAGCTGCAAAGGTAAGTTTAAAATGTTTATCTTATAAAGGAATAATTATAAAGATGAATGGATCTTAAAATAGAGAATGGTTTAACTCTGCCCTATTAACGAAAGGGAAGTTACCACCCATGGTTTTTTTTATTTGCCTGTCTACTTTTAAACATTTGGTTGTAAACTATGAATTCTTTCATATTTATGATGTTTAAAACTTCTGCGTACATGCGTGTGTGTGTGTGTGTGTGTGTGTGTGTGTGTGTGAGACAGAGAGAGAGAGAGAGAATATAAAGGTTCCATGACAGACAATATAGATATAAATATATACATATCTTAGTATTTTTATTTATGTTTTAGTTACAGTTGGATACAATATCTTTAATTAATTTATTTATTTTTATGTGGTACTGAGGATCAAACCCAGGGCCTTGCTCATGCTAGGCAAGTGCTCTACTGCAGAGCCACAACTCCAGCCCCTCTCCATATTTTTAATGGAGATAGTTTATTTGGAATTCTGGCTACTGGATTTTGCAATAGAAATTCTGAAGAAATCACATTAATACAAATACTGATGTCTATTTTCTTAGTAGATATTGTAATTTTGCCAGGCTTTCTATGTATTGGGTAGAATGCATCAAAAAAAATCTGTTTTATTTCTTGTATAAACAGTTTTAATTTTTGTAGAGGTTTATATATTCCTGCAAAAAATAAGAATTTTGTTACCTATGCTTTTCTCTTTCTCCACTGATTTTTTTCATTTTAATAGATCTTTCTGTTATTTAAACTAACAGAAGTACAATTATGCTTTTCTTTTCAGGCACTGACAAGTCAATTGACAGATGAAGAGTTAGCTCAGGGGAGACTTTACCCACCACTTGCTAATATTCAAGAAGTTTCTATTAACATTGCTATTAAAGTAAGTAATTTATACCTCTTCATAAATTTTTTTAATTTTTTTTTTGTAGTTGTAGATGGACAGAATGTCTTTATTTTATTTATTTTTATGAGATGCTAAGGATTGAACCCAGTGCCTTACACATGCTAGGCAAGCGCTTTACCACTGAGCTACACTCCAGCCCCCTCTTCATAAATTTTAATGACATTTTCCTGTATGAGTAATATTATTTTGTTAGAGATAATTCAAAACATGGAGAAGGATGCAAAGAAATTTTTCAGATTTTTTGTTACCAAAATATAATATACGTTATTATATACATTATTATTTTAGAGGTTTTTTTTTGCCTTCTAGTCTTTCTTTCTTTGTAAGCACATACATTCATACATACATGCATATAATCACCTGGGTCTATTTTTAATAATTGATTTCTAACTGTACTTTTCCCATTTAATATAAACTTTTCTGTGTAAGTCAATAAATAGTCTTGTGTGTGGTCACTAATACTGATTGGTATCCTCTTGTTATTGTATTATAATGTTTAATCATCTTTATTTTTGAATATTTAAGCATTTTTAGTTTCTTATTGTTAGTAATAAGGCTGTTCTGAACATCCTTATAGATAGATAAATCTTTATGTGCATTCGTGATTTTTTTTTTTTTTTTTTTTTTCTTGTGGTGCTGAGAATCAGACCCAGGGTCTCATGTATGCTAGGCAAGCACTCTGCCATTTAGCCACATCCCCATCCTGTGATGGCTTTTGGATGAATTCTAATCTTAAGAATAAATCATATTAACATGCTTAAGATTTCTAATATTCATTGAATTCAAATGTTTCTTCAGAGGAAAAAGTACTAATTTACATTGAACTATTAGATATGAGTGTATCTTTCTTTATTTGGAGTTTTGGGGTAAGGGCAGTACTGAGAATTGAACCAAGGGTCCTGTCCCATTGAGTACATTCCCAGCCCTTTTTTCATGAGACAGGGTTTCACAAAGTTGCCCAGACTAGACTCAACCTCTGGAATACCTAGGATTCTCAATCAATATCTCTTTCTAAAATTCTTTTTAAAAAGCTTTTCAGTATAATTTTCTTCATCTGAATATAATATATAGCGTATTCTTTTCTAAATATTTTTAAATTTTTGTTATTCTATATAAAAATGTTTTTTCCTATACATATTTTTCTCACTGGTTATTTCTTATATAGAGGAAAGGAATGAATACTTGGATTTGCTTGATAACCAGTTTGTTTACTGAACAACTTTAATTCTTTTGTGGGGGGTTACTAGGGATTGAACTCAGGGGTACTCAACCACTGAGCCACATCCCTAGCCATAGTTTGTGTTTTATTTAGAAACAGGGTGTCACAGAGTTGCTTAGTGCCTCACCGTTGCTGAGGCTGGCTTTGAACTCACGATCCTCCTGAGTTGTTGGGATTTCAGGCGTGCACCAGCCCACCCAGCTCAACTTTAATTGTTTTAATTGTTTCTCGGTTCTTTGGAACTTCTGAGTTTCAAATCATCTGCAAATGTAGTTTTTAAAAATGTATATCTAAAGAAGGTAGGCTTCTATTCTAGTTTATTAAGATTTTCTTAAACATCAAGATTGGATGTGGAATTTTCCAGCCACATATGCAGCTTGCAATAGACAATCATAAGTTTATGGCCTTTTAATATTATTGTTACACTATTTTAATGCTCATAGCCTAAGCACAGATTGGGAATTGGTAATGGATATTACTTTTAGGAAATAGCAGCCAGTGCAGTTGAGCTGGTATATAAGGTACAGAGAGGAAAATGGCATAAGAGAAGATCTGAAAGTTTATAGTCAGCTTGTAGCCAGGTATAGTGGTACATACCTATAATCTGAGCAACTCTGGAGGCTAAGGCAGGAGGATCACAAGTTTGAGGCCAGGGCTAGGGATATAGCTCAGTTGATAGAAGCTGAGGTTGCAGGTGTACACTACTGTGCCCAACTTTGGAGAACTTGTTCAGACTCCAGGACCTTACTACCAGTCTCTAATAGTAACAGACTTTGTAAAGTCTGGAATAGAGAGGTTCTGTAGGTCTGGGATGGAGTCCACGAATTTACATTTCCAGCAAGTTTCTTTCTTTTCTTTTTTTTTTTTTTTAAAGAGAGAGTGAGAGGAGAGAGAGAGAATTTTTAATATTTATTTTTTAGTTCTCGGCGGACACAACATCTTTGTTGGTATGTGGTGCTGAGGATGGAACCTGGGCCGCACACATGCCAGGCGAGCTCAAGCTACCGCTTGAGCCATATCCCCAGCCCCTCCAGCAAGTTTCATGGTAATGCTATGCTAATGGTCCAAGAACTTTTGAATACCAATGACATGGAGATCTTCATTCTACTTTGAGTTAGCTGGGAGCTAATATACTGATGGATGTTCTGTTAGTATCTCATATATCATAGGACTAAGGAATTACCTAGATTAGGAAACAAGAGGTTACTGCAGAGGGACTTGTATATACAAAGATTCAAAGGCAAAAAAGAATGTGGGATATATATGATCCTGGAAAAAGCCTCATGTGTCTAGAAAATGGTCACAAAAAAGGAGAGAATTTTGAAATGAAACAGAGGAGGCGGCAAGGTTGCGGGGAATCTTTGTAATTACATCAATAAATCTGGAATTCATTCTGAGGGCAGTGGCAAGCCACTTATGGACAGAACCAGACAATGTATTTTAAGCTATCATGACTCTGACTAGCTGTAGTTCTGAGTTTGTTTGGTTCTAGTATTTTTTTTTGTTTAGTGCCTACATTTAGGATGGGTATATATGTATTTTGCTATTATTGGATGGCATATTGTACAAATTTCAATTAGATCTTAACTAGTTGATTCTTAACTAGTTGATAGTGATATTGATATTCTATATCTTTGATGATTTTCTGGTGCAGTAGTTCTGAAAATCATTGAAAGAGAGATGTTTTACTCCTAATTATAGTCGTGGATTTATTTCTCCAGTTCTTTTTTTGTTTCCTTCTTGCTTCACATATTATGCAGCTCTTGTTGGGTACATACACACTTAGGGTTATGTGTCTTTTTTTTTTTTTAAGTTATCGATAGACATTTATTTATTTATTTATTTGCTTATGTGGTGCTGAGAATCAAACCCAGTGCTCACACATGCTAGGCGAGCACTCCACCACTGAGCCACAACCCCAGCCCAACCATTATAGAATTTTCTTAGCCTATCTCTTTGTATAGCTTTGTGGTGGTTACTATAGTATTACATACTTAACAATTACATTCTGCTACTATTGCCAGGTTGAATTTACCCTTATTTTTGTTCACCATACTTTCTTCCTTCCTGATGTTTCGAAGTGTTTCTTCTCCGTCATGCCCTTGGTGTTTAGATAAATTCTTTTTTGGTACTAGCATAGAACCCAGGGACACTTAAACTATTGAGCTACATCCCCACCCTTAGTTGCTGGAGGTTGGCTTTGAATTTACGATCCTCCTGCCTCAGCCTCCTAAATTGCCGGGATTATAAGTGTGTACCACCATGCCAAGCTAGAGAAATTCTTTTAGTCATCCTTATATTCTTAGTTTTCCTCACTCTGAGAATGTCTTGATTTCCCTGTCATTTCTAGAAGATATTTTTAGTAGGTATAGTGTTCTAGATTGGCAATTCTTTTCTTTTAGCACTCGAAGAATTTACTACTTCCCTCTGCCGTTATGTTTTTTGTTGAGAAACCCACTGTCATTCTGGGCTCCGTCACGAATGCCTGTAATCCCAGCAGCTTGGGAGGCTGAAGCAATAGGATTGTGAGTTCACAGCCAGCCTCAGCAATTGAGCAAGGTCTTAAGCAACTTAGTAAGTACCTGTCTCAAAATAAAAAATAAAAAGGGCTGGGGTTGTGGCTCAGTGGTTAAGTGCCCCTGAATTCAATTTCTGGTACAAAAAAAAAAAAAAGAATTTTTCTTTTGTCTTTAATTTTTGGAAATTTAATTATGATGCTTCTTAGTGTGGATTCCTTTGGTATATTTGGAATTTGCTTTTTGAATCTGTAGTTTATACTTATTGCCAAATTTGGGAGGTTTCAGTCATTATTTGAATATTTATCAGCAGTGCTCAACCCTTTTCTCTTTTTCCCAGACTCTGATAATTTGCATTTTAGATCTTTTGTTACATAGGTCTGTGGCATGCTGTTTTGCTTTTGGGGATTTGTTTGTTCCAAGTTTGTTTTCCCAATTGAATAATTTCTGTTTTTCTATCTTCTAGTTCACTGATTTCTTTCCTCTGTTCCCCTCATTCAGCTGTGAATCTAATCTACTAAATTTTCTTTTTTTTTAATATTTATTTATTTATTTATTTTAATTATAGTTGGACACAATACCTTTATTTGTTTTTATGTGGTGCTGAGGATCAAACCCAGGGCCTTGCACTTGCTAGGCGAGCATGCTACTACTGAGCCACAACACCAGCCCTAATCTATTAAATTTTCTATTTCAGTTATTCACATATTTTTAGAACTAAAATTTTCATATGAATCCTTATATCTCTTTTTAATTTACTGCAAGTTTCTATTTTGTTTGCTGAGATTCTAATTTCATTTGTGTCAAGCATGTGTAACATTGCTTTCTGAGGCTTTTTTTTTTTTTTTTTTTTTTTTTTTTTGAGTATGTACTTTTAAAAAGGGATAAGGGACTGGTCCACAGATGGCCACTGAACTCTGCTCAAATGTATTGCCTGCCAAGACCCCTTACAACTTCATTTATCAAGTTCCTTAAGCATGAAAGAGCAATTGGAATGATCTCACCCGCCCTGGCCTTGAACACAGTGAAAAGATCCAGGGGTAAAAGCTGGGCTGGATAGTAGATCCAGAAGCAGCAAGGCCAGATAACCTTGTGAGGTTTGATGTCATTTTGAGTGATCAGGAGATATAAAGGCCCAAGGACTCCGCAGTCTAGGAAAAGCTTCTGTAGACTTGGGGGTTTGGGAGGCACCCAGATACCATGGCAAAGATCTGAGAAGTGATGCCAACAGCAAGTGAGGAAGTAAAACTAGTTCCAAGGGAAGATGCCAGCAGAGTCACTGGGGAAACGAGATCTGAATATCTAGGTTATCTAGGTTGAGAGTAATCCGGAAAATCACCGTGACATATGTGATGTTATAAAGTGAAGAGAGTGACGGCCCATGAGATATGTAATCAGTGTGTCTCTTCCTCGAGCTGCCTATCTAACATGTGTCTTCAAGTTCTACAGTCCAGGGACAGTCTGGGATCGTGTTGTTTTGGGGTCAGAAACATATGATTCTTCCCTTTCACGATCCCTGACACTCTTGCAATATCTGCTGGCAACCAGATCCAGAATCTTCCATTCAGGGGAGAAATCTAACAACACATGTTTTATTGTGGTGCCATTAGACACTAGTGTCTTCTGAAGCTGGACAGGGATGTTTGCAAGTGACCAGGGAGTTTTCCTCCCTACTTTCCTCCTCCTGACCACCAGGGCAGATTTGAAAAAGCAGGACCATTTGTTTCAATAATCTTCTTTAAGAAGTCACATTCACGGCTGGGTTTGCCATTCATTTTTGCACCAGGAACTTTATGAAGTGGGAACGGCTGAACTCATCTGGCAGGGCTCTCCACTGCAGACAGCCAGTTCCCAAATCCCCGAGGTGTGAGGGCTGGGTTCTCCCAGCTCGTTCTTTTCAATAAACATTCCCACACTTGGCCTTTAACTCCAGCCACCCCATCCCTGCCCTCCCAGCGCCTGCAGCTTTCCACCTTGGCTCTGGCTCCCCTGAGGCATTTTTATCATGGCTACTTCAAAATCTTTGTCAGATAATTTTAACATCTCTGCCATCTTGGTTTTAACATCTACTGACTCTTTTTCCTAGTTTGATATGTACCTGATTCTTGGTATGATAAGTACTTTTTAGTTTTTTGTTTCTTTTTTTCTTTTAATTGAGACCTAGAGTCTAAATATTTCTTAAATCTTCTTTTTAAAAGACTTTCTCTGATACTGCTTTGGGGTATGTGCTTCATTTCACTGCAGGTTTCCCACTTCCTCTGTTGACTCCTGAGAGGGGAGCCTCCCCATCAGTAATACTCTGTCCTGACACTGCACTTTGATGACCTCATTACCACAGGACAATGAACAAGGTCCCAAGTGTTCTGTAGTCCTTCTCTGATACCATCCAGTGGCCTGGCACTGGGAGGTGACTGATTAAGGATAGAAGTTTTCCACATGGTCTCCACTGACAGTGTGGGCAGCAGGGTGGTGAGGAGATAAGGTCCTTCTTGCTGACCAGTGGGGATGAAAGTCCTGGCTCTGACACTACCCTGGTAGGGCTCCCGTGGTACCAAATTATAGCCTTGATGGAAGTCTAAACTCCTCACTCACCTTTTGTTAGCAGAGGTAGGCTGGACCAAAATTTTTTCTGTGGTGTTTGACTGGAGTAGAATGGCTATTGACTGAAAGTTTTTCTGTCTGTTAAGCTGGCCTTCTGATCCTTCAGCTAGAGAAAGCAGCCATTTGTTGAGGTGTTTTTTGTCTGCATCTCTTGGTGTGTGAGGGCTGCTGGCTTTTTCATCTAAAAATCTGGGATACATGAAGCCACTGTGTTGTTCCCCATGTCTCTAGGCTCCTTGCTGGCCTGCCTTTTCTCTCCTCCTCTTAGAGTTGTTTTAATGGTTGTTTCATGTTCAGTGTCAAGCATTTTTGGTTGTACTTTGCGGACGGGATAGGGGGAAAGTATGTTTTGTTTTCTCTTCCTAGAAGCAGAAAACTTTTTTCCTTTTTTTTATAAAAACTTGAGGACAGTTTGGGCAATAGACAGAGCACATTTTCCATTACATAATATAACATTAGAGATTAAGCTCTTGTAACCAGAGTTTTGTTTGGGGGTTTTTTTTGGGGGGGGGGTTGGTACTTGGGGTTGAACCCATGGGCACTTTAACACTGCACTATATTACCAGTTCTTTTATTTTTTATCTTGAGACAGGGTCTTGCTAAGTCTAGCCTTAAATGCAAGATTTTTCTGCTTCAGCCTCCTGAGTTGCTGGGATTATAGGTGTGCACCATCATACCTGACTTCATAGATTATTTTTATTGACCATTTTCTTAAACTTTTCTTTTAGAAAAACTGATATAAGAAATGTGAATAGTGGCCACAATTTGGAATGGGAATTAGAGGAGGAGAAGGAAGTTTGGATTTATTTTACCATGTGTCACAGTGCTTTTAAAATTTGAAATGAAACCATAACGTGCGTGATAACTGGATGGCAAGCTCCTGTGAGGGAAGCTTTTTACATTCCTCATTTTATCAGATTAAAGCTAGAGGGTTTATCCTCACCGTTTACTATGGTACTTAGCTTGGTTTCAGTAATCTATTCATTGCACTTTATTTTTGGTGTTGAACACCTGATTATTATATCTGTGACTCAATCCATATACTAAAACAGACATCTGACTTGCTTTGTATTAGGTTTTCACCTCTGTCAAGTCAGCTAAGACTAGGAAGTAAAGTCCTACACATCTGGCGTTCCCTAAGCTCGCTCTTTCAGTAGAGCTTTGAGGAGTGATGCGCTGGACAGATCACCCAGGTGTGTCTACTGAAGTGATAATTTTTTTTTTTTGACTGCACTATTAGGGAAGTGCTATAATAATTCTTGGTCAGGGCCGTAATTAAAACACTTTACATTGTAAGATGACAAGTCTTTTTTTTTTTTTTGGCACTGAACATTGAACCCAGGGATACTTTACTACTGCACCACACCCCAAGTCCTTTTATTAATTTTTTTTTATTTTAAGAAAGGGTCTCACTAAATTTATTAGGGCCTTGTTAAGTTGCTAGGGCTGGCCTTGAACTTGGGAACCTCCTGCCTCAGTCCCTGGAGTTGTTGGGATTACAGATGTGTACCCCACATCTGGTTTATTTTGTCTTTTAAACTTTGAATGTTTTGAAGTAAGTCAAAGTAATTTTGATTTTTTTTTTATTCTTAAAAAGAAGAAATACTATTCTTCTAAATTTATTTCTTGTGTTGTAATATTTTCTATGAGAGCCTATACAATAATCTTCTTTGTTTTTCAGGTTACAGAATACTTATATGCTAATAAAATGGCTTTCCGATACCCAGAGCCTGAAGACAAGACCAAGTATATTAAAGAAAGAATATGGCGAAGTGAATATGATTCCTTGCTGCCCGATATGTATGAATGGCCAGAATCTGCATCAAGACCTCCCCAGATAACAGAATAGAAGCACTCACACCAATAAATATTTCCCATGCTTCAGGGAAGCCCCTTTTTTGAGAGATGTTATCAGATTTATGGTGTTTCCATATTTTTTTTTCTTCCCCCACTACTTTACTTGACTTAACCCATGTATGTCCATGTCTGTTGGAGGTGGATGCGTTGACTGTATTAAGGTCCACCAATACCCTACAATCAACCATAATGCTTAATGTCCTTATTTGTAGCCATACAACACCCAAGAGATGTTTAAAATGTGTCTATGGATGTCTTCACTTGTATTTTTGGTCCTGCTTGCCAAAGTATTTGTTATTTACTGTTATAGGTAACAATCTTCCATCATCCGGTTAGTTCTACAAAAATAGAAGTTTATTTCTGTGGATATGAGGGCAAATTTTGCAAAGCAGCCAAATTTTAAACAAAATTCAAAAAAAATTGTCAGTGTGTTTATCTGCTTCATTTTACCTTCATGCTCTGAAATTCTTTTATAATACACAGATCTAGGGAAATAAGAAAATTTTTTCCCTTTTTCTTATTTTCTGGAACTAATCAAGGTTTAACTATAACATTAGGAGAGAGTTATGGGAACTACTATTGCCTTTAGACAAAGCAGTCTTTTGCAACAGTGTGTAAAAATGATTTTTATTTAATAAAGTAATGTCTTAAACTTAATTGCTTCAGTTATGCTACCTTATTGCCCAACTAGAAATGTAGGTTTGCTTATAATGAAAATACATTGGTTTTTTTTTTTTTTTTAATTTCTAGTTGAGGGCATATAGGATGCCTAAAGCATACATTACAACTAATCTCGTTTACTTTTTTAAATAAATCAGTAGTGGTTTACATCTGAATGAGCTGTATTTAACTGGAGGAACTATACCCTATCCAACTGAGGTTCTTTATTACTCAAAATAGTTTTGGGATTCTCCTACAATGCATTCCCTTGAATGTTGTTAGTGGTGACAACTCTTTCTCTATTAAAGGTGAATTTATTACTTTTCAGAGCTAAGTAGGGATGAATAAGGAAGGTGTTCAGACCAGGAGATGCCATTTTTAATCCCAGTAAAATAGACAATAACTGGCTAAAGAGACCAGTTTCTTGTGTAGCTTACATATTAGAGATTTTTAAAGGAAGATCCAGAAGCATCTTAAAATATGGCGGTATAGCTATAGTATCTGTCTGCCTTATGTGCTGCAAGAAGCAAAACTTTTAAATGTTCATTCTACAATAGTAATCTTGTCTCATAAATTAGAAAAAGAAGGGGAGCTGGGAATGTAGCTCAGTGGTAGACTACTTCTGGCTTCAATCCACAGTACTAAACAATAAAATAAGAGATGCCTCTGCCCCAACTCCCTCCATTCCTGCCCCTGGCCCTGCCCCAGGCCATTAGGGGCAGACCCCTAGCAGCTATAGTTTGAGCAAGTTCTTGAAGGTGGTTCTGACACAGAGATATACTTGCCCTCACAACTGCCTTAAAGCAGATATCTGAATCATCTGGAGAGATGACCAATGCTGAGGACTGACGCTGATGCAGGTCCTGGTTGTGGCCTGAGAGTCTGCATTTCTGATGAGCTTCCAGGTACCACCTGTGTTGCTGTTAAAGAAAATAGGTGTTGCTCCACAGTATTGCAAGCGGTGTGCTGTTTCAGCCTAATGTTTATATACTATGTGCTTCTATATATATGAAAAAGATCAACTGAAACTCTTACATGGAGTAGCTGTCATTAGTTTTGTTATATTTAGTTATCAGAGTTTTTATAAGAAAAATTAATATAGAACTCTTTAAATATTTTTTTTTCCTGAGAATACATAAAACTAGAATACTGTGTGGTTTAAATTCTGGATTTGTAGCATACTTAAGTGAAACCTAACAACCAAATTTCACTTATAAAAGATTAGCTAACAAATGGATATTTGTGAGGTTTTTTAATTTGATTATTGATTCCCTAGTGATAGAACTTACCTTGTACTTTGTCTTCTCTAAATTATCAGCCTCTGGAGAAATAGTATTTTCATTTTCTTCGAAAGAGTGATGAATGAATAAAGACTGAAATACAATGTTATAAGTATGGAGCATTAACCATTGTTCCCAGATAACAGAAGACCCAAAGAGAATGGGGCTAAGGATTAGGGTGGCATACAAGTGCTCCTGTGGCTCCCCCACCTCCCAGTATTGAAGATTAAATTCAGGGCCTTGCACATATTAGGCAAGCTCTCTACCACTGAGCTACATTCACAGCCCTTTTTAATGTATTTTGAGACAGGGTCTTGCTAAGTTAAGTTGCCCAAGCTGGCCTAGACTTGTGCAGTCCTGCCTCTGCCTCCCAAGATAGCTGAAATTATAGACATGCGCCACTGTAAGATTTTTTCCTCTGGCTCATTCAGTCTCCCTTAAGGATAACTTTTTTTCACAAATATCTTCAGTGTTCTGTTGGACTCACCAAAATAAAGTCAGCTTTATTGGGCATATGTAATATTGAGAACAATAATACAAGTCTCAAAACTCCACTGGGATCCATTTAAAGGAAGTCCTAAAGAATGAAATAACCCCAATACCATATTTTCATCCAAGATGACCACGTGGGTACAGCTGCAGGCATATTGCTTACTATAGAACATTGCATAGATTCATGGACTCTGATTCTCTGTGATTTGCACTTTAGCATGTAAGTGTTAAACTGCAGATGAAATAAAGTAAGATTTAATATTTAAAATATTCAAGATAATTTAGCTATAGAAAACTTTCTCTTCACCTGAAATTGAGAGAGATTTTAATGTAAGCAGAGAGGGGAAATAAAACCTAAACCTTTATTTTCAAATTTTAGTACATTCAGGTAGGTTCAAGTAAGACATGACTCTTAACTGTTAATTCACTGATTCTTACTGAGAGTTTAAGTAGTGCTAGATTTTGAGACATTATTTTTCTTTCTTAAATAAGGAAAACTGTGCCACCCAAAGAGAAAAGTAAAAATGGAAACATTTTCATAGTTTTATTGCACAAAATATACACATTGAGTCAAATATCTTGAATGTATGGTATCTGGGTAAACATTTTCACATGGCTGTTAAGTCTTGGCTTTCTTTTTGTTTTTTGTTTTCCAAGTAAAGTTTTATTTCTACATTCAGTGTACTGTAAATTTTAAGACTAAGAAAGAAAAACAGACATGGTGGCACACAACTGTACTCCCAGCAATTTGGAAAGCTTTGGAAGGATGGTGACTTTGAGGCCAGCCTCAGCAACTTAATGAGACTCTCCGCAATTTAGCAAGACCCTGTCTCAAAAGAGCTGAGGATGTAGCTCAGTTAAGTGCCCCTGGATTCAATCCCCAGTATCAAATAATAAGTAAAGAAAATGTATGGTTATATATTCCTCGGTTTTCAGATTTCCTTTTATGTTCCAGAAAAAATTATTTTCCCTTTCCTAACTTTAAGTCTATGTTCTTGGAAATCATTGATTCCTATATAGTTGATGAATTATTACCAACACATTTGGCATACAGTTAGCAAGTTATAACAAACTAGATTGTATGGGTGGTGCCTACACTGTTCAGGAGTTAAGTGTTCCAAGCATCTTGTATATTTAATCCACAATAAACCTGTTTCTGTCCCTGTTTCATAGACAAGGAGAGGGGCACAGAGAGGTTGAATGACTTACAGAATATCTCATGATGAGTGGCAAAGCTGGGACTCTTAGTTCATACCCATCTTAGGAAAGAAAGCCCTCTATAGGTGATTTTATCTGAATCTTCAAGAATTGTTTCAGTTTAGCTGGGTGTGACAGCTCACTCCTGTAATCCCAGTAGCTTGGGAGGTTGAAGCAGGAGGATTGGGAATTCAAGACCAGTTCAGCAACTTAGTGAGACCCTATCTTAAAAAATAAAAAGGGTTGGGGATGTGGCTCAGTGGTCAAGCACTCCTAGGTTCAATCCCTGGTACCAAAAGGGGAAGAAAAAAGAAGCTTTCAAGGAAAAAATTCTTAAGTCCTCCTTAGTGCATTTTACCACTTCACTTGATTTTTCTTTGTTCCCATTTATAATTTAAATACAATGTAAACCTCTTACTTGTTAATCTTTAAATTTTAAGTATTGGATGTATAAGGATTTGGTTTTGAATGTGATAAATATCACTAAAGATTTTAATAGTTGACTAATATCTTTTATTTTAGTAGTAGTCATAGAATTGCCAACCACTATAACTTCTGTGCAAATCAATTTGAAATGCACTTATATATTGTACTATTCAGTTTGTTAATCTACACATCAATGTACATCTGCATTGTAAGATGTATTCTAAATGGTATCTGTTATGCTATTTGCATATATAACTTCTGTTTAAAAGGTAAGAACAGTTAGAAAGTAGTAATAGTAAAATTGTGTGTGGAATAAGGAACTTCTAGAGAACTATTTTAGGTAAATATTTGACAAAATTTCTGCCCAATGTTTATTGTATTTCAAGGAGCTTTAAAATCAACTGAAATTAAAAACATATTTTTGCAATTGATAGTATTTTCCCTTTGATAACATCACAAGCATTAATCATTGACTTCAAGGAAGCCACACTTTGCAACTCATTGTTTGGTCTTTCTCACTTTTGTGTTTAAGATAAAATGATAGAACAACTAGTCTTGTGGTAATTGTGGGAATAGTAGTTTAAGAGGAATGTCTCTCATATAAACAAACCAGATTTTCTTACAGATGGTTCCAAGAATCAGTCTAAAAACATCATAGTCATGTGAATTATTTTTCTCTTTTTGTGATATATTACTTGTAATGAGATGTATGCTCTTATATTTTCTTAGTAAAATTTTCCTATGCATAAAACATGCTTGATGACCTCATTTTTTAAAGACTACTATGTAGAGGAATTTTTAAAAACTTGGCATTATCCCCTTAAAACAAATGCACATTTGACCTGGGAATTTATTATTACACTTAAATTCAGACATGAAGTATTCCTTGTGCCTCTTATCTTTTCTCTTTATTTCCTTATGTTCAACTTCCTACTCTGTTTCCTGGCATTTTCCTGTCAGGTGAATCTGAAATCTTTGCTGTCAAATCTCTAACATTTCTTCTGCAACCTCAAGCTCAGCAGATGCCTTGTTTCCAATTTCCAGAAAACAGAATCATCAGAAGAGAACTCAGGCTCTCCCACCCACACTGGCCCAGCTGCCTTGATAGAGTGAAAGGCTACAACCCTGACAGCACCAGCCGCCCTCACTGGTGATGAAAGCCAGCTTGAAACTTGGCTGGGCCTTGGTGTCCTGTTGAGTGTGAACCATCTCACAGAACACCAACCTCAGGCTATTCTGACCAAATGGGTTCAGATAAAAATGGCCACTCTGGGGCTGGGGTTGTGGCTCAGAGGTAGAGCGGTTGCCTAGCACGTGTGAGGCACTGGGTACGATTCTAAACAATACATAAAAATAAATAAATGTATTTTTTTTAAATAGCCACTCTGCAATTGACATCTGTAGATAAAATATGGATGCTGTCCAAACCACAAAAGTAAACAGCATCCCCAGAATCCTGAGTAGTATGATTGCTGATTTTTACCAATTATAGTTCTAGCCTCACTCTAGTTAGTACTCTCTATAGTTTATTGAATGTGATAAATATCACTAAAGATTTACCAGTCATAGAATTGTTCCTACTCACCCACTAGTCCGTTCGAAAATAAATGTCAAATTCCATGGCCCCTCTGCAAAATCACTAAACCAAACAAATCCAAATCCTACAAAAGTATTTTCTAACACCCACTTACAGAGATGCCCCATATTTCCCCATGGCCTGTATCCTCCTCTGCTGCAATAAGTAATAAATATCCAACTTGGTGGTAAACCCAACCTTCAGCTCTCCTATCTCCAGCATTCAGGGGTGAAACTCAATGTCCTAACCTTCTAATCCTGCCTTGGTCTTTCCTGTGATAGCTCCCATCCTTAAGATACCTTGAGGCTATAGGTCACTTTGCAGGGTCACTTTTAGCTCATTATTTAACTCATTATTCTAGCTGAAGTAGGTAGACCAATAAAAATCTTTCATTGTCTGTCAAAGTACTAACACTCAGAAACAGTAATAATGGTGGCTCAGTTCATGAACACTAAACAATGTGGATCTTAAGTACCATCTGCTCTGGGTCTCAACTGGAAGGCAACTTTGAACACAAATAATTTTCTTTCTCAAGCTGGTCTAAAAATTATGCATAAGGATCAGATGTGGTGGCACATGCCTGTAGTCCCAGTGACTCAGAAAACTGAGGCAGGTATATCATAAGTTCAAGACCTCAGCAACTTAGTGAAACTCTGTCTCAAAACAATTAAAAAGCTGGAGATGTCACTCAGTAGTACAATGACCCTGGTTTCAGTCCTCAGCAACACACACACACACACACACAGTTAAAATTACACTTAAGTCACTGCAAAGTAAGCAACCATGAGAATATGCCTCTCTAATCTCTGACTCCTAGGAGTGTAACTTACTACCAGCCTAAAGTGCTATGCTCTGAAACCCATCATCACATTCACATGGCGCCTCCTGTGACGGGATCCGCCCAAATAGGACAGCAAATAGCACCACAGGCCCATTCCTGGAATCCAGGGGATTCTTCTCCAGGGTCACTCTTAGCTCCCTGTGGCCTTGTGACTCAGAACTGTACTTCTATCTAACAGTTCTTCCTTCCCTCTCTCCTCCTCTTTGAAAATGAACTCCCGTGTTCTGAATGCTTCCCTCTTGATTCTCACATTTATTTTCTCTAATAAATTACTTGCATGTTTAACCTTACTTCCTTGGGTGCTTCTGGGGAGACCCAGACCAGCACAGCAAGTTATTCAGGATGTAGACCTGTAGAGTAGAAACACTGAAATTATTAGAGCTATTGGCCAGGTAATTAGATTGTCTGGATTCCCAGATAGTGTTGTTTTTGTTTTATTTTTTTCTGGATACAATTCCCAACTCTAGATCATACTAGGAAATAATCTCAGCTAATTTGGACACATACCCCCCAAATAGGTACTTTCAGCTCATTAACAGTACCAAAGAGGTTTGAGGTGGGCAAGGATTAGCTACTGCCAACAACCTTACTATTAGGTCTTAATAAAAACAAGACTCAACAAAATTCTGTCATATATGCAAAATATTCAATAAGCAAATGTTCTGTATACAAGCAGATACAAAACTCATTCATATTATGCCACTGTCTTAGTCTTCTACCCAAGACAGGAATTTATTTTCTCACATTCTGGAGGCTAGAACTGTAAGATCAAGGTGGCAGCATAATTCTGGTAAGTGTTCTTTCTGGCCTGTAAAATAGTCTCCCTTTGTCCTTGAAGATACATTCCAAGACCCCCAGCAGATGCCTGAAACTGTGGATAGTACCAATTATCCATCTACATATGTATCTATTTCCCTCCTAATATGCCCTGCAGCATTGTCCCATGATACCAGAACTATTCTGTCCTTTCATGGTCTATGCTCTGGTGCTTCCTTCATATCACTCTCTTGTGCTTTGGGGCCATCACTAAGCAAAATAAGGGTAACTTGACCACAAGCACTGAGGTATCATGATAGTTAATCTGATAACTGAGTGACTAACAGGTAGGTAGCAAATTCAGCACAGACACATTGAACAAAGAGATGATTCACATCTCAGGTGGGATGGAGTGAGACAGCGTCTGATTTCATCGTGCTACTCACAATGGCTTGCAGTTTAAAACTTATGAATAGCTTATCTAGAATTTTCTATTTCATATTTCCAAATCACATTTGGCTGTGGGTAAGTGAAACTACAGAAAGTGACGCCTTGGATAAGAGCACTACCATGTGCTCACTATGTGCTCATGACATTTTCTTGATGTGTGCATGAGGAGAAAGAGAGAGAATGAGGCGAGGTACACAAGAGCCAGCATACTCTGGTCTCTCTTCCTCTCCATATGAGGATATTAATCCTTTGTATGAGCCCTGTGCTTGTACCCTGACTTAATAATCTTAATTACTTCTGTAAAGGCCCTATCTCCAAACAGTCGCACTGATGTTTAGGGCTTCAACATAAACATTTGGGGGAGATACAATTCATTCCAGTGTGATGACTTTCTAGCTCTCTGTCCTTTTTAGGGCCACTGACCACACCTTCTAGGAAAGGTCCACTCAGGAAAAACATTCCAGAGACCAGGAATTTGTGCCCTTTAGCTGGTATAAAATCAGAAATGGCTCCACCCAGGAAAGATAGGGAATACTGTCTCAGATGACATCCTAAGAGTATAGATTATAGGTATATGTTTGTCCGAGTGTGGAGGGAATCTGAATAAATCCAGCCAATCTGCCCATATTGAATATCTTGCATTTATCAGTGACATCCCATTTCTAATATTCATCATGATAATTAACAATTCACTAGAGTCACCAATAAAGTCCATTTTTTATAATCAATATGATAATTAGCAAAGTGTTGGAGTTTATTTTGGTGTTGGGGGTAGTACTGGAGATTGAACCCAACAGTGATTTACCATTGAGCCACATTTTCTATTTTTTGAGACAGGGTCCCATGAAGTTGCTTTGGGCCTTGCAAAGTTGCTGAGACTGGCCTTGAACTTGTAATCCTCCTGCTTCAGTTTGCTGAGTCCCTGGGATTACATGTGCCACTGTGCCTGGCTATGTCTATGTTTGTTTGTTTTTTTAAAATTAGTGCATTATAGTTATACATAATAGTGGGATTCATTTTGACATATTCATAAATACATGCAACATAGTTCTAGTTCTTCCTCTAGTCTACTGGTCTCCCCAATTTATTTTTTTATTTTTTTAAATTTGCATATTACAATTATGTAGAAAATTGGAACACATTGTGATATGTACATTCATGCACATAGCATCATTTGGTCAACTTCGTTCCCCAGTTCTTCCCCTTTAAATGGTATTATTTGGGGGTGTTTCCTATGATGAACAGTGTTGTAGGGGATGGGGTGTACTGTCTTCCACTATGGATCCTCGAGCAAGTGTGGGAAAGATCCTCCTTCTCCCAGCCTCATGGCAAACAAGAATAGTGGCAATGCCCAAAAAAGGTCCTGGGCTAAGACCTTGGCTGTGATTCCCACAGCCCCCATTAACCCTTGTTTTCTGGTAATTCTGTGAGCTAACTAATCTTCTTTCAGTCTGCTTAAATCAACAAAAATTAATTTCTAGCTTAGTAACCAATAATTGTACCTGACATCCAAAGATGTCAGCTACTTCTGTGTGTGTGTGTGTGTGTGCGTGTGTGTGTGTGTGTGTGTGTGTGTGAATATATATCCCCATCTAACAACACTAAGCAAATTGAGAAGTGGAGGTCAAGTCTTATTTTGTAGTCTCAAAATGTCTTTCTCACCACGTACAGGACTCTTTCTCTACATAGATATAGAAAGCACTGGTTTCACATAATCAGTCAACAAATGCTTTCTGAATATAACTTAAAAGAGGAAAATGTAGTTATGTTAGCACTTTGTTGACTCTGAACTTGCCCACTACCTTCTACTAATTTATAATCATTGTCACTGTCCTTCCCCCTTAATTCCAAGTCTGTTACTCCTGTGGAAGAGGCAATATGTAGAAGACCACTATATATCATATCTAGGAAGAGAATGAGAGAAAAGAAAAGGCAGCTCTTTCTGTGGTATTAGATGTGTGGGTATCACTTAGGAATGAGTCACACTTGAATAATAATAAAGAATTTTCAAAAGGCAGCATTTAGTCTTTATAATAAAAGTTTGAAACAAGAAAAGCACTATTTTCCTAATTTTAAAAAAATATTTATTTCTTAGCTGTAGTTGGACACAATACCTTTTATTTTATTTCTTTATTTTTATGTGGTGCTGAGGATCAAACCCAGGGCCTTGCAAGTGCTAGGCAAGTGCTAGGAAGCCCCTATTTTCCTGATTTTATAAAAAAAAAAAAAAAAACAGAAGCTGGGGTGGGGGGTTCTGGGGTAGTGGCTCAGTGGTAGAGTGCTTGCCTCGCACATGTGAGGCACTGAGTTCCATCCTTAGTACCACATAAAAATAAATAAAAAATAAATAAACAAACAAAATAAAGATATTGTGTCCATGTATAACTAAAAAAATATATTAAAAAAAAACCCCAGAAACTCAAAAAGTTCAATGGCTACCTGATCAACCCAAAACAGAGGGATAAAATCAAGATTCCTGATCTCTTTGACTCAAAAATTCATGTTGTTAAGCAATGAACAAAGACAAATGAAAAACTGGGAAACATATTTGCAAAGAGTTTTTATCTCTGACATGTAGAAAGTGAGAAACTAATGTGACTCCATTTTAGCAAAGCCTGTCCAAGGAAGGGGGTGTGACCCTTGTCCTTGGAAAAACCCACAGAGCACATACCCACCCAGCTGAGTTGTTTGTAAATAACAGGAGAGATCTGAGGCGCCAGGTGTCCCTGACTCAGTTAGGCCAGGTGAGGACCCATAACAACCCCCCTAGCAACCTCCAATCAGCATGAGACAGGGAAAATACCTGGGATGCCAGATGACCTCCCAGTAATTTATGGTGTTTGATAACATGTTGGGAAACCATGTAGTTCAGCACGTACACCCCTCGTGGCCTAAACCAATCAGTTCAAAGGAACCCCCCCCTTGTACTAGCCAATCACCCCTACCCAACTTGTTCCTGCCACTGAATGTGCTAATCAATGTTAAGAGTTGTTGTTTGACTTTCCCGCGGTATGGAATGATTTGCTGTGTGATGTTGTGACGCATAGAGTATCCCCCCAAAACCTATAAAATCTCACTGAACAAAGGACCTGGACTCACTCCCTGGGACCACTGCATCGGAACGGTTGTGAGTCCAGGCTCGAGCTTGCAATAAAGACTCTTGTGTGTTTGCATTGCATTCGGCTCCTGGAGGTCTATTGGGGTCCCACATCTGACATAACAAAATTACCTAAAAATTGAGAAGAACAAGCCCACAATGTAACAGAAAATTGACCAAAATATAAGCACAGCAGTTCACAGAACCGTTGATCCCTCTTATTCTGGAGCTTCAGCCTCTTGGACTGCACAGCTACTGGCTCTTCCAGCTCTTCAGCCTACAGGAGGCCATTGTGGATTATCCAGGTGCTAGTTGTATAAGCCAATCTAATAAATCCCCTTTCCATAATCATACTTCCTATTGATTCTGTTCCTCTAGAGAATCCTAATACAAGGCCCTATAAAACTTAAGGAAAGATTCTCAACATAGTTCATTTATCAAAAATAATTGCAAATTTATACAACACTAAGAGATTGTCAAAAATCCAAAAGTTTGACCACATGACTGGTGATAAAGCATTGAGGGGAAAAGTGCTCTCATAAATTGATAATAAAAGTCAAAGCCAAATTATAGCGCATGGCTATAACTCAGGAGGGTGACGCAGGAAGATTGCAAATTTGAGGCCAGCCTCAGTAACTTAGGGAGGCCCCAAGCAACTTAGCAAGACTCTGTCTCAAAAAAATAAAATAAAAAGGGGTTTGGGGATGTAGCTCAGTGATAAATTGTCACTTGGTTCAATCTCCACTACCAAAAAAAAAAAAAAAAAATCAAAATTTTAGTAATGGCTAGCAGAATTGAGTGTGTGTGTGTGTGTGTGTGTGTGTGTGTGTGTGTGTGTTTACCTTCAGCCATCAATCCTACTTGTCCAGAATCAATGCCAAAGATATACTTGTAAAACATAATTAATGCACAAGGCCATTTGTCACCTCACTTTGACAAAAAAAAAAAAAAAAACCAACTGGAACAACTCAAAGGACTGATTATACTATGGTGTACAACCACACAGAAAGTACTAGATAGCTATAAAAAGGAATGAGAAAGACCTTTGTATACTGATACTGCATTGCATCAGCCAAAGCTGTGTGTTATCTGGAACTTCCTTGCTGCAAGGAATGCACATTTATTGTTTTTTTTGTTGTTGTTTGTTTGTTTCTTTTATTGTGGGTTTTAATTACCATCTGGGGTTGCTCACTTTTAGGCTGAAGAGCTTTATTTAGTATTTCTTATAAAGCAGGTCTGCTAGCAGTAGATTTCCTCAGTTTTTACTTGGCTGCGAGAGTATTTTGCCTTCATTTTTGAAAGGTAGCTTTGCTTAATATAGGCTAATCATTGACAGATTTTTTTTTCCTTTGGGCACTTGGAATGTGTCATCCCACCTGCCTCCTGGTTCCCATTGATGAGAAGTCAGTATGTTGATCTTCTGGTTCTCTTCTAAGTAGTGAGTGGTTTTCCACTTGCTGCTTTCAAGGTTTTCTCTTTGTCTTTTTACTATGATATATCTGTGGGTCTCTTTGTGTTTATCCTGTTTGGAATTTGTGAGCTCCTGAAGAATGAGAAAGTATTGCTTTTCAATAAACTGGGAAGTCTTTCACCCATTATTTCTTTTTGATATGCTTTTAATATGTTCCTTTCCCCCTCTACTTCTGATTCTCCTCATATACCCCTGTCAGTATTCTTTGTTGTTGTTTGTTTGTCTTTTTGTTACGGGGTGGGGGGGTATTGAACCTACAGGTACTGAACCACTAAGCGACATCCCTAGCCGTTGGAATGTGTCATATTTTTACTTAGAGACAGGGTCTCCTAAATTGCTTAGGGCCTGTCTAAGTTGTTGAGGCTGGCCTTGAACTTGAGATCCACCTGTCAGTCTCCAGAGCCAGTGGGATTTATAGGCATGTGCCAGTGTCCTAGGCTCTTTGTCTTTTCCTACTCTATCCAGCTCAATTCCTTCCTCTTCCTGGCTAGTGATCTCCCTTTTCCTTGTCTTTTGTTTTCACGTGTGTGTTCCCACATGCTAGCGATGAGGGCTGAATCCAGAACCTCTCACATACTGGGCAAGTATTCTACCACTGAGTTACACCCAAGCCCATTCCCATATTCCCTCCCTCCCTCCCTTCCTTCTTTCTTTATTTCCTTTACAGTGATTTAACCTTGCCTACATCCCCAGCCCTTTGTATTTTTTATTTTGAGACAGGGTCTCACTAAATTGCTGAAGGTGGCCTCTAACTTACTATCTTCCTGCCTCAGCCTCCCTAGTCTTTGGGTTTCCCACCCACCTGCCACTTTCATATAATCTTAACCACTCCTTTGCTTTTTTATTTGTTCCTCATATTGTTATTGCTTGCCAAGGCATTTAAAAATTTCCCTCAGCACCAAAATTAATACAAACCACAGATTTGGAACTTCATTAATACATGAATAAATAAATCTTCCAAAAGTCCAAAAAGTAGACTGATCAATGTTTTGTTTGTTGGTATGGAAGATAGAATCCAGGGGCACTCAACCACAGAGCCACATCCCAGGTCCCCCTCCCCTCTTTTGTATGTTATTTAGAGACAGGATCTCACTGAGTTGCTGAAATTGGCTTTGAAATCCATCCTCTTGTCTCAGCCTCCCCAGCCACTGAGCTGGTTTCTGAATGAAGTGGGGATGGAGAAATGGGGGTTCTTGATGTCTCTCTTCTGGTAGTTTCCAAAAGCTCTACAATTTTTAAAAACCCCACTCCTATTATTTTTTTTTCCTCTGTGGTTTGTAATCACTATGCGACCACTCTATACATTGCGGACTCTGGCTTTTTACTCCCGCATGACGAAGAGAAATGTCTGCAAGGTGTGGGACAAATACACACAACCAGCTTCAGATTCTAAGCAAATGCTAAGGTTTAACGTTGGAATAAAGGTACATGATCATTCCGATAATGAACTCTGGTTCAAAGGTCCCTGAGTTTTCTTGAGGTATTACAAGCTTAAACTTTCAGATTTAGTGTTGAAAGATTTGTCCCAACCAAAGACAAAATTACACAAACACATGCTTGGGCAAAGCATCAGGAAGCACATTCTTGTCTGAAAAACATGACACGGGAAACAAAAGAAAGCAAAAACCAGAATAAACATTTTCATTTTTGATGCAGTCGTTTTGGCCTTCATGCGTCACGGCCACCATTTTATAGCGACCTTGACAGAAGGCGGGCACCTGCTGGCATTTGCCTGGCGACCCCGCCAGAAGCTAGGAAGCTCTAGGAGCTTGGCCCCGGGTGGGCGCCATCGAGTGCGGACCTCCCGCGCGCCCTAGAGCGGCCGCGTGGGACCCTGTCGGCGGCGCACTTCCGCCCGCACGCGTCGCTGCCCCGCGGACTGCTGGGCCTCGGAACGGGCCTGCACCTCCCTCGGCTCTTGCGCGGGCCTCGGGGAGAGGGTGAGTGTGGTAGGGTGCAATGGAGCAGGGCGGGCGCGCTTCCTCGGGACTCGCGGGCTCGGCTCGGCTCGGCCTAGCCCAGCCTGATGCGGAGGAGCCGGGCCCCGGTAGCGAGGACGCGCTTCGTCACTATCCCCGCCGGATCCTCGGCTGCCTGGCGCTGCTACCTCCGCCCGGCCCGCCTTTTGCGAAACTGACGCTGTCTGGTAGGGGAGCCTGGGCTCGCTGGTGGCCGAGGCCTGGCCTCTGCTTGGCCACTCACTCTCCCTCAGAGCTACCGTTCTCCAGCTTTAAGATGGAGGACGGCAGTATCTGCCCTACCTACACTACTCGGTGATTGCAGGGGTGACAATGACTGTCTGGAAACTAGGGAGCGCTGGTTCTCCACTGGGCAGCCAGTAGAATCATTTGGGAAGCCTTCCCAGTGTGAGCCCCATCGTCTCCAGAGATTTTGATCTGCAGCCGGGACCGGGAAACGCGGGCCCAGAGTGACAACTGTGGTCACCACCAGAATGTACACGTCGTCGAAGGTGGATCACAAGGCCAACATCTGTTTTTTTGTTTTTGTTTTTGTTTTTTTGTCCAAGAAGACGGGGACCTAATCTGGTTTGGCCGCTTTTAATACCTGGTACCTGGAATGGCGCATGTCGCAGAACATGCATCATTGATTACATGAATTTCTAATTGCTTTCTGACCTAGTGGGAGGGTTTTGATTATTTGGTTTGTTTTTAAACTTTTTGTTATGGAAACTTCCAAACATACATGAAAGTAGAATAATATATTCAACTCCTAACTCATGATCAATCTTGTTTCATCTCTTACTTCCACTGTATTATTTAAAGCAAATCTGAAATGTATCATCCCATCGGTTAAATAATGAAACACAGTAACTCTGTTTTTAAACATAAAGCCATTATCAGTCATATTAGCATTTCATGTTATCATCTATCCAGTGTTGACATTTCCCCAATTGTTTCTTCGCTGTCTCTCCCCTTACCAGTCTGTCCAAATTAGGATCCAGACAAGCTACACACTTTACATTTGGTTGATGTCTCTAAGATCTCATTTAATCTTTTTTATTTTTTTCCTTGTTTTTCACTTGTTGAAAAAGACCAAGTCATTTGTCCTATAAAAAAAAGCCTGCATGTTGCTTTTCCCATCCTGTGGTTTCCTTTAATAAACTGGTATTTAGACCTACAGGCTTTTTCAGGTTTTGATGCTATTTTTTGGCAAGAAAACCTCATGAAGGCTGCTGACAATATTTCGTATTGCATCATCAGGGGTTAGATAATATCTTGTTCTTTGTAGACCGTTTGTGTACAAATTACACTGCAGGATAACTAGTTAATTGACCAGGGATTTATAGAAGGATACCAGCTAATAACTGTAGAATGAATAAGAGAATAATAACACCTTTTGGCAACTCCTAATGAAATGATGGATCCGATGTTGATGTCAGAAAGACAGCCAAATGAAAGTACCTCATACCAATTATCAAGTGTTCTTGGAGCAGTGGGGGTAGGGTGGAGGAATAGATGAATCAAGATTGTCCATGAGTTGATAATCGCTGAGGCTCAGTGATGGAAATGTGGCAGTGCATTCATTATGCTGATATATTTCCATATGTGTTTGCATTTTTCTTTTCTCATTTTTAGTTTTGGGATTGAATCCAGGGGCACTTTATGACTAAGCTACATCCATTTTATTATATTTTTTTATTTTAAGACGGGGTCTTGCTAAGTTGCTGAGGGTATTGCTAAGTTGTTGAGGTTGGCCTTGAGCTTGTGATTCTCCTGCCTCAGCCTTCCAAATTGCTGGGATAATTTTTCTTAATAAAATGTTTTTTTAAATTAAAGATTAACTAATGAGTTTAGGTCAGCATGATCAATTAATTATAGTTCTCCTTTGTCCTTATTTCTAAGTTGTTAATAAATCTGACTCTATTAGAATTACAGGGGAAGAATATCCCTGCCCCTTTTTAAAAATATCAAAACACATGTCTCACAGAATTTACTGTTAAATTGTTCTAAGATGGAGCCTAATCATTAAATGTTTTAAAAGCTCTCCAGGTGATTCTGATATGCTCTAAGTTTTACATACCATTGATCTAGGTGCATTGTTTATTAGGGATTGCAAAGTGACTATATTCTGTTATTCCTTCTGCATTTTATTAACTGTAAAAAGTTTTAACTTTGTGTTTATTCTCACCTTTTACAATCTGCAGTTCAGTAGGGAAGCTGCTTAACTGTTAGATTGAGGCTTAATCTTGGAGGTGAAGACGTGGAACATACGGACGGCCACTAGCAATAACCTCAAGGCTTTGGTCCAGGATAAAATGTGCTGCCTTGTGTGCAAAGGGTAAATGGAGTAGAGAGCTGACTGTTTCCTAAAATGAAAGGAAAACGAGATGCTCTCTACTTAGAAAAGTATGTTTGGCTGTATTACACATTTTAAAAATAGAATCACAATTAAATACAAAATAAAAATAAAATACTGTCAGTTGTAACTGAAAACAATCCAAAGATTTGAAAATTAATATCTCTTTTCTCTGCCCCAGCATTCTAATCATCCTGGAGATAACCAGTATATGTGTAACCTTCCACACCAGACTTTCTGTCTTACATAAATATAAGGGTTTGGAGAATATATTACAAAAATGAGATTATACCATAACTTTAACTTTTATCATTCTTACCCTTCTAGGATGATAGTTATAGACCTGAGGTTTTATTAGCTATGGAATAAATAGTTAATCATATATTACTAGTAATATTAATAAAACCATTTCCATAATGGCATATATTTAGATTGCCTTCCTATTTTAGCCACTTAAAAGCACCACAGTAAATAAACATTTTTTTTGTATGTAGATCCTTTATTTTTGTAGGGTAGAAATGAGATAACCGGGTTTGTTATCAACAGCAACATTATTATTGATAATATGTATTCTCCCATCGTTCTCCCAAGTCTTAATTGCAATTTACACCTCCACTGTCAGTAGCTTCTGAGAGCACCCATTTGTCCATCTCATTTCATCCTGGATAATGGATATCAAGACCAGCATTGCTTCCTTGATATCTGCCAGCTTCTATGTGGAAAATGGTGTCTCTTTATTTCTTTAATTTGCATTCCTACTACCTACCTAGAGACTGAGCATTTTTCATGCTTATTGGCCATTTGAATTTCTTTTGGAATATGTCCTTTACCGTTTTTTTCTTTTGTGTCTATTTTTTTAAAAAAAATCTATTTGTATAAACTCTTTAAAGGGACATTAATCCCTTGTCATAAGATATGTAAACCAATTTTCCAGCCATTATTTTTCCTTTGACTTTTTGAGTCTTTTCGTATATATAAAGTTATAAAATGATATAAAAAGCAATGAAAGAGCTGGGGTTGTGGCTCAGTGGTAGAGCACTTGCCTAGCACACGTAAGGCCCTGGGTTAGATCCTCAGCACTACATAAAAATAAATAGATAAAATAAAGATATTGTGTCCATCTACATCTAAAAAAATATTTTAAAAAATACAATGAAAATAACTTTCCTTAAATTTTTTGGCTTCTTGTGATAACAAAGGGCTTTCCCATCCCCAAAGTTACATATATATATATATATTCTCTTGTTTTGTTCTGTTTTTTTTCTCCCCCAAGTGCTGGGGATCAAACCGAGGGCCTTATACACATGCTAGGCAAGTGCTCTACCATTGAGCTATACCCTCAGCCCTTTCCTAATTAAAAAAAATATATATTGGATTTTTAAAGGTTTGAATTGCTAACCCATGTGGAATGGAATTTTACATACAATGTAAAACAGAGACTTTGCTTTTTTCCGTAAGAACAGCCAATTTTGTTGGTGCCATTCAATAAGTAAACCACCCTTTTATGCCTTTGTTACATATTGATTCCTGTACATATTAATTTCTGGATTTCCATTTCCTTTTACCTGTGTTTTTATGCCAGTATTATTCTTTTTTTTTTCAGTATTATTCTTATTATATCTGTTTAACATAATAAATGTCATTATCTGAAAAGGCAAGTCACTCCTCACTATTTTTTGCAATTTTGTTTCCCATCCTCAGACATTTATTCTTTTCCAAGTGATCTTTGGATTGTTTTTGTTCTAAGACAATCTCTTGGAAATCTGATAGAAATTACACTAAATACATCCACATTAATTTTGAAAAAAAATGAACATTTATGTAATATCAGGTCTTCCTATCAAGGCACATAGTATGTTTCTCCATTTATTTGAATCATTTAGGTCCTGATCCTGCTAACTATTTCTGGTGATTTATAAGGTTTGTTGTTTTTTTTTATGTCCTTATGACTGGGATTTTCCCCCTCCCCTGTTTCTGTTTTTATCTGGTTATTCCTAGGAGCAAGAAAAGCTATCAATACTTTTGGTCATATTTTCTTACTGTAGTAATTTTTCTTAAAATTATTTGTTTTTCTCTCCACCCAACAATGTGGATTAATGTGGATAATCTATATTTGGTTATGTATAAGTATTTATTCTATTTGACACACATCTTCCATAATAGAAATATATCAGAGATGGCATTTATGCCCATAAATAGTGAAAGCAATAGTGCCAGGAGTTGGTAGAAATCTAAATATTCACAGGTTATTAGTGATCACTTAAAAGATCAGAACCCCATAACCAATCACTTAGGGAAGTGAGACATTTGCTCAGCATGACAATGAAATATCAACATTACTGTAGAGTAATATAGAACATAATAGTTCAGAGGAAGGGCTGATCACCATGGGCACCAGAAGCACTGCTTGTGAGTATATTAAATACCACCTCTTACCCAGAACCTAAACTAGATTATTATTGTTTAGTGTTTATTAGAACTTTAAAAAAATGAATGGAAATTACAGAATTCCTATAGGCCCTCTCGCTACACACCCCTCAGTTTCTCTTGTATTAATATCTTGCATTACTATGACATATTTGTTACCTTTGATAAATCAATATTGTCACACTATGATTAACTAAAGTTGGCTTTATTCTGTGTGGTACATTCTGTGTACAAGTGACCAATGTATAATGACATGTCTGTTCTTACTGCAGCATTCAGAATAGCTTTGTTGTCCTAAAAAAATCCCATGTGCTGTATTTATTGATCCTTCCCTCCTTATTCCATTGCTTTGGCAAGCACTGATCTTTTTACTGTGCCATAGTTTTTCTTTGGAAATGCTATGTAGTTGAAATTCAGCTGTGGTGTTTGATTGTTTTCAGTGCTAGGGATTGAACCCAGGGCCTCATACATGCTAGGCAAGCACTCTACTAGTAGGCTACACTTCCAGCCTCTTAGTTACAGTTTAATTTTGCTAGGTTTAATTTTGTATATGTAAACAGTCAATATAAGATTTGTTGACTTGTTTTAGTTCAATTAGGAGTTATAACCAGGGCTTGGGATGTAGCTTAGTGGTAGAGTGCTTACCAAACATGTATGGGGCTCTGAGTTCAATCCCCAGCACCACTCAGGGTAGGGAGGGCTCATAATCAAAAAACAAATAGGATTTGAGCATGTAGCTTAGAGAGCAACTTTACCGAGTGCAAGGCCCTGGGTTCAATCCCCAGCGCCCAAAATAAATAAATAATAGTAAATCACATGGAACAGTAATTTGAAATAATCAGGTGAACTTTCTGTTGCAGGGTGGAAGATGTCTATGGATGTGACGTTTCTTGGGACTGGTGCAGCATATCCGTCCCCTACTCGGGGTGCCTCTGCTGTGGTCTTTCGGTGTGAAGGCGAATGCTGGCTCTTTGACTGTGGAGAGGGGACACAGACACAGCTTATGAAAAGCCAACTGAAGGCAGGTTAGTGTGCAGTCAGTATTTCATCAAGATTATGTCATTATCTTAGTTATTATGTCATTATCTTAGTTCTCATTGGGCCTGTTGTTCAGAAACAGCCCTACCAGTTGTGATCCTACTTCCTGCTAGAGCTCTGGCCAGACTTGGGAGGCCCCCAGGCACCCTGCCATTAGCACTCCATGTACTTGTTTATTTGCTTTTCATTTAGTCTATAAATGTCAAGAGCAAGAATTTTATAGACTTGGGGGGTGCAAGATGGGAGAGCTACCTGAGACATATTAGGTGGACACTGCCCTGGCAAGGAACAGTGGATATATTCAGTTCCATGAGGGGATAGTTGCTATGAGAAAATACAAAGGGCAGTAGGTGTTCAGAGGAGGAAGATGCTCTCAGAGGCTTTCTGGACCTTCTGGGTTAAGTATTCCCTCTCTTACCCCCATTCTATTATTTCTTCCTCTTTTTATTAACTTCTTAGCATCATCAGTATCTGAAATTAAGTTATTGAAATAGTTTTTTTCTGTGTTCTTATCTTCCTATATAATAAACTAAGTTCACTGATCACTTATGTACCTAGTAGATGCCCAATAAATATCTGTTCAGTTTCTGAATGGATAAGACATTGAGCAACCTACATCTTATTTTTTAGGTCTTGATAAATAGCGCAGTAATTCCCACAACTCATCACAGGGTGTGGTAACTTGATGACAAAAGGAAAGATACTTCTAGTGTCCCAGGATCTCTTAGTGACAGAAGTGGAGTGGCAGAAATGGAGATGTAGATAATCATCAACCTTGTAATTATAATAAGTAGAATAATGGAAGTATTTTTCAAGTACTAAATGTGGTAGAGCACATGCTTAGCATGCAAGAAGCCCTAGCACCACCAAAAAAACCCAACAGAATAAAATAAAATGATCATAAAATGATTATTCAAAAGTATTACAACTGGGCACACAGGTACATACCTGTAATTTCAGCAACTCGAGAAGCTGAGGCAAGAGTATCACAAGTTTGAAGCCAGTCTTAGAAACTTAGCAAGACTGGGTCTCCAAAGAAAAAATAAAAAGAGCTGGGAATGTAGCTAAGCAGTAGAACACTCCTAATTTCATTCCTCAGTACTGGGGGAAAAAAGGATTACAAAAACATGCTTTTAACATGATCATAAAAATTTAAAAGGAGTTGTGGATATAGCTCAGTGGTGGAATACGTGTTTAGCATGTGTGAGGCCCTGGGTTCAATCCCCAGCACCAAAAAATAAATAAATAAAATGATAATAATAAAACAATAATAAATGTATAAATATGCTTATTGTAGAAGTTTAAACAAAACAGTGTAAAGAAGAGAAACCCAAGTCCTCTTCCCATAGGTAAATTTTCTATACATACAGATATTGTAATGATATGGTATATTTGTATGTATGTATGTGTCGTTTTGCATAAATGGAATCACACTGTACTTTGCATAACCTGTTTTTTTTTTTTAGTTGAGCAATATATACAAACAATCTGTTGCAGAACTTTTCCTGTGAAAATTAATGACTTTAATTGCTGTAAGAATAATTATTTCAGAGGGTGTTTATTATCATTATTTTCTGGGGATGCTTTGTATTCCACTACTGTTTTTGGCAGTATTTCTCCATCACTTCCTTGTTCTCAAATGAAAGGGAATGCATGTGTTCTTCATTTGATAGCTTCCTCATACCTCTGATAATTGTTGTTACTGTTACTTCTTCCTCTAAAATCAAGTTTCTTGAAAAATGAAATGTTTATCTTCCCTGAAATTGTGATAACCGTAGGAAGCAATTTTCCACTTACTTAATTTGTCTTGCTTGCTTTGGGTTCACAGGCTGTTTTGGTGTTCCACTCTGTCTTTGTTTTAGAGTGGATCAGGAGAGGACCCAGAAAGTCTGATGTTAACAGTTTTGAGACCAGCGTGTGATCTGGGCTTAGCTGCTGCCATCCTTATGTTTGTGTAATCTTCAGGTCCCACTTGGAGGTGGCTTGGCAGCCTAGACAGGTAGTTGAAATGAAAGGATTCTCAAAGTCATAAACAGTGACAACAAGGACTAAAAAGAGAAAGGAGCATTTTGAGATTTCTAGTTAGAGAGTGCCTCCAGGGGGTTCTCAGGGTCCAAAAATCAACTTCTGCCCAATCCATTGTTCCCTGCCTCTGCAGCCTGGGTTGGGTGGAGTCGTTCTAGGAGGACTCTAGAATGGAGAAACTGGAGACTATTTGCTGATGTAGCACAAATCACATTGCAATAAACAGTTCCTGTTCTTTTATGGTATCAATAAAGAGATCCTGTACTTTTATGGTATCAAATGTTTAAAATAGGTGGGTCTTGAAGTAGGCCCAAAAGCCTGTTATACTGGAAATGTGCTAGTTGTGATTGTTACTTTCAAATGCCTGTGGTGCACCTCAGAAAATGGTGATGTGGCATCCTGCCACATACCAGCAGTAAATTCAGTTTACTATTGGCTAAATAAAGTTATAACCTAGCCAATAGTGCACTGAAAAAGCTATTGTATTAGTTCAGACTAAAAGCAAGAGATAGGTCCAAGATATAGGTCCAGAGGACCTCTCTCCAGTCTACATTGTGGCATCTATAGTTGCCCACCTTCTTCCCCTGTTTCTCACTCGGTTACTCTCTTCCTCCTTTTCTCCCCCTCCTGTACCCCCCACCCGCATCCTTTTTCTCCTTTTCCTACAAGCTCACCCGCATAGGCAGGCCCTGACTTGGTTGGCTAATCCCTGTCCAGAGTAGAGTCCTTAAAAGGCAGTTTTGGGTTCGGGCACTGGTCCAATCATTCAGAGTAGTCGGTGGAACATTTTGTTTTGTTGGAATACACATTCCCTGTTTCCAGAGGGGGCAGTAGGGGGCAATGTGACTGCCAAATGCTTTCGACACTTAGTCCCATCTAGTTAAGTGAATTATTTTGGTACACATTTATATTTCATTTCTTTCTTTCTTTCTTGTTTTTAAATGAGAGAACATATATAGGAAAATACTGTAAAACTTAAGTAATTAGAAAATGTTTTGTGGAAAAAAAAGTTCATCTTATTTAAAACCATCCAGTGAAATAAAGACTGTCTTACTTCTGGAATCATGTTGCATAATGTAAAGGAATAAGTTTATGATGGTAAATAGAACTTGTAAATTCAACTTCCTGCTTTTATGTAAGTCGTTTGGTTTGTTTCGAGTAGTTTTGTCTGAGGTTTTACTTCTAAAAATTTCCAAATATATTTCTTTGTCTTAATCAAAAGGGAGAATTACCAAGATTTTCATCACACATCTTCATGGAGACCATTTCTTTGGCCTTCCCGGCCTCCTCTGCACAATCAGCCTGCAGAGTGGCTCTGTGGTCACCAAACAGCCAATTGAAATCTATGGCCCTGTAGGACTTCGAGACTTTATCTGGCGAACCATGGAACTCTCTCACACAGAGTTGGTGTTCCCTTACGTGGTCCATGAGCTGGTGCCCACAGAAGATCAGTGTCCTACAGAAGTACTAAAAGAATCTTCACATGTTGATAAAGCAACAGAGAGCCCCCCCTCTCCCAAAGAGGGACAAGGAAGAACTATCCTATTAGATTCAGAAGAAAACTCATACCTTCTGGTTGATGATGAACAGTTTGTTGTAAAAGCATTTCGCCTCTTTCACAGAATTCCTTCCTTTGGGTTTTCAGTTGTAGAAAAGAAACGCCCAGGTAAACTCAATGCACAGAAGCTGAAAGATCTTGGTAAGTGGTTTGTTTTGCTTTGTTTTTTCTTTCCTTCTTTCTTTAGCTGTAGATGGACACAATCCTTTATTTTGTTTATTTAGTTTTCTTATGTGGTGCTGGGGATTGAACCCAGTGCCTCACATGTGCTAGGCAAGCATTCTATTACTGAGCCACAACCCCAGCCCGTGTTTTTTCTTTTTTTATCAATTGAACTGTTTTTTACTGAAGCCATTAGAAGTATCATAGTAACTTCCTTTCCTGTGTCTCAGGCCTGAAACTTACATTTTCTGAACTCACTTCCTTTGCCCAAAGTTTATTTATTAAGGAAAATCCTTGGGGCCATAAGAATTTATTCAGAATAAAAGTCAAATATGTAGTATATTTGAATCCTTCTCTCTTTAACTTCCTGGATCCATACTCCTTTGTTTTTTATTTTGTTTTATTTTGGTACTGAGGAATGAACCCAGAGTTGCTTTACCACTGAGCTACATTTCCAGTCCCTTTTATTTTTTATTTTGAGATGGAGTCTTTCTAAGTTACCAAGGCTGGCCTTTAACTTGCGGTCCCCCTGCCTTAGCCTCCTGAGTTACTGGGATTATAGGGATCTGCTACCATACCTGGCTGGATCCACACTCTTAATCTGTCTTGTACTGTCTTGGTTGGTAAGATGGTTTAGGTGGTGATAATGGTGATGGTTTTAGGTCTTCAGTTTTTCTTTTTTCTTTTCTTTTTTTTAGCACTGAGGGCCTCCCATATGGTAGGTAAATGCTGTACACTGTAGCGCTAAGCTATTCCCTAACCCTCATGGCTTCCTTTTGAAGTATGTTTTCAGTGACATCTTTGATCTGATAATTTTTTTCCTTGATTCTTAACCTTACAACTTAAACTGCAACCAACTACTTCCATGGTTTCCTGCTCAATCTACTTTGTCTATTCATTCAACCTTGATTAATTTGGTGTTTAGCACATTACACCTCAACCAGTTTTACATACCAGGGTTCATCACAGTGGGGAGGAAGTACACCAAGATGGTCTTAGGGCCATGGAAGGCTTCACACTTCCTCTACTCTAGCCATCATGCAAGAGGGGATCCTTAGTACCTCTTAGGGAGCAGAGGCCCAGTCCATTCTGCCTCCATCTCTGCCTTCCTTAACATGGTGTGATTGTGCCTATAAAAAGCATGATGATATTTTTTATGTTTGTCTCTTTACATATGCAGTCTCCTCTCCACTCTAAACAAGATGCTAGATAATGAGGAAAAGTAACTTAGGTCAAAGGTATTTTTATTATCTAAAAGCCTATGGAAATACTGTTATATTTGGAAATTTTAAACATGATCAGTGTTGGAATTGGTTATCACTATCATTATACTTGTTTGTAAGCAGTTGTCCAGAATGATGATCAGATGTTATTCTAGACTGATGTGAGATTTAATTCCAAGTTGGTAAACATAGGACTTCATCAACTTATGAAGAAGACTGATTGTGTACAGTTGCCAAATGTTCATTGATCTTGTGATCCAACAGTTCTAACACATTTTTATTATGTTAGTTTGTAGGTACCTGTCTTGACTAGCATTGATTATGTCATTATTTAGATGACTTTTCTAATTTTACCCAAAGATGACCTTATTATATTTAATATATAATATATTTAATTTATTTAATACCCTTAAAAGCTGTAATTTCTATGCACAGCAGAGAATCAAAACTTTTATCTTGACTATAACAAAACCTTAGAGGGACTTAGGAGTTTAAAAGTCATCTGTGTACATGTGCATGAGAAATGTTTTAAATATAAAGACATTGTATTAGGAGTCAACACTGAACTTTTAAAATGTATAAATATTCGAGTTTCCACAGTAGTAAAACATTTATAATAATTATGAAAAGAATTTGATGCCTTTTCCATCTTCTGTTTGCTATACTATTAAAATAGACTCTTTTAAACAGTCATAAATTCCATATCTATGATGTAACATTGTCTGCCTTCATCATTAGGTGTTCCACCAGGTCCTGCCTATGGGAAGCTGAAAAATGGAATCTCTGTTGTTCTGGAAAATGGGGTTACAATTTCTCCCCAGGATGTCTTAAAAAAGCCTATTGTTGGAAGAAAAATATGCATATTGGGTGATTGTTCTGGAGTTGTAGGAGATGGAGGAGTGAAACTGTGCTTTGAAGCAGACCTGTTGATCCACGAGGCAACCCTGGATGACACCCAGATGGACAAAGCAAAGGAGCATGGCCATAGCACACCTCAGATGGCAGCAACGTTTGCAAAAATGTGCCAAGCAAAGAGGCTGGTTCTTACTCATTTCAGTCAGAGGTACAAACCAGTTGCCTTGGCCAGAGAAGGAGAAACAGATGGCATTGCGGAACTGAAAAAGCAAGCAGAATCAGTGTTAGATCTCCAAGAAGTGACTCTAGCAGAAGATTTTATGGTGATTGGCATTCCAATCAAGAAATGAAACAAGTGTTCTTATTGACATGTCTGTAAATGTTACTGAACCTACAGTCCAGATTTTTTTTTCTTTTGTTTTTGTTTTTGGTCTGAAATTATTTTGGCCCTGATAATCCTAAAAAGGATGGAGCTGCATTATTGATCTAACTCATTAGTGAGAGGGAGCAAGCTTTTTGATAATAAATCATTTTTAGAAGAAGAAAATAAACCACCCAGTATCCTTCTTAAAGTGCATATTTGACAAAAAGATAGATTTTGCAGGTATTCTTCTCATTTTCTGACTACTGCCACAGATGTAAGCCATGCAGTCCTAGGCTTAGCTTCTACCCAGCTTTATTGTAGTAATTGGCAAAGTACACTGGAATCGGCCTCTTGGCTAGAAATGGTATTTTGTCAGTTTTTGTTGAATCTGTTCATGTTATTAACAGAAGAGAAAGAGCGAGTCACAAGACTTTGTATATGTAATAGGAACAATAGCATGCAGTGGTTTTACTGGATTATTGAATTCAGGTCTGGGCTAAGTGATATGTTAGTGTTTTGCTGAAATTTTTGGTTTGCTCTTAGCCCACAATTCTCATCTGAGTACTGTCCTAGGAATTTGGAAATTGTGGGAATGTTTTCTTCTCACAGTGACAGAGGGGTGGTAGTGATAATATTACTGGTTTTAATCTGCAGGGGTCAGGAATGCTAGATGCCCTGTAAAGTTTGGGTTAGTCCTGTAGAATAAAGAATAACCTCATCCCCAAATGCATATTGCAGGCCTGTTGAGTTATACAGCAAAGTTAAAATTTATACTTCCAATGTGAATATGCTTTACCAAAATTAGTGACATATTGAGTTGAATTACTAGGTAAGTTGACCCAGCAACAGATCCTGAAGATTGAATATGTCAGAATTGGAATGCTCTATCTAATATTTTCTGAAAGAAATGAGTCATCAAGTGAAGCTTATGAATCTGGAGGTAAAAAGTGGTATTTATTACTGAGATTTAATTTACATGTCCCCATTAATAATAGAAATATAGGATACCATAAAAATACCATATTTAAGAGTTATCAGGATAGAGGAAGGCATAGAGTTCCAAACCAAAGGAATGAACAATCTATTCAATGGAATAATATAAAATTTTCCAAACATGAAGAATGAATTGGAAAATCAAATTTAAGAGGCTTACAAGACACCAAATGTATAAAATCACAAGAGATCCACACCAAGGCACATTATAATGAAAATTCTTAACATTCAGAATAAGGAGAGAATAATTCTTTGAGCACAAACTTAATAAATGTTCCTTGTAGAATAGCCTTTCCTTATGATCTTATGTTCTGTGGAAAATTAATATAGAATGCTGATTCATTCAAAAGGGCTCCCTAATTAAATCAGGTTGGGGAATGTTTTATGCTCTATGTCCCCTCTGGGACTGGGCTTGTGCCCATCAACCTATTAAAAACAGTATTCTTTGTAATGATCACAAACCAGGTTGGGTTCAAGAAAGACCTAATTTTAGAGTCCCATTTTGTACTTTGTGTAGCACCTCTGTGTGGTCTAGAGCAGATTACTTATTCTCTCTTAACTTCTGGAGCTTGTTTGTCTCCAAAATGAGGATGGAGAGACTTGCTTGACAGGATTGTTGTGACGATTACATGAGACAGTGCAGATAAGGAGCCCATTGGGTAAAGGCATTGAGGAGGCCTGCAGTAGAGGGCTGTCAACTTTTTATGAACTCCTTTCTCAATGCTGTGTATTAACATCACAAGAACCTAAAGAGCTTTACACTACACAAATTTAGAAACATTGTCAGAGTGTGTTCTCTCAAAATTCTTTGGGTTCTGGGGTTTCTCTGGTCAAAAATTTTGACTCCTGGATAGTTATGGAGACGGCATAGCAGTGATGATCAAGACGGCTCTGCTTGGGACTGGGGATATAGCTCATTTGGGAGAGTGCTTGCCTCACATGCACAAGGGCCAAGTTCAATCCCAAGTACCAAAAAAAATAACTCTGCTTCAGTTTTCAGGCATCTCTAGAATGGTTGGATTCTGACTAGAATCCAAAGTGCCCAAATTTGATCAGCATAGTATATCTTTGTTTCTAAACAAGCATTAATTAGATATCTATTATGAGCCCAAACCTGTACATGGGGAAAGCCTAGGACTAGTATCTCCACTGCACGAAACCCTTACAGGTAGAGACTATGTCCTGGTCACCTCTATATTTTTAGAAATGCCTATCTACAGTGAGCACTCAGAAATGTTTTCTGAATGAATAAAGCCTTGATGTCGTGAGTGCACAATATAAAACGTACTTATGTGCCAAGCTCATCTCATTACTGTACTTTTCAGGAACTTAAACCACCTGATAGGTGTGCCCGCTTCACTGAGTACCAAACAAGTGCTAAGCTTTATTGTGTTGGGTGTACATAAAATGAGTAGACAAAAGGAGACACATTTCTAGCCCTGACCTCATAGTGTAAGGGTGGATAATAAACGAAAGTAAATATCTAGTAGCCTGGTGCTTAGTTTTGCTGCTTCTGGGCTTTATTTGGTAGCTAGCTTGAGCCATGCTCTTAGACTCAGGCTTTATAAATGTATGTGGGCTGAGCCCTCCAACACCAAGGAAAGGAATTGAGATGCTGGGGCAGTATCAGTCCATGGTGAGAATTCTTTCTAGACCCTCTTTTGGCCTTGAGTTTGTTTTTAATGCTAGGAGAATTCTAAGAATTTTTGGAGCTAGAATTAAGAATGAAGTGTATGTTCGACTTCTCAGAACCTATAATTTACTCCTGGTGATATATTACTAGGAGGGAAGAGTGGTAATAATGTGCCATGTTCCTCCAAGCTTATTTGATCACTGAACTCTCTTTTTGCCAAGGAACATCTTGGGATATTGAGAAATACTATTCCTTATTACTTCTAAAATGATTATAGTTTTATGTTTTACCAGCTCAATTTATGGAGGTAATGATTTCCATATCTACACTTGGTATAGTGCTTTCTTTGTCCTACATTGACTTTCAGTTGCCAGGAATTCATAGATACCTACTTATTTTAGGTTAAAAAAATGCACTTTCTAGTTCTCAGAAGTTGTTTAGACTTGTCCAAATGGAACCTAAATCAACTGTTGCTAAAACTCATGCCTCATTAATGTGCTTTGAATAAACTTTGAATCATAAAAGCGATGTTTGCTCAGTAAAGAATTGTTTATTAAGATTCAAGAAAAGAAGGCAATTATTCATAATTCCACTGCTCAGAGAGAGCTAGTGTTTTGGGCCCAGGGGTCTCAAACTGAGGTGTGAGTTGGGTCTATAGGTAGACAGAGATCCTTAGGTTCTGCTTCCTAAGTCAACAGGGAATTTTCATTTTTAATAAGCCCCCCAGGTGATTCTGAAGTAAAAGGATGGTGGACCAGCCAGGAGAAAAAAGTTGTCTTTTTCCTATGAACTTAAGTTGGGGTGTGTATAGATATTTTATATATACTTATACATGTATTTGCATGTATATATATTATATATACATGCATATTTTTAAATTTGGCTGACCTTCCTTAGTTTTTTTTTTCATGAGCATTTTCCCATAGCATTAAGTATTCTCTGAAAGCATGAATTTGGTGATTTCATATAATTGGATTCTACAGATCTAGTATCATTTAACAATTTTTCTATTTTGGTACATAAATATTGTTTTCCATGATTATAAATAATACTACTTGTGAATGTTCTTGTCCACAAACCTTTGTATTTCTGAGTATTTCCTTCCTTGGAATTGATTTCTATGAGGTTCAAAACATCTGGCTTAGGTTTTTAGGCCCTAAGTAGAAATCACTTGCTTATTTTCATATTCATTCGCGTTCCTAGAGACATATAGCTGAGGCCTGTTTTCCTTGCTCCATTGATAGATTACATGGATTATCGTTGACTCATAACCTCTCTGATACTTCCTTCCCAAGACATCAGTCCTATAAAGATTACTTTTGCCCTCAGAGCACAAATAACTTTGTTATGTCTTTTAACTAGGCACATGTAATTCAATTGTGATTTCCTTAAATATTCTTAAGCCAACTTAAGGTTTTGCTAGTTTTTACTCTACTGAAAGGATAAAAATCCTTTTATTCAGGTATATTGATGAAAAATGTACAGTGATGGTACTTTTGTCCTCACAAAGATATGAATTTTTAGTGAAATATACTAGGTCTATCTTTACTGATTGATGGATTTTTCAGGTAATGAACGAGTGAATGTTTTTATTAACGTGGACATACTAAAAAGGAAGAGCTGATCATGGCTTTATTGATAAGGTAAGAATAGATTTGGGGGGCTGGGGTAGTGGCTCAACAGTAGAGCGCTTGCCTCACATATGTGAGGCACTAGGTTCGATTCTCAGCACTGCATATAAAAATGAACAAAATAAAGAACCATCAACAACTAAATAAATAAATAAATAAATAACCAAGAGTAGATTTGGGGATGAGAGTTGGATAATAGAGTGAAACTCTTTTCTTTTCTAATAGGAAGTAAATAGTGTCTGATAAACAAATAGCACTTTAAGCGTATTATGTTCTAAAAATCAAGGGGAGGGCTGGGAATGTAGCTTAGGATGCATAAGACCCTGGGTTTTGATTCCCAGCACTACCCCCTCCCCCCTCAAAAAATAAAAAATTTTAAAAAAGCAAGAGGAAGGGAAGAGAATACCAGTTTATCAGATGAATGGTTAAGAGTGGAGGGGGGCTTTTTTCCCCCCCTGGACTGAATTTAGGGGCTTGCATGGCAAAAATCCCCAATCCCTAAGAAAAAGGGCTTTTTAAAGGAAGGAGAGGCCATGCACAGTGACACATGCCTATATTCTTTGCAGCTCAGGAGATTGAGGCAAGAGGATTGCCAAGTTCAAGGTCAGCCTCAGCAACTTAGGCTCTAAGCAACTTAGCAAGACTTTGTCTCAAAATATAAAAAGTGCTGGGGATGTGATTCATTGGTTAAACACCCCTGGGTTCCATCCCTGGTACCAAAATAATAAATAAAAATGAGGGAGAAAGGGACTTGAGGAGGGTTGGACTGCTGTTTGGGACCGGGGGAGGGGAGGATACTGGGGATTGAACTCAGAGGTACTTGACCACTGAACTATATCCCCAGCCCTATTTTGTATTTTATTTAGAGACAGGGACTCACTGAGTTGCTTAGGGCCTTGCTATTGCTGAGGCTGGCTTCAAACTCACAATTCTCCTATCAGTCTCCCGAGCCGCTGGGATTACAGGTGTGCGCCACCATGCCCTGCTTGGACTGCTGTCTTTTATAAGGCTCACAGTACTAGTACTATTGGATAGTTTGAATTATTTGTAATATTCATTTACTGTAAAAATTACATTAAAACATATGTAAGACGCTGCTGTCAATAATCATCAATAATCATTCCTTTCTCCGTTTGCGCGCTCTAGGCAGTTGACAGTTCCTCTCAAGTGTTTGTAACATTCCAATCCATTCATCCTGCAGCCAGAGGGATTTTGTTTTTTTTTTTTCAAAATGCAGATTTGAGCCACCTCACTTTCCCTGCTTGAAATTTGTTAATGGTCTTGCCTTACCCACCTTTCCAACTTACTCCACAGTGCTTCCCATGTTTGCAGCCCCAGCCACATGGGCCTTCTGTCAGTCTTTTGTCAGGGCTTGCTGTTGTCACAAAGCTTTGCATGGCCTGCTTCCTCAGCCTGGAATGCTCTTTCCCTTCTTCCTATGGTGGCTTTCACTGGGTCTTCAGATCACCACTCTGCTGTCACAGTCTCAACAGAAAGCTTGTCAGTTCCTTTACCAGGTAGCATATTACTCCCACAGCACCTGCACTTGACCTTCCTGGTGCTCATTGCACATAGCTTCATTTTGCTTCTGTGAGTATTTGACTGATGTTTCTCTTTCCCACCAGCTCTGTAATTCTCACAAGAGCAGAACTATATCTGTTTGTGTTTCCCTTGGTGCCTGGAACAAATTAGGCGATCAATAAATAGTGTTGACTGGCTCAAATTTCCTTGTCATTCTGTTATTCTATCAAAATGCAACATCTAGGGATTTTTTTCCTGATTAATATTAAAAACAAACAAAATCCACATCCCTAATCTCTGAACTAAAACTGAGGAGAAGGAAAATGGTTGTCTGTGACTTCATGGGGCAGATCCTTATAGTTTTAAAATTCTAATTTAATGTCCTAAGATAAACAAGACAGAACTAGAGCTGGGGAGAGATTGGGAAAATGTTTTCCTGCCTAAAAAGTTGGATGTTGACTTTTGCTATGAATGGGAATATCAAAGCAAATGTAAGAAAGGAGTGGAAAGATTTGGGACCTCAGTAGGAATTCGAAGCCGTAGGTGGGTAGGAGAATTGTGGGAGAGTCTTTATACAAATTAGATTTTATGCTGGTCCTATTGCCCTGAAGTAAGTCTCCATTCCTCATACTTTCTCCAAAGTCTGCTAGGCACATGATTTGGGGCGGGGGGTGGGGTGGGATACAACCCTGAACATCACCAAATGAGAATAACTTCTGAATTCCATGGCTGGGTTGATCTGAGGGCATGGACAGCAGGAGGGAAGAGTGGATAATTCCTAAAGGAATACAGTTCACAGAAGCTGAAGCCAGCGGTGACCAAGGAACTCAAGACATTTTCAGGAAATTGATAGGAGGGCACTGAAATTTATATAGCCCATGGAATGAAGGGGAGTTGAGTTGAGCCAATTTTATGTACATCTTTTTTTTTTTTTTTTTGGTAATAGGGATTGACCCCAGGGGTGCTTTATTCTTTATCACTGAGCTACAACCCCAACGTTTTTGTTTTTTTTTTTTAATTTTTGAGAGAGGTTCTCACTAAGTTGCTTAGGGCCTTGCTAAATTGCTAAAGCTGATCTTGAACTTGCGATCCTCCTATCCCTCCCAAGTGGCTGGGATTACAGGCCCAGCTCATATTCATCCTAAAGGACAAAATAACTCCAATCAACACAGATCACAGATCTTCTGTTTCCTTGGCATATTCCAAGGGTTAAAATTCTGTCATATTCAGGACAATAAGGAAGTTGCAGGAGGGGTAACTAAGTTTATGCAAAGTAAAAAATATTTCCACCCCTAAATAAAGCTCACTGAGAAACATGCTGCTCAGATGTCAGCATGCTAATTATACACTCAGCAGACATGGCAGGTACAAAGATTAAATTCACCCATGAAAAAAGTAAAAGCAGAAAGGCAAGCGACCGAGTTTTTCAGCTATATAAATCCTCCCCCTTAATTGCCAGAAGCTTCAGACAACCTCAGGCAGAGCTAAGCAACATTTAGTTCAATGTCACCAAATGAAAATGAGGTTATCTTGTCTAGGTTGTTTTCTACATTGTTGTGGCTTCCAGAGATGATAGGCTTGTCTGACCATATCTCTGTCACATGTTTTGAATTGGAGCTGACCTTGTAGAAATACCCAGGTCTGGGGATGCAACCTGAGTGCTGACGCTAAATGACTTGCCAAGCGGCAAACAGACTAGAACATGATCTGTTTCCTCCCATACGCCATCCTGATGGACAGTGCAGCCTAGTGCAGTGGGCTTCAAACTTGCATATGTGCTTCTAGCAATGTGCAAAGACTTTTTTCTAAGGATACACAGGCATACTGTCATATGGAAGATTTCCTAAAATTGATCTTCCTGAGAACTTGTGTAGTCAGTATCTTGCTGATTCTATTGTGCAGCATTCCAGAGTAAAACACCTCCAGGATGTCAAAGAAAGGGATAATTGAAATACTGGTAATGAAGTTGAAAAAAACCGGAATGATTAGGTAACAAATTCTCATGCAAGTTAGACAGTTTTCAATTTGTTGTTGTTTTTTAAATAACTTTATTTGTTTATTCTTTCTTTTTTGTGTGGTGCTGAGGATAGATCCCAGGGCCTCACATGTGCTAGGCAAGTGCTCCACCACTGAGTCATAATGCCAGCACCAATTTGTTGTTTTGAACAAAACTGAGAGAGGAATGTATCCAACAATAGATGTTTTATTTTTTATTTTTATTTTTTTTGTGGGGGAGAGGGTATTAGAAATTGAACCCATAATGATAGATTTTCAAAATAACTTCAGCTACAATTCACATACCACAAAATTCACTGTTTTTTCATATATTCACAGAGTTGTACAGCTATCACCACTACTAATTTTAGAATATTTTTATTATCCTCCACAGATATCCTCCATGCTCTTTGGCAGTCACTCCCTTTCTCCACCTAGCCCTAGGCAACCACTAATCTGCTTTTGCCTCCATAGATCTATCTATTCTGGACATTTCATATTAATGGGATTGTACAACATACAAGCTTGTGGGAGGCCAACCTTACGGGTGACTGAGTTACACTCCCCAGCTGGGTGCTGAGGTGCTCAGTCACAGAAATGGGTGTGTCTTACTACAGCCCCATGGGTGAAGCTATGCTCACCTGTTCCTTTGTAATATAACCCCTTGCCCTGTTTAGGGTAGAATCTTCCATGGAAGTGCCTTGTGTGTGTCCCCTCCTCTTACTGTGCCCTTGGGTGTGGCCTACCCAGGTGTCAATCAACCTGCTGACAGTGGACATCATGAAGACAGACTCAGCCCCCTGAAACCTGACCCCTTGCCTCATTTGAATAGCTTCTCCTCAATAAAAGGGGTCAGCGCGGGCTCTCGCTCTCTCTTTCTGGGGACCCTTAAGGTCAGAGGAGCCGTCACAGCGACCCCAAAGAAAAAGGTATTTGTGTCTCTTGTGTGGTTATTTTTTATTTTTAAGATTTTTTTTTAAAGAGAGTGAAAGAGGAGAGACAATTTTTAATATTTATTTTTTAGTTTTTTAGTTCTCAGCGGACGCAACATCTTTGTTGGTATGTGGTGCTGGGGATTGAATCCCGGCCGCACACATGCCAGGCGAGCGCGCTACCACTTGAACCACATCCCCAGCCCCTTGTGTGGTTATTTCCTGCAGTCCAGTTAGCCCAGTTTAACTAGAGTGACCCCTGAGCCTTTTAGTTGTGAGAACAGAAACCCGGCACAAGCTGCTCCTTTATAACTGACCTTTTTCATTTATTAGATTGTTTTCAAGATGTATCCATGTCGTATCAGTACTTTGTTTCCTTTTATGGCTAAATAATGTTTTATTGTGTGGATATATTATATCTATTCATCAATTGGCATCAGTTGATCCATTGATAGATTATTAAAAATATTTTCTTTAAAATACACACACTGGAGCTGGGTTTGATGGCACACACCTGTAATCCCATCAACTCAGGATGCTGAGGCAGGAGGATCACAAATTCAAAGCCAGCCTCAGCAACTCAGCAAGGGCTAAGCAATTTAGCAAGACTCTGTCTTTAAATAAAATATAAAAAAGGGTTGGGGATGTGGTTAGCGGGTAAATAATCCCTAGGTTCAATCCCAGTACCCTAAACAAATAAAAAAACCCCAAAACAAAAAGCACAATTTAGCCAGGAACAGTAGTATACAGCTATAATACAAGTATCTTGGGAGGCTAAGGCAAGAGGATTTCTTGAGTCAGGAATTCAAAGCCAGACTGGGTAACACAGTGAGACCCTATTTAAAAAAGAAAACCAAAACACAGTTTACCAGACTGTCACAAGAAGAAAAAATAGTATACAAATGTTCTACTTAATAATTGAATTTGTAATTAATAACTCTTTACACACAAAAAAAAGTCAGGAATGTTGCCACACATCTATAATACAAGCAACTCAGGAGGCTGAAGCAGGAGGATGGCAAATTCAAAGTTAGTGTCGGCAACTTAGTGAAACTTTGTCTCAAAATAAAAAACAAAAAGGTCTGGGAATTCAGCCCAGTCTTAAAGTTCCAAGTAGTGAATACATAAATAAATAAATTCTCCATCCCTTAATTAGTAAATCATTCTAAACAATTCAATTAAGGAAAAAAACACTCCTCCTACAGACACTTCCGGAAAGTAAAAAAGAGGGAAAATGATCCAACTCATGAGGTCAGCATAACCTTAATGACAAAAGTTGAGGACATTAAAAGAAAGAAAAATTACAGACAAATCTCTCATAAATCTCTAAAGAAAATAATTAGCTAACTGAATCCAGTGACATAATATAAAAAGAAAATGTAAAACTTTTTATATTTTATAAATATAAAAGAATAAGACATTTTCATAAAATTTATTCCAGGAGTTTATTCCAAGAATGCAAAGTTAAATTTTAAAAATCAGTATTATTCACCACATTAATTAAAAAAGCGAAAAAAGTGGTAGGATGATCTCCACAAATACAGAACATTTTTTGATAAATATGATACTCATTTATAATAAGAACTCTTACATTAAGAGTAAGAGGGATTCTTCAACTTATTCTGATATATATCTGCAAAAATAGAGTAAATGTTATACTTAGTAATATTGAAAGCTTTTCCTCTGAGCTAGGAAAGATAGGGATGCTCACTCAGCTCCACTTAGGTAGTATAGTCCTTTGAAGGTTTCAGTAAATGCAACAAAGCAAGAAAAATGAATGAAGTATACAAGGAATGGAAGGGAAGAAATAAACTCACTATTAGCAGTAATATGATTATGTACATAGGAAATTCAAAAGAGCAATCATATCACCTGTCAGGATTTACAAAAGAATTTAGCAAGGCCACTCAATACATAGTCAATGTAAAGAAAATAAATGTTTTCAGACACCATGGCACATGCTTTTAATCCCAGCTACCTAGGAGACTGAGGCAGGAGGATTCCAAGTTTGAAACCAGCCTGCAACTTAGTGAGACCCTGTCTCAAAGTAGAATTAATGACTGGTGGTATAGCTCGGTGGTAGAGTCCTTTCTTTATATGCATAACGTCCTGGGTTCAATCTCTGTGCTTCAAAAATAAAATAAAATTTATTCCTATACCTCAATAATAAACATTCAGGAAATTGCATCTTTTGCAACAACTATGATTTATGATGAAAAGTATGGATCATCACCTTTATGATGCCTGGGGGGGTCTATATTTAAAAAATTCCTTCTGAGGGCACATGCACAAAAAGTATAAGGGCCATTAGTGTAATAGATTAAAATACAGACCAAAATAAGACTGTAATGGGACCTTGGAAAAATCTCTGGTTTTTTTAGGGGGGGAGTGGGGGTGGGTAACAGGGATTGAACTCAGGGGCACTCTACTGGGCTGAATCCCCAGCCCTATTTTTCATTTTATTTAGAGACACAGTCTAATTGAGTTGCTTAATGCCTTGATTTTGCTGAGGCTGGCTTTGAACTTGTGATCCTCCTACCTCAGCCTCCCCAGCCACTGGGATCACAGGAGTGCACCACTGCACCCAGCTGCTTTCTCTCTTTTACTTTTGTGAGTGTGTGTGTGTGTGTTGCTGGGGAATTAATCCAGGGCCTTGTGCATGCAAGGCAAGCGCTCTACCAACTGAGCTATATCCCTAGCCCCTGCTTTCTCTCTCTTATGCTTCAATTTCTTCATCTGTAAACCTGGAGTAGTAATAGTATTTTATGAATAATTTATATGACAATCAAATGATATATATATATATATATATATATATATATATATATGTAAAATGCACTTAGAACAGAAAGTGCTATATACAGATCGGACATTATCATTATTCAGTTTTGAATAGTTTTGGATAGCCTGGAGTATTCCTTCATCATTTAGATGAGTTTTAATTCATGGAGTTTTGGAAACTGCTCTTATAATGTTCCACCAGCCCAAGTGTGGTAGGGAGTACCTATAACCCCCCAGCTCTGGGAGGCAGGACCAAGACACCTGCTTTCTATATGTGTTAAAGCCATTAACTACACCACATGTGGCTACTGAGCACTTAAAATAAGGCTGGTTCAAACCAAGATGTGCTATAAGTGTAAAATCATCACTGGATTTCAAAGACAATATGAAAAAATGAATGTAAGATAGTTTAATCATTTAAAAATATTTACTATGTATTAAAATGATAGCTTGGATACATTAAGTTAAATTAAAATACTTCATTAAAATTGATTTCACCTGTCAGTTTTTTTTTTAATTTTTTTTGTTTTGTTTAAATTTTAACATTTTTTTTTTAGTTCTTGGGGACACAACATCTTTGTTTGTATGTGGTGCTGAGGATCGAACCTGGGTCGCAGGCATGCCAGGCGAGCACACTACTGCTTGAGCCACATCCCCAGCCCATCACCTGTCGGTTTTTAGGTTCTTCATATGACTACTAGAAAATTGACAATTACGTACACGGCTCACATTGTATTTCAACTGGACGGTGCTGCTTAAGATGGTCTGTCTCAATGCTAGCAGTCAGAGTGCTCCTCGAGAAATATAATTCAAATCATGTCACTACTCTGCTCAAAATCCTCTGCATCTTACTCACTGCACCTCACTAGTAAATCAAAATCCCCACCAAGTCTATTAGGTCCTACAGGATCAAACTTTGCCTCCCCTGCCTCATACCCCATCTGCCCACTCATGGTCAGATCCAGATTTTGGTGGACCTGAAGCTTATATCATGTGGGGAAAGAGGAGAATGATGTGGGTCCTTGCTAAGGAAAAGAGGGATTATGAATATAAAATTATAAATATAAAATTGGTGAATAATTGAATGTTAATTTAGGATGAGAAAATAAACCATGGTTTACTGGACTCTTTGAAGTTCAGGTCCCTTTTTTCTGATCACTCTACACAATTTACCAGACATGTTCACGGAGAAATGCTTCCAGGTTTCAACCTGACTCCCCAAACCCATCTAGAACCCTCCACAACCTCAGGAACCTTGGCCTGGACTGAGGGAGCTCCCAAAGCTCCCTTGGCTTTGATGTAAAATTCCTCCTTACTCCCCTACTCAGACCTCACTGCCTATTACTTCTCCCAAATCAGGGGTTCTACACAGAGCTGTACTCCCAGGCCCTCCCCACTCTTTTCTTCCTCCTTGCTGTTCCACATAGCAACACATGGGTGCCCATCTTAGGGTGTTTCCATTTGCTCTTCTGGTCTTGACATATTCCATCCACATTTATCCAGAGAGCTCACTCTTTCATCTTCAGGTCTCTGTTCAAATGTCTCATCATCAGAGCAGCCTGGGCTGATATTCCTATAAAAAGCACTTATTCCTCCTGCACTTCCTGTTCTCTTTTCTCTGTTTTAATTGTCTCCACAGCACTCACCATAATGAACTTATGTGTTTACACTTCTGTTTATTGATTGTTTGTCTCTCTTCTTTAGAATGGAAAATTCAGAAGGGACTTGTTTTGTTTCTGATAAATATACCTGGAACAAGGCCTGTCCCTTGATGGACACTCAAAATGTCCTGGTTGAATGAATGCGTGAATGAATATGTGTTGCATGAAAGCCTTATTATTTTTCAGTATGGAATAGATTCTTCAAGGAAATAATTCACATCCCTAGCCTGTATTCTCCAATTACCATTCTCAAGAACCCACTTGGTACATGGTAGTTATTGTTTTGGGCTGCTTGGTTGGCATTCTTCAATGTCATCCTTTCACCTAATCCCACTTGGTAGGAGACTCTCCGCCCCCCAGGGGTGGGCACACACTCTAGGCAAGACCAACTGGAATTAGAATGCTTGGTCAGAGATGAGCTGTTGACCTACCCTTGGCCAATCCATGACTTCCTTTGGATCATTCTCATCGGAGCCCTGGTAGAGGGAAAGTAGTCCATTGACTTGTGTCACATCATTCAGCTAGAAGGCCAAGAATTAAGGGTTCAGTGTGTGTGTGTGTGTGTGCGCGTGTGTGTGTTTATACACGCACTGCACACATGCATGCGGCCTACATACCTGTTTTTCCGGGCAGAGAAAATTATGGACTGATGGAAAGGCAGTTCCAGTAGCTTGGAACCCAATTTCCAGAGCACCACTGCTTCCCACAAGTCTTGCTCTTTCTTCAACCCACAAGCTCCACCAGCATTCTTCAACCCACTCCCTCTGCTTTACCAATTGCTAGCTGGGTTTCTGTCACAACGAAAACTCCTCACGAATAGGATGCATTAGTGCTGGGCTGGTGACTGAGGATGCAGTGATGACCTCAAAACTCCCCTTGTCCTCAAGAAGGGAAAATGACCATACGGTACAGTATAAATACTTGTAACAAGTAGGGACTTGCCAGAATTCAGAGTTATGGTGCATCCCTCATGACTTTGGTCATCTTCCCTAAGTTTTTTTGGTGATTTTATATTCAAAGTAACCTAAGTATCCAAAATAATATCTCCATGATCAAATAGATATATACTGAGCATCTACCATGTGCAAGGCTCACCATAAGTGCTATGATACAGACCTGTAGAGCATTATAACTGGAGTATGTTACACTTCTAAAAAATAATAAGGAATACATGATAAGTATAAAATGAAGTCATAAAACACTGCATTCCTTCCTAGCTCTGTTTCTTTTTATAAGAGTAGAATCATGATTAGGAGGAGCAGGGGCTTCAAAATCCCAACTCTGTTTTGACACATGTGATTGGAGGGCAAAGACACTTAATATATGTACATGCACATTAAGAGAATTAATACTTTCTATATAAACTGGATAATATAACTATTTTACAGGGTTGTTGGGAAGCTTCAATGAATTGAGAAGTCCTTAATAAGTATTAGCAAAGACCTCAATAAGTATTAGTAAACACTATTATGTCTAAATTGTATACATTATAAATTCCTCAAAAGCAGGAATGCTTGCATTATTTGTAGCTATGCTAACATGTACAGACCCCTTGAGGTTTTTCTACTTGCTTGGCTCAGCAGTATTAATTTATTAGCAGATGCAAGCATTGTCTTGCTTGCTGGTTTCTCCATCTGCTCTAAATTTAGTACTAAGTAAAGACAGTTGTGGGGGTGGAGGGAATTTTAGAGATCTGTGGTCCAAATCTAATTTTTTTTTCTGTTTTGTTCAAAAGCTGTAATTCAGAGAGATTTTTGAAGCATCTGCTGAAGAGCATTTTTAGTCATGTTTTGCAGAAATTTGTAGCATCTATTTAGATTGTTATGTGCTTCCCTACTTTGAATCTTCAACCGTTTGCATATAGTAGTATCCTAATGTTACAAATTTGCTGTTGCTGAATATGTAGGCTTGCACAATTCTTAACTTATAATGTATGGATATTGATTAACTGGTTTATAGGAAGCATTTCTTTCCTTCTTTCTTTTTGTGGGGATTGAATCCAGGGACATTCTATTACTGAGTCACATCTTCAGCCAGTTTTAAATTTTGTTTTGAGATAGGGTCTCACTAAGTTTGCCCAGGTTGGCCTTGAACTTGCCATCTTCCTGCTTCAGCCTCCCAAGTTGCTGGGATTACAGGTGTGAGTTTCCATGCCTGGCTCTACTTTTTCAATCTTGGTAAGTAGGAAAGACACAATACTATAGTCCCAGGCTTGAATAAAGATGTCTAGGACTAGGGCATTATAATTTTACCTTACATTCTTATAGTACATAATAGCAGTTTACATTTATGTACTTTGTTTAATTTTTACAACCACTCAGTCAGTTAAATAGGCAGGGGAATATCACAAATTCCATTTTAAAGATGAAGAAATTAGAAGCAATAGGTATTAACTGACCTGTGTACATTTACTAAATTGTGATAAATTGTAAATTGTGATAAATCATGATAAACCTGATATATTCATGTGTCCTGATTAGTCACCAAGTGTCCTTTCCATTTTATTTGCAGAGGGAAATAATAGGGATTTCCATTTACTTTTACCAAGTTTTACAGCCCAAATCAAGAAAGAACCTGATCATACTTACAAATGGTGGTCTTAGCAAAGACCACCTTTAGTAAAGTCTATGGTAAATCCCACCTTGTATGTGCTATAGGCCCATCTTCCTGGAAATGAGGATTTACACCAGGCAAATCTTTTAGATAATAGTGTATGATTACCTGCATCTTCTAGAGCTCAGAAACTTTAGAAATGAAAGACAGGCAAGAATCATCAATGAAGTAACTGGAAGTTACTAGAAATAAGTGGGGGGAGAATCTTCTAATTAATACTCAACCTTTTTACTACTCACTTTAAGCTAAAGATGCCTATAACCCCCCACAAAATGTAAAACAGAAGATATTTTGTAGAACAAAACCTTGAACAAAAGCAATCATATGGGTTTTGCAGCATTTGTTTTCACTGGAAGAGAATTTCAGAATTTCTTGTCATCAAACAGATGTAAAGGAGTAGGAATCAGAAGAAGAAAGAGGGGCTGGGAATGTAGCTCAGGGCTAGAACATGAACCTAGCTGCACAAAGTCCCTGTTTTGATCCTCAGCAGCACAAAAGAAGGAGGAGTAGAAAGTAGTGAAGGAGGAAAAGAAGTCAGCCTGAACATGCAGTTGCTGGAAAGTGTATGTGGTTGAGCCAGAAAGAGTTCTGTACAGGCATTAGAATGAGTGACAGACACCAAAGACTAAAATCTCCACGCAATTTTTTTGTATATAAATTCTGATAAGACTAGGGTACACTAGCACAGTCAAGGACAAAGTGGTTGATGTTGGATACAGAAGTAGGTGGAGAGAAAGGCAGACTAGGTGAAGTCTTTATATTTCAAGGAACTAAGAACCAGTTCAATGAACATGAATGATAGTAGGGTTTATTGATTTCTCATAGGTCAAAAGAATAGGGATATTATTAGTAACACATCTGGGTCCAGAGGCTCAAAGGACTAGGGTTTTTCCTCTCTTTCTCTCTCTCTCTCTCTCTCTCTCTCTCTCTCTCTCTCTCTCTCTCTCTCTCTAACATTCGACTCTGCTTCCCTCTGTTTATTATCTATCTTCTTTCCCACTGCAGATTTGCTTTCTCCATCTAGTCAGAGAAGATCACCGCCAGGCACAGCAGACAGTCCTAGCATGGCATCTTTGAGTCTTCAACCAAATTCCAGCCCAAAGAAACAACACTCATCTCTTCTGACTTTCAGATATAAATTCTCAGAGAAGGCTTGTGATTGGCCAATGTGAGCCATAGGTTCATATGTTGACCAGGTTCAAGCTCCAGGGCAATGGAGTGCCAGGGTGGCCAATCACATCTCCACACTTGTAGCCAAAGCAGATGGAGGTCTGTTATCAGAAAAGCAGTGGTGCAGAATTTGGCTGGGGTTATAAAACAGATGACTGTTCTCCCAACTCAGACCTATGGGTTCAGAATTTACAGGGGAGAGGGATGAAAATGCTTATATGCAATAATGAACCCCAGGTATATTAGTTTTCTATTGCTACCATCACAAATTACAACAAACTTAGTGACTTAAAACAACATGAAAGCCAGGTATGGTAACACACGACTGTAATCCCAGTGGCTTGGGAGGTTGAGGCAAGAGGATCATGAGTTCAATGCCAACCTTAGAAACTTAGTGAGGCCCTAAGCAATTCAGTGAGATCCTGTCTCCAATAAAATACAAAAAGGGGAAAAGGGTGGGGGGCGCTGGGAGCTAGGATTGTGGCTCAGTGGTAGAGTGCTTGCCTGTCACATGTGAGGCACTGGGTTCGATCCTTGGCACCATGTAAAAAATAAATAAATAGATAATAAAAAGGTACTGTGTTCATTAAAATTTTTAAGGGAGGTGGGCACTAGGCATGTGACTCAGTGGTTGAGTGCCCCTGTATTCAATTTCCAGTACCCCTCCAAATAAAACCCCAAACCCCCAAACCATGAATTTATTATCTTATTGTTCTGGAGGTCAGAAATCCAAAAGTAGTTTCACTGTCCTAAAGTCAACTTGCTAACAGGGCTGCTTTCCTCTTTAGAGGTACAATTTCTTTGTCTTTTTCAGCTTCCAGTGGCTGCCTGTATTCCTTGGCTTATGGTCCCTTCCTCCATCTTTGAAGTATATCATATCAATCTCTGCTTTCATCACCATATCAAGTCCTTCTCTGACTCTGACTCATCCTGTGTCCTTTTTATAAGAAGTGTTTTAGAGCTACCCAGTCCCAGCATATAAGAACTGTTGCCAGGTCCTGAGATCAAAGAAAGAGGTAGACAGTTCCAGAATTGTACAGAGTGCAATAGACTGGGGACTTAATGACAGAAGTGTGGTATTCGGTGGTAGCAAGATCAGTTAATTCCTATGCCTTGGGTCAAAAGGAGGGAGCTTCTAGAGACTGGGTATGGTAGCACACACCTCTAATCCTAGCAACTCAGGAGGCAGAGGCAGGAGGATAGTAAGTTTGAGGCCAGCCTGGGCAACTCATTGAGACCCTATTAAAAAAAAAGCTGGGAATGTAGTTCAGTAGTAGAGCATTCCTGGTTTCAGTACTGCATATAAATAAGCAGATAGATAGATAGATAGATAGATAGATAGATAGATAGATAGATAGATAGATAAAAGGAGGGGGCTTCTAAAGTCATCAGGATAAAAGCACAATTAAGTCAGAATGTACTTGGTTTATTTCAAGCTAATATCAAAGATGTCAAGCACATTTCTGGCACTGATGGTGCCAGGGCACAAGTGTAAAGTTCCACTTGCCATTCTAGTGGTATGTTTTTTTTTATAGTACTGGGAAACTGTGGGGAAATAGACTAAAGTTACACAGAGGCAATCATGGTGGTTAGGCATCAAGATGGCTGCAGAGGGTCAAGCTGAACCCCTATGTTCCATCCCTTGTATCTGACTCTTACAATCTCATGTGTCTCCTTTTCTGTGATGTGCCATGAGCCTGCAAGGGTTTCAGCGTGGGACCATTTGTCTGGCTTGTAGGGTCCACATGGGAGTGAAAAGAGAGGACAGCTACACAAATGAAAATAGCAACCGGTTTTTCCCTCCAGGAGATCCAGGAACTAAACAGGCCTCATATGTCCCCTATAGAAAGGGCAGGATCAGATAAGGAGTTACTTTGAGTTTTTATATGTAACATAAATCAAATATATTAGCATTGGTCTCAAGTTTATGAATACAATATTCAGTTTTGATAAAAGCATAGGTTTCAGAGAAAATGGCAAAAACAGCAAAAAGGCTGCAGCTAGAGACGGAATAATAAATGTTTATTAGGGCCTTGTAAAGGTCCCTCTGCACCATCCAGCAAGATAAATCCTAATGTCATCGTCTCTGTTAGACCACACGGTGGCAGCAGCTGGGGGCTGATGTGGTGGAGCATATCTACATGTTGGTCAATGACATGGCCAACATCCACAAGTGATTTCTAAAACTGTCAGCCAATGGCATGACAGACCAAGAGGCTGGCTGTAATGCCCTGAGGTATTTTCTTTAGCCCACAGGTGTGACCCTCGTACCGTGGTCCCCATTGATCCTGTTGAACCCTTGGTTAAGTTGTCCAGTCTGGACTCAAACTTGTGATCCTCTTGCCTTTCCTTTCTGAGTTGCTGGGATTACAGGCATATGCCATTACACCCATCTTCTCAAAAGCTTTGACAGTAGCAGTTTGGTTAGCGCTCTTGCTAGGAAAGGCTTGCATAAGGCCAGGAACTCTGCCTACATATGTCAAAGCATATTGATGTTCTTTACTGTTTGGCAAAGGGTCAATATAATCAATACAATCACTCTGGAGGAGTAAAAACACAGATGCCATCAACCAAGGCACTATGTTTTTGAGGCATTCCTGTCTCCTAAACTATGTTCCATCTTACTTTAGTATTTTTATGTTTACTCTTTCCATATACCTATAGGGTTAGGTCCTCCGTCAGGGCATACAACTTAGTCAAAGCATCTGCCTCCATATTTCTCGGGGTGAGGTCTTAACATAAGCCAGTACATAATATTCTGTCAAATGTTCTTAATAAGGGATGGATCTGTAGCTCAGTGGTAGAGAGCTTGCCTAGCATGTGTGAGGCCCTGGGTTTGACACCTCAGCTCCACATAAAGATACATAAATAAAATAAAGGGGTTGTATTTATCTACAACTACAAATAAATATTTTTTTAAAAATGTTCTCAGTAATGCCAATATAATTACTCATTGCTTTATTCTTTTCTACACACTAACACTCACTGAATAACAATATCAAAACTCTACCAATGATATTATAAAAAGTTTTATATACATATGTATATATATGTATACACACATACATATATATATATGAGACACATATATGTATATGTGTGTTACCATTCTTTTGTTCTTGGGCATGTCTCACTAGAATTGTAGAGTTGAATTATTTGTTTTAAAGTCATTTGGATAGCACCTCTCTATGTACCGCCAATGTGATATGGAGTTTTCACTTATTTCATTTTGTTCTATTTATTTAGTTAGTTAGTTGTTTTGATATTGGGGATTGAACTCAGGGCCTTTAGCATAATTTTCACTTTTTAGGGATTGCTTTTCAATTTCAGTTTAATTTTTATGTGTGGGTGAGGTACTTAGGGGTACTCAACCACTCAGCCACATCCCCAGCTCTATTTTGTATTTTACTTAGAGACAGGGTCTCACTGAGTTGCTTAGCACCTTGCCATTGCTAAGGCTGGTTTTGAACTCACAATCCTCCTGTCTCAGCCTCCTGAGCCACTGGGATTACAGGTGTGAGCCACTGCGCCTAGCTCAATTTAATTTTAATTTATCATAATGTAAAATATTTACATAATGTAATACAAAATACATAATTACAAAATATTTACATAATGTAAAATCTATAAAACAAAATATATTCAGAGAACTGTCCCTGTTCCATTCCTTTCCACAAGATTTTTTTTTTAATTTTATGGTTGAATCTCCCATTATTTTTTAATGTTATGATTTTAAGTTACTTAATAGTTATTCTTCTCTTCAATACTTGTTTTTCCTTGTGCCATTTAGTTTTTTTTAACTTTGTCAACTATGTATCCCTATTATCTAGTTTTTGAATTCACAAGCATGCAGTAGTTTATAATTTTTTAAATGACAATTTTATCTGTAAATTATTTCTTATTTTGCATTATTTACTTGTATACATTTTCCTACTTTTTTTTTTTGGTTTGTTTTTGATCTGTCTTATCAGAGGCTGGTCTGATAGTAGTTTTAGTAGTCTTTGCAACAACCATCTTCTGTTTTTGTTTTTTTTTAAACATGGTGTCATTTTTAAAAAAACGTTTATTGTGTTTATTTATTTATTTATTTTTATGTGATGCTCGGGATCAAATCCAGTGTCTCATGCATGCTAGGCAAGCATTCTACCACTGAGCCACAACCCCAGTACCCCATCTTCTGATTTTGTTTTTCCTTTTTATTTATTTATTTTTGAGATGGAGGTCTCACTATGTTGTTAGCTAGGCTCAAACTCAAGGTCCTCCTGCCTCAGTCTCCTGAGTAGCTAGGATTACAGGAGTGTGTTACCACTCTTGGTTGTACTTCATTATTGCTTTTCTCTCCCCTGCCCTAGTACCTCATATCATTGATTTTTTTCCTTTTTTATTTTTTACTTCCCATTTACTTCTTTGGGATGTTTGCACTGACTACTTGGCTCATTTTACTTGAGAGATTTTTATTTGATAAATAAATGTATGCAATGCTATAAATCTCCTTTATATACAAACTTAAATACACTTTGACACATGAAGATTTCATTGTAAGAATGTATTTATTATAATTTCTTTATTTCAGTATTAAGTGGTAATTTTTTATATTTCCAAACGTTTTTGAATTTTAAGCTATTCTTTTAAATTTTTTTTTTACAGTTGCCTATTTGTTGTTTTTCAAAACAGAACAAAAGGAGAAAAACATTCAAAGTTTTAAATTTTTCTATTGTTTTTCAAATTTATTGCATGTGGTCAGAAAATATGGGCTATATGATGTTAAGACTTTGGGATTTTTTGAGATAAATGACTAATATAAGACTGATCTTTGTGATTATTCCATGTGTTCTTGAAAAGGAGAAATATTCTTCATTTGAACCACCCTGGCAAGCAGTATGGAAATTCCTCAGAAAACATGACCCATTTATCCCATTCCTCAGTTTATACCCAAAGGATTTAAAATCTGCACACTATAGTGACTAAGCCACATCCATGCTTATAGCAGTTCAATTTTCAACAGCTAAACTATGCAGCCAGCCTAGGTCCCTATCAACAGATAAATGGATAAAGAAAATGTGGTATATATACACAATGTAATATTACTCAGCCATAAAAAAGAATGACATTATGGCATTTGCCGGTAAATGGATGGAACTGGAGAATATCATGTTAAGTGAAATAACCCATCCCCTAAAACCAAAGACCAAAATGTTTTCTCTGATATATGGATACTAACTTTACAATAAGGGTGGGGTGGGGGATGTTAGGAAAGAATAGAAGAACTTTGGATTAGACAAAAGAGAATGAAAGGAAGGGGAGGGAATGGAATGGAAAAGGTAGTAGAATGAAACAGACATTACTTTCCTATCTTCATGTATGAACACACAACCAAAATAATTCCACATCATGTACAACCAGAAGAATGAAAAGTTATACTCCATATATGTATAATATGTCAAAATACATTCTACTGTCATGTGTAACTAATAAGAACAACAACAGCAACAAAACCAAAGGTCTTTTAAATTTAAAAATTACATTTTCTCAGAATGAAAAAAAAAAACCTATTAGACTGAACTTACCCAAAGAGTCATTCAAAACCATTTTATCTTCACTTTTAAAAACTGATCTGTTAGTTTCTAATGGAGTTTATTAATTTCTCGAATTACACTTGTTGATTTTTCTATCGGTGCTTTATATGTTTTGAAGCTCTATTATTAGGTGGATATAACTCATAATCTGTAATGTATATAAAGTTTTCTTTGTCCCTTATGATGTTTTCTACCTTAAGGTCTATTTTGCTCTCACCTCCTCCCGGGCTCCTTCTCTCTTGACCTGCCCTCACCGTGTTGTCCTTTTTCCTGGTTTGTGAATACACTGAGCTTATTTCTACTTCAGGATCTTTACATATGCTCTTCCCAGATTTGTGCATAGCTCACTCCTTTACATCATCCAGGCTCTTGCTCAAATGTTACCTCAGAGAACCTCCCCTGATTGTCCTATATTAAATAGCACTCTACTCTTTCTCCAAATATAATAATCACTCTATGGTCTCAAAAGTGGCAATAGTAGATGATTATTTATATTTTTCATTTGGTTACATGCTTATCATACGTATCGCCCACCAGAATGGAAGCTCTTTATAGGTAGGGCATTTGCCTCATATGCACTGTCCCCATCTAGGGTAGTGTCTGGAAAACAGTAGACACTCAATACATTTTTGTTGGGAGTGTCATTTAACCCCTGGAAAAAATAAATTAACTCATGTTGCAATACCCACTTATACAGATGAAGTCACTGAATCTGAGCTAGGGTCAGTAACTTGCCCAGGAGTACACAGCAATGGAGCAAGGATTTGAGTGGCTTCGTCCATTCGACTTCAAAGCCCATGTGTAACCTTAGCCTCTGCACTACTGTCTTCTAATGAAGTAGAATACAAACAGATAAGACAGTGCAGAATCAAGGGCCTGAGGAGTGGCTTGTGGTTATTTGGATGAGATCAGTGGAAGGAGTCATCGGTAGGAGGAGAGCTGGGCCTCAAGGATGAATGAGACTTGGACAGATGGAGTAGGGTGGAAAGGCAATTCTCCTCTCCCCCCAAGCTTGGGCCTGTGATTGTCCTCTGTGGCTTTGGCCTTGGCTGAAGATTCCCATCTGGATTTTCCCCTCAGGAGAGCAGTGAAGATGGAGAACAGGCTGTAGGGGCAGGACTCCTAAACCCACAGATCTTTGTGTCAAACCCTCCAACAAAGAATATTTTCCAAGGAGGCTGGACTGTGGTTCAGACTGGAGTCCAACCTTGCATTTTAACTGATATAGCCTCTGTTAAGTCCAGACCAATTTCACAACTCCTTGGTGATGTCAATTATCTGTGTGCTGGGAAAGGGGGCTTTTAACCAGGGCATTTCTCTTGAAGAGGTTCAGTGTTACTGTTAAACCAGGCTGGAGGTGACCTGGGAATCAGCCTCCCTGAAATGGAGAGAGGAAAATAGCCACAGTCAGTGGCCTTGGAGTGGAGGTGGGGACTGGGGGTGTGTTGTTCTCATTTCTTCCCTAGGCCCCAGCTCTTCTCAGAACCTGGCTCCCTTGGATGGTGCAGGCGATGGCAGCACAGAGGGAAGGAAGTGTGGGGACAAGTTCAAAGGCAGCAGCTGGTGAAGCTGGTCAGAAGTGCCAGGGAAGTGAAAGTCAGCCACGGAGAGGAAAGGGGAAGAAGCAAAAGCAGATAGGCAGCAGCGGTGGAGAGAAAGGGACAGATGATCTCAGAAAGGTCAGTGTCCTGGGGGCTCAGGGAGGTGAGGGTTCTGCAAGCCACCTTTTCTTGAGGACTCTTAGAACCACCCATCACCCTTCCTGCAGTGCCTGCTGAGGAGGTGAGATGTAGAAGCCTGCTCGATGCTGTCAGTATCCATCTGTCTTCAGTGCCTGTCTGCTGTCTTCAGTGCCAATTTCCACTGCTAAAGTGTGGCCCTGCATTATCCCTGGATCTTTAAAAAAATGTGATTGTGATTTTGGTCCTAAGTCAAGTTAATTATTTTCCTCAGGTTTATCTCCCAAGAATAACATTTTAAAAATATGAAAACAGCCTGGCGGGGTGACACACTCCTGTATTTCCAGCTACTTGGGAAGCTAAGGAAGGAGGGTCACAAGCTTCAGGCCAACCTCAGCAATTTAGCAAGAACCTATCTTAAAATATAATTTAAGGGCTGGGGTTGTGGCTCAGTCGTACCGTGCTTGCCTAGCATGTGTGGAGGTACTGGGTTCGATTCTCAGCACTGCATATAAATAAATAAAAAATAAAGGTCCGTTGACAACTAAAAAAATATTTTAAAAGGAGCTGGGGGTGTAGCTCAGTGGTAGAGCTCCCCTGGGTTCAATACCCACTGCTGCCAAAAAAAAAAAAAAAAAAAAAAAAAGGAATTCAGCAGTGTTAGGATAGTTTCCCCCTGAAAGTTGAAAACAAAAGAGATGCAAGACAAATCCCCATTAGAAGAATCTTTTAATCACTAACATGATTCTGTTGCACAATGCCAACTTTTAATTTTGTGTTGTTGTTCTTGATGAACTTGTCATTTCAGCACTCCCTGAGTGCAATGTTCTCTCTTGTGACTGCTAGTTGCCAGGTTCACTCATTGGGCTAAAAACTGCTTGGAGACTGATTTGGAGACTCCTGGGGGAAGGGAAAGACTGGCTGAATTATAACTGGTTCAATTAATGTTTGTCACCATCCGGTTCTGATTCTAAATTATGCACCTGGTAGGCTCACTCTGCATGTTTATAGAATGATAGAGCATATGAAAAAAGAAAGCTCAGGGCTGGGGTTGTAGCTTAATGGTAGAGCACTTGCCTAACACCTGTGAGGCCTTGGATTCAATCCTCAGCATCACATAATAATAAATAAATAAAATAAACCATCTGTAACTAAAAAAAAAAAAAAAGAAAAAGAAAAAAGAAAGCTCAATTTATCATCAAAAAGCATCTTAAGTGGAGTGTCTCCTGTATCATTCAATTTCCTTTCCTTCATTTCCCTCCCCAATACATTTTGTATTTTAAGCCCTACAGGTGTAGGCCATAGTCTAGAGCCTTGCCTCTGGAACCACACGGTCCAGGGACCAGCAACATTGTCCTCATTCAAGGAGCTTGTTAGGAATGTAGACTCTCCAGTCTTAATGACCTCCCATTCACTGCATCAAAACCCACCTTTCAATAAGATTCCCAAGCGATTTGTGTGCATGTTAAAGTTGAAGAAATGCTGCTCTGAGGCACCTGTCAGGAGGCCCTCTGAGGCCCTGGCTTCATGCTACAGTTATTTGGGGTACAGAGTAGAAGGCTGGAGCTGTGCAGAGTTCATTTCCAGCTCTGGGGCTGGGGATGTGGCTGAATGGAAGAGTGTGGGCTTTGTAGGAGTCCTTGGTTTGATTACCCCAAAAAGTGACCTAAATTTTTTTTTTAAGTTGAAACTTAAAAAGTTTGCAAGAATAGTACAACTTCTGTATACCCTTAACCTTGATTCATCATTTATTAACATTTGCCACGTATGGTTTAACATTTTCTCTCTCCGCCTCCGTCAATATTATTATTGGACTATTTGGAGAGCCAGTTGCCTACACTGGTATGACTTTACACTCAAAACCCCAGTGTGTACTTTCTAAGAACAGGACATTCTGTGACAACCACACCACCCAGTAAGAGCCAGAGGAGGCAAGGAAGGTCTCTATGGGGTGCTTTGATTCTGCACCTGAGGAGACTTTCTTGTCTCACTGCAGTCCTGGCACTGCCCGCCACAGTTATCAAATTCATTCAATATTATAATTTAACCTATAGTCCATTTTCCAATTTTCTCAATTGTCCCAATAATGTCCTTTACAGCTAAAAAAAGTTTTCCCTCAGACTCACTGCAGAATTATACAGAGCATTTAATTGTCATATCTATTTAATCTTCCTCACTCTGGAACAGTTCCTTAGTCTGTCTTTATCTTTTATGGCACTGACATTTTTGAAAATTATAGACCAGTGATAGAATGTCCCCTAATGTGGAACAAGTTACTTTTTAATCTCTTCATCGTTCAGTTTCACCACCTGTCGATTGAGAATAGTCCCTGCTTCAGGCTGGATCAAATAAGACATGTGACAGGCCTGACATATGGCAGGTGTAGGTGGCTTAAGGAGTAGCTGCCACCGATTAGGCACTTGTCAGTACCATGTGGAGTTAGTTGCATGTATCCGTCCCCTCATTCAGTCCTCACCACCCCCTGTGGGATGGGCTCTATTTTTACCATCATTTTTCCAGATGAAGAAATGAAGACTTAGAATTTTTGCCAGGTTCTCATGAAATACAGACCCCAACCATGTCAGTCTGCCTCCAAAGACTGTTTGCTCAGTAATCATGCTTGAACTTTTTAAAGATAAAGTCTATATATCATAGAACCCACCCTTTTAGCCATTTCAAAAGTATATAATTCAGTGTCTGTTTATATATTCATAATGTTGCATAACCATCAGCACTAGCTAATTCCAGAACATTTCCATCAACCCAAAAAGAGACCATAGGGCTGGGGGTGTGGATCAGTGGTACAGCACTTGCCTAGCATATGTGAGGCACTGGGGTCAATCTCCAGCACCAGAGAAAGAAAGAAAGAGTGTCAGGGGGAGACTATATCTCCCATTTCCCTACTCCCATTCTCTGACAACAACCAAGCTGTGAATCTTTTTCTATGGTTTGTATACACATACAGTGGAACACTATTGAGCAATAAAAAGGAGCTGATAAACACAGCATTTTGGATCTCAGAACATGCTGAGTTAAAGAATCCAGATGCAAAAGACTGCATTCTGTAAGACTGCATTTTTTGTGGAATCCTAGAAAAACTCAAATCTTAGGAACAGGGAGCAAGATCAGATGTGATGGGGTTGGCACTGACTGCAAAGAGACATAAAAAAGCTTTTTGGGGGTGATGAAGTGCTCTGAACTTGATTGTGGTGGTGGTTACATGGCATATTCATTTATTGAAATGCAATAAAATACTGAAAAAAGTTTTAAATATGTAAACTATATTTCAATAAAACTCAAGATGCACAAACATATCTGGCCCAAGTGGGGTCCAGCTCATCATCATGTCTTCCCCCAAAGCTGTCTTCCTAGTCTCATCTCCCGCTTCTCTGCTCCACACATTCATTCACTAAGCATTGTCTGACACTGCTGCACACAAGCCTGGTGTTAGGACCTGGAGAAGGTGGAGAAGGAGGACCTGTCATTAGGGAGCCAGAGTCTGGAGCAGGAGGAAGGGTAGCCAACTCTCATAAACATCAGCCATTCCTGAGGCTCTCTGAGTCTTAACAAAGAGGAATAAGAATATGTGTTGCCCCAGGTCAGCCTCAGCAACTTACAGAGGCCCAAGCAACTTGTCTCCAAAATTAAAAAGGACTGGAAGTGTGCCTCAGTGGTTAAGTCCTCCTGGGTTCAAGCATCAGTATCCCCCCCCTCCCCCCAAGAAAGAATATGTATTGCAGACAGTCTGGAACTTTGAATTTCAAGTTTTTTTTAAATTTTTAATATTTATTTTTTAGTTCTCGGCGGACACAATATCTTTGTTGGTATGTGGTGCTGAGGATCGAACCCGGGCCGCACGTACTCCAGGCGAGCGTGCTACCAGTTGAGCCACATCCCCAGCCCTTGAATTTCAAGTTTGAATCAAGTTTCCATCAATTTTTTAAAAAGGTAAAGCACTGGGCTGGGGATGTGGCTCAAGCGGTAGCGCACTCGTCTGGCATGCGTGTGGCCCGGGTTCGATCCTCAGCACCACATACCAACAAAGATGTTGTGTCCGCCGAGAACTAAAAAATAAATATTAAAAAAAAAAAAAAGGTAATGCACTTACATGGTTTAAAAAGAAATTATACAGTGAAAAAAATTTTCTTATCCCTTCCCCATAGGCCCAGTTCTTATTCCACTTTGTACAACTATAGTTGTTATAAATAAATATTATTTCTCTTCCTTTTAAATACAAAGGTAGCATAATATCTGCATTATTCTTGGATTCTACTCTTTCAGTTGGTAGTAAAACCTTAAAGGTCCATCAACAACTAAAAAATATTAAAAAAAAAGACTTTTCCATATGGTAACAGAGAACATCTTTATTTTATGTAGTGTTCTGTTTATAGATATGTCATATTCAAGTATAGTTCCCTTTTTTGATAAACAGTTGAGCTTTGTGTATCTGTTATGGCAAATAATACAATGTGTGACATTTTATAAATAGTTTTATTGTATATAAGGGCAAGTATATCCATGGCTACATATTAAAAATAATTTTTTTAACCATCCCTCAAACACACCAACCACGTCCATATCTCCAGGCTGTTTCTTTTGCCATGAAAGTTCCCACTCCATTCTCTTCTGCTGGTCAACTCCTATTTCACTTCAAGATCCAGCTGGAATGTTACTATCTCTGAAGACTTTTGAACCCCCTTAGGCCAGATTCCTTCTCTCTCTCCCCAACCCCCTTTTTACTTCTAGAAATATTCCACTCCCACATCTTCAGAAATTTTTAATTTTTTTAACATCCTTCTCTTCCCCAACTTAGGAGCTGCCTAAGGACATATGCTGCAGGAGATTTTTCTCTGAATCCCTCAGAACTTGGCACCTGGTAGGCACTGGTATTGCATGAATGGAGGGACTGGGGTCCACCCAGGGGTGTGGAACTGCAGCATCCTTCACTGTCATTGGCTTCTCAGCCTCTGTGAACACTGAGGACTGATGCAGGACAAAGGTGGGCTGGGATTTTCCCTCCCCACCCACCTAATTCCTTCCTTCCTGGTCCACCCCTTTCTCCCCTTGGGATTCTGTCCACAGCTGCCTTGCAGCCTCTGCTGGATCTGGCATTGGACAGCGGCTCTTATAGCTTTTTAAAAAAAAGAATAAAAATAAAAATGGAGACCTAGCTCCACCCATGTTCTCTCTTCATCAGATCTGTGGCCTCTAAAGTTAAGAAGACAAATAGCTTTATGGTCAAATGTACATCAAAGTTATTCTCAAATATTACTTCTACATGTCAAGCCAAAGGTGATGATAGTTTATTACTTTGCTTTTAGGACTGTGGGAAAAACTCTGAAGCATTTAGTTAATCCGTGTTATGTGTTAACATTAAAATATCATGAGTGCCTGAAGCTGTCAATGGCTAGGTGGTTTCCACAGAATATTTCCTTTTAGTCCTGCCTAGATGGGCAGGGCTGGAGATGGGAACTCTTCAACCCTTGGGATGAAGAAGTTAATGCCAGGCATTCCCCTCACCCTGGGAAAGAAAGCTCCTACTCCTGGGAGGTGAAGCCTCTAAAGAAAACAAAGGAAATGAAAGCTTTTGAGCCTCTGCCTGTCCAGGTCAGAGAGCATGTGGGAATCCAGATGTTCCATTTGGACAAGCCCCAGGACAGAAGGTAGTTTGAGGCTCACTTCCAGTGCTTTGGATTGTGGTCTGCAACGTTTCTTGCTTGCTTTCCTCCTAAAAGAAATCTGAAAAACTTTGTTTCTTCTTGGACCTTTAAAGGATACATATAAAATGTTTCATCATAGGTTTAAATAATGGCAAGCTATTGTTATTTCTGTCTTAATCTAAGTATTGGCATTTAAAAATAAGATTGTTACATCATTCTTTAAGTGTATCCAAGGGATTCTAAATATCCTAATGCATCTATCATCCACTTAAAAAATACATGAACAAGCTGTTCTTTAAAAGAAATTTCATATCACTGTTTCATCCCTTATCTTGTATTTTCATTACACTTGTCCCTGAGTATGTTAGTATAATATTTTAGGCTGGAATGTCTTTTATTGATTAGCCTATTATATTTCTCCACAAAATTCTTTTTTAAAATGGAGTCTCTTAAGCTTAAGAAACCCGTCTTAGTTGTATAATTAATATAAAAATTCCTAACCGACCTAAATCATATAAAATATTAAAAATTTTGATATACTGTTAAAAGTATAGAGTATCTTTGCCCAAGTGTAATAGTATCCAGTCAACTCTACTCCTAGTTTTAATTTTTATAGATAGAAGTATAAAAACAGTCTTCATTCATTCCACAGATATTTATTGAGGACCTCCTATATGTCAATAGTTACTCTAGGCACTTGGGATACATTAGTAAACACTACAGATAAATCCCTGCCTTCCTGGAGCCTATATTCGAGCGTGCAGGAGTGGTAGGCAATAATAAACAAGTTCCATGGGAAAAGAGAGAGCTAGGTAAGGCAGATTTGTGGCACAGAGTGAGAGTTATGAGTTGTGATTTTCAGAAGGTCATGATGGATCGCATTGAAAGGTGGACTTTTTACCAAAGGAGGCAAGGAGTTAGCAGTGAAGGTTTCTGGGAGAAATGTGTACCAGAGGGCCATGGAAACATATGTGGCATCCTCCCGTGTCAAAAAAGGAGGTCAGAAAGTCTGGAGCAGAGTGATTCAGGAAGAGGAGAGAATAGGACTGGACAGGTAATGATCTGGGTAAGGTGGTGGTGCTGATCTTACAGAAACTTTTGAACTATAGTAAAGAAGTTGATTCCTACTCTGAATGAAATAAGCAGCATTTAATGCAGGGATGACTTGTATTTTCAGAGGGTCATTCAAGCTATTAGATTGAGAGGGGGCAAGCACAGAACAGGGAAAACTTTGAGAGGACTAATCCAGGTATGAGATGATAGTAGCTGAGACCAGGAGGTAGCAGGGAAGGGGGTGAAGGATGCTCAGATTTGGAACAAAACGTGGAATGTAGGAGAAAGAGGGATGATTTTAGGGGTAAGATTTTAGGGGTCCTAGTTTGAGCCACATGAAGGATGGGGTTGTCATCAACTGAGATAGAAAAAAGCTGGTGGATTGAAAGGTTTGAGAAAATATTATTCAGTTTGTGATATATTAGGTATTGGAAACACAGTACACTGCCGGATATCAGAGTCTGGGGTGTGGGTAGGTTGGAGCTGGATATAAAAATTTGGGAGTTGTAATCATAATGATGATAATGTTACCGCTGTTGACCGGTGAGTCCTTGCTTCCCCAATGTTGAAGAATAACACCAGAGAAGCACGCTGAGGCAAGGTCAGAGTAGAAATTAGAAGTTTATTAAAGGACAGCAGAAAAGACTTCTCCCGGAGGAGGAAGAAGGGGACCCAAGAGGTGGAATCCGTGGAAGTGCGGTTGTCTCTCCATTTTATAATTTTCGGTGATGGAAGGTAGGTGGGAAGGCCTGAGGGGTGGGACACAGGTGGGCCAAAGAAGTAATCTGGGCAGGAAGGACTTCATTAACACTTCTTTGGGACTGGCTGTCTTCAAATCTGCTGGGGCTGTTTATTAACATTTTTTTGGGATGGGCTATCTTTAAATCTGTTGGGGGCTGTTTCCTGGACTTCATTAACATTCCAGGAGTTGCTCAACTTTTCCGGGAATTCATTCTCAGCATGGCCTCCATTTTAGATTTCACTCCATATTAGACCCCATTTACTACATTGACTACCTAATTTTAAATCTGGCTTCAATAACGTATATCTTAGATGGCACTGGAAGTCAGGTGTCTAGAGGAGATCACTAAGGAAGTAGGTATAGATTAAAAAAGACAAGACCAAGGAACGAGTCTTGGGTCACTCACTATAAGACTAAGGGGTGTGAGAGAAGAAGAAAGGGAAGGATGTACCAGGGAGGAGGAAAACCAAGATGGTGGGGGAGGGGTGAATCAAGTGATTAGTTACGTCAACTGTTATCAGTTGAGAGTTGAGACCAGGCCATTGGATTTAGCCAATATGATTTTTGTTGTTGAGTAATATTCATAGAATAGTAAGGAGGAAACCATGATGGAATGGGTGAAGAGATGGTGGGAGACCTACCACTTCACCTGATAACTTATAATATGTTCCATATGTAACCTCATATGATTTTATTACATGTATGTGTGGTCTGCATGTACAAATAGTGTATGACATGTTTTTGAACTTTATATCATATTGTGTGTATGTTGCTTCAGAGTAAAAGAACTAGGACAAAATATTAGAATTCCTATAGAAATTTTGTTGCAAAGGAAGCAGAGAAATGGGTAGTAGCTGACAGTGGAAATGGGACAAAAAAATCTTTTAGGACTGGAGAAATAACATTTGCAAGGTTATGGAAATGACCCAATAGATATGGAAACAGTGTGAAGGTGATGATCTGGATTAGACAAGAAGGTTTGGAACACATTTTCTTAGTGGAGGGAATGACCTTAGGTAGCACCATGGAAATTCAACTATATAATGGAGGGGGAGGCTGAGAAGAGGCTGACATCTGGGTATAGGTGGATGTGATTGTAGATTTGTGGTAGTTTTTGTATCATTGCTTCAATGCTGTCAATGAAACAGGAAGTAAGGTTATTCTTTGAGAATGAGATGGAGGGGAGGATGTGTAGGTTAGAGGAAAGAGAAAATATGAAATCTAGAAAGAATGGAGGATGGAAGTAAGATTGCTGGGTGGCACTAAGGTTTAAGGTTCATGGTGATGAAATTCAAGTGAAACAAGTCAGTATGATTGTCTTTCTCTAGCCATATTCAGATCCATGGGTGCTGGTGTGGAGTAAATCTGTGGAGAGCTGGCTTGAATCAGGATGGTGGTTCTGCCAAGCAATGAAGACACAGGGAGGAAGAAGGGGGGTTGAGGGTAGGTGTAAGAGTTTACAATGATTGGCCAGGGATTTGAGATGGATAAGAATGGCAGGCAGCAGAGGTGAAAGCTGAAGGATTATTGTACTACACAGAGTGACCCAGAAATAGGAGATGATGATCAGAGTGTGTGATGTTTGGAACTATGGTTATGAAAAAGCTGCAGAGTTTGATAAGGCTCTCATGGCTATGACCTAGGGAGTGAGTGGCTGAGTTAGGCTAGAGGGAAAGATCCTTGGAGAAGTCAAGGAATTGAGAGACCGAGGCATTAGGAATATCAATTAAGTATACTTTATTTATTTATTTATTTAGAGTGAGTGTGTGTTTGTGTGTGTGTATGTGTGTGAGAGAGAGAGAGAGAGAGAGAATTTTTAAAAAATATTTATTTTCTAGTTTTCGGCAGACACAATATCTTTGTTTGTATGTGGTGCTGAGGATCGAACCCAGGCCGCATGCATGCCAGGCGAGCGCGCCACTGCTTGAGCCACATCCCCAGCCCCTTAAGTATACTTTATAACTACCCTAGGATTAGTACAGAAGTGGCACTAGTAACTGAAAGCAGCAGATGGTGAAAAAAGGAAGGGGAATGAGGGAGGGCACTGGTAGGGGTCCTGCATAACAAGATTGTTGAAGAGCAGAGACTTACCTGACCTCTAGGCATTGGCTAAGAGGCTTAGCCAATGGTTGAAAACATTTCAATGGCTGAAAACACAGTTGCCACTATATAAGCAGTGGAAGGGGCAGCAGCCATCTCAGGGGAAAATCCAGGTTACATTAAGTAAAAAGGTAAAGGGAACCTGAAAGGAAACACAGTACACTGCTGGAGAAGAGGATGAACTTGTAGGAAATATCATTTGCATAAATAAATAGATGATGTGGTAGACAGATTTTAACATAGACCCATATGATCCCTACTTCTTGATGTTCATACCCTTGTGTGGTCCTGTCCCCTTGAGTGTAGATGAGACCTGTGATTTGCTTTGGGCCTTGTGTGCTTATGTGTACATGATTATGTTACAAAAGCCTGTAACCAACCCAGGCTTAGTGACACCTGTTTATAGTCCCAGTTCAGGGTTGAGGCAGAACTTCTTGAGTCAGGGCTGGCCTGGAGATACTGTCCCTTAAATTTTTTTTTTTTTTTAAAACAAGTAACCAGTATCCTGATCATACTATCCGGTTTACTGATTCTGAAGAAGCAAACTGCTATATTGTGAGCTTCCCTACAGAGAGGAAAACATAGCAAGGAACTGAAGGGGCCTCCAGGTGACAGCTGTCAAGGAACTGAGGCCCTCAAACTTGCAGCCTGCAAAGAACTAAATGCTGTCAACAACTACATGAGCTTCGGAACAGATTTTTTTTCCCCAGTAGAGCCTTACTTTTCAGAGGGCCTACCTAAGCCTTGCCTGGACTCCACAGAAATTATGGGACAATAAATGTGTTCTTTCAAGCTCTTCTATTCATGGTAATATTGTTATATGGCAGTAGATAATACAGATGGAACAGAAGACTTTCGGTGATAGCAATGTTATCCAATTTTAAAAACTCTTCTGAAGTATAATACTAAGGAATCACATACTGATGTCTTACCAAATCATTTTTTAATGATCTGTCAGCTGACAGATCTTCCTTCAATTTTGTTGACAGCAAAGAATTGGAAACATTGGACTTGCAAAATAATTTAATGCCCATTCACTAAGGTGATTTACTTTCTCAGCACAGACACCAATTTTTGAAATATCCCTTTGGATTTCCCTGGAGGTTTTACAGTCTTGGGTCACTTTAGTAATTGGTGAGAATTTTGATTTTCTTTGCTAAGGTGTGAGGACAGTTTTGAAAGATGCAGTGTCCGCAGCTGCCTTCTCAAGTTGAGCAATTTTAGAAAATAGTACATATGATAGTGGACGATCCGGAAATGAATTCCCTTAGAGGGAACACTAGTTTGAAGATTATATGGTTTTCTAATAAAAAAGGGAAAAGAATTCAGGCTGTGATGGAGAGGACAGAATGCGGCAGTGTGTGTGTATGTAGTTGTTTCTGGCCAACACAATCTAAGAAATGACTTAGAACTGTCTAAATTAATCTTGGAGGGACCCCGATAGAATTATTTATTGCCAGGTGAAAACAAAAGAAACAAATACCCCCCCACCCCCATATAATTCGTGTGTTTTAAAAGATTTATTATTACTATTTTTTGCGTTGCTTAGGATGATCTCAGGCCCTTGAGCATGCTAGGCAAGTGCTCTACCTCTGAGCGACACCCCCAATCCTGAAATACAAAAGAAATGCATTCATCTTATGAAATTGCCAATACAGACAAGTGTAGAGTAGAGTTTATGGCCTTCCCCACCCAACAGCAACCTGATTAATAGGAAGTGTAGAGGTCCCCCAGGTCGCTCCCAACAACCATTTACATTTCGTGACACCTGGCAAGGTTTCTGAACGTGTAATTCCTTGACACTGTCCTGAGCACCTGTCGATTTTACATACCGTTGGAATTCGTGATTTGGGGCTGGTGGAAAGGGAAAGGGATGGAAGATACAGACGGTCGCCAATTTCTTCCCAAAATAAACCGCTACGACTACCCCGAGTTAGTGCTTGGCTCTTAAGTCCTCGCAGGTCTTCGAAACAAAACCAAATCCCAAGAGGCCGTGCTGACCACTCACCATAAGCAACTTACAGGACGCCGAGATCTCTCGGGCGGCTTGGGTACTCTTTTGCAAAGAGATGCCACGCTCTGATGACCAACCCCTAGAGCCGCCTCTCAGTCCACCCAAACAGCGCAGCGCGCTCGGCCAGGGCGAGTCCTGAACCGGACTCGCCGCCGCTCGCGGACAGGCGCTGTCCCGCGGACGCCTGCGCAGAGCAACTCTCCCCTCTCTCGGGGCGGGAGGCGGGGGCAGCCGGGAGAAAGGAGAGCTGCAGGGGAAAAGGGCCAAACCCTGAAATTACCCGGATGTGGTCTCCGCGCGCGCATGCTCAGTGTCTTCTCGACAAGTTGGCAGCAACAACACGGCCCTGATCGTCGTCGCCGCTGCGGTAACGGAGCGGCTTGGGTGACTGAGCCCGCGTTCACGCCCGCCCGCTCTCCTCAGGAGGGTCTTCCCACCCTCGGTTCGGCTTCGCTGCCTCCCAGGGGCAGGAGCGAGTGAGGGGAGTCGGGCGCCCCACGACAGAGAGGCCCCCCGCCGCGGGGCGGCCCGGGAGCTCGCGGCGGCCCGGCCCGCGCGGGCAGCGGCGCGGCGCCGAGGAGGGCGGTCTGCTCCGGACGACTCGGGGCGGGGGTCGAGGAGCACTCCGGGCCGCCGGGGGAAGCGACGGGCGCGGCACGTCGGCTGACGAGCAGCGGCGGGAGAGTGAACTCTCCTCGCCAGCGCCCGAGCCCAGGTAACCGCGCCATGTCCCCTCCCCTTCCCCCGCCGGGCCCGCGCGCCCCGCCCGCGGCTTCCCCGCCCCGGGGCGGACTCCGGGCGGCGGCGGGGAGCGCGCGGGCCCGGCGGGTCCACCGGGAGCGCGAGCGCTGCCACCGAGGTGGATCGCGACGCTTCTAGTCCCTCGGGTTTCGAGGTGGGTCCTGCGGCCCCGAACTCCGCTCGCAGTTTCCCGGACTATCTATTTGCACTCGAACAGGGACTCCTGCGGCAGCCGCAGCTCCTCTTTGTTGTTCTTGAGTAGTTTCGCTGTCGCCCAGGCGCAGCACGTTAGGTCAGTTGGAGTGTTTGTTGCCCCAGGTCTAAATGAAAGTAGTAAATGGTTTATCATTTTAATTTTCTTTTTCTCAAGCAGATTTTTGTTTTCTCTTTGTCCCTTACTTTCTCTTTCTGGTTGTGTCATTCCAGTTTACAATTCTAGCTTTGATTTGTTTACTTTTTGGGTATTGTGGGTGATGGCAGCATGCAGGAAACATTCTTAGCACTTTAACCGAACCTCCTCCCGTCTCTAGTAAAACGTGTCTTCTAATAAATGACGCAGTTTATCTTATTGTTAGGACCACATGTACAGAGTGTAAAAGTGGTGTAGGATGGAGGGCGTTGGCTGTTAGGATTTCTCAGGCTAGATTTCAAAGATAGGAGTGTGTATAGTTAAGTTGAAAGGTTCCTTTGCAGGTGTAGAGAGGCTTCAAAAGCCCTGTCGTGGATTGATTACCCATCCACCCACCCTCCCCCCCCCCGTAGAAAACTTTTTTTTTTTTAAAGACATTTAGTTTTAATTCATTTTGAAATAAGTTTCTTAGTGCCTTTAGTTTTTGACCATAGTTTAAGGTGGAATTGACAGTTTTTTTAAAAAAGCGACAATAACTATAATAAGATAAGAAAGGAATCATTTTAAGCATCCTGAATTCTACATGCTTGTAGTCTACATGCTTGTTGTTAATTTTTAACAACCTTTGGCTTTTGCCAGATTTAGCATCCTTTTGGTCTCAGTAGCAGCTTGATTATTCCTTGTTTTAAGAAGTAGGTTCAGTACTTTTTGCTGGCAGAAATGATGTAGTTATAATTGAAAAATGCAGGAATGCCTAATTTCATAAAGTAATTGGAAGTTGAACACTGCTTTTGAATTATTTTTGTTGTAAATTTCACGAATTGTCTTTGCCGTGCAGTACTAAGACTATAGATTATATATTTCAGTTGACATGTAGTGTATGAAGTTCTAAAGTGTACCTTTTTCTTTTTTTCCCCCCGCCTGTAAGGACTTTATGGAAAGTTCTGATATGATTAGTACATGATACTACAAATTGTAATTAACATTTTAAAAATGTGGTTTCTACTTTTCTACTTACTGTTTCTTTCATAATGCTGTTATGATTTTGTTTCCATGAATGTGTTTGTTACAGAACAAATGTAGTAGAGGCAGAAGATCAAGAATTTATGATTTGTTGTAGCATTAGGTGGTGATGAATTATGTAAGTTTAAGTTATTGGAATTAAAATTAAAAGCCTTTCTAGAAAAAATTGATGTAACATTTTGTGAATCTGTTAATAAAGTGGCCTTTTTTTTTTTTTTTTTTGCTTTCAAGGTTTTTGGGTTGAGTTTGCTTTAAAGAGGCATTTCATCTTTCTAAAAAATTTTACAGTCTACTTCTCTGTTTACCTAAAAGTACCCTCAATGTAAATCTTGAGGTTAGAAACAACTGCAAATCTGTTTTAGAATTAATGAAAATTTGTGCTGAGAAAGTCACCTTGAAATATTTTGCAATAAGTTTTATATGGACCATTGACCTTTTATGTTGCCTTTGCTACTTAAAGCAATTCTTTTTACACTAAAATGCATCAAGTCTTTTTGGAAGTCAGTGCTTCACTGAAGCTACATTTTAGTTGAGGTGTTTCTCTGTGTAATTTCTTTTTCTGCATTTCCCTTCAGACTCCCCCTGCACTCCCCCCCCCCAAAAAAAAGTAGTGGACATTAAACTAATTTATGCACCTCAGCCACACTCCAGCTTTTCCATTTGAAAACCCCCCATCCCCCCATCTCCCCATCCCCCCCCCCCCCCCCCCCCCCCCCGTCCTCCCATCCCCCCATTGAGCCAGTGTTAGTGACATTGTTAGACATTATTCTAATTGAACTGAATTTCTGGGGCCTGTAGTTGGGCTGTTAACTCTATAGAATTTTCAGGGTTCATTATATTTAAAAGGCATATTTAGTTTTGCCAAAATATTTTGCCTAATTTGATGAGAACAAATGTTATTTTTCTGTTGTTTAAACTTTATCTATTTTTTCATTTCTATTTTGTTCATGGCCCCCCCCCCCCATTTTTAATGTAGTGATTTTAGACTTTTTTTTTTGTATTGGAGATTGAACCCAGGGGTACTTTACACTGAGCTTCATTACCTGTTTAGTTTTATTTTGAGAAAGGGTTTGCTAAATTGCTGAGGCTGGCCTTGAAGTTGTGGTCCTCCTGCTTCAGCCTCCTGAGTTGCGGGGATTATAGGCCTGTGCCAACACATCTGGCTCTTTAAGCATGTTGTAGTGGCCATTTCAGTACTTGTTGTACATATTTGGGTTTCTTTTTTCCTTAGAAGATTGTGTTGTTAGGTAGAGTTTTGTTTTGCTTAAAATGATGAGGAATGGTGACTGATGTGAGCCTTAATCATGTATAAACTAGTTGGACAAAAATGGTTTTATTGATTTGTTTTCTATGCTAATGAAAGGTAAAGGAGCTAGGCCAGGATAGTGCAGCATTTTGTACAATTTTGTTAAATTGCCAATTTTTAGGCTTTTTGCCCACCAGATATGTATAGATAATTTATTTGAGCTACTTTGAGTATGATATTGTGTGTATCATGATAACGCAAACATGATAATTAGATTTAGAATTTTTACATATTTTTTTTCTTATTTTAAAGATGTGTAATTTGGTGATGACTGAATTCCAGTTTCTCAGGAACAAGATATTTTAGGTTGTGTCACCTTGATATTATTACATGGTGTAATTGGCATCTAGGAAATTTTATTTTAAACACAAAAGTTAAAATTAGGGTAGGCTTTCATATGTAAAATTAAGATGGTAGGTGGTCAGAGTCTTATAATTTAAGTCTTGGTGCAGCTTGGTAACTTGGTGCAGCAAGTTATAGGTTAGACAGGTAACTGGTTAAGATGGTCTATTATATCTTAATCAATTTAAAGTTGGTTATAACCCAGTGTTAGAGTTTGAACCCATGTCCTTAGAGCAGTGGCTTTCAATCTTGGCTGCACTTTGAGATATTTTTGGAGAGCTTTACAAAACACTGATATCTAAATTCATCTCTTAGAAATTTTGATTTGGTTGAACTTGGTTATTTTTGAGAAAACTCCTGCTAAGTTGTTAGGGCCTTGCTGAGTTGCTGAGACTGACTTTGAATTTGGGGTCCTCCTGCCTTGGCCTCCCAAGCTGCTGACATTACAGTGTGTGCCATCCTGCCTGGGCAATTCAGATCTTTTTCAAGTAAAAATGAATTTTAAAATTTTAAATTGAATTAAGGATATTTAGCAGTGATATTTGCTAGTGAATTTTAAAGCATTTTATAACAATAGGTGGCTGGGTGATGTAACAATTGAGTCTTTTGACTGAAAGGATGACAGTAGTGCTTAATGAGCTAAACTAAGCAATGAATCATTGAACATAACCACACTAAATGCATCTGTACCATAGATATCCCTTGCTAAAATTAGTTGATGGAATAATTATTTGTATATCCCTGTTGAAATGAAGTGACTGACCAATTGTAAAGAAAAACGACACGATTTCTTTGTGATCATTTAAATTAGTTGTATACATTCATGATATTGTAATATGTTTCACTGTCTTTTTGGTAATTTGTAGAAGTGAAATTTGTAGACCAGATAAGTGCCTTGTAAAACTATTAATATACTACTGTTGTTTCCAATTACATGTCTGTGTGAGGCACATTTTCTTTATATACTTTAACCAAAATGCCATCACAGCAGATTGAATGCTGAAGCAGACAGGAGAATCTAGCTGTCTTCTCTTATGCTAGACACAAGAAATTTGAAAGATGTAAAACAGTGTCACTCTTATTACTAGTTTTTTATTTATTTTGGAAATGATTTTTCATAAAATTTATTTGTATTAACATATAATGGGTTTATTATTTTTAAGTAGACTATAAAATTAATACCTAAAATTTTGGTTTAATTTGTAATATGATAAATAGTAGTGTAATTTACATAAACAATAACTAATTTGGATCCTTAATAATTATGAATGTAAACAAAGGGAACCTAGACTAGAGTTTGACAGGTGCTGTTTTAAAGTAACTTCTTTTTTTTTTTTTTTAAAGAGAGAGTGAGAGAGGAGAGAGAGAGAGAGAGAGAGAATTTTTAATATTTATTTTTTAGTTCTCGGCGGACACAACATCTTTGTTGGTATGTGGTGCTGAGGATCGAACCCGGGTCGCATGCATGCCAGGCGAGCGCGCTACCGCTTGAGCCACATCCCCAGCCCTTACTTTAGTAACTTCTTAAAAAAAAAAAGATAATACTTCTGTGTTGTCAACTAAATTACTGATTAGGAATGTTAGTGATTCAAATTTTTTGTCTAGTTATTATGTATTAGGAAACATGTAGCAGTCAAACTTAAGTAAAAAGGGGACATTTGCTTGGCCTGGAAATAGAGCTAATTTCAGACTGCTAGATCCAGAGTCTGAATTAATATCAAGACTTGTCTGATGGCTTTGCTTTCCTCTCTGTAGTTTTAAATCTCAGGTAATTCCCAGGCTAACTACTCCCAGTTTCAAGTTCTGTATAAAGAGGTCTTCTTCCATCCTCTTCTGTAGTTCCATCAGAAGTTCTTGAGCTGTGTCATCTGACTTGGAGTTCTTTTCCATCTCTAGGACAACTGTGCCATCAAGGATTGGCTCTGGAGAGTCAGATTGGGAATTGTCCCACCCGGCCAGATGGGGAGACTCTTGGAAAATTAGACTTTTGTTACAAAAGAGGAAATTATGTTGGCAGACAAAAATAGATGCTAGCTTTAGAACTTTTAGCAACTTCTAATTTATTAATCAGAAAGTGATAATTTTTAAATAAGGTTACTTAAAGTAAAGCTTGTATAATGACATTTAGATCTAAGACTCTTGGGTAAGGAAAAGCATACCTCCCAATTTGTCCCTTGTGGTTTATCTTAAAAGTTACCACAGGGCATATAGCTCAGCTGGTAGAGTGCTTGCCTCACATGCACAAGGCCCTGGATTCAACCCCCAGCACCACCAAAAAAAAAAAAAGTTACCACAGAAACATTCTTTTGATTGCTTTGCTTGTATTATTAATTTTTTGTGCCCTTGGAGGTTCTTGCCTGCCCTCCATTTGGTGAATCTCACTTGTCTAGAATCTACACTGTAACTTGTGCTTTTTTTTGGAACAGCTTTTTTTTTTCTCTGCTTGTAAAGCCTATGCTTAAAATTTTATCCTAGTGATATTTCACCTGGCAGCCTTTTTCCTCTTCCTTAAAAACTCTTTTAAGCACTTTTCTCAAATATTCCCATATTACATGGTTTCTTAATTACTGATTAAAATCCTTATGATTTCTAGAAAATAAAGTTTGACATAAATAATACAGTAAATTCAAGAGGAGACTAACATTTGAGAGATGTCATCATTCATTAACTAAAACTTAGGAATTTTCATGAGAGCCTCTCAGGCCTGTACTCTGCCTGTTTAATTTTATTGAGTGTCTTAATGAGTTTGATTATCCAGCTTCATAGTCCATGAATTAGTTTTTTTTTTTTTTATATTTATTTTTTAGTTCTCGGAGGACACAACATCTTTGTTGGTATGTGGTGCGGAGGATCGAACCCCGGGCCGCACGCATGCCAGGCGAGCACGCTAACGCTTGAGCCACATCCCCAGCCTCCCATGAATTAGTTTTTATACCTGTGCTCAACAATTGACAGTTTACAATTAATACCACAGTGAGAGGAAGAACAAATGATAGGAAGATAAAAGAACAAACTTCTCTCTTTTACTGTCTTGACTTTATTAATCCTTATCATGATTTTGTCTTTATTTTCTGTCTCATCTTTGTCAGTGTCTTTCAATTAGGCATAACTTCTCTACTAAGCTCTTCAAAGTCAGCATATCTAAAACTGATTTTGTTATATACCTTCTTTAAAAATTTATTTTTTAATTATCATTTATTTAGTCTATCTAGGAAATGGGTTGTCTTTTGAAAATCTCCCATTTTCACCTCATAGTCAATTTGTTAAAGAATCCAGTCTGTTCTACTTATATAAGTGTATCACTTTGTTTCCACTGCCCATGCCCTTGATCTAGGCCTTTATTACTTTTTTAATTACTGATTAAAATCCTTATGATTTCTAGAAAATAAAGTTTGACATAAATAATACAGTAAATTCAAGAGGAATTTACTAAAATAAGCTATTTTCCATGTAGTCACTAGTTTCCTTTCTTCTATAAATCTGATGCTGTTATTCATCCTCTTTCCTAACATGAACCTACTCTTGACAAAATATTTGACTCTTTTTCCTCTATGCTTTTTTCTCTGTGATTTTCCTTTAGCGTGGCAAATTCTTATTCACATATGGTAGTCATTAGTACTCTTTGACCAATATTCTGATGGCTTTCTTCTGGCACGTGTTAGAATTGCATTTCTTTGTCTCCCTCACCAACCCTCCCACTTGAAATTAGTCATGGCCCCAAGTTTCTTATCTTGGCACTATTGACTTTGGGCTGCCAACTTTAGGCTGGATAATTTTTTTTTTTTTGGTGGGGAGCTGGGGGGGGGGTGCCTGCTCTCTTGGTCATTCCCCACTAGGTGCCTAGTAGTACTCTTGCCTCTCACCTCTCCCTTCCAGTTGTGATTCTTAGAGTGTCTACAGGTACTGCCAGATGTCCCTTGAGTGACTGAGTTGCCCCTAGTTGAGAATTACTGGCATGGCCATTTGACTAACCAGTCAAATTTGAGCATAACTAATAGTCTTTAAAAGATAGTGTATGAGCTGTCTTATTCCTTCCCTCCTATTTAAGGACATATGTAGAGTTGGAGCCTCTATCAGTGTAATCCCTAAAAGAGATGACAGTGAACAGTGCCACCAGGTGATCTGTGATGAACAAATAGCATAAGCAGAAAATAAAATCTTTGTTTTAAGCTATTGATGATTTTTTTTTTCTCTTTTGCTATTGATGAATTGAGGGTTGGTTGTAACTAATAAAGCCTGCTCTATCCTGATATTATGACAAGACTTAGATTACCTATAACCTTTTCATGCTTTCTCATTTATAGTTGCAAATCACTTGAATTATACATCTCTTTTAGCTTTTTTTTTTTTTGATAATATGTTTAGATATTCTAGATAAGGTTTTCTTTCCTTTGGGTGTGAAGATTGAACACAAGTTCTTTGTTATTCAAAGGACACATTCTACCATTGATACCCCCATCCCCAATATCTGCCTTTCCAAAAAAAAAAAAAAGAAATCTCATTGTGTTGTTCATACTGGCCTTAACTTCTGGGCTCCAGGAATGATTGTCCATCCTCAGCCTCTTGAGTCCCTGGGACTATATGCATACATCCATGCTGACCAGCATCAGTAATTCTTTTTTTTTCTTTCTTTTTTTTTCTTTTTTAGTACTTGGGATTGAACTCAGGGGCACTTAACTACTGAACTACATCCACATTTCCTTTAAATTTTTTTTTTAATTTATTTTTTAAAAATTTGAGACAGGATCTTGCTGAGTTGCTGAGGCTGTCCTTGAACCTGTAATCTGCTGAGTTACTGGGATTACAGGTGTGAGCCATCATGCACAGCCAGGATCAGTAATTTTTAATGGAGTTGTAATTTGTCCTGAAGGGGCATTGTGGTCATTTGTGAGAGGAGCTTCATGGCTGGGGTCTGGGGGAGACAGTGAAGAATTATCTTGCATCTCACAAGCCTTTAAAATGTCCCAGAAATATGTGTAGGAGGAAATTAGTCTAGAACTCAATTCTGTCTTAATATATACCCAATTTTCTAGGAATTCTATTTTCTTAATTCATTTCCTTTTTTTGTTTTTCATGGTACTGGGGATTGAACCCAGGGCCTTGTTCATGCAAGGCAAGCACTCTACCAACAGAGCTATATCCCCAGCCCTTTAACTCAGTTTCTTAATTAAAATTCTTTTCTTTGGAACTTTATCAGAAGTTCACTGTTTGGGACAGTGTGGGTCACCAACACATCATTATATATATAAGATAAGTATATCTTAGAAGGTCTGAATTTGTAGCTTCTTATTTATGATTCTGTATTTAAATGCAAGCATTTAAACTTCCTGCTTTCTTTTTTCTTTTTTGGTGCTGGGGATTGAATCCAGGGCTTTGGGCATGCTAATCATGTACCCTACCACGGAGTTACATCACCAGTCTCTAATTTCTTTAGTATACATTGTAAGTTAGTTGATATGCCTGCATATTGAAATATACATTTTTATTGTGTATTGATCTTTTCATCCTTTAACTTACAATAAGGACATTGCTAGGTTTTTAAAAATAGGTGTAAGTAAGTTAGAATTTTTCATTTTTGGGGTGGATGGGGAAAGGTACCAGGGATTGAACTCAGGGGCACTAGACCACTGAGCCACATCTGTAGCCCTGTTTTGTATTTTATTTAATGCAGGGTCTCACTAAGTTGCTTAGCACTTTGCTTTTGCTGAGTCTGGCTTTGAACTTGTCATCTTCCTGCCTCAGCCTTCTGAGCTGCTGGGATTATGGGCTACCACAAGAGAGCTACTGAGGCGGTATAAATAATTTGTTTCAAAAATGGGATATGGTCTGATACAGTTAAGTACCACTCTCTGGTTTTGTTTGCCTATTTTTGTGGTGTTTTGCACATGATAGATACAGTGTTTGTTGAGTTGGTCAATTTATGGTTTCAAGATTGCTTTTATGTTGTATTTGATTACAATATTAAGTCTTGTAAAGTGGGCAGGGCAGATTTTGTTCCCATTTTATAGATGATATAATGACAATTGAGAGATAACACATCTATTCATAGTGCTAGAGCTTTAATTGGAACATATAATTTTGTTTATAACAGTATTGTGTTTATGCCTACCATAATTCAGAGCTATAATGGAGGGATACATCCTCAAATCCCTGCTGGTATTATTTTTCTATATAAAGAAGTTTTAGGGCTGGGGATGTGGCTCAAGAGGTAGCACGCTCGCCTGGCATGCGTGCGGCCCGGGTTCGATCCTCAGCACCACATACAAACAAAGATGTTATGTCCGCCAAAAACTAAAAAATAAATATTAAAATTCTCTCTCTCTTAAAAAAAAAAAAAGACGTTTTAAAATGTTTCAAGCACCAGAACTATAGTGAAGTCACATGTGGAGACATCTGTATTTAAGAAAACAATGTCATTTTCATTTGTCGTGAAAGAAACTTGTAATTAAAGCACACCTTTGCAATATCATTAAGCCCCCAAATAGAATAAATTTTAGAGATGGTGACATTTGATGGTGAAGTGTTTATACTGAAACACTTTAATTGTGTTATAAATTGGTACAAATGTTTTGGGATATAATATGAATACAAAAATAATATTTTCAATATTCAAAAATTATTTTCAGAAAATAACACAGAATAAAAATGATGTAGTCAATTTACAAACACTTGCCTTGTATATGTCAGGCAGGAACTATACCTGTGGCTAGGAATTTCTAAGATGAGAGAATGTTTTCTTGAGCTTCTAGATTTGTAGGATATAATAAAAAAATACATGTTAAACTGTAATAGGGTGTATTAAAAGTTGAAGATTAAATTACACAGCAAGGAACACATACATAATGAACATACTGGGGAAGCAAGTAATTTTTGGGGATTGAGAGGAAAGGAGACAACATGTAAGGAAAAACTTGGAGAAATTTAAACAAGCTGCACTTTGAAGGATGGCTAGGATTTTATTGAGTGGATAAAATGGGACCAAATATTTTAGGCAAAAGAAAAAGCTGGCTGAGTGTGGTGTGGTGGTATATACTTTCCAGCTACTTGGAAGGCTGAGGCAGGGGAATCACGATTTTGAAGCCAGCCTGGGCAACTAATAAAGATCTTGTTTCAAAATAAAAAGGATAGTTCAGTAGTAGATGGTTTGCCTAGCTAGCATGTGGGAGGCCCTGGGTTCATTCACCAGTAACCCGCCAGTGCCCAAAAGCATGAGCAAGCATTTGAAAGCACATACAGAAATGGAATCATTTGACAACATAGAGCACTTACTTGTCCTAGGAATTGGGCATATATAGTGGTGAAGACAAGTACAGTCCCTGTTCACTAGACTGCGATCTAGAAATAAAATTCTAGTGAGTTTGTCTTTCACATTTCAAACTGGTCATTCTGTTGGGTCAGATTTGAGTTGAAATTGTATTTTGTTTGGCATTCATGGCAGTTTCCTTATGCTTCCTCCTCCTCCTTTTCCCTGTGATAAATTACTATTGCCTGAAAGTGAGATTTCATATACCTATGGGCAATTTTTATTTATTTATTTTTGTTTCTCTTTCAGTTGAAGATCTAGCAGCTGTGGGCTAACAGTCTTAAATACTAATGTGTCACAATTGGCATACTCTTGTAATCCTCAATATTTTTTTTTTTTTTTTTTTTTTTGGTACCAGGGATTGAACTCAGGGGCACTGGACCACTGAGCCATATCCCCAGCCCTATTTTTTGTAATTTATTTAGAGATAGGGTCTCACTGTGTTGCTTAGTGTCTCGCAGTTGCTGAGGCTGGCTTTGAACTCGAAATTCTCCTGTCTGAGCCTCCCAAGCTGCTGGGTCAATACTTTTTCTTTACACCTGGCACATTTTGTTCATTTATATGATTTGCCTTTGAGTTGTCTGGATCAGTGGTTTACTTCTGTCATTCCCATCCTACATTTTCTTTGACAAGTTTTAATAAGAAGAAAACATAATGTGTTTTAGGATAATCTTTTAAGACAATTAAATTATTGCTTATTAAATAAGCAATAGGTACTTTCTGCTGAGCACTATGTGCCGTACACTTTACATAGATTTTTTTTTTTCCTCCTTGGAGCTTTGTATACTCCAGTTAAGAGAGTTTAAGTTGCTTCATCTGTCTGACTGCTCTCAGTGTGAAAGCTGGGATTCTAATCCAGATCTCTGACTCCAAAACCCCCCATGCAAGTAATCTTTGATTAACTGGCAAGAGTGCCTTCAAAATTTGTTGAATATGGTTAAGTGATAAGTATTCAAATACATGAAAAGTTGCTTCTTATAAGTTGAGGAGGCAGGCATTTATTAAAAGAAGTAAGATTAGAGGGAAGCAAGTATTAAATACCAAGTGATAATAAAAATTCTAAGAAGACTTAAAACTAGCAGTGACAGAGAGAATAGAAAGGAGACATAAATAAGTCACAATTTTACTTTAGGGGGTTAGGGGTGTAGTTCAGTGGAAGAGCATGTATCTAGCAGGTTCTGAAGACCTGAGTTTGATTCTCAGTACTCCCCCCCCCAAAAAAAAAAGATTTTACAACTGACTAGTATGTGTGATAAGACTTGATTAAGCATGACTTTATACTAAGGAGAAGGCCTAACTTTAATATTTTGGAATGTCAAAAGGAGCAACATTGGGGCTGGGACTGTAATTGGTAGAGTGCTTGCCTACCATGGTGAGGCACTGGGTTCAATTCTCAGCACCACATATAAATAAATAAAATAAAGATCTATCAATAACTAAATAAAATAAAATAAAAAAGCAGTAACATTTTAATTAAACTATTTAAAACTCTTAGCATCAGTTTTTAATTATGTGCATTGTCTTTGACTTCACTACAGCAGTTTTGTGTCTTTTCCCAGATAACTGAATCTACCTTTGAGATGTGTTCTCATATCTCTCTATTTATTTTTTCAGGTTATCCTGAACACCAGATGTCTAACAATTTTCCTTGCAACGTTAGCCATTGTTTTTCACTGCCTCCAAAAGATCAAAATTGCTCCAGATAATTGGAGAGAGATTTGATTTAAAAGAAAAAACTTGAACAAATGGACAATATGTCTATTACAAATACACCAACAAGTAATGATGCCTGCCTGAGCATTGTACATAGTTTGATGTGCCATAGACAAGGTGGAGAAAGTGAAACATTTGCAAAAAGAGCAATTGAAAGTTTGGTAAAGAAGCTGAAGGAGAAGAAAGATGAGTTGGATTCTTTAATAACAGCTATAACTACAAATGGAGCTCATCCTAGTAAATGTGTTACAATACAGAGAACATTGGATGGAAGACTTCAGGTTAGTCTTAGAGTTTTTCTATGTCTTCTGTGGTGGTGGATTAAAAACTTTCTTGTTTCCTCTTAGAGTTACTTAGGATATTTAATGTGAGGTCCATTTCTTTAGATACTTCACATTCTATACCAGTATGCATGCATTATGGGAATGTATGAAGGGTATATTTAAAAAGTTTTTAATTAATCTTACTCAAACATAGTTCAGTGAAGGGCTGGGGATATAGCTCAGTTGGTAGAATGCTTGCCTCACATGCACAAGGCCCTGGGTGTAATCCTGAGTACCACAAAACAAACAAAAAAAATAGTTCAATTTGGAATATACAAATAGAAGGCAGAAGAAGTCCCATACTCTGAGAGAACTGCCTTCAGCACTCTGATATTCATTCTTATAAACCATTTTTGGTATTGTATACATATTTAAAATCTGAATTATACATTATCTTTTTACCATTTAGAGATCTCGTATCATGTTTTAGTGGTACCACATTATTTCACTGGACAGTTTTTATATGGAACTATATAATATATATTTTAAGATACTTACAGAAATCTTATATTGTTAGATTTAAAAATTTTATTTGTAGATTTTGGTCATAGTTTCAATAACAAATTTGTACTATTGTATTTCATTTTATTATTGGGGTACTGGGTATTGAACCCAGAGGTGCTCTACCAGTGAGCTACATCTCTAGCCCTTTTCATTTTTTTATTTTGGGACAGGGTCTTGCTAAGCTGCCAAGGCTGGCCTGAAACTTGTGATTCTCCTGTCTCAGCTTCCCAAATTGTTTGAATTGCAGGCATGTGCCATTGCACCCAGCATCCTATTTTTTACATTTTTAAAATCTGAATATAAGTCTTAAAATTATATGTAGGGTTAAATTCTGATGTGTGACCATGACGGAGTTATTTTGAGCTGTGGTTTTCTCTTTTATGAAATGAGGGTTATGATATTCTGAATATAGGGGAAAAAACTGCTCAAACTCAGATTTTCTTCTTGTTCTCTACTCACAATACTTAATTACTTCTGTGACCCAAAATTGTGTAAAGGTTTCTTCACACCAGTAAGCAAACAAGTAATTAATTCTGCAGGGGACATCAGCTGGGTTTCCTTTAATTTAGTTTAGTTCTTACATTCTCTTATCTGGAGATAGTGGCAGACCCACAGGTTGAGGATTCAGTTACCAAGACTTGCCACCACCCTCTCCCGGCTTTAGATGCAATCACAAACCTCACGTTGTTTTACTTGTGCTTCTTACCCACCAGCTATAAATCAGGTTCCTATCCCCTTCCTGGGGTTTGATTAATTTGCTTTGAGTGGCTCACAGAACTTGGGGAAACACATTTACTGGTTTGTTGTGAAGGATGAGATGCATAAGGTGAGGTAAGCATCTAAGCCCTCTCCAGGCCCACCACCTTTCAGGAACCTCCACATGTTCAGCTTTTCCAACCCTGTTCTTTTTTTTTTTTTAAATGGAGGCTCCATTACTAAGGTATGATTGATTAAAATCATTGGTCTATTGGTGATCAACTCTATTTATAGCTCTTTTCTCCTCTCAGAAGTTGGGGAATGGGGCTGAATTCCAACCCTCTTATGCTGCCTTAGTCTTTCCAATAAACAGCCCCCATCCTGCAGCTACCTAGTCTTCCAGTCTTCAGCCAACTCATTAGCATATAAACCCATCACTTTAAAGATTCTAAGATTTTAGGAATTGTCTGCCAGGAAATGGAACAAAACCAAATGTATATTTTACTGTGTTATAATGCTGACTTTGTTGGATTTTGAAAATTAAATGAAAACATCTGTAAAGTTCCTTGTATAACCTGGGGCACACAGCTGATTCTTAATATATAACCAATGCTTAATAAATGATTGTTTATTTTCCCCAGGTGGCTGGTCGGAAAGGATTTCCTCATGTAATCTATGCCCGTCTGTGGAGGTGGCCTGATCTTCACAAAAATGAATTAAAGCATGTTAAATATTGTCAGTATGCATTTGACTTAAAATGTGATAGTGTTTGTGTGAATCCATATCACTATGAACGAGTTGTATCACCTGGAATTGGTAAGTAGACTTTACTTCTATCCTTAAGTGCATAAAGGGAAAAGACCCCAATAGGGTTTTAGTTCTTCTAAGTTAAATTAAGTATTTAGGAGTTACCAAGAACTTTAAGGTTAAAGAATCAAATATGTTTTTAAAAATATTTATTTATTTTTTTAGTTGTAGTTGGACATAATACCTTTATTTATTTTTTTGAGGTGTTGAGGATCGAACCCAGGCCCTCAAATGTCCTAGGCGAGTGCTCTACTGCTGAGCCACAACCCCAGCCCCAAGAATCAAATATTTTTAATGAAATATAAGTATTTAATTTTGAACTTAGAAACAAAACTTGTATTTTGAATGTGAAAACTAAGTATAGTTTATATTTTGCCCATTTAGCACATTGGTTTTGAAAAATAAGAAAATATTATAAATTCAAATAGTTTATATATTATTAGATGTCACTTATGAAACTTCCTGAATTGAAATGTTTATGAAGGTTTGTAATCTCTGACTTAAATTTACATTCTATAATGGAACATATCTTCATGATAATGATTAATGTTTCATTTTTTTTCCCTTTAAAAAATAAAGATCTCTCAGGATTAACACTGCAGAGTAATGGTAGGTAATCTGTTTCTTGTAACTTTCTTTGTTTTCTTTTTGCCTGTCTGCTCTTTTTTTTTTGGATTCATATGAAGTAGTTTGTTTAGGGGTCAGTAATATTAACAAGAAAAAAAGGAACTACTTTGGAAATGTAGATTTTTTTCTGTATGTATCAGTGTTTAAAACTGGATTTAAATTGGCTATTGGCTCTTTGAATTTGAAGTGGCACTAAAAACATTAATACATCAATTTAATATTTTTTGAATTTGATAAAACTGGCTCTATTTTGTTAGAAAATTTGTAGAGCCAGTTTAAATGGGTGTAAGTATGCCTATAATATGTGATAATTGGAAGTTATGTGAAACATATCCTTTAAAAATACTAGTGTCTTAGTTTTTCTGCATTTCAACATAACTTTCATGAGTGATCAAATGTGGGGAATGATTTAAAATTACATGTTAGAGTTTTTTTCAATCTTGTTATATTTCAAATATGTTATGTATCTTGAAATATCTTGTTTTATATTTCACTTGTAACTAAAACAAGGTTATTTGAAAGTATATGCTAATCACAGATGATCTAATCCTGTATTAAGAAAGAAAAATTCCCTCAAGGTGAGAAAAAAAAAAATCCAGTTGGAGTGTGTTTTTGTATTTTAAGTGTGTTGATACATATGAATATATCTTTAGCTCTGTTACTTAGAACTTGTTAATGAAATAAAATCTTATAAGAGCCACCTTCATTTTAGAAGGTATGCTATTATGGAGGCATTTTAGTCACTTGGAACCTCTTTTGTTGTAAAATCTAGTGATAGCTCAGAAATATCATGTGACATTAAAGTTTGGGAAGAGCATGTAAGCCTTCTTGTTTTTAATTCTTTACTTTTCTTTCATGTCATTAATAATAGAGGAAGACTGTACAGTGTCCTGTGGTGTGCCATTGTTAACTGTTATACAGATTTCTGAGAAGTATGGGTTGGTAAAGGGAGTTGTGTGGCTTGGTCTGGCAATGGTTGCTTTAAGATTGCTTAATGCCCTGCCTTTTTGCCACATAGGTGTTATCATGTCAGTTCTCTTCTTTGAAAGTGAACATCTATCAGATCTTCACCATTCTCCCATCAGTGTTTTTGGAGAACTAAAGCATTTAGCTCAGTGCATGTGAGGAATTAGAAGACTGCAGTGAAAACTTTAGAATATCTCAGTGGGTGTAGTTGTGAGGGGGTTCAAATTTTGAAGCTTTCTCTGTCCTAATATTAATGTTGTTCTGAGTTGCTTGCTATTGGTGGGGTTGTGTGGATTGATGCCTTTTTTTTAGTGACTCTAAGGCTTATTCAGCCTTGTGGAGCCCTCTAGTGGTATGCGAAGGCTGTCTTGTGGCTTATTTCCTCAGAAAATGGTATTTCTCAGAAAAAGATATTTCTCACAGTTCATTCTAGTTTTGGATAAAGAAATAATACATGGCCAGGTAACTAAAAGTTGAGAAAATGGAACAGTTCTTTCACTTGTGATTTGGGGGTCATGAGGTACTTGTTTCTAACCTGTCTCATCTCTTTCATGAAGTTTTCCATGACCATATTGACCTGTGTATTCATTTTATAAATATTTAATGAGCATGTATTGCCTGGTACTTGTTAGGTTCCAGGAACACTAAGATAAATAAACCATGTTTTCTCCAGTTCATAGTCTGGTTGAAAAAAGAAATAGTAAGTAACAGAGTTGACAGTAACATCAGACATTATTGTGACCTGCCTGCTAAAGATAAAGATCAAAAACCTAGGGCAAGTCCACTGGCTTCAGCCTCTCTGTCATCTACAGAGAGTACATTCTTTACCCCTCATAGAACATTTTGTAGTCACTTTATATGTACAAATATTCTAAAAATATGATTGAATAATAATAGCAAATACTGAGTACTCGTTTATCAGGTACTGAGCAAAATAACTTGTGAATATTGTATTATCATTCTCTCAGTGCTCCCACATTATAGATGGGATTATCTAACACTTTACTAGAAGAAGAGACTGGTGCCTAGAGAGGTCAAGGATGTGGCCCAGTATTAGAAAGGAGGAGGTGGAGTAATATGTGCTTGCTATTAGATACTTAAAAAACAGAAAAATATTACAAAAGATTGTTAGCTCTATAAAGTAAGGAATATTTGTTTTGTTTGTGGCTATATCCTTAGTGCTAGAATAGTACCTGGAACATAGGTGCTCAATAAATATTTTTTTCAATTAATGAACTTATTGACTGCTAGCCCATAAGAGAAGTACTTAACAGTTTGGTGTCTGTTTTTCTGGACTTTAAAAAATATATGCTATATGTTTTTTTAATTTTATTTTTTTGAATAGGCAATACATGGTCCATAAATCAAAATACTATAAAAAGGTATACAGTGAAAAGAAGTGCTCCCACCCCTGCCCCCATTCCCCCCTACCTCAGGTAATCACTTTTATTAGTTTCTGGTGTTTCCTTCTAGGATTTCTGTATGCAAAAAATACATGTATTATTTCCCTCCTTTCTTACACAAAAAGCATACTGTACTCACTGTTGTGGACCTTGATTTTTTACTTATAGTGTATGATTTTTAAAACATGTATATGACCACAGCATACAATAATGATTTGAAACTTTCTTTTTTTTCTCTTGGCAAAAATATATCACAGATACATCTATCCTTGTTGATACTATCGTTTACCTACGATATATATATTTTAGGTTATTTGATTTAAAAAATCCATAGATCTGTAGAAGTTCCAAACTTACACTTAGGAGAGTTGAGCCACCATAGTAAGGCAAGAAGAACTTTTTAAGACCTAACTGTCTAAGGGGATGTTATGATTGCCCATTAAGCCATTTCAGGGTCAACTGAAAAATGAGCAGTGAGAAGCAAGTTGACTGGTTATAGCCTCCAATCAGTAATGTTGTCCTTATATGCGGAATCAGCAAAAAGATCTCAATCATGATAACAAGAAAAATGCTAAAATGTCCAAGAATTTAAATAGAGATGTTAGGATCTGTATGAAGAAAATTGCAGAACTTTGTCGAAGGGTATAATAAAAGGCTGACTAAATGTGGACAATAGCCATTTTATGCCACATTTTTTCTTTTGTCTTATTTTTATACTTTTGCCAACATTAATTGTGAGTGGTTATGTCCAATTTTTTGCTGATACATGCTGATGTGTTAAGCATTATTTTGATTATCTTTTTATTTCCATAGACTTTTCTAAAGAGAAACTTTGGAGTGGAATTAATGGGTCTTAAAAATACCAACATCTTCCTTTTGATACATTAAAATGCTTTTTAAGAGGTTGTACATAGAAATTTGAACAATGGATTATTCTTACTGCTTTGAAGTAGTCTCAAGTAAAAAGAAAAATAGTCACATAATTAACTGAAAATTTATGTGTAATAGATTTTTTCCAAAGATTGAAAGATGGGGAAAGATAAGTGATATGCTGGTTCTTAGTGGAAAGGGCAGTGTCTTTGTGGATTATAACTGATTGCTCTAAGAGACCTAATACCAGAGTTCACTGGATTGTAACATTCTGGAGTAGTTCAGAGAGAGTAAGGGATGGTTTTGCTAGAGAGAAAGCAAACCCCAAAACAGTAGCCCAAAGCCAAATGGGGAGTTTCTAGGTAGAAAATTGACATTATGAATACAATTCAGTTTTTCCTCTTTTTTTAATGCAACAAAGCATTCCTTAGTTTGTTAATGCATTTTTTTAAAAAATGGACATAATACCTTTATTTATTTATTTTTATGTGGTGCTGAGAATCAAACCCAGTGCCTCATGCATATGAGGCAAATGCTCTACCCCTGAGCCACAATCCCAGCCCGTTAATGCATTTTTTAAAATGCAAGTTTGTTAATGGAAAAGGATTATGCTTTTTCAACTAGAGTCTAGTTTACTTATTAAATTGTAACCACACAAGTGAAAGATGTTGATAAGTGAGTTTTTTCATACCACATGTTTATCAGATTTCCTTTTATGGATTGGGTTTCTAGAGGGAAATTTTAAAGGATTTTTGTTTGTTTCTAAACTTACTGGGGATATTTATATATTTCAATTTTAAGAAATATGTTACTTAACAGTAATACTAGATCCTGAAATTGAATAAGCTGTCAGATCCCACTCATATCTTTACAGTATGAAATTAAAAAAGAGCTAAGTAATTGGTCTTTTCAGTTGAATAAATATTTTGCCAGGCATTTGGTTTTTACCTTCTTAATGTTATCTGTTTAGATGATTATTACTTCTGGATTTACTAAGAAACTGAGGATTGCCTCTTAAGGACCATTGCTGTGGAGGCTGTTGGAATATAGTCTAGCTTCAAAAGTCAGAGACAGATTGATAAAAGATAACTGATCCTAATATCCTAATACCTCTAAATGGTTTTTGCTGATACAATAGTATGCTTTTAAAATATGAAAAAGTAATAGTCATATAACTAATTGGTATTTATATGGGATAGATTTTTTTCAAAGATTGAAAGATAGAATATTTATAGAATAGTTGATTTTAGGGTTGTCATATTATTGCAAATATGTTTCTCCCCCTGGGAATAGAAGCTTGCAAAATTAAAAAATATTTAATTTTCTGCATAGCTCCACCAAGTATGTTGGTGAAGGATGAATATGTTCATGACTTTGAGGGACAGCCATCATTATCCACAGAAGGACATTCAATTCAAACCATCCAGCATCCACCAAGTAATCGTGCTTCGACGGAGACATACAGTACCCCAGCTCTTTTAGCCCCATCTGAGTCAAATGCTACCAGCACTACCAACTTTCCCAACATTCCTGTGGCTTCCACAAGTAAGTTATATAATCTGATGTAGTCAGCAAGTTGACTTCCTAACCAATGAATATTTATACATTGTCACTTAGAGGAAAACCCCAAGAAAGTCAAAGTTAAAAGTACTGTGGTATCTCTCATAGGTGAACTTAGGGATCAAACCCATGGCCTGGTACGGCTAGGCAAGCATTATATACCACAGAGCCAGACATACTCTCCTGCCCCAAGATAAACAAATATTGGACAAGTGTTTTAGTTGGTCCTGGAAAAAATGGTGTTTATAATTTATTTAAAGGTTTTTATATTGACATATATATATAATCATTTGGAAGTTGACTGATGGATTTGATTATGACACACATTTATATTAATGATCGAATTTGTCTTTTATTTACTAATATATGCAAGAGTAAGAAGTATCTTAAGTTTTCCAGATATTTTATTTATTATATTATTTATTTTATATTTCTGTTTGTTTATTATATATATATTATTTATTATATATTTATTTTAGTACTGGGGATTGAACTTGGAGATACTCAACCACTGAGCCACATTCCCAGCCCTATTTTGTATTTTATTTGGAGACGAGGGTCTCACTGTGTTGCTTAGTGCCTGGATGTGGCTGGCTGGAGGCCGCTGGGATTATAGGTGTGCACCACTGCGCCCAGTTCTCCTGATGGATTTTAGAGAAATATTTAAGTAGTTAACAAGTAGTTTTGAACCAAGGTATTTATGAAGGTCTTATTAAGGAATTGCAATCTTTCTTTAGTCCAGTGTTTTTAGTTTGCTTTATCTGGGAGAATATTGCTTTAAAATAGTCCTCTCAATTTTCCATTGTACAAACTTAGAGAAAAAGGATTAAAAAAAATTTTTTTGTAGTTATAGATGGACAGCATGACTTAATATTTATTTATTTATTTTTATGGCGGGGGGGGGGCGGTGGGGATGGGGTGGGTGATGCTAAGGATTAAACCCAGTGCCTCACACATGTTGGCAAGTGCTCTGCCACTGAGATACAGCCCCAGCTTGAAAAAGGGATCTTGACAAACTTTTTTATAACATATATGCCACTGGATAGACACTATTTTAGTCAATTTTTAAAACAATTTTTTTGTTGTTGTTGATAGACCTTTATTTTTACTTATTTATATGCAGTGCTGAGGATTGAACCCAGCGCCTCACACTTGCCAGGCAAGTGCATTACTGCTCTGCCCCAGCCCCAGCCCCAGCCCCAGCCCCAGCTTTAGTCAATTTCAATGTAAAGCTAAATTCTACACCTCTTTTTTCCTAATATCTTATAATTACTACTTCTTTTCTTAAAAAATAAGTCTTTTTCAAATGAAGTTTTCCCATGATAGCGTTGTTACCTTCTCTGCCATATTGTAGGAGGCAGAGGGGTATTAAGTTCAGATTTTCCTTTTTCTTTTATCTTTTGAGGTGCTAGAGATTGAACCCAGGGCCTTTGAGAATTAGCAAGTGCTCTACTGTTGTGTTACATCCCCAGCCAAGGCTCAGATTTTTTGGAGGCCTAAGATAATATGACCTTGTTCTTTTAGTATTGCTATTTAGTTTCATATCACCAAAGGTTGAACGGTTTGCTGGTTAGAAAGTGAAACAGCTTTTTTAAAAATATTTTTTTAAAATGAATTACAGAACATTGTCTTGGTATCTGTATGGTGTAAATTGTACCTGGATACTAAAGGGATTGTGTTTAAGCCTACATGAGCAGTAGATATTTGATAGATTTAGACTGGTAACTTTGTTAGTTGCTGTCAAAGGGACTATTATTCTGTTTACTTTAATATCAGGTCCGAGTCAACATTGAAATTTGATCTTTGGAATAAATGGGAGATTGGTATCTATGATTGGTATCTTTATCTTTTCAAGTAAAGTATACCAACATTTCTCTTTAATCTATTTCGTGATATCAAAGCAATATCTTTTGTTTTGCAACACAAGATGTGAAAATCTCACTGTGGATATTTTTTTGGGGGGGGTGGTACTAGGATACTGGGGATTGAAGTCGGGGGCACTCGACTACTGAGCTACGTCCTCAGCCCTATGTTGTATTTTATTTAGAGACAGGGTTTCACTGAGTTGCTTTGTGTAGTACGTCGCTTTTGCTGAGGCTGGCTTTGAACTTGTGATCTTCCTGCCTCAGCCTCCTGAACCACTGGGATTATAGGCATGCACCATTGCACCTGGTTGGATAGTGTTTTTAAGTAGGCTATATGGATTCATTTTAAAACTTGGACCTTTAATCACAGAGAACTGTCTACTTTTTAGTTACCAATTTGTGAGTATGGTTGACAAACAAATGGAGAATAAAAGGAGATACATGACAGCTGCTTGAGCATAGATTAGTGTTAGAGCACAGCTGTCTGTTTATATAACCTGGATATTAAATTTTGGTACCTTTGTTAATGCTTATTAAAGTGACTTCATTTCAACTGTTTTGCTCCTTGTGGTTTCGTCTTATTTGAAGACCAGAAAAAGTGTTATGAGTGAAATGCATCTAATTTTGTATTTTGGGAGTAAATTTTTGTTTTTAAATAGTAACTACTATAGTCAGTGTTTCCTAACATCACAAAAAGTATATTGATAGAATTGCAGAAAAGAAACTGGCTAAAATAGAGGAATTTGAGGCTATTTTATATGAGCCAATTTCATTATATTCATTATGTTGTTTATCTGATACACTTGGAACTATGTAATGTAAATATTCAATACAGATGACTGTAGTTTGTCACTTTATAATTTGTTTAGTTTGGCACTTGAATCTTCAGAGTTTCTTTTTAGATACTTCTAATGAAAATAATTTCTCCAGTTTAGTGACAGTTTTTGTAAGTTAGCTAAGAGCACATAGTCTGTACAGGTGTTAAAACCTAGAGCAAAAACATAACTGACCTTTAAAGAAAACTTAAGAGAATTTTTTGGGATGATTTAGGAACATCTTTAAAAATAAACAGGTTGAGGGTTATCAAAACATTTTCTTTAGCATTTGATTTTATAGTTCTTAGCTTTATACAAATGTGATATGTAGAGAGGAGGAAAATATGCCTTTTTTTCTTGATACTTTGAGTAATGTTGACATTTACTCTCTTCCATTTGATTACATTTCCATCTAAATGTGAAGAGTGAGGTGATCCAGTCACAAATAACATAGGGAATTTCAAAGCTTTCTAAATAGGATAAACAATTGCCTTAAAATTAATTTTGGTACCTTTGTTAATGCTTAAAATTAATACTTGCTTTAAGAAATAATCTTTTCCACCTAAGGTGGGGGAAAAAGCCTTAAAAATGCCAGACAGTAAACAATATCTTAGAATGTTTTGAGTAGAATAAAAGCCAAGGGAAGTTTAATTTTTTCTGGTATGATGCATTGAGAGAGGGGATCTACTTTCATATAAATATAGGAATTATGATGGCATTTGTGAAAATGCATAATTCTTGGTTTTTAAAAGCACATGAAAAAATTTCAAAGTAGATGGATAGGGTTTTTGTTTTGTTTTGTAAACAAATACTATATTGACTTGATTGCACAGTAGAGTTAGATATTTCACTTTCTCCATTGCATCCCATTTAAAATATTTGTCTGCTCTGCTTTTCTTTTATCAAACTCTAGCCTTCTGCCATTACCAGTACTAGTGCTGATAATAATTAACTTTTAGATTTCAACATTTTCTTGAACCTGGGTTTTAGAGGTCCTAATTTAAAAATATCCAGAGAGAGTTGGGTGATGTGGCTAACTGATGTGTTTCTTAACTTATTATGGTAGTGTAGACAAGTAGTAGGATTTGGCTAGCATTTGAAGAATATTTGTGAAGAAATCGGCCATTAAAATTAGTCAGACATTATCAGATGAAATAATTTTGAACTTCTTAAAATTAAGGATTGCCTTTAAAGCTGACTTTAGCTTATTTATTTATTTATTTGATAGGCAATGGGTGAGTTCCACTTTTGGAACTCATCTTTATAGTTGTGGATTATCAGATACAATTGGTCCTTCATTAATTGTATAAAATCATAGGATTGCATCTGTACGTGTACCATGTTAATTTCTTCTTGTTTCTCTAGGTCAGCCTGCCAGTATTCTGGCAGGTAGTCATAGTGAAGGACTGTTGCAAATAGCTTCAGGGCCTCAGCCAGGACAGCAGCAGAATGGATTTACTGGTCAGCCAGCTACTTACCATCATAGTATGTACATGCTTTTTAAAATATTTTAAATAGTTGAGAAAAATAGGCAGCCTTTATAAAAGCAAATTAATCCATGTGGGCCTTAATTTTTAGACAGCACTACCACCTGGACTGGAAGTAGGACTGCTCCATACACACCTAATTTGCCTCACCACCAAAACGGCCATCTTCAGCACCACCCGCCTATGCCGCCCCATCCCGGACATTACTGTAAGCTCTTGTTTTTGTTGTAAGGACTTTTTATTTTGTAGGACTTTGCTTTCAGTTTATTTTTTTTTAACGTTATTACATCTTTTATTTATTCTACAATTTAATTTCATTAAATAATTAGTGCTTTCATTACTTTTTTCAGCATTTTTATTAAGTAGGTTTTTTTTGTAGTTACCATACTTTGTTTTAGAATGATATATACTAAATATGCATTTCTCTGTTGCTGATGTTTCATTAACACAACACCACATTGATTCCATTCATTTGTTTGCTTTCTGTTTCTCCTTAAACCTCATGTGTATCTTGTATATCCACCCATAGTGTATTGAAACATCTTGAGTGCTACATTCTCAACAGTCCCTTGCCATAGTATTCAGTGCCATAGATACTTAGATGTTTATAATTTGTCAATATTCTGTGCAGGCATGATTGGGAGGGGTACCCTACAGATAGCCTATGGTTTCAGTCAGAATAGGAACATCTTACATGTGGCTTACTAAAACTAGGAGTATAAATCTTCCATATATATAAAATCTCTTTCCTCTTACTTAAAGATTAGTAGTACCAAAGAAAACCTCTAAAATACCAAAAGGTATAAGTAACAAAATTAAAATAACCCAAAATCCTACTACCTAGAGATCTCTGCTTCTGATATTTTGTTTTTTTCTTCCAGTCATATAAATGGGTATATGTAAATTGAAGGGTTGGTCACATTATATGTATATTGTTATAATTTGCTTTTTTTCCAATTATATTACTGTTTTTCCATGTCTTAAAATAATATAGTTTTAATGGCTGCCTGGATCAGCATAGTGTTTAAGAGTGCTGGGTTATGCTGTATGATCATTGGCAACTTATTTAACCTCATAAGCCTATAAGGGTACTCAATAGTGTTGTAAGAAAATGTAATAATTCACCTGTGTTTTTTTGCAGTTGTTAGCTACTATTCCATTGTATAAATATCCTTAATAAACACAGTCTTGTTTTTAGAATAGTTTTAATGATTTAAATTATTACTATTTTCTTATAAATTATTCTATATTACATGTTACATGAATAATTCATTTATAATCTGCATTAAATACTGCATGAAAAATTATTTGCAAATTGCTTATAAAACTATTTGTAAATTGCTTAACAGCATTTGGCAGATAGCACTAAAGTGTTAGTTGTTATATATCCACAAAAGTAATTCAGAAGTATTTGCTTATAATTATAAAGTAATCTAAACTAAGCTTTTAAGTTTTAGAAATTGTTTAAGCTTGATTTTAACAAATCATAAGGTAATAGTAAGATTTATTAAAAGTTTTAGCATTGGGAAACTTTTAATAAATAAAAATGGGATTTTTATTGTCTTTTCTTTAGGGCCAGTTCACAATGAACTTGCATTCCAGCCTCCCATTTCCAATCATCCTGGTAAGTGTGTTTCAAAATTGATTCCCTATGTTTAGCTTTCCATTGTGGTAATTGGAATACACATACAGGTGTTACCGTAATTACCAGGTAAGTTAGCTTTTCAGACAAGAGTAATACTCATTATGTGAGTTAAGTATTTATGAGTAGCTAATAAAATCATATATAGACTGTATTTGATAATTTTTTTTTCTCCTCCTTGAGATGGGGCCTTGCTATTTTGCCCAGGCTATCCTTGAACTCAAGATCTTCCTGTTATGCCTCAGCCTCCTGAATAGCTAGATTACAGATGTGAACTATCATGCCCAGCTATATTTGATTCATTTTAATTGTCTTGGAAAGAAGAGACAACACGAGGTGCAGTGGCTCATGCCTCTAATCCCAGTGGCTCAGGAGGCTGAAACAGGAGGATTGCAAGTTCAAAGCCAGCCTCAGCAATGGTGAGGTGATAAATAACTCAGTGAGACCCTATCTCTAAATAAAATACAAAATAGGACTGGGGATGTGGCTCAGTGGTTGAATGCCTGAGTTCAATCCCCAGTACCTCCCCCACCCCCACTACCAGAAAAAAAGGTAGGGAAAAAAAAAGACAAGAATTCTGTTTGCACTAAAATATAAAGTATAGAAATGCTGGTTTCAGCATTGGATACATAAATATACAGTAGAATAAAACTAGGTTTTGAAATAGAACTACTGTAAAACTGTAGCTTTAAAAGGCAGGAAAGAATCTTAAATAGATGCTGAAAAGAAAAATAATTCATTGTATCTTGTCTTAGAAGATTTCAAGAGTCTTTCCTTAACTGGAATTTAGAAACTATATGATTAAATTATGTTCAGAAGACTAAGTAGCTAAGTAGCTTTCTTTAATTGAGCTTGTACATGATTTTTTTTTTTCAATCATAGAAGTAATAAAACAAAGTAATAAAATAAATATTGAAGTTCCCCTGTTGTGAAGCCCCTCTCCCTTCATCCCTTCATAATGATTTTTCTTAGTTTAAAAAGATGAGAATGCTGTTGTGTCTGTTTGTATTTGCAGGAGGTTGGTTCCAAAATGCCCCTCAGATATCAAATCTGCAGATGTTCAAGTCCCTTATATAAAATGGCATAGTGTTTGCATATAACCTACACGTGATGACTTAAAGTATACAGGAAGATGATATATGGGACTTGAGCATTGCAGATTTTGATATCTACAAAGGGCCCTGAAAACAATCCCTCATGGATACTGGAGGACAACTGTATAGATTTCCAATAAAGATTCTAAAAATGTATAACTACAGTGACCAAAATGATTAATTTAAAGGATAACTTATAGTTCATGTAGTTCTACATATTTTTATTTGTGTAAATAGTGTGCTGTTGCTGATTATGTATGCTGATTCCATTTTTTCAGCTGTTTAAAAATAATTGAAAGGAAGATTTTTTTTGTTTATGACTATCCTTGTTTAAGAAATTATTAATTTTAATAATCAAGATTGTGAGAATTAGTTTAACCATGCTCACTAGCAGTAAATTTAACTGGTTAAAGATTAATGAGGTAAATAATATTTATTTTCTTTAGGAGATGGTGGTGGGACAGAAAGATTTTTCTTTTTTTTTTTTTTTGTGGCTTTTGGGATTGAATCCAGGTGTGCTCTTCTACTGAGCTATATCTTCAGACCTTTATATTTTTTATTTTGAGACGGGGTCTCACCAAGTTACCAAGGCTGGCCTTGAATTTGGCAGTCTTTCTGCTTCAGCCTCCTGAGTAGCTAGAATTACAAGTGTTAGCCACTGTGCCTGGCCAAAACCAGTTTTTAAACTTTATGTATATACTAGTTTAATTATCTTCTTTAATAGATATTCTCTGTATGTGTTATGGTATATTTGTTATGACTTTAAACATTTTTTGTGGATCAAGTGGCCTTGCCTTTTCTTTAGCAGTTTTTGGAGAAATGTAATATATAGAAAAGAACATAACATTAGCATATCATCTATTGAATGATATTAAAGCCATAACCGCTGCCCAGATTGAGAACTAAAATACTACAGTACCCCAGAAACCCTCCTATCTACATTTTGAAATTTTTTCCTCTCTTCTCCCTAAAGGTAACCACTATTCTGCTTTTTATGCAAATCATTTTTTTCTTTTTGCTCCCTTAAAGTAATAAATGTGTGCTTATTGGGCACAGTGGTATATGCCTGTAATTCAGGAGGCTGAGGCAGGAGGATTGGAAGTTCAAAGTCAGCCTCAGCAATTTAGAACCTGTCTCAAAAACTAAAAAAGACTAGAGCTATATACCTTAGTGCTCTTTTGTTCAATCTTCAGTACAAAAAAAAAAAAAAAAAAAAAGCATCCCTAAACAACCTAGTTTAGCAGTTTGGTTTTACTGGTTTTTGAAATTATATAAATTGGATCATTTTGTCACAATCTTAATTTTTTTTTTTTTTGTAAAGGAACTATATAATGGTAAGGAGAAAATGTTGAGCCATAAGAATGAAAATTTTTGCTGGCACTGAGGTAGCATCATTAAAAATCAGTAGTGGTTCTTACCACCTTTGGAGACTCAGTAGCTTAGTGGGAGATGGTCTCCGGGAACATGGATAGTTAGGGATCTAGAGAAGAACCTACCCTGGATGGAATAGTGGAGTGGGAGTAGTAGTAGTAGTATTTAGCTAGTGATATAGACTCCATTGCAGATTGATTTTTTTTTTAATATTTATTTTTTAGTTGTAGTTGGACACAATACCTTTATTTTGTTTACTTGTTGAACTCAGGGCCTCGAATGTGCTAGGTGAGCACGCTACCACTGAGCCACAACCCCAGCCCCTTCCTTTGACCTTTTGATAGGTTAACTTTGTTCTTATAATGTTTAGGCCATACCATCTTAATGAAGTCAGTAGGTTAGAACTGAGATAGATGGTCTTTGGCTATGGATACTAATGGGTCCCCAAGGAGTTTTACTTCATAACTGTGACTCTTGATGTCTTTTCTTATACTTTTAGAAAGAATATTCACGCTGGTCTCTCTGATAGGAGAGCTTTCAGTCTTGGTACCTTCCTCCTTACCAAGTAATGCTCAAGAGAAATAACATAACTATATTCAAATTTTAAAAGTATTGAGTAGCAGTTTATTACCTATTCATTGCTTGGCCATAAGATTAAAGTCCACATTCCTTAGCAAAGCAGAGGAGAGTTTCTGGTCTGGCCCCTGCATACTTCTCTAGCTCTTTCTCATCATATTTTAAACATCTTGCACTACTTACCTAATTTTGCAGGGTATATCATTCCTCTCTACCTTTTTAGTGTATATGTTATATTTTGCATATGTATTATATGTTCTATAGTACTATATTTTGCAGTGCAACAAATTATACCAAATAATACCAAAACTTGAGAAGTTAAAACAGTAATAGCAATTTGTTACATTAGTTTGTTTAGCTGAGTACTTCTGGTTTGAAGTCTCATGAAGTTGCAATAAAGTTGTTGTCACCATCTGAAGGCTTTTTAGGGGCTGGAAGGTTCCTTTTTAGGGTGATTTACCACCACACCTGTCTAGTTTGTGTTATCATTGGCAGGAAGCTCCAGTTTCTCTCCATATAGACTTCTCTGTAGAACTGCCCTCCTAAATGTAGCTCAAGCACACCACTGTTGAGAATACTAATCCTTTGTCCCCTGCTACCTAGTGCTTTCTAATAATGCTAAGTATTAGTTTACATGTCTTCTGTCCTCATTTAGTGAACAAACAGAAAAGAAATAAAAATTACATATTTGGAAAAGGTTAATCACTCCATTTCTTTTATTTTTCTTTTTTGGTACTGAGGATTGAACCTAGGGGTCTTAACCACTGAGCCACATTCCCAGCCCTTTTTAAATATTTTATTTAGAAACAGGGTCTGGCTGAGTTGCTAAGTGCCTTGATGAGTTGCTAAGTGCCTCGATAAGTTGCTGAGGCTGGCTGTGAACTCACAATCCTCCTGCCTCAGTTGAGATATATTCATCATATTGATTGCAATTTAAAGTAAAATGTTTCTTCAGTGTCTTTCAGGTTGGATGTGTTCAAATTCACAAATGGATTTGAAACCCTTACTTTGACAAATTCAGATATGTTTTGGCACTTTAGAGCAATCCACCATTCCAGAGAGCACCTTATATATTCATAAGATTCTCACAGGGCATCTCATTCAGATATGAATAATAAAAGGAATAATTCATAACGTGACTCTTAGGTATTCAGATTTTGAACTTTGTCTTGAATGACTTTATTTTTATTTATATATTAGAGATAATATCTTGGTAACGTACTTTCCATTATAATTGAACATTTACTTGTTAAAACTGTGCTTTATAATACATTTCCCCTTTACAGAAATATTTAGTAATATATATTACATTCTTAATTATAAAAAATTTATGTTAACTCAATATCTTTTTATCACAGTGCTGAGCATTGAACCCAAGATTTTGCAGATGCTAGGGAAGCTCCCTACCACTGACTTATGTATCCTTAGCCCAACTCAGTCTTTCTTTCTTTTTTTTTTTAAATATTTATTTCTTAGTTATTGGCGGACACAACATCTTTGTTTGTATGTGGTGCTGAGGATTGAACCCGGGCCACACTCATGCCAGGCGTGCGCGCTACTGCTTGAGCCACATCCCCAGCCCCCAACTCAGTCTTTCAAAACCTTTTTTTTTTCCTGGCAGTGATGAGCACCCCACAGACTAAATGAGACTTCACTAATTTAAGGGGAAAAAATTAAAATACCAAAGTAAGCACATAAAATTCTCAGTCCCTTTCAAATGAATTGGAACATTAAGAATAACCTCTTTGAATTGAGTAATTCCAGCCTTCTATTCTTGCTGGTTTTGACAAGCTGCAGAGTTGATATTTATATGGCATTTATTCGTTGGGGTGAAAGAGTGGAAAGAGGCTGTTTTAGTCAGCTTTGCATCACTGTGACCAATACTTGACCAGAACAATTTAGAGGAGGAAAAGTTCATTTTGGCTTATTGTTTCCAAGGTTCACTCCTTGGTTGACTGATTCTATTGCCTTATATTTTTCAGTTGATCTCATCCTAATCAAACTCCAGATTTTAAAAATGACTTTAGGGTTTGAAGAACAGTATTGGGTACTGAGCTGGAAAACAGAAGACATGGAAATTGCTACTTTTTAATGCACTGTGTTATTTTAATCCAATTCTTTGGGGTGCTTTTCATTTCCCTCTCCCCTGTTTTACCCTTTCTTTTTGGAAAAGCTGTCTATGGAGTGTAAGTAAAGGCCTAATATTCAAATGGATGGATGTTCTTTTTTGTTTATTTCCTATAGCTCCTGAGTATTGGTGTTCCATTGCTTACTTTGAGATGGACGTTCAGGTAGGAGAGACATTTAAAGTTCCTTCAAGCTGCCCTATTGTAACTGTTGATGGATATGTGGATCCTTCTGGAGGAGATCGCTTTTGCTTGGGTCAACTCTCCAATGTCCACAGGACAGAAGCCATTGAAAGAGCGAGGTATTGATTGTATAGTTCCATAGTTATTTTAAAAAATTGAGCATAGTACATTTGTCTTTTTAAAATTGTTTATTTTATGTATTTACTTATTTATTTTTATGTGGTGCTAAGAACTGAACCCAGTGCCTCTACCTGCTAGGCAAGTGCTCTACCACTGAGCTATAACTCCAGCCCCATACATTATCTTTTTGAGATAATGTTTATTTCTTCATTTATATTTAATGAAGATGGAAAAATATTGCCTTGAAAATTCTGAATTTTTAAGCATTCCATTTTAATTTTAGATGTTTGTTTAATATGTAAGGATAAAAGATAGGTTTCTATTAAATGCTAGACCTTTGAAAACTAGATTCCAAATTTCAATTTCTTTGATAATGTATTATTTTCTCCAAATCTATTGAGAGGAAATAATATATCATGAGAATAGATATTTCTGAAGGTTATGAAAAATCGAAAAATTGGTAATAAAAGGGAAATGGTTAAGTGGCTTATGATAAACCTATTTTTATGTAATCATTACAATTTTTTTAATCATTAAAATGTTTATATAATGAAACAGAAAAGATGATGTGAAAATGCATAATTTGGGCTATTTGATCTCACCTGTTAAAGGATATGTGTGTGTATGCACATGATCTTGGTTTTACATTTGCTATCTAACTTTGGCAAGTTACTTAATACTGGCTGATAGAATTTTCTGACATGTAGGAAATGATTTATATCTGCATTGTCCGATTCACTAGCCAGTAGCCACATGTAGCTTTTGAGTGCTTAAAATATGGCTTATACAAAGATGGCACATACCTGTAATATTAGTGGCTTGGGAGGGTGAGGCAGGAGGATCTCAAGGTCAAGGCCAGCCTCAGCAACTTTGTGAGGCCCTATCAACTTAGTGAGGCCTGTCTCAAAAAATAAAAAGGGCTGGGGATGTGACTCAGTGGTTGCCTCTGAGTTCAGTTCCTGGTGTGGAAAAAAAAAAAAAAGTCATGTGATTAACTGAATTTTTAATTATAGCCATATATTGCTGGACAGTGTAACTCATAAAATATAGAAATTATAGTATGTACCTTATTTAGTTGTGAAGGTTAAATTATAATTCATGTTAAGTGTTCCTGACACATAGCAAGCACCATGTATATTTTTATTATATATAAATAGGAAAGGAAAGAAATATAAAAAAGTTAACCATGGTTATCTTTTGATAATGGTGTTGTATTATGTTCTTTCTTTATTCTTTTTAATTTTTCAATATTGAATATGCAGTATAATCTGAACTAAAATTTATTTGTGAATACTTAAGATATAATGTTTGTCTTTCTAGGTTGCACATAGGCAAAGGTGTGCAGTTGGAATGTAAAGGTGAAGGTGACGTTTGGGTCAGGTGCCTTAGTGACCATGCAGTCTTTGTACAGAGTTACTACTTAGACAGAGAAGCTGGACGTGCACCTGGAGATGCTGTTCATAAGATCTACCCAAGTGCGTATATAAAGGTTAGTTGCAATTTAATTTGAATATTTTAGGCTACAAACCTCTTTGTTGCTTCAAGAACTGAAGTGGAGGTGAGAGGAATAGAAAAATGTTTTACATTGATACATAATAAAAACTTGTGCCAGGTGCAGTGGCGTATACCTGTAAAGCCAGCTGCCTGTAATCCTAGAAGATCTGGAGGTTGAGGTAGGAGGATCATGAGTTCAAAGACAGCCTTAGCAAATTAGCAAATCTCTAACAACTCAATGAGTCAAATATAAAAAAAAGGAGTGGTGATGTGTCTCAGTGGTTAAGCACCCCTGGGTTCAATCCCTGGTACAAAAAAAAAAAAAAAAAATTGTGGGTTTTGTGGATGTATATGTGAAAACACCTTTCATGGAGGTGTTTATTGATATATCAGTTATATCTAGTTTCATGGCTTGCCTTTGTGTCTTTCTCTTTTTTTTACAGATTTGTTAAAATTTTTTGGAGTAATATAGACTTGAAAATATTGAATGAAACCTCCAAACTTATATTCCTTTGACATGGAAATTGGCAAAAATCCAGACTGCAATTTCAGGGTTTTTTTTTTTTTTTTTTTTGTAGTGGGGATTTAACCCAGGGGTGCTTTACCACTAAGTCAGATTCACAGTCCTTTTATTTTTTATTTTGAGACATGGTCTCACTAAGTTGCTGAGGCTAGTCTTGAATTTGTGATCCTCCAGCCTCAGTCTCTCAGGTCACTGGGATTATAGGTGTGCACACCACAACACCTGGCATTTAAAAAAAAGAAATGTTTATTTTTAGTTGTAGTTGGATGCAATACCTTTATTTTATTTATTTTTATGTAGTGCTGAGGATCAAACCAAGGGCCTTCACACATGCTAGGCAAGTGCTCTACTGCTGCCACAACCCTAGCCTGGGACTGGGGTTGAACACAGGATCTTGTGCAAGCTAGGCAAGTTCTCTTCCACTTAGCTACACTACCAGCCTAGACTTTCTTCTTGGCCAATATTTGGGATTTTATGGAAGGGAATTCTAAAATCAAATGCTTTTCAAATCAAGACCCTGAGAAACCTGAGATATTTTTCACTGCTTATTACAAATTACATATTCAACTCAGTTTTGTTTATAACATACACTGTTCTTAGATGAGAAAAATGGTTGTGATTATGCCAAATACGTTTTTAATTTCAGACTTTTCAGTCATCCTGAACATCTTTGTTATCAGCTGTTGTACATTAGTGGAATTAACTGTATCTTAGTACTTATTCCTAGGAGGTTGCATAAGATACAAATACTATAATTAGATAGAAACTATGAAAATGGAAGTGCTTAATTACCTTACAGTGGTGAACCTAATATACCATTTTTGGTTATGGTTCAGTTAAAGGATATTGTCTTTTTTTTTTTTTTTTTTTTAATGTGAAACTTTCAAACATAGCAAATACAGAGAAAATAACAAACCTCATGTACCTATCATCTGCTTTCAACAATTACTAACATTTTACCAATCTTTGTTTATTCATGTAATTTTCCCACCCTTATCCTCCTGGAGTAATTTAAAACCAATTCCAAGATTATACTAGTTGGCTTATAGAGTAATTCCACATGAATTTCTAATTCATGAAGACTTCTAAAAACATAATCACAATGTTGTTTTTAACGAACAAAATTCACTGTGATTCCCTGTTAAAATTTTTGACAATAGAGAATCAGTTATAGTTTTGGTATATTAAAACAATAGAATAGAATAATAAATTATTGTTATATCTATTGATAGGATATTCAGGGCATATAAATAGTGTATGATCACATTTTTGTTAAAATGTCTGTGCAAAATGTTCTACCAGGAACTATCTCTGGGAGTTACTTTGTTTTTTTTCTAATTTTTCTACAAGGAATTTTTATATTTGATTATATGTCCCTTGTTAGTATTTTTAATGCTTTGTGTTTCCTTATATACTTTGTAACCCATTTTGTATTTGTTGGCAAGTTTGTTTTGAAAGAAATAATTCAATTTTTATTTTTTCCTGTGAAATTGCTTTTACTCATAGGGCAATTTTGCCTGGCATCTGGCATCCACATTTCAGAATCTAATCTTATAATCACAAGGTAGGGGGATTTTGAAGAAATTGCATTCCAATCCCCAGATATGCTCAGGGCCTAATTCTCATTGTGTAGGTTTCTCTGCTACTTAACCTCTGCTATGGGCAATTATTTTTTTCCTATGTGCATTTCTACCAGCACTTGGTTGATGGGCAGGTGGCTAGTTGTAGCCCTCAGAGTGCTTGGCTATTGTCCCTTTCCATATTACTCCAAGAAGGTGAATTCCTGGCTTTTACCTCTGCTTATGGTCTTGTTATCCCTAGTGCCTTTGTCTTTAGTCTCTGATCTTCACGGTGGGTTTTATCTGTGGGTTGTTTCATTTATGTCTATTTATGTCTATTCCAAATATTACTGCTATATGAATATTTGTTTCTAAGTTTTTGGGTAAATGTATATTTTCATTTTGTTGAACATGTACCTAGAAGTAGAATTGCTTTATTGTAAGGTGACTGTGTATTTACCAAACTTTTCTAAAGTGATTGTCATTTAACATTTTCACTAACAATATATGAGGGTGTCAGTTTCTCCACATTCTCATTAACACTTGTATATGTTTTTTGATTTAGCCTTCCAAAGGATGTGAAGCAGTGTCTCAGTGTAATTTTGATTTACATTTCCCCAGTGGGTAATAATGTTAAGCATCTCTGTGTACTGTTGGCCATTTGTATATCTTTGGAGAAATGTCTGTTCAAATCTTTTGACCATTTTTCAACTGGGTTCTTTATATTGAGTTCTAAGAGTTCTTTTTATATTCTGAGTACTAGTCCCTATCAATACATGATTTGCAAGTATTTTCTTCCATCTTTTGGGTTGTCTTTTCATTTTCTTTCCCTTCCTCCCTTCTTTTCTCTCTTTCTTTTTTTATTTGTATGCGGTACTGAGAATCAAACCCAGTACTTCACACATGGTAGACAAGTGCTCTACTACTGAGCCACAACCCCAGCCCTCCTTTCTTTCTTAACAATAAACTTGTATTATCTCATATATTTCTCTGGGTCACAGGTGGAGGTAACTTAGCTGGGTATCTCTGGGTCAGGATCTCTCATAAGACTGCAATCAAGGTATCAGCCAGAATTAGAGTAGTTTTAAGACCTGATATAAGCCATAGAAATTAATACTTTGCCTTGTAGGCCTCTCTGTAGTGCTGCTGAGCACATGGCAGCTGACTTTCCCTGGACCAAGGCTCCAAGTGAATGAAAGAGACAGGGTGAACAAGAAAGATGCCACATTTTTATTTTTTTAAGTAATCAAATCTCATGATTAACATTCCATCACGTTTGCGCATTCTTTTTATCAGAATCAAGTCACCAGGTTCAGCCCACATTTAGGGAGAGACTTGTATTATGCAAGTATGTGAATGCCAAGAGATGAGAATCTTTGGGATTCATCTACCACATGTCCTCTGGCTCTTAGTGGTTCATGTTGCTCTCACATGCAAAATGGGCTCACCTTCTCCCATAGTTCTCCAAGTTTCATCCCATTACAATCAGAATATGCTAGGTTGTAAGGCAGTATTATCAGTTCTAAAATTTTGGTGACTTCAAATAGCATAGTTCTATTTCTCAATCATACTGCCTATCATGTATTGGGTAAGGATTCTTCCCATGTTGTCCTCATTCCGGGAGTCTCCAGCATTACTGAGCCTGGAGGAAAAAGAGAGCAAATTAATCACTGGCTAGTAAAGGCTTCTACATGGGCATGACGTATCTTACTTCTCATATCATATGCGTGCATAATTTCAAAGACACAAGGAAGTTCAAAGCTTTAAATGAAATAAATGTTTGACTTTTGTTTTCTCTTTATTGGCATTAAAATATTTTATATTCTGAGTACTAGTCTCTATCAATGCATGATTTGCAAGTATTTAAACCTCTTGGGGGTTTAAAGGACATTAATAGCTGCAGTGGGGAGCTTTTGAGCCTGTTCTGATTAAGGTTGTTCAGTGCCCTCCTTCTCTTACCAAAAAACTGCCAGTGAAAGCCGAATTATGGGAAAAGATCTGGAAAGCTGACTGAGGGACCAGGCTGTCTTACAAAGATTGTCCCTTTTCTAGTTCCTAGGAATTCAACAAGTCAGTCTATGGTTCAGTGTGGTTTTGATATTCCAGGTTTAACATTAGGTTTAGGTGTTTTGGTCTGAAGGAGCAGCTGCTACCAGTATCTTGCTGATTTCTTTGTTAATGTCAAAAGTACAAATGGAGAAATCCTTTCACTTTCTTAATAATCTGATTTGTAACACTAAAGTTTTTTTTAATTTTTAGTTTTGTTATAGTTCAGTTCTATTTTGGTTGCTTTTAATGTCATATTTAAGAAAGTATTATCTAAATGAGGTTTGATGAAAAATCAGTTCATAAGCAACTTAGTTGAGATCCTGTCTCCAAATAAAATATAATAAAAAGGGCTGGGGATGTGGCTCAGTGGTAAAGCATCCCTGGGTTCAATCCCTGGTTCAGGGGTGAGGGTGGGGGAAATAAAACCCCAACCCTGATGTTTCTTATGTAGTGACAATGCTGTTTGTTAAATTCCTTCAAATAGCAAGAATGTTAAGTGCTCAGTTTTGTTCTGAATCTAAAACTACTCTAAAAAGTAGTTTATTAATTTTCTTCTTTCTTAAAGTGTTTATGTATCTATTCAGCTCTTAAGATGTTTATGCCTGCTTTGTGCCATGCTAGGTAACATGCCTTCTAATGGTCATAGCCCAGTAGAAAAGTTCACAATCTAATGAAATCTTGAGAAAGTCCTGCTTTTTATTGGGGGCATTGTGAGATTTCTGATTTCTAGAACCCAACTTTATCATGATCTCTGTTTTGAAGTTTTTTTTAGGACTTTGTAGGTTTGTCAGGTAATACATGTATATTTGAAAAAATCATATCTCTTTAAAGAATAGGATAGTCCAAAGTTTTGTATTTCATTGATACTAATCAAGAAAGATTTTTTCATAAGATAGCTATTGAGTAGAAAAATAAATAGGAATATGATTGCTACTTGGAGGGATTTACTATTGTATATTGTTATGGTTTATGTAAATACTGTGGTTGAAGACCATCAGAACTTGTTCAAGCATTTGAAAATTTATGGTTTGGGTTCTAAAGCTGTTGTCTATCACCAAATAGTAAGTTATGCATTCTGTTTCTTTTATTTTAATCGTAATTAAGTTTGCTTCTGTGCAGCTCATTTAGCTGCATACCAGATAATTTTTTTTAATATTTAGTTTTTAGTTCTAGTTGGACACAATACCTTTATTTTATCTATTTATTTTTTATGTGGTGCTAAGGATCCAACCCAGGGTCTCGAACGAGCGCTCTACTGCTGAGTCACAACCCCAGCCCACCAGAGAATTTTTAAACAACTGGTTGACTTTTGAATAGGGAATGTGACTACATGGTTTCAGAGATTAAAATGATTTAAAAAATGGTTGACATGAGCAGCCTTGCTTCTACCCTCCACCTCATCTTCTTTTCCTAGATGACAGCTTTTGTGTAATCTTCTAGTGCTTTTTAAACTTGCAAATAAATGTATTATTTTAGGATGTTGGCTTTTTCCCAGAAAGAGTGATATGAACTATTATCCATAATTTGTTGTGTATTGAAAGGACATGGCAATATTTTCATGATAAAAGTGACATCAGTCCCTTTCTTATTATACCAGTCCTTGGCTTCCTTGAAAGAGAACACTGGAATTACTGGTCAGCCAGCTCCTCCTTAACACATACCGAAAGATGGCTACTGGTGAGGCCAAGAACAAAATAATAAGTAACATTTATTGACAGTTTACTCTGCCAAGTTTACAGTAACCCTATGAAAGTATGTACACTTAGTACTCATTTTACAGATAAGAAAATTGAGGAGGCTCCAGAGAGGTTAAAAAACTTAACACATATAATAAGCAGATATCAGAGGTGGGATTCAAAGCTGGTTTTTTTTTCTTTTAAAATCATAAATATTTTCAAACATATAAACTAGTTCAATGAACTCCAGAAATGATAAAGAATGGGAACAAAAGATGTTGACCAGGAGACTATAGCCATCAACTCCAACCTAGAGACAACTCACCAATTTGGTTATGAAGAGGGGGTAATTTCACAGATAGGTGGCTTTTCACAAGGACAGTACAGCGGACCCACACTTAACTAGGTAAAGAATGCTGAAGTTCGTGGCAGCCAGATTCCTAATAGTAAAATGTTCCTTTTGGTGAGTTCTAAGCCAGCCTTCCTAACTAGTGTTATTCTAGTTATAATCTATATAGAAATTAAAATTTTTAGTTAAATCTCATCTAGTGGGAGGTAAAATGAAGCTGTGAATTTTCAATAACTTACTCATTGGATTTTGATGTATTAAATCTTTTCCAATGGGTTCATAACATTAAACAGATTTTTTTTTTTTTTTTGAAAGGTCTTTGATTTGCGTCAGTGTCATCGACAGATGCAGCAGCAGGCGGCCACTGCACAAGCTGCAGCAGCTGCCCAGGCAGCAGCCGTGGCAGGAAACATCCCTGGTCCAGGATCAGTAGGTGGCATAGCTCCAGCTATCAGTAAGTATGCTCTTGATTTTTTTTTTTAATATAATAGTGGCATTTTATCTTGATTCACTCAGTTGATCAGTTCCCTTAAGCAGTAATAGAAATATTTTTTTTTTCCCCTGGGATGATAATAGTTGCCCTTGTCTAGGATAGAGCCATTTGTGTTCTTTTTGTATCAAAAGGGAGTTTGGGATAAAGGGGGCTATTATTATATTGTTCTGTCTCCCCCTTTTTATTGATTTTTTTTAATGATTTCTGCCTCACCAGTCAGGGTGGGTTATAATCATTGAAATGCTTGGCATTATTCTTCTAAGAAAAGCATATTTCATTTTCAAAATTGGACACCTCTCTGATTTTTTTTTTAAAGTATGCTAAGCATGGAGAGAAAACTGAGTGAGGGTGGTATTTTGATAACTTGTAGACTTTTTTTTAATTTTAGGGTAAAATTGAACTGTGTGCCAGGTTTCACACTGATGGGGAATTTTTTACTGCAGAGTTAAACTCCTGACTATAGACTTTTATGATGGAAACACGTGGCACCCATCTTCCACGTCTGAAGGCATAACTAGTGATTCATTCAACCCCTGTTCTTAACCTCTTCAGTGTGGTAAGCAAATCACACTGGCTAAGAAAACTGCAGTGGCCCTGCAGGTTTCTCTACAGTACATGCAAATTCTTCCCATTAGTTTCATGGTAATATTGATATATGCAGATGACTATATGACTGTGTGTTTTGACTGAAAAATTAGATGCAGAGTCTCCATTGTGTTCAGGAGTTTACAGTTTAGACATAGATAAGACATTCATTGAGAGTTTCATCTTTAAAAAAGAAATCGAGCACCTGAACGATTAATTTGCTAGCTTTGATGTTATAAACATGTTTTTTCCTAAAGAATTCAGAACTAGTATTCACTTTCTTATTCTCATCTAACTGCCCCCATTGCATATTTTATACTGTGAAATTGCAAGATAAACCATCATCTGGGTCATCTAAGGTGTATTAGTGGAGCTAGGCATATTAACTCTCATTATTAGTCATGTCTTACTGTAAAATAGGCTGCTTAGATAAACAGTAAGGTTCCTAGAATCAACCTGTTTATGTATACTACCTCTTAAAAGCAAGTTTCTTATCCTTTCACCTCCATTTCTAATGAGAAAAATAGCTGGGGTGTTATTGGATTATAGTAATTTACTTTATAATTGGAAATACGTAGAAGACACTTGTGGAATGTAAACTGCCTTAACCAAAAGTTTTCAGTTCCTATTGATAAGGTTTAGCTCTACTGTTACCTTTTGCCATTTTGACAGAGAAATTTTATACTGAGGAAAATAAAGTAGAATGTAGGGAGGATGGGAAGAGATCACCATGTTCCTCTAACGTCTTCCAAACTTTTTCTGTTAGGTCTCTCAGCTGCTGCTGGCATTGGCGTTGATGATCTTCGTCGCTTATGCATACTCAGGATGAGCTTTGTGAAAGGCTGGGGACCGGATTATCCAAGACAGAGTATCAAAGAAACGCCTTGCTGGATTGAGATCCACTTACACCGGGCCCTCCAGCTCCTAGATGAAGTACTTCACACCATGCCTATTGCAGACCCACAGCCTTTAGACTGAGGTCTCTCACTGTGGGGGCCCTTAACATTATCAGGATGGTGGACTATAAGATACAATCCTGTTTGTAACCTGAAGATCTATTTCATTTTTGTTCTGCTTTATCTTTTCATAAAGGGTTGAAATGTGTTTGCTGCCTTGCTCCTAGCAGACAGAAACTGGATTAAAACAATTTTTTTCCTATTTAGAACTTTTCAGGCATGGGGCAGACTTTGAAGATCAGGAAGAACTCATTCTTACTAAGTCTTTATCAGTTATGTATGAAGGAGTCATTCCAGTGCTGGAAAATTTAGCCCTTTAAAATGTCTTGGAACCTTTTATGTGCAGAACATTGGTATGTGTGTTATTCTACAGAATAAATTCAATATTATTGATTTTAAAGACAGAGAAGTTCTCAAAGTTAATTCACCTATGTTATTTTTTGTGCAAATTGTTATTGTTGAACATACTTTACTCCAAAATATTGTGCCATGCAGGTGAGTTAATTTTACCAAGAGCAACTTTACTCTGTATTTTAAAAAATAAGATAGTAATGTATTATAACCTTTTATCCAAAATATTTTTTTGCAAGTTAAACTAGTGAAGATGATTTTAATTCAGATTGTCTTGCAACTTCAGTTTTATTTTTGCCAAGGCAAAACACTAATCTGTGTGTATATTGAGAATTCCTTAAAATTACCAGACAAAGAAATGTAACAGATACTGAATTTGTTATCCCTATTGGGTGACTGTTTATCAAGAAGTACACTTTTGCCCTGTTAAACAGTAGTCATATTCTTCTGTATATCTAGGCACAAGGGTGGTTTCTAAGAAGCCTAGAAGAGGAATTTCTTTTCTTTCCTTCATTAATTCATAGGGAAAGGTTTTGTATTTAAAAAAAAAAAAAACACTAAAAGCAGTGTCACTCTACCTAATATCTCACTGTTCTACAATGGTGCAGTGCTTAGACTAAATAATGAGTGTGTTGGAAACTGCTAAATTCTCTGTTAAATACTGTGCAGAATAATGGAAACATTGCAGTTCATAATAGGTAGTTTGGATATTTTTGTACTTGATTTGATGTGTGACTTTTTTTGGTATACCGTTTAAATCATGTATGTTATGATATTGTTTAAAATTCAGTTTTTGTATCTTGGGGCAAGACTGCAAACTTTTTTATATCTTTTGGTTATTCTAAGCCCTTTGCCATCATTGATCATAACAATCGGCAGTGACTTTGTATAGAGAATTTAAGTAGAAAAGTTGCAGATGTATTGACTGTACCACAGACATAATATGTATGCTTTTTACCTAGTTAGTAGCATAAATAAAACTGAATCTCAAGTTGAACTCTAGGTTTGATTTTTAAAATTTTGTTCTTTTGCACTTTGAGTCCAATCTCAGTGGCAAGACACCTTCTACTAAGTGACAGGCAACAGCCAATTGTATTGGGCAGCTTTGGTTTTTCCTTCACACTCTACCAGGACTTTCCCATGGATGTTGTTATCGTGTGTAGAGTATTTTTTTGTTTTGTTTTGTTTGCTTTGTTTTAAACTTTTACTGTAGCACAAAAAAAAAAAAAAAAGCCTGTTTGTCAATAGAAAATAGATTGTCTACAAGATAAAGTAGTATGAAATAAAATCAAGGATTATCTTTCAGATGTTTTTAGTTTTTGCTTAGAGGACTTCTGTAAGCTTTTAAAGATTCTTTAAGGTGTGTTATACATTTGAACTCTAGAAACACTTAGGCATAGTGGCCCTCCTGTATCAGCTGAAATGAACAAGTCTTTGGCCTTGCTCAGAAGGTCTTAATAAGACAGTTCTAGAAACCACTGTTTATTGCTGTGATGAAATATAGCTCTTGATCAAAATTACATGTCCTATTTTTAAAACAACTTCTCTTGAGTATTCACAGGTACTTTTGGTAAAGACCCAATTTTCAACTGTAAATTTGGTGATTTTTCAGGGTTTCTTTTTGGGCAGAATTATAAAAGAATATCTTCCCTATAAATTTTATCTGTAGGTCCATTTTCCTATGAATGAGGAATAGGAGTGAGAGGAGAGAGTTTTAGAATAACAGATTTTTTAAAAAATCCAGATTATTTAATTAGAATCTTAACCATGCAGTGGTATAACCTGTGGCTTCCTTTTCTACTTTAAGGAAGGTTTTCATGTTTAATCATCTTCATAACATATGTGGAAAATATTTGCTGAGAAATATCTTTTCAAAGCCAAGCTACCATTCTTGGTTTCTTTCTACTAAGAGCCATAAAATATAGAAATACTTTTAGTTATTAGTTGCTTGTATTTGTACCTAGATTGTCACATGCTTTTGAGAAAATATTTAATATGTTATGAATTATTCCCGACAATGTGGCTGTTAAACTGTATTTCAATTTCTTAGAGGTGGTCATCTCTGAGTAAGACTAAAGACTCTCACTAGGCTTACAACTTTACGTCTACTTTAGGATAAAATAGTTTCTACAGTTCTTAGAGTTTGATTATAATGTGGGTATGGTTCTAGGTGGGTTTCTGTAGCTAATTCATATCTCAAAGTCTTTCAGAATGTTGAATTCCAGTGAAAGCTGAAAGAGATGAACCAGGTACATCCAGAGAAACCCATTCTACTTTTGTCTTGTGCCTTTATGTGCATTATCAAAGGGAATTCTTAAGGGGATTGCCTTTTTTGCCAAGGAGCAGATGTTTTTGTGGGTTGAGTCTTTTTTTTTTTTTTTAATAATTTACTGCCCCTGGTATACAAAGATAATGATGATAAATCACTGCCATATAACCTTGTTTTTCTAGAAACATGGCTTGCTTGGATTGCTGTAACCACTAACTAGGTTGCCAATCCTATTCTTCCTGTAAATGGTACAGGGTTACAGATTGAAGGATCTTGCTTAAGTTTAACTATACCCGAACATCCAGATAAACAACACATTATTATCTGTGTTGTAAAAATAATACTTGGAATTTTAAGCAAACACCACATTATTGGCTATGTCTTATTTCAAAGTTATTTATTTTAAGCAAACACCACATTATTGGCTATGTCTTATTTCCCTCATTTTTATGAGGGAGGATGGTATGGTTTGTAATAGTAATTTTGCAGTTTTGGAGGAAAAGTAAAATATCCTGTCTTTCTTATGATAAATTCTTATTTTAAAAGTTTATTGTTAATTGTAGGAAGGTGAATTGCAGGTATCTTTTTGATTATGGCCATCTGGGAAACGAAAATTTACATTTTCCCCCTAATACTCCCTAAATATCTCTGGAGGCAAAATATTTTTGCTCCTGATCTGGTGGTAACTGGTTAAGAGTCACTAGCTGTTTTATGCAAAGTCAATTAAGTTCAAACCCTTTTTGAAGGAGCAGTTTTATTCTCTGAAAAGGGAAGAATTCTTTTTAACTGATTCTATAGTTTGCTTCCTTCATCAGTCATTTTATTAGCATTTGATTTAATGACAGTAAATTGGCAAAATGGTGAATTTAGGTTATGAGGTAAATGACTACGTGAGAGTAATTACATGTGAAGTTGGCTAACAACTTTTGTAGGTGGGACCTGGCAGAGATTAGCAGCTAACACTGCGTGAAGAAATGCCTTTAAAAATTAAAAAAAAAAAAAATTAAGGCAAAACTCATCTTGTTGCAGGTAGCAGTCTGTAAATAATCTTCTAAATCCTGCTTTGCAAGATTATTGAGAATAGGCTGGGAGGATCTTAGGCAAGTCTTTCCATTCTTTTCCTTCTGAAAACTACGTAATTTCTTCTCTTAATTAATATACTAAGAAGGATGTAAAAAGTCAGTGGCCTTATTCTTATTAGCATCCGTGGCCCAGCCTTATTCCTAGCACTTGTCCCAGTGTTGCTAGGTTGTTTATCTGGTATCACTATGGGATGAAATTTTCCACAAACTTGCCTTACTAAGCAGTAAAACTTTTTAAGCTATTTTTTTGATGGAGTTATTCAATCTGTATATCAGAGAATATACTGAATATAACATTTCTTTTGTACTTAGCTGTCTGTGTAGACTTCAGGAGCTTCTAAGATTAGACAAAACTGTTTTCTCTTTACTAAATGGTCCCAGACTGCTCTGGTTTTGAATTTTCAGTCATTTTCTCTTCTGGACTTTTTTCTTTCTGATAGCTGCCGTTTCCTGTGTGCCTCTCCTTAATATTTTCTTCTTTCCTTTCTATTATTTCTAACTGCTTGAGCAAGGAAACCAGATAACCAGAATTTTTAGATCTTTCTTTAAAATGGAAGTACAAATTCTGGGACAGGACTCAAAAGACGTTCTTCTGTCAGGTATTGAAAAGGACTTCAGTGCATTGGCGTTTGACATCAGTTTGACTACTTCCACTCTTCTCTGATTCTTGCTGAGTTTCAGGTGGTTGAGGTAGAGAGAAATGAGTCATATTCATATTTTCCCCCTTATGTTTTGAAAGGTTTTATTGTTTCCAATTAAGTGCTGCTCATACAAAAAATGGGGTTACAAAGGTTCCAAAATTAGCATCAACAGCCAGAGGCAGTACTGTTGCTTAGAGGACACCAGCAAACTAGACACACAACACAAACTTCAGAAATTAAGAGGGTCTTTTTTGTTTTGTTTTGGTGTTCTCTCAGCTCTGCCTTCCTCCTCTATACTTTTGACCTACAGGTGCCTTTATGAAAATTGAGTGACTGATAACCTGCCCCAAGGAGTAACTAAAGTAACCGCTGATGTTTTCAGGGATTTTAACATCAGACTTGAATGAATGAAAGGACCCCCCCCCCACACACACACACCCCTTAATGTGGGAAGACTAAGGAGAAAACTTAGGTGAAGACAATCATTTCTCTCTGTGGATATGGGTACTTTTCACATAGTTTATTTAAGAAGCATTTTCAGTAAGGCCAGAGTTCATGTTCATGTTCAGTCTGAAACTAATGGCTCCTGGTTAGGCCAGACATTTGCACTCTTTAGTTTGTGCTCTGCCACTAATTTGATGTGTGACCTTGGGTAAGTCATTTACCTTCTCTGGGCCTCAGTTGCCTCATCTGTAAAATGAGGGAGTTGGACTAGATTAATTCTTCCAGCTCTGAATTCTAAGTGACCTTGCCTACCTTGCAGCAGTTTTGTATTTCTTTCTTACCTACTCTGCTGTTTGAGGTGTGTATCGTTCCCCGACCCCCCGCCCCAGTTATTCAAGTAAGATTAGGCTTGCTATGTTATTACTGTTCTCCTGTGGACTAGAAGTTACATAATATGTTCTTAAGACTTAATTTTAACCAAAGGCCTAGCACCACCTTAGGGGCTGCAATAAATACTTTATAAGAACAAAAACCTGAGAAGGGGGAAAGCCTTCATTTTTCCATCATCTCTGTTCAAAGTTTATAAAGGCTTTTTTTCTGGGTCATGACATTCTAGCTTCTAAGAGAGTATGTGCATGATACCATCCTTATAAGTGTTCTGTACTGGTAGTTTTTTTTCAACTAAAATGGATCGAAAACCTATTGTTAATGCCTAATGGTATGAGAGGCCATTACTTTGGGTCTTTGGTTCCTTAACTCTTCTGTGCTCAAAGTGGTAATTCCTCTGAACTGCATTTGTTAAAATGGTTTATATGATTCAAAACATTACCAGTGGGTGATAATTCACTTTTATTTTGGTTCTTTCTAGGTCCATTTTGACAACTTTTGGCTGGGTCATTCCTTTCTGAGTTCTCTTCCAGTTTACTCCTAGATGAGGATAGTTTATGAATTTGGCATTTTCAAGGACCTGGGAAGAATTCTCTGAGGGTGGGTTGAAGGTGGGGGGTTGGGGAGTCCTGGTAGAGACCAGCTCTGGTAGCTGGAGAGGTTGGGATGAAACCAGCTGCTATTGCTAAGGCTGCTTGCCATTGATAGAAGGACTCATGGGCTTGGATTAGTTAAATGGCTAACCATGGAGTTAGCAAACTTCCTCCAATTTGGGGTTTTGTGTAATGGATTGAATATGTGATTTAAGGAAAAAGTGTGAATGCTTATGGATGACGAAAACCTGGTGGACTGAAGAGCCCATTTTGGAATAAGTGACTAGGGGGTTAGGGACAGATTTGGTGATGGTATTTCCCAACTCTGTCTCCTCCCGCAAAGCCCAAGGAATACAGCTATGCCAAAACCCAGAGAAGAGCCACTCTTAGCTTCTGCTTTTGGGAAAACTGGTCAGCTGAAGCTCCAGTTAGTTCCTTTGTGGCTTTCTGTATACTTTTGCCGGGTTGAAGTCTGTGGCTAAAAAAAATAGTTGAATCTTCTTGAGAACTCTGTAACAAAGTATGTTTTTGATTAAAAGAGAAAGCCAACCAAAATCATTATGTGCTCATTCTTTTTTTTTTTTTTTAAAGCTTGTGAATGTCTTGGATCTGGAAAGAGTTCCTAATCACTTTAAAAATTTTCAAACTTGAGGTGAATGTTTTCCTTTATTGCTCTGTGGCTACCAGAATGGGAAATATGACATTCCAATTATGACCTTGGAATAACAGTCCCCATTCTTTTCTTATTTCTCTCTAAAGGAGGAGGTAGAATTAGTGATTGGAGAAGATATAGGTGCTGGGAGATTATGAGAACCTGGTTGCTTAAAGAAGCAGAAATTGGAGACCCTGTCATTGCCTAACTGAGGATTAAGAAAAGCTGTTTCCCTCCCAGCTTGCCTCCTCTATGAGATGGGAATCACTGAGAGAGGTGTGTCAGGTAAGGTTCTATGGCAGTGGCTTATAAATATCATGACCACATCAATATTTCTGATCTCGCTGACATAGAGTCTCAGAGAAACTCCTCACCTAAAAAGTTTGTAGTTGTTTTAGGGGAGTACTTGAAGAAAGTAATAGACTGGCATTCAATCACTATTTTTGAGGAAGAAAAAAATCCTTTGTGGAGTACTGCAGGAGAAAGGGAAGTTTGTATAGTCTTCATTTCTCTTTGCCCTTTGTTCTTGATCCTTAAATTGTTTTTTCCATCTCCCCTATCATTATAATTATCACAAACGACAGTCCCAGAAGTTGAAATGTTCTCAACCCCCCTTCAAGCCTTTTTAATTCCCATTGTCTCACTGATAAATTGCAGCGCCCTCTTCCTTCAGCTCTAAAAGAGTAATTCCATTACTTTTGACCCTACTTTTGGGGTGTCTTTTAAATCTGTATTTTGATATAGTTCTGTAGGGCACTATTTATTGTCAATAGATGGATAGGATGGGTTCAGGGAGACCACAGAGTAATTGCTAGAAGATCTACCCTAAAAGAATGGCTAAAGGAACTTTTTTCTTTCTAGCCATAAAGGAAATGACAAAAGAAGGAAAGTGGAATATCAATATGAAAGAAAAAAAAAGGGTCAGTAAAAATGTGGGTAAATAGCTTTGTGTAGTGGTGCACACCTGTAATCCCAGCAGCTTGGGAGACTGAGGCAGGAGAGTCGTGAGTTCAAAGCCAGCCTCAGCAAAAGCAAGACACTGAGCAACTCAGTGATACCTTGTCTTTAAATAAAATAAAATATAGGGGATGTGGCTCAATGGTTGAGTGAAGCTGAGTTCAATCCTTGGTACCCTGCCCTCCAAAATCACATACAAAAAGACATTAAAAAGATCCAGGGGATTTCATCCCAGGGATACAAGGTTGGTTCAACATATGGAAAGCAATAATTATAATTCACCACATAAATAGACTTAAAGACAGTAATCACATGATTATCTCTATAGATGCAGAAAAAGCATTTGAAAAATGAAAAAGCATCCATTCGTGTTTAAAACATGAGAAAAATTATAGATAGTAGGAATACACATCAACATTGTAGGAGCAATATACAACAAACCTAAGGCCAACATTTTTCTAAATGAAGAAAAACAAAGCATTTCCTGTAACAACTGGAACAAGACAGGGATGTCCTCTTTCACTACTTTTGTTCACTGTGGTCCTTGAAACTCCAGCCAGAGCATTTAGGCAAAAGAAAGAAATAAAAGGGATATGAATAGGAAAAGAAGAGCTCAAACTCTCTCTGTTTGCCCATGACATGATCCTATATTTAGAAGACCCCCAAATTATTCCACCAGAAAACTTATAGAACTTATAATTGAATTCAGCAAAATAGCAGGATACAAAATTAACACCCATAAATCAATTGCATTCCTATATACCAGTGATGAATTAGCTAAAAGAGAAATTAGGAAAACTATCCCATTCACAATAGTTAAAAAAAAAAAATACTTGGGGATCAATCTAATAAGAGGTGAAATGCCTCTACAATAAAAACTACAGAACACTAAAGAAAGAAATTGAAGAAAACCTTAGAAGAGAGAATGATCTCCCATTTTCTTGGACAGGCAGAATGAATATTGTCAAAACGGCCATAATATTAAAAGTACTATACAGATTTAATACACTTCCTATTGAAATTCCAATGACATTTTTCATAGAAATAGAAAAAGCAGTCATGAAATTCATTTGGAAAAATAAGAGGCCCAGAATACCCAAAGCATTTCTTAGCAAGAAAAGTGAAGAAGACAGTAGAATGAATCATAACTTTCCTATGTTCCTATAGGAATAACTTTCTATGTTCCTATAGGAATACATGACCAGTGTAATTCCACATCATGTACAACCACAAGAATGGGAATTTATACTCCATGTATGTATAATATGTCAAAGTACATTCTACTGTTTTGTATAACTAAAAATAATGAAGAAGAAGAAGAAAAAAATAAAGGCCACGAAACAGGAGAAATCACAATATCAGACCTTAGATTATACTACAGAGCCAGACCTTAGATTATAGTACAGAGCTGTAATAACAAAACCAGCATGGTATTGGCACCAAAACACACATGAAGATCAATGGAATAGAAGACACAGAGAAAAACCCACATAAATACAGTTATCTTCAACTAGACAAAGGCATCAAAAACATATATTGGAGAAAAGATAGCCTCTTCAGCAAATGGTGCTGGGAAAACTGGAAATCTATATGTAATGGAATGAAGTTTAACGTCTCTCATCAAGCACAAAACTCAAAGTGGGTCAAAGAGCTAGTCATTAGACCAGAGGCCCTGCACTTACTAGAAGAAAATGTAGGCCCGCCACTTCAACATGTTGGCTTATGAACTGACTTCCTCAACATGATTCCTAAAATGCAAGAAGTAAATTTAAAAAATCAGTAAATGGGGTGGCATCAAATTAACAAGTTTCTTCACAGCAAAGGAAATGAGTGTGAAAAGAGAGCCTACGTAATGGGAGACAATCTTTGCCACCTGCATTAATTTCCAGGGTATACAAAGAACTCAAAAAACTTAACACAAATAACACAAATAATCCAATCAAAAATGGGCAAAGGAGGGCTGGGGATGTGGCTCAAGTGGTAGCTCACTCACCTGGCATACACAGGGCGCTGGGTTCGATCCTCGGCACATAAAAATAAAATAAAGATGTTGTGTCCACCGAAAACTAAAAAAATAAATATTAAAAAACTCTTTTTAAAAAATATGGGCAAAGGAACTAAACAGACACTTCTCAAAAGAAAAAAATATGATTGATCAGCATCTCTAGCTATTAGAGAAATGTAAATTAAAAGTACATTGAGATTTTGTCTCACTCCAATTAGAATAGCAATTACCTCTTGGTAATTACAAGTAAAAATGTTGGCAAGGACTTCTGGAAAAGGGTACACTTATACTTTGCTGGTGGGACTGCAAATTGATGCAACCACTATGGAAAACAGTATGGAGATTCCTCAAAACACTAGACTGGAACCATTTGACCCAATTATCCTACTCGACAGTATGTATTCAGAGGAGATAAAATCAGCATAATATAGTGACACAGACACATTAATGTTTATAGCAGCACAAGTCAAAATAACTAAGCTATGTAACCAGCCTAGATGTCCATCAACAGATGAATGGGTAAAGATTTTGTGGTATATATACACAATGGATTATTATTCAGCCATAAAGAAGAATGATTTTATGACATTCATCAGTAAATGGGTGAACCTGGATACCATCATGAAATAAACCAATAATCCAAAACCAAAGGGCGAATGTTCTAATGAACATTTCTTGTACAATTATAATGCACAGATAAAAATATGGAAAATATAGACAGACAGTAAAAAGTATGTACAATTATCCCATAAAAAGTATTACAATTATGTAAAAAAAAACTAATAAAATTTTTTGCTCTGTGAAAGACTGTTAAGATGATGAAGTTTGGGCTGGGGATGTGGCTCAAGCGGTAGTTTGCTCGCCTGGCATGCACGGGGCGCTGGGTTCAATCCTCAGCACCACATTAAAAATAAATAAATAAATAAAAATATTGTGTCCGCCAAAAACTAAGAAATAAATATTAAAAATTTCTCTCTCTCTCTTTCACAAAAAAAAAAGATGATGAAGTTTCATACAGAGAGAAAATATTTGCAAGCTACGGATCCAATTAAGGACTAGTATCTAGAATATAAAACGTATTCTCAAAACTCACCAACAAACTAATTAAAATAGGCAAAAGGCATGAAGAGGCATTTCACCAAAGGATATAGATGGCAAATAAGTACACAAAAAGACATTCAACATCATCAGCCATTAGAGAAATACAAGTTAAAAACCACCATGAGGTATCATCACACACCTTTTGGAATGGCTAAAATGAAAAAGTGACATCATCAAACATTAGTGAGGATGCAGAGAAATTGGATCACTATACATTGCTTGTGAGGATGGAAAATTGTGCAGCCACTGTGGAAAACACTTTGGCAGTTCTTTTAAAATTACCAAACATGCACCTACCATGCAACCCACTAACTCCTGGGTAATAAAACGCAAAGACATAAAAACATGTCTGAAATGTTATAGCAATTTAACTTGCAGTAGCTAAAAATTGGAAACCATTCAGATGTTATTCAACAGATGACTGCTTCAATAAACTGATATATCTGTGAAACACTATTCAGCAATAAAAAGCAAACTTTTGCTTTATGTTTTTTTTTTTTGTGTGTGTGTGTGTATGTGTGTGTGCCTGCCGGAATCATATCCAGGGTCTCGTGTGTGCTAAGCACATACTCTTCCACTGAGCTGCATCCTCAATCCAGCATGTGTTTGAGTGTGTTTCTGGATTTTCATTGTCTGTATATTCATGTACAGGTACCACACTGTGTTAATGGTTGATACAGTTAATTCTCTCATTGTGCTTTTTTCAGAATGGTACTATAACACAGAATTGGCATCTCAACCAACAACCTGGTCACACTTTTAAAATTCCCACTTGTGGCTCTGAGTTTTCTATTCAGTTCCATTGATCTGTTTGCATATTCTTATAAAATTACCTTACTATTTAAATTTTCATAATGTTATAATTTAATATTATAAAGTATTTATAATATACATATATTTTAATATATATATTTAATATGTGATAATACTATCTAGTAATGTGTAATATATAGCAATAATATATGTAATAAAATATTAAATCTCATAGGATCAGTGCATTTTTTGGTAAAAATTCAGAGACATAGAATACAATGTTAAAGCTTTCTTTACTGATCACATCTCACCCCATTTTGCTCCCCCGAGATAATTCTTCACAGATGATTTATATCCTTAAGACTTATTTTTTTATTCATGCATTTAATATCAATACACTTATATATGAGTATCAGACACATATATAAGTGTATTGAGTTCATTTTCTGATAACACTAATGACATCATAATACAAACATTTTTTTAAATACAAGATACCATCAATAATAATATGTACCACATGCTGCCAAGAGAATATACTGCCTGTTAAATATGACCCAATGCTATCTTTTCACTAAATTTTTATTTTACACTTATTGAAAGAGTTTTAGACTCTTTTACATGTAGTTTTTTCTTTTCTTTTTTTTTGTGTATATGTTTGTGTGTGTCCTATCTCATGTTCCTATGAAATGGAAAATATAAATGAAATCAGTTAATTGTTAATTAATAATAAATTTGCTAATGTTCAAAATGGTACTCTCCTGAGTGACTTCTAGCCAGAGTTGCTAAGATCCATATTTTCATACACTGCATTTTTCGGAGAACCAGGAATTTTGGGATGCAGCATTTCTTACAAGACTGCTTCACTACTATCTCCACATTGCTAATATTCATTCTGCAATTTTCTTTTTTGTTGTTGTTGTTGTTGTGCTGGGGACTGAACCCAGGACCTTGTGCATGCCAGGCAAGCACTTTGACATTGAGCTGTATCTCCAGTCCTTCATTCTGCCATTTTTGATTCAGGCATTTTCTTGGTCTTACAAGATATTAACAAAGTTTTCAGACAACAGATGGACCCATATTCCTTCTTCACATTATCTTTAAATGGTTTGTTAACTAAAATTTTAAGGGATCACATATTCAGGCAATATAGCTACATTTTTGACTGGCAGTGGGCCAATAGGACTTAAAAGATGCCATTGATTGTAAGCTGCCTTCTGATTTTCAAGAGATGATGAAAAAGTAACAAAGTGTGTGTCTTAGAATCCATTGATAAAATATGGATTTGCTATAGATATTGTTCTGCAACTTCTTTTTCTTACCTAATGATGATACCTAATGATATGTACAGGAGATGTAAAATTGCTATGATAAATATCTTTCACAGCCTTTTTGAGTTATATAGGACAGATATTTAGAAGGGAAATGTGCATGAAGGGATGTGCCCACTTAAGACTTGTCATTGTTCCCCCAAAAGGCCTTATTTTGCAGCCCTACCACTGTGTATTAGCATGCTTATATGTTCCCTTACCATTGCCCATATTGGATATTATTAACTTAGGAGTTGGTATCAATCACATTGTGTTAAGAGTGATGTCATACTGTTATTTTAGTTTGCATTTCCCTGAAACACTTTACATACAGAGCAGACTAAAATAATCCCCACTTACTAGCTCACCATTTCCATGTCAGGAGTCTAAACCATGGCATCTGGGTTCTCAGGGCCTTACAGGCTGAAACCCAGGTGACTGCCAGCTGCACCTCATCTGAGGGCTTGACTAGGAAGAGAATCTGCAGAATTTACTCCTTATGGTTGTAGAACTGAGTCTTGATAGCTGTCAGGTGGGAACTGCTCCTAGCTTCCAGGGGTCACTCTCAAGTCCTTACCATGTGGCTCTCTCCTCAACCTGTGTACCCTCCTACATCAAATTCCTCTCTCACTTTGAAGCTCTCAGTCTTCCCCTTTTGTGACCAGCTGCTTTCAGAGGACTTGTGGGATAAGTCTGGCCCATCCATATCATCTCCCTGTTTTGGGGACATTGTGCTATACAAGATGGCTCAGTCACAGCCATAAAAATCCATCATATTCATGGACCTGGGGTTATTTCAGGGCATGTACATGTGGGGTGCAGGAAATCCTGGGCTATTATAGAATTTTGCTCCTCATAGTCCCTGAAAGGAAGGCAAAAGAGAGGCCTTTTATATTGGACAGGAGGTTGTTTGAGGACTGCATGTGCTAGGCACGGATGTGTGTGTATGTGTGTATGGAAAGAACCGTCAAATCAAAAAGCCATGTATAATTTCCATAAGGAACTCACAGTCTGATAGCATCTTAGCAGTTGAAGGAAGCCTGGGGCATGTGACTCTGGAAGGTGTCACTTTTCCATGGAAATACCCCCCTGCACTCTCAGCTATTTCGTCTATGAGTGGGTATCAGATTTCCTTCCATTCCTGCTTAGTAGTGGGAAGGGGAGAAGAGAAAGATAAAAATTTGAAGCATGGGCAGTGCTTAACTGAAAGTCAACTAAGGCTGCTAGTATTCTGAGGGGTGAAGCAAGAGGATCAGGGATATTTCCTTGGAGGAACTGGCCTTTGAACTTAGCCTTAAGGAGGGGGGAGAATTTCAATAGGAGATACTGGATATGAAAAGGCCTTCCAGAAAGGACATAGCAAAGGCTATTTCAGGGAAGAACAAGCTGCAAGTACCTGGAACCCCAGGAGTTCAAGAATGGAGGAACAGCAGGAAAAACACGTGTTGGCTAGACGGTGATGGCGCTAAAGGAACAGGCAGAGGAGGGTGGCTTCTATAAAATGCAAGGTCAGCTTGACTTATTTTGACATTAGAATGTTCTCACCACTCTCCAAGAGGGAGAGGCTATATTCTGAGTTAATATCCCATTTTAACACCTAATATGAAAAAGAGAAACATGGGCATTTAAGCCTGGGGTAAACACAGTCATTATGGTGACCATAAAGAATCCCTGATGGACCAATAAAAAGGGAAGGAAGTCATAGGAGAACCAAGTACATCTCCACAGTGTGTAAAGAACCACCACCCCAGAAACGCAGTTGATCTTTCCTGTGACAAATGAAGCCTTTAAACTTTGTTTTAATTGAAATTGTTCTTTATACTTGTTAAGGATTGAATTGTGTCTCCCCCAAAGATGTGTTGATGTTCTAACCCCAGCCAGGTACCTGAGTGTGACTTTATTTGGGAATAGAATGTAATCAAGCAGTGGTCATCGGGGTGGGCCTTAATCCTATATGGCTGGTACCCTTAGAAGAAGAGACACGGAAGACCCTGAGCTGGGCATGGTGGCCTTACCTATAATCCCCGCTACTCAGTAGGTGAGGCAGGAGGATCACAAGTTCAAGGCCAGTGTCAGCAACTCAGTGAGGCCCTAAGCAATTTAGCAAGACCCTGTCTCAAAAAAGGGCTAAGGATTGGTTCAATGGGTAAAGTACCCTTGGGTTCAACCCCAGGTTTAAAAAACAGGGGTGAGGAAGAAGACCCGTGATGATGGAGGCAGAGATAAGAGTGCTGTAAAAAAGTTGTGCTGTATATGTGTAATAGAATCGTAATGCATTCCACTGTCATTTATTTTTTAAAAAATCAATATAAAAAAACAAAACAAAAAAGAAAAAAAAATTTTTTAAATCCTGAAAAAATAAAAATAAAAGAGAGCTGCAGTTACAAGCCAAGGAACACCAAGGACTGACTACACCACCAGTCGGGGGAAAGGTAAGGAAGGATTCTCCCTTGCAGCTGCCAACACCTTGAACTTGGATGTCTGGCTTCTAAAACAGAGAATAAATTTCCATCTACTTATATCTGTTGTGGAATCTATCCAGTCTGTGGCACTTTCTTATGGCTCCCCTAGACAATTAATACAACATTCATTCATTTTTCAAAAGTATAGCATATGCCCTCTCTGAGAAAGCCCTATACGGGGGCTTCAGGTGACTCTCTGCTAAGGGGGATGCTGGTGGCACATAAGGACCTGAATGTGGCAGATTTGGCAGGCAGCTCTCCTCTAAGGAATTAGTATCTGGCCAGGACAAGCATCATGTCTTGGGGAGACCGACTGAGAATGTAGAGCCTCAGGCTAGGAAATTCAATGCTGAGGGGGACATGGGGCTGGGTCAGAGTAAGCCTTTAAGTACTCAGGGCAGGGTTACACAGGAGGACTTCGCTTGTCACCTCCTTGGTTCCTGGAGCTGCTCAGACAGGAGGGGGAGTAAAGGTGCTAGGTGTCCTACTCCTCAATGAAAACATTATTGCTGCAGGAATCTTTCCGCACATTCACCTAAATCAGGAACTGTCTGTCACCTGGACAAGGTGTACAAGACACCTGGAGGTTAGAGGGTCTTGGCACTGGGTCAGCTAGAGGACGGAATGTGGCCCTGTGAATCTGTGTGGGACTTTTGGCGAATTCTTGAAACTTTGGTTTCTTTTTCTTTTGGAAACCAAAAGGAATACTTACCATCTTCGGTTTGGTGTTAAGAAAAATGTATGTAAAATTCTTAAGGAAGGGCCTCGGGAAAGCCCAATGAAACACAGCTACCATCATTAGGACACCCTTCATGGGAAACCAGAATTTTGTTGGGATGATCCTGGCCTTTGAAAGAGATGGGCCTGATTATGCACTTGGCAGAAAGGGGTCGTTTTTGTGTCCTGTTTGGGGATTGGTGGCCTCCTTCAGTCTCAGATCTGGTTTAGCTGTCCTGATGCCCCCTAGCACCATAGACACTCAGAGCTTGGGCGCACGTAAACCCTTCACCAGGCAGAGGTCACCTCAGTTCCTGGAAGGCTCTAATCCACGGAGCCAATGGGACCCTGGACAGGAGCCGGGTAGGCCCACTCTGAACAGAGTTTGCTTCTCAGGAGGACGAGGGATCGGGGTGGGCAGCACTAAGGGTGACTGGGAAAAAGAGGCTGAAGCGCGGTTCCACGGGAAAGAGAAGCTGAAAGCCACGGAGAAGAGTTGTGGCTTGGGAGGGGGACAGGCACCCACTGGGGTCTGAAAGCCCTTTTCCCATGTTCCTGCGGCCACCATGGGGTGTCGCTGTTGCTCCGCGAAGGGCGCGGGCGAGCGAGTACTCGGAGGCTCCTTTTTCTTTTCCTTCTGCGGCTGAGACGCGGGTCCGGGATTTGGGTACCTGGAGAAAGCGCGGCCGGCAGCGGCTGGAGTCGCTCACCTCAGTGTCCCTGCGCAGGCCCAGGCAGAGACAGGACCCGCGTCCTGCAAACCCCCGGTCGCAACCAGATGTTGCAGGGCTGCGGGGAGAAAGCCTCCGACGACTGTCCTGTGAGGTCCACGGGAGTCCTGGTCCTGGGGAGTGGCCAAGCCAGGCTTCCGTGTGCCCAGATTCTGGCCTCCCTGGGCGCAGGCCTGCTCTCTGGGCCTTGCCCCCTGCCAAGTCTCTGGTCCCCCGGACCCCGCCCCTTCCAGGGTCCCAAGGCGGGACACCGCCTCCCCACAGCTAGTGGAAAGCCGACCCTCATCCGTGTCCCATCCTAAGTCTCCGGGGACGACCAGGCCTTTCAGCTCTTCTACGCAGGAGGTGAGGGGCGCCTCTGCCTAGTCCAGTCCGTGGGCGAGGGCGACCCTAAAGGTTGGCCTGCTCTGGAGGCGGGTAGCCTCGGGGTCTGGAGACTGGACTGGGAACAGAGAGCTGCCTGACAGTTGGAAAAACTGTCCGCAGGGACTGCTCTGTGGGACGCTTCCTGTCCTCAGTTTCACTTAAACTGTGTCATTTCGGCGCTGGAATAAGCGTTGGGGTGGCCGACGGTACCGGTTTGGCCCCTAGAGGGGCATCATCTGTCCTTGGGGCAGAAGCACTAAAAGCCCCGTCTCCACGAATCCTGATGGCTTGTCGGGGATGTTAGAAAGTGGGAAGGGAGCGTCCTGTCCCTGGACCCCCTTGCTCCGGGTACCTACTCAAACCCGGGGCCACCCAGACCGCTCCTTGATCCAGTGGGCGGCCACTTCTCAGCACCTGGGTTTCCTCCTGGAGAGAGGGCCACAGGGCTGCCTTCCCTTCTTTCAGCCCGAGAGAAGTTCCATCAGGAGGGCAACTGGTGCCTGCAGTGAGCCAATGGGAGAAAAATGGGTGAAAACAATCAAACAAGAAACAAAACAAAAGGAAAACCCCCAAAGCTTGCTTCCTTAAAAGGCGAAGTGCTTTGGCTGAAGAACAAACGATGGTGTCCTAGCCTTTCCCCAGAGACATAGGTATGAAACATCTACCACTCAGCTCCAGGGACAGCTAGAGACCAAGTGTGCACAGCTGTGCACTGCTGGGGTGGGCCACGAGGGGAGAGGAGCCAGGGAAATGCGGGTGACATGCCAGCAGCTGCAGAGCCTCACGGGCTGCTGCCAGGCAGGATGACAAGCCTTGTGCCACCAGATCTAATATTTCAAGGAAAGGCGGAAACCTGTAATTTTTATTGATGTTTCCCAATGTTGAAATATTGGCGAATGTTTTAAAAACTGTCAGACATTGTGTGCCAATCCAAACAGGTCTGAGGGCCAAGATGAAACCTCCGGCTGCCAGTTGGTTGACCCCAGACCCAGACCTCTTTGAGGTGTGTGTGCAGTCTGCTGGCTCCTGACCAGCCGTGTCTGCAGGAGGCGGGAAAACCTCTGGACACTGCGCTGGCTGCTCTCCAGCTATCACACAGCTAGAGGATGCTGAAATAGTTCATTTGGAGGCATAGATGTAGGAAGAATTTTCTGGAGAGTTGGCACCTATCTTTTCCAGTGTCTCCCAGGAACAACTTGAAATAGCTTAAGTGCCCTGCAGTGGCACAGGGGTGACTGTAAACTGGTGGCCGTTTCTCTCAAAGCCTGTTTCATAATCTAATATGAAGGGGTCCAACCGGACATTCCCAATGAACCCTCATTGGCTCTAGGGATTTTTTTCTTCTGGCTAGGGAGTGGAAGGGAGCTTTTGCAACACGATATTAAACTGTAACAGTTTCACTACTGGTTTTCACTGACTCTCTAGGGTTTCACAGTCTGAGGTGGTGCAAGCCTCAGTTGTAATTTAAAATTTTCTAGTAGTCACAGTAAAAAATTAAAGAGAAATGGGTGAAATAGATTTTAATGATGTTTTATTTAATGCAATATATTAACATCAGTTCAATATGAAACTATTAAGAAGATATTTTACATTATCTTTTATACCAAGTTTTGGAAATCCATTGCATGTTTTACACTTACATAACTTAAGTGCTCAATTGCCATGTGTTTACCATACTGGACAGTGAAACTCCAAAGCAGGAAATGCCAACAATTGTCACATTCCCAAGTGATACCTAAGCAGTAAAAGAATTCTGCATTCCTCCAGTGAGTGAAAGCAGTGTATATTCTCCCCACTCCCCCAACTTCTGAATTTTTCTTTCCAAGGAAAAAAGGTCTTCTTCGGGAAGGATGGGCATACTGTGTTCAGTTTATCCAGCATGCACTGCACCTCTGTCCACCTCAGGCCATCAGATAGCATCTGTATCCGCCATGTGTCCGGCAGCTCTGGAGACAGCTTGGAGAAGGCAAGACCTGCAGGGGAGAGATGAAGAGCCTGCTCTGGGATTTTCAGCTGGCTCTGCTGAAGCATGTCCTCCAGCCTCGGCCACCCCCGTCAGCCCTGAAGGGACCAAGGGCAGTTGTGAGTAGAAGAGGGCACTGAAGGAGAGGAATAGGGGAGTCACCCACCCAGGCCCTTTTTCACAAGGCAGGCCTCCAATTGCAGCAGCCTGAGTGGGAGAGTAAACTTGAATTTGATAAGAGTTTGGAGTCCTAGATTATTCTGCTGAGTTGGACTTATTTATTAATAAACTAAGATCATTTTTCTTTTGTTTCTGAAAATAATCAAAATTTGCTTTAAAATATCCCCGTAAGAATGAAGTGTATGTGTTTGGGGGATATGGGAATGCTAAAATGAACATCACTGATTCATTACATGGGGTTCGATTTCTGAAATAAATGTTTATAAACAGAGGACTTTTTAACATTGGGAGTGGGCAGGAGAGGTACACAACCTGCTGGAGATTCACTTCTGGCTGGAATCAGGGCCAGCCCTGCAGAGCAGGTTTCAATGGGCAAATTGTGCTGAGAAATTACAAAATAATCCCATTGTGTTCTGAGTAAACCCTATGAGCTCCAGTTGTCCCATGTGCTAATGACATTTTTGTGGGTGCTTGGACTCACATGTTCTCATCTGGAGGACATACCTTGTGGCTGAGACTCCCTGGCGCTCCCCCCAGCAGGGCCTGGAAAGATCAGTTGCTCCCTAACTTTTTTGGAGCCCCTTGCCAAGGCACCGTGATGGATGTTCCCGGAGTGCAGAGCCCTTGAGGCACGGAAGTACAGCCTCTGTGAAGATATTGAGCAGAGCAGGGGCCATCAGTCACCGAGGATCATTTGAAACTTTGAAATGAGCTCCTGGCCTCTCGTAAATAGCTGGAACACTGACTCACGCTAGGGTTTGGGGGCTGAGGGCCCCACAGTTTGTGAGGTGCTGTGGGAGGGCTTGGAAGAATGTCTTAGTGTGCAGACTGCGAGCAGCAGGACCATGAAGAGGAACCTCTCTGGTCAACTTGAGGTTCTTCCGTTGGAGCCACAGCCTCCCAGCAGCTGGACACAATCAAATATTGTGAGGTGAGTGATTTCAGCTACTGTTGACCTTTGGGACAAGACTTGCTGGCTCCTCTGTATGAACTTAACACTGAATGCCAGCCAAAGTCTGAGTCCTCTCCAGCCTGAGGCCTGGGCCAAAGGCCCCACAGCTGTCCTTCCTCAGTGGAGACCTACCAGTTATGCTGAGTCCATTCCTGGCACCAAAGCTCACAAGGAGGCTTCCGTGGGCTTTTCGGCTGCCCTGAGGAAAGTTCCACTCCCCCCACCAATGAGTGTGATAGCTATTACTTTATGAAGACTTTCCTAATGCTAGTCATGATTTGTTGCTTTGTGTGAATTAGTTAATCCTCGCAGCAACTGTGTGAGGAGGGGATTATCGTACCTCTGTTGTAACAGATGAGAGATGGAGAGGCTTGTGGAGGTTGCTAAGAGACTTGCCCAAGGACACTCAGCAAGTGATACGTGACCTGGACTCAGTCTACTAGCCACAAAAGCCTGGCTGTCAACCACGGTCTGACCCTGCCCCCCAGGTAGCTTGAGGAAACCAGGCTCATTATGAGAATCAACTGAGGACGCGTGGCTGGTCCTGTGGCGGGCTTCAGCTGAGGTCCCAGAAAAGCTCAGCAGCTTGCATTTTAGAGCCTGTCGGCCATGGGACATTCCAGTCCATGTGTGGACAAGGGTGGTCCTGGTCAATCAGGGGTTCTTTGGGACTTGGGTGGAGAAAAGGGCTGGGGATGTAGCTCAGTTGGTAGAGTGCTTGCCTTGCATGCACAAGGCTCTGGGGTTCAATCCCCAGCGCCACAAAAAAGAAAAGGGGAAAAAAATGGATTAAGAATAATTTGTGATGGTGTCCAATGTTTCCTTTGAAGTGCCAGAAGCTAAAAGCTTCCTTCTGCCCAGGTAGCTGTGCCCTTCATTTGTTGGGTAAAATTTTCTGGGGGTCCTTCAGAGCCTACCTGGAGAAGCATGCCCCAAACCTTTGAGTTCACAAAGCACTTTTTCTATCTGACTCTCTTCCCTCTCTCCATAACTAGCAGGGGGCAATTCAGGCCCTCCACAGAGATTAGGAAGCAGAGGCCTGCAGAAGGCAGAACTTGTGCTTGGCAGCTCAGCTGGGACTCAAACCACACATTCTAAATTGGATTTCCCGCTGGAAAGGGAAAAGACGCCAAATGGTGAGAATTTGGTAAAACCAGCTGGTGCATCACAAGGATGTGAGGGGATGTTTCTCAAATAGCCCAGTTCCATGGTGCTTTCTTTTCCTGCAACATAACCTTCTTCTCCTGGGCCTGGTCACTCACTGGGACACCAGGACAGCATTACATCTGGGTATATCAGTTTGTGATATGACATGTAGGGCCTGATGACATGTAGGCACTGCTAGGCTGGACGAAGATATGGGGCCAATTGAGCTTGAATTTTTTTCATTGAGGTACTTACATCTGTCACAGAGACATAAAATTCACGGCTGCCTTCTAACTTAAAGATTACAAGGTCATCTCAGAACTTCTGGAGCCCAGGGTGGCTAGAGGTCCCTCTGAGAGGCAGAAACCCCTACCTGGGCCTGTTCCACGTCTTCCGTGGGTTCTCCTGCCTGGTTCCTCCTCTGCTTTATCACCTGGGCATTTGCCCCGCCCACCTCCAGTCTGCAGGACAGGCAGATGCTAATTGGCCTATGGACTTGAGAGGTGACAAAGCTTTGGGCCAAGCCTTTGAGGTACAGAGGAGAGGAAAACTATCAGGTCTCTTTGCCCACGAGGACACAGAGCCATGGAAAGGCGGAACCCACTTCTCCAGGGTCCTACAGAACCAAGGTGTGAACCCGCTTTTTGGCGATGAGCCCCGAGTCTGTCCAGCCCAGACACAGGAGCCGCCCTCCTTCAGTGACAGGCCACAGTCTAGAACTCATTGGTCAGTAAGCCCCAGTTTGTTCACCAGGAATTCTGAGACTTCTGTTCACAAACACACCGCCCTCATTGGACCTGAAGACTTTTTAATCAATATATTTATTATAAAACAAACCAAAAAATGGATGAACTCTCTCCCACCCCTCCAAAACAAAACCAAAACAACCAAAATGAAACAAAAAGAAAAAAAGTGCCACCTTCTCCTCCTGTGGGAACTGATCCTTAAATCTCCTGACCCCATGATGCCACCCCACTCCTGTACAGTGGCAGGGGCTCTGGGCTAGGGTTTCTATTTACGAAAGCTTTTCACTGGGGCCTAATAAGGATTTGCTTAGTTAACACTCCCAAAATTAGCTCCCCCAATCTGAGAAATGCTCATTTGTGAGAAAAATGCATATTTTAAACAATATGCATATCTATCTACCTATCAACCATGTTAATTATATACAAAGAACAAAATCTGAAGAAATAAATACCAAATCATTAATAGTTGTAAATTGGGGTAGGGTAAAAATGTCATTATAGGCTATTTCCAGTTTTTTGCATGCTTGTAGCTTTTTTTAAAAAACACATATTTATTTATTTATTTATTTATTTATTTATTTTTATGTGGTGCCAGGGATGGAACCCACTGCCTCACATGTGCTAGGCAAGTGCTCTACTGCTGAGCCACAACCCCAGCCTTGCTTGCAGATATTTTTTGGGGAAAAGAAAGCTAAAAAAAATTCTAAGTATATGTAAAAGAGTATTAATAAAATATAAGTAAGGCATGAAGAGTTCTAAGAGACAGCCACATACCTACAACCTGAGCAAAGAAATGGAACATAGTGCCGTTCCCTTTGCGGTTCCCTACACTCCTCCCTAATGCACCGCTGCCCCTGCATTCAGAGGTAACAACTTCTTTAATTCTGTATTTATTGTTCTCCTACTTTAGTTTTAGTTTTATCAGATATATCAGCATCCCGAAAGAACATTTTGTTTTGTTTTGCATTTTACACTTTATATAAAGTGAATTGTACTGTAGGCACTTTTCTGTGACTTTGGAGATAATCCATGCTGTCACAGGTAGCTCATTCCTTTTCAATGCTACGTAGTATTCTACTGTATGAAGGTATCATGATTTATTTAAGATCATCTTGTCTATTCCAACAAAAATGGGATTTTGATTGAGCTTGTATTGAATCTGCAGATTGCATATAGGAGAATTTGTATCTTTCCAATATTGAGTGTTTCATTTTCTGAACATGATATAGTTATTTATTTATATGTCTCTGTCTCTCGATCTCCCTCTCCCTTTCTCCCCTCTCTCTCCTCCCCCCTCTCTTTCCTCCCCTCTTTCTTTCTCTCTCTCTCTCGTTCTCTCTCATATCAGGCGAGTACTCTACCACTGAGCTGCATTCCCTTAGATCTTCACTTTTTAAAAAAAATTTTTAGCATCAATGGACTTTTATTTTATTCATATATTTGTATGTGGTGCTGAGAATCGAACCCAGTGCCTCACACATGCTAGGCATGTGCTCTACCACTGAGCCACAACTCCAGCCCCAGAGATCTTCACTTTTAAAAACGATATCGTATGGGTTTTAACCTAGAGGACTTGAGCATCTTTTGTGGGAATTTTCCAATGTAATGCCAAGGTTCACAGTTTCCCCTAATTGTCTTTGCATGTGCGTGGATCTAGACTGCCGGCTGCTTCTTCATTCGTGACATTGGTGGTTTGCACTTCATTCTTATTTACTCATTGTACCAGGGACTGACCCAGGGGCACTTCCCCACTGACCCACATCTCCAGACACCCCCCCTTTTAAAAAATGTGTGTGTGTGTAAGTGTGTGTTTGTGTCTATATATTTGGACACAATACCTTTATTTTGTTTATTTTTTTGTGTTTCTGAGGATCGAACCCAGGGGCTCACACGTGCAGGGCAAGTGCTCTACCCTGAGCTACAGCCCCAGCCCCTCTCTGGCCCCTGCCCCCCCCCTTTTTTTAAGAGACAGAGTCTCAACTTTTTTATTTAGAGAGAGAATCTTTTTTATACTTAGAGATTTTTGTCTCTAAACATAAAAAAATAAAAAAAGGGCTGGAGACGCGGGTCTGTGGGGAAGCGCCCCTGAGGTCAATCCCTGATACAAAAAATAAATAAATATTTTTTAAAAAAGTATAAATGTCTCTCTATCTCCATCCATCCCACTGGTTCAGAGATTTATATTATATATTATTATTTGGTGCAAAATATTTCTAAGTTCTTTTGTGATTTTTGTCTTTGAAGTATTATTTAGAAGTGTAAGAGTTTTCAAACATAAAGGGCTATATTTTTTTGTTTTTGATTAGAATCTTATTTCTACTGTGGTCAGGGAAAATACTCTGATTTTAATTTTTGTGAGTATGTTGTCACAACCCTTCAAATAATAATTTTGTAAGTGGTTTGTTTGCCCTTAAAACAAATGTGTATTCTGCAGTTGTTTGGTGCAGTATTTTGTTTATCAATTAGGTCAAATTTGTTAATCATATTGTTTAAAACTTTGATTTTTAAAAACTTTTTACCTTCAGAAAATCTCATTAAATAATGTACCACCTAATGAATTTTTGTAACGTAAACACTTCTGTAACTGCTGTGGACTAGAACAGTGCCATCAAGTGCCCTTGGCTAATCAAGTCACCCCACCCTGCCGGAATAGAGTCTTAATGGAATCCTGATTTCAGTGGTAATTACTTTCTTGTCTTTATAATTTTATCATTCAAGTGTAAATACCTACATACTATAGTATAATTTTGATTTTTCTTGTTTGACCATTTTGATATATCTTTTAAATCTCATTTAATCTACGATTTTCCTCTTCTTCTCTCTCACAGTGTTTTAAACACTCTGTCCTATAGTGTTTCTCATATTCTGGATTTTGCTGATTGTATTTCCAAGGCATGGGTATAATACATTCCTCTGTCCTCTGTGTTCCCTGCTAATTGGTAATTGGATCTAGAGGGTGGATTGGAACCAGGTTGGGTTTTTGGTAGGGGTGGTGTTGGGCAAGACTTCATAGTTACTCATTTTATTTATCTTCAGGAAGCACATCATGTCTGGAAGGCCCTGAGATTCAGCAGTTACTGGTGTTCCAGGTCTAGGCACACTGAGTCATTCAGGTTTCGAAACAGCTATACAATGCAGTTCTAACAATCCTTCTTCATTCATTTGCTGGAAATAATTTCAGCAAGAGAAATTTCACCCCATTGATTATTTAGTTTCCAGTTGTCCAGTTTGATAGAAAAAACTTTGATAATTAATAATTATTTCCCTTTACTTACCAGTTATTAAAATAGAGTTATTTCTCAGCAGCCTCCCAGGAAGACCAATTAATACATTTTTGTGTGTGTCATGAACCAATGGATGTGTGTATGTGTGTGTGTGTGTGTGTGTGTGTGTGTGTGTCGCACTGGGGATCAAACCAGGGCCTGGCATGTGCTAAGCAGGTGCTGTACCAAGCTACATCCCCAGCTCCTGACTGAAACATATTAGCTGTGCTTCATTCATTGCAGCAGTTGTCCTCCATACTCGGATGGCCCCACATTTGGGCAGTTGGAGTGCTGCTTGACTCCTGTGCTCTTGCGGCTTCTTTTCCATCTGATGTGACAGGGTACTCTGGGCTTATCCTGCATGATCCTTGTCTCAGACATTTATCCTTGAAGCACTGGTTTCCTTTGTTGGAAATGATATACTGCTGTCCAAATCTGGTTGCTGGAAAGAGTTAAACAGATTATTTTGCATGTTCTCTCCCTGATCTTCCCCCCCCCTTCTCTGGCTCCTCCTCTATGGGGCATTCAGTTAAGACTCCTCATACTCCTTCTGTAGTACCCCTCAAGCAGCCTTACTTTTAAAAAAAATTGTTCTTTTTAGGGATGCATGATAGTAGAGTGTATTTTGACATATTATACAAACATGGAGGAGAACTTATACTAATTAGTATCCCATTCTTGTGGCTGAATATGATGTGGAGTTTCACTGGGTGGTTTATAGGAACATGACCGTAATGTCTGATTCATTCTACTGTCTTTCTTATTCCCACCCCCTCCCTCCCTTCGTTCCCCTTTGTGTAATCCAATGACTTCTATTCTCCCCCCACCACACACACAAGGGTTATGGAGTTTCTGTTCCCTAATTTTTTATATGTTCCAGATACAGTATTTCTGCAATATTTATATTTAAAAGTTGATTTGGGGCTGAGGACATTGTGCTTGCCTCTAATGCAGAAAACCCTGGTTTTAATTCTCTGCATTGAAAAAAAAAGTTTGTTTGGCTAGATAAAACAACAACAACAATAAAAACAACAAAGTCCTTAGCTTTCATTTTCTTTCCTTGAGTATTTAAAATATTTTATTCATTTTCCTCTGATATAAAATGTCAAAAATGTTCCTGTTAAAATGATTTTTGATAATCTAACTTTTCTCCACTTCTGGCCTTACTTGATCTTTTTGTGTGGACATCCAGAGGATTTTCTTTCTTAAAAGTCTAATATTTTAGTGGATTATGGCTTGGTGTTGGCTATTTTGGGTGAATTTCTTTGGTTAAATGGTATGCCCCTGTGATTCCTTTTAGGTTGTTTTTGTTTTTTCCCTAAGTTTCTGGGAGAAATGCGTTTATCACCTCCCATCACTATGGATTTGTGTTTTTTAGTTACTGTCAAATTTTACATGCTGCATTTTTGAGGCTGTTATTATGCACAGGTAAATTTAGATTTGCTAGATATTCTGGTGAATAAAACCTTGAATTATAAAATACCTCTTTACGTCTAGTAATGCATCTTGCCATTTATTTTATTTTTCTGATATTATGAACCTCCTCCAACTTCCTTTAGGTTTTCAGTTGCTATATCTTTTTCATACTTTAACTTTACTTTTAATAGTCTATATTTAAGAGTGTTTCCTATATAAAGCTTGTAATTAGATTTTATTTTTATCAAGTCAATTTTTATATTTTAATTGGAGCATTTAAACCATTTATATTTAATATAATTATTGGTTCACTTGAGCTTAAATGTTTATTAGTTACTCTCTTTTTGTCCCAATTAGTCTATATTCTCTTGTCTTTTTTCCTTGCCTTAATTTATTTCGAATTATATAACTTTCTCCTTTCTTAATTTCATAGTTATTATTATTTGTGGTCCTGGGGATTGAACCCAGGGTCACTCTTCTATATCCCCAAACCTTTTAAATTTTTTTTTTTAAATTTTGAGACAGGTTCTCATTAAATTTATTAAGTCCTCACTAAGTTGCTGAGTCTGGCCTCAAACTTGTGATGTCCTGCCTCAGCCTCCTGAATCACTGGGATTACACATGCACCACTGCTCCTAGCCTGTCATAGTTTTTAGAAACACGATTTTTAGTGGTCAGACTTAAGGCTTACAGCATACTTCTTTGAGTTATCATATTCTAAAATTAGTACTACTATATCTTAGACAATATAAATGCCTTAGAAAAAATGAGTTCCATTTACTCCACTTCAGAGTTATGAGCAATTGTGTCGATGAGCCTGCGATGCTTTCCACAGCCATGCTGGTCTCTGGACTGCCCTCTGTGCGTCCTTGCAGGCTCTAGAAGCTTACCTTATCTACCTGAATTTCTGCTCTCCAGACATCTTGGCCCAGTAATTTGTCACTGTAATGTTAACTCTGATGCCTGTGATGATCGTTGTACCTGCTCCAGCTTCTCTAGTTATCCTGGTGGAACAGTTGTTCTCACTTAGTTATCCTGTCTGTCATTAACGGCAGTGGATGTTCAGTACTATTAACTATACTTGACGAAGTGCCCTTTGAACAGGCATGGAGTATTGCTGTTAACACAGGAGTCTAACTCCCACAGCTCTGTAACATCTGTGCAAGGTGACTCGCGGACTCAGGGTGTGAGTTTGCATCCGGGGTCAGGTGTGTGTGTTAACCAGGCCCAGGGGCTGCACATATGCTTAGCTGTCTCAATAAACAATCCAAAAAAGCACCCGAGGTGACCTGCATTGTCTTGAGTCGATTTTGGATCAGTGTTCAAAGTTGTTGAGACCTACCTAGATTCTACGGGTCAATGAAAAAATAGTCTCTTCGTTTCACTTTGAGCAAGATGATGTAGTGAGTGTTTGGTCCTGGTTCAGCAGTCTGTGATTCAAAGACAGGGGTCTGGGCGAAAGGTCAGAGTCAGCTCTTCCATGTCCAGGGCTGAGGAAAGTGAGATTTCACCATTCCTGGAGCCACTGGAGTCTGTTCACGAACATGAGAGAAGCTGCGGGTGCAGGTGGGGGCTCAGCCCAACTCTTGATGCAAAGATATAGCTTGGGCCTGGGACTTCAGTACCTGGCATAATGCTATTTGATTATTTTTCCTTGAAATTTGTATATTGAAGTCCTGTCCTCAGGATTCAACTGTATTTGGAAATAGCACCTTTAAGGAGGCGATTAAGGTTATATTATATGGGCATAATGTTTTGGTCCTAAGGACTTGGAGTATGGCTCAGTGGTCGAGTGCTTGTCTAGCACACACAGGGGCCTGGGTTCTCCACAGTACCATCAAAAAGGAAAAAATATCTGACTCCTATAGGACTGATGTTCTTATAAGAAAAGGAAGAGACACCAGGGATGCACGTGCATGGAGAAAAGCCCATGTGGAGACACAGCCCGAAGTTGGCCATCTGCAGGCCAAGGAAAGAAGGTTCAGGAAAAACCCTAAGAATGAACGCCATGGGCTGGACTTCAGAGCTGTGAGGAGGTCAGTCCTGTCATTCCCCTGTGGGATCTGCTATGGCTGCCTGAGCACAGGAATACACTTGGGGTGGGTCAAACAGTTGAAGGAAGCTGACAGTGAGCAGTCCGTCCTCTCTGGAAATAGCCCCCGGCTCCTGTGGTCTGGAGGTGTCTTGCTTTTGGTAAGTGACTCCTGGGTGCTTCGCTTGCTGTTTCTAAGTGTGTCTAAAGAGTTTGTCTCTTATTTTGTCGTCCTTTACCTTTCTTTACGTTTCCCTGCCTTCCAAATGAGGAGATCCTAGCAGGTGCCTGTCTCAGAAGGCAGAGAGCCCAGATCTCTAGGGTTTCTGAGGGGACCTGGCAGCTGACATCCTGGCTGAGTTGCTGGAGGTCCCAGGAGGGGACCGTGGTCTGGATTTGTTCCTGTGCCAGGTTCCCACACCACAGTTGGCAGGGACGGGCCTTGTAGCCTCACGGACTTGTTCACTGGCTTGCGTGAACTTGACCATTGCCAAATGGTGAAGCTAAGTCTTAGACTGCGCTTTCTCTTGTTTTCCTCCTTTAGACACTGTGGCTCCTGGAAAGTGTAAAGAACAGCCCAAACAACACTGTGACCTCTGCCTTCCTGGCTGTGACAGCCCAGACCTAACCCCTGGGATCCTCCAGTCCTCTTGCAAGAGAGGCCATGGCGCAGGAGGCTTTGCGTGTGCCTGAGCCAGGAAAGGAGCCACTTCCTCACTCCCAGGGCGATGACCTCACCTGCCCACGGCGCCTCCGGGTTGTCTGCAACTGCTCCCCGGGGAAACCTGTGAATGTTGTGCTCATCCAAGTTTATCTCAACTTGTTCATAAGCCAAGGCACATACATGAAATTCACTTTGTCTTTATTGATCACAAAGTGTCAGAAACTACAGTAGCAGCCTCTCCTGTGCCTCGGCAGGTGGCCTGGTTCTTGCCTTGGCCCCTTTCTACCCTCCTCTGTGAGATGCAGCTCCTGGTAAACACCCAAATGACAACATATGTCCCTAGTGCCCCTTCCTTCCTTAGTCCTTGGCCCTGAAAGACTTTTTTAAAATTCTTTCACCATTGACCTTCATTGATGAAAATTCTGGACATTGGCTTCAAACATATGAGTAAGGATTTAAAAATCTGAGTTACATACAAACCTCTGTTAACAAAGGAAACCCAAAGTCTTAAACTCCTTCAGGGTTGACTTAAATTACTTTATCATATCACTTAAACGTAAAAATCACATAAATTCTGTACATTTCAGTAGCTCTTACATAACTATAAAATCAAAATCAGTGTACAAATGAAATAGCGAAAGTCCCCACAAAACCACCCAGACTTAGGTCAGAACACTTTAATGTGACCAGCATGAGATTCAAAGTAAAATGATGTGACATCCTATCTTTTGTAAGAGTTGGGGTCTCACTGTGTTGCCCAAGCTGGCCTTGAACTTTTGATCCTCATTCCTCAGTCTCCTGTGTAGCTGGGACTACAGGCGCGCACCAGCATGCCTGGTTCCATTCTTTTTAAAAATCAGTACCATCTGGTTGTGCAATCTCTAGAAACACTTAACCATGAGATGATCATTCATATGATGGGGAATAAGTTAATGGTAATTTTTAAGATTTTCATTCAAATGAAAATCGAAATTCTCATGAGGGGGTCTTGGGCCTCCTGAATGTATCTGGTGGGTTTCAGGGTATCTGAGACCCCAGTTCTACAGTGCTTGGATTCGAGGTTCTAACTTTCCATGGGAGAAGCTCTTTGCTTCCTTCTGGGCTTGTCCCCAGCCACTCCCAGTGCCCTGTGGGGCCAAGGTCCCCCAAGAAGGAGCAAGGACCTGGCTTGTTTTTGTTTTTTGCTTTTCCCGGGTGAGGCCAGGCGCACACTTCACGCATGATTGGAACCAAAACACAAGGCTGGGTAACTGCTCAGGGGACAGCTCCCTGCTCTGCTGGGGCTCACTGGGCTCCATCAATGTGTCCCCACGTGTCTGGGGGGGGCTGGCTGAGGGAGGGGCCTCTGCTACCCATCTGATCCTGGCTGACAGGTGGATCTCTTGCAGTGCCTCCACTGGAGGAAAAAAAATAGCAGTTCAGTCCTTGGAAAAAACTAGCAACTCACAGAGACCAGAATAGCAACTGAAGATGTACTTAAAAACAGAAGCACCTGCTTCGGAATTGGGACAGGAAATGAGATTTCAGAAATGCCACAAGAAGCCCGTGGAGCAGCAGACCCTCCCTCCAACTCCCCCTGCCTTTGCTCTGTGGCCCAGTGTGGCCGGCCCTGGGCCTTGGCGTGTGGATCTGGGCCTGAACCTCTCAGGTGGAGAACCAGTCACAGAGAAGAGAGGACCCTGGACTGGGGGTTGCTGCTGTGGACTGTACGGCCATGGGCAGTGCTCTCGGGGCATCTCTTGAGGGGCCTCCTCAGGGTTTTCAGGAGAAGCAGAGAATAGGGGGCAGGCATCTCTCAAGGTGGGGACCCACATCCCAGGGAGTGTCAAGGAGAGGAGTTGGTAACAGTCTATCTGTTTGGTGTTTCATTTCAAAACAGAAAGAGAAAGCCCACTGACAACATTAATGCTGGAGGATGTGGGAGCCCGGGAGGGAGGAGGGCCCTGAGTGCCTGTGTGTGGGGGGGAGTGTGTGGGGAAGTGAGTGGGGGAGGGTGGGGTGAAAGTTGCAACTTACATGTCCCCACTGAAGGGACTTGGAGATTCTATTATCTATTTTTAAGTAAACGAACTCACACAAAGGACAAGTGACTCTAAAACCAGGTCGAAAAGAGACTTTGGACTGAAGATAACACTAATAGAGCAGCCCCAGGATGGCAGCCGGGCCCTCTTCCCACCCTCAGCATGAGTTCCTCAGCCACATACAATAAAAGCGACTGCACTTTAACCTGCTCTGCAAACAGCCAAGACTGAAATTAAACAAAAGACTATTGAAATGTGGTTTTACCCTGCTAAAAGAAATGTGAAAGCTGACAGAATCAAAACGGAGTCCCTCAAGTTGACCCCAATAAATAAATAAATAAATAAAGCTATGAGGTCATGAGGGAAGAGTATTTCTGTTGTTTGTGGCACTGGGGACGAACCAGGACCTTGCTTGTGCTAGGCATTGCTGTCCCTCTCAGACACATGCCCAGCCTCAGGGAAGGGTTCTTAACACATCTGAAACTGTCACAAGACACTGCCAGAACACAAGCTTGCACAGACGCCCTACAACCTTCCACAGAAAGTACTTCAAGAGGACATCTGTCCAGCAACTGTCTGTGCAGCTTCGGACTGATGCCACTCTTGTTATTCATCTTCATGGCCCAGGATTATTGTTTCAAAATATCTGACGTAAGCCTTCTCATCTTTGTTTTTAAAAACGCCCCCTTGCCTCATCCTCTTTGAATGCTCCCAGAGTGGACCATGGCATGCCTAGAGCTCCACTGCTCCCCATAAGTCTCTGTATCTCTTTGGAATTTGTCCTTTAGGTTGACACACCTGATCCCTCACGGGGAATGTTGCCTGGAGAGCCCAGGGTGCTGCGAGGGACCCACAGGACATTGAGAACATTGTTCATTTCATCTTGTCTTCCCCTCTTAACTCTTCTTTTTTGAAAAGAAAAGCTATATTTGAAAAAAAAAAAAAGCTATACTTGGAAAGAGTTTTTTTTTAAAAAAATAATACATAGATATGATATAAACTAATGAGATAAATATTCAGAATCTTTGGATGGTTTTCATCTCTGGGAGGGGCAAGCGATACAATATTCGAGGACCTGATCCAGGGCAGTGGGTCTCAGGTTTTAGGCACGAGAGAGTCCTCAGGAAGCTTGTCAAACCTCCTGGCTGCTGGTTGCCCCTCGAGTTTCTGATTCAGTGTGAGAATGTGCACCTCTAACGATCTCCCAGGTGATGCTGAGGCTGCAGGGCTGGGGACCACTGGCCTATGGAAATGACCACAGCTAAAACAGAAGCTACTTTAAGAGCCACTGCTGCCCCTGTCAACCTTGGGTGGGAGCCCACCTAGTGGCCTCATTGCGAAGGGCCTGGTTAGGAGCCTCAGGCTCTGATGCCAGAAAGATCTAAGTGGGATTCCTGCGTAGCACCCATGAGCATGAGACTTCATATCCTAAGATGGTGGATGTGCAACAGAAAAAAAAAAAAAGCTATATTATTTTAAAATGATCTTGCTGCCTTCTAAGAAGGAGGATCTTGGTAGCTGAAGGCTTGATGAGGGCAGTGTGTGTGTGTGTGTGTGTGTGTGTGTGTGTGTGTGTGTGTGTGTAGGAGCTGGGAACAGGATTGGACAGAGCCGGACCCGTCTGTGCTGGGGAGACCCACAAGAAGGCTGTTGTGGGCTGTGGCTGTGGCTACACTGCTCTTTAGGCCCCCAAACCATCGTCTTCCTCCAAGAGCAGACCTGGGAGGCTGTGCCCCTCAATGATGGGTGCAAGCCAAGGGCTGGAGCAGAGGACACCTGCCAGCAGGTAGAGTTGCCAGTGGGACCCTCCTCATTCTCTCCCCCATAGACTTTCCATCCATTTCTCTCTTCTTTTTTCACATATGCTTTTCTATAGGGCATTCTTGACATTCAGAAGCAGTTAACCACCCACAGGATATTGCCTTCCTGGCAGGATTTCTAGCCCAGGCTAGGCAGTGAGAGGGTCGGTGTCTTTAAATTGGGCCAGAGCACACCACATACACCTGGGCTGCTCACTTCAGAGGGAAGGCCTCCTTTGAAGTCAGGTTTTTGCACCTCTTGGATTGATTGCCAATGAAAAAGATTAGAGTTGCAACCCCTTGTGAGTAGCCTGCAGGGAGTAGGGACAATCACAAACAGCTCCTGCTCTTTCCAGTGAAGCCGTGCCTGGTGCCACTGCTGGGCAGAATGGGGGGCTGGGCCGCCTCCTTTCTCAGCACTGCATCACATGGGGCCCAAGCTTTGTCTTTAGGGTTAATTATGGAGTTCTTTACTAGCATGACTTGGTGCCTATGAAGGCCCCAGGGAGAACTGTGTGTGGACAACAGGCCAAGAGGGGCCAACCCCTTGCCTCACCACTAACCACGAGCAGGTTCCTGTATATCACTGAACTCAGTCCCTGGCTCTGCAAAGTGGGCTGATGAGGGTGTCGACCACAGATGGGCACAAGGATGCAGGAAATGTGTGTGAAGAGCCAGGCCCAACAGATGCTCTCTAGCATCCTTATTACATGCTGATCCACACTGAAACATTCTGGAGAACCCGTGTGGGTTGCTCCATGAAAGCTAAACTCAGGGAATCGTACTGGGCATCTGAAGGCTAGAGAAATTAACTCTTTCATTTATCCATATAATGAACATATCTTAAACTTTGCCTGCAGGTGTGACAATAAGCTAATAGACACATAGGAACAAAAGCCTCTTGGGGATGTATTTGTGCAAAAGGCGGTGGCTCTGATGGGCCTCCCTGGAGACTCTGCTGATGGGCAGGTTGGGGGTGAGGGCAGGTGACAGGGACTGTCAACAGATGGAAGCCTTCTCCAACCAGGCAAAATGGCAGAAGAACCACAGAGAGGTTGCTAGGCCTGTGGGATTGGGCAAGACAAAGCAGGAGGCTAAGGCTGGAGGCTTGGGGCAGAAGCCTCCTTGATGGAAGGGTGAAATGAGGCTGCTCCCCTGTGGAAGCCTCCTGCAGACTGAACCCCTGTCCCCCAAGCACTCCATGTGCACTCTGAGCTTGGAGTCAGGCCCCAATGCAAACCCGGCTCGCCTGCTCTACCTTGGGCAAGTCACTTTAGTACTGAGTCTTAGTCTCAACTGTAAAATGGTGATAATTACTGGGGCTGGGGATACAGCTCAGTTGTTAGTGCTTGCCTCATATACACAAGGCCCTGGCTGGGTTCAATCCCCAGCACCACACACACACACACACACACACACACACACACACACACACACACACACAGAACTGAGACTAAAATGGTATAATAACATCTGCCCAAGAAAAATGAATGAGATATAAGTTGAGTACGCCTTATCTGAAATGCCTAGAACAAGAAGTGTGTCAAGATTTCCAAGCTTTTCAGATTTTAGAATATTTGCATAGATTTAACTAGTTCTATGCCCCTAATATGAAAATCCAAAATCTGAAATATTCCAAATCCCCAAACTTTCTGAATGTTGTGCCTCAAATCCCTCAAACATAACAGGAACATGGCGTTATCTGACCCTTCAGCCTCCTTCCGGTGAGGCAAGGATTCTCACAAAAGCTGGGGTGGGGAGGTGGGATAGAAATGGAAGTGAATACTGATACAGCTGTGGTCCAGGGCGAGGCAATGTTTGGTTCCCTCTCAGCCAGCTCACACCAGCCTTGAGTCTCAGCTCTGGTGAGGTCTGACTGGCTCCATGGCTGCCCTAAATGCAGTATCTGCACAGAGAGCCCAATGCACAGCTGATCCTTCTAGACGGGGCTCAGGGACTGCAAAGGGCCCATTCCCTGCTTCCCTGCTGGGGGCAACTGGTGGTCGCCAGCTCACTCAGTTTCTCCACCCAATACTTTCATCTGAACTTTACCCATTTTTAAAAAGGTCAATGTCATTTACACAGAGCTTTTATTTACAAAGAGTGCTTTTAGTCACTAGTAGGTCCTACGCCTGATTATAACCAGGGAAAATGGCTAGCTATCCTGGGACACAGATGCCAGATATCACTGGCACAGATATCACTTAGAGTTCATATGTTGGTGTAAATAAATGAATTGTTCATTTGTTATGTAGTCCATGGTTGCAAAGGCAGAATTAGCTAAGAAGTTGCCACAGAATCTTTATGACCAGCACAACCAAAAATAAGCTTTACTTTGCCCTTTGCTGATCTGAGTTAGAGAAACCTTCATTTCATTAGTATCTGCCATTAATTCAGACTCATATTTCAAGCAGAAGAGATGAAGCTCTAGTGGTGGAATTTCAGGCACATTATTTATGACAGGTGGCTTCGTTTCACTAACTTTTCCAGGGGAGAATATGGGAAAAATTAGAGCCAGGTAAGAAGCCTGGAGCCTGGAAACAAGAATCCTGCTTCTAACTTCAGCTTCTACCAACCCATGATGTGAGTTGAGCACAGGCCTTCATGTGGTGCTCTCCTTATCCCTCCAACATCTGCCCTCTTGACCTTAAAGAGGAAGATGACAGCTGTGAAATGCTGTCAGCCCTAAAGTGTCACTTGAATGCAAGGATTAGCCAATTCTAGAGCACTGTGATAAGGTATATTGCTTCCCTTCCAGGCAAAGGAAACAAAGGCATCTGTGAATATAGTTCTCCTCAAAATCCTTGCTTTGACAAGACTATGACAGACCACTGTGAAGGGGATGCTTCTGTCATTCCCTAGCCTCTCAGAAGGTCCCTGACCTGTATATTTGTTATCTGGCTGAGGCATGAATCTGAGTTCTCATCTGCTGCCAGTGAAGCCAATGAATGGCCTGGCATCTATGTCCCAAGATAGCTAGCCATTTTCCCTGGTTATAACAGGCATAGGACCTATTAGTGACTAAAAGCACTCTTTGTAAACAAAAGCTCTGTGTAAATGACATTGACCTTTTTAAAAACCTCAGGAGGGAGATGAGTGACATGGGTCTACTTTGAAGTATTTATTTGCAACCAGGGACTCTGGCCTATGGTAACCATTTCAAGAAGCTAACATATCTTTAAATACAGCCATGGGAAGTGGCTTCCTTTTATAGGAATTCTCAGCTTCCGGTTCCTAGGAATTGCTGACTCCAACAGTACCCATGCCCACGAGTCACCTGAGGGGGCCTGTGACCAGGAATGAATGACAACTATACTTTATTTGGGCACAAAAGCAAATTATAGCTTGAATGGCCACCACACACTGCAATGGTCCATAGCATACAACAGAACCAGTATTGGCACGTGGTGGGTTTATTTCTGTTCCGCTAACAGAGCATGTGTACGCTGAAAAATGCAAACCCACACTCGGGCCTGTGCCAAAGACAGTTGCAATAGATTACATCACCTGGATTTTTTTTTTTTTTTTATAATAGCCAGTCTATGTTGGCAGTGCAAATTGGCCAGTTGTGTGCTATTTTAAATCCTTCCTGCTCCTTTTCCCATTTTGTGCCAACAAAGCTACCCAGAAGGGAGGAATTCTGTCAGCATCAGAAGAATGCATTGAAGCCCTATTTCCTAAACCCTAGGGGAGATCTGAGTGGGAGGGGAGGTCCCAGTTAGCTGAGGACAGAGTCCTTTTTATGTGTCTGTTTCCCCAGGCTGAATACTGGGCCCAGCTGACAAATGTCAGTGGGAGGGAGCAATGAGGAGGGTGGCTGGGTGACAGGCAGAGGCCCTGGCAGAGGCCTGGGGGAGAAGGGGGTGGAAACACTTCCTGAAGATCCATCCAGGTCCAGAGTTTTCAGCTGCCACTCCAAAGCCCCATCTGTCTGCTTAGCCAGTCCAGTTGGCCCTGATATACAGGCTGCAGGTGAGGCCAGTCATCACCCTGCCCCTGCCAGAACCCCATCCTTGGCCATGAACTGTATCTGGCCAAATTGTTCTCATTATGGGACCTTTCAATCAAATATCTGGACCACTGAGCTGAAGATCACCATTTTCCCTTGATGTTTCTCCCTACTTACTCAGAATTAATACATTTTTTCCTTTGCTAGCCCCCTTTTGGAATGGCATTCGGCTTCCACTCTAAACCCACCCTGGTCTGGTCTGGTCTGGATGCCCTGCATGCTGACCCCTCCATATGACCAGCACACACGCAGCAACTCCCTAGGTTGTTTTAGAAGCTAGTGACCGTAGAGCCAGACTGCCTCCCAGTTCTGAGTAGGGCCAGACCTCTAGTCCCCACTTATGCCAGCTAGTCAGAATGGGTGTCATCTATGGGTTTCTGGGGACAGTTCAGTGGCCCAAGTCCCCCTTAAGGCCTTTAGGAGGTCAAGGTACAAGGTGTCTTATGGAGGCATTGGTGTAAGATCAAGGCCACCCTAAGGAGCCTCATACTATTTTGTACCTGTAGGGGGCTGGGACTACATACTGGGGAATGGGACACAAGGAGTGGCCAGGAGTTTGATACCATGAACAGCACAGGACAATATTTTTTGAATGAAGTACTTCACACCCAGGAGATTGTTTCATCATAGTTAAATATAAGGGATTTAAATGCTCAAAACATTCTGAGAAAAAGTAGGTTCCAGGTTAGGATGGGCAGCAGGGCTGCCCAAACCAGGTGGGCATCTGTGACCTCAGCCTGACTCCCCCTTCCCTGCTTTGGGTCACTCTCCTAGCACCACAGCCTCCGGACCTCCTGTTGCGGCAACTGCTGAGCCTCACCCACCACTCCTCATCTGTAAAATGGATAACTGTCCTCCGCAAGGGACTGGCAGGAGTCAATGTCATACCATATGGAATTCTTTCTGGAATGAAAGGAAAAGACAATGAGGCATAACAGTGTGAGCAACAGGAGCTCTCAGGCCTGATAACTTAGGAGGGGGAGACTGTTCCTGATCTGAACCCACCCAGAGTCAGCAGGGTTCCCTTTAGTTGTGTTGTCTTATCTGGTCAAAATAGAACATCTGAGCACAGCTTTTGGCTGTTTTTGTATCTGGAATCAACTGCAACCATGCAGCTCTGGAATCCCCTGGGGAATCTGATCCAAAGGCATTCACAGGAGACCCTTGTGGCCAGAAGCCCCAGGGTCAGGGATCAGCGGACTGTGGTGCTGGCCAGTTTCCTTCCAGACCTAGTTGCTAGTGCTGTGCCCACCTGCCTCCAACTAAAGAGCAACACAGGAGGTATGTGATACCATCATTCTGTGCTTGGGTTTTACTCTTGAGAGGGTGTGTGGGGAGTTAAGTAATTTCAAGCAGTTTAAATGTCCAGAAAATGCCTACTGTTCATTGAGTAAAATTAAACACAAGCTTTCAGAGATATTTCAGTCTTGCAGCTTCAAGCAGTTGTCCACAATCCTGGCAGGGAAAGTTGAACACCCTACTCCCACTTCCTTTCCGGAGCCCCAGTGACGGAGGTGGGATCTCTGAGGGTGGGATTCAGTGTCAGCACGGCTAAGGGCCTCCCAGGTGACCCCAGGCAGCCTGGCTCATGGTTGTGTTCACTCTTGAAACTCAGGTAGGCACGCTCCCTGGGCACTGGTTCTGGTCCCTCTGTAGACGAGATAGTGATTTCTTCAAGATCCGATTGTTACAGTGACAAATCCATCAGGGACTTTTGCTGGATCAAAGTGGTGCTGACATCAAAATCCTCGAGTATAAATCTACCTGGTTTGGATCAAAATGGTCTTGGGCAGTGCTTCCAGCATACTGAGACTGGGTACAGATCTGGCAAAGAGGACCAAGGACTCATATTTACGTTATCCCCCATCATTTGCCAAGGTGGGTGGGGGAATAAACAAAGAGGGTCCCCTCTAAGCCCCTGAGGACTTAGCCAAGAGGAATCTCTCAAAGCCTTGAAAGAGCACTCCAGTTACTTCTGACCCTGAAGGTGATGGTTCTGCCAGCTTGGTTCCTTCCTGGGAAAGGGTCAATGGGAAAACCAGAGAAAAATGAGACTTCCTAGATTTTTCCAATAAAATCTTACTTGGGACCTAAGAAAATGAGTTCTTGGGTAGCCTATTCTTCATTGTTTGTTCTATAAACATGTCATCTTTCACCAGATTCTGGGGAACTTGATGGGGCTGCTAGGAATGGAGGCCATTCTAGGTGAAGCACAGCTAGGGGTAGGGGTACAGGGGTGGCTCTGCAGCTCTAAGGCAGCCCTCAGGTATCTGGGCAACAGAAGGCTCTAGAATACTGGGAAGTACTGCTATAAACATTGATGTGGCTGTGTCCCTGTAGTATGCTATTTTTAAGTCCTTTGGGTATAGACCAGGAGAGGGATAGCTGGGTCAAATGGTGGTTCCATTCTCAGTTTTTCAAGCAATCTCCATACTGCTTTCCATATTGACTGCACCAATTTGCAGTCTCATCAGCAGTGTCTGAGTGTATCTTTTCCCCCACCTCCTCGCCAACACTTGTTTTTATTCTTGATAGCTGCCATTCTGACTGGAGATGAAATCTTAGTTTTGATTTGCATTTCTCTAATTGCTAGATGTTGAATATTTTTTCATATATTTGTTGATTGATTGTATATCATCTTCTGAGAGGTGTCTGTTTAATTCCTTGGCCCATTTATTGATTGGGCTATTTGGCTTTTTTTGGTGTGTGTGTTTAGCTTTTTGAGTTCTTTATATACCTTAGAGATTAGTGCTCTGATGTGGGTGTGGCAAAAAATTGCTTCCAAGATGTAGGCTCTCTATTCACCTCACTGATTGTTTCTTAGGCTAAGAAGCTTTTTAGTTTGAATCTATCCCATATATTGACTCTTGATTTTAATTCTTGCACTATAAAAGTCTTATTAAGGAAGGTGGGACCTAACCCGACATGCTGGATATTTGGGCTTATTTTTTCTTCTAATAAAGAAAATGTGGTGTATATACACACAACAGAATATTACTCAGCAATAAAAGAGAATAAAATCATGGCATATGCAGGTAAATGGATGAAGTTGGAGAATATAATGTTAAGTGAAGTTAGCCAATCCCCCCCCACCCCCCGCCAAAAAAATGCCGAATGTTTTCTGATATAAGGAGGCTGATTCATAGTGGGGTTGGGAGGATTAGATGAACTCTAGATAGGGTAGGGAGTGGGAAGGGAAGAAGGGTACATGGGGGTAAAAAAGATAGTGGAATGAGATGAACATCATTACCCTAAGTACATATATAAAGACACGAATGGTGTGAATATACTTTGTATACAAAGATATGAAAAATTGTGCTCTATATGTGTAATATGAATTGTAATGCATTCTGCTACCATATATAACAAATTAGAATAAAAAATAAATTACAAAAAAGAATACCTGGGAAGTGCAAAGAGCCAGCTTTGCAGAGGAACCTCTGCTCAAACCTCTTCATGAGAATGCAAACTGCTTGCTGGGGGAGAAAGCAGGAGAGCAGGGGTGAAGAACCTGGCATCAGAATGCTACCAATCTGGGCAGAATGCCAATTCTGTCACTCCCTGTGACTCCAGGCAGGGCAAACCCATTCATTTCTGATTTGGTCTTTCTCTTCTGTAAGAGGACATACTACTACTTCCCTCTTAGAGTTTTAGGATTAAACGTGATTATAAAACTTTCAGTAACATGCTTAACTCAAGTACTAAAAATGATGGTTATCTTAGCCACTTAAAAACACTTTGATCACTTGCCTTTGTACCTAGGTTTTGTTCAAGGTGACTGGCTGTGAGGGCTTGATTTTCTATTTGACTCAAGCAGTGGTTCTTCTTTTGGGGCAATTTCACCCCCCAACATATAACTGGCAACATCAAAAGGCATTTTAGATGGCTGCAACTGGCTATGTGTGTGAGCTACTGACATCTACTGGGTGGAAGCCAGGGATGCTGGTAAACATTCTACAATGCACAGGACAGTCTCCACCCACCGGCCTCCAACAGGTTATCCAGCCTCAAATACGGAGCCCTGACCTAAATGGAGAATCTGGGCTTGGCTGACCCAGACAACAGAATTGGGGAAGAATGTAGGCTTACATGTGCGTGATCTGGTGGCACCTGGAAACCCAGGAGGAGGAACCCTCTTCTCAGGACCCATTTAGTAGCTGCAATTCAAGGGTTACAGCTTTGTAACTCTCCCTCTCCATTTTTTTCTTTTGTGTTTGATTCAGGATTAAGACTCATAGGTCAAGCTGGGTATGGTGGCACATACCTGTAATCCCAGCTACTCAGGTGGCTAAGGTAGGAGGATAGCAAGTTTAAGGCCATCATTGCCAACTTGATGTGACCCTGTCTTAAAACACAATTTAAAAACAGATTTAGGATGCAGCTCAGGATAAAGCGTGGCCTAGTGTATGGGATATCCTGGGTTCAATCCACAGTAGAGGGCGGGGGGGAAAGACAATCTGACTCATAGGTCAGTGGACTGTTTTAAATCAGCTTTTTGTAAGATATGAAAAAGCTATAGAAATTGGAGGATCAGAATGAAAATGCAGCTAGAGATTGAAAAGTGGTCTAAGAAAAGGGAAAAAGAAAAAAAAAAGGAGCAATACATAGTAGCCAAATGACTTGGCTCTATTCTTGATTTTGTTCCTAAAAGAAGGCAAATTATATATATTAAACAGATTATAAACACCAAAAAATGGGTCTTTGCATAATTCTGGAAAAATCTTAGAAAGTCAACAAAGTTATATGGGTAGGCCACTATTTGCTCATGCCTCAGAAATTATGAAAACTTATGAAAACCCTGATTTCATCATAGTTTTGGTCAATTTTGACATTTCATTTGAGTGTCAGAGCACTTTAATGCATAGTGAGCCCATCAATTCTGAAACAAGAATTGGTGCTTTAACTCAGCCCAAGCCCTTCAGTCATGAAAGTTTGAGAATCAAACTAATCCTGTCATACTAAAAAGTACTACTGAAATGTTTTGATTGGCATGCCTAGGAATCACTGTTAAACATTTTTTAACATTTTCCATGGAATCTTCTGAAATGCATTTAGACTTAGGATTCTTAATTTTTACCTTAAAAGTCAGTTGCTTAGGCTTTCAAATTTCGGCTTTAATTCTCCATAAAACGGGGATAAGATGGATGCAGTGGCACATGTATATAATCCCAGCATCTTGGGAGGCTGGGGCAGGAGGATCACAAGTTCAAAGCCAGCTTCAGCAATTTAGCAAAGCACTAAGCAACTTAGTAAGACCCTGTCTTGAAATAAAAAGGACTGTGGGATATGGATGCTAGTGGTAAAGTGTCCCTGGGTTCAATCCCTAGTACCAAAAGGAGAGAGGGAGAGAGAGGGAGGGAGGGAGGGAGGGAGAGAAATAATTCCTGTACCCCAGAGCTGTGGTAAAGATTAAATAAGATTATGCACCTGAGTTCACTTTGTACTAACTGGGTCACCCAACTTAAACATGGTGTTCTAAAACCTGGAGACTATTCGCTTTTTACTTTACATTGGTCTTCAGGAGCACTTTAACATGGTCATGCTGACTGGGCTTTAAAAAACAAAACAAAACAAACAAACAAAAAAAAACAGAACAAATAGGACGCTACTTAGGAAAGCAAATTAGTTATTTCACCAACATCTCTAAGTCTTAGTTTCTTGAACTTCATACAGTCCTTGGAGGTAATTATTTCCATTTCACAGATAAGGAAAATGAGATTCAAAGTACAAAATCTGCAAAATATTGAATTCGATGCCCTCTAATGAGGGCAGAAGACAAAGGAACTTGAATTGTAATGGAAGTCCAAGGCTAGAGAATCATGCAATTTTACAACTGCCGTGCCTTGGAAGATATGCAGGCCTATTCCAAGGGGCAGTTTCCTAAATTACCAGGATTTGGGAGCATATGGGAAATGACTGAAAAAAATCAGATGTGCTCCAAAAGGTGACACAACTCCCTTCAATGGTCTGTTTGGGTTTAAAGATCTCAGAATGAGAGAGTCTAAGTGGTTCCATTTTTGCCCATCAGTTACACCTAAGTGTGTCCAAATAGTGGTGGCAGTAGAAGGGACATCAGAAGTATGCTCTTCCTGCAGAAGATTAAAAGACCAATTCCTTGGAAAGAGAATATATGAGGGGCCAGATGTGAAGTAAGATCACCTAAAAGGTTGAGGAAATGAAATGGGAACATTGAGAAAGGCTTGTTGAACGATGATAAAGTGACCATTTCTGCAAGCCTTGACCACAAATACAATCTTTGCAGGAGGACACATTTTAAAACTAAGGATCTCCTGTTTGAGCAAATGAAGTAGGACTCTGATTTGAGAGCTCTCACCACATGCTTCTAGTCAGAAGACCTTATCATCTCACAGGTTACTTGCAGTTCAGGAAAAGCCATGGAGAGCAGGCCAGGAAAGGCACATTTTTGGAGTCTACTTTCTTAAAACCCAATGAAGATGGCAGCTCTCAAAGTATGAATTCCAAGAACCTTCTTCCATTTGCTGAAGAGATAAACCTAGAAGGTCTGCCTAGCTTCTAGATAGCTGGAGCTTCCATAACTTAAAAAAAAAAAAATACTGGAGAAACATCATTGAGGGACTTAACAAATGTGCCAAGTTTCCAAGTATAAAGTAGCATACATAATAGGCAAGAGCCCAATCATAGGTTTTTAAAAAACATATTTTTAGTTTTAGATGAACACAATACCTTTATTCTTATGTGGTGTTGAGGATTGAACTCAGTGCTTCACATGTGGTAGGCAAGACCTCTACCACTGAGCTACAACCCTATCCCCAACCATAGATTTTATCGGTAGCCTAGATACAGAGAAATATTCAGAGGAAATATAGCTGTCAAAATAGCTTTAAAAGCTATTTTCAGATACCCATTCAATTATTTTCACAAATAAATTCTTATTTCTATCAAGTTTTTGTTGTAGTCTCTTAACATGGAAGAAATTAACTAGCTTATGTCTTCAGTTTTTCTGTGGTTTTAATGGTCTTTCAGAAAATTTTATTTCATGAATACCAACAACTTAACAGGTATGTATTTCTTATTAGTGCTATTATATTTTGTCATTTAATAAACCTCATTTTCAATCCAGGTAATTTACAAGTGTTTATTTAATGTAAGCTAAAGCCGCAAGTTATCAAGTATTCCTACAATCCTTTTTGAAATTTTAGCTTTCTATTTTAATCTTGAATTATATTTGTCATACACAATGCCTAGTTTTCCATATTTTGGCACATCACATTTGACTTAAGTGGATTTGAAACCACTACTCCATTCATGACTCTTGGTAATTCCCCTGAAATTGCAGGAATAGATCATGTCAAAGTTTCACTGGTTTTGACTTTGGGAAGTGTCATAAACGGATATAAGCTGTGGTGCTTTAAAACAGGAATACCTACAAATTTGTTTTCCTAAAGTAATTACATGCTTATAGTTCTTGGATCAACATAAGACTCAAATTCTCATTTTGATTACAAGTTTAATTATTAATTTGTTCAAGAATATTCTAATTTAAATATTCTAATTTAACTGCCTCTACAGCATAGGTTGCCCTCTGCTTCAAGGTTTTGTGCAGACTTTAAAATGGTGACTGTCTCTTCCCCTCCTGATGTTCAATATTAATATAAGCATTGGATTATGTATAATATTGCTAGAAGCCCTGGGTAAACACTGAAATGTTGCTGGTAGACACTGAGTAACCTTATAAAACCTGACCCTCATTTACTGCCTCTTAACAAGCTTTTTGCTACTAAGCCCGTTTTCAGTTTTATTGTGAATTCAGCTAATAGTTAAGCTTTCTATGTTATGGAAAATGGAAGGTATCTGTGTAAATGCTCCTACAAAGATTTATAATTTTAAACACATTCTAAGGTACCAGGAAAGTATTTCTATGTAACTCATTTAGTCATCAGTTGTGAACATCCTCTTACCATGAGACATGAGTCTAAAATCACCTTGAGGACTTAGAAGCCTGTAGTTTCTCTTTAGTTGTTTCCCTCTTGCCTCTGAATTCCCATCTCTGATCAATTAACTCTATTTACAATTTTAAATATCCGACCACTTGTCCTTCCTATTGAAGTTTTCTTGCACTGTAAAAATAGTATCCTTGTTTTTTTTTTTTTTCTCATTATTCAGCTACAGTTTTTACTTAAGCCCTGAAATACAGAAGAGCAATGTCTGGCTATACTTTTTAAAAAATTCTTTTTAGATATATTTGACAGTAGAGTGTATTGTGACATATATACATGAAGTGTAACTTCCCATTCTTATGGCTGTACATACATCATGTGGAGTTACACTGGTCATGTATTCATATATGAACATAGAAAAGTTATGTCTGACTCATTCTTTCCTAAAAATCTGGTATCCTTTAAAATGAAAAACAGATAAATGAATATGGAAGTAGCAGAAAATCTCAATAGCAGGAAAATGTAATTATTTTGCAGTTTTCAACTATTCCACATGGTTAGCTGAAGACACTTAATAAGAATAATTAATTACATAAGATATTAAATGGGGAGGTATGCCACTCTACACAGATCAGCTATTCTTTTTATTTATGTATTTTTTTTGTGTTGCTGGGAATCAAACTGAGGATTTTCATGCATACTAGGCAAGTATTCTATTGCTGAGCTATATCCCTAGCCCTATTCTTAATCTTTGTTGAATGGAATCTCATTTGGCTTTTCAATGTGTTTCCTATATTTCATCAGTGCTCCATTGCCCAGTTATTTAACCACTAATAGTAAATGGCTGAGTTCTAAAACAGCCGCAAAATAAAGTATTACTGCAAACATCAAATTGTTGTAGTAGTATAATGACATGCAAAAGATGTTTACAACATATAATAGAACACCCCCAATCCTCATTATTATTCATAAGAAGTTTTAGAATGAGAAAAGTAGAAAGTTAAGGGAAGGGTGGATAGTAGACTGAAAACCAGTGACTGTTTTGGGAATAACAGATCCACTGAAGAGGATAATTTTACTTGTATTAACTAATTTATCACACCTCTCCTATTGCTATTTTCTACATCTAATTGATCTAGCCTTTTTTAGTCTTACTAAAAACCTTTGCATAAGGATTCTTTTGATAAAATCCTTTATAGAAAGGATTACATAACTTTTCAAGCTGCTAGGTAAATCAAATATTTTCAGTTTAGCACCTATCCTCCCAGGTTGTGAAGAGAGAATATACAGCCTTCCTCAAAAAGTTGGCCAAATTCCTGGTTATTCACCATGCAGATTATCCAGGTTGGTATGTCTATTGCTGTTAACACAGGTGGAGTTCCTGGGGCCTTTCTTCTTCAATGCTTTATAAGAAAATTTGTACAACCACCCATGGAAAGTCAGGTGCAGACTTAGAACTGGGGTAAGTGCTTATCCAAGTTTCGCTAACATGGTTCCAAAGTTTTGGCTAGCCATTGGCAAGGAAAGCCTTAAGACAGATTTTTTTAAGGCTCTTTGGAATATCTTGACCTCAAATTAAGTAAAAGAAGTTCATTTCATAGGTCATCCAATCTAAACTGGATCTTCTACAAAAGATCTCCCAATTTAATTTTTATACTTTTGGAGGCAATTCTCAAAACTGACAGAGTAATTCTGGCATACAGTTCGAAGTCAATGGTCTTTCCCATCATTGAATCTATATACTCCAATCTCTAGTACAGCCTAAGAATATGCCCAAAATCTACAATGAAAATACTTTTGATGGCTGTGTGGTACTTGTAAGTTACTGAGTGAACAGAAATTTGATTTCTTTAAAAATGATCTTAGAAATTTCTTTTTAACCAAATGGCAACTATTTACTCCAATCAGACTCAAATCAATTTCATAGATGGAGTAATTTTTTGTCTATCACCAAACCTAGAAGGCAGTTTTAAACTGAAAATTTAAGACTTGTACTCCCATATTAGAAAAAAATAGTTTTACAGATTTGGTAGTAAAAAAGACAAAATTTTGTAAACAAAGGATATACACAGTAGAATCCTACACAAATATGTGATTAAATTTAAAATTGGCAAATATTCAATTCACTATAACAATCATTTAATAAAAAAGCTAAACCTGGACTAGACAAGGGCATCATGTTCAACACCAAGTGCATACTAAAAAATCAGTTACAAGAATGAAGAGCATGTGTTAGAGAATGGAGAAACTTGGTAAGAGGAAATTTTCAATTTTAAGTACCTCTCTTCAATTAAGATAAACTGCTAATGATTAAATAAAAAACACCAAGGAGAATACATTCAAGTTAATGGAAACAAGTCTTTATTAAGTAACTTTTAATATCAGAAAAATAAAACTCTTATAATTCTCTTTACAGCAAATATATAATATCAGTGCTTTGGCCATCTTAAGTTAAAGGCCCTTTATCATAAAATATATGGTTTTAAACTTTACTCAAATTGAATTTATAATCCCTATGACTTCCCTACATATACATAACAAAAGAGTGTAGTAAAATTAGCAAATACTAAACTATATTGATAATTTATCATTCTTAGTTTGTGTTTTTTAGAAACAGTACACGCACCTAATATATGTCGATTCCTTGGCTTATTAGTTGCAGTGTACAATGCAACAAAATACAAAATACATGCTTGGTGAACATTCGTTCATATCTACAAGACGGCAGCTAGAGATTAGGTTTCAATACTGACATTTAACTATCCTACAAGCAATTAGCATTACATCATAATATGCCATCAAGGCAACTTTTTTATACTGAAAAAATCAAAATAAAAACCGTTATCTGTAAACTTTTATACGAAATGTAACTCTTCAAGTGGAAATAAAAAATAAAATTTGTCTATTTACTATTGAATACACATAGGATTTCATTTTTGTTATACTGAGAAAAAAAGTTCTTTTGTGTTGGGAAAATAACGCTTCAAAAAATAAGTAGTAGAAAAACCCACCAGTATAAGTTTTGTCCTTTCAATGCCAGCACAGATTTGGGAACATATCGAGGATGAAGTTATAGACATCCATAGGTGAAATGTACAAGTGTATTTTAAAGAAATCTTTCCTTGTGATTGGAAATAGTTTTGAAATGAAGTAAACTGATTGGAGGTCGTCACAGCTGCTTTCGTGAGTTATGCCAAGGGCATTATTATCTCCCTCCCCATCCCCTACATTACTAAAAAATAAAAATATATTTATAATGTGCAAGACAAATATGGATTGAACATAAAATGTTTCACATTTTGATCTAGTCTAAAAATTAATCAATAGCTTGATCAGACTAATGAATGGAATGTTCGCATCCTCAATTATCAGCCAATGTAGATGCATCCCAAAGCCCTTCCTGAAATGGTGGCCATTTCCACATTCACTAAAGGAGGCTATGGGTAGGAATTCACAATAGAGACAATTGCATTCCTGATCCATTGATCATACCAGCCTTGAGCACTCTGGGCGAGATGAAGGTCAATGTAGCAGTTTTTGTCCCAAATTATAACCAGTGATCTAGTGAACTGCCATCAGCCCTATTATTACCAATAAGTAATCACAATGCATTAAAAAGTTACTTGCAATCCTGCAGAGTTAGGCATAAGTTGTTGAGAAATAAAAAAACAAACAAACCTGTTTTGTCAAAACTGGCAGTGTAAAGAAGGCAGCACTGGAAGTGTCTGAGTCATCTGTAATGCCAAGTACCCTCCATAAACTCTTAATGTGGTTAGGCTTTGGGACCCACTGTTTGGAATCTCAGATGTATACCCTTTTCTCATAGGTCACACAACCTATGATCTTCGCTCAGCCAAGGTGAACTTCAGCTTTTGCAATTCTTATACAAGCTATGTCTCTGGGTCTACAGGATAGTATTAATAATTCAAACCAAACTAATAGACAAGAGACCACTTAGGTTTAGTGTTACCATAGCAGCCTTTTATAAGTTTACTAACAACTTTAGCCTAATCCCAATAAAGCCTGATAACAGTCATAAGAATTCATTAGGAAGTTTACTGGGGGTACCATTATACCCATGCCTTTACGAGTCCATATAGAGATATAGTATTTATGTATATATATATAGTTAAGAGTGAATTTGGATTGCCTGAGTAACAGCTGTCTGGCAAACTGGACATGATGGCGTTCTCTTTTCACAGATCTTGTTGGCACATTCCATGCAGAAGAGGTTGTGGCCACATGGAACTAGGGCAGCAATAACTTCATTCTCAAAGCAAATCACACAGTCGTGCTTTCTTCTTGATTCTGGAGGTGAGCTAGAGGTGGAACCACCGTTGGAAGAGGAGTAACTATTGGTACCATTAGAAAAAGCAGGGATGTATATTGGAAGGCCAACATGGTTGCCTGTGCTAGGTGGGTCGCTCCTAACCCTCCGAGCAAGTGGGTGTTCTATGCTCTCAGGAAATGTAGGAGACAGACGAGGAGTAGATGGCTGACTTCCTCTACGCTGAGTCTTCATGTTACCAGAAGGATCACTCCCAAACCCAGAGAGTGGGTTAACTGGTTCAAATGGAGTCCAGATAGTTTGAGCTGATGTTGGTAAAGAGTCAAAGGCAGGAGAGTCAACTGCAAGATCTTCTGAGCCTACAGATGGTAGTGTATCTCCAAACCAAAAGTTTCCTGTGCTAAAGGGGCTTGTTGGACTAAAGTCAGCCAGCCTATTGCTTCCAAAGTAGGAATCTGTGGAACCACTTCCTAGAGAACTGGAACTATCATTTCGATAATTGGATATCATTCTTGCTCGGCTAGGAGGAACTGGATTGGAGGAGAGCCACGCAGAGCCAAGAGTGCCACCTTCAAAGCTGACATCAGTACCATTGTAATGGAAATCATTCTCTTCATTGAGCTCTATATAGTTTCCTGTACGCATGGCAATATGCATTTCTATTTCTTCCCGGGCTCGGTCAACATTTTCAGGCATCCCTGTCACTTCAAAGACAGGCTCCTTATCTCTGCTTGGAGTTACTATATACGTGTGGGTCTGCTGCTGAATTCTTTTAATCGTTGCTCCTTTGGGTCCAACCACTAATCCTACCACACGATAGGGGACCCTGACTTGGACGGTGGTTTGACCGGGCAGATTAGGGCTACATGACAACCCTCCCAGGGTAGGGCCATTTTTGTTTCGAGATGCACGGATCATGGAGAAGTGCTCTGCAGCTGAGAGGATTTCTCTTTTGGCCATGGCAACATCTTCTTTCCGTCCAGTGACAACAAAAATGGGCTCTTCACCACGAACAGGTGTCTTGATATATGTGTTTGTCTTGGCTCTCAGTGCTTTAATTTTACAACCTGTTTGAAAGAAAACATTTCACAAAAGTCAATACTGACTTCAAAGATATTTGATTAAATTTTTTTGATCATCTTTTTATTGATTTCAAAGATATTTGTAAATATAAATCACAGAGAGTGCTTTCAAACTAAATGTCTGCCAATGGGCAGTTTTTGTTTTCAAAAGTTTTAGAGTTTGCTCTTTGCCATAAAAACATCACTAAATGACAAAACTTTCCTCATTCTACTAGTACTCCTATATCTGGAGGTGTACTTATCTGGTGGTCTTCATTTGGGCAGAGATGGTACCTCTACTGGAAGGCTGTAACTCAGAAGTCAGTCTCATTGTCTACTTCCTCTTGTCATTAGTCACTGCAAATGATGCATGAAGTTTTCTATATAGATAAGCTATACCGAGGGTTTGATTTTCAGAACACTAATAATTTACTACTTTGTAGGGTGATAGTGGCAAAAAACATTAATGTGCAGGTGAGACATTTAACATTAATTTTAGTCTCATTTAATCTATATAATAACTCTATGAACCAGACTACTACTCCTTTTACTTCTAAGAACCAGATTATTATACTCTTTTAACTGCTAAGGAAGCTAAATTGAAGCTCAGAAAAATCATATAAGTTGTTGTTGTGTTGTTATATGTATTGTTCACACAACTAGTAAGTAGTAGAGTCAATTAAACTCAGCCTGATTTCAAAATCAATGGTCTTACTATTACTCTCTCCTTTCTAAAACTCAATTGATGACTACTGAATACTCATGGCTAGCAGGTCATTTCACTTCTGCCCTCACCAGTTGAATTCCAGGCTCAATCAGTTTACTCCCATCTGGGTTATGCTAGCTGTACTCATGCTAGTAATTAAATTATCTAAATTGTTTATCTTAATTACATATACTAGTGAGATATAAATATGAAACTAATATTGTTATTTCTATGAAAATTGAGTGGACTGTTTTTGAAAAATCCAATAAAGGTAAGTATCTTGGGGGTGGGAGCTGACGTTGAGTTTCATATGTGCGAGACAACCATAAAAGCCCGGGGATAAAGAAAAAAAAAGTAATATAGAATGATTCAGCATCAACCATAAGTTCTTGATCCATCCATAAGAAACAGATACTTGAGACTATATGAAATATGAGTATTGAATGTGGTTTTATTAAGGAAGGGCTACTCTGATTGGTAGAGCCAAATGGAAAAGGCCTTGGTTTCAAATCCTAAGGGTATTAAATAAAACACTGAAGACACATATGCATAACTTTTCATAATTCCTGACTTTAGCCAACTTAATTTGAATAACCATTGATTATCAGCACCAATGTAAGATTACAGGGCTTTAAACTATAACCAATGTCAAAAACACAACTAAGGCATAAAACTTGGGGTTATACTTTTCAAAGATCTTAACATAAGCTAAGTGCTATTGAAGACAAGGAGACACAATTTGGGCAGGTCTTTTTCTTAAACCTTCCTTTCTGTTTTTTGCCCCTGAAAAATTAATAATAATATGGCCTACAAGGCCCCTCTTTAGCTTATATCTGAATGCCTCTAACTTCATCTTTCACCACTCCCTTTTACCCTTTCCTCATTCCTTACACTCTTCAGTATGTTTCAGCCCATATTCATGGCTAGCAGGTCATCTCACTTCTGCTCCAACCAGTTGAATTTAGGCTTAGTCATGGTACATCCATGTTCCCTCATTTCCATGCCTGGAATCTTTCTTTGCCTTTTTACTCCTAGCTCTGTTTGCTTAACTCCTGTTAATCAGGTTTTGGTATAGATACCTCATCCTCTATGAAGTTTAGCCTCTCCCAGGACTGACTGATATGACTTTTCTCAGAATTTCAAAAGCACTGGGCAGTTGAATATCCATGTATACCACAAGACTGCCATGAAACATTTGTTGAAAGAAAATCACTGTTCTTCTATATAAGGACAGTGGGCCTTTCTTACCACATTGCATTGGATCTAAGCTTTTTTTTTTTTTTTTGTACCAGGCATTGAACTCAGGGGCATTCAACCATTAAGCCACATCCCCAGCCCTATTTTATATTTTATTCAGAGACAGGGTCTCACTGAGTTGCTTGGCGCCTTACTGTTGCTGAGGCTGGTATTGAACTCATGATCCTCCTGCCTCGGCCTCCCAAATTGCTGGGATTACAGGTGAGTCACCACGCCCATCGTTAATCCAATCTTATTGAAGGGAGCTGATTATGCTAATTTCAATTTAGCACAGTCAAGAACAACTTTATGCAACCTACTCTTGTACATCTAGATCTCAACTACAAATGAAGATTCTGTTCCTCTCTCTAACAAACTGTGGAACTTATAAAGAAATGGCTGGCTTTTCACTGCTGGATCCTAGGTATATTATCATGCAAACACTGTGTGGTCCTTTGAAAACAGAAATACACGTGGAAGCATCACCAAAGAGACATCAAGATGATGCCTCTCTTCCTCAAAGAGCTTTCCCAAGTGTCTTAATTTTCCTTCATTTTATTATACTTTCAAAAATCTCATCACTGGCTACAAAGCTAGTTTCAGAAAAGGGGAACTGAAGACTGAGTTGCTAGTTAAAGAAGTAAGAAACAGTATATCAAGGTTAGAGATGTTGTAATGTTAAGGTCATATTCCTTTGAGAAGACTCTGGGGGAAATGGCCAAATGCAAAACTGCACAAAAAGCACTTAGCATAGGAACTGAATGAGGTATAAAAGGCTAAGGGAGAGGGTGGCTTGGGGGGTTCTCCAAGAAACAGTAAATCAAATTTATGCTACTGTTAATGTGAAAACTTATTAAAGAATGCTACTGTAAGTTTACATCTATAATGAACTACAGGAAGTTTTTTTTTTTTTTTTTGTATGGGGGATTGAACTCCAGAGCACTCTACCAATGAGCTACATCCCCAGCCCCTTTTTATTTTTAAATTTGAGACAGGGTCTCACTAAATTGCCCAGACTAACAAAAAACTTATATTATTCCTGCCTCAGTCTCCCTAGTAGCTGGGATTTCAGGCATGTGCCCCTACGCCTGGCTAAACCACATAAAGTTTAAAAAAGGGTGGCATAACTTTTAGGTGTATATTATACTCTGCTTTTGCTCTATAACAGAATATGAGCTGGAAGATCAGAGCAACAAATTTTTCATATTTTATCATTAACATAGGCAAAACACTTAGCACAATAGATATTGCTTGAGACTAAGAATTAAAATCATATTCCACTGGCTAATCTGTGATTTATAGATGTCTTAAGAAAATCTGAAAGAAGCTGGATGCAGTGGCATACATCTAAATCCCAGTGATTTGGGAGGCTAAGGCAGGATGATTTCAAATTTGAAGACAGTTGGGGCAATTTAGCAGTTAAAAAAGGTCTGGTGATACAGTTCAGTGGTAGAACACCCCTGGGTTCAATCCAAAATCTGAAATAAGTATAAATATGCATCCGACTCAAGAAGTTACAGCCATTATTCAGTTATATGAATTTATATTCTGGGCAACAAGTTGACAAGGCAAGAAAGCTATCTGTTAGTCACATTCCTAACAATAGTCCTGATCATCTTGCAGAAAAATACTGGGCAAATTCTACTGAGGACAAAGGGCAAGTTAGTCTAAGGTTCTAAGATTGGCCCCTTTTAATTTTAACCTTTACTTGTGGAAAGTTAAACTAAGAAACCTCTCTAAACAACTTCTGAGACTATTAAGGAACTGTCAGTTACACTGTAGAATATTTCTATTTAATACTTCATAGGTATATTATTAACAGAGGAAATATGGTTAAAGGTACACAGAACAATATCTTGCCTATATGGCTGTTACTAAAAATAGGTGTTCAATACATAGTTCATTGGAAAAAGAAAAGATGAATATTTTGAACTTAAATCACTTCTAAGATGTGGAGAAAGGTCTATATCATCTAAAAGGGTCATGTGGTTAGGTTTTGTACATCAGGAGAAATATATAAGTGGAAGATAGCAAAGCCAACCCTTTTTAAGCGATTGTCAATTAAAAACAGAGGAAAGTACAGTTTTTTTTTTTCCTTAAATTTTATGAGTTTTACCAAAGTACCTGAAAATCAGATTAGGATTGTTGGAAACTTCACACTTGTTTCATCCTAACACTTGTTTCTATAGGACAGTTATATTCTGACTTCCAACCAAATAACAGATGATTCCTAGAATATGAATACACTATAAAGTTAGGAACTACTTAAACAGTGGAGTTTATAAAAGGGTGACACAACCTCAAGGATGTAGGGAAAAAGATACACTCATACATTGCTGGTGGGACTGCAAATTGGTGCAACCGCTCTAGAAAGCAGTTTGGAGATTCCTCAGAAAACTTGGAATGGAACCATCATTTGACCAGTTATCCCACTCCTCAGTATATATCCAAATGATTTAAAATCAGCATACTATAGTGACACAGCCACATCAATGTTTATAGCAGCCCAATTCCTAACAGCTAAGCTATGGAACCAACCCAGGTGCCTTTCAATAGATGAATGGATTAAGAAAATGTGGTATACGGACACAATGGAATATTACTCAGCCATAAAGAAGAATGAAATTATGGTATTTGCTGGTAAATGACTATCATGCAAGTGAAATAAACCAATCCTCCAAACCAAAGGCCATGAATGTTCTCTTTAACCGGCAGATGCTAACACACAATGGAGGGGAGGGTGTGTGGAGATTAGGGGAAGAGAGAGGGTGAAATAGGAAAGACAGTAAAATGAATCGGATATTATTCTCCTATGTTCATATATGAATACATGACCATTGTTACCACATCATGTACAACCTCATGAATGGGAAGTTATATTCCATGTATGTATAATGTCAAAATACACTCTACTGTCATGTATGTCTAAAAAGAACAAATAAAAAAAAATTTAAATAAAAAAGAGTGACACAAACTAAATGAGAATCTATTTTAATCTTATGGATGGAGATGGTAAGAATTTTTTTTTTTTTTTTTTTTTTTTTTTTTTTTTTTTTAAAGAGAGAGTGAGAGAGACAGAGAGAGAGAGAGAGAGAGTTTTAACATTTATTTATTTTTTCTTAGTTCTTGGCGGACACAACATCTTTGTTGGTATGTGGTGCTGCTGAGGATCGAACCCGGGCCGCACGCATGCTAGGCGAGCGCGCTACCGCTTGAGCCACATCCCCAGCCCCGGTAAGAATTTTTTTGAAAAAAGTATATTAGATTGAATTTGGTTGAAAATGCAAAGATATTTTTAAAAATAATGCAAGAATTTATAATCTCAGAGTTACACAAAACTCATAAAAGGACTGATAAATAAAAAATTAGAGCAGGCTTTAAAAAAATTAGTTGAGGGCAAGTCAGAAAAACCATAGTTAAAAAAATATATTCACAATTTAACTCACAAATGGCTAATTTCTCTCCTCCTATCCCCTTCCTTACATATCAAAACATTAAAAACCTAAGAGAAAAACAGCTAAAATAGTGCACAGTAAAGGAAGCAAAGAAGTGGCTTTGAAGATGGAAATTCCATAGGAATTATTTCCATAGGAATTGAGCTATAATTTTCTATCCATGAGATTTTCAAATATCAGAAACATTATAACACTGGAGTAAGAATGGGGAAAATGGCACTCTTATTTAGCTGCTCAGAGCATGAACTGCTTTCTCTGGAGGGCTGTTTGCAGTATCTATCAAAATTATCTTATGCCTCTACAATCCCATTTGTAGAAATGTTGGCACAGGTACAGAATACCCTTTGTATTATATTATCTACTTATTGTTTAGATTAGCATGAAGCTAGCAGAGTTATAATACAGACTATTATATATTTGTAAAATTGGTTCAATGAGAGGGATAGGGCAAGGAAGAAACTTAGTTTTCACTGTATACTCAATACAAATATATAATCTTTTTAAAAAATGTGATTAAGAAAAGTAAAACAAATGATAATTTTACTAGTCATACTAATTAGACTTTTAGTTGGTATTATTTAGATTATTTTATATTACATGAACAGCAGGATAAATGATTTCATAATCTCAAAGTTGAACAAGGTTCTGTAACTTTAAAATGTAAGGACTAACACTTGTGTTCTTACAGTTATAGACAAAAACTAACATGGCAAGTTGTATTCAAGTTTGTCAAAAGACAGGAATCTAAACCAGTGGTTCAGAGGTCAAGGACTAGAGTAACATCAACAAATTGCATAGGTATAATTTTACCTTAATTTTTTTGGGAAAAATCCCCTAATAAAAAGTCTCCAACTTGCTGGTATAGGAACCCACTTCCTCTTTCTAAATCACTGTTGCAGAGGCAAACCTCTTTAGCTGTAGCCAGAGAACTCTGATATTTTCCCTACCTACTATATATAGCAAAGAATCCTGCCTTCCTTCTCTGGGGTGTAGAGCATCTTTCAGCCTTAACAACCTAAGAGGAAGGCCCTTTTGTTGGTGGGAGGAGAGTTAAAAGGAAGAAAAGGAACTGAAATGTAATTGTCTTTGGTGTTTTTGAAACTATGAGTTGCAATATTAACTTTGTGTTTTACAATCAACAAAAAAAAGAAAAAAAAACCCAATGAGTTTCAAATGTTTCACTGAAATATGTATACAATGAGCTTCAATGTAAAATGTTATTTTTTTCTGTGGGTTCCAACCACTAAAACTTAAAACCTCTAGACTAGATTTATCTTAGACCACCTTAAAGACCATTTTCTATAGTTAAACGAAACATATAATGTTCTTGCAACATACAAACCAGTGTAGTGAAGTGGGAGTTGTTGAGAACATATGTTAAAGATATAGGATTTTGCAGATGGAATTTGATACAGCTGAAAATGGTAATACTATAGATTTTCTCTGTGGTCACCTAAAGTATCTTTTGGAGGCCAGGGACCCTAGACATTAATAATAGTGAAAATTAAAACAAAACCAAAAAACCAACAACTTTTCCAAGCTATCAGAAACAAGACTTGGATCCTCACAGCAAGGTTTTCCAAGTTGTTTTTGTTTTTATTCTAATTCTTAAAACTGATTCACTTAGGTGTTGGCAAAAAGATCACATGGTCTATCTTTACCATTTGTTCCCACTTTCCAGAAGAAAGGGCATTACACGATAAACTGAATTTATACTTAGGCAAAAAAAATCTAAGGAGCTATATATCATCCATTATAAAATCCTTTAAAAAGGTACAGTCCCTTCAGTAGATATGGCAGGCAGAATTCTAAAATGCCCCCTTACCCTCATTTCTGGTATATACATACTTTCAGTCAATTACAGTCTATGTACCCTTGGAAAGGGATATTGTAGATGTAATTATGATCCAGGTCAGTTCACTTAAAACAGGGAGGTTATCCAGATTTTCTTGGTGGGTTTGACTTAAGCATGAGCCCTTTAAAAGTTTTTGTTTGTTTTGTTTGCTCAGGAGGTTCAGAGATGTGCTCTGGCTAAGGGGGGAGAAAATAAACAATCTGTGGTGAATTGCCTATGGTGACCTCATGGCAGTGGCCTCTAGGAGCTGAGAATTAGAAGGAAAATGGAGGCCTCCATTCTCCAATCCTGAAGAAATGAATTCTGCCAATAATAAGTTAGCTTGCGTGAGACATGAGCACCTAGATGAGAATGTAGTCCTGATCAATATTTTGATTTCAGCCCATTGAGACCCTGAATAAAGAATTCAGACACACCATGTCTAGACTGCTGACATACAGAAACTGAGATAATAAATCTGTATTATTTTAAGCCACTAAAATTTATGGTAACTCTTATGGAGCAACAAAAAACTACTACATGGTTCTTAAGCCTTTAAGAATTCCACAACTACTGCCTTAAGGGAGCTGAGAAAAAAATGTTATTTGTCTTATATTTTTATTCAGTACCCTACAGGATATTCTAGAAGGCTTTCAATCAGAAATATTCAATATTAAGCAGTAGCTTAACATTGAATATTATATTAATAACATGTTATAGCAAATCTAGAATTACCAGTCCAGATTTTTTTCTATCCTTTAATTTGCTTATTACCTGCTTTTGTTTTATGTTGTCATACCAAGTCACTAAGTGGCTTCAATTACCAAATTCATTATTTCAAGAATATAGCTCCCCTCCTCATATCTCAAACCCAGCTGGGAAAAGTTTTCTGCTTTTACATACTCATATGGATCCACCAGATGATTTGAGACACACTCCAAATAGTAAAAGGTCCATAATCTTAATTACATTTGAATAAACACTTAAAACAATCCTTTGATATTTTCATAGTTAGATAGAAATTTTCTGCCTTCACATTATCCCTTTCCTTTCTTTCAATTTCTCCCCTTTCTTCCAAGTACCCAAGGTTTTTTTTGTTTTGTTTTTTGTTTTTAAATTAATTAAAAAAAATACATGATAGCAGAATGCATTACAATTCTTATTACACATAGAGAGCACAATTTTTCATCTGTATATAAAGTATGTTCACACCGATTCGTGTCTTCATATTCAAGTACCCAGCTTTTTAAAAAAATAAAGTATTTGGTCATGAAAATTTTGAATCCCAATTCAGGAGTGAATGGCCTGCGCAGAGAACAGACATAAAATACAGTCAGAGAGAAATGTGTGGAATCACAAAACAATGAAATAGGGTGAAGGGATAGAGGTAAAAGTTAAGCCAGGTATGGTGATACACACCTGTAATCCCAGCAACTTAGGAGGCTGAGGGAGGATGATCCCAAATTCAAGGTCAGACTTGGCAATTTAATAAAACCCTACATCGAAATAAAAAAAGGTCTGGGGATATAACTCAGTGCTAAAGCACCCCTGGATTCAATCCCTAGTAGACTCCCCACACAAGAGTTATAAATTAAATAGGAAGAAAAGAAGAATACTATAAGCTAGGTGTTGAGAAGAACTTTTATAAGGTAACTGTGTTTATGTTGAGAAGTGAGTGGTTTGGTGGAAAATAAGCAGAAGCTGTTTTCTCCTTTATCCTAGGGGCTTTGCCTAGGTATTCATAGCTAAATCACTCCTTCTTGGGGCTCAAGAGCATTTTACCAATTATGAGATAAAGTTCAACCTAATGCTTTATCCATACAAATGTTAAACTTCCCCTCTAAAGGTACAGATGCTACTTTCAGATAGTGTAAGGAGTTATAAATATTTCTGACCTCAAGAAGCTCACAGTCTAGAAAGAAAACAGTCATGCAAGCAATACTGATATAAGATAATTGCTTTAATAAAAGCAGGCATACAAGGTAGTGGGAACATACAAAGAAGAAGGCTTTACCGCTTATAGCAAATGAAAGAAGGCTTCAGAAGAATCTGAACTGAGGCCTGAAAAAAGTGATTTTTGCCAGGTGGAAATTCTAGGAGAGTAAAAGAACTACAGGTCAAAAGCGGTCAATGAAGGTTCAGAATGGCATAGTGGGGAAACTAAAGTTAGGTCAGTATTGTGAAAGCTGGCAGAATTGGGATAAGGCAGAAGTCTTCAATGCCAGATAAGGGAAATAACTTTGTAGGTGCAAAGAATTTTGTGTAGATGAGGAACATATCAGATGTGCCTGTCAGACTGATGGGAATATATCAGTTAATGTTCAGAAGGCAGAGAGACTTATCTGAATGGCCATAATAATAATCAGTAGAAAAAAGCTAAGAGAATGAAAGAGAGTATGCAAGACAGAAGCCATGTATACATAATACTGTTCAGTTCTAACATCTAGTATATTTATTTCAAGTTCTTATGCTGTTGATTTTTGACAAGGAAATTTCTCAGAAATGGAACTATTGAAGTTTCCATTTACTCCATAAATTTTACACACACACAGAGTTATGGTTTGAATGTGAGCTGTTCCCCCAAAGCTCATGTGTCAGACAATGCAAGAAAGTTTGGAGGAGAAATGACTGGGTTACAGCCTTAACCTATTCAGTGAATTAATTCCTAAAGGGATTAAGTGGGTGGTAGGGTGTGGCTGGAAGAGGTGGGAATTGGGGCATGGCTATATATATTTGTATCTAGTGAGTGGAGTCTCTGTGATTCCGCTTCCCTCCGCCACACTCTTCCACCATGAGTACCAAAGAATGGAGCTGGCCTTCTATGGACTAAGACCTCTGAAACCGTGAGCCCTCAAATAAACCTTTCCTACTCTACAATTGTGCTGTTCAGGTCCTTTATTCACAGCAGTGAAAAAACTGACTAAAACATACACACCTTATTGTAGTTTCCATTTACTCCATAAATTATACACACACACACACACACACACACACACACACACTCACTCACTCTTATTTATACATAGTGATTTAAGAAAAAACAAATACAAACATCACAACTGTACTATGGAGATGTGGCTGTAGCTCAGTGGTCCAGTGCTTGCTTTAGAAAGTTTAGTTGCTCCTGGGTTGGATCCCTAACACTGTAGAAACAACAAACTGTATGTACATTTTCACTTTTTGGTAGTCCTTTTATTATACCCGTCTTCAAAAATCCGCCTCTCACACTTGTTTTGAGGAGAAAAGGATCCTACTTGGAAATCATTACATACATTCTTTAGTAAAAATGAAGAGAAGGGAGTCAAAACTTGAACGGATCTTTTTACCTTCAAGAAAACTGAACTCCTTGGTCTGATTTAAAACAAAACAAAACAAAACAAAAAACTACCTTCTCCCAAACTTCATCTCTTAAGCAAGTCTTAACTATTCTCTCTCTGCTCAGATTATTTTCTTAAATAGCCTTAGAAAACCTTCCTTGCATACTCTTTCCTCCCCAAGTTACCTCAGTAACAAACAAGGTCACTTGGTCACTTAGCAAAGCAAAAAATCTGTGTGTGTGTGTGTGTGTGTGTGTGTGTGAGAGAGAGAGAGAGAGAGAGAGAGAGAGAGAGAGAGAGAGAGAGAGAGAGAGAGAGAAAGAAAGGGAGGGAGGGAGGAGGGGGGAGAGAAGGGGAGAGGCTCTATGGAAATAAAGAATAATAAAAACATGGGAATAAACTTATTAAATGAATCCTTTAAGGCCCAGTTCAAAGGAAACTACAAGAACTACAAGTTCAAAGGAAACTATCTGCAGAATTGGGTTGTAATCAATGCCTAGTAACCTGCTGTTTGCATATCAGGTCAGTCAACTTCCAGGTCTTTTCTAATGCTGACCCTTTTTGGATCAAGTCCCTCTTTTAAGAAATACATAGTTATCTTTTCCTCTCTGAAGTTTAAAATGTACTTGAGACAATCACACACTACCATATTTCAAATGAATATATCCATTTATTCTTTCTTTCACAAAGGGTTGGCAGAATAATGATTAAGAACTCAAGACTAAATAGACTATGGCAAACCAGCTTGGTCAATGTAAGCAGGTCAACTAACCTCCACCTTTCCTTCATGTGTGAATAATTATGATTAAAATATTTCGCTCATTTATTTATTATAATGATTAAACAAATACTGTATTAAAAATGCTCATTGAAAATGTAGCTCAGTGGTAGATGAGTAAACTCATCTAGTATCTGGGAGACTGGACCTACTTTTGAAATTAAAAAAAAAAATGCAGAACACTTTTAGTCTTCCTGGTTCTCTTCTAGATTTTCATTTAATCATCAGATTACAGTGCTTTAGAAAGGGCAGGAAAGAGCTTAATTGGATTGCTCAAATCTTCCAGATGTTTATAAGATCTCAAACCTAAATTGTCTTAATTCCACACTTTTTTCACTACTCTATACTATTTCCCTGTAAAAACACATCATTTCAAGTTTGTGATATATTATAATTAGCAAGGAGTAGTCATTTTATTTAATGATTTTATATAAAATAAGGTCCTTTCCCCTTTATAACAGTCTTGACCATTCAAAAGTTCCCTTCACTTTTCAGTAACTCAATTTCAAAATTATTGTCAAAGTCTGATAAATAACAGCTAAACCCCAATAAAAGACTTGTTTTATTCCAATATTTAAATAATAAATAATACAGCTTAAGGATGCAATGTACCCCTAAATGTATAATATAGTATTAACAGCTTTTCTTTCTAGGGTCAAGGGTCAAGTGTAATTTTTAAAAGCCAAAATTGTCTGAATTTTTAATTAGGAATACTGTTCATCTCACACATGACAGCACTTCAAACAGCTCCATTTACTTGACTTTAGTTTTATTATCAGTTTTCATAGGGGTATTTAATGCCTTCAACCAAGTAGCATCTACTGCCCTTTAAAAGCCCCAAACAACTTCAACTTGGACTGTCTCCTTAAATAAAGAGCTAGGAATTAAAGGCAGGAGTGAAAAAGTCCTCATTACTACAGTACAGAAAGTAAAATGTAAATAATAAAATGGAAAGTCTCTAATCCAGCAACTCAATCCAATCAAATAAACTGCAAGTATCTACTTTACTTTAGGTAGTTTAACTGATATTAAGGATGCAAAGATGACTAAGATTTAGTTCTGCCCTTACTACCTTGTATCAATTTCAAGCATCAAAAGGATTTAGTGCTTGTACATGTTTATGTGTAGACAATGATAAATCATTTTCTTATGTTGTTGGTTGTTGATGGTGTTCAAATCATGTATATCTTTGCTGATTTTGTGTCTCCTTCTTCTACTGCTCATTGAGATAGGAATATTGATTGAAGTCTTTAGATATGTTAGGTTTAGACCTTGGGCAACTTGCTTATAACTCCTCAGACCTGTTTCCTTATCTTTGCAATGGAAATAAGAATAGATCAAATGAGCTGATACATGCAATTCTGCACAGTGTCTGACACACTTAAATGTTTGTTATTACAAAAGTCAAATGTGCTGATTTTCTACAGGAAGTTGAAAACATTTAAAAAAATCTATCTCCTAAAGAAAAAAAATATTTAGATTATGAAAAACATGTTAAGATATTATGAACTCTGCCCTTGAAAGAGGGCCTAAGTTGCTTAGGGCTTTGCTGAATTGCTGAGGCTGGCCTTGAACTTTTGATCCTCCTGCCTCAACCTCCTCAGTCGCAAAGATCACAGATGTGTACTTGGCTTAGAGTTCAAATTTTAAATTCTGTAAACTTAAAAAACAAGTAACTTTGATGTGAAATCAACCAAATTGGTATTTTAAAATCTGGTTTATTTCTACATTTCAGGAACTATCTTTAGAAAGAACTCAAAATATAAGAACTTTGAGAGATCATCTCATTTTACACAAGAAAACTGAAGCTTAGAATTGCTCAAAGTTATAAACTAATGTTTCTTAATATCACTATCATCCCAACCGGCCTTCTTTTCTTGCTTTATGTTTGGAGTAGAAAAGAAATCCTTGCTCACTGAAGGTATTCTTAAGAATATGAACAAAACAAACTAAAAGTCTCCCCCTTCCTTTTTTCACTTAATTATATTAAACAAGAGGATTGGAAATTTAACGAAAAGGTTCACATTTGGCCTTCTATTAACTATGAAACAACCAGAAGAGGGTGTAAATTAGAGGTGAAAGAACAATTTTCCTAACTAGGGAGTTTTAAATTATGTTCATGCCCTTTAGAAGATGTTAACAAATCCTCTAAAAGAATTGTGGGTGCAATGGTGCATGCTTCTAATCCCAGAACCATGAAGGGTGAGGCAGGGGCATCCCAAATTCAAGGCCAGCTTGGGTAATTTCAAGTCCACCCTCTCTTAAAAAATAAAAAAGGGCTAGGTATGCAGTTCAGTGATAGAGACCTTGTCTAGGATGCACAAGGCTCCTGGGTTCAGAAATTCCCCATATAGCCAAAACAAACACACATACACAACAAAAAAACTCCCCATAAACCCAGAAAAGAAAGAAATCTTAGAATTATCTTTTGGGGTACCATGTAACAGAATCAATTATTTTTAAATGATTTCCTTCCAGACAAGCTTAGATCTCTGCCAGGAAATACATTTTCAAAGCTCCTTTTTTTTTTTTTTTTTTAATTTTGAGAGAGGACCTAAGTTGCTCAGGGCTTTGCTGAATTGCTGAGGCTGGCCTTGAACTTGCAATCCTCCTGCCTCAACCTCCTCAGTCGCAGAGATTACAGATTTGTACTTGGCTTAGAGTTCCAATTTTAAATTACTGTAAACTTTAAAAACAAGTAACTTAAATGTAAATAATTTAGTTAGGAGTATGAAAGAAATTCATCAGTTAAAATACATTTCTGAGATGGGCACAGTGGTGTGCCAGTTACTGGGGAGGCTGAAGCAGAAAGATTGCTTGAGTCCAGGAGTTCAAGGCCAGCCTGGGTAATCCAGTGAGATCCCATTTTAAAACACCCCCCCCCGCCCCCCCCCCGCCACAAACACAAACAATATTACCTTGCCTTACATATAATTTCTCATCTATATACTTTCAACTGTATAGTGAATTTATATTAATGACATTTTCTCAAACTTGATTCTCATGACAAATATGGGGGTAGGCAGGTGAGAGAGGCACCCAGAAGAACAACTAAAAGCAATAAGTTTTCTCCATTAAGGAGAAACTGAGGCTCAAACTAGTCATTTGTCCAAAATCATAGACAACAAGTGGTGAAACTAACACAAAAAGGATAAGGCAAAAAGGAATGATAGAGGAGAGGGCAATGTTTTTGATCAGTGCCAACCCCATGTTCACAACCAAATCTTTATGCTTAATTTCATTAAATAATTTCTTTATTATTTTTCCTGGTCTTATTATTCCATGATATAACTTTACTGAGGTCAAATAAGCTTCCTATTTACTGCAAAAAGGCAATGAACCACGTATAATTGAATTGCCCTTAAATTCCAAATACAGCGGGCTGGGGTTATAGCTCAGTGGCAGAACGCTTGCCTAGAATGTGTGAGGCACTGGGTTTGATCCTCAACACCACATCAAAATAAATATCCATCTACAACTAAAAATATATATATATATATTTTAAAAAAGACTGGCACAAAAGAGGTTCTGCAGTTACTTAGTTAAATTCCTCAAAATTGGTCATAGAATCAAGACTTGAACTGATTAAACAGCATTAGACTGAATTTAGTATAACTGGCCTTGGGTTTTTTTTTTTTTTGAGGGGAAGTACTGGGGATTGAAATCAGGGGCACTCAACCACTGAGCCACATCCCCAGCCCTATTCTGTATTTTATTTAGAGACAGGGTCTCACTGAGTTGCTTAGTGCCTCATTTTTTTGCTGAGGCTAGCTTTGAACTCGTGATCCTCCTGCCTCGTAAGCCACTGGGATTACAGGCATGTGCCACCACACCCAGATGGGTTTGGTAATTTAACAGAAGATGATTTTAAAGGTATAAATATCAGATTTAATCTTTGCATATCTCTATATAGGAATTAATGGTATCACGGGCAAAGTTAAATGTAAACCCAGAAATTATGGTATATAAGCCATCTGGGGAGGCATTTAAGTATGTAGTTTAATAAAAAATATCTATCACCTAAAATCAATAGGATTTTAAAATAAATTAACCATGATTTATCTGGAGCTTCTTAAAACATTTTTAAAATTGCAAATACATCAATTTAGTATCTTTTTTTAAAAAATATTTTTAGTTGTAGATGAACACAATCCCTTTATTTTGTTTATTTAGTTTTACATGGTGCTGGGGATCGAACCCAGGGCCTCACACATGCTAGGCAAGTATTCTACCACTGAGCTACAACCCTAGCCCCTCAATTTAGTATCTTAAGAAAATTATTTCATTTTCAAGTTTAAAATGACAAATTCCAAATAGTGGAAATTACATTGTTTAAAATTCTACAACAATCCCATAGATTATAAAATAGTGCTGTGGTAGTCATCTAATATTCTGGCTCTCTCCTTGTGGGCACACTGTTATAATATGCCTTATAGTCCACTTGAAATTAGGTGTGGCGAGATGACTTACTTTGATTAATGTAATACGAGCAGATATGATAATTATTACTTCCGGGACTCACATTTAATAAAGACTAGTGCAATGGCTTCTCATCTTCCTGTACAAAGGAAGATCAGTAACACTTGAGATGGTCACTGCTCGGCTGGCCTATGTCCCTGAATGACTAAAACAAGCAAAGTCCCTGTGAATAATAAAAGTTCCAAGTATCTAACATGCATTTAATCATCAATTGGTTCTAGTTCCATTACATAAGAATATAATGTGTAAACCTATCTGTGAAAGTTCAGAAAAAGTAAACAGTATTAACTACAATGGTTCCAAATTAATTTCGGATTTGCTTTAACAAAGTAACATGTGTTTATCACTTACAGTTTCATATACATCAACTTATTTTTTAGGGTCTCTCAAAGTATTGCAGATATGATTATGTCTAGCTGCAAAAGGAGAGTCTCTGGGGCCTAGGGAGTTTCAGTGACTTGCTTAAGACTGTGAAGTAAATTATTTGCACAGAGAAATCAGAATTCAGTGTATCTATTTCTGATTGTTAGCTCTTTCCAGAATACCTGAACAGGGACTGTCACAGGCAATTCAATGTCGTTTACAATAATTTATTAACATTGAAACATACATTGTAAAACATTTTTTTTGCATTTAGTTTAAAGCAACAGCATTAAGCTTTCCATAAATTCTTTAATTTATATAAACACCAAATTCAAAAACCAAATCAGTAGTATGTTAAGTACTAAAAATAATGCTACCTTTCCTTGAAAACTTGAGATGTAGAGAACTACCCAGAATTCCAAACTATAAACACTGTTGGAAATCTTTCTAGATTGCTTATAACCAGAGGGTAAAAAATTATATCCTTGAATTATCACATTTTTTCCCCATTTCCTTCCTAGTGAATCAGAATAGTTCATCAGAAAGAAGGCAGCAGATTCACACCCATTTGTAAAGCGATGATAGCTGAAACTATCCTAATAGTTCCTGAGCCTATACACACAAACTACTATAAATTTAAAATTTAAAATCTAGAAAGTTATAGTATCCAAATTTGGAGTCCACTGCAGTGCAGGAAAAACAAAAACACAAGAATTCCTATTTTCATTTTTACTCAGTTCTTTAAAATTTTTAAGTTTTATAATGTGCAATGTTTTACCATACATATTATTCATACAGAAATATCCAAATATTGGGGATATTTCAATTTTTTTTGACACAGTAAATAAAAAAGCTAAGGATGACTTTTCTAGACTAGGAGGTTAGAGAACACACATGCTCCATCAATTAAAGTCCCAGAAGAAAACAAGATGCACATCTTAAGTAGCAATAAAAAACTGAGTTGCTAACCCTTAAATGACTAAACTTATAACATTCATTATTTACTTATAGTGCAGTTAAGAATACATCTTGAGATCTACTTTAACTCTTTAGCCTTACTAGATATTAATGACTATATAAATGAACAAAACCTGTTGACTTAAATCTGTTAGCCACTGTCAATGGGTCTTGTAGGCACCATACTTAAAAAACAAAGATGTTTCTAAATTTACAAAATTAGGTCTTAAAATGCGGTCAGACTTCTTTTTTATGTCTATATTCTAAAACTTCTTTGATTACCAATAAACCTTTTTAGCTCCTGACCTTATTTTACAGTATTGTCAGATTAACAATAGATGCATAGCTAAAAAACAACAAAACAAAACGGAGCCAATTTAACATTCACAAAGACCATATGCTACTGGGGAATAAAACAGGAGGTCAAACACTCTGCCAACTTTCATCACTATCAAAATCAGTGGTTTGTTTTTTTGGAAGACACTAGAACCAGAGGCCATCTACATGAGTTGCCAGTCTATGTGACTCAGAATTCCATTTGTCCTAATCTTTGCTTCAGAGCTGAAGTCATAAATGTCTCCATCTGTGACATAATTATTTCCAAAACCAATTAAGAGATGTCAAACAGAAAATTATGACTTCAGGTAATGAATAAATGGTAGGAATTGGTAATTCTTAAGGATGAATATTTAGCTCCTTCAAAGCAAACAAGAAAATGAAATGATTTGCCCTGTTTTAAGTCACTTAGGACAGGTATTCTCTCATGGGGGAAATTACTGCACTAATAAAAGGATGTGAATATTAGAAGTTACTTAGTTCTCCATAGGAGCGAGCAAATCCTTCACAGGTTTTATTACCATGCTACTGGAGTGTAGGGGTGGCAAAGGGGTCAATGATCCACTAGTTGAATGGTTCAAAACAGGAAAAGGGCAAGACTTTCTGCCCTTAAGATTAGATACAGGAAGATGACATACTTTTAACAGTACTGTCAACTCGGGGAAAATATTAATCGCAAAGGAACAGTCAGCAATTTGTCTCCATGTTCTAAGACAAATAGATTTATATTTTCCTTATTAACCAATAACCACAGCACTAAGAAAAACCAAGAATTTAGCTCATTTATAACCATGCAATAGATGGCACAAAATAAAAACCTGAAATCTTCTTTAATTTTAAATAATAGTTTTGCATAAAGGAAAGAGTTTACACAATTAAGGACTATTGTACAGCACTAAAGGGTATGGTATATGAAAGACAAAAGCTTGTATTAAATCAAATCTACAAAATATATTCTCTTGTCCTATATAAAACTGGCATGTAAATGTTCTTTTCCTTTGTTATCCTACACTGTCACCATAAAAATGCTGGAGCTACTTGTGTCAAGTTAAGTGGTACCTTAGCATGGCATTCATGATTCTATATTCTGGCCTCAACAGTTGCCTTGTGAGCCCTTTTCTACCACTCCCCTTTTACAAATTTTAAGCATCTCCAAATTCAACAGGACTTGCCCATCACACCTAGAAATAATTCTTCCATCTTTCCTCATATTGTTCCTTAGCCTTTTTTCAACTTCCATTTGTTAAGCTTTTACCTATTCTCAAAAGCACTCCTGGGTGACCTTTTTGTTTATCATACTAGAATTAGAACCATTAACTTCATATTAGTTTAGTGTCATTCTGTTTATTAGACTGTTAGCTTCTGATAACGGGCAGAAAGTTTGAATCAATCTCACTTTCTCAACTTAATCACCATAAACTCAATACCTGACAAAATACAAGTGTGATGCATAGCAACCCCTCATCATTCCTGATGGACTAGTTCTGAATTTATAAATTGAAATGTTATTATTTCATCTTAGGTAGGTGAAACAGTTCTCTCCTAAATTATCCTAAATAGCACCAAAAACAGACAAATAAGGCAGGTGAAACTGATTAACTAGGTTGACTGAAATAAGCTTTCTCTTCTATATTCACATTTCAGATTTTTTTCTTATTAAAATCTTAGGGATAAGAAAAGCCAACTCTTGATATGTGAAACCATTTCAGCAGACCTCTTTATTTATGTGTACTTTAGACCACTTGGGAAAGATGAGATCATTTAAGCAGCAGCGCCATCATCTCTTTATTTGACCCCAACAATGCTCTCAACCTAACAGTACAGAAACACATAGCAACCAAGGCTCAACCATATTGTAATAAGGCGGCAGCAGGTAATATTTACCCTTTTGTACAGCGGGGAAAAGCTACATTAAAGAACACAGAATCTTCCCTAAAAATGTCGGATATGGAGGTACTCTGGGCATCCCCTTCCCCCACCTTCACAAATCTACTCCTGGAATCTGAGACATAGGTCCTTTGTCTGAACAATGTGGGAGGAGTCTGTCTGCAGTACTGGTGTGCTGGCAAGTGGAGAATTTATTGAAAACTGCATAAAAGCCTAAAGTTCCTTAATTACCGTACTGTCCAATTTTTCTTCATCGTGCACCCTAAAGTGTCCTAAAAGACAGCCAATGTGCCTTTTCGAGAATAAAAATATAACCTTCGAGAACACTAAGATAAAAAGAGTAAGGCTGCTCTTCAAAAGCTAAGTTTCAGAATAGCGGAAGGGGGTAGAGTGTTGATACGGTCAACTTAAACATCCCTTCCCTCTTGAATAAGCTCCTTCTACATGTCTCCATTTCTGCCCATTTCTCATCTGAATAAACTGTTCGAAGGGAAGTCGGGAGCTCTTAAAAGAGGCTCTGCTGCGCAAACTTGCAATCTCAAGCTCTCCGCACACAACACCGAACCTGCAACTCCTGACCCGACCTTTTACTACCTCACTGAGGTTTCTGGTGCCACGCCAGTCTGGTGTTCCACGAATACAGCTCGAGTAAAGTGAACACCACCGGATTGTATGGCCGGAGAAACTCAACACTTTATCAATCAGAACGAGAGGAACGATGTGGGTTTTTGCAAGGTGACCCATCTCATCCCGTCGCCCCTCGGATCCTCCCAGATACCTAATCGGTGGACTCTTTGGGTTCCACCTTTTTCCGCCTCGAGCTCGTTTCCCACCCACGCCCGGGGCCGTGCCCTGCTGGACATCCCCACTTTCCGCACTCACCCTGGCGGCCGACAATCTCGGCGACATGCTCGGAGCTGGGCACTGGGACGCACTCGGTGGTGTTGACGCTCTTCCTCCGGAGCAGGGCCGCCTGTTCCCCGTTTAGGGCTGCTGCCGCCGCCCCGCCGCCGCCGGGGCCGTAGGCGTGGGACAGCATCGCCGCCATCATGCCCTGGGCATCGTCCCCTCCGTAGAGCACCCCAGCCGCTGCGGCTGCGGCCTCCCGAGCATCGAAGCCGGCGCCAGGCAACAGCACAGACCCCAGGGGCCCGCCCGGGATCGACTGGGTCTGGGAGGCGGTGGCCGCGGGCGGCGACAGCAACAGCAGCGACGGCCGGTCCTCCTCCTCTGCCTCCTCCAGCTCCTCCTCCTCCAGCAGGTCTCCGTCCAGCTCTGCTTCCTCCCCCTCCTCCTCGTCGTCCTCCAGTTCCAGCTCGGCCGCCTCCGAGGCTGCGGGCCGGCCGGGCGGAGCCCGCTCCTCCGGAGACAGCCCCGCCGCCCGCCGGGCCTGGCCCTGCGCCGCCGCCGCCGCGGCCCGGAGCGTCGGTGCGCCGGGCTCCGCTGGGCTGGGGTCGTCGAGGCCTAGCGCGGCCAGGCGCTCCCTCAGCAGGAGCCCGTCCCCTTCGAGCTCCGGGCCGCCCGCGGGCGGCGGCAGCGGCGGCGGCGGCGGCGGCGGGGGCGGCTGCGGCAGGGGGGCCGGGGCCGCCGCCAGGGCCAGGGCCGCGGAGCTGCCGCTCGGCATCGCGGCGGCGCGCTGTCAATGGCGGCGGCGGCGGCGGCGGCGGCCGGGTCAGGCGCGGCGGGCGGCGAGCCCCATGGCGGACAGGGCCCGGGCCCTGCTCAGCGCGCAAACACCTTTCCTCTGGGGAGGCGGCGAGGCCCGCGACCCGGGCTGAGGAGCGCCAGGGCCGCTCGGAGACCGGAGAGGGCGGGGTGGAGGGGCAGGGGAAGGAGGCAGAGGTAGGTAACTAGGTGGGTGGGTGGGGACGGCAGCGGGGCGGGCTGGTGGAGGTGGCAGCGGCTCCCCTCTCAGGGTTTCTTTTGTTTCATGGCCTTAACCAGCCCCCGGCGCGCGCGGCGGCGGCGGCGACGCCCCACGCCGCTCTCCGAATGAAGCCGGCGCGCTCTGATTGGCTGCCTTTAATCTCTGGGAGCCCGCCCTCTCTTCCCGCAGCCTTCACACTCCTTTCCCTAGCCCCACCCCCCCACCCTCTCCTCGGGCCCCGCCCCTCCCCTCCCAGAGCTCTCTGATTGGGTGACCAGGACGAGCCAGCCCTGGAAGCTGGCTCCTTCCGTCCTTTCCCCTCCCCCCTCCCCTCCCTCTCTTTTCCCTGTGGCTCAGGAGAAGGGGGACTGTGATTGTTCGCTTTACACGTCACTCTCTGTGACGTACACTATAGGGGCGGGGAAAAAGGAGGCGGGACGGAGGTGCTGAAGCAGAGATTGAAACTGAGGGTGGGGCGGGGCTTTCGCGCAGGCGCATGCAGTTTTGGCGCACACATGGGGTTCTTCCTTCGCTTCACTTTCCCACTCGTGTCGGGTCTTTTAGGGGAGACAACTTTGAAGTACCTCATGGGTAGGCCCGGAGGGCGTCGTTTTCCCACGTTGAGGAAGAGATGGCCCTTTTCAGGGTAAGGGCCTGAGAAGAGTCTTCAAAGGAGGGGCCAGCGAGTGTCCTATCCACTCGCGGGGGTGGTTTCCTAAGCCGCGTGGCTTCTCGGCCTCCCTGCAAAGCCCTGGGAATGCTCCTCCCTTGGGTCCTCCCACCCAGCTGTCCGGGCTTCCCTTGTGGGGCGGGTTGGTTACATCAGGAGCCCGAAAGTGCTGAACCTCAGTTTTCTGGGGCTTTTAAAGGAAATTCATTGTATCCTCCTCCAAACACTCCTCCCACAGCACTGCCCAGGTGATCGCACACATGGCTATCTTTCTAGCGGTTATTTTAAAAAAGACTTGTTGAAAACAAAGCTTATTATGTTCCTGTCTGTTTTAGGCTGCGAACGCCCCACCCCTCCCTTTAGTACCAGATCCTAGGTTAGTCTTAACCTCCATAATTGTCTTATGGAGATATGATGAGAGCAACAATGTAATTCTGTAGTTTCTAGTGTCCCCATTAAAATAGAAAGAAACATAGTTTTAATATATATGTATACACTTAAAATATTACCAGTACAACATGTAAAGAATATACAATTTGCGTACTTTACAGTTTTTTCCTAAGTCTTTGAAACCAGTGTTTTACAGTTAGTGTATCTCAATTCAATTTGCTGTGCACTAGCCACTCTTAATGTATTCAGTAACCATTAGTTCTAGACCTCTTGATTTTTTAATTGTAAACTGCATTCTTGAAGATATAGTGAATGAATCTTATATTGGATTTATTTGCTATATCTTGTTGTATCAAACTTGTTTCTTATAAGTCAACTTTAGCACCGATTTTTCTAAGTTGTCTAGGATGTTAGAAAGACAGCGGTATAGAGAAGGCTGTACTATAGTCTCCGTTTCTCTATTTTGTGCCCACAATCCTACTTCAACCTACTGCACTCCTACAATTAAAGGCCTGGCGAATTTTAGCTAACATTAAATCTTTTCTGTTACTCCAGAGTTTCTCTAGCTCTCATAATCCTGTAAGTTGCTTCCCTAAAACCCCATTTCTAGCAGTAAGCTCTTGAGCAGAGATTCTCAACCCTGCCTATAAATCAAAACAAGATTTTTTTTTTTTTTAAGTAGATCAGTGCAGACCAGGGAAAGGTATCCTCCGAATATTTGTTATTTGGTACATTTTGGTTGAAGGCCTAAACGTGTTTTTCAAAAGCCATACAGGTTGAGAACACTGTAGGGTTTGAGTTTGGGATTTACAAAAGAAGTCATGCTATTAAGTCGACTAAAACAGGATTTCCTTCTCTACCTTTCCAGTTAGGTATAATCTTAACTGACTTACTACATGTACACCCTTTTTGAGATTGGCTGAAATACATATTTCACATTGTCTTAACATAGAAGTACTGAATCTTTTAAACTGTACCAGTGAATAACTTGTGTAACTAGACATTTACTTGTAGAACAGTTTTTTTTAAAAAAGACAGAAAGCTTACTGCCTGACAATTCGCTTTAAATGATAATCATATAACCATTATATGAAGAATAGAATTTTTAAATAAGCAAATCCAGTCAAGGTAGATAGCTGAATAAAACATGCAGTGGCACTTCCAGGATATTTGTCCCATTGGAAGGAAATATGTAGTAGAATTAAAACTGAAACTAGTGGAAGTCCCTCTATTCATAAATTATCATCCCTTAGACTTAAATCTCTTCCCAAGGACCCAAAGCAAAAGCTGTACCAGGAATGATAGTACAGGTGAAGATTTGAAAAATAGACTGATATTGAGCTGTGGGTGTGGCTTAATGGTAGAGTGTTTGCTTAGCATGCATGAAGCCCTGATTCCATCCCTGGCATGGGGGAAAAAAAAAAAGAACATAAAATTCAGGTAGATAAGATAAAAAAGAAGATCCATTTAAGAAAAATGCTAAATGGCTTAATTTAGATTTTTATAATATAAAAATTGCTTTCTACTTCATTTTCACATAATAAATGAGGTTTCATTTATTCCTGTACATAAATATATACATTCATGCATTAATTTATATGTGATCAATATTGTGATTTATGAACAAGGCAGGAGATATTGAAACTCACCAACTTTCCCATTTGGTTCTGAATTTATTATCTTTTATTAAATCTTGCCTATGAAGCAAATTTGAGATTTGCTTTTGCTATAAATATTTGACTGGGGTTCTTTCATTTAAATCTATCAAACAGTCCAATCCCTTCTACCCTTCCCCAGCCATACAATACCTTAATTTAGCACCTGAAGAAGATTTTTGTTTTATTTCTATTCTGCTGCTTTTGAAGCAGTTTGATACTCTGGGACAGAAGAGTTGTTTTAAGGATCTTAGAAATTACAGAATTGACTACCTTTTATCAAATATCAGGGCCTATTGCTGAATTAGCTCTTCAGATCTATCCAAATGTAATATTAAGGTTGGAACAATTGCAAACTAAACAGAGCTTAGCAAGATGTTTGTCCGAATAGGAAAACAGATAATGAGACCACAGATTTGAAGTGAGGCTATATAAAGACTGGCACAATACTTGGAGAAAAGTTCTGCTGAGACCCTCACCTTAGCCCAAACTAAACATAAGCTATATTTTAAGGCAGGATGAGTTTTTTGAGGGTAGGGTGTCTCCTGAGATCAGTGTATTGAACTTTTAAATTTCAGTCTTCTTACAGTAGGATCATGATCTTATCATTTTTCCACTTCAAATGACTCCTCATTACCTAGGAATATAGTCCCCTACTTGGAAATCTAGGCCTTCAGCACTCTGGTGGGTGCTCAAACATTGTCCCACAAATATGTTCATTTGCTTTCTCCTCTATTAACACAAACTCTTCCTTGATACCACATCTCTTTCTTGTAACGTCCTTTCTTTTCTACTCTAAATCAACATCTAATGAGTGCTCTAAATTCAATTCCTATTTGTTTACTGCACCCTGCAATACAGCCTGGGCTTTTGCTGCTTCACTGAAATTATCTTCACCTGAGTGCTCAATTCAATTTGGTCTTTCCACACAGGGCTTGGTAGTATTGACTCCTGAAACCCCTCTCCCTTGCCTTCCTTGAGTTTGTGTTCTTCTACTTTTCTTCCTACTTCCAATAGTTTGCCTCAGTCTACTTTGCAGACTTTGTGTTCTTATCACTTATATTTTGGTATTCATGGAGATCTATCTCAGGTCTGTTTTCTGCTTATTCCATACTCTCCTCCTAAAAATACCTACCCTTTCCTCAAGGTTACTGTTACCTTATCGACAATTCTCAGGTCTTTGTTGCCTATTCATCATCTCCCATTGAATTCCAAACCCATAAATTCCACTAGTTTATGGATATCTCCACTTGAAAATTTAAATTTAAGCCCAAATCCCAAACTGAAATCTAATTTTTTTTTTTTTTGGTACCAGGGATTGAACCCATGGATGCTTAACCACTGAGCCCCCAGCCCTTTTTTAATATTATTTAGAGACAGGATCTCTCAGAGTTGCTAAATACCTTGCTAATCTGCTGAGGCTGGCTTTGAACTCCAGATCCTTCTGCCTCAGACTCCCAAGTTGCTGGGATTACAGGCATGAGCCACCTTGCCTACCTAGAATTTGTTAGCTGAATACTAGATAGTACTACTATCAGTTCTTTTGACCAAAAGCATGGTCGACATTCTTGACTTCTCCTTTAATCCCATAGCCAGGCAAATAATAGAACTCCTAAATCGCAAATCCATCTATCTTTCTTCATCTTTACAACTGTGATATATAAAAAGAATATATACTTGGTCTTTTCCCCTGATTCTTGGCATAGAGTTCCCCAAAATGCCTATGATTTCTGGGGTGATAGAGGCTTTAAGATCATTTTTCATTTTAATGTTTTTTTCCTCCCAGTCTCTCACACATAGCTCCTGGATCCCTTGGGATTTTATAGGAACATATTTTGTTCTTATGTGGTTATTTTTGGCAGGCCCCCAGGTAGCTTAAGGATGGAGCCTGATCAGAAAGACCAAACCTTAACTTTCAGTCCTATCCCCCAACATCTGAGGAAGAGTAGTGCCAGAGAGCAAGTTGATAATTGATCATGCCTACATACATGATTAAACCTCCCTAAAAACCCCTAAATGAGCTGGCATAGCTCAGAGATAGAACACTTGGTTATCATGTGCAAGGCCCTGGGTTTGATCCCTGACACCACAAAAACAAACAACAAAAAGCCAAAACCTTGAATGTGGAGTTTCTATGGAGAGCTGCTAGGTTGGTGAATGTATGCATGTGCTGGTAGGGTAGTGTGCCCCAACTCTACAAGTACAGAAGCCTGTATGTACAAGATGCTTCCAGGCCTCCCCTGAGTTAGCTCTTCACCAGGCCATACATAAAAGATAAGCACTTTTTTAAGGTTCTGTGAGCTGTTGTACAAAATTTCACCCCTGGGAGGGGTAGTGGGAAACTCTGACTTTATTGCCAAGTTAATCAGAAAGATAGGTACCCTGAGCTCTCAAACCTTACAGTTAGCATTTAAAGTAGGGGCAGTTGTGGGACTGAGCCCTTGACCTGTGAGGTCTATGTCACCTTAGGGTAGGTAGTGTCAGAAATGAATTGAGTTGAATTCAGTCTGAAAAGTTGGAGAGTTATTTGGTGTGAGGGCAACCCCCCAAATATTTGGTGTCAGAAAGGCCGGGAGTAAAAGCAGTTCAAAACCATTGTTATTGGGCTGGGGTGGTGGTAGAGCACTTGCCTAGCACGTGTGAGGAACTGGATTCAATCCTCAGCACCACATATAAATAAATAAGTAAAATAAAGGTATTGTGTCCATTTATAAAAACAAACAAAAAACATTACTGCTGGGCACAGTGGTGCACACCTGTAATCCCAGTGGCCCAAGAGGCTGCGGCCTCAGCAACAGCAAGGTGCTGAGCAACTCAGTGAGAGTGAGACCCTATCTCTAAATAAAATAGAGAATAGGGCTGGGGATGTGGCTCAGTGGTTGAGTACCCCCCTGAGTTTAATCCCAAGTCCCTCCCCCCAAAACAAACAAACAAAAAATTACTACACACTCTAGGCTACAGTCATTTAGACAATGAGCTATTATAATAGTCCCCTAAACAATATTATATTCAGTCTAGCTTCTCTCTTATTAATTTTCTATGCTGCAGCTGGAAAGATTTTAATTCAGATTTATTCCTTCTACTTCTGCTTCTCTGTTTAAAATCCTTTTGTTTTCCTTTAGATAACGTACAGATTTCCTAACAAACTTAGAAGGTCTTCTGCATCTGGGTCCTGTCTGTGCCTTCAGCTTCATTTCATGCCATTCTTCTTCCTGCATTCTTGTGCCCAGCCACAGAAGCCTCTAGCAGATATCTATATGTTTTATATACTTGTTATGCCTCCAGGCCTAGAGTATGGCTCTCCTTTCTTTGTGCTAAGCTTGGCTAAATTCTGATAATCCTTCTGGGCTCAGCTTGACCATCAATCTTTCCAGGATGTCTTCCTTAATCTTCTAGGTAAGATAACTGTCCCTGGGAGGCTCTCATGACCTCCTGTGCATCCCAACAACATTCATTACTTCTGTAGTTTACTTGTCCCTTTTACTCTATTTTCATCCTTCTAAAGCTGTGGCTACCATAATGCCTGGCAAATAGAAGGGGCTATTGCTGACTTCAATGGATATTTTCCCCATCAGTATTTCATCCACTGTGAGCTTTTGGCCATTTTTGAAATACACATTGTGTCCCATCTTTGTGCCTTTGCTTGTGTGATTCTTTTCAGCTTCCCTTACCTTTTATTCTACCTTTCCCATCTCTATACCTTTTTAAGCTTCAGTTTAATTTGACTTCTTCCAACATTCATTCCTAGTTAATAGAATCAGAGGCTAGTTAATAGCATTAGGGGTGGTTCTCCAGGAAAATGCATATGAAGGCAACATTTTGTATGTCTCTTCTGGATACTTACATGATCCCCCTACAGTCTCTCAATGGATCCAACTGGATAGATTTTCACTAAATCTGTTTCCTCTCCTTCCTGAACATGCAGTTAGACTACATTTCTTGGGCTCCATTGTAGGTGGGTATGTATATCCAAAAGAGTGAGTCAAGTGTACATTGCTTCCAGTCCTGGCCCTCAAAAATCCTCATGTTAGCATCTGTGAATGTAGATGAATATTATGACCTTAGAAGCCATGTTTAAGATGACAGAGCCACAGATGAAAGGAACTTGAATCACCACATGGAGTAGAAAGTGGCCTTCCATTAGATATGTGAGTAAAAGTATTGTTGAGTTTGAAATAATATCTATTTTTGCATACATATGTTATAGCAGTAAGCCTATATTAACTAATAAAAAACACTAATTTAACTCCTCCCCGATGTTGTTAAGAGATGGTGAAAAGATTAGTGATTTCCAGGGGTTTAGAAACTATTCTGTGATACTACAATGGTGGATACATGTCATTATATATTTGTCAAAACCCATAAAATTTATAACACCAAGAGTGAATCCTAATTAAACTATACTTTGGAAGATAATGATGTGTCAGTGCAGGTTTGTGGATTACAATGAGAGCACTGCTGTGGTGTGGGATATTGATAGTGATGGTGGGTTGTGTACATGTAGAGAGAGGGCATATATGGGCACACTCTGTACTTTCTGCTCGGATTTCCTGGAAACCTTAAAATGATTTGAAAAATAAAGTCCATTAAAAAGTATTCCAAACACTCATTTGTAGGTTTATAATATTTAGTTTAGATTACTTGTATGCTCTGATCACAAATTGCTGGGACAATCTGACATGGGACAGAACTACAAAGATACTATTTAGATGAGGATCAATAAACCAATATAACACAGTAATCCCAAACATGTATGCACCAAACAACAGAGCTTCAAAAGTGCATGGGGGAGGGCTGAGGTTGTGGTTCAGTGGTATCGTGCTTGCCTAGCATGTGTGAGGCACTGGGTTTGATCCTCAGCACCACATAAACATAAATAAAATAAATGCCTATCAACAACTAAAAAATTTTTTAAAAAGTACATTTGGGTGGGGAGGAAACCACTAAAATGGGATTCAATCTGAAAAGGAGAAATAGACAAGTTCACAATTGTTGAGGATTTCAACATTTGTCTCTCAGTAATTAGAACTGTTACTAGAGAACCAGCCAAAATATAGAACCAAATAACACCATTAGCCAATAGGATTTAATTGATGTTTACAGACTGCTCCACCCAACAATATACTTTTTTTTTTTTAGGTGTCCATGCAGTATTCGTGTATATAGACTTTATCTTGGGAACAAACTTCAACAAATATAGAAGAATTGAAATTATGTAGAGTGTGCACTCTAACAAATAAAACCAGAAATCAATATTGGAAAGAGAACAAGAAAATCTTGAATACATGGAAACTGTACAACATGCATATAAGTAATTCATGGGTCAATGAGATGTCTCAAGGAAAACAAAAATACATTGATTAAAAATACAACATCACAGTTTGTGGGATGCAGCTAAAGCAGAGCTTAGAGAGAAATTTAGAGCACTAAATGCTTATATTAGAAAAAAGTCTCAATAGCCTAAGTTCCTACCTCAAGAAACTAGAAAATGAAGAGCAAAGTAAAACCCAATACAAGCAGATAGAAAGAACTAATAAAAGAAGAAATAAATGAAATTGCAAACAGAAAAACAGCAGAGAAAATCAATATAAGAAACTAATTCTTAGAAATAAATCAATAAAATTGACAAAATTTTGATATGGCTGACAAGGATGAGAAGACACAAATTGCCAATATCAGCAATGAAATAGGTCTATCACTATAGATCCTGCATTCATTAGAAGAATAAAAGGAGAATACTATACACAACTTTATAATTATAAGTCCAACAATTGAAAGAAATGGACTGATTCTTTGAAAATCATGAACTGGCAAAATTCAACCAAAATGAAAGAGAAAATATGAATAGTCCTCTAATAAGAAAATTGAACTCATAAATGAAATTCTTTAGATTTCATTGGAGAATCTTACTAAATAGTTAAAGATGAATTAAAGCCAATTTTGTACAATTTCAGAAAATAGAACACTTTCTATTTTATGAGACTGGTACAGATACTAAACCAGGTAAAAATACAAACAAAGCAAAGCAGAACTACAGATCAAATTCTCCCATGAACATGGACACAAAATTTCAACAAAGTATTATCAAATCCAATCCAATAATGTATGGAAAGTATCATACACAACCACCAAGAGGGATTTGTTTCAGATATCAAGACTGGTTCAATATTTAAAATTAAACCAATCAAAACCATGTTCATAAAAATTTGTACAGGAACGTTCACTACAGTATTATTTATAATAGTCAAAAAGTGAAAACAACTCAAATATCCATTAGCTGATTAATGGATAAGGTATAACCATACAAATGAGGTATAGCCTACAATGGGATATTATTTAGGCACAAAAAAGAATGAAATACTGATATATGTATTACAACACAGATAAACCTTGAAAGCATTTTACTCAGTGAAAGAAGTCAGTTACAAAAGGCCCCATATTGTGATTCCACTTATGCGAAATATCCAGAATAGTCAAATGTGTGGAATAAGATGGTAAAGTAGAAGATGTCAACGACTAGAGAGCAAAAAGGAAGGGAGCGACTGCTAGTAGGTATAAAGTTTCTTTATGGAGAGACAAGTACGTTCTAGAATTGATAGTGTTGATTCAAAACCTTGTGAATACACCAAAAAGACACAAAATTATACACTACAAATGTGTGAATTACATTCTATGTGAATTATATCTAAAAAACATTAACCTGTTACCACTAAAAAGGAAAAGTCATATAATATTATCTGATGCAGAAAAACTATCAGAAAATTCATCGGTAACAAAAATGTTCAGAAAACTCGGAATAGAGGGGAACTTCCTCAACATGATAAAGAACATCTACCAACAAAAGTAGCTTTATCATCATCAAAAACAAAATCCCCAAACTCTATTATAGCTAACATTATAATTAATGGTGAAGGACTCAATGTTTTACCCTAAGACCAGGAACAAGGCAAAGATGTTTAGTCTCTTACCATGTTTACTTGACACAGTACTAGAAGTTTTAACCATAACAATAAGGCAAGAAAAATAAATAAAAGACATAGAGATTGGAAAGAAGTAATATTATTTTAGATGAAATTATCTATATAAATAGAAAGTTAGGTGAGACTCTTACTGGAAGGCAGTCTCATTTTAAAAGTTCAGGTTTTTTAAATAAAAGGAGAAAATTTAGCACAAATGGTCCCAAAATTTGAAGGGCTTAATCTGAAGGGTGAGTTACTACAAAAAATACTGCCATGAAAAGCAATGTTAAGAATCATCAAAAAGTTGGGATAACTAAAAAAAAACCTGAATTATGTAAAGATTTAAACCTATTAAAAAAGAGATTAAGCTATATTCTATATGAAATATATGAAACAGCAAAAATAGTAAAGTTTAAAAAACAAAAAAATGAAGTGCAGATTGAAATTGGAGAAGAGAAGTATGTTAAAATTAATCTGGACTAACTAGTCATTGATAGACTAAGGAAAATATATTTATATAGTTGAAAAGGAAATCTGAAAATATATTACATGAACATGAGTTTAACATGTTTTAAACTTATGTCGAACAAATATTAAGTTACTACATAAAAGAAAGAATTGATCAAAATAAAGTTGATCAACATAAAGTTACATTCCTCTTCAATTTCTGTCCTAATTGTTGACTTGGAATTCTTCCCTCTCCTGTAGCCTATTCTATTTCAAATTATCTGTCTTTAAGATTGAATCACCATGAGGGGCTGGAGATATGGCTCAAGCGGTAGCACGCTCGCCTGGCATGCGTGCGGCCCGGGTTCAATCCTTAGCACCACATACAAAGATGTTGTGTCTGCCGAAAAAACTAAAACTAAAATTCTCTCTCTCTCTCTCTCTCTCTCTCCCTCTCTCTTTAAAAAAAAGAAAAAAAGAATGAATCACCATGAAATGCTGATTTTCTTAACTTCTGAGTTTCAGCAGTTCAACTTGGCATTTCTGCCATGGTGTTCTAACACTAATCAAAATACTATATTATCATAATAACCTGACCCACAGAATCTTTTTCTGAGATCCTGAGGTGTCTGCTACTTTTTGGTTTGACAAATCACTTATCCTGTCTGTGCCTCATTTTCTTCACAAATAAAATATGGATTCATTGTACTACCCAACAGATAATTATTTAGCCTATACTAAGTCCTAGGTGTTGTTCTAAGTCTCTGAAATATGCTAGTGAACTTAAAAAAAAAATCCTTGCTTCTGGAGAATTTACACATTCTGTAGGGAGGATGCAAAAAATTAAACAACAAATTATAATAGGTACATTATACGGTACTTTAGAAGGCAATAGAACTACATAAGAAACCAACAAGCCAGCCAGAATTAAAAGAGTGCAACAGGGTAAGGAGTATCAACAGCAGGGCCCGGGGCAGGCTGCGGATTTAAACTTGAGCAGGGGAGCCTGGTGAGGAGGGATGTTTGAACAAAGATTTGGAGGTTAAGGAATTAGCCAAGTGGATGCTTGAGGGAAAAGCATTCCAGGGAGGGCAGTGCTTCCAGAGTGAGCCAATCACACGGAGCTTCATAGGTCATTTAAAGGTCTTTTTACTAAGTGACACAGAAGCCATTGTGAGTTTCAAGCAAAGTGATGTTACATAGGTGTTGAGAACTGACCGTAGGAGGCAGGAATAGAACAGACTGACACGAAGTAATGAGCTTTGGGACACATTTTTTTGAAGACAGTGCCATCTGATTCCAAGGTTATTGATTTGATGGGTGGTGTTGCCATCAACGGGAGGGCTGCAGGTGGAGCAAGCCTGGGATAAATATTTCTCAGGTTTTAAAGGTTTGTGGTGATTGGTGGCCTCAGGCAAACTAGGCACAAGCTCTACCAGGGAGCCACACTCCCCAGCAAATTTGATGCTCACTTGACAGTACTCAAGGGTTAATTTGTCTCAGTATGGAGAACTTGAAAGTGTTTCTTCCAGTGTTTAGCAAAATACTTGAACCTTGACCTAGAAAAACTCTTTTGAAAGATGGGCATGAAATACAGTTCCCTCTCAGTCCAGCCTCTGGCTTATTTGTTTTGGGTCATGTGTAGGAGTTGTTGAGTTTACAGTAGATAAAATGAGTTTTAAAATATGCTAACTGTCCACTAAGGGCCTGGGTTGAAACTATTAAGTTATTTTGTTCAGGTCCTTGGGTTTTTGTGATAGAGGCATCGTTCCCTCTGGTCAGGTTTGCACTAAAGTCATTGCACAGCAAAACTTCCCCAAGGCCACATTTTTATGTTTCATTTTCAGGCTGTTGGTGCCACAGGAGCAATTAAAATTTGTGAATGATGTTTTTCCCCCCTTGATAAATAATGTGGATGGCCTGCAGTCTGCTCACATTCCTGGCAAGGGATTTAACAGGCTATTGTGTTAGTAACAATGTGGATGCAAATTGTAAACATTTATCATCTCCAAAGTTTCATGCAATTTTCAAGCAATGTCAGTTGAAACAGATGCTCCAACCTCCTATGTAAACCAGTCTTTATAGATGATTTTTCCACATTCTTCCAAATCACTTTGTTTTCCAGTAACTTCTATTTATTTTATAAAATAATATCGTAAAATCTGTTAGAAAGTGAATAGGAAAGGATAAAAAGTTTAATGTCCTCTAAAACTGATTTCCTGTCTCTTTAGGTAATATGAACTATTTTTAATGTGTATCAATAAAATTCTTGAGAGTGGAATTTAGTAGTAAATTCCCTCTGCATGTTTATTAGCATATTTATTGCAAGGTAAACTAAAAATGCTAGTGAAAAATTTCCCATATATCTGTGTCCTTAGAATTTTACAATTGTTATAATCCTCACTCCTGAAAATCACTAATCCTAACAGAAAACTCTATAAAGATTTGAAAATTTTAAGATCAAATTGATATTTTTCCAAGTGGGGGAAACTCTTTAAGAATTATCATGCACCTTAGAGGACCTCAGAAAAGAAGGAAATGGATCAACAAGTATTTACAAACTTCTTATAAGGCTTTGAACTAGCATGAGGGAGAATGGAAAAAAAATATAAATCAAGGGCCAGACTATAAGTTATTCAGAAACATATTTTAGGTATTTTGAGAAGAAATGTTTTTGTGAGATAATCAGGAAAGACTTTATAGAAGTAAAATTGAGCTAAAATGTCAGGGAGGAGAATTCTAAATTACACCTCATCCATGGGTGATGTATTCCAAGGCCTCTAGCAGATGCCTGAAACTAGGGGTAGTACCAAACCCCAGATAGACTGTTTTTCCTATACATACACACCATACATAACAAAGTTTAGTTTATAAATCAGGCACAGCAAATGATTAACAATAGTTAACAATAAAAAATAATAGCAATTATAAAAATACACTGTAATAAAATTGCCAGAATCATATCTTGTATTTGGGGGGTGTTATTAAAAAAAATAAGGTTTGCACACCTGTAATCCCAGTGGATTAGGAGGCTGAGGCAGGAAGATTGCAAGTTCAAAGCTAGCCTCAGCAAAAGTAAGATGCTAAGCAACTCAGTGAGACCTTGTCTCTAAATAAAATACAAAATAGGGCTGGGGGTGTGGCTCAGTAGTTGAGTGCCCCTGAGTTCAATCATCGGTACCAAAAAAAAAAAAAAAAAAGAGAGAGAGAGAGAGAGAGAGAGAAAAAGAAAAAGAAGGATCACTTGAACACAGGCATTGTGATACCATCTCTTTACCTGGATGGCTACTGAGTAACTAATGGGTGGATAGTATATTCAGTGTGGAAACACTGGATAAAGGATGATTCAAGTCCCAGGCATGATGGAACAGAGTGGTAGCAAGATCTTATGAAGCTACTTAGAATGGCTTATAATTTAAAGTTATGAACTTTTATTTCTGTAATTTTCCATTTAATATGTTCATACTGTGGGTAACTGAAACAGCAGGTCAGCGGGGGGAGGGACCACTGTATGTGAAAAGGAGGGAGAGGGCAACTTCTTGGGCAGCAACAACACAAATAAAGATTTGAAAGCAAAAGAGATGCTCACAGACTTGGAAGTAGTGGTGGCAGGCAGGACTAGGAGGTGAGTAGAAAAGTTTGATTAAAGCCAGGAATTGAGAGAGATGACAATGAGAGGAAGCAAAGCCTAAAGGTCTGAAAAGGCCGAGGCATTCAGACCCAACTGTGGTTGATTTCTTATAGAAATAGGCAGCATAGAGATAAGACCCAGTTCCACCACATATGAACAATATATTACTTAGTGCTTTAACCTCTTTAGACCTCTGTTTCCCTTCAAACAGTGGAGGTCATATCTGCCAAGTAGAGTTGTGGGGCTACTTGGAGTGACAGTTCATTGTGATCCAGCCAAGAGAGCTCTCATCACATTAGTGGTCATTTCTTCTCTGCAGTGGTGGGTGGGACAAGGGGGCACACTGAGGGCTGTACAGAGGAAAGTGACATCATTAAAGGGATGGAGGTGGGGCTTGGGGATTATTAGTTTTGGTGATGGTGTGTAGAATGAGTTGGAAAGGGGGCATGTGTGCTGGAGTAAAGGAAATTAGACATGAGGACATGGAGGCCCCCGAGCTTAGCCATACTGTAGTGAAGCCAGTGGGAATGAGAATGAGGAAGTGAATATCAGATGGAAAGAATGAAGGGGTCTGGAGAGCTACATGTAGAAATTGAAATCCAGAAGAAAAACATGTTGATTTCCAGATAAAGAAAGAAGCGTTCAATTTGTAGACAAGGCAAAAACCCTGTGATGAATGCTTTTGTTTCTGGTTTGCTTGGCTTGGTCTGCCCCATGGCCTGCACAATCCTTTCCCTTGGGTTAGCCATTCTCTTTTTACTTTGGTGACATGCCCTTTATCTGAACATTCAGAGTACTTAATTTTCTTGAGGGATGTGAGTGATGAGGCTAGACTAGTCAAAACCTTTTGTCAGAATTTTTCTACCTGAAGATAAATCCTCTTGGCCTCTCTGGATAGAGGGGTTAGAATGTTATAAGTCAGGATAAAGCCTCTAGTGGTATATCTAAAGCCAAATAGAGACCACAGGGATTAGAGGAGAAGCAGAAAGACTTGGAGGATTGGTAATGTTGAGATTAGTTTTATTTCTTAAGACTCACAGAGTTGCCCTGATTTCTGCCAGATGTCTACTTAAATTTTTGTGAGCTAACCACTGTCCTTCCAATAAATCTCTTTCCACTTAAGCTGAGTTGTGTAATGGAAACACCAATAGATTATAGACTACAAAAAGTTAAAACATTCTGCAAACCAAAATACATCAATAAAACCAAGCCAAACCATTTGGGAAACATTTGTAACAAATATGACAAAAAAGGGTAACTATCCTTATTGCATGAAGAGAGTTTATATATCAGGAAGAAAGTGTTAACACTATAAGAGAAACATGACCAGATGCCATAAACAGATCATATGCAGAAAAAGAAATACAGGGCACATAAAATAAGAGTCTGCCTCAATAACAAAAACTAAACAGCAAAATATATTTCACTCATCAAATTGCAAAGGTGAAGAGTAGGGTAACAATGTCTGGGTACAATGTATGTGTAAGGGTTATTCCACTTTTCTTGAGAGCTTTCTCTGCTATGTGTATCAAGAGCCTTCAAGGCCATTCTCGGTAACCTAGCAATTCCATCTTAAAATAAAAAAATAAAAAGAAATGGTCATGTAGTTTGGTAGTAGAGCACCCCTGGATTCAATCGCCAGTACCCACCTAAAAAATCTTTAAAACATCCACAGCTTTTGATTGAAACATTTCATTTCTAGGATTTATCCTTATATAGAAATCAAACATCCTTATGTAGAAATCTGTGCAAATACACAATGTTTTTATTCTATGTATACATGCACTAAGATTCACAGATAAAGATAAGATTGCAGTGATATTTATATTTGCCAAGTTACAAATGAGTAATTAGGTGATGGTTGAAAAGATAATAAGAATAAGCAGGGGGCTGGGGATGTGATTCAAGCGGTAGCGTGGTCGCCTGGCATGCATGCAGCCCGGGTTTGATCCTCAGCACCACATACCAACAAAGATGTTGTGTCTGCCGAAAACTAAAAAATAAATATTAAAATTCTCTCTCTCTCTCTCTCTCTAAAAAGAAAAAAAAGAATAGGAAGTTCTATGATGGAAAATTGTGAGCCAATAAAAACCCATCTTTTTAGAATATATGTCCTTGACGTGGGAAATGCTCAGTATATAATCCTAATGGAAAGTAAGTATGATACACAATTATGTGATCAGATCTCAATCATTATTACATGTTTATATGTATTAGAACATAAAATGAGACTTTTTCTATTGTCTTAAAATTTTGACTAGTTCTTCGTTCTCAACAAAGGGATTAGACACAGTTCCACACTATTTACTAAGATTGAAAAGAAAAAAAACCCTAGTGATCACCATGAGCACAGCAGCAGTCTACAGAGTTGATCACTCAGGATCATTTGAAGTGAGTTCACAGAGGCAAAGAATGCTTTTTGGCATAAACCTTGGAGCCTGAAGGCTCTGGAGGTGTGGGGAGATGGGAAGTTGGCTGGTGTATTCCACACCGGTAATATGAAAGTGTTTCTTTTTATTGAAAGTATGAATGCATTCAAGTCAGTGTTGTTTTCTTTTATCAAATTCTACTATTATTCCATTTAAGAATATTCTATTTATGAATATCTCCTGACACTAGTGCTAACTCTTGTCACCTCCCCCTTAGAAGACTGCAGTGACCTCATAATTGAGGTATTTTCTTGCTATCCAGATCCACACACCCACTAGGCCATCTTTTCAAAAGGACAGCAGTGGGAACATGCCTCACTTCTACCCTTAGGTACAGGTGTGTGGGTTTTCCATGGTGTGAGTGAGATGGGGTGGGGAGAATGATAGACTATTGCCTCTTTTACTCCAAATCTGAGCTAGAGATAGGCCTGGGCTTAGGGAAGGCAGAACATTTACTTGACAGAGATGGAACTGGGCTTTTTAAATACACACACAGGAAATGTTTCCAATAACCCCCAACGATAGGAAAGCAATTGGGTCTACCTGAATTGTGGCTGAGGAGAGAGAATGGAGAGCTCGGAGGCAGAGATGGGTAGGACAGAACTCAAGCTGCTCTATCTTCATATTCCATCAAGCCCATTGTGTTATCAAAGCTACTCCTAAATGCATCCCTCTCCATCGGGGTGGGAAAAATGCACAAAGCATTATCCAGAATCATCTCTGAGTGGTGACAGTATAGGTGCTTTTAGTGCCTGCTTTATGCTTTTTCAAAATTTCTAAAATAAACATGTATATTTTTATATTAAAACTGAAATAAAAGTTAAAATTAAGTGACAAGACAAAAAAAAAAAAAGAAGAAAAAGCCCAACAAAAATCAAGTCACATAAATGAAAGATGTAGAGGGAATGTCTCCATCAAAAAGTCAAACCAAAACCAAGTCAAACAAAACACCAAGATCAGAATTTTCAAAGGAAAGTTAAAAATTTTAAAAGGGAAGGAGTTGTCTCTACTCATGTAAGCTGCATGTTACATCAGCATTTCTGTTGAAATGCTTTTTGTCTTTCCCTTTATTTTCATGTCTCCTGACACTAGTGCTAACTCTTGTCACCTCCCCCTTAGAAGACTGCAGTGACCTCATAATTGAGGTATTTTCTTGCTATCCAGATCCACACACCCACTAGGCCATCTTTTCAAAAGGTGCTCTTCCCTCTGTTCATGTCTCCCCAGTTGTTCCCAAACAACTCCCAACTTGAGTTAGGGCAGTTTCTTCTGAGTCTCCATAAAGGCCACAGGGTAACTCAACTTGGGCTCTTGTTAATATCCAATACTCCAAAGGACCTTTCGATTTATATGGATTGTAACCATTTCTTAGAATTCACTTTAGGTCCTTCCCTTCTCTCATTTGAGGGTAATAGGCATTGGTTTGGTAGTTTGTTTCATGTTGAACAGAGTTCTGCACATTTTTCATATAATTATAAACCCCACGAGTGATGGGATCAAGTCATGTACTTTCAAATGTATCTCACTGTGACACACTATATTGTATAGCATCTGTTAGTCTCAGAGTTGATTGCATCTAAATAATTCTCACAGACTTGCTTAACCTGATAATTTATTAACAAAGCTACTAGAATTCTGAAACTTAAATTAGTTCATTAGTTCCTTTGCTGAATCTGGTACCTTTTCTAAGTCATCTTTTCTCTTTTTTCACTTCAGTTTATGTGGCTGTGTGAAAATAATTTGATATTCATAAATAGAATATTCTTAAATGGAATAAGAGTAGAATTTGATAAAGGAAAACAACACTGACTTGAATACATTCCTACTTTCAATAAAAAGAAACACTTTCATATTACTATTGTCATTTATATTAATTACTTTTGAGTCTCCAGACAAGGATTATTAAATGATTATAGACAGTTTTTTCACACCTCCTTTTACTATCTAGAAAAACATTTGTTTTCTGTATCCTTCTGAACAGATTCAAGAAAATAGACTCATGCTCTTCTGCACACTTAATTTTTTAAAAATTTAAGTAAATTTATCTTGACTCCACACAAACCAAACATTAATTAAAGTGCAAATAAGGAAGAGAAATTAGACACAGATGGAGGTTAAGGGTTCTCTCAAGTCCACAAAAGGGCAGTATCTAATGGGACTGACAAACATTAAATATTTCTGTGAGCTGCATGTTTCAGAAGTTATGATATAATGTATCGATTAGGTTTGACCTCATTAACATTAAGAATAGTACTGACCACAATACTGATCTAACTTTCGCTTTTGAAAGTTTTTTTTTTTTTAACTCCTTTTTTGATCTTAGATGGAAAACCACTGGCAGGTTTGACAGGTTTTCCAAAATCTCAAGTTCTCTTCTGTTAAAAGTCCCAATTCCACAGGGGACACCAGGGTCTAGCTTCTTCTAGGCAGAGTTCAACCTGTCTCTGTAGAAACCAAAATCCAGAGGCAGCCAGGCTCTTTGACCCTTCGCCCCTCTGAACTCTCCTCTCTCCACAGCTTTGCTTCACCTCCCAGAGCCACACCCTTCCTGCTCTCCCCATTCCTACTTAAAACAGAACTCTCCAGTTTTCCTAGATGTTTCCCTACCATTGAGTTGGCAGGCTGCACCAGGTGAAAGTCGAGCTGTTCCTACTGATGGTGGTGGCAGAGGTATGTTCACTACTGGAACTCAGAACTCATTGCCCCATAGAAACCGAAGTATACTGTTAGGTAGGTTCTACAGCTCGTTTAGAACTCCAGATGAGGTATGCGGGCCACATGGACTTCTATGAACTCTCCTGGGCACCTTCCCACCCCATTCTTTGGTTGTTTGTTTTAGGAAAATGACACTGAGTTCAAATGGTTATCCATAAATGCAGAGGAAGCCTCAGGGACATAGGCCTAAATTATTTCTCTGCTGTGGACTCCTTTGAGGGGCTAAGCTTCCATTACCCTCCCTCACTCCAGGCCCCACACTCCTGAGCAGTGAAGAAAGCCAGGAGTCCTCTTTAGAGTAAGCACTCACAAGTGAATGACAGACCTGGGGAAGGGGAGAGAGGTGGCACAGGAGCTCTGTGCAAGACATTGGTACGGGACAGAAGGCTCAGGGCAGTAAAGGTGGAGGTTTCTAGGAGATCTCTTGGCCTAGCTCCTAGACATTTTAACAGTGTTATAATGTTCAGTTAGTTTCAGTAGATTTGTTCCTGAGCCATTGGCAGCAGAGTGGTAACAGAAAGCAAATGAAGCAATGTATCTTCAGAGTGCTCTAAGAACTGCGGGTCAGGGGTAGAGTTATTTAGTAATTAGAAATAGAGAACAGCACAAGTACACAAGTGTGTGTGTGTGTGTGTGTGTGTGTGTGTGTGTATGAGAGAGAGAGAGAGAGAGAGAGAGAGAGAGAGAGAGAGAGAGAGAGAGAGAGAGAGAGACTAACATTTGATTCCTATTCAGTCTCTTTCCTGGAATTTTTTAAACATTAGTGCAAGAGGTAGTTCTCTTTCTTTAGAGTCTAGAACTGCTGGAAGATATGTCCCTTCACTTGGAGGGCCTTGGAAGAATGAGCCTGAACTTCAATTGTTCACTTGGAGCAAAAGAAATGTTCCTTGGCTATGGCTGAGGCCATATCAACCTGGTGACAGTGGGATGTGATGGGAACCTCAAATAATGATGGAAGAGTTAGAGGTCACCATATGGTAGGAGAAGAATGACCATGACCATTTACAAATTGTGTGGGGCCCCATAGGATCAAAAGGAAGAGGTTTGGGGGGCCTGGGATGCAGAGATTGAGATGAACAGTTCTCATCTAGATTTATCAAATAACTATTGTTCCTGTCACTCTTCTGATTGAACCCTGAGGAAAGGTGACTGCTTTCATAGATCCTCAGTGCTTAGTACTGTGTCATGCACAAAGTAAGCCTCAGTAGGTGTTACTGGCAGCCTGAACACATAAGATGAAATAAAATATAATTAGCATCTAATAAAACTGAAGAAACATATTGAGGTTAAAAAAAAAAGGCATGGGCTGGGGATGTGGCTCAAGCGGTAGCGCGCTCGCCTGGCATGCGTGCGGCCCGGGTTCGATCCTCAGCACCACATACCAACAAAGATGTTGTGTCTGCCGAGAACTAAAAAATAAATATTAAAAAATTCTCTCTCTCTCTCTCCCTCCTCTCTCACTCTCTCTTTAAAAAAAAAAAAAAAAGGCAAAATGGACCATGGACTGCCATGTTGAAGACACACTGTGAAGGGCTGGAGCCTGGATTTAGTCCTTGTTGATTCTTACAGGGGTTGAATGTGCACACCAGTCTCTGCCTTCAGAGAAGCTCAATGGAATTATGGCGAGAAACCAGACTTCACAGTGATAATTTAAAACTATAGGCAGAAGCCAAGTGGAGAGGCAGAGTGATGAAGAAGGAAAGAGGGAGACAGAGAGGAAAGAGGGAGACAGGGAGCAAGCCCCCATGCATTAGAATTAGACTTCAAGATACTTTCCCACCATTTGGTTTCATAAACTTCTCAAGTTGACTAAGAAGTTTGATATGGATTTCTCTTCTTTGCAGTGGAGTCCTGATTTATTCAATGTTTAACCCCAAACCAATCATCTTTCCCAAAGGAACCTCATTCTGTATCCTGGTTAATGGTACTCTTCTCCACCCTGTTCCCTGTAATAGCTTCAGCTGCCATAGAACAATGCTGGGTACATTGTGTGACTTAAACAAGAAAAGACACCAAGAAAAGAAACTGTGGCAAAGGTAAGACACAATTATGAAGAATCCAACATAATGTAAAGAAATGTATAATAAGTGCCCCCCAAATATATATAGTACAAACAATAAGAACTTGGTGATAGGTGTGGGGTGAAATATAACCTGTGTCTAAGATCTTTAGAAGAAAAAAAATGTTTTGTAGATCAAGTTGATCAAGGCATTGACTGGAATGCTCATTAAAATCATAATGAAGCCATGAAGACAGTTAAGAAGATCTTTGAGACCAGGAAAAAAACATGGAAAGATGAGAGGACTTTCTTGTTTTCACCCTCTCTTAATGTATTTCCTTGGTTTTTGTGATAGCCTAGATTTTTGTCCTGCTCTTTATCTGGTCATTATTTCCTTTCTCTGGATATTAAATGATCCCAGTCTCTCAAGGGTGAGGTCCTAGGCACTTTTCTAACTGCACTCTCTTCTGAGTGATTTTATGCATTCCTAAGACTTTAATAATTACCTAAAAATCAAGTATTTGAGATATTTTCTCAAAACCAGAGGAAACTCTGTACTTTCTCTCTCTCTCCCTCCTCTCTCTCTCTCTCTATATATATATATATATATATATATATAATCTTTCTTCACCTGCCCATTTGATTTTTCTACTTGTTTCCCTTAAAGTAATTTCAAACTCTGCATGTTCAAATCCACATCTCCTGCCCCCCAAGCAAACCTTTTCTTAGTACATAGTTTATTTTTATTTTTTATTTCCTGAAATTATACTACTATCAATCCAGAATAGCAAGTCAGAAACCTAAGCATCCTGTTGGGCACCCTCAAGCTTCATTGCTCAGCCAATCTATCATCAAGTCCTACAAACTTTACTTCCTCAATATTTCTCAAATCCTTCTAATTCTCTCCACCCTTACAGCCACCTCTTAGTGCCAGACATTTCCTTCAACTATCTAATTGCACTACAAATCCTCAACTCATCTTCAATGACTACCACCTTTTCCCAGTCTAGTTTTTGTTTTGAAGTTAGAGTGCATTTTTCAACAATGTGAGTTCAATGACTTTTCATTGGTTTTAAGACACAGAACAAAATCCCTAGCATGTCCTACACCACATTGCTGATAGGCTGCCTTCCTAGCCTAACCATTGTTGTACCTCTCTAATTCCACCTTGCCCTTTGCATTCCACTATGGTGCACTTTCTCAACACACCGTGGTAGACTGAACAATGTCCATACCACCTGATGTCCAAATCGTAATCACCAAAACCTCTGGATATGTTGCCTTACTTGATGAAAGGCACTTGGCAGATGTGACCAAGTTAGGGGTTTCGAGATGGGGATCTGAGATTACCCTGTGTTATCCAGTTGGACCCAATGCAGTCACCAGGATCTTCATAAGAGGAAAGCAGGAGGGTCACAGGCAGAGATGGAGGTGTGATGATGGAAGCAGGGACTGTGAGCCAAGGCATGCAGAAACCTCTAACAGTTGGAAAAGGCAAGAAAATGGATTTTTTTTTTCTGAGCCTCTAGGAGGAATGCAGCCCTGCCAACACCTCAATTTTAGGACTTTAGAAACTGTGAAATCACAATCCTGTGTAGCCACCAAATTCATGGTAATTTATTGTAGCAGCAACAGAAAAATAATACACAAACTATTGAGTGGCATGTCTTCACTTTGTCCTTCCAGATTTACTCTCTACTATCTTCATGCCCTAGGATGCCTCAAGGCTGATCTGTGTGGGTGGCATCAGTGATCTCTCTTTCCATCTGGCCCAGCTGGGCTTGGTCAAGGGAGACACACAGGATATTGGAGGATGCAAAAAAGGTCAAGTTGGGCTATGTATTTCCCCTGCTATCACCCTTTTGGAATGCTGGCTGATTGCATCTTCTGCCACAGCTCTTGCCTTCCCATATGGACTCCAGGTTTTAATGACTGCTATATCCTCTGTCCCATGTCAGCTGGAGTGATGGTAGTGGCTAATGGCTCCCTGCTCTTGTTAATCTAGGGTGCTACACTATTCTGTATTTTTTTTCTTATTCTGTTCTATTTTCCTCGTTTTGTTCAATAGTCTCTGTATTAAACATTCCTAAATTTACCCAGTCTGAAAGGGCCATCTGTTTCCCCACAGGATGCTGACTAATGCAGACCTCATCCTGTTCCCATCTGCCTCAGGGCCTTGGTAAATGCTGCTGCCTTTTTTATTTTTATTATCCAGGAAAGCCCTTCTTCCCAAGTACATTCTCTTCCTGTATTAATCTTCAGAATGCTTAAATTTCTTTGAGAAAAGTCTCCTTTTCCCTCAAAATTGGGTATTTTACAATCTGACAATACCATGCATCTATATTCCTTATCACTTATCATAATTATAGCATTGCAGTTATTTATGAGTTAATTTGATTATTGTTCATCTTTCTAAATCTTCTTTATCCTATACAGTAGATAGTAGCCATGCATGGCTGTTGAATACTTGGGTGGGTCTAGCACAACCAAGAAACTGAGTTTTAAATTTTACTTAATTTGAATTTAAAAGCTAAGAATAAAGTTACTGGAAAACTTATAAGCATGTTTGAAACTATTTGGGCATGTAAATCTACTATGTCAAATACAAATACAGATCAAATATTTTTGATGAAATTTAGTATCTGTGTTAGTCAGCTTTCTGTCACTGGGACAAAGTTCCTGAGAAAATCAACTTAAAAGAAAGAAAGGTTTCTTTTGGTTCATAGTTTTGGAGGTTTCAGTTCATAGTTGCTGGGCCCTATTGCTTTGGGCTTGTGGCGAAAGCGTGTAGCAGAGGAAACTGCTTACCTCATGGCCACTGGGAAATACAGAGAGAGGCAGGAAGACATGTTGGGATACCTAGTGCTATAGGCTGGGGACCTACTCTTTAACACTTGAGGGGGACATTCCAGATCCAAGCTATAGCTTGTCTCTTAATAGAGACAAGCTGCAAGTGTGAAATACACACTGGACTTCAAAGTCGTAGGACAAAAAGAATGTAAAATGTTGCAATAATTTAAAAATATTGACTGCATGTTACATGTTGAGATAATGATTTTGGATCTATCAAGCTAAATAAAATATATTATTAGAATCAATTTTACATTTTTTAAACCTTTTTAAAGTATGACTACCAGAAAATTTTAAATTATACCCATAGCTTACATTGTTACCTCTCCAGGTTAGTTGGTGCTTCTCTGGGCTAGAGCACAAGGTTCAAGAGGGCACTTTTCTTGCCTTTGTGTCTTTTCATGCACTGCCTTTTGCATACTAGGTGCCCCACGATATTTAATACATGAGTGAATGAATGGAAGTGTGTGCAGTCCAACAGAGCAGAAGATCCTCACATCTCAGTGTGAGGATCAACAGATGTCTGGTCTGTGTCACTATGTAACTTCAGAGTCGAGGTTTTAAGGGCAGGGCTAGGGGTATACCTCGGTTGTAAAGTACTTGCCTAACATGCATAAGGCCCTAGGTTCACCCCCTAGCACTGCCCTCCTCCCCCCCCCACCCCCAAAAAGAAAAAAAGATAGAGAAGGGAAAAAGATAAACAATGATAAAACCCACGATTTTTAAAATTTGTTCTTTTTAGTTATACATGACAGTAGATGTATTTTGACATATCATTCATACATAAAGAATAACTTCCCATTCTTGTGGTTGTACATGATGTGGAGTTACTGGTTGTGTATTCATATATGAACATAAAACCTTATGAATTTAATAAGGTTTCATCATCATTTTAGCTCCTGAAAGTTAAGACACCTACGACCCGGTAGGTTTTGTAGCAATGGCTAAGCGATGGCATAAACCATGTTCTGTGATAGAGTAAGGTATGTGCTGACGGTAGCAGAGTAGATTTTGCTGCAGTTGGTAAGAAGCGGGGTTCCAGGTGGTTTGAGAGAAGATGAGGGTCAACTATGTCGTCAAATATAGGAATACACTTGGGTTGCTACCTGCTATGTTTATACCCTACCATGTCCATATGTATATATATATTTGTGTGTGTGTGTGTGTGAGTGTGTGTATGACTCCTCTTTTTACCTTAAAAGATGACCCTTGTCACTTTCCTCTGGTTTCACCTAGCCTAATCCCATAGGGTGTTTTACCCAAGCTCCTGCATCCAACTGGGGATGTTTCTTCTGTGGATAGTAGGTCTCTGCTTACCTGAATGAACTCTTCAAAGGAGAGACAGGGCAGCTTGGTTGGATGAAACATTTTATTTTTGTTGGAAAAAAGTGAACTGTGTTAGTAAGACCTTTGCATTTCAGGCCACCTGTCTCCTCCTTTTTAGCCCCAAGCATCCCTTCTCAATGTGCAAAATGGCATCCTTCCACTGAATTTATCTTTTGTCCTCTCCGGAGCCCTCCTCTCCAGGAGAAGAAAGGCGCATGGATGTAGGCAAGGCAGTAACTTCACAGGTTTAGGACTGCACTCTCTTGATGGTTTGTTCTGCCTGTGTGACTAGTAATGCTGAAAGGTTTGAGTCATCAGAAGGCTCAGGAAGGACTTGCCTGCTAGCCCAGCCCTGCCACTCTGCCCATTTCCCCAAGTTTTTACAGATCTCACACCAGCAGATCTTAGCAGCTTATTTTCATTCATTCTGTCTTTACACTTCCTTTAGTGCAATGACCTACTTAAGTTAAAGGGAAATACAAACCCCAAAGGAAATGTGCTGACAGCTGTTTCCTGGGTAGAATTAGGTTGGACATGTGTCTGAGAGAAGCTTGTGAGCTCTAGGAATCATTTTGGCTGGAGATGGAAGTAGAATAGAAGGGACAGTTTACAAAAAGAAGAAGAAGGAAAAAAAAGTATCAGAAAGTAGTGTTCCTGGGCAAGTGATAGGAGACTCATGGTGGCAGGAGGGCTGGGTAAGAAAGTTCCTCAAGGACAATTTCAAACAGAGGTTAGATTTTCTGTTTAGTTCCTCCCTAAATACACTTCTTAGAAGCTCTATGCCTAAGGCTATAGGTCTGAAGACTATCAAGGTCTAGATAGAGCAAATTCAACTAAACCATTATTGAAAATCGCCGCCGCCACTACCACCACCATACTTTTAGAAGGCTGATAATATTCTGATATATAAATAACAGAAGAGTTTGGGAAATAATCATTAATCTATTGTCTGAGAGGGCGAATAATGGATATTATTTAGTAAAGTTGTGAGTAGTCAGATTGATTTATGTTTCTTCCTTTCCCTTTTTTGGTAGAAAAATTTTTAGATTATTTATTTGAGAGGCACAGTAAAAAAAATGAAGCATCTCTGAATCATGGGCTGCTGATTGGCCCTGGACTGTGGAGTCCCTTTGGTATGAGTCATAGACTCCCCCTCCTAGGCATCCCATCCCCTGAGGCAATCCTTCCCTTATCTTTGGGTCTGTTGTTGGGAGGTCCAGCTAACTCCAAGATAAACCCTAACTTCTAGTGTTGTCTTAATTCTGTTGTAGTGGCGTGATGGAAGGGCACTAAATACCATTTTTTAAATTAAATATGTTTATTAGAAGAACCATCTAGGGGCTGGGGCTGGGGCTCATCGGTAGCACACTTGCCTGGCATGTGTGAGGCACTGGGTTCGATTCTTAGCACTGCATATAAATAAATAAAATAAAGGTCTATGTGTGTGTGTGTATGACTCCTCTTTTTACCTTTTTTTTTTTTTTAAAGAAGAACTATCAAAACTAGTTACAGTAGATAAAAAGCACTTAGGTTAGTTTGTAAACTTAAACATATAGTGTTAGAGAATTTTAAGAGCTCAAGGAGGGCTGGGGATGTACTTTAGTGAATAGAGTGCTTGCCTAGCATATGCATGGTCTTGGGTTTGATTCCTAGCACTGACACACACACAAAAAAACGTAATAAAACTCAAAGAATCTGGAATCCTAATATTAAAACTTTAGAGATGAAAAGAAGATGAATTGAGTTGCCCAAATTAATTGTAAGTTACCAATTAATTACAGTAGCACAAAGTACCAGAAGAGACCTCCAGAACCTCAGGATTATGATCATTTTCCTACATTATATTGCTTATGTAAAAGCTGGAGTACTGAACAATAGTTAATTTTAAATGTTATGCATGCACTTCAAAAATATGTTTATAGTAAAACAATTATCCACTATTTGTCTCTAACTATTTAGGTCTCTTCCCTCTTCGGAAAAAACTGAAATTTATTTTAGGCTGACGTGTGAGGTAGGAATCCAAACTTATTATCTTTTAAATGCCTGTCTGGTTATCTTCCTAACTGATAAGGTGTGTTTTCCTCATTTGTGCTTCTCTCTTGGAAGTTTTATATTTAATTTTGGTTGCTTTTTTCTCATGTAAGAATCTGAGCATCCACTGACACATTAAAACAATTCTGTTGGTTTTTAAAAATGAGATTGTATGAAACATATGGATTAATTTAGGGGCAAATGAGCAGTTTTATATTGACGGCTATAGAGCTTCAGGACATTTTCTTTCTTGATGAAAGGAATCTTGGTAGGAGATATTGTGCTTTCTGCCTCTTGATGCAGTTCCCTGAGGTTGTGGTTGTCACACTTCAAGCCCCACACCTGACCTCATACCTTACACGCGTCACACTGGTCTCCTTGCTGTCCAACTCAACCGGCATGCTTCTTCTGTCACAATGCCCCTGCTCCAGGTAGCTACATGACTGTACCCTCATCTCTTTCCACTGTTTGCTGAACTGTGGGAGGACCCTAACCACCCAATTTACAGATTGCTCCTACCTCCCACTCTGAGTTCTCCTCATTTTTCTTATCTTCTTCTACTTTATTTTTCATTCTACTATGCTAGTTAATTTACTTGCTTATGATGCTTTTTTATTTGTTGCTGGTCTCTAACACTAAAATGTGAGTCTCATGAGGGCAGAGATTTTTTGTCTATTTTATTCACTCACTGTCTTATTCCAAATGCCTAGGACTCAGCCTGGCATATAATGAATGTTCAATAAATATTGGTTTAATTGAATTGAAAAGACTGTATATCTAATAAGGGACTTTATTAAGAATAGACTACATATTTTAAAGTCAAATACCTTTTCAGTATCCATGGAAATAATTGTATGATTTTTTTTCTTTCATTCCCAGACATGGTAAATTATATGCTAAATCCCCTAATAATCAAATATCCTTGCGCTCCTGCAATAAGCCCTACTTAGTCATGGAGTATTATAAACTGCCTGATTTTGTTTGCTCTTGTATTTATTATTGTTAGGGTTTGAATTGATGCTGAAAGGGAGACTGGTGTGAAGTTTGCCATGATTTTTTGTTTGGCTATGTTATCACTATTATGTTAGCTTCAAGAAATAATTTAGACCTCTGCTTGCCACATTATGTTAGCCTCAAGAAATAATTTAGACCTCCCCTTTCTACTGTTTTTTTTTTTTAGTGCTCTGGAATAGTTCAAATAACATTTGCTTTATTTTTCTTGAAAATATGGTTGCTTATGCATTCCCATGATTGTAATCTCTAGGTCTTCAAATTATAGATTTTGTTCTGCCTGATATTATAAATATAGTTATATTATTTTACACTTGAGAACAAATCATCCTAACTCATAAGTCTCTTAAGCCAAATTCTAATTAAGGAGAGTTCTGGAAAACATGCCTGTGCCTCCCTCCATCTCTTTCTTCCCTCTCTCCCTTCCTTCCTTCCTCCTTTCCTTCCTTCCCATGAAATAATCAGGTCTCTATTTTAGGTTTAGCTTTAAAATTTTTTTTAAAAAAATATTTCTATTCTTTTATTTTGTGTGGTGCTGGGGATAGAATCCAGGGCCTTGCACATGCTTAGTAAATTGTTCTACCATTGAACTACACACCCAACCCTAATTTTATTTTTTGTACAAGTACATTAAAAAGCAAAACAAAACAAAAAATGCAACTCCTTCTTCTCCTTGAATGTTCATACAGTTCTAAAGCACAGATTTCTTTCTTTCTTTTTTGTCTTATAGATGTTAAAATGGAGGCCTGGAAAGTTCTAGTTCTCTGCTCACTTTCATGCTCAGAGGAGACTCAAAATTAGATCCTGCCTCTCCAGTGGCCTTTGTGGCATAGCACTGCTTCTCTTGGGTGGTTACTTTCTCCTGGGTGTCCCTTTCTGCTCTTCCTTCCAAGCCTTCTCCCTTCCACGAAGGTTAACTATCAAGAGTGTGCCAGTCACTGCTGAAGTTGTTAGGAGAGGGGAAGATGAACAAGGTAGATTTAGTCTAGTAAAAAATCCAGACAAATAAACTCACAACTGCCATACAGTGTGAGGATGGCACATATAGAATATAAATGGGAAGAAAAAGCCGTGGAGAAAGGCCACTCAACGTGACGGGAACGTCAGGAACTCTATGGGTCCATATGCGGAGGCCTGGCAAGGAGGATTCTGCTCATGTTTCCATTCCTTGAACTCACATGCTCTACCGGTTTATCATACATATCTCCAAATACTCTCATTCCAAAGGAGCCTCTGCTGACTTGAGCTCTGTGGTTTCAGGCCCGCCATTCTCTGGACCATGATCTCCATCACACATCTTGTTGGTTGAGACATTCTGGGTCACAAACCACTTTGGAGTTTGTGCTCCATCCAATACAATTCCAATCGGATCGTTTTAGAGATAAACATCACTTTGGCAATACTAAGGAACTCTAGAGAGGTGGAAATTTAACCTGGAGAGGGCAGGAGAAGAGGACATTTTTATGTTTTAGATACATTGCCTCTGGCAGTTCGTTCACTAACTCTAAAGGTTTATCTATCTCAAGCATTTTCTCAGTTTATTTATATTCATCATCATTCCTCAAACTCATTCTTTTATTTCATACATTTTAAGTGACTTCTCCATTCTTATCTATGGGGATATAAAGAATTAAAAATCATGTTCCTTGTCCGAAGGAGTGTTTAGTATAGTTAAGGAGAAAAGAGAAAAGGAAATCGTAGATAAACAAGAAAGCATGTCAAACCTGTCTCAAATGGGGTGGGGTAGATAATTATTCTTATTGAGTGGAGGAGGAGGAGTGATTGCTGTAGAATGTACCAATTCTCACTTGCCCCAGATTTGTCCATCTTTAAGACTATGCTGGTTAATTTTATGTATCACCTTGGCTAAGCTATACTCTCCAGTATAACCTAGTTTAGGTGAAGGTATTTTGGGGTGAAGATATTTTTTAGATATAATTAACATTTAAGTCAGTGGACTTTGAGTCAAGTAGATTATCCTCTATGATTTAAAGGCCTTAAGAATAAAAGACTGAGATGCTCTAGGAAGGAAAGAATTCTGTCTCTAGACAGCCTCAAACTCAAGGTTATGACATCCACTTTTCCCTAGTCTCCAGACTCTTGAAGGCTTGGGACCAGCCCCTCGTCACAAGAGCCAATTATTTAAGAGATGACTCACTCTTTCACTTCCTGCATCCTTTGAGTCTATTTTCTGAATAACCCTGACTAATACAAAGCCCAAATATTCTCTTCCTTCCTGCTCTTCTACCTGGTTCTTAAGGTAAGAAGTTCTTAGCTTGGCATATATTGATTTTTCCATTTAGATGCAATGTCATTTATTCACTGAAGAAAATTTTCATTAACTATCTATTAGAAGGGAGGTTTAAGAGTGTAGGGTTTGAAACTAGCCTGCATGGTTTTATTTTCTAGTATGAGTTCATTTTTCTCACCTTTAAAATGGGGATAATAATGATATTTACCATTTTATGGTTGTGTTGAAGAATAATTGAGTTAATAAAAATATAGTTTGATAAATAAATAAAAATAGCTCCTGGTAGTCAACACAGTTGCCACTCAACAGGTATTTGTTATCTTTATTATGATTCCACGCAAGAGGACTGTACTCGGCTTTGTAGAAATAATGACAAGTATTGGGCTGTGGTTGTGATTCAGTGATAGAGCGCTTGCCTAACATGTGTGAGGCACTGGGTTTGATTCTCAGCACTGCATATAAAGAAAATAAAGGTTCATTAAAAACTAAAAGAAGATATTTTAAAAAAAGAGAAACAATGACAAGTATAATATAGAGTTAGGCTTTAGATTGCTCTTGGTCTAACTGGGGAGTCAGAGAAATAAATGTACAATGCCAATAAACTTTGCTAGGGATGTGAATGGGGTGTGCACAGGGCCACAGGCTATTTAGGGAAGCACTAAGTAGATGCTTAGGACCATGAGTGGTCCAGACAAGGAAAATCTGTGGTCCCCCTGCCCATAACTGTGCAGGCAGAATGAGTAACATGTGAAAGCGAGAAGCTAAGAAACTGTGGTGCATTCAAGGAAACTGTGTGCTCTGAGTAAAGATGGCAAAGACAGGCTGGTGGGAGAGGGAGATGAGGCACAAGAGATAAGCCTGGGGCCAGAGATGGAGGGCTTTGTGTGCTAGAGTAAGATCTGTGTGATCTTTATCTTGCTGAAACTTAAGACTTTCCATTCCTCTTAGGGTTTTAAGCCCTTTCAATAATTCCAGAAGGGGAAGCAATATGGTAAAGCAAAGAGACACAAACATATATTTACAAATATATAAATGAATGAATGAATAAGAACAAGTTGACCTGACTTTTAGGAGTGTGACCTTCTGTGCTAGTTAGCTTTCTCTCACTGTGACAAAGTACCTGAGGAAATCAATTTAAAGAAGGAAAGATTTATTTTGGTTCACAGTTTCAAATCATGGTTGGGCTGGCCCCTTTGCTATGGGCCTGTCATGAGGCAGAATATCAGGGAGCACATGGCAAAGCAAAGTTGCTTATCTCATGGTGGCCAGGAAGCAAAAGAGAGAGCTTACTTATAACAGAACTCCTCCCTGCAAACCAACTATGGTATGAAGTTCTCAGTGGACTAAACTATTAATGAGGTCCACACCCTCATGATCTGGTCACCCCACAAGACCCCACCTCTGAACAATGGTGCATCAGGGACCAGATTTCAATATGAGAGTTGTTGGGGGGAACATTTCAGATTCAAACCATAACACATTTCTGTAGAATGATGGCTCTCAAGTGGGTGAACTTGTCCCCCAGAGGCACATTTTTCATTGTCATAATTTGGGAAGATGCATGCTAGTAGTATTCTGTGGATAGACAGGCCAGAGGTGCTGCTGAAAATTCTACCATGTGCCTGGCAGCCCCCAACAACAAACCATCAGATCTAAATATCAACAGGAGTGCTGAAGTTGAGAAATTGTTACAAAGAGACAGCGAGAAACCACTTTGGAGGATGAAGAAGTCATGAGCACCTTACATCACGCCTTTAGTGCCTCATAAGTATTTTGGGTTTTACAGGCCATTGGGAAGCCAATGAAGGTTTCTGAGCAGAGTGAAGATGAAGGTTGTGTTCAGGTCCATTAGCCTGGCTGTTGTGTGCCGGATACATTGGATAGAGAAGGGAGTGGAGGCAGGAGAATCATGTGGCAGGCTATTGTGATTGTTCAGATGCCAATGTTAGGAGTCTAAGTGATTGGGAGAAGATGGAGAGGAAAATAATGAAATCAGATGAATAGAAGAAGCCTGAAGAGGAAGCTATTTTGGAAAAAGATAATATTTTTTAAGTTAACACTGCAATTCATGCAGAAATACCTGCTACACAGGAAAGAAGACAGGATTGGAGGTATTGGAATCAACATCGTATGTGTGACAGGCAAAGTACTGGCAGTGGACTAGTTCCTTGAAGAAAAGAGGTGGCATGAGACAGGCAGTAGACTGAGGACTGAGCCATGGTGTCTTTTCTCTTCCCTATTTGTATTTTTTCTCTTTGAGGGTCCCCATTCCAGCAATGTTATAAATGAGAGGAATGGAGACAGGTGCTGTTTCCAGGTATCCTGACTCCATTAGTATTCAAGGCCTTTTACGGCTGTTGAGTGGATTGATGGCACCAGGTGCTCCCTGGAAGTTGTCTCCCCACTGGAGAACCAATCACTGAAAATGAGCCTGATCATCAGGATGCTTCTCATTTCTTGGGTCCTCACTCAGGCTAGGCAGTCTCTTTGTGATCATGAACATTGGCTAGACCCCTCATTTGCTGCTGTGCTGACACCTGAGTTGGTGGCATTGCTTAGGTGTCTTCCTAGAGCATATTTTTATTGCATCTTGATCACTGCCTTCCCTGATGTGGGTTTTTTTTCTATATCTTATTAGTATTTTCCTCTCCCCACATATTATATTAGTTGCATAATTCTGGACTTCACTATTAAAACTATTAAAATGACATTTTAAGTTAAGAATTACATAGCTAATGTTTCAAGTGGTTATTATAAGTAGATACTGGCCTATAATAAGAATTTAACTAGTAATATAAAAAAAACATGAACACTAAAAAATTTAAGACTCTCTCTCTCTCTCTGTGTGTGTGTGTGTCTGTCTCTCTCTTTCTGGCACTAGAAATTTAACCCAGAGTCATTCTACCACTGAGCCAAATCCCCAGTCTTTTTAAATTTTAATTTTGAGACAGGGTCTTGCTTTTTGCTGAGGCTGGCCTTGAACTTGTGATCCTTCTGCTTCAGCTTCCTGAGTTTTGGGGGTATGGGTATGCACCACCAAACTCAGCATTAAAATTAGTATTTTTTAATATGCTCTAGTACTTGTGTCCCTAGGTCTGCTGGATTAGTAGCTTCCTGCCAATGGGCCTGACTTCTGCTTTCTTTTCTTGTAATGATTTTTATTGAAAGTTTGGCCAAGATTTCCTCCTCCTTGTGGCTGTGCAAGAGCTCCCTCACACATGAGTATCTCAGTCCTTGGAGGATCTTCTATCATCCTCTGCTCATGCTGTTCCTTCTCCCTTATTAAATCCACCTGCCTTAGACTGCTCATGGGCAAATGCCACAGCTGAATCCCCACACTGGCCACCAGCTTTCATTGTATGTGATTTTTTTTCACCTTTGACCTTCTTGGATGCCTGTTGCCATTTGGCCCCATCTGGAATTCCTTGCCTTCTTCTGGTCTCCTAATCTCAATATTGACTATCCTCTGTGTAGCCATCCCTCAGGACGACATCTGCCCCTTTGAGAGTGTACTTTGCACCAGGCGCTGGGCTAAAAACTTTGCAAAGATTATCTCAATAAGTCTTTGTGAGGATTCTATTTTTGAGATGTGGAAGCTCAGAGAGATTAAATAAAACTTTCAAGGGCAGAGCTGTGGTTTAGACGAGTGTCCTCCACCCCCAATCAGCCAGAATCCTCAACTCTTATTCCTACAACCCTCTCAACTCTTTTCCCATATCCCAACCACAGAGGCTGCTTGGATTCTGGTCCTGCCTTTTGGCCATGTCCCAGAGCACATGGCCACGCCCCAAAGGTGTTCCACCAGCAGAGCTTCCCTCTAGTTCTGTGTCCACTGGAGAATCTAGGCAACACTAAAAGGTCATTTATCTAGGACTGGAAGGTTTGCAGCCAGATGGAGCAAGGTCATCCATGACAGTGATACAACCCACTGTTTACCTTTGGTAGAAAGAAATACCAAGGTCCTTAAATCTCCTCTTCATCTTCTAGCTCTGGCTCTGAGCAGTCATTTCACCTACCCTGACTACATTCAAGGGCCTGGCAAGATGATCCCCTGAAGTTCTTCTCCTTAGAGGAAGGTGAGTCCATGTTACATGTAGGTGTCAACTGGAAAGTTTGGAAGTTTTTGGGAAAAGAAGACAAATCCTTTCCAATAGAAGCTTTATTTTGTAATTTGTAGCACCAATGATTTCTTTGGCTGAAGATAGGCTTGATTCTGAAGGACACGTGTAATAGGGAGAGACAGTATAGTCCAATGGACTTGGGGTCTGTCTTAGTCTGTTTGGGCTGCTATAAAAATATAATCAACATAAAATTATAAACAATAGAAATTTATTTCTCACAGTTCTGGAGGCTATAAGTCCAAGATCAAGGCGCTAGCAAATTTGTTTTGGTGAGGGCTTAGTTTCTCATAGTCAGGGCCTTCTTGCTATGAAATGTGTTCTCTTGGTCCTCTTTTAAAAGGGAACCAATCTCACTCATGGCCTTCTTCAAGACTCAATCACCTCAAAGCCCCTACCTCCGAATGCAATCACATGTCATGAAATGAAAGTATGTATGGTGAGAAATGCCTCCTTAGGCAATTTCTCCTTTGTCTGACATCATGGAATGTACTTACTCAAGCCTAGATGGAATAGGTTAATCACGCAAAGTGGCCTCCTGACACAGACCAGGGACAATCCCCTCATGGGATTGTGTGAGAACTACTGGTTTATCTTTATGCAACTTATGCAAAATTTCTTCCTGTTGCAAACTCTTTCTTCCAAAGGAACCAGTCAGAAGAACACAAAGCATGCTGTCCTCTGCAGTTTGTAAGCTGAGGGCTGTGGTTTGGACAACAGTAGGTTTAATAGTCTCTTCACTGTGGGTTTCCTTGGATTTCATATTCTGGAAATTTCAGAGGTCTCAGTATCCATTTCCATTTCTTTGCATTTACTCTAGTCTTTTTTTTTTCCACCACAATTTTAAAAATCAGTGCATTATCGCTATACATAAGGATGGGGTTTGTTGTTATGTATTTGTATATACACACAAAACAACAATATAATTTGGCCAATGCCACTCTTCAGCACTTCCCTTCATCACTCCCCACCTCCCACCCTTTGGTGCTTTTCCTCTATTGATCTCCATTTGATTTTTATGAGAAATGGAAACCTGCCTCCATCTTTCTTTTCCTTTTTCCTCTCTAGCTTCTGCATATGAGAGAAAACATGACCCTTGACCTTCTAAGTTGACTTATTTCACTTAACATAATTAGTTCTATTCATCTCCCTACAAATGACATCATTTCGTTTTTCTTTATGACTGAATTAAACTCCATTGTGAGTGAGAGTGTGGTGTGTGTGTGTGTGTGTGTGTGTGTGTGTGTGTGTGTGTATCGCATTTTCTTTATGTATTCATCCTTTGATGGATGCCTATGTGGTTGATTCCACAGTTTGGCAATTATGTGTTGTGCTGCTATATAAACATGGGTATGCCTGTATCACTATAGTATGATAACTTTAGTACTTTAAGATAAATATAAAGGAATGGTATAACTGGGTCATATTGTGTTTCCATGCCTAGTCTTATGAGGAAACTCCATACTGATTTCTATAGTGGTTATAGTAACTTACAATCCCAACAGTGTAAAAGTGTTCCTTTTTTCTCTACCTCCTCTCCAGAATTTATTATTATTTTTATTCTTTTAAAAATATTTTTTCATTGTAGATGACCACAATATCTTTATTTTATTTATTTTTATGTGGTGATTGAGGATCGATCCCAATGCAAGTGCTCTACCACTGAGCCTCAACCCCAGCCCCTATTTGTATTCTTTTTTTTACATGTTTTTTTTTTTTTTTTAGTTGTAGTTGGACACAATACCCTAATTTCATCCATTTATCTTTATGTGGTGCTGAGGATCAAACCCAGTTCTCACATGCTCTCCTGAGCCACAACCCCAGCCCTTATTTGTATTCTTGATGATTGCCATTCTGATTGGTGTGAGATGAAATCTCAGCGTAGTTTTGATTTACATTTCCCTACTTGCTAAAGATGTTGAACATTTTTTTCATATATTTGTTGGCCATTTGTATTTCTTCTTTTGTGAAATTCATTTGACTATTTAGCTTATTTTATTTTTTTGGTGTAAAGTTTTTTGAGTTTTTTTTTTTAACAAATATATCATTTATTTATTTACATAATTTTATTTATTTATTTTTTTTGAGAGGAGAGAGAGGAGAGAGAGAGAGAATTTTTAATATTTATTTTTTAGTTCTCGGCGGACACAACATCTTTTGTTGGTATGTGGTGCTGAGGATTGAACCCGGGCCGCACGCATGCCAGGCGAGCGCGCTACTGCTTGAGCCACATCTCCAGCCCTAGTTTTTTGAGTTTTTAAAAATATATTCTAGCTATTAATCCTCAGTCAGAAAAGTAGCAAGCAAAGATTTTCTACCATTCTATAGGATCTCTCTTAACATTCCTAATTTTTCCTTCCTCTGCAGAAGGTTTTTAATTTGATACCATTCCATTTATTGACTCTTGCAATTATTTCTCAAGTTTTAGGGGTCCTATTGAAAAAGTTGTTGCCTGTGCCTAAAAGCCAGTGTTGATCCTAGATTTTCTTCTAAGATTTTCTTGATGCATATTTCCTGGTCTTTGATCCATTTTGAGTTGATTTTTGTGCAGGGTGAGAGTTAAGGTCTCATTTCAGTCTTCTACCTGGGGATAACCAGTTTTCCCAGCACCATGTGTTTAATAGGCTCTTTTCTTCAATGTATGTTCTTGGCACTTTTGCCAATGATCAGATGTCTGTAAATGTGTGTGTTTTTCTCTGTGTATTCTGGCATGTACCATTGACCTATGTGTCTGTTTTCATGCCAGAACCATGCAGTTTTTGTTACCATGCAGCTCTGTGGTATAATTTGAAGTCACATATTGTGATGTTGCCATCATTTTTTTGGGGAGGAGGGCTTAGAATTCCCTTGTCTATTCTGGGTCTTTTATTCTTCTGAATAAATTTTAGGACTGTTTGTTCTAGTTCTGTGAAGAATGTCATTGGTATTTTGATGGGGATTGCATTGAATCTGTATATTGCCATTTTAACAATATAATTATGCCTATCCATGAACATGGGAGATCTTTCCATCTTCTAGGATCTTCTTCAATTTCTTTCTTTAATGTTCTATAGTTTTTATTGTAGAGGCCTTTTACCTTCTTGGTTAGATTTATTCTTAGGTATTTTATTTTTTGAGGCTATTGTGATGGAATTATTTCCCTGATTTCTTTCTCAGCAGATTCATATTTGGTATACAGGAAAGTTATTGATTTTTGTATGATGATTTTGTAACCTGCTACTTGGTCAAATTTGTTCATTAGCTGCAGCAGTCTTTTGGTGGAGTTTTTGAATCTTCTAGGTATAGGATCATATCATCTGCAAACAGTGATAGTTTGACTTCTTTCTTTCCCATTTTTATCTCTTTTATTTTTTTCTCTTCCTTAATTGCTCTGGCTAGAATACAGTGCTAGCACTATATTATGTAGAAGAGGTGAGAGTGGATATCCTTGTCATGTCCCAGATTGTAAAGGAAATGCTTTCAGTTTTCCCCCATTTATTATAAGGTTGGATTTGGGCTTATTATAGTCTTGAGTATTTTCCTGCTGGCTACCTGGCAAACAGGGGCGATTAATGAATGTTAAAATTCTGGGACATATTGTTATTTGACACACATGTTTGACTCTGAACTTCTTTTGGGGAGACACGGAGAGTTTTTAAATCACTATGAGGAGCTCATCTAAGTCTACAATAAAAATTTTCTAATCTTTAAGCTGCTTCTGTTAGGATGGGTAAGCTTTCATTCTGAGGAGCTTGGTGCCTGGTTACAGCTGGGGAGACAGAGAACTAGGAACAGAAGTGACAGGATTTTGCAGCATTCAATAATGGGAGCTGAATGAAACTCATTCACAGAGCTAGGAAAGTTCCTAGGGTGGGCCTTTGAAGGAGAAGGAGATATGAATTGTGTAATCAGTTTGCTTCTAAGAAAAGAGCATAAGTCAGCTCCATTTGATTAAATACAGCCTCTGAGGTGTTCACAAGATGCTCACTTCAAGGTTGACTCTCACTTATTGATCACTGTATTTGCCAATGTACATCATGGGGCTGTGGATCCAGGGCAGGCTTAAGAAAGAAGAACCCGGGATGAGACTTTGCCAAGGCCAAGGGCAGCCTGAGGGTTACATGTGGGATGGAAGGAGGCTGGGGAGGAAGACACTGGCCCAGCTGCAGAGCCCATTTCCTCCTACCCTTGTGGGTGCTGGTTTCTGGGAGGAGTCTTATATGTTTTCTGCAGAAGCTCACCTGCCCCATCCATTTGACTCTTGCTGGAGCACCTCCTACTCCTTCCCCAAAGTGTCATTCCTAAACCAGCAGTTAGCCCTGCTGTGGTTCCCCATGGCTGACACCACAGGTCAAAGGGGAGGGGCAGTCTGCTGGGCATGTGAGATGCAGGATGGAGGCTATTATTTCTGTCTCTCCCTTTCCCCTCTGCATGTGATCTCTGCCTGCTGTCTCTCTACGCCTTACTCATAATATCTATATTCTGAACTCCCTACCTTTCCCTTTGACTTCCCTTACTCATAATATCTATATTCTGAACTCCCTACCTTTCCCTTTGACTTCCCTCTACTCACTTTGCCTAACTCCTGATTGTCCTTTAAAGCTGAATCCAAGTGCTACTTCCTCTGGGTAGATGTCCTGCCTCTTAGGCAGTGTCAGGAGCCCTTATCTCTGTCCCTGTAGCAATCAGTACTTTGGTCTTTGAGAGGTCTTATACTACATAGGCAATGTCTATTTTCAGGTTTATTTCTCCCTACCATTTGCTAAACTCCTTAAAGGCAGCAAGCAAAAATTTTTATTTCTGTATAAGGTAGGTCTTTTAGTCTTGTCCTACAGGAGGTCCTGGATAAATATCTATTGACCAAAGTTAATAAAGAGACTATAGGGGGCCCTCCAGAACTCCTGGGTATAGTACATACATTGTATGTTCAGTACCTTCAATACATACATTGCAGGTCCCATCCCAGGACATACATTCTCTAAGTCTGGACTGGGATTCTTGGATCTGTCCCTTGAAAAAAGCCCTATATCATTGTGAGGCTTATTCCTGGCTTACAGCCACAAATATAAGTGAATCTATTCTTCTGCCTATTTCAAAACTTGGAAAGAGGAAGTGACTTGCTCAATGTCACACTGGAGGGAACTGAGTATTCAGAGAGCCTTACTCTCAATTCAGTGTCCTTCTACATTTTATAAACAGATACAGATGTGTTGGGAAAAAGAGATTTGATGAGGCACAGAACACAATATCCATATGAGATGAAAGTTCTTGGGCTCTTCAATAACAATAATTATCATTAATGATAATAAACCCCATTGTGTTTGGAAGTATCGACACAGCTCATGATGGTGCAGATGTGTGAGGGGCGCTCCTCAGCTGGTGGCAGTGTGGGGACGACTCAGCTCAATCAACCAGCTTCCCTGGCATGCAAGGTACGCAGACAGCATCTGCCCCAATAGACATCCTTACAAGAAGCCACTCTTGGCTCTTGGGGGAGTGTTTAGTCCTGTGGCCTTGCTTAGAGATGAGAAAACTGAGGCTGGGGGAAGGGCAGTGACCTCATGCACTGCAGCCTGTTAACAGAGAAGCTGGGCAAGTGTCTCATTCTCTGACTCTTTGCCAAGCACTAGATGCACACTGGTTAGTCTTGAACCATCTTGTTAAATGTTCCTAGGTTGTAAGATAGCCTGATGATTCCCTCAGGAGTCCCCAAAGTATCCAAAACAGCCCAATCTATGCCCCAAACTAGACCTTTCCAATTCTTTTCAAATCTTGTCCTACCTTTGCCTCCAAAGTTGTTTCTAAAACTCAACACCCATCACACATTCCTTCCCATCACAGAAACTTATGCTTGCTTTTCAAGGTTATGAAATAAATCCTAAACTCTCCAGCAAAGCCATGCAGGTACCTTGTGATCCAACCTGAGTCTCTTTTGACACTACCTCCCAGGCCTCCTCCACTGTGGCTGTGATGGGCACAATTGGTGCCCACGCTCATTCCCATCTCTCTTCTGCCGGGCAGAGCTCACCATCTATTAGAGAGATTGCAAATACCAAACACTTGTTTTCCCGGCTAAACTGAACCTGGGGTGTAGGCTCAGGATGATACATGGGAATCGGCAGTGGGGGATAAAAGTTAGCTCTGGTAAGGAGTTTTCTCCTTATAAGGCAGAGAGGCAGACACAAAGGGGCCCTTCGTCTTCTTTCTTGTTTTGGTTGATGCAGTCCATGGCACCTGGAGTGGTTGTTGCTGTCTTGCAATCCTGTGGGACAAATCCAAAGAACCACAAAGATACTGACCCATAGGCCAGATGTCACTGAACCAACTTAACTGGCTCTGGAACTTCCCACATCTGGACTTGTTAGGTAAGATGTAAGGAGAGTATGGGAAAATCTAATAACAAATGACCAACCGATCAACTTAAATATGTGCAATTACTTAGATCTTCCATTGTGTGCTTCCTGACCAACTCGACAGCTATTCTTGGATCAAACCAGGTCCCTGCAGAACCAACAGTTCTCCCTGTCAGAGCTGGCTCAGGAAATGGCATAAAGGCTACAGAAATGCTCTGTCTCCCCCTCCTCACCCTGCACTTTCCCTCATGCCTGCCTGTTGTGAGCACTGTGATGTCACTTCTGCTTCCATGGGACCACTGGACACTCCAGGAAACAGTCTCTTTGTCCTTTTCTAGACCCTTCCAGGCAACAACTTCACTTTTGTTCTCTGAATTTTAATTTGGTTTCTAAGTAACTCAAATTTGACCAAGTCTGGATCTCCCTCAGGGACTTCAGCTTCCTCCAGGACATATTCTGCTTCCCCACTCAACAGGGCTTCTTGGACTGCTTGAATGACGGCCTTCCCAATTCTGCCCTAGTTCAGGATGGTCACTTGTCTTGGCCCTGGTCTGCAGGAGTGGAGGGGGATGTTACCACCTTTCACCCTTCTCTGTGCCTGAAGGAACACACTCCAATCAAACCAGTTCTCTTTCATGTTTCAAAAAAATCTACTTCATCTTTTATTTCCAACAGTTTCCTCCTTCTCAAATGCTCCTTGATATCAACACCTCCACCTCCAAAATCCTTCCCGTCCTGGGAAACCTCACCCATGTTCCTGTTCCTCCTGAGGTAATTAATCTTGTCCATATCAGCCCCAGACCCCTCCTCCCTTTCAGCCCTGGTGGGAGTATGCATCCTCTGTTCTGATCCCTCGGTGCCTGTCACCACTGCCTTGTTCAAGGGTGGTGGACATGTGTTCACTTTATGCTCCTGGGACACGATTTATGTGTCTCTTTAACCCTCTCCAGAGTACGTGCTGCAGGGCACTCCAAGTCAACATTTATTGTGATTGGTGGTGCTTTCTCAGGACTTCTTATTATGGGGAATAATAAATATAGTGATCGTTCAGAGCTACTTTTATTTGGGTTTCTTCTTTCTTGTAGCCAAAAGTCCCGTAAAAGATACATAAACCAATGGAGGAAATAGATGTGTGTGTGGGGGGGTGGAAATAGGGTGTTTCTAGTTTATTTCAACTTAGGTGGTGTGTGAAGGGGACCACATGAGCATTAGGAGAGGTCAAGAGTCAGGATGTGTGTGTGTGTGTGTGTGTGTGTGTGTGTGTGTGTGTCCGCGTGTGTGAAAGCAGAAACCTAAAGGAACTTGGGAGTGACTGTACATACATGTTGGAGCAGGGGGATGCAGGGTGTCCAGGGGTTTATTTAGAAGCCAAATTAAAACGGGGAGCTCCATGGACCCTAATATAATTGAGTAAAATCTAGATATTATTTTTAGTCATCAACATCTTTTGAGTGCCCCAAGTAGACCAGACTTGACTAATACTACCCGTTTCCTGATATTTTGACTCAGCTTATCCAAACCACTACTTCCTAACATGAAATTTGATTTCACTTTTCATAGATAAAGAAAATAGTTTTTATTCTCCATTTAGGTCAGAAGCGATTTTGGCAGCCATTCAAACAGTGCTCAGGGCACCAAGAGTAACTAGAAGCTTATCTCTGTGAATGTCTGTTTTGAGGCTGTTTCGTTCTCCAATATTTTTCTTTGAATTCTCTCTCTCTTTTTTTTTTAATTTTTCAGTTTTCATTTATTTTTCATCATCTCTCTCTTCATAGAAATCTGGTGTTTCCTAATCTAGGTGCTCTTTTGCTCCTCTCTGGGACGATGGTAACATTTCAATAATTCATCTTGAGGGGGGTCTGGAGTTGGGGTACTTGGGGAGGCAGGAACAGTTTGGTAGAGGAAGCTTTGGACTCGAGTGTAGGAGGCCTGGCTTTTTGTGCAGGTTTTTATCGCTCACTAGCTGGATGACCTTGGGCAAATCATAACTTCTTGGAGTCTTCAGCCCCTTATCTCTAAGAAGAAGGATTTGACCACTCGGAGCTCCAAGGCATTCATGTTCTATGACGTTTATAAAAACCAACTTTGTAGAAGAAGGAAGATTTGTACTTATATTTGAAAATATGGGTCTTTGGTGATAATTAACACTGGATTTAAAAGTCATTTTGTATTCTGCAACTTTGTGGCTACTTGAGCTTTATAAATGAGGCCTGGGATTTGGGACCAGCATTTCCCAGGTTGTCATCCATCAAACGCTGGAAACTTTTCCAGATAGGAGCTGAAGGGAAGGAAATAGGGAGATAGAATAGTAACAGCCTGTGACTTGTGAACTTTTTTTTTTCATAGTTTAAAAAAAAAATAACATGAGGAGCTGGCGTTGTGGCTCAGGTGTAGAGTGCTCGCCTACCATACACGAGGCACTGGGTTTGATCCTCAGCACCACATAGGTGTACAAAAAAGATGTTGTGTCCATCTAAGACTTGACAATAAATATTAAAAAAAAATAACACGAATTCTACCCTATTAACAAAATTCTTGGTGTGCAGTACAGGGCTGTGGATGATAGGCACACTGGCCTACAGCAGGTCTCTGTGGCTGTTTCATTTTGCACAACTGAAGCTTTACACCATTGCACAGCAGCTCCTCCCAGTTGCTGGCAACCATCCTTCTACTTTCTGCTTTCCTGAGTTTGATGACTTCAGATAAAATCCTGGGATCATACAGTATCTGTCCAGGTTCACCTCTGAAGGACTTCCTACCTGTCTTTTTTTTTTCTTCTTCCTTTTTTAAGCCTGAATAATATTCCTTGGCTTGTGCTCTGAACTAGAATTTTTCTGTGTTTGATACAAATAAAATTAAAACACACATTTTGTCACAATCCTCTTTGCCTCTCTTGCTGGTAATTCTTGGTGCCTTCATCAAGGCAGAAACTCTTGGAGAGGATTGGCCTAGTGCCCACTCATACCTAAGGATGGCTCTCTACCTTTTAATGTGTTCCCAATGTTGCTTGATTATTCCTTTATTATAATTATGGATTTTGTCATGATGGAGATAAAAACCAGGGCCTAGTACATGCTAGGCAAGGACACTATCACTGAGTTACACAATCAGCCTCAGCCCCCATTAAAAACAATTTTTTTTTTTTTTTTGGGCAGGGGACAGGGCAGAGTTTCTTTTAATTGCCCAGGCTGGCCTGGAACTTGTGATCCTCCTGCCTCAGCCTCCTGAGTAGTGGGGATTACAGGTGTGCACCACTGCCCGTGACTCTTTCTTTATTATTTTTATCTGAAGTTAGTCTTATACAAAGCAGAAGTCTTTGTCTGCAAATTAAGCCTTTTTTGTTGAAGGATTTTATTGTTTGGGGATGATCTAGATTCTTGTTTTGATTCTATCCAGTCTTGGGTGAGTCTTTCCTGCTATGGGTCTCAGTTTCCTCATCTGTCAAGTGGAGGGAATAGAACAGTTGGGTGATTCTTAATGAGGGAAGTTTGCCCTTCAGCAGATATTTGGCAATATCTGAGCACATTATTGTTGGTCATAGCTGGGGAGGGTGCTACTGGCATAGAGTGGGGACAGCCCAGGGATGCTGCTAAAAGCCTGCAATGCAAAGGACATTCCCCCAGCACCCACAAGGAATGTTAACAGTGCCGAGGTTGAGAAATCCTGGGCTAGTTCTCTACCATCTCTAAAATGCCCTGTTTCCTTCTATGTCTGCAGTCTCCGCCTTCATCCTCTCATGGGCATGACTGAGTCCATGACAAAACTGTAAAGAGTTGATTTCATTTCTTTCTTCTCCTTTCATAGCTCGTCCTTCCCAAGCTTTTGTGCTCTTACTCTGTCTCATCATCATCTGGGGCAAGTTTAAGAGGCAAATACATTTTAAGAGGGTTTAATCCTGAGTGGCATCAGGTTGGTTTGAAGAAGATGTTTAATTGACGTGGGCTGCTGCCCTTGGACCATTTCCATCTCATGTTCTGCATCCATGTTGAACCACCCCACTGGGGGCCCTGCAGGAAGGTGGGTAGTTGTTCCTGTTTGGTATTAAAATAACGTCTAGTTTTTAATTTTAGTTTTTTGCTGCTTTTAGTTTCCTTATGCTTCCCTATCCCAGAAGTCCCTGTTTTGTTCAGAAATTTAATGAGTAAAGGTAAAAATAACAAGCACACCTTTTAATGTAGCCTTTAGTCCCAGAGAAACAAAAACACACCATTCCTAATATATATTCTGCCTTCAAAACCTATCTTTAATGATTTATTTTTAGCAAGTCTTCTATGCTGGAAATATATCAAGTATCCAAACATAAAAGCCAGAACCTAAGAATTATCTGAGAGACTTCCCCCTTGCTCACCTCTCAGATCTAATCCATCTGTGAGTTCTGTCCATCTTGCCTTCTAAATAGCCTCCAAATCCATCTGTTATGGTTTGAATGTAAGGTTTCCCCCAAAAGCTCACGTGTGAGACAAAGCAAGAAGGTTCAGGGGGGAAATGATTGGGTTATAAGAGTCTTAACCCAATCTGTGAATTAATCCCCTGATAGGGATAAACTGAATGGTAACTGAAGTGGTAGGGTGTGGCCGGAGGAAGTGGAAATTGGGGCATGGCTTTGGGGTATCTATTTGGGAAGTGGAGACCTCTCTCTCTCTGCTTCGTAATCATCACTTTAGCTGCTTCCCTCTGCCACACTCTTCTGCCATGATGTTCTGCCTCATCTTGAGCCCTGAGGAAAATACCATCCTGTAACCTCATCTCTGTCAAAAAGCACAGTGCAGATTCCTATGACCTCATCTTGCCCAGTGATCCAACCGTAACCATGGTTCCCTCTAGACCTTTCTTCACGTTGAATGAAGAGCCACCGTATCAAAACACCGGTTAGGTGGCACCAGCCCCTGTGGTGTAACCATTCCATAGCTTTTTACCCTGCTGAGGATAAAGGCAGGACACATTTATGTGATCTAGAATGGGCCTTCTGTCTCCTCCAGGACTCCTCATTTTTTCTTCTCCAAGGACAGTAGCCATCTTTCGACCCCCGGAGCCCTCGGTGCTCTTTCCTACCACAGTGTCTTAGCACACATTTTTTCTCTAATCTGGAATGTTCTTTCCACCTGTAGTCCTACTGCCTTGTCTTAGATTGGATTCTCCAAGAGGGACTGAGGAAGGGAGTAGGGGAAGAGAGATGAGCAGGGAAGGAAAGGAAGCCGTTTGGGGAGCAATAATGAACAGCTCGATGGGGGGGGGCAGGTGAGGCTCAGACTCATGGGGGAAACTTCTGGAAGATGGTGGACAACATGAGCCAGTGTTGGGCAACCTAAGGAGTGAGGCAGTTGAGGCATTTGTACTCTAATTCCTACTGACCATCGGTTGAGGGATGTTTTCTCACACTCCTGTCCTGTCCTGTGCATGGTCTGAGACCACTTCTATGGCCAGAAAAAGCACTTGGTGTTTGCAGTGAGAAGCCATTCTACTGCCCTGGAATGTGGTGACAGGAGATATGGGCAGGGCACTGGTAGTGATACTGCTGGTTATGGTGACGAGTCCTGCTTCCTCACATGTTGAAGTTTGAATATTAGAGAAGCATGCTGGGGCAAGCATATAAAGCAGGGTTTTTTTTTTTTTTTTTTAAAGAGGGAATATAGGCGTCTCCGAGGAGGGAGAAGGGGGCCATAGCTGGTATCCTGGTGTCCTCATGTAGGGATGGCCTTAGGCCTTAGCCTAAGCAACTCCATTTTAAAACTCCAGTTTGAAACCTGCAGTCTCACCAGGCACACCTATGGAGCCTTCCCGTATGGCCCTCAGGCAAAAACAAGTCATTTCTCCCAACCCTGACAAACTCAGAGTGAAGTCTCTGGCATGTTGCCCTCACCCTGGTAAGAGTGAGAAGCAAGAAAATCAGGGTGGGAACCACCAGACAAGATGCCTTAACCTCGGGAGGAATGACGTCACTGAGAAATCCAATGCAGCTGATAGGGATTAAAAGGGTGTCCAGAAGTGCCGGGGTCTGGCTGCAGCATAATAACCGGGGAGTGACGAATAACTTCTGTAGCTTGATACAGCGGGAATAGGAGCCGTTTATTGTAGGACAACAGAGCTATTTATACATTTTGCACAGCTTATCTAATTAGCATAAACTAGATACATCAGTCAACCAATAAGGAATCTCCACACTTAATGGCTTGCTTTTGTTATTTCTCAATCCACTCCCTCTGGCATTTTGCCAGGCGCCATCCAGACTTGTTTACGAACTCTAACATTTCCCTGGCAAAATACCACGTGTTATTTTGACTTGTTTACAGACCTTAACACAGAAGCCCCCAAATTTAGTATAAATGATGGAGCACATGAGCAGACATTCAGCCAGCCGACACTGGTGCATACAAACCTGAGAGTCTGATGAGGACCTAGACTGACATCCTAACTCTTCTCATCTGCCTGGTCCTCTGCGTAGTTCTCACTGCTCTCAAACTCTACAGCAGCCTCTTGACTCTGGTGAGGAAAGGACTTCTCCCTAGGACGGCCTCCTCAGCCAGCCGTCAGCTCCACCCCAGGAGAAGCCTGCCTCAGTCCCTGACCTGATCACCGTGGTCTGAGTGACTGTGCAACTGCTGGACTTAAAGCCTAAGGCTTGAGACTTTTGATCTGACACTTGAGCTTAGCCTACAGAGGGAATGTCTGTCATGAGCCTGTCATGATCAAGTGTGTTTGCAGTGCTTAGAATTAATCTAGAATTGTTTGCTGTGAATTGATTTTGTCTATTGCAGTGCCTAGCATTAAGGATGGTCATTTTCTTGATTAAGAACCTATAGAGTGAAATTGTATTGATTGATTTGAGTGAATAAAGCACTGAAAAGGGCAGAAGCGTGTGGACATATTTGCACCTTTTGCCCATCATGACACCCAGATGTGAGGCGTTTGAGGTGTTCGCTTTTTGTATATCCTAGGTTTCTTTTGTTCTGTCCTCTCTCCCTTATCTCTCTCCTTCCTGTATATGTAACTAGGTCTAAGAAATGCTCAGTGGGGTGGCCAAAAGGTGGGCTGAAGGGGGAAGGGCAGGACACTTTAACAACCTTGTAGCTCCCTGTAGGGAAGGGTAATACATGGGACAGGTTACCTTGGCAACAGGTTGGCGCAGGGGCAGGTTCTTGATAAGGGTGGAGGAAGGGCTCTGAAGGAATTAACATTTAGGGGACAGTTTCCAACTTCCCATACTCAATCAAAATTGGCCTCCTTGATCCGACCTGACTCGATTTGCCTATCTATACTGTCTGTCTAATTCTGGCTTCAGTAGTGTCTGTGACACTAGGTGTCTCTTCTTCCTCTAGTAAATCCTCAGTCATTTTTGGATCTCAGAACAAACATCAGTCTTTCAAGACCTTCCCGAGGTGGCCATGTGCCCTTGTTATCAGTATCCTGGCACCGTGGTCCTTTAATTTGCAGCATCTGTCACAGTGTGATCCCTTCATTAATCTTTGCCTCTACCACTGGACTGTGAATGGCATGAGGAAGGGACTGTGTCAGTTCTTACCTCCTTGTTTCCCCTGCCGCTGTAGTGGCCAGCTCAGGACTGGAGGAATATAGGAGAGATGTCCTTTAATTATAATTATTCCTCTAGTGGACCATATAGTTTTTCTCATATTTGCAATATTTTAAGCAGATTTAACAATCTCTATCTTTGTTTGGATTATGTTCTTGGTGAAATCTACTCTATTTTTACTAGAATTAGAACTTTGTCTTATGAGTGAAGGTAAAAAATAACAAGCACACTTTTTAATGTAGCTTTTAATCCCAGAGATTTTTTTTTTTTTTTTTTTTTTTTTAAAAAAAGCTCCAAACATATGGGAGGCACTGGGTATAGAACCTTCGGCTGGCAGGCTGTACTATCACACCATGGCTCAGACTTGTATGAAACCATCTATGTATGAAACATCCCATGGCATGTTGCTATGGTGAAAAGGACCAAGATTTCTATGGATTTGTAGTGAATGAAAGCTAAAGACCGTACTAGACACTCTGCATTTTTTGCTGTGATTCAAAGTGACACTAACCATGACAGCTTTGTGGTGTATCCTCTTTTAGAGAAAAACTTCTGTTATTTTGGTGGAGGGTTTACCATGCAATTCCTTCATGGGAGTCTATCAATCAGGAATCGAATACAATCTACTCTCAGAGTAAAAATATGAATGAATGTCCAAGAAAGGATCTGGACAAAAGGATCAGGGTTCCAAGAAATATTATGGAATTCCTTTTTATCCCATTCTTGCTCTTTTATTCCATTGCCTTTTCCCCAACATCTCTGATTCGCTCTCTGTTTTCTACATTTCCTCCTTCTGTAGGTAGGCTGCTTTAATGCAGAAGAAAAGATAACCACTGGCAACTCCTGGGATGTAGAATTCAGGAGCCTTAGTAGCAGAAGACAGTGTCATTCTCCCAGTATCTAAACCCGGGGGAATTGATTTACCCTGCTTGAGTCATCTGCCTATTTCTTGGACCAGTCCCTGGGGTAAGTGACAGAAATGATTATCCCGGCTGGCTGATATGCCACCCCTGTGGTTGTAGTGGATAGCTCTGAATGGCAGCTCACCAGAACCACGTGGAAGGAAGAAAGAAGGCTTCTGCTACCACAACGAGGAGAGAATGCCAGGCATAAGAAAGCCACAGATATCCCTAAAAAAAGGGGGAACCTATTTGGTTTTTAATTTATTAATTCATTCAGATAATTTGCTCTTTTGTACAAAAAAACTTCTGCTTTCCTGCTACGACCAAATATTTTCAGATATAGAAATAAAAGATCGCTTTCCCCCTCAAGTAATTTAGTGAAGTAGAAGAGATAGACAAAGAAACAATTATAAAATGAATCGTCTTTCAGGCTGTGAAGCCCAACTGCAGAACTTTTAAAAACAGAATTCTTTAGGTATTTCTAAAGGAGTCAGGAAGCACCATGGAAATGGAGATCATCCTCTTCACTTCTGATTACAGCCATGACGAAACTCATTAGTTACCCTCCTGCCCAGGGAGATGAGGAGGAAGTTCAAAGAGACGTTAAACATCTAAAGACAAAAGCATCCTTTGGGGGAGGGGAGGCTGTGGAAATTCCAAGGATTCTCTGGTTAAGAAAAGCTCTTAATCAACTCCCATGTCCTGGACTGCCGGAATCAGCTCCTATCCAGACCTGCAAGAATCAACACCTTCCTGGTTTGCTGGTGATTTCTTACCAAAAATTGACAATATGCTAAGCTTGTCAGCAACCAAGTATTTATCACACTGAAATTGTCTGATCAATCTCACTTCTTTAATGATATTTTAAGTTAAGCAACTTCTTATGGCATTTCAGTGGCCTTTGCCAATGTTCCAGGAGACACTATTTTCTGAAACTCAATATTCCATTTGCAATTTCCCCAGGTCCCACCTATTAGGTTAAAAAAAAAATGAAGAATATGTTTCATAGCAACAATAACCAATGGTAGTCACTGCTAAGTTACTTTATTTCTCATTGAAAAACAACAGTGATTTAAGGTGAACTTGGCCAGGATAGCTTGTTCTAATAATAAACAAGTATAAATAAAAGAGTATACATATATTTTAAAGGTCTACACATCCCTTAAGATCCCTTAAGTGTTTTACTATTGCCTACACCAAACACAGATCTCGCAAACACATTTCAAGCGTCTACTGCTGTGGCCTTCTACATTCTAGTTCCGAGTACTTTCCCAATAGGGAGACCAAGGGCCATAACTCACACATGTCTAGGACTTCTTGGTGAACAGAGGCCTGCATTACTTCTGCCCATATAACAGGCCTCTTAATAATATAACCTACACTCTGATATAAAGTAGTCATATCTGTCATCTCAAGCCTTCTAAAGTTTGTCAATACTCAGAATGGTTTTGAGGAAAGTCAGTGGCAGGAAGAGAAATTACTTAAATTTAAGAGAAACACATCTCATTATTGACTTAGTCAAAATAGGCTCGATAAGCAAATTACATGATTCCACCAAATCTGTAGCTCAAGTGAGAGCAGACCTGTTAAAAGTCATAAGAGGTGTCCTTTCATGATGCACTCATATATTGCTGGTGGGACTACAAATTGGTGCAACTAATCTGGAAAGCAGTATGGAGATTTCTTAGAAAACTTGGAATGGAACCATCATTTGACCCAGCTATCCTATTCCTCTGTTATACCCAAAGGACTTAAAATCAGCACATCACAATGTCTTAGTCACATCAATGTTTACAGCAGCTCAATTCACTGTTGGAACCATCCTAGATACCCTTCAACAGATGAATGGATAAAGAAAATGTGGTACATATACACAATGGATATTATTCAACCTTAAAGAAAAAATGAAATTATGGCATTTGCAATAAATGGATGAAACTAGAAAATATCATGGTAAGTGAAATAAGACAATCCCCCCCAAACCAAAGGCTGAATATTTTCTCTGATAACCATAGTGGGGTCGAGTAGGGAAGAATGAAGGAACTTTGAATTGTGCAGAGGGTAGTGAGGGGAGGGGTAGGGCTCTGGTATGGGAAGGACAGTAGAATGAGACAGACATTATTACCCTATATATATGTATAATTACACTACTGGTGTTACTGTACACCATGCATAGCCAGAGGAATGAGAAAAGTTGTGCTCCATCTGTGTATAATGTGTCAACATGCATTCTACTGTCATGTGTAACTAATTAAAAAAAATAGAAGGGATACCAATAGAATAGAAGAAGAGGATCGGGGGAGGGAGAGGAGGTACTGGGGAATGAAATATATTAAATCATACTGCTTTATTGTGTGCACATATAAATATGTTATAACAAATACCATTGTTATGTATAATTATAATATGCCAATAAAAAGAAAAAAAAAAGAAGTGTCCTTTGCTATCATCTAATTTCAGCTTCTACTTTGAATAGCAGGAGACTGGGGAAATGATTTTCCCAAGAAGCAAAGGAAGAGTCAAACCATTGTGTACCCTTCTGATACTTCTTGGTATCAGCTACAAGTAGCAGAAGAACCCAGTGAATATTTCTTAACTAGTAGGACTAGAGGTAGTGTTTGTTAATATAGGGTCTCAGTCATGTTATCAAAGATCAGACTTCCATTATTCTATACTTCTGCTCTGTCATACTCCAAGTGTTGGATTCAGACCTCACACTTTCCCTCTCATGATTGCAAGATGGCTTTAAGCATCACCTCATCAGTCAAAGGCTGGCATAGAATCCCCATTTCTTGAGACAAGTTTTTAAAGAGTAAGGAAAACTTTCCCAGAATTTTCCTACAGATCTTGTCTCATATCTTATTGGATAGAATTCACCAAAGTACAGCAAGGCAAATGAATTTACCGTGACCAATGTTTACATGCACCTGAAGAACCCAGGACCTTTTTAGGTGGTTTTCAAGGTAAAGAAGAATATGCTTTTGCTTTTCCGCCCTGTTGTTTTTTCTAGTGCTGGTGGTGCAAACTCAATGATGGATAAAACTGGTATTTTATCATGAATCAAAATAGTATCAAATTATATCAGTTTTGGAAAAAAAGTAAGTTAACTCATGAATGAAGTGGTTAAAACTCTAAATTTTATTAAATGGCAACCTCTGAACACCCATATTTTAAATATATCACATAAATTATTTCTGATGATTGTATCAAGAAAAGCCCTTTTGCAATTGTTTGAATCCCAAGCTGAACTAGTCATTGTTTTTTTTTTTTTTTAATTCGAGGAACACTATTTTTACTTGAAGAACAAATGTCAGACAAATAATGTCTATTCAGACATAGATATTTGGCAGACATTATCTTGAACAAAATGAGTCTGTCACTTTGAGAAAAACAACAGATCAACGAAATGAAAAGGCAACCTACAGAGGGAGGAAAAAATTGGGAAAATATTTGCAAACCATATATTTAATAAAAAAACATACTGACATATATATTATATAAAATACATATTGATATATTATGTATATAATTTCCAATAATTTTAAAGAACTCATCCAACTCAATAACAAGAAAACAAATTATCTGATTGAAAAAAAGGGCAAAGACCATATACCTCTGGACTCCACTGATGCTAGATACCCTTAACTGTCTGTGCTCACCTGATAACCATAAAAAAATCTAGACCAACAAATTCCAGCAGGTAGTAAGGCAAGGCCACAAAATGATCCCACAGATGGACTCTGTCACTCTGCTCTTTGATCTTGACTAGGTAGGGTAAGAGTTTTGTGCCCTACCTAGTTTTGTCCCCAAATAGGCAGAGACAACAATCCATTGTCAGCCTTAAGTAGCTGTAAGAAGATTGAGACCTCCAGCCCCTCAGCCCCCCAAAAGAATTTTGGAATCACATCTCTCAAGGGAAAATGTTACGTAGGAGTTCAGAGATGCCAGGGTGTAAGAAAAAAACACCACTGGGGGACAAGACAGGGAAATGAGTCATCATGTCCCTGTTTATGATAAGTCCCATTACCTTGATAACACCTGCCACTGAGGACTCATTGTCCATGATAACTCCTGTCACAGGTTTGTATTCTAAAGTAACCAATGGGGGTTAAGTAGACAGTATTCTAATCAGGTATCATAAAGTAACCAATGGGAGCAAATGGGGTAAGGACTTCAATTAGGACCACATAGGGAAGAGCATATAAGATATGGATTTCCAGAATTGGGCCTTGATTATTTCTCTTTTGCTTGGCCCACTCTGCTCTATCTTACAGTGTGCTCTTTTCACCTTCACCCTCAATAAATACATTGCCTGTTTAAAAGGACCTAATAGACATTTCTCCAAAAAATATATCAGAATGGCAAACATATGAAAGTATGTCCAGTATTATTAATCATTAGGTAAATGCCAAAAAAAGCCACTATATCACTTCACACTTATTAGGATAGTTATTATATAAAAGGCAAGAGATAACAAGTATTGGCAGGGGTTTAGAGAAAAGGGAACACTTGAATACTGTTGGTAGGAATGTTGATTATGGAAAACAGGGTGAGGTTCCTAAGGAAGTTAAAAATACAGCTACTGTATGATCCAGCAATCCCTCTTCTGCGTATATTGTATACCCAAAGGAAATGAAATCAGTACCTCATGCAAAGACCTGCATTCCCATGTCCATTGCAGTATCATTCACAACAACAAGGTTATGGGAACAACATAAGTGTCCATTGATGGAATGAACACATAAGGCTTAGCTTTACTTAGCTTTAAACATGGAGGGGATCCTGCCTTTTGCCACAACATGGATAAGCCTGGAGGACATTAAGCCAAGTAAAATAAACCAAACATAAAATACAACTCTATCTTACTTATACACGAGATCTGAAAATAAAAAGTCAAATATACAGAAAGCATAACAGTGATTACTAAGGGTCTAAAGGGGAGCTAGAAAATGGGGAGAGATGTAGGTCAAAGGATATAAAGTAGCAGATATGTAAGATAAACCAGTCTAAAGAAAGAATGTTCAATGTTAATTCAACATTGTTATGTTAATATATATAGTTAATAATAGTATATTATCATTTTTTTCTAAATGAGTAGATTATAGTTACTTTTGCCACAGGAAGGATAAAAGGACGATGTATTAGTTAGCTCTCTATCACTATAATGAATGCCCAAGTGTGCTATTCTGCTTTGCATTGCTGTGACAAAAATAACTGACGAGAATAACTTAGAGGAGGGAAAGTTTATCTTGCCTATGGTTCAGAGGTTTAGACCATGGCAGGCTGACTCTCTTACTTTGGGACCAAAGTAAGGCAGCATATTGTTGTAGAAGGGCATGGTTGGAGGATTATTGCTCCATTCTTGGTAGCCAGGAAGCAGAGAGAGGGAGAGGGGGAAAGAGGCTGTAGGGAAGATGCATTCTTCCAGGACATGCCCTAGTGACCCTAGTGTTGAAAAGAATCTACCCCTATCCCTTCAGCTATGCCCCACCTGCCTGTAGTTACCATCCTGTCAGTCAATTCAAATTGAATGAACGGATTAGGTTACAGCTCTCACTACCCAATCATTTCACTTCTGAACATTTTTGCCTTAGCACAGGAGCTTTAGGTGGACACTTCTTATCCAAACCATAACATTGGCTCGTGGTTTGAGAAGTCCCAGCCCATAATCAGGGGGACCCATTGCTTTTAAAACTTCAGAGAGTGCTGGATGGCAATGGTAGGAAGCACTTGGTGTGGCTGAACTGTTGACCTCATTACTGGGAAGGGAATGGAGAGGACAAAGAGAGGAGAGTCTCACAATCCCCTTTGAGGACACTCCCGAAATGATCTAAAAACCTCCAATTAGGCCCTATCAGAAGTTTCCTCCACTACCAGTAATGAGAAACTGGGGACTTTTAGGTTACACTTCACATCCAAACTTTAGTGGATAAAAATAATTTTCATAATAGGGGATAGATTGATTGTTGCTTTAGTTATCTGTTGCTATGAAAAAAAATCCCAAATTTAGTGGATTCAAACTATGATAATCATTAATTTTTCTTAACAAATCTACAAGTTGGGAGGGCTTGGCCAGGAGAGATTGTCTCTGCTACAAACTCTGGGGTGGCCTAAAGGTTTGGGGGTGACCTGATGTTTGGAGCTGGAATCACCTGAAGGCTTTCTTGTTCCCATGTTTGGCACATTGATGTTGACTGTTGCCTCGAATGTGGTCTCTTTATATTGTTGCTTGGTTTCCTTGGAGCATGGTGGCTCCAAGGAAAACCCACACTTGGAATTGGGTCAGTCAACTTGGAGGGGCGGATTTTTGTTTTATTTTTTTGTGTTGCTGGGGACTGAACCCATGGCCTTGTACATGCTAGGTAAGTGCTCTCCCACAGAGCTGTTCTGCTGCAGTCTGGCTGGGCACAAATCAAGAGCCACTGAAGCTTTATTTCCGAACTCCACCAGCACACTCCACACACGCTCCCGGGAACTCTCCCTATCTATCCCCACGCCATGCAGCTCCTCCAGGAACCACCAACCGGAAATCCCTCCTCCAGCACTTCCCCAACCAATGGGAACTCTCTGGGAATCCCCGAGAGAACTCCAAAGTAGCAGGCCGAGGTGGACAGCAGGGGTCTAATATTACAATTGAATACACAGCTTAACATAACCATTATCATCTCAATGGCTTGCTGGTGTCACCTCTCAACCACTCCATTCTGGCAAAAATGCCATGCATCATTCTGACTGGGCTATGGCTCTCAGCACTGTTCCACAGCCCTTTTTATCATTATAGTTTTTATTTTGAGATATGATCTCACTAAGTCGCCCAAACTTGGTGGTCCTTCTGCCTCAGGCCCCTGAATAGCTGGGATTAGAGTTGTGCCAGGGGAAGGTTTTGAATGGATAGTCCTTGCCGGTGTTGAGAAGGATCAAGGCTGAGTGCAAGAGGCTACATCCAAAATCATGGTCACCATAACTGTCCTGGTACCTAGCACATTGTTTTCATAGAGTCAAAGTTTGCTGATAAAGGAATATAAAGTCTCCAGTGTTTATCTCCTTCCCCTATAGGAAAAGAAGAATGCTAACATCTATGTTATGTGCCAAACACTGTGTTCAATGTTTTGCATAAATGAATTCATTTAATTTATTAAATAACCCTGTGATATTGGCACTATTTTTTCTTAGTGTCCCCTCATCTTGCAGATGAGGAAAGCAGGACACAGAGAAGTTAAATAATTTCTCATAGGAAAGCATGGCCTTGTGCTGAAACAGTCTGACACCAGAGCCTACCTGTCTTCTATCTCCCAGGCTCTCAGTTGCCAATCTCAGGTACCATGAGTGTGAAGACCCAGAGATGGGAAGGAGCATGGTGTGTTTGAGGGACAGCCATGTGGCCTATCAGGCTATAATGGAGCCAACAAAGGTTATTTTAAGACAGAGAAGTAACTAGGAGGAAGGTCAAATAGAGCCTTGTTGACGAGGGTCAGAACTTTAGAGTTTATTTCATGTAGGGTGGAAAGTCCTTAAAGGGTTGAAAACAGAAGAGTAATCAGATTTGATGTGTGTCTTAAAAAATTCCCCTGGCTTTGGGAGAAGAATAGGAACAAGAAGAATTGGGGACCAATCAGGAGTGCCTGCAGAATCCCCTGAGCTTTGGTCATCCCCCAGTGGGCTGGGCCATGCTGTCCCTTGTTCTAGGTTCCTTTGCCACTTCACTGTCTACCCAGGGACTATCTGTCATCTTCTAAGATGCAGGCATGACTTCCAGTTGGAGCCTTTTTTTGACTCATCAACCTTAAGAAAATTGTCCAGTGCCCCTTTGTGCCCACCTTGGAATCTACCTTGAATGTTTTGTTTTGTTTTATACTGTGATATGATACAAAAATATATTTGGCCTTTGGGTCTGGCACAGAGCTCCTCAAACTCTTGGAATTTCCTGAGTCCTAGAAATGTCTTTTGTTACACCAGAATCTTTTCCATCACACCTGAGTTCATGCTCCTGAGGTATCTTAGGGCAGGGCCCTAACTCCAGAATGAGGCTGGTCACTAGAAAATGAAAATGATCAAATGATCAAAGGGTTGGAACGTGAAGCCCCACCCTTGACCATTGGGAAGAAAAGCAGTGAGCTCCATCAAAATCGCTGAACAATCCCGAGAACTTTTGGGTGGTGAAACATCAGGGTGCTGGGAGGGTGGTGTGCCAGGAGATGACATTAAATCTCCTGTGCAAGTTTTCCATTTGGCTGTTCTTAACTTGTAGCCTTTACAATAAACCAGTAAATGAAGTGCTTTACTGAGTTCTGTGAGCCATTCCGGCAAATCACTGAACCTGCAGAGGGAGTTGTGGGAACTTACTTGGTCGTTAAATGTGGACAGCCTGGCGACCCAAGACTTGCAACCAGATCTGAAGTAGGGGCAGTCTTGTGGGTCTGAGCCCTTAAACCTCTGGAGTCTGATACTATTTCCAGGTAGTAGTGCCAGAATTGAGTTGAATTGTAGGATACCTCGTTGGAGTTGGAGAATTGGTTGTGGTGGTTAAGGGAAATCCTTACCTTTGGTGTTAGAAGTATTGCTAGGGGAAAAACAACCCTTGCAACTACCAAACTTTTTAAATTTCTTCTTCCCTTTTAGTAGCCACAAACTCCTATAGAGAAAGTACTTAAAAAAGGAACAAATCATCATATCCCGTAACTGTCTGGTATATTGTACATATGAAATACTTACTGATAACTAAAAGAGCTAACTCATTAAAATCTGGAGTATAATCGGGTCATCCTGCCTTATCCTTCCTTGTGTTGACCACTGTGATTTCATTCCTAGTTCTTTTAGAACACCTACTTTTGAAATTTGAGAATTATCAATTTCCTAATTTTCATAAGCTTCAGCTTATTATGATATGATCCAAAACTTTTTATCTAAGGTATATATTTATTTATACTGTGGTTGGTATGCTTTTATTTTTTCAATGAATAATGAGGTTAACTCCTTAATTAAATACACATTCTTTTTTTTTTCCTCCTCATATTCCTCAGCAATTGGTCTTGGTATGGCCAAAATGACTTTTTTTTGGACCTGGTTGGAGACCAGATGGGACTCTATCCATCCTGTGGCTTTTCTCAAAGTCAAAGCAATCCCATCTGGGTGTGAGCCCTTGGGCGGCTGTCCCTGAGCTACTGTTTGTCTTGCTGTATTCTTGGCTGGAGGCTGAGCCCTGAGTTTCTTCTGAGCTTGAAGAAAGGCTTAGGCAAACCAGGCCTGTTCAGTAATTATCAGGTTCCTTGGGGGAAAAGACCAGCAGCCTCTGATTAGGAGGGAAGAAGTCCTCTGCAACCTGGCTAGAGGTGGGATGTCACAGTGAAAGGGAAGCCCTGGCAAATTCTGCCAGATTCACACACATAATCAGTCTTATGACAAACTCTGCCAGCTCGAGGGAGGCCTCTCTCTCTGATTTCCTGAAAGGGTTACTTCAAAGCAAGAGGATGCTATGATTGCCAAGGACTTAGAAGTCATATCAACCTCAGGGGCTCAGGTTCGCTCTTGTTGCTATCATCATCGTTGCTTCCACCTGAAACTGAAATTGAAATGAGGCTTTTGTTGGCATCCCCAGAGTATGGGAACAGAGGATTTTGATTAACTCCTGGGCTTGCCTAATCCTCACACTTCCTTCATATAAGCATGGAAGCACCTGTATAAATTAAAAAAAAAATAATATATATATATATATATATATATATATATATATATATATATATATATTGGTACTGAGGATTGAACCCAGAGGTGCTTAATCACTGAGCCTTCCCCAGCCCTTTTAAAATATTTTATTTAGAGACAGGATCTCACTGAATTGCTAAGGGTCTTGCTAAGTTGCTGAGCTTCGAACTCGGGATTCTCCTGCCTCATTCTCCCCAGCTGCTGGGATTATAGGTGTGCACCACCGCACCTGGCTCCCTGTATAATTATTTTTGGTGAGACAAATGCTCATAAGATTTACCATCTCGATTGTTTTTAAGCATACATAGTATTTTAAAAGTAAATGGCCTCATTGACACTATGGCACAATTGAAATTCAAAAGCTCCTGGTAGAGGTCAAGTAACTAGTGCAATAAGAAAGGGACACCTCTTACTGAGTAGCAGGTGTATGTTTTGGTTTTGTGAGGCAGGGATTTTAGGCAAGGTCTTCAGCATGTCTAGAGTTTTGCACAAAACTCTATAGGCATGTTGCTGGGGTACAAATTTTATGTGTAGGTTTGCAATCTTCTTTAAAAAGGCACAAGCCACAGGAAATTCACTTTTCTATATTACTTTGAATAGAATTAGACAAAAAACAGTATAAAGAATGGAAATAGAACAAATAGAAGTAGGAAGAATAGAAACATAGTAAAATAGAAAATTTTAGTAAAATAGAAATTCTACTTCCTGTATTTGCTATAACGTTTTGAAGGAAACATTAGCAACCCAGGTCAGGTTAGAATATGTGAAAGCTCAGGTTTGTTGCTCCTGAATTCTGGTGCCACCCAGAGCTGAGGCCACTGATTGATGTTGGCTCCTCCTTCTAGGTTGGATTGTGGAGAGCAGCTATGATCCTCCTTGCTACCACCCTTCTGATCTCCTGATACCTCCTCTTAACAACATTTCTCGGTGAGCTTTGATGTCTGTTTTCATAAATGATATTAGGTAATTGTTCTTATCGCCACCTGGGACGTGTGTGTGTGTGGGTGTGGGTGTGTATGTGTGTGTGTGGTTCCTCAGCCTTAAGGAACTAGAGTCCATGTGTTGTGATTACTCTTACCAAGGTCAGTAATTTTGATTCAGGCCTGCACTCTAAGCTTTTCCTTCACAGTGGGGTAGCTGCACTACACACCTCCAGGGGGCGCTGTTCACTTTTACCTGCTGTGAGTAGCACCTCCTGGAGTCTGGCAGTGCAGCAGTCTCTTTAACTAGCAAGGTTATCTTGATACAAAAGTTATGGGGTTTTCTCTAACACCATTTCTCACCTGGCTAAAATACTATTTCAGATATATGTTTAGCATGAGCTATGAAGTAGATCAAAGAAGAATCAAGAATACAACTCTTGCCTCTGTTCCAAATTAGCAAAGTGAGTCTTGGTATTTTGCAAAGATTCTTATGGTGACTGGATAATGAGGAACCCTGGGAGATAGATAACATCAGGAAGCTTTTGGGGTAAGAATACAATTTTCTATGGTAGACTTTCCTCCTTAGATTTCTAAAGGATATGCCAATACAGCCATTCTTCCTAGCTGGAATGTTTCCCTTCATTCTGCCTGTTTAATTTCTCTGCATCTTCAAAATCCCAGATCAATCCCATTTCTTCTAAGAAGTCTTCCCTGACCACTTCTGCCCTCAGTCACACTGTTCCCTCTTTTGAATTTGGTATCACTCAGTCTGCACCTCACTCTTAGATTTTACCTTGTATGCACTATCAGTTTTTATGTGTATAAGGGGACAATATTTTGAAATATCTGGTGCAGTTCTCATTGCCGGTAGTTTTCATTGCTCTGCAGTCCTTTAATCTCGTTGAGACGGAGGAATCTACAGAAGTAGTGAAATTATGTGAATAGTCCCCAAGACCACTCTCACTGACACCAACTGCAAGTTCTGGGGATTCTGATAATTTGCTGGAAGGGCTCACAGAACTTACTGAAAACCGTTTTACTCATGGTTACGGTTTAGTACAGGAAAAGATACAAATGAAAATCAGTCAAGGGGAGAGACACATGGGGCTGAATCCAGGAAAACTTCAGGCCTGGGACTTTGAGCCACTCTCTCCCTTTATCACAGATGTGTTATTCTTCCAGCAAAGGTATGTGATAATATGTGTGGAATATTGCCAATCAAGGAAGCTCACCTGAGCCTGGGTGTCCAGAGTAAATATTTTAAAAATTTTATTTTTGTGATACTGGGGATGTAACCTGGGGCCTTGCTTATGCTGGGCAAGTGCTCTGCCATTAAACCACATCCCCAGCCCTGTTGTGAATTTTTATGGGGGTTCTGTGGTTGACTTCCCATAGACTGACCTCAGGTTCCAGTTCCTCCAGAGGCCAAACTAGTAACTTATGAGTATAAATCTTTAGACTTTCTGGTATAGTCCAAAGCCTCTTGATAAACAAGGACACTTACCATGCAGGACTTTCCAAGGGCTTAGAGATGAGCTCTTAGAAGCCAAGGGCCAAGCCTAGACTTCTCTTTGAGCAAAATTGAACCCTTTACTACACAAGGGGGCCTGTCAAAATCCACCTGAAGAGTTAAGACAATTTCCATTTTTGACTTGACAGGTAGGGTCTCAAATACATTTTAGAGGCAATAGTTATCATTATTTGAAAGATTTTTATGTGTAGGGCCAAGTTCTTTGAAAGAAGGTCTATAACCAAAGCTGGAAGAGTTTATCCACATTAACAATGAAAGTGGGAAGTAGTAGGACTCGATTTCCTACCTTACAGAAGACCATAGGATCCTTCCTGTGCTGGGAGAAAGAACTTGTGAGAAAGGGAGAGGAAAAAAAAGAGAGGGGCTTTGGTTTGATTCACCTGTGGGGTTGAAATCAAGGGGCAAGGGAAGAAATTCCTTAGATGCATTTAAGGATCTGGTACAGGAAGTACATTTGCCTGAAAATCTTGGAGGAGGCCAACCTATAGAATGATCCACACTAACAAACTGTGAAGATGAAGCACACATAAAGTTTCCTGGGTTCTAAGTGAATCAAATCCCCGCATAGCAATGAACCGTGTGAGACAATATGCATATCTGCTACTATGATGCATGATATATAGGCAAATAGAAGTCACATCAAGGGGCCAACAGGGTTGGGTTCTTGGTGAGGGCTCTTCTTCTGGTTTATAGGTGGCTGCCTTCTTGCTGCATGCTCAAATGGCAGAAGGAGCTAGCTTGCTCTCAGGCCTGTCTAACGAGGACACTACTTCCATTCAGGAAGGCTCCAGTTCACTAATTACCTCCCCAAAGCTCCACTTCCAAATACCCTCACACTAGGATTAGAGGTTCAATATATGAATTTTGTGGGGATAAACTAGCCCACTGCAGCAATTCTATCCTTGGCTAAACAGGGCTCAGCAGTTCCTGAATCACATGGTCCCATTTACGTATGACTGACTTTACTTCAGCTGTTGCTTCTTCAGGGGCAGCCCTTTCCCATTCTGCAAAGAGTTTCTATTTCAGTTCCTCCATAAAGTCCTTCTCAATTTCCCAGACTGGAAGCTGGCTTCCTGTGGCTCATGGTCTTTACTTGTATTATAGGATTTACGAAGTGCTATTTGTCCTTATCTATTATCTGAATATACATCATCTCCTGTCTTTGATTGTCATTTTCCTGAAGGTGAGAACCATGCATTTTCTTTTAAAATTTCTGTGTCTCTAATAGCACAGGGCCTAGAGCCCTGCATATTCAAATGCCTGGTAATGATACTGACATTACTGGTGACACGAGTTCCGTTGCCCAGATGTGAAGATTAAACATGGGAGAAACACTGAAGTAAGCGTAGAAAGCAAATTTTATTTACAGGATGGAAACGACTTCTCCTGGGAGGAAGAAGGGGGCCAGAGCTGGTATCCAAAGAAGTGGGAGTGTCTTGCCCTTTTATAAATTTTAGATTCCCCTGCTTAGTTCCCTTGCTTTCTTTTCCCTTATCTTTCCCCATCCTGTGAACCAGGCCTACATGAAAGGGTGAGCCCAAAAGTGGGAAGCCAATGAACAAGAGGGAAGGGCCAAAGGGTGGAGTGATCCAGGCAGGTAGCGGGCCAGGAGGCATTAATTAAAGCTCCTGTGGGGAGGGGCAATTCCTGGGCAGGTTACCTTAGCAACAGGTTGGAGCAGGGGGAAGGGCTTTGGAAAGAGGAGGGGGAAAGCACAGATTTTGATTTCCTTTCCAACCAGCCCCCACCTTCCCCATCAGACCCAATTATTTGTTATCTATATTGACTATCTTTTTGTCCCCTGGCTTCAGTGATGGTTGCTGAATTAAGTGTAACAGATGCAGATACACAGGACTTTGAGACTCGGTCCCTTAGCATCTGGTGATATAGGGCAGATGAGTGAGGAGGGATGTTTGAGATGTTTAGTGGAAGCTGAGGCTGAACGGTCAAGTGGAGAAGAGGGGAGGGGAAGAAGCTAGCCACAAGGTGGGATAGAGCTTGCGGAGGAGTAGATTGCCTTTGGGTACAGTGGCTTCAAAGTCCTATCCCTGGAGACGAATGCAGCTGGGCCTCCCACATGCCAGGCAAGCACTTTATCACTGACCTACATTCCCACGAATCCCTGGTAATTTTAAGATTTCTTTCTTTCTTTTTGCAGTACTGGGGATTTGAACCCAGGGCCACAAAGTTACATTTCTCAGCCCCCTTTTAGACTTTACTTTGAGATGGGTTCTTGCTAAATTGCCCAGGCTGGACTTGAACTTGCAATCCTCCTGCCTAAGCCTCCTGATTAGATTTTATTACAGGTATGTACCACCATGCACATCTTAGACATGCTTCTTAGGAAATTTCCTGAGCAAATTTCCCCAGTGCTGAGCATAGGAGAGATACTCAGTGGATACCTGATGGCAAGAATTGTCGGGACTGAGGTTGACACTGAAGGATGGACCCAGAATAGATGCTGTGGAATGAGGATTATTTTGAATTGAAGGAAATTTAGGAGAAACAGAACAAGGAAAGCTCTCTGTGGCACCCCCTACCTCCATTTACATAAAAGCAGGACCTAAATTTGTCAAGGGTCTCTCCTCTCCTTCTTACATGGCAGGACAGAAATTAAACACTTGTCAGCCCAGAGATAGCAATGGGATAAACTGGTAACAAACCTTAGTAATCAGTGCTTATCTTCCATTGTCTTACTCATAAATTCACCTTCCAACAATTTGCTGCCCCTGTAAACTCAAAGTTCTTTTCCTTTGTCTTCTCACTTCTCTGAAAATTTATTGTTCTTTGTTAAGATGTTACATAACACAATCTAATCACCCTTCTATTTGTTCATCTTCGGGAAGTGTTCATCTCCGGAACTGCCAGGGATGCACTTGTTAATAAACCTCTGCTTGTTCTTTTCTTGTTAATCTGTCTTTTGTTAGTCTAATTCACAGAGCCCCATCCAGAGAACTCAAGATGGTTAGAGAAAACAGAGTAACCCTAAACCTCTTCTATCAAATGGATTCTGTTTCCTATCCTCTACTATCTCCTTATTTTTTTTTCATTCCCCTCACAACCTCTTATATATAGGAAAGGTAGCAGAATACAACAGTTACTAATATGGCATTATGTAAAAATGTGGATGTGTAACCGATGTGATTCTGCAATCTTTGTAATGTTTTGAACAACCAATAAATTTAAAAAAAGGATTCTATGAAGGTAGCTTTAGGGAACAGAATTTTAGGGAATAGAATAGTGCTCTCCCTATTGCTATGGGTCTAGAGGAAGTTCAGAAGATGGCTTATTAAAGACTTTCTGTCTTTCAAGCCATTCTTACTAGAGGCTTCAGGAATATTACAAGCAATTTTGTACACAAACTAGTTAAATGTAGCTTGTAAATAAGTTTGCTTTTTATTTACCCAATAGATTCAGGGACATGTACATGATAGAGTAACTCAAACTCACTTGCACTCTGACATGCCTCTCAGTCTGCTGAGAATTATATTTAACCCATCACTTTAATGTTACAGTGAAGTTTCTCACTCATGAAATGTTCCTTTAACTGCCGAGCCAGGAACAGAGAAAGCTGGGGAATCGAGTCAAGATCTGTGAGAATGCCTCCGGGCCCCATCCTGACCACAGTCTCCCTGACTCTGTGATGGGGGCATGCTGAGGGTAGGCTCTGAGGATGTGGGCTGAGGATTACATGAAGGCAGCTTTAGGGAACAGCTTTGCCCTTGTTGGAGAGGAGTCAGGAGGAATGATGGTGTGCGTGAGCTGCAGAGGGGGCCGGGTCCGGAGGTCCTCTCCTCAGCTCTCTAGAATCATTCATGTAGCAGCCAAGGGCCACTCTGCTGGTCTTCACTCGGCAGTGATTCTTGAAGAGGAACACGTTTTAGTTTGTGAACTTGCCTGGGATGTTCTCCAGAAAGTTGGGAGAAAAAAACTGAACATAGAAACTTACATGAAGGTCTGAGAGTCCTGAGATCCTGGGAGAGAAGGTGGAAGTCCCTGACCTTGTTCCCTCCCAGACTGACTACTGTTTATGGGATCCCCACCTGGAAGGTCTGGGAGCTGTGCTTGCTTTGCCAACTATCTGGAGCTACAAGTAAGGTGGGGACAAACTTTAGCCCACTGCAGCAATTTTCTGGTGGCTGCCTGTTTCACGGCAGAGCCACTGGGCTGCTTGCTTCACCCAGTTCTGATGTCAGGGGCCCCTGGCACACCTCTAAGTGTTTTTAAAACGTTTCTTGTTTTTCTGAGACCAGAGAAGCATCCCCCTTTTTTGCACCGCAGCGGGTGGAATTCAGGACCTTGCACGTGCTATGCAACTGCTCTACCACTGAGCTACGTCCCCATTCCTGAGAGAATCCTGTTTTAAACCTACAAAATGGCAACTTAATAAAAAATGTGTTTGCTGATGATTGGCAGATAGATAAAGCCCCAGGAGCAAAGCTATATTTACCTGCCAACCCACGTCCAATCCAAGTCAAGACTGACATTAACTACCAACTCAGTCCCAAGCCTGCTTTCAGTCTAGAAAAGGGTTGTCGAGCTCTGTCTGGGTTGGCTCAAGGTAGAGACCTGTGAGACAGCCTTCAGGGAGTTTGCGATCTTGTATATATACTTCTAGCAATTCCTGGTGCCTTGAAGTCATCTGAAAATGTCACTCCAATACCTTGTCTCATTCTCTCTTTCTCTCTCTCTCTCTCTCTCTCTCTTTCTCCCTTCCCCAACGCTCACCTACATAGACACACACTTGCTCACTCACACTCAAGCTTTTGCACTCATACACATACACCACACCCAGTCATATCCACCACCTCTTTCTGCCCCTTGGCACACACTCACACGTAAGCAGCAGCACAATGAAAGATCCTCAACTTTGGAATTAAACCAAACTGGCAATGTGACTTAGGGCACATTAACCTCTGACAGTCTCGGTTTCTTAATTTGCAGTAAAAGAATGAATTTATTTATAGGATTTGCTATAGTGTGGATCTTGAATGTCCCCCAAGGGCCCATATGTTAAAGTGTTGGTCCCCAGCCTGTGGTGCTATTGGGAGATGGTGGAACCTTTAAGTGGGAGGTCTAGTGGAAAGAATTTAGGTCCTTGGGGGTGTGTCCTTGAAGTGGACACACAATCTCCTTCTTTCTCTGTATTTTTGCTTTCTGGCTTCTGTGGAGGCAAACAGAACTCTTCTACCACGTGCTCCTTCCACAATTACTGTGTTGCTACAGGCCCAAAATAACAGGCCAAGTGAACTTGGACTGAATATCTGAAACTGTGAGTCAAAATACATCTTTTCCCTTTTAAGTTAATCATCTTAGATATTTTGCACAGAAATGGAAAGAAGATGAACAGAGGATGTTTTTTTTTGCAAGGACTAAACAAATATAATGTGTTGCTAAATGGGTACATACTGAAAAAAGTTTGTTCCTTCCACCCTGTCTTCCCCCAAATCTATACCTATGGAGTATTATTTTTCAAATGTATTCTAATTTTCCTATTAAGATTCACCATCTATGTTTAATGCAGAGTCACCAGGCCCTCCTCTCTATTTAGTGCTCACCTGGGAAATATTTTGGGACTGTTTGACCCCTGACTCCCAGTTAAGTGAATATTCTCTGGTGATTGTGCAAGCTCTACTGTGTTTCTTCTTGCATCACTAATATTCTTGACAGCTACAGAGCAGCTGCTTCAAGGGTGATCGATGGGATTGGGCGATAGTGAGTCATTAAAAATCTCTTGTTTCTGAATGCTGATGGTTCTTTCTAGGCATCCAAGTATGAGGTCCTGGGAAGAAAAAAGATGAGAGTATGTCTCATCTTGCAAGAGACTTGGGACCTATTGGCTCCCTACCATCTCCCTTGAATCAGCAAGGATGCTTTCAGCTGATGTAACATAAAACACAACTAAGAGTGACATAAACCTAAGAAACTTTGTTTTCTTACTTTGAGTTTGTGTGGATGTAGGTAGATTCAGGGTGGGTACAATGGCTCCACCATGTCATCATCATCATCCCAGATGCATCCCATTTGTCTACTTCGCACTCTTCGGCATCTTTTAAAAAAATATTTTAAATTGTAGATTGACACAATCCCTTTATTTTTTTATGTGGTGCTGAGGATCAAACCCAGTGCCTCACATATGCTAGGAAAGTGCTCTACCACTGAGCTGTAATCCCAGCCTCTCTTCTGCATTTTGATGATGTTTATCTTTAAACATTAGTTGATTACAGCAATCCAAGGTACCGTATGCTGACATTTCTTTATCAAGTGAAGAAGGATACATTATTTAGGATGGAAATCTTTCCTTGAACCTCTCCACAGACTTCTCCTTCAGTTCCATAGGTCAGAATTAGTCACACGCTCATTCTCCAACTACAAGGGGAGCTGGAAGTGATTGTTGACATTTTCAGCAAGGAAGAAGGATGGTGGGGATGCTTTTTGGGTAGGCAGCCATGAACATCTGCATATTTTCTTAATGTTTTGGTCTCTAAAACTTCAAAGTCAAGGCTATTGACTGCAATGTCCTACAAGTCCCACTAACCACTCTCAACTTTTTTCTCTGTATATTGGAAGCTGAAATGTGAAATGTGGAGGTTCCTGATTGTAGCTCACTGTGAGCTATCTCCTGCTGTCATTTCACCATTTTGTCCCAGAGGCTAGAACCTGAATCATAAGTGCCAGTCTGTTGTTAGTCTGTGTGGGGCCCCAGGGCCATTCTTCTCATTGTCTCTTTGAAAAACTCTCTTCTTAATGTAGCTGTATTCAAGCTCATCTACCCTCCATCAGGAGAGTGCCAATTCTGTGTTCTGGCAGGTGTGTGTCTGGTATTGACAACCTATTTGGGCTAACCTTAGTAGTATCTGACAGCACCTTGTTTGGTTTCTTTCTTTTGTCCCCTAACTTATGAGTCTGGGAGATTGTATTTTATAGTAATAACTCTAACTCTGGGAGTACACCCCTAGGAATGCACTGCTGTGATTCTCCTCCCAGTGGATTCATGTCCAGGAGATCTTGTGTGCACTTATCCATATTGCATTTCTGACCACCAGTAATAATTACATCTAATAGTTTAAAACAGAAACCTGGTTTTGATGAGCCAAATAAAAGTTTAATTTTTCTCATGCAAAAAAGAAGTCTGGAGGAAGGCAGTTTGCAACAGAGATATAGAATCCACAATGGCATCTGGGACTCTGGCTTCATCTTTCTTCTTGCTTTGCAATCCATAGTCTGTGACTTTTGTCCTCATGATTGCAAGATGACTGTTTCACCTATTGGAATCACATTTTATTCCAGGTAGAAAGAAAGGAAGAAAGATCAGTAAGAATATTGAGCCTGGCTTCCTTCCTTCCTTCCTTCCTTCTTTTCTCCTTCTTTTCTTCTTAAAAGTCACAATTAAATTTTTCTAGACACTTCCTACTGTAAACTTCTACTTCTATCTTACTGGTCAGAACTAGGGCCTCTGGCTTCTTCCCTACTTATAAAGGATTTCGAGGGAGATAAGATGATGTGTTGTGCAATAACTTGTTGCCAGCGTCTGCCATGGAAACCCATTCCTTCTGGTCAGGTGTGGCCTAGGGTTCAGATAGTATACCTGAGTGTCATAGTGCCTTCCGGTTGCCCATATTCCTGAAAGGTACTCGATGCCCCCTGTGGAGAATGTCTTGCCAACCTCCAGATTCCTGCACACATTTGCAGAGGGGTATTTTTTTAGGCTTTCCCACTTCCTGAAAGGATAGCTATTCACTGGCACCTACCATCTCCCTCCCTCCCTCTTTCCCTCATCCCTTCCTCTTTCATCCCTCCCATCTTTTACTCCATAAGTACTTCTTCAGGCCCCACTTTGTGTCAGACAACATGCCAGGCACTTAGGGTGTGTCCCTATGACTCTCTGGTGAGTACTGCCTGGTTGGAAGCCATCTGGCAAGGGGTGTGGCTTGCAGGAAGTCAGGGGATTTCTGGAAAGGTGTTTGAACTGTCTGCCCTCCTTATCAGCGGTTACTCCTAGAGAGAAGGCCCAGGCATTCCCTGAAGGAATGAGCTATCTGCCTCATCAGAGGTTGGCTTTGCACATGCATGTGGAAAGTTTGATTTCCTTGTTTCAGATGACTGGACAAGTTTAAATCAACCTGACATAGCGTGGCTCAAGTCTTGCCTTGGCTCCAGTGCCCATCAGCCAGGAATCTGGCTGGTGATAGATGCAGAGGCACCCCAGGTAGGGAGGCCAGGCCTAAAGAGATCCACAGCAGCAGCACAGTTGGACATCCATGCCTCAGTTGCAACTCCTTTTGAAAGGTCAACCTGGAGATGGGAAGGATGGGCACAACATCCAGTGACACATGAAAGGGAGATGGGGTCTGCTGGGGAAGCTCTGAGTTAATTAGAAACAGCATTTTCTACTATTAATAACCACTCACATTGGTCTAGAAGTTAAATCTTTCAAAACCTTCAAAATGATAATATGTACTTGCTCTCAGTTGATCTTTACAAGAATTTTACTGGAAAATCTGTTTGATATTACATATTCATAGATTTATGATTTTTCTACTCCCATCTAACAAGGACAGTAAAGTATCCACAGACTCTGAATATTAATATCTTAGGAATACTAAACCTCAAATGTTTTACGTTCTTCATTTACTTGTCTCATAATACTGTTTTATTTATTTATTTATTTTTTGGTGGTGGACATCCAACCCCTGATCTTTACACATTTGTGTTATACCAGAATATCTCTATCCCTGATAATATCTCTTTGATGTTCCGTGTAACTCATTTTATTGTTTGAGTTTTTTTTTTTAATTTTTATTTATTTCTTTTTTAGTCATGCTTTGTTTGAGTTTTTTTAAAAATATTTTTTTTTAGTTGTCAATGGACTTTATTTTGTTTATTTATATGTGGTGCTAAGAATCAAACCCAGGGCCTCATACATGCTGGGCAAGCACTCTACCACTGAGCCACAATCCCAGCCTCATTGTTGGAGTTTTTAAAGACAATTTTATTGAGGTATAGTTAGCATATTGTCAACTGTACATATTTCAAAGTGGTAACTTGATACATTTTGACATATGTAGAAGACCATCACCATAGTCAAGATAGTGAACATACTTATGCTTCAGTTCTTTATCAATTGCAATCCAAAGGAATTTAAGATAGCATTTTCTTGTTCTTGAGTACATTTGTGGGCAACTCTCTTCCTGGTTCTGTACCTTGAGGTTGTGGTTCACTTTGGTCCTCAGCTTTCATAAGGGATCCCTTGCTCCATGTCTCACTGGCTCCTGCCACTTCTTGTGTGAGTTCTGTTAATGTCATTGGGAAGTTGAAAGAATATATCTTGGAGTTAGAAAACCTGATTCCACGCCTTTTTTTTTTTTTTCCTCATATGTGTGACTTTGGACAATAGTGATAATCAGGATGCAAACCTTACCAGGTTGTTTAGGATCATTCAAGAACCTATTCATGTAGTAGAATGTTAAACTGGAAGTTTCTGTGTAGACACCTAGTCATGATACAGGTATATTCCAAAACCAAATCATGCCATGCATGCTTTACAAAAAGACTCTTTGAATGCCATACCTACTTAAAAATCATAAAAATGTTGAGAGAAGAGAGAAGCTCAGAGAAGGTGTTGGGTTGGAATTATTTTCTTGGGAAAGAACTAGTGCCATAATGTATATCCTCCCCCAGTCCAGTAAAGGTAGGTGGCTTCAAAGGGTTCTTCCAGTGCCCTTGTAGCAGGGGGAAGAGCTGAGTTGGGGGTGCCTGATTCATGCCTGAGGAAGCTCTAGAAGCCTAGGGACAGTAGGACGGATGGACTACCTACACTCAGGGACTTGGGGGGCTAAGGGTTATGCATCTGTCCCTCCATACCCATGGGCTTTGTGCAGATTCAACCAATGGTGGATCTAAAATTTTGGGTCTGTACTGAACGCACACAGATTTATTTTTCTTGTCATAATATCCTAAATGATATAGTATAACATCTATTTACATAGTATAGTCATTATATTAGGTTTTATAAGTAATCTAGAAATGACTTAAAGTATATGGGACGATATGCATAGGTTACATGCAAATACTATGTCATCTTATAAAAGGTTATATGCATATACTATGTCATTTATCTGATGATCTTGGTGTGTTTTGGGGGTCCTAGAACCAATCCCCCACAGATATTAAGGGACAATTGGGGACTAGAAGTGGCTTAACAAAGTAAGAAATGGCTGGAGCCTTATAGCATCCTGCACTGGCTCTAGGAGAGGATCAAGGAGGCCCTGCCAGTCTGTGTGGAGTAACCTGCAGAGGCCCATGAGTGACAGGGAGTAGAATGCAGGACCTATATAGTGGGAGTGTGTCCAGAGAGGTTAGGCAGAGTTAACCTCCAGTGAGCCCAAGACAGCACCTGTGGTGGGAGGAGTCGTTCTAAATGTCCACCTGTAGCCAATGCTACCAGCTGCAAAGAAACTTCCTTGCTGCTCCTACTCCTTCCTCTCTTTCCTCCTCATAGATCTACCTGCTGGAGGCACTTCATGCCACCTTTTAGGGATTTGGGAGGGTGGGGGGAGAAATCTCATCTTTGAAAGTGTCTTAAAATTTCTGAATTGGGAGATGCTGCCTACGAGGAAACAGAAACGTCCTCAGCCCTGCCTATGTTTTCATCTACTGACAGTTGAAATTTACTCCCACATTTTAAAGGGAAAGTGAAAAATAAAAATAGAATTGTATTTTAATTCTGTTTTCCTTAATCAAACAGGCGATACTCTTGAACTGTAAAATATCCCAATCTCTGGTTCTATGTTTAATACATCCTTCACTGCATCTCATCTCTTGGATGCCAGCACTGTGGTTCTCAACCTTAGTCTGTAGCAAATTGCCAGAAGGAGACTTTAAAGCACAGGTCACTGGATCCCAGCCCAGGGGTTTTGATTCAGGCCAATATTTTGCATTTTTATCAAGTTCCCAAGAATTTGCATTTCTGTCATGATGCTGCTTGTTTGAGGAGCCCACATGGAGGACCACTGCTCTGAAGCCCTGGTTTTCAAACATGCCTGCCCCTGGAGTGGTCTGGGGAGATTTAACAACTACTGATGCCTGAGCTCCCCTGTAGACATCGGCTCTAACAAGTGGCGTCTGTGCATCATGTATTGAGCACTCTTTGGAGGTGGATTTTTTTGTTTAAGTCTCTGTTTTACCTAACTGAGGAAGGACACTTTGACTTTTTACCTTATGTCTTTTCAGAATTATTTGAATTTTTGATAATGAACACATGCAGCAAGCCAACATGTGACTGTATTCTTGCCATCAGCAGTACCCTCTTAAACATCTTCCATAACTTTTAACCCTGAAGCCTCTTCCTTTATATCATTCCTCTTATCACTGAAAAACATTCCTTCTTTGTCTAATAAAGTATAGCTCATCTTAAATTCTGCAAAAATTTTCATATATGGAGAAGTTGATACCAGTTATTACTGTGGAATGTTAAAAAGACTTTATCTTATACCTTATACTTCATAATTTCTTTTTAGAAATGTTTTTATTAGTGCACATGGTTGTACATGACAGTGAGGTGCATGTTGACATTTTCATAAATGCATAAAACAAAGTTGACTCCATTTCAGATCCCAGAATTTCCCCTTTCCTCCCCTTCTCTCTCTCCCGATCTCCTTCTTCTCCTCCTGTGTTGGCCTTCCTTCTGCTTATTCATTTATTTTTAAATGGTGCATTGTAGCTGTATATAAAAGCAGAATGCACTGTGATACATTTCTACATGCACATGGCATAATTTTGTCAACTTTATTCCCCAGATCTTCCCCTTTCCCTCCCGTCCTCCTTCCCCTTTAATGTCCCTACCTGTACTCTACTGATCTCCCCTCTATTTTTGAGAGATCCTTTTTCCTTTTTTTTCTTCATAATTTCTATTTTTTTCGCCTACAATTCAGAAAACTCTCCTTCTCATAAATCAATAGATGCTATTATTGAGGAGTTACAGTATGCTGAAAAATGTGAAAATTATTTTAATTTTACATGACTCCAAAGCTCATAAAATTTCCAAATTCAAAAGCAAAAAAATTACTTAAGTAGCTTTTCTGCCTGAATGCTTATTGACTATTTACTATTAGTAAACAAAGAGAAGGATTAAGTTAATTTTGACTAGGCCAGTAGCCTGTTTGTCATTGATTATTCAATCAGCCTTCCCAAACTTAGCCAGAGACCCTGTTTATTTTAGGTTGATTATTGATGACTTTTTGTTGTTGTTTTTATGTTTTACTGGGCATTGAATAGAGGAGTGATTTATACTGAGCAACATCCCCAGTCCTTTCTATTTTTCATTTTGAGACAGGGTCTCACTAAGTTGCTTAGGGCCTCGCTAAGTTGCGGAGGCTGGCCTTGTACTTGTGACCCTCCTACCTCAGCTTCCCAAGTCAGATTGTTGATGACTTCTTACATGTATATCTTTTTAAAAGGCATAACTGAAATATTCTTTCACAAAGGAAAATCTACCTTTGGGAGGCAAAAACATAAATTTTATTATTCCTAAGCTTCCATTCATACCCAGCATTATAAATACATAGGAGGCAACTGAGATTTTCTTTCTTTCAAACATACTCATTTTGCATATTAAACAAAACCCTACTTTAACATGAATCTCCTTTTCCCTATTATTGACTTGAGGGAAGACCCCAAGCCTATTCCCTTTATGTACAATAAAATCCTTTCTAGGCATTAAGTTTTATTTCTTATATGAAAATCACATCCAATTTCTTCTCTCAGGGCCACACCAACTGTGATGTTAATGCTCTTTACTTAACTATTTTTATACATTTTCAAATTATGCTTTTTCTATGTGGATGCAAGTTCATTAGGACCTACAAAATTTCCTTTGATTTCTTCCTCCTCGAGGTTCCCAACCTCTATTATATGAGAAATGAGAGCCCATCTTCTCTGAACCCAGAGTCCTCATTTTCTTTGGGCTTTCTTCCTCTTAATTCTTCCCCGAATTCATGTAGATATAGTGGACTGTTTGCTGTCCTTTCCAAGAATTAGCTGTTCCCCAAAAGTCGATTGTGAGGAGGACGAGCAATCATCTTGGCTGCCATCTAGTCTGACTGCATAGTTCAAGGTCTCCTGACCCTGATGGCACAGCGACTGACCCTGCCATCTGGTCATTTGGTTGTCCTTCCTCTAGCATCAGAACTGTGTTCACATGACAACTATTCTTTCTGCTTCTATTTGTTTCCATCCTCTTTGCATATGTCATGGCCACACTTGCTATGAAAGAGAATACAACTGGTTCAGTGAGTCACCAGCCAGTATAAACTACCCCTGTTGGGCAGAGCTTGACAGATGTCATGGGACTGTTTTTTGAGTCGGGTGCACCAGTTACTGGGGGGTTACTTTTACCATATGTCAATTCTTGTTTTGACCACTGCTCTTTAAAGGGTCTGGGACACGGAAAAAGCAGGCTTTGATTGTCATGTTCAGGACATGACTTAATTCTGTCCTCACTAAAGACTAAAGACTTCATAGTCCCTAAATAGAAAGGTCCAACTAAATAGTAACCCCTTCCTTCTTTTGTTATATATATATATTTTTTCATAGTATAGTCACCAAATCAAATCTTCTTTTCATTACTTTGCTGGAATCGAGTCCATGTTCGTACATAACTAAAGAGAAACTTCCTAGAGGAGGCAGGGCTTGAGTTGTAAGGGGACACTTTCTAATGGACAAAGAATGCTATAAATCATCAAGGAAAAGGCCTTTAAATCAACAGAAAAATGGACAAAGGACATGAATAGCCAGTTCAAAGAAAAAGAAATTAAAATAGTATTAAGACTATTAATACTAATAGTCTTAAATTAGTGAAATGGTGGCCACCTTGCTTATAATAAACAAATCTATGAAATATAACATGTAAGTCTATAATTACACATACTATGCATTGTAATATATAATTATTAGTATATATATAATAAAATAATAAAAGGAATAAGGGAAATTCCCATTAGTGTAAATGTTTGATATTATTTTTCACATATTGTTTTTCACATATTGCTAACTTTTAAGAATCCATAAAGATCAATTCTGGCACACAGGTTGGCTTCACTGGACTGGAACAAAGATTATGGAAATGATTATAAAGTTCTTGGGGGGAAAATGACTCAACTGTTTTGTACTGAGATAAACCTGTGTAAACATAAATAATTTATTGACAAATATTTTCAAGTATGATAGAACTTAAAGAATATGGCCATAGCTGCTGTGTATGGCCACGTGTCATGTAGATTATAACAGGAATGGTGCTCCCTAGAAATGTGCAGATTTTCACAGATGCACGTAATAGTCATGAATGCAATTCCCCTAAAATTTTGAAAAACTCCTAAAGAATAAAATTTAGTCATTCAAAAGATGAATGGAGAAGCTACTAAAGGACTGGCAGTAGGGACTGAATCTATCTAAATTCAGGAATAAAATTAACAAAGCAGTGGCAATTACCATTACAGAACATTTGTAAAAGTTGTAAAGTAAGGCATTGTAAAAGAATAATAACTAAAAACATCAGATGGTGGAGAGGGTGAGGAGGGGAGCAACAGTGCACATACATAGATTTTCTCATATTTCTTGTCAGGTAATTCAAAGATATTGTTTAGAGCTACAAAATCAAGCATCAGGATATAATTATATATACAGATATGTTAGAAGAAAAGAATATAACCCTCCAAAATTGGGTGATAGAGGTGAGTCAAAGGTGATTAGGAGGAGTCATATTACTTTCATCTTCCTTCAGATTTTCTAAAAATAAAGAGAAAATAGTGATTTTTCTAATATGTATTTAAAATTTTAAAAATAAAAATTATTAATACCACTGAAAAGCAAAAGCAACCTTGTTAAAAGACTGGGTTCTGAAGTCAGACTGTCTGGCTTTGGATTCTGTCTCACTTGCAGCTGTGCTGCCTTGAACAAATTCACAGAGCTTTTCATTCTTAGTTTTCTCATTTGGAAAGTGAGATTATAATCGCACCCACTTAATAAGGCTGTGAAGAGTAAAGGCAGCAATGATGCCAAAACACTTAACAGCAGATAGCCAATGAACGTTAACGATTATTATTGCCATTTATTCTTTTTTTTTTCTTTATCAGTGCAGGAGATCAAACCCAGGGCCTGGTGCGTGCTAGGCAGATGCTCTATCACTGAGTCACACCCCAGCTCTGCTGTTTATTATTTTCATCAACACCATACATACGTTTGTACAGAACACCAAAGTGAAAGAAATTCTGAGCTCCTGGGACTCCAGTGCATATTGAATGCCCAGAAATGTCCCATGTCCCATACACTGAGGACCAAATGGCATTAACTTAAGACAACTATTTTTTAGTATTACTTTTAACATGGAGGATGGAATGTTTGAAAAAAAATGTGTAATATTGTCATAATTAGATGATGTATCATTGATCTAGTAGAAGTCAAACATTAATCTTTGCAGATACCTACCATGACTTTGTACATCTGTGCAGAAGCTATATTTCTGTTTACCTAATATTTTTCTTTACTATTTATCTAATAGTTTTTTTCAATCAACTTAAAATCTATTTACTTGAAAAAACACCTTCTCATCCCAAATACGTATATACATAGGATCATTTTTGATGTTCTACATTAATTTTTAAAAACACATTTTGTTAAATTTGTGATTATAAATAAAAAATGAGTTCATATGCCACTTAAAGTTATCTTGAATACTACCAGTGGTTCACATAAGCCACCTTGGGAAGTTCTATCTTTTGTTAATTTAAGAAATATTCTTGACCTCCTGCTATGTAATGGACAATATTCTAGGCAGTAGAGGTCTAGCAGAATATTTAACATACACAAATTCTTCCCTGCATGGAGCTTACATTCTAGCAAGATAACAAAAAAATGAAGTAATAGAATATTTATAGTATGTGAGATGATGAGATGCATTAGGGAGAAAAGTCAAGCTGGACAAGGAGATGGAAAGTGAGGGCAGAGGCAAGTGGGAGGGTTGCAATTTTAAATGCAAAAGAAGGCCTCACCAAGAAGGGTCCCTTTAAGAAATGTTTTGCAGTTGGTAAATAAATAAGCCAGATGCATATTTGGGAAAGAGACTTTCAGGCTGATGGAAAGCAAGCAAAGACTCTGGGATGGAAGGAAGTATGCCTGGTGCATTCAAGTAACAGGGAGGTCTGCAGAACTGGAATACAGAGTTACTAACGTTGCCTGTGACTAATGCTGCCACCCCACTACTAATGCTGCTGTGACTTGTTGCTATTACCAGATCTGTTAGTTTAGATTGTTTGGTAGGGCAGAAATATGATGAGGAAACAAAGTTCACAAAATGGCTCATGTTAGAGTCCAGTTCTTTAAAAATTATTATTAATTTTAATCAACACATAATAATTGTGCTTTTTATAGGGTATAATGTGCTGTTTCTATACATGTACACGTATAATGGTCAGATAAGGGTAATCAACATATCTATCAACTGGAATATCTGTCATTTTTTTCTTTGCAGTGAGAACATTCAAAATCCTCTCTTCCAGCTATTTTGAAATATACAATGAATTATTGTTAACTGTGTTTCCTCTATTGAGTAATTGTGCATTTGAGCTTATTCCTCCTGTGAAGTCTAATTCTTAATTTTTTGCCTATCATAATTTTTTTAATAATTATTTTTTAGTTGTAGTTGCACACCATACCTTTATTTATATGTGGTGCTGAGGATCGAACCCAGGGCCTCGCACAAGCGCCCTACCACTGAGCCACAACCCCAGCCCTATCATAATTTATTGATACTTGCAAATCATCAAACCCTACTTGATAAAAAAATTCACTTCACCAAATCTGTCACATAAAAATGGATGCTATATCAATAAGTAGGAATGAAATAAATGATAGAAAATGTATTGGCTTCTGAATGAGGTCTATTACCATGTGAGGTTTTGTGTAAAATATAAAAGAAATAAAGAGTGATCCCTGGCTTAAAAGAAGCCAAAGTTTTTTTTTTTTTTTAACTTTTTTTTGTAGTTGTAGATGGACAGCATGCCTTTATTTTATTTATTTTTATATATGGTGCTAAGGAAATAAACCCAGTACCTCACACATGCTAGGCAAGTGCTCTGCCACTGAACCCCAACCCCAGCTCAGAAAGCCATAGTTTTGCGGGAGTAAGAAACTAGAGACTGGAAACTCCCTGGGTGCAGTGCATGATGAAGACTTGAGCTGCTGGCTCATGCAGCAGATAAGAGGGGACAATGACCCTGACTTGGGTGGTGGGGCGGGGTTCCTGGAGAGGGTAGGCCTTGGCTGCACCTTGAATAGTGAATAGGAGGGAATTCCAAGCAAGGCGGGTGAAAGGGTAAGCATACAAAACACAGGCACAGCAGTGGGAGCTGAAGTTTGTGTTTGGAGTGGGAGTCAAGGTTATTTGAGTCAGGTTAGGGTTGACCTTGAAAGCCCAACAGAGGAGTTGCAAAAGTAAATGATTAATTTGTTTCTCTAGAAGTGTGGGCTCCTCACTAGAAAGCTCACTGGTATATTGCAAGCCTTGATAGGAGACAGACTGGCTGGAAGCCCCCCTGAATATGCTGCAAGTGGAAACTCTCTGAGAGCACTGCCTGGAGGTGCTTTGCACTGGACAAAAATTCCACTTCCTATCTGAGGTCAGTTAGGGAGCCTCTCTTATCAGAAAGAATGAATCCAGTTACAGGATGCATTTTAAACAAGTGACAAGATTAGAGATTCCAGAAATGGCAGGAAGAAAGGCTTTACTTGTCTAGTTTTCAGCAGATGGAGTGGAATTCAGGCAGCAGAAAGGCAAGAAAATCTATTGTTGAAGGCAGGGAGTTGGGCTTAGAAATAGACCTGCCTCACACCCTCTTCCTCCCCAGATCCTCCACCCTGCTCTTGAACTTGAACCCTCTTGAACTTGAGACATACCTCACACTAGTTTCCTGCAGCTTGATTCCTTAGACTACTCTTGCAATCCAGTGAATTGGTTGATTTTTTTTCCCCTCTAGGACATAGGGGTCTGGTTTCTACTAATTTCCACTAATTTCATAGCCATCTCTCTAGCTTTCCCTATGCTCACAGACTTGACCTTTAATCTCTTAAGGAAAATAAGCCAAAGGAACTGAGATAACCATTGTGGGGGATGAGTCCCCACAAGTGAGTCATATTCTTTCCAGTTGTAACCCCACCCCCATCCCTTCTGCACCCCCATTCCCTGGCCAGCTCCAGGTCATGCTATACTGACTATGAAATCCCTTCTTCCCCTCTTGTAGGTCTGCATGGCCACCTCCTGGGATGCTAGGCTCTTTCTAAGACTGTTCATCTCTGTTCTTCTGTTTCCCTGGTTGTAGTAAAGTCCTGCCTACTTTGCTTCTGCTCATTCTGGAACCTGAATCCATTTCTCTAACTTTAATACCTGCTATGAGCTTAATCCAGGCTTTTCGTCTTTATCAAGAATGATTCACTATCTTTGCCTCTGGTCTTCCTGTCCTCCTGTCTTTTTTCATTAAATCCATTCATGTCAGCAGACAGAGTAATCTTTCTATTATACAAAGCAGAGTACTTATTAAAATCCTTCGAAGACTCCCAATACACACAACTTGTCTTCTGGTCATCTGCATCTCCCGTGACTCTGTCTTGTGTTTCAGCCACAATAAACCCCCTGTCATCCTGCTTTTCTATCCATCTATGTATGGTACCCACCCCATCATTTTCCCTGGAATGTTTTTTTTTCTTCTTTACCACAATGATGCCTGGTCATGTCATCATACCCAATTCAGCTCTCCCCTTCTGTAGGGTTTTCACCTTGGAGAGCTTTCAAAGAATACCAGTAGTCAGATTTTGTATCCCCAAGAAAGTATAATGTAATTTTATTGATGTAGGGACTGATGTTTGGGTACTTGTGTATGTGTGTGTGTGTGTGTGTGTGTGTGTGTGTGTGTTCATATGTATGTATTTGAGTACATAAGTATGTGGTCTGTCTGTCTTCTCTCTTTATCCTGTCTTGCCATGTTGCTCAGGTTAGCCTTGAACTCCTGTGCTCAAGCGATCCTCTTGCCTCTGCCCTCAGCATAGCTGAAACTATAGGTATGTGCCATCATGCATGACTCATGTCATTGGTATTTTTAACAAGTTGCCTACATTGGTGCTTTTCAAACTTTAATGTGCATCTGAATCACTTGGTGATCTTGTTATATAGATTCTGATTTAGTCAGTCTCAGGGGCCTGAGATTCTGCATTTCTAACATGCACCAGGTGATGCTGCTGTTGCTGGTTTACCTAATGCACTTGGAGCAGCAGAGGTCTGAAGTGGATGCTCTAGAAGCCCTGATTCTGCAGGATACTCAGATCTCTCAGTCATTGTCTTGTCTTAGCTGTTTTGTCCTATGTGCATGTACTTCTAACTTCCAGATTGGTTGCTTTGGATTTTCTCACATTTTTTACATTTCAAAAGACTTCCTCTGCTTTTCTTTTCTTTTTTTTTTAAGTTAAATTATTTATTTATTCTAATTTGTTATACATGATGGCAGAATGCAATTCATTTCATATTACATATATAGAGCACAATTTTTCAATTCACCGTACACAAAGTATTTTCACACCATTTGTGTCTTCATACATGAACTTAGGGTAATGATGTCTAACTCATTCCACAATCATTCCTACCTCTTTGCCCCCTTCTTTCCCCTCCCTTCCCTTTGCCCTATCTAAAGCTCCTCCATTCCTCCCATGCTAAACCCCTCTCCATCGCCATTATGAGTCAGCATGCTCATATCAAAGAAAACACTCAGCCTTTGGTTTTTTGGGATTGGCTTGCTTCACAAACCTAGCATATATTCTTCAACTTCATTCATTTACCTGCAAATGCCATGATTTTGTTCTCTTTTATTGCTGAATAATGTTCCTTTGTTTATATATACCGAAATTTCCCTATCTATTCATCTACTGAACAGTATCTAGGTTGGATCCAGTTTACCTATTGTGAATTATGCTGCTATAAACATTAATATGGCTGTCTCTCTGTAGTATGCTGTTTTTAAGTCCTTTGGGAACAGACTGAGGAGAGGGATAGCTGGGTCAAATGGCAGTTCCATCCCAGTTTTCCAAGGAATCTCTCTACTGCTTTCCAGATTGGCTGCACTAACTTGTAGTCCCACTAGCAATGTATGAGTGTGCCTTTTCCCCCACATCCTCATCAACACTTATTGCTGTTTGTATTCTTGATAGCTCCATCATTTTGACTGGAGTGAGATGAAATCTTAGTAGTTTTGATTTAATTTCTCTAATTGCTCGAGATGTTGAACATTTTTTCATGTTTGTTGATCGATTGTGTATCTTCTTCTGAGAAGTGTCTGTTCAGTTCCTTGGCCCTTTATTGATTGGGTTATTTTATTTTATTTTTTGGTGTTAAGGTTTTTGAGTACTTTAGATATCCTAGAGATTAGTGCTCTATCTGATGTGCTTGTTTAAAGATTTGTTCCCATTCTGTAGGCATTCTATTCATCTCACTGATAGTTTCTTTTGCTGAGAAGAAGCTTTTTAGTTTGAATCCATCACATTTATTGATTCTTTGTTTTAATTCTCATGCTACAGGAATCTTATTAAGAAAATTGGAGCCTATGCAACCATTGGCAATAGATAATACAATAAATTGTTTCACTAGGGATACATTTCCATATGAACTTTTTACTAAGCAAATGCTTTGGCAAACTTCTCTTTAAAATGTTTATGTGTAATTTGTTAATACATCAAAGATATTTGAAGAAAATGAAGGATGGTTAGCTCACCTAAGAAATAGGACTCACCGGTCTATTTTAAGTATTTGAAGGAAGCAGTAAATTCAGATATAGGAAGAAACCATGATGAATTTACAATAATGAAAATAATGATGGTAATGATGAGGATGACAGCTAACGATTACTAAGCATTCATTATCAAGGTGTTGCTCCAAACTCTTTGTATATAATAACCCAATTAATCCTAAAATTATCCTATGATAGTTGCTATTAATTATCTCCATTTTATAGGTAAGGAAATGAAGATACAGAGATGTTAAGTACCCAGTTGTATAAACTGAGTTGCTTAATTGAGACAAATGAGTTATTAATAAAAAAGTCCTTAAAAGGGCTAAAATCATCTGTTGGCATCCATATAAGGAACAAAAGATCACTGAAGAAGTCTTCAAGGACAGTGGCCCTTTCCCAACTTGTAAAGCCCACAGACTTCTGGCAGAATTAACGAACGTCAAATTAGCAAGGAAAAGTTTTTCAGACGCCCGACTCCCAATTTTGAATCCAGGATTCTGTGAGCAATGAAAAAAAAAATGCTTTTTTTGCTCCCAGGAGATTTTCCAGGAAGGGATGTCATCTTCTGTCTGAACTTCATCATATTCTTATTTTAAGATGCCTGTCTCAGTCTAATCCATGTTGAAAAATTCTAAGAAAACATTTCCAAGATTACTTTCTTATTAAGTGTTTGGATTTAATATTTAAGAGCTATCTATAAAAGCGTCTGCCTATAGTTGCATGTTGTAGATATTGCATTTCTGTGGCATAAATGGCTTTCCAGGAATGAAACATACATTTATAAAACTGCACCTGCTGGAGATAAACGTTCCACTTAAGGCCTGGCAACTCTGTTTACAACGTTGGCCTAAACCAAGAAGGCTTGAGCAGTTGTGCACAGGTGGATCCCTCAACACTTCCTGTTCATGTTTCCTCAAGAGCTCACACTTTCATGTAGTGCCTGGCACCATCCTCAGAATGGATCAAACAAGTGTCAGTAGCTAATGTGCATTGAATGCATTCTCTCATTCAGGCTCTGTGCTACTGCAAAGATGATCTTGTTAAAGCCTCTCCGTAAACCCACATGGTATGGACCCAACCCAGGCTCTTAAGTGATGCAAGGCATCCTCATGAGCTCTTTGTACATCTTTATCTGCAGTGTGGCCTGGGACTGCCTAGAGGCAATGTATTCTTCCAGCCTCAGACCATCTACCACTCCTATGCTTGGTCTTCTCAATAGATATTGTTCTCCTCCAGGATTGGTGAGGGGCTTCTCTGTTAATGCAGCTCATAAGCTGGGCAGAAGAGCTGTGGGGACACTCTTGAGCCTAAAGAATGAGGATTACACTTTATTTACATTCTGGGGTTTTTCTGAAAATTATTTATATACATATATATCATAATTATGTATATTATAATATATATTATAATATATATATGTAAATTAAATAGAAGACACAGAGTACAGTAGTCCCGAAAGGTGCAGTTGACATAGGCTTACGTCTATAGTAAAACAGGAATCCAGCTCAAAGAGAAATAAGACCTGGGAAGGAACACAGCTCTGAAGAGGTGCAATGAGGTCTTTTCCAGTGTGGAAATTTCCACGTATCCTACAACACACTTCTTTGTGCTTGAGTGGATTTGAGTGGATTCCTTGAAATCCATTGATATCTGAGAGCATGGTGTTAACTTCGTAATTCTGGTTATGATATTATGTATTGACCTATATTGGGCATGTTAATTGATGTAAATAACACACTAATTACATTTTTCAATGGAAGACTAGTTGTGTTTATCTTGACAAGCTAGTGTCACATGAAGTCTCCAGAGTAGAATCCCCAATTCTTGCGCAGCAAATATTTGAGTAACTGCCATGTGACTGAGGGACACATCCACATTACTCCAGTTAGCCTTCCAAGCATTTCTTTACTTTTCTTTTGATACTGGTATTGAACCTAGGGGCGCTTTTCCACTGAGCTACATTCCTAGTTCTTTTTATTTTATATTTTGAGAGAGGGTCTTGCTAAATTCCCCAGGCTGGTCTCTAACTTGTGATCCTCTTGCCTCACCCTCCCTGGTTGCTGAGATTACAGGGATACACCATGATGCCCAGCTTCTATCAGCATTTCTACATAGCTAAAAGCCAATTAATAGTCCTAATTGTCCAGTTTATGGGTGACACATGTTGCTTGCTTCTCTGTCCCCCTCCTTGGCTGTGTTTTTTGAGTTCAGAGCTCCTAAGTGCTCGGCCATTGGATGCAGGAAAGAATAGTGGAGATGCAGCAGGAGAGCTAAAGGATGTTTTGCTCCATTCTTTGTATTCTGGCTCTAAATTTGGTGGAGGAAACAGCTTAGAGGCTGAACCAGCTGATCAGAAGCTTTACCTCTGAATCCTCACCCAGGTCTCATTGGCTTTCCTGCATTCCCCATTCTGTAGAGGCAGCTGAAGGTGGGGGAAAGAATCCTGGCTGGAGGCTCACGTTCTTCCCTCCCTGGCTTTGCAGGCTGGGGGCTGAAGGCAAGGTCATTTCTTGTCTATTGGACTCTGTTTCCCCATCTATAAGAAGAGTTAATATCTGTCCTTTTCTAGCTTATAGGGTGGTCTTAGGATGAAATGAAAAGCTAGATGGAAAGAGATGTCTAAGTTAAAAGGGATAAAGAACCTGCGTGGGGCATTGCAAGGCTGAGGGTGGAGAACCGACTGGGACCCAGTGGCGCAAGTCCCAACCTACCCTGGTGCTCAAGATTCCGTACACAAGCTTTTTTGCCTCTTAGCACTTTCTCTTCTGTAGCTCTCTCTGGGTGGGACAAGGATTTTTTTTTTTTCACTGTACCTTAGGCATTTCTCTCTGTTGAGAACTCTGGATCAAGGGTCAGTTTGTTTCACATTTTTGTCAGCTTGAGTCCAAGGAACAAAACTCTTTCACCCACTGAAAGCTGGGAAGGAAGAAGCCTCAATGGGCTGGAAGCTTGCTTGTGGGCACTGTCCCACTGACCTTGTTCCCCAAGGCTCTGTCTTCACTGGTTTGGAGTGTTGCCCTGGATATTGGGGTTTGCAGAAAATTCTAACGTATGTCTTAGGCTGAGAACTTACTGATCTAGTCTAAACTCTCAATTTACAGATGAGGACATGGAGGCCCTGATCTCTCTCCAACAACAGTCCTTAAATTCCGCTGTTGAACTCCACCTGTAGCTTTGGCCAATACTTAAGTCTAAAATATTTTACAATGGAAAAATATCCCTCTCCAACCAGCTTAAACTCTTAATGTAATTACATCATTATCTTTGCCACCTTCCTGGCGATTTCTTTAATGTTCTCCTTACTACCAAAGTGAACTTTGGAATTGGGAGAAAATTTCTTTTATTCATGTGTTTTGCTTTAGCCTATTTTTTTTTCTGTTTTGATGACCATCATGCTAGGTCTAGTTTTGGCCTTCAGACTGGTCATCTGCTCTCCTTTGTTTTATTCTCCTTGAGATACCATGTCTGATGAAAGATGGGTCTCAACTCCTCAGACTGGCCTTGAGAGGCTCCCCTATTCTGGTTTTGCTTTGCCTTTCTGCCAACTCATCAAATGAGTCTCTATTCCTGAACACATTTAGTATTATACCTCCTTGCTCCAGATTGCTCTTTGATCCTCAAGCCCCTGTTTTGCTGTATAATATCATGTATCCTTCAAAGTTCAGCTCAAATTTGGCTCCTTCACTAAGTCATTTTGGTATCTTGTCCTCCTGCTCCCCAAGTGATTTCTCTCTGAATTTCTGTAGCCCTTTATTTGTACTTGATGTTGGGCATTTAGAAGATATTTAGTTTCATGCAGAGACTTTGGTCTCCTTGGGGACCTTGTTCTATACATCTTTGTGCCTCCTTACAGGAGACCTAGCAAGATCTTCTTTGCTATGGTGGGTGTACAGCAAATATTTGTTGCATGAATGAGTGCATGATTGAAATACAAACAAGTGATTTTTGCAAGATCATCTAGCTTTTCTGATGGATAGAATGGAGGAGAATCCATGTCTTTGACACCTGTACTCTACACTATTCCCCAAAGTTCATTTTGCTTAAAAATTTGCAAGTGACTCACTTTAACTAATTAGTTGTTTTATCAGGGGTAGCTGTTTTTTAATTTAGAAAAAAAATGAGTGAGAAAAATGTTAAACAATTTGGGAGAAGACAGTCTTTTGAGTAACTTCTTCAAAATACAGACAAAACAACAACAACAACAACAACAACAAAATAGTTTCCCTTCAAATAATAAGATTTGTGGAGAGCTACATTTTTCTGTCATTCTTAGGATGATTTGGAAAAGCTGGAGGGTCAGGGGAGGAAGAAAGAGAACCACTGCTTCTGGATGATTGGGCACCCGAGGCTTTCTGATAGCGCTATTTCTTCCTGGGTGTCCTGTGATGGGTACGTGCTTTTGACAATGCATCACAGATCAGGGGAGCCTGCTTAGCAAGGGTTAGAGCAGTTTCTTCCCCCTTATCATCTTATTAAACTTCTGAATGCTAAAGCTTTGCTAGCTGACTGTATTAGGCTGAATCTCTTCTGAATTCCACACATAGCATTTAAGCTGCACAGTTAATTGCCTAAGGGGTAATTGAAAATGAAGCATGAAATGCGTGGTGAGTGAAGGCTGTAACCTTAGGTTCTACAGCTCTGATTAACTCTGCTGAGCCCAGCGCTCACTAATGGCATTCCTTTTGATTACCAGCATTTAGTTCAGGCCAGTGAGTTAGCTCCAAGTGTGTGCTATACAGAATCTTAACTGCAGTGTGCGCGCTTCATTCTCCGGCTTTCTCTATTTACTATCTTGAGAAATTGACTCTTTTGAAATGAATTCTAGAAAAGCAGTTACTTGGCCCTGTTTGCTTTGGTGCTGATGAGCAGAGAGGGCAGTGAACTCACAGCAAAAGTGGAGTCATCTGACCCCCTCACTCCTTCTCCCATCAGGTGCCAATCCTGCTATGGACAAAGATATCTCCTGAGCATGTAAAATCCACAGTCCTCACCCTGATTCTCCAGCTCTGTTGTGATGGCCTAGTGGAGAAGGTTCTGGTGTCATGCAACTTAGTATCTGAACAACCACCAGGCATTAGATTCATTCACCTTCTTTTTCTTGATTAAAGTGGAAGAATTAGTCCTTGTTTTTATATGCTTAGAAAAAAGGTCTAAGAACCTGAGATATCTGGTTCTTAGATGACCCTTGGACTCAAGAGTGGCGCCCGTCTTTCTGAAGACATGGCCCTGGGCCCAGAAGGACTTAGAAACATGGAGTCAGACCGAGGAATGAGAAGACCCTGGAGGAGTGAGCACACCAACTGCTGGCTCCTGACTGAGTTGACTGCATACTGATGGATGATCATTAAAGTCCATAGGTCAAGGGAGTGACCTGTGGGTGGGGAGGTGGGCAGTGGAATGGAGAAAGCTTTGGGCTACAGGTTGAGGCCATGGATTCTGGTCCCAGTCCTGTCACAGAACATGTCTGGCCTTTTGCCAAGTTGCTCACAGTCTGTGGGCCTCATTGTCACCAGCTCTGAGATGATCTCTTGGGGGACCTGGCTGTAGGAGACTCCAATGTTTAAGGAGGTCATTGGCTATCTCCAGTGCTCAGAAATGATTTGGAAATAGAGCAGCATAGCACGGACGCCTAAGGTCAAAAAACAGCTGAGGAGCAAATATTCATGAAAACCCAGTCAGCTCCTAGTGCCACCCAGAAGGCAGCATCAGCTCAGCTGAGCTTTATTCATCTATTTCCCAATTTAGTTCAATCCTATCCCCTCTGTGCTTTGCTAACTCAACCTATGGAATTCGTTATATGTAGATCTATGGATCATTCTTCCTCTGCAGTGGACTTCTGTGTTTGTAGTGATTGAAGTCTCTGCTTGGCTGTGAGTGGAAAAGGGTGATTACATTAATAGCTCTTTCCAATAAGGATGACTTGACAAAGGTAATAGATAAAATGTCTAATTAAACAGGGGTGTCTTTGTCTGCTTGGGGTCTAAATAAATTTAACCTTTTAACTTAGGTGGGCTAAGAGGTTCATTAGAAAGCAGGAGGTGAGATTACTCCAAGCGTGCTAATGGATAAATGAAGTGTGTGCATTTGAGAAGGCAGGTAAGGATTCCATCCAGTGCCACATGTTCCCATGTGTCCAGTGCAACGTGTCTGGGGGACACGAGATCAGTGCGGTGAGTGCTGTGTCTCACACAGGGTGAGGCTGTAGTGAGCTATTTGTTTCCTGTGTAAGGAGAGAACTCACAAACACAGAACTGAAGCGGGGGGCAGGAAGCATGGAGGGATGCTTGTCCTCTTTGGGTAATGTTGGTGATCGGAGGACAGCTGTGTGTTTTGGGCTCAGCTGTATTTAACGTTATTCTGGGGAAGCAAAATTCATCCTGAAAATTTCTTCTCCCACTACTTCCAGCCAACTCATAGTTATTTATTCAACTTTTTCTTATGATCATTCATTAAAAATGATTTAAATTGGGATAAAATACACACTATGTAAAATTTACCATTTTAATCATCTTCAAGTGGACAGTCTGTGGCACTAAGGACATTTATATTGCTATGCCATTATCACCACTCCCATCTCCAGAACTCTTTCCATCTTGTCACACAGTCTTGCTACTCATTAAACAAGAACTCTTCACTCTCCCTTTATTCCAGCCCCTGGCAACCACTATTTGGCCACCATAGGTACCTCATGTAAGTAGAATTGTACAGAATCTATTCTTTTTGTGTCTGGTTTATTTCACTTAGCTAATGTCCTCAAGTTTCATTCACACTATGTCATGTGTCAGACTTTTCTTTTGAAAAGGTTGAATAATGTTCCATTGAATGTATGTAAGTCATTGTGTTTATCCACCTGTTCATGGACACTTTGGTTGCTTCTAACTTTGGCTATTGCAAAGAATACTGCCATGAGAATCAGTGTTTGGATCGCTACTTTTAATTCTTTTGGGTGTGTACCCAGAAGCAGAATTGCTGTATCAATGACAATTCTATTTTTAGTTTTTGTAGAACTTCCATACTGTTTTCCGTAATGGCCATGCTGCGCCCTTTTATAGTCCCAACAGCAGTACACAGGGTTCCAATTTCTCCACATCCTCACCAACAATTTTTCTTCCTTCCTTCACCACCCTAGTGAGCGTGCAGTGGTAGCTTCTTGTGGTTTTGATTTTCATTTCCTGGTGTTGTGCATCTTTTCTTGTGTCTTGTGTTCTACATTTTACTCGGTTTGGAATTAGAGTTTGCAATGTTGCCAGAAGAGGCCACTTATACAAAGAAAGAGCAAACTTCATGTAGAACTGTGGCTTTGACTGCGACTCCATGCAGTAAGGGTGTTGAAAGGAGAGGAGGACAGTGTGGATTAGCATTTTTGAGCTATGAAGAAGCAGCAGGCCTGGAGAGGTGAGGTGACTTTCAAGTGTCCCACAGCTTGATGGGGACAGCACTCCTGTCTTTCAGACCCCCTCTCCCAGCCAGTGTTTCCAACCTGCAGTGTGTTAAGACCCCCTGCGGCATTCTGAGGCTTTACCCTCCAGAGACTTCAATAAGGTGGATCTGAAGGGGACCCAGGATCAGCCTTTAACACCAAGTGTCCCAGTGGTTCTGATGCAGGTGGACAGCTGATGCGGTTTTTAGAGTCATGTATTTATATAGACTATTTGTATAGTTTCCCTCTTGAATTTGATGGGTCTGCAAATATATTAATTTCCTATTGCTGTTGTCACAGATTATCACAGACTTTATGGTTTGAAGTAGCACAAAGTTATCTGACAGTTCTTGAGGTCAGAAGTCCCAAATGGTCTTATGGGGTAAACTCAAGGTGTAGGCAGGGCTGGTTCTTTCTGGAGTGTAAAAGGAGAAACCACTTTCCTTGCCTTTGCCTGCTTCTCAAGGCCACCTGAATTCCTTGGCTTGTGCCCCTTCCTCCATCTTCAAAGCTAGCCAAACAGCATATTCAAATCTCTCTCTGACTGACCTCCTCTTCTGTCCTCCTCTTCTACTTTAATGGAACACTGAGAGTCTGTTGGGCTCACCTGGACAATCTTCTGACTTTAAAGTCAGCCCCGAAGCACTCTCAATTCCATCTGCCGCCTTAATTCCCCTTTGACTGTGATATAACCTAGTCACAGGTTCTAGGGACTGGAAGCTGGACATCTTTTGAGCCATTAATCTGTCTCATAGCAAAGAAAATGCCTAGCAGGCTGGAGCTCAGGAAGGAGATGAAGAAGGGGTGCAACTTTGCTTCAATCCTCCCTCCCCTGCCTCCAGCTTTCTTTAACTCTCTGAACCACTCGTTGCCTCATTTGGAGAAGAGCAGGCCTACTGGTAGAGATTCTTGCTACAGCAACCTGACAGTTTCTGGGTGTCTGACACCCGTGGGAGAACTGACTGACAATTAATGGTCTCAAGAGATGCCCACACTCTACCACCTTTGTTTCCTAGAGCACTTCTATATGTACACAAGCCTGCATGTGCCCCGTGAAAGTGCTGATGAGGGACATAAGCAGGCCGTGGGACCTCTGGGCCTTCAATTCAATCAAAGTTATCAATGTTTTTAAAGTGGTTTAGCTAGCATGGTGCTCTAGGGAATAGAAAAAAAAGAGAGATAATCCTTGACCTTGAAATATGTGGAAGATGACAAGTTCTAGTGACAAGAAAGAATCAGAGGACAATGTTGGTCAGTATATATATATTGCTAAGTCAAATATAATCAAATTCCAGTATAATCAATTAGTAGAATCTCCTGGTGTTAGGGTGAGGTGGAGTTCAATGGATTTGACCAAGAGTCTCCTGGGAGCCAGGAATGAGAGATCAGATGGGGGCCACAGAGAGGATACCTGAGACTATATGTGGGCAAGAGAGGGAGGAATGCAAATACCAAAGACTGTGTGGTCTAGAGTCCCTACAGCTCTCGTTCCAGAAACGGGGAGAACCGTGCCTTCTATTTACTGGCTCAGTTTGGTGTCCCTCCTGACGATGAATCTCAATCTTGGGATCACCCTGTTCCCCTCAGTTCTGATGATGGAAAAGTCCACATGAAGACTTGTAAGTGGAATGATAAATTTCTTACCCTGGGGTGGGCCTCCCCTTTGTTCATGTGGCTTCTCTGGCCCTCTTTACTTTTCCCATTTGCAAGATGAATTTCCGAATTTCTCTTTCTAGGTGTATCTGGTGTCTCCTACGGAGGGGGGAATATGAATATGTTGGGAATTCTTTTTGCATAATCTTTAAGGGTCAGGTTGGCCTCTCTTCAGGTATGCTCTCCCAATACCCAGGTCTAGAGACAAGAAGGGAAGGAGAGGTGTGGAAAGCTCACTCATTTGCCACAGAATTGAAAGTGCTCCTGACATAACAGGTGATCTCATGGCTTTTCTTTCAAACCCAGAATATGTTAATACTTCTCTCTATCTCAGTGGAAAATTACTTAATCAAAATTCATAGGTCCAAGCCCTGTGGGCTGCTCTTTGTTGTGTGTAGAGCACAAGAGATGGAAATATCCTCTTAAGACGATAAAGCTCCTCATTTTTATTGACCATCCAAAGTGTTCTATTTTTGAAGGCATGGTAACTCTCCTTGTGAGATTTGCTGCTGATTTGCAGAGGAGGACATTTCTTTATAGAATAGGCTGATTCTGCACCCACACCTACACACCATTTAACAATGTTAGTGGATTGACTTGCTATGTCCTAGCTCAGCAATTTTAACATTGGGTCCCAAAGAGAAGGATCTCTCTTATACTTTCTCTGCAAGTGGTTACAGAACTTATCTGGCTACTGTTTGTTTTGTCTTGTCTTTGCTTTTGAAAGGCAGCCCAAGGTTAAGAATGGATAATTTGCCCGCTGTTTGCCCAGAGCGGCTCTTTCCGAAGGCTGTTTTTCTGGGCTGTGCCGCAGAGGCTTGATAATGATACAGCTTTATCTTTGAAAGCAAACGTCCTTTTCTATCAGTGGGTGCCTAAAACCTTTCCAGGGTTAATTAATGCAGCTACAAAGTGGAAATAAGAAATGACAGTGGAGGGGAAGGGAAGAGTGCTCAGAGCTGTGAGCAAAGGAGAAATGACACCTCAGATTCTAAAGGCATATAGTCATTCAGCTGCCAGACAGGCTGTATTGGGGCCAATTTAGACACCCATTAAGGAGGCAAAAGGCAATCCACTGTGTCAGGTCTCTCCTAGTGTTACATTATGACCATAATGATGTCAGTGTACCAGGGTCAACAGAATGCTACCCACAAATAAGGCACTGTGTCAAAGGTTTCACCTTAGGGGTCCTCCACTTGGGTACTATTGATGTCTAGGACTGGATAATTCTTCCCTCTGGGGGTGCCCTGAGCATTGTAGAATATTCAGCCGCATCCCTGGTCTCTGCTCACTAGATGCCAGAAGCGCCCTTGCTCCCCATCTTTTGGTGACTTCAGGTGTCTCCAGACATTGCCAAATGTCCCCTGGGGCAGATCATTAGTCTACATGAGTTACCTCATTTAATTGCCCCAATACAAATGTGAGAGATACTATATCATCTCCATTTTACCAGGGGGACCTCAAAAGGCAAAGAGCTTTGATGGCTTGCCCAATGTCATAGCATACATAGTGCCAAGCAGTGAGGGTCTTAGCCCCAAGGCCAAGTGGAGTATTATGACAAACTGTGTGCTCTTTTTGTGAAGGAACAGCCATTCTTAGTAGCGATGTGCTATTTTACCTCACAAAAATCCTAATTATATACAGTCTTTATATTGCTTTTGCAATTACTGTAAAAAGCATCACCATGCCTTTACACCCCACAAACACTGCTACTGGAGATACAGAGTGCCTTCAGACATGGCCTGATTTGTATTGCCTTTTTGTCTAAAAGAAAATGTTTCAAACATATCAAGAAATATAAAGAATAATACATTGGGTGCCTGCATATACACCAGCAGGCTTAACTCATCTTCATGTTTTGTTGTTTGCTTTAGATTTTTGTTAAATTAAAAGTATTATGATGTTTCCAGTCCTTGTTCCACTGCCTTCCTGCACATAGGGTGACCATTCCTCCAAATCTGGATGGTTATGCCCTTGAATATTTTCATACCCTATTACTTACTTGTGTCCTCAAAAGATATATTTTCTCACGTTTATGAATGAATTGATCATTATCGGAAAGTTATTATAATGAAGTTATCATTCTATGGCTTTTTTTTTGCTTAATGTTAAAGAGATATTTTTGAAATGCTTTTCAATTTGTAGAAAGTTTGTAAAGATAATATAGAAAGTGACCCTTACCTGTTTTCCTTTACTTACACTAAAGTGTCTATTTGTCAAAGCCAAGAAACCAACATTGCTATATTACTATCAACTAAATTCAGATTTTATTCAGATTTCACTAGTTTTTCTACTAATATCCCTTTTCTTTTTTGGGATTCAATCTAGAAACAAACCATATTACACTTAGCCTCATTGTCTTTTTCTAAAGAATGACTGTATTGACATATATCATTCATCAGTTGCTCGATGTTTTTAAATATATTTACAATCAATTTTAAAACGTTATTAACATCCCCCAAAGAAACTCTGTTTCTACTGGCAACCACATACCATTTCTCCCCTAGAAGGCAGCCCCTATTTTATGTATGGATTTGCCTTTATGGGGGCTTTTCAAGGAATCATAAAACGTGGTCCTTTGCAACCGGCTTCTTCCCCTTAGTGTGGTATACTCAGGGCTCATCACGTTGCAGCTTGGATCAGTACTTCTTTCCTTTTTACTTCTGGATAATATTCCACTGTATGGATATAATACCACCTTGTGTCTATCAATTCATCAGTTGTTAGATGAGTTGTTTCTATTTTTTGGTCTTATGAATAATACTGCTGTGATCATTTAAGGAGGTTTTTGTATGAACGTGCATTTTCATTACTATTGGGTTCATTATGTAGGGGTAGCATTGCTGGGTTATATGGTAATGACATGTTTAACATTTAGAGGAATTTCCAGAGTGTTTTCCAAAGTGACTGCACCATTTTACATCTCTACTATCCATGTACTAGGGCTCCAATTTCTCCTTGCCAACATTTGCAACTATTTGTTTTTTTTCAAAAGAGCCATCCTGGTGCATGTGAAGTGGTATTTCATTATAATCTTGATTTGCATTCTCCTGATGACTTATAACATTGTCACTAAATGCTTATTGTCCATTTGAATATCTTCTTTGGAGAAAGGTCTATTAGTATGTCCATATTTTAATTAGGCTTTTTGCTTTTATATTATCAACTTGAAATAATTTTTATACATTCTAGATACAAGACCCTAATCAGATATAGTGCTTGCAAATATTTTCTCCCATTCCATGGGTTATCTTTTCGCTTTCTTGATAGTCTTGTGAAGCATAAAAGTTTTAAATATTTTTGTTTGTTTAAAATATTCTTTACATTTTCATATAATAATTATACATCCTGTGGGGAACAATGATGTTCTGATACATGTATGCACAGTATAATGATCAAATCAGGGTAATTGGTATATCCATCACTTCATACATTTATCATTTCTTTGTGGCAAGCATTCCAGAACTTCTCTACTAGCCCTTTTGAAATACACATCATTGTTAACTACACTCACCGTACTGTGCAATGGCACACCGGAACTTATTCACTTATAACCATGAATTTGTACGCGAGCCTTGCCTTTCCTGTCTCCTCTCCAGTCTCTTAACCTCTATTCTACTCTCTATTTCTGTGGGCTCAACTTTTAAAGATTCCATATAAATATGAGATCATATAGTATTTGTCTTTCTGGGTCTGGCTTATCTCACTTAACATTATGTCCTCTAGTTCCCTACATGTTGCAGATGACAGGATTTCCTCTTTTTAATGGCTGAATAGTATTCTTTAATGTCTACATACCACATTTCCCCCTCATTCCTTTGTTGTTGACATTTAGGTTGATTCCAAATTTTGGCTATTGTGAGTGGTACTGTGGTGAACATGAGAGTGCAGGTGTTTTTTTTTTTTTGATATATCAATTTTATTTCTTTTGGATATATACCTAGTAGTGGGATTGCTGGATCCCCAAATTTAAAATTTTAAAAATATATCTTTATTTCATTTTTATGTGGCACTGAGGATTGAACCCAGTGCCTCAAAAATGCTAGGTGAGCACTCTACTACTGAGCTACAGCACCAGTCCCCAAATTTTTAATTTTGATGATGACTTTTTCTATTTTTTTGCTCAGTATTATTTAGAGATGCATTCAGGTTGACTTAACTCTTTAGTTTACTATCTGTCTAGTAGCCAGGCACAGTGGCACAGGACTTCAATCCCAGCAACTTGGGAAACTGAGGCAGGAGGATTGCAAATTCAAGGCCAGTCAGGACAACTTACTGAGATCTTCAAAATAAAAAAATTTAAAGGGCTGTGGATATAGCTCAGTGGTAGAGTACCCCTGGTTCAATCTCCAGTATCACCAAAAAAATCTATATTACATTCCATTGTATACATTTTAAAAGGTATTATTTTAAAAAGATATTCTTCTTCCATTGATTGACATTTAGGTCGTGTAATGTTTCTGCTGTTTTAAACACATGACTTGAGAGTTTCTCTAGGCTATATAACTAGAAATAGAATTGCTTGGGTCCTAGATTTGAGTGTCTTCAATTTAAGTAGATGCTTCTGAATTGCCCTCCCATGTTGATAAACAAGTTTATATTCTTATTTTGGTAAACATTGTCATATCACCAATCTTTGGTGTTAACAGATTTTTCTTTTCTTCTTTCTTTCTTTCTTTACTGGGGATTGAACTTAGGGGCACTCGACCACTGAGCCACATTCCAACCCCTATTTTGTATTAGAGACAGATTCTCACTGAGTTGCTTAGTGCCTTGCCATTGCTGAGGCTAGCTTTGAACTTGCTATCCTCCTGACTCAATCTCCTGAGTCACTGGGAAATCATACACGCATGTACCACTGCACCTGGCCCAGATTTTTATTTTCTGTAACACTTTCATTGGAAGTGAAATGGCATCTCACATAACTACTTTCCTTTGCAGTTACCTGGTTACTAGTGAGATTCATTCTTTTATAGGCCATGTTGCAGGCCATTGCTATTCATAAACTAGCCTATCCTTCAAGTGGGTGTTTTTGTCCCCCTTTCTTAGCTATATGTAGGAGTTATTAGATACTAATATCAAGTATTACCAGTAATTCCTTTTATGTTACTTTGTTTTTAACTGGACATTGATTTTTTTAGGATGCTTGTGTTGCAATTATATTATCTCATCTGTGGCTTGACTTTTTACTTTGTGTCTTTTATTTTGAATGAATGCAACAAATGCATCAGTCTTTTCTTTTTTCCCTACTGGTTTTTGTGTTGGGAATCTTGTTTAAATAATTCTTCCCTATTCTTAGGTCAAAACATTTTTTCTCAAATTTTGACAAAATTTAAACTTTTTAACATTTGGATATTTAATAACCCTGATATTGATCTATGAGTATTATATAAGATGAGGAAACTACCCCTTTTCCCTAAATGAGAAAATTAATGGTCCTGGCATCATTTATTGAATAGCCCATCTTTCTACTGATTTATAATGATATTTCTGTCTTATTTAAAGTTGTTATATAAATTTAATGTATGGTTTTTATATCTAGGCTGTGATGTTTCTCTGATGTATTTAACTATGTTTGGTCACCAAAACTTTAATATTACATATTCTAATATACAATCTATAGTAAAAATCCTCCACTTTATATTTTCTCTTCAAAATTGTCTTAATCTTGGCTTTTTGATTATCAATATTAATTTCATTATAATTTAAAATCATTTAAAACCACAATTTAAATTCAGTATAATTTTTAAAAAATCTTTTGAAATTTCAATTGGAATTGCATTGATTTTGTTGGACAAACTGAAACCTTGATATCATATTTTACTATCCATGAAGATGGTATCTCTTTTCATTTATTGAGCTTTTTCAGGTCTTTCAGGTCCTTTAGTAATATTCTTACTTTCTAACTTTTTTACTCTCATACTATTACTTGGATAATTTCTCTCTTTTTATTGCTGGTTTTAGTTTGTTTCATGATGTTTTACCATTTACCTCAACTTCACAACAGATGAGCAGCCATAATTTTCTCAAAGCTTGAGGAGACACACCATGTCCTAACATTTATCGATCAGGCCAAAGACTAGGGAAAATAGAGGTTGTCTTTTTTTTTTTTAATATACCTTTATTTATTTATGTGATGCTGAGGATAGAACCTAGGGCCTCACACATGCTAGATGAGCACTCTACCCCTGAGTCACAACCCCAGCTTTGAGGTTATCTTTTTTAGACAATTTCCCCTCCTGTAAGTTTGGTAGTTATTCAGCCTTATTTTCAGGTGGAGTTAACACAATCACACTCGGTATGTCCCTCCATCTTTCATATTAAAATTTCAGTTCCTCTAAGAATTACATTGATTTTTCTGAATGCTTTTATCCTTCATTTTCCATTGGGATAATTTGCAAATTACAAAGTCAGAATTGCATTTCTGAGAACACAGTAATCTTTGTAAGTCATTGTCTCTTTCAGAATCTCTTATCATAGCATCATATTCATCTTTACTTTTTGAAATGTAAAGTTCTAGGGCACATGCCTAATTATTCCCAAAATTCTTTTTTTAGTTCTAAAACAGCAGGGTACTTGGTACTTTTTTCTTCCCCCCTCAAAACAATCATACTTTTGTTCCTGCAATAGTTTCCTTTTCATTGGCAAGAATTATATGTAGAATAGCAGGTTTAAAATTCTTTTTTTCCCCTCTTATTTTCGTGGGGCTAGAATGTTAAGTAATTCAGGTATTCTGTTTTTATTTGTATAATGTTTCTACTTTTCAAGTATCTGAATTCTCCTGTGACTTGTCTATTTTCTTTATGGTCTGTCTCAGGAATGACTCATCTATTTCATCATATAATCCGATAGGAATGTTGGAAAGTGTGGGGAGGTGGTTTGCAACTACATGAGAAAGAAATTCACAGCAACTTTCACACCCACTTCTGAGATGTTGAGCAAATATTTCACACAGTGAGAGACAGAAAGGAAGAAATCAAAGAAAATTACACATATACATACACATACACTACTACTTTTCAGAAAGAGCTCAGCATTGTCACCTCAAGGTGTTTCCTGTCTTGCAGTCAGTAGAACCCATGCAGAGGCATGGTTTGTCCACATCAACCACATCCTACCTGTCTCTGATTTTCAGATAACCAACAGCACACTGAGATAGCTGGTTATGATCAGGGATGCAGTATGGATGTGTGGAGACAATTACTATCTGGGTGAAGTCAGTGAGTTATTTCTCTTTTCTTTTTTTTTTGGTGGGGGAAGGGAGAGAGGTCCTCTTTTTTCTCTGATTCACTGACTGGTTGATTTTGGAATTTTTTACTCAGTAACTTGATATCCTCACATGTCAGTTCTCTAAAACCTTGGGTTCACAGTTAACAAGTTGATATTGATATTTGGATAGGGTTGAGCTACTTCTCAGTGGGAATTTCCTCACTCCTCCCACCCACCCGTAAATTGAGACTATCTTTAGCTAAATGAGAAACATAAAAAAATAATCTCCTATTCTCCCCGGGGAAGGAACACATTTCTTTGGATTAGGGTTTCTCAACCTTGGCACCATTGTCATTTTGTACATCACAGCTGTTTGTTGTGAGGTACTGTCCTGGCCTTGGCAGAATGTTTAGCAGGATCACTGGTCTATACTCAGCAGCAGCTGTAGCACCTCCCTCTTCATCCAGTGGTGACAATCAAGTATATCTCTAAAATATTACCAGATGTTCTCTGGGGGATTAGATCACCTCCTGCTGAGAACCACTGTTTTCCATTCTTTGAACCTTTAAAAAAATGAGTGCATATGACCCTGGGGGATTAGATCACCTCCTGTTGAGGACCACTGGTTTTCATTCTTAGAATCTTTAAATAAATGAGTAATATATGACCAATTTCCTGGTATTCCTATATCATAATTTCTAGCAGTGTATTAAAACCAATTTTATGTAGGCCTGGGCTAATTAAATTGTGTTTGTAAGCTTTGAGATCCACAATTGAAAGTGAGTACAAGGCATACAATATCATCATGATGATTTATTTGTGTCCTGTTATTTAATTTGTGATATGACTGAGATCATGCAATTTATTATCTTAGGTGAAGGAGAGCCCGTTGCATGCCAAGATGAAAATGTACAGTAGATACAGTAATATATCTGTTATCCATATTTTGAACAGAGAGCTGCCTGCTTGCATTTATCACCTGTGTTATATGAGGGTGAATTATGAGGCCTCACAAAAAAGGCGTATCTCTTTTTATGTACTCATAATTCAGAAATAGTGGCTGAATGGATTTTCTTTCCTCTTAAAAAAAAAAAAAAAAAAGAAGCAGCAGCAGCACCATAAGACCAGATCAGTGTGGGGATTTGAATACTCAGAACAATTTCTCTGCATAGGAGAGTATTGAAGTGAACTAATCAGGAAGTATATGCAAAGAAGAGAAGGCTATAACTTTTGTCTTTATGCTGTGGTCTGGTATTGTAAGCCAAAGGCTCCCAGATGAATGCGAATATTTTGAGGTGTCATGCTACTTAAGCAGGAAGGTCATTTTTATTTTTGGTGGTAAATCCATTCATTATTGCTATTTGCCCACTCTTTTTACTGGTGTATTATAGTTCACAGAGATGGGATTTGACTTGTTGTTACGTATTCACATGTGCACATAATATAACCATATAATTTGGCCAATATTACTCCCTAGCATGTCCCACTTTATGCCCCTTGGTTTCTTTCCTCTACTGATCTCCCTTTGATTTTCATGAGGTCCACCCTGACCTTTCTTTACCTTTTTCCTCTCTAGTTTCCACATGAGAGAAAACATAGGACACTTGACCTTTTGAATTTGGCTTATTTTGCTTAAAATAATGGTCTTTAGTTCCATTCATTTTCCTGCAAATGATATAATTTCATTTTTCTTTATGGTTGAATAAGACTCTATTGTGTATATTAACATTTTCTTTATCTCTTCGTCTGTTGATAGACACTCGAACTGGTTCCACAGTTTGGCTATTTGAATTGTGCTGCTATCAACATGGGTGTGTATGCATCAGTGTTGTAAAATGACTTTAATTCTTTGGGATAAATATCAAGGAGTGGTATTACTGGGTCATTTGGTGATTCCATGCCTAGTCTTTTGAGGAAACTCCATAGTGATTTTCATAGTGGTTGTGCTAATTTGCCTTTCCACTGACAGTGTAAAAGTCTTTCTTTTTCTCCCCATCAGCTCTCATTCTTACTTTATAGGTTGAAAACCCAAGCTATGGGGATATTACTTATCTGCCATTTGACGAAGAAATGGCTTCAGCTCTTGTCATCTCAGCAATAGTCATTAAGAATAATAACCACTACAATTTATTGAGTGGTTATTTTCCTTCTTCTTCTCTAGCTTCTACATGAGAGAAAACATAGCATGTGAATTACATAGCACAGAGCCTGGCACTCGGTGGTCATGCTGCTGTGGTGTCATTGTGCTAAGGGTTTCGTGTGGATGATTTCATTTGATCTTCACCTTAACCCTGAGAAGTAGTAGTCTAGCTCCAGTTTAGAGGTACAGAAATTGAAACCTAGAGGCTGAGTTAGTCATCGGTTGCTCAAGATGTAAACTCATGGGGCTGTGGCTGTGGCTCAGTGGTGGAGAACTTGCCTAGCTTGTGCGAGGCACTGGGTTCGATTCTCAGCACCACATCGAAAAATAAATAAAATAAACTCATTATGTCCAACTACAACTAAAAGAATTAAAAAAAAAATGTAAGCCCATGTCTGTGTGGTTCCAAAATCTATGTCATTAACCACCAGCTCTAGTGCTGTTCAGTATAGTAGCCACTAGCTACGTGTGGGTAGTGAGCACTTGAAGGGTTGGAATTACAATGCAGAATTGGTTGTAAGTGGAAAACATACCCTTGATTTTGAAAACATAGTATAAAGCAATGAATATAAAATACCTTAATATTTTTTATTTTTTAAATTTGTTATAATTAGTTATACATGACAATAGAATGCATTTTGATACATTGTAAACAAATGGAGCACAACTTCTCATTTCTCTGGCCGTTCATGATGCAGAGTCACACTGGTAGTATAATCATACATGTGCCTAGGGTAATAATGTCTGTCTCATTCCACCTTCCTTCCCACCTCCACACCCGCCTCACTCTCTTCTGCCCAATCCAAAGTTCCTTCATTCTTCCTTACATCCCACCCCCATTATGGATCAGCTCCACTTACCAGAGAAAATATTAGGCGTTTGGTTTTTTGGATTTGGCTTATTTTGCTTAGCATGATAGTCTCCAACTCCATCCATTTACCTGCAAATGCTGTAATTTCATTCTTCTTTAAGGCTGAGTAATATTCTATTGTGTATATATACCACATTTTCTTTATTCACTCATCTGTTGATGGCATAAAGGTTGGTTCCATAGTTTAGTTATTTTGAATGGAGCTGCTATAAACATTGATGTGGCTGCATCACTGTAATATGCTGATTTTAAGTCCTTTAGGCATAAACTGAGGAGTAGGATAGCTGGGTCAAATGGTGGTTCCATTCCAAGTTTTCTGAGGAATCTTCATACTGTTTTCCATAGTGGTTGCTCAGATTTGCAGTCCCACCAGCAATCTATTAGTGTACCATATTCTCCACATCCTTGCCAACACTTATTATTACTTGTATTCATAATAATTGCCATTCTGACAGGAAAGAGATGAAATCTTAGAGTAGTTTTGATTTGCATTTCTCTAATTGCTAGAGATGATGAACATTTTTTCATATGTTTGTTGACTCGATGGTATTTCCTCTCTGTGAAGTGTCTGTTCAGTTACTTAGCCTTTTTATTGATTGGGTTATTTTTTGTTGTTGTTGTTGTTGTTTTTGGGGTGTTAATTTTTTTGAGTTCTTTATATATCCTGGGGATTAGTGCTCTATCTGAGGTGCATGTGGTAAAGATTTTCTCCCATTCTTTAAGCTTTCTTTTCACTTTATTGATTGTTTCCTTTGCTGAGAAGAAGCTTTTTAGTTTGAATCCATCCCATTTATTGATTCTTGATTTTACTTCTTGTGTTTTAGGAGTCTTGTTTAGGAAATCAGTTCCTAAGTTGACATGATGAAGATTTGGGCCTACTTTTTCTTCTATTAGGTGCAGGGTCTCTGATCTAGTGCCTAAGTCTTCCATCCACTTTGAGTTGATTTTTGTGGAGGGTGAGAGAGGTTTAATTTCTTTCTTTTTCTTTTCTTTTTTTTTTTTTTGTGGTGGGAGGGTACTGGGGACTGAACTCAGGAGCACTCAACCACGGAGCCCCATCCCCAGCCTTATTTTGTATTTTATTTATAGGAAGGGTCTCTCTGAGTTGCTTAGTGCCTCGCTGTTGCTGATTCTGGCTTTGAATTCGAGATCCTCCTGCCTCAGGCTCCTGACTTGCTGGGATTCAGAAGTACACCACCAGCACATGCCTGGCTTAATTTCATTTTGCTACATATGGATTTCCAGTTTTCCCAGCACCGTTTGTTGAAGAGGCTATCTTTCCTCCAGGGTATGTTTTTGGCACCTTTGTCTAGTATGAGATAGTTGTATTTTTGTGGGTTTGTCTCTGTGTCTTCTATCCTGTTCCATTCTCAGCTGTGCTGTGGCTAACAACGCATTTCTACCGGACAGCGCTGCCAGACCTGCTGTTGCAGTCCCTTGTACTTTAGACTACAGTTCTCTGCCCGCAGCAAGCCCTCAGCCTATTCTGACTCAGCCACGATTTGTGTAAAGCATGGCTGGAAGCCAGAGGAGAAGGAAAATGATAATGTAAATTGCCAAGTGGTTACTTTCAGCATGAGTAGAATCTGGCTTGAAAACCACAGAGGGCAGACTATAAGGTGACAAGTTCCAGGCTCAGGGCCCCACCATGCCCCCTGCCCCTATGATCTTCCCTCCTTTCATCAGTGAACTTGCTGGGAGCCCTTGGAATACTCCAGTTTCTGTGCAAGACCCTGAAATTACGAAGATTAACGAGACCCACTGTTACACAATTTACTTCCTAACAGAGAAAATTGATCTGTTTGGCTAAAGGCTGTAGTAACAGGGAACTACAGATTGGGCGGCTTAAACCATGGAAACGTTACCTCATAGTTCTGGAGCCTAGAAACATGAGATCAAGCAGTCGGTAGCGTCTGTTTCTTTGAGGCCTCTCTCCTTGGCTTGCAGGTGGCTGTCTTCCCTCTGTGTCTGTGTACATCCAGATTTTCTTTCTCTAAGGATACAGTCCTATTGGGTTAGGGCCTCCCATGTGACCACATTTTAACTTGGTAAAGTCCTGGTCTCCAAATATGGTCATATTCTGAGGTACTCAGTTCAGGACTTTAGCCTTTAAATTTTTGGAGGAACACAGAAGCAAGTACCATAGTCACATCGAAGTCCTTGGGGCTGCATGTGGAGGGATATCAGGGAAGCCCAACATGTGTGAGGTGGGGATTGGTGGCCCTGGAAGTTAATTTCTCATTTTCTTCAATACAACAAGCTCTCAGCTCTCAGCAGAGCAGAACTTGGTGCAGATACTAAGGGCTGTTGCAGCTTAAATTTTATCCCCATCCTCAAATGTTGAAATCTTAACTCCTAGTGTGACCATATTTGAAGATAGAACCTTTAAAGAAGGAATTAAGGTTCCATGAAGTAAAAAAGGAGGACTCCGATCTTATGGGGCTGGTGTTCTGAGAGGAAGAGACGCTAGAGACACTCCATGTGCACAGAGAAGAGGCCATTTGAACACACGGCAAGAAGGCCACTGTCCACACACAGGAAGAGGGGCCTCACCAGAAACTGAATTTACAGGCTCCATGATCTCAAACCACCAACCTCTAGAACTGTGAAGCAATGACTTTCTGTTGTTTAAGCCACCCAGTCTGTGTATTTTGTTATGGCAGCAGGGGATGACTGATACAAGGCCCTTGATGAGTCTTAAGGGTGCTCTGTGTAAAGGTATAGCAACACTTGTTTTTTGATGGCTCAGTAGGAGCTGCTCACTCCTTGCTATCCTCATAGTTGCTCACTGAGAAAGCCATCATTAGTTTGGAGTCTCCAAAGTGGCAGGGGGAGGGGGGACTGTGGCAAATGATCCACCCAAAGGTGGAAAAGAGTAAAATTTCTCTTATTTATTTATAATCTAAAAGAGCTCCTTTAGGAGCCCAGCATATTCAGGAAACTAGCAGTATTGACAGGAATGGGTAACTGCCCCCTAAAAATAGAATTACTTCTGAAGAAAAGAGTTATCCATATGTGTGAGTAGGTTTCAACCCAAAGGGCCAAGTGTTTTTGATGGGTGCCTGTTGGGCCCAGGCTAAATTTGAAAGTCTCTTTTAAACACCTTTCAGTTATTTTAATTTTGGGACAATAAATAATTACGTGGGCATAAGGATAGTGATCTTGGAGTTCAAGTATGGGGGTTGTGGAGCAGCTTGGCCAACAGGAGCATCTCATCAGAGCAGACAAGCATTGATGGGCTGTTACAGAGGACAAGTGACTGTGAAATGTGTTCACAGTGACAAGTGCCCAAGGTTTCAAAGACAACACAAAGCAAGGAGAGGCAATGGCAGCAAGTAGGGTCTGACTCTAATTCTTTATGCTTGCTGGGAAGTAGATTGACCCTTCCAGAATCAATTAAGCCCCTTTGGTTTCTTAGAAACAAATTTCAAAATTGTGAAGAAATTTCAAATTTCAAGTTTCAAGGGAAGGGTGAGAGTTAAAATAATTAACTGGGTTGAAAAGTTAACTGGTTGAAAAGTTGTAGAATTTTTTTTTTCTTTGTTGTTTCTGGGGATTGAACTCAGCAGCACTTGAACACTGAGCCACATCCCCAGCCCTATTTTGTATTTTTATTTTGAGTTGCTTAGCCTCTCCCTTTTGTTGAGGCTGGCTTTGAACTTGCGATCCTCCTGCCTCAGCCTCCCGGAGTGCTGGGATTACAGGTGTGCGCCACTGCACTGGGCTAAAAGTTATAGATTTTTAGAAAGGCAAAATAAAGGAAGAGGTGGTTGGAAGAGATGGTTGGAAGAGAAAAGTGTAGTTGCAAAGACCTAACAGAATCTGGTGTGTAGGAGAAATGGCTGGCTGGTGCTAGCTATGGGGTTCATGTGGGAGAAGAGACAGGGATAAAGCTGTAAAGGTACAGCACTATGGTGCCATGCTAAGGAATCAGGTAATGAAGGTTATGGTGATGGGAACTGTGGTTCTCTAGCTGCAGGGAGACCCAGCCATTGCCAGGCCTATGCCAGGGGTCTCTACAATGGGGTCACCAAAGTGGTGGGACTTTGGCAAATGATCCACAAGCTGGAGGGAAAGTAGTAAAATTTCTATTTATTTATTTATAATCTAGAATATAAATAAAGCATCTCCTAGTATTGATCTGTGGGAAAGACACTGCACTGTCACCTCATTTGGTCTATATAGTAGATGGTCCTTTGTCCCAGAAGACTTGAAGTATTCTGAGGGATGAATAGAGGTTCCCTAGTGGCTGATAGTGGAAGCCCTACTACTTTGCTGGATTTTAACATTGTTTTTCTGTACATTTGCTTGATTAAATGGATTTATAGATTATATTATTTAATTATATCTCACTTAACAAGTACAAAATGGATGAGTGAGTGCCTTAAAGAGTTCCAGAATGAAACTTGGGATGGCATTCACAGACAGATGGCAGAACCCATCCTTCTACTTCTTGTGCAAATATTCACCAAACAAACATGGGGTAAAAACAGTGTTTTTGTCAGCTTTTCCACCGCTAGGACTAAAGGGTCTGACCAGAACAATTGTAGGGGAGGAAAAGTTTATTTAGGGACTCACAATTTCAGAGGTCTCCAATCACAGAGAGCAGGCTCCTTTCCTCTAGGCTCAAGGTGAGTGAGGCAGGACGCCATGGGGAAAGAGTGTGGCTGAGGGAAACAGCTCACATGGTGATCAGAAAGCAGACAGAAAGAAGTCTCCACTTGCTAGACACAAATGTAGACCCCAAAGCCACACCCCCAATTCCCACCTCCTCCAGCCATACCCTAACACTTCAGTTACCACTCAGTTAATCCCTATGAGCGGATTAATCACTGATTGGATTAATACTCTCACAACCCAATCACTTCTCCTCTGAATCTTCTTCCATTGTCTCACATGTGAGCTTTTGGGGGACACCACATCTAAACCATAACAAACACCAACAATGTAATCATCTAAGAGGTTGTTCCATGAAATTAAAATCAAGAGGCTTATTTAAAACATGAATATTTATATCTATATATATGTATATCAGTATATACATATGTATCTATATATATGTATATATAGAGAGATAGATATTATATATATACATATATACATATATGTATATAGATAGATGTATATATGTATATACATACATATACATGTATATATGTATATCATATACATATATGTATATGTATATATATATTCATATATCTTTTTTAAGTTATAAATGAACACAATACCTTTATTTATTTTTATGTGGTGCTGAGGATCAAACCCAGTGTCTCACACTTGCTAAGCAAGTGCTCTAAACTGAGCCATAGCCCTAGCCACTAAAACATGAAGTTAAATCTAATGTTACTAAGTTCACATATTACCCTAAATGTATATTGGCCAATAATATGTTCAACATAGTAGAAGTATTATTTGATTTTTTATTGTATCTTTTAAAAATATGTGAGGGTACTGGGGATTAAACCCAGAGATTCACATATACTAGGCAATCACCTCTGAGCTGTGCCCTCAATCCTAAAAGCATCTGTTTTTATGTGTTTTACAATATATAGGGTATTATTAGAACAATGGCACATGTATGTAATTTATGATCAAGTGAATATATGTCATTAGGGAATGATAGTTTAAATTTTTTACTGAGTGGGGTTTCAATGACAAAACTTTGGCACCTAGGATTTAGGTAATGAGCAATTGCAAGAAACACACAGAGTGCCTGTAGAGTGCTGAATTGCCCTTTGGGTGTCCTGCAAGTGTTTTTTCATGCTTTATCAGTAATTATCTAATGATTATTAGTCCACTCTAGTCTCCCTGCTCTCATTCCCTGGGGTCCCCAGCATGCACCAAAGACACAAGTATAGGAGCTCCTTTTCATAGCATCCTTTCCTCTTAGAGATGCCCACTGGTGTCCTTGGGCTGAGGCATTGTGGGAAGTATCTTCATTGCCATCATATTATGTAGCCTCTAATAACTCAAGGAATCTGCAAACTTGGCTGCATTTCATAATAGACTTGGAGAGTTGGTGGGCTCTTGGATGCAGGCCAACTGATGCTCCCACTCATCCATGAATTGTAACCCAGTGGGTGTCCCTGGTGAAAGTGGCTGGAGTCAAGGGTTGGGCTTAGTCTGTCTCTGACAGCTGGGTAGTGTCCTTCCTAGCACAGGCTCTGGATTTTGACAGAAAACCTCTTTAATTTGGACTTCCAGTCCAAATCCTCTTTGTTCTCCCAACCTGAAAAGTCTTTTCTTTTCTACCACATGGTTTTTGATAAGGTACAGGGAAGCATAATGGCTCAATAGATGGAGCTCCAAATCTCAGCAGCAAACCTCATTTCCGTTTCCCCCAGGGTAAGAAAGGCTCAGCTTTTGGAGACAGGGTGCCAGCCTTCACATGGGAGTTGGCGAGGGAAGGAGGAAAGATGCTTTCATTCTTTCCTTTTGAGTTAACATCAAATCCCAGCCCAAGGCCGGATCAAATGGCTTCTTCTAAAGCAGAAAGAAAATAAGAAAAAGTAAAGTCAGATGCATTTCATAGGAAAAACAATTTAAAACCTCAATATATTTAAAATTTTTCTCTTGGAAGATAGTTTTTTTTCAAATGACACCTGACTTCTGCCATTTCCTGCTCTTCAGCTCTTGTTTGCTATGGTTCTGTGTGCTATGGTGTCTGCCAAAATGCAACTTGGATGCCGAATCCTCCTCAACCCTTCATTGACAATGTGCCCTGGTATGTGCTTCCTCGTGGACTTGGGTCTGCCTTGGCGCTCAGGATGCTAGGCTTGTTCCAACTGCATTGAATTAGTAGGACTCTTGCATACAAGAGCAGAAACCAACTGTAGCTGCTTTCAGCACAATAGGGACATTATTGGCTCACCCAGTGGGAAGGCCAAAGCATGGAGCCAGGTCGTTTTTGGGTTGAGCTTCAGTGCTTCTCAAGTTGAGTTCTACTCTCAGTTGTGCCAAAATTCTCCTGACCTTCTTTCTCATAAAGCATTGCTCTTGGAGCTGTTCCAAGCCCATATTATAACTTCAGCTCCCAGTCTTTATCTGTTCTCATGAGGGTATTCTGAAAGGCTTTGCTGGGATCACCTGCCCAGTCCAGAACTCATCCCTGTTGCCAGGAATTGGGAAACTTTGCTCTGTTAGACCTGATTACCTGTCTCTCTGTGGCTGATGGTGGTTGGGCAGGTCCTAGCCAGCTACCAAGCTGGGTGTCCCACAAGAAAGAGAGGTCCTGTGGTGAGAAAAAGGGGTACTAGCTAGGCCACAACAAGGGCTGTCTGCTGGAAACCCAAACATGGGCCACTTGTGCCACATTGTGTCACCAGGCTACAAAGAGGGGGAGCCCGATCAGTAACACCAATAAGAGGTGAGAATCATGTGTTACCATGTGCCAGGAATTTGCCAAGCATTTTATATTTCCTTCATTTAATCTCTGCAGCAATCCCTCCAGGCACATAGAAGAGCCATCCTGCTTTCTGGTGAGAAATGGAGGCTTGCTGGTGAGTGGCTTGCCCAATGTCATATGTGAGTGCTCACAGTCGTACAGAGATTTCACTAAGGTGGCTCTTTGAGGTTTTACTCAATCTTCTTCCTTCTCCTCATTATTAGAATAATGATTAGGATTTTCTGAGTCTTCGCAGAGCTCAAGCGTGAGCTGGAAGAGGCTGAGATAGACACCATGATTCTCTGAATCAGCATTCTCCTCTAACACCTCTCCTCAACAACCAGACTTCAATTTGTAATTTATTTTTTACAAATTTAATTTTATTTTGGATAACTTGAGATAATTGTACATATTTATGGGGTAAAGTATGATATTTAAGTACATGTGTACAATGTGTGCCTGTCAAATCAGGGTGGGGGTCAATAGGATCTGGGCGTGGCAGTTATAGCAACTCAGTGAGCATAATACATTCTATTTCAGGCAGAAGAGCCTACATGAGATGCTCCTTGTTGTGCCCCTTGGGTTTTGTGTGTTGCTGAGACCTGGAAATGTGTCTTTGGGAGACATCAGGAAAACCAACTACCATTTCCTCTCTGTTCTGACAGCTCAGGTGTCTTCCTGCTCACAGGAAGTGGCTTCAGAATCGGCTCCTGGGAAGGGCCATTCTTCCTACCGGCAGTCTTACTTCCAAATTCACACACATGAATACTTTGACCAGGTTTTACCCTCTCAAATTCTGTGTTCATCACACCTCTCCCTGTCCCCAAAGCTTTAATGGCTTGAAACTGTTCAAACACCTTCATCTAGTGTCTGAGGAGTTCAAGGATCAGTTCAATTTACCTTTCCAATGTTGTCCTCTGTGGGAACCCTCAACTTCAGAACAACCAGGTCTGTTCTCTGATATGCAAATGCTCCACAGCCCTTCTTGGGTCTTTGCTCAGACCTACTTCCCCTGCCCAGGGTCAGCATCCCTTTCCTTTCCCCAGATGTCCCTCCACCAGCCTCTTTACATTCTCCCTCTTCCCTTAATCCATCCCTAATATTAAAACTTATAGGGATTTTTCTTTTCTCTGAATTTATTGTATCTACTATCTACTACTCCAACTCAACTGCCCATCTATATATTTGTCTATTTAATCTAAAAGGATTTATTGAGTTGATTTTGAATACTCTTTGATATAGGGACCATGTCTTATACTGCTTAGTTTCCTCCAAAAAAATTTACTCATTCCACAAATATCCACTTGTGCTAGTCAGGACTCTTCTAGATAAAAGTAAGAGAAATCTAGTTCAAGATAGGTCTTCCTCCACCAAGTGGAAACATAATGGAACATGGAGAATCACTTGGGAATTCAAACTTTGTTTTCAGATAGTCTTTTTTTCATCTTACCTCTCAGATCTTTCTGGTAGGAAAATGGTTACGCAAAGCTCTGGGTTCATGTCTTCTCACTTAGCGCACATCTCTGGGAAAAGACACATTTGTGAGCACGTGCACACCTGCGTGCAGATCATGGGTGTCTTTCCACACCTATAAACTCATTCAGGGAAATTCCTGATTGGATCTGTTATCTGACAACCTCACCACAAGTTGTGGAAATATGGGAGGATCAATTGCCCCTCAGAAATCCTTCATACAGGTCAGCCCAGAACTCTGCTGTATACCTCAATTTACACTCTGCCATCCATTTCCTGGTCCTTGAGTTCTTGTGTTTGGTTTTGGGAGTGCAATTCAGGGAACCAATTAGACTGCAACTTCCATCCTGTTGGGGAAGTCCCCTGGTAACCCCTCTAGCAGCCCTCACCATATTGACACACAGTAGAAGCTGGAGATTCTGGTTCTTTGATCAGCTCTGAATGTCACCCTAGTGCTGTCCCATTCGGGCCACTTTGATTTAATCTACCTGCTCTCCAGAGCCAGGAACTGAGAGTGACCATCTCACTTAGTTTATATTTTAGGGATGATAAACCCATCCAGCTATATGGAAGGACAAATCAACTGTATGAGTCTTCTCAGGCTGCAATAACGAAGTCCCACAGACAGGGCTTAAGATGAAAGCCCAAGGTCAAGGTGTTTCAGGGTTGGTTTCTTCTGAAAGTTCTGTCCATGTCTGTCTTCTCCCTGTGTCTTTACATGAACACCCCTCTGTGTGTGTCTGTGTCCTGGTCTTCTCTTTTTGCAGAGTCAGCGATCATATTGAATTAAGGTCTACTCTAATAAACCCATTTTACCTCTGCAAGGACTCTGTCTCTAAATATAGTGGCATTCTGAGCTACTGGGGTTAGGGCTTTAATCCTGCCAATTTTGGGGACACAGTTCAGCTTCCGACACCAACCAACCAAATAAAGGTATTGCATGGTGTGTGTGTGTGTGTGTATGTGTCACAGTGATAGGGAATGGCTACAATCACAGGGAAGGAGAGCTAAGTTGGAAGGCCTGAATGTCTAAATTGAAGTCCAGAGTTAGGATTAATCAGCTAAACTAGGACTGTGTAGGTAAATGAAGGCCACTGTAATGCTGGGCATTGAGTTCTGTTCTCCATTTTTCTTTCCAAAGAGATCAGGTCTCAGACTACCCCGAGATGGGTCAGGCAACCAATGATAAGGTCTCCAATTCTAGGTCAACCCAAAGGACACATTAACTAGAAGTTCTTATTTAATATTTTCTCAGTGATCAGGATGATGGACTAGCAAGTGGGCCTGTTGGGTTTGCTGGTGACACTGTGGACATCATTAAATCACATGCAAATCATTAACTAGGAAGTAGGCAGGATGCTCAGACTTAATCATTTTTATTCCCACCCCTGGGTAAACCTGGCAGCATAAATGCCCTCACCCCTGGCGTGAGGAACTGCTCTGAAATGCAAAGTTTGACTCAGCCGGTGAAGTAAAAGAAACTGTAATGGTCTCATTTCTATCTTTTTGAGTAATGATATGCCAGTTTCCCAATAAATTGCATGAAGGTGAACAAGAAAAATAAGTCTTTGACCTTTCTCGTTTATATCCACACTTAGATATTTCTTCTCATATCTTATGCTGGCCACAGAGCTTTGCATAGAAGATTTAATTTCCTGCTGCTGCAGGCATTAAAATGGATCGGACCTCCTCTCCTCCTCCCCTTCTCCCTGCAACCTGAAGCCTTCTATGTGGCCTGTCACTCAGGGTATGGAAAGAGAATTAAGTAAGGGTCCTTTCTCTCTAAGCAAACTGTTCCCACAGTGCAGAGCAAATAGGTGCCTAATGAGAAAAATTGAAAATGCTGAGCATGTGGGATATGGCAGTCACACCCTCTGGGTGATGAATAGCTTTTATCCAGATAAATGTACTTATAATTTGTTAGTTTAATTACTGCAGCCTTGCAAAGTCTTGAGCTGGTAATTCCTTTCTCAACAAATTAAAGGTCTTAAATAATTCTGTGAGAAGACAAATTCCTCATTCCAGCTTTTGGACATTTCTCTGAAACATATTTCCAGAACTCAGCTGGGTGCCATTAACAACTTGGTGCAACAACTCTGGTTGCATTGTGATCCGTAAACGTCTCTTTGGAATGGCTTTTGCATTTCTAGCATGGACGCATAAATCTCCTCTGAGTAATTACCTTCCTCAATTTCCCCTCTTGGGATATGAGAAAGATTTCATTTTTTTTCCAAACAACCAAAACCTTTGATCCAAAAGAAGACAGTAAGGGAGACTTCCTGCAGTCCCACCCAAGTTCTGAGTCTAAGATGGAAGTTCTGGTGAGGACCCAGTGTCCCTAGGAATCACCACCCACTCTCTACCTGACCCCTTCCCAGGGCTAGGTAATGGCACCAGAAGGAGCAAAGTTTATACTTGTAAAAAATGGATGCTTTCTCTTCTGCTTCCTGATTTTTGCTCACTTTCTTTTGCAAATGCCTTTCTTTCCGCTCAAGTGAGAGCAGGCTTAGCTGGCTTTCTGTCTATCAGAAATCTCTGCTAATTGGCCTATCTCTGCTTTGTGAGCAGAGTGATAACTGATATTCATAATGATATTCCAGAATGCTGTAAGATCCTGAAGGGTCTCATGAATTCTCAAAAAAAATGATTGACTTTTGTGCAGTATAATTTTAGTGTCAGGTATATTTTATGGTTTTCTGACTCACTGAAAGTCGGATGTATGGGATATAACTTTCTATTTACTAGAGTGTTTTTTAAGTGTAACCCAGTACTCTTTAGGAGGATTTTTTTTCAAATTGAGACCTCCTGATGGCAAGAGAAGGGTCAAATAAAATATTTCTATCTCTGGTGTACTTGGTAGGAATTCAGAGAGTGCTTATTGACAATTGGGTAGTGTAGAGGCTTGGGTGGCTATAAGTTTGATATCCTCTAAGCAGTTCTGATTGAGAGACCTGAATATTTTTGTCCAACTTGAAAGTTGAGAGAAGTGGGATCTGAACAGGCTGCAAAAATCTACAGGTCAGGAAAACTCACAGAATGCAGATCAGGGCAATCAAAAGGCCTATATCCAGAGGTTAAATATGTTGAGGACAATTCCAAAAGGCAGAGCTATCAAGGCGGGCTCTGGAGCATCCAGTTTCCCACTGTGTTGGGGCGACAGTAGGATCACCACTTGTCACCTATAATCTTGTGGGACTGATAATGTTGGACCTGAGATCCTAGTGGAGCAGAAGGATGGAGATGACTGATGGCTGAGTCTCCAGCAAGGCGAATCATCTGTTTCTTTCTTCTCTGTTTGTGATGGATTATGACTCCAGCACCCAGGTGACCAGGTGTCAGTCTGCTTTGATGGTTGAGTTGGGCAGAGACAACCATGATTCTTTGATGCTCTCTGTCTAGTTTATTTGCATAGGCAGGGCCTAACGTTAGTGTCACCTGACTCCATGCTAGACTCTCTTGTTCTTTAAGAGAACAGCATCTCTGATATTATTTCCTTCTCTCTGTATCTTTATCTGTGACTCCTACAGGTACAAATACTTAGCTTTTATTAAGTAGCGCTCACATATGGTATTCCCACTGTGTAATAGGGGGATGGAAAAAATTCATTGTCCCTGTTTCACATGTATCATTCTGTGTAACCAACTATGGTAATTCTTAGTATCTTAAAACAACAGTGATGTGTTACTTTTTATGAATTTGAGGGTTGACTTCAAATTTCAATTGTTTTCTTTCTTTTTTTTTTCTTTTGTTCGTTCATATGGCTAAATTCCATTGGTTGACAAGCTGGTTGGAAGATTCTAGATTCTTTTTCATGTCAGAGGCTTAAGTGCCTTTTGTTAGCTAGCTTGCTCTTCTATAGGGCTCTGCTCTCTCTCTTTCATGCTTTCTGACTCATTTCTGACTCTTTCATCTCATCCTCCAGGGTACCTCTGTGTGGTCCTTCTCTTCAGCTGGATAGCCTGGATTTCCGTACAGAATGTCAGCTGGGTGCCCAGAAAGCAAAGGGAGAAGCCACTGGACAAGATCTTAACCTAGAACTGGCCCTGGGTAACTTCCATCACATTTAACTGGCCAGGGCAAGGCATGGGGACAGCCCACTTTCAAGGGAAGGACTAACAATTCCCACTTCTCGATGGGAAGAGCAGCCAATAATTCCTAGGCATCTTTATCACTTCTTCTTTCAAAAACAGATACTGATTGTCTGCCAAGTGGAGAAATACATTAATGCTTATCTTGTAGGTTTTGGGAAGATTAAATGAGATTGACGCAAATGCAGCATTTAGGGCAGGTCAATAAATGGCTATAGGCCCCCTAATTTGAGGATCAACTCTAATCGGCCCAGACTATTGTCAGGAATCTGTAATGCAGGGATATAGCATCTTTCTGATGATTATGCTTTAGTTCTCAAATGGGGATTAAGTGAGTCAATACATGTAAACTGCTTAAACAATGCCTAGGACTTGATAATCATGCAATCATTGTATTCTGTTATTATTATTATTATTTGCAGTAGTAGTAGTAGTATCATCACTATTATTGTTGAATGGTAATAATCCCTAAGAACAAACAAAACACCCCCCCCACCAACTTATATGCAACACCTTCCTGAGTATGAACAACTTTCCTTCTGTTTTAATTACTTTCTACCTTTGTGTAACTGAATCTTAGAGGTTATTTAGACCGATTTCTCCATTTCTCAGAGATTTAAAGCTAAATCTGGGCAAGTGACTTGTCCATTGCCCCCAGCTAGTTAAATAATTAGAATTAGTTCTCAAGACTCCAAACTTGTAATTAATGTCTCTCTTCCCTCCACCCTTAAGTATAGTGTGTTCTAACTCATTTGTTTTTAAAATTAAGAGCTAGGAATACAAAGGTTTATTTGGTAGGAATGATGCATTTAAACAAATAATTTAGTTTCAGTCACATACATATAAGGTGACAATCATGTCACCTTATTTTGGGGCCATGAGCATAGGTCCATGAGGTTGATACCCAAACCATCTCCGCCAGTTAGAGTCCTACTTCAGGGTGGTTATCTACTGTAGAACAGCAGAAGGAAGTCCTTGTGAGCAAGGTTGGCTTGCTTCTCCACTATTTCGCAGGGAAATCTGGCACAGATGGAAAAGCCATGTCCATCGTCACCGGAAGCTGTCTTGGTCATGCCCGCTATCTTCACACATCCTGCTGTTCCTTTATTCATTCATTCAGCAATTATGACCATTGGTTATGCATTTAGCCCTGTAGGGCAATCATAGTTCTTTCACTCATGGAACCTACAGCAGACTGTGTGAGAAATAGACAATAAGGAAGTAACCCGACAAGTGATGAGTTGTGATAAGAGACTCAATAATGGCCCCCAAAGCTATCTACATCCTGATACCTAGAACCTGTGATTAGGCTACCTTACATGGCAAAAGGGATTTTGTAGATGTGATTCATTAAGGAACGTGAGATGGGAGATGATCTTAGATGATCTGGCTGGGCCCAGAGTGTTATTAGGGTCTCTATAAGAGGGAGTCAGGAGGGTCAGATTCAGAGAAGGCAATGTGGCTGTGGAAGCAGAGGAAGCAATTGGGGATGTGATGCTGGGCTTTGAATATGGAAGGGGGCCCAAGCCAAGGAATGCAGGTGGCCTCTGGAAGGTAGAATTGGAAGAAGATAGATGTTTCCCTTGAGCTTCCAGGAGGAATACAGCCCTGGTGACCCCTGACTTTAGGACTTCTGACTCCCTAGAACTGTGAAAGGATAATTTTTATTGTTTAATCCAAGTCTGTGGCAACTTGTTGTAGTAGCCATGGGAAACTTACACAAGCCTCAGAGGAAAAGAGTGGGTGATGTGAACAAACAATGTGAGGAGCCTTATTAAAACCTACTGGAAGGGTTTTATTTTGGTTCAGAACTAATGGAGGAGAAGGAACCAGGACGCCACAAAGTGTGTGGACTGAGAATCTAATCCAGGGAAATGATGCTGGAAATGACTTTAAAAGAGACAATTGTTTTATAGCAATTGAAAAATGGCAGGTAGGGCAGGAAGACGGGAGGAGAACGACACTGGAGAGCGACACTGATGAGGTGGTTTGGCTCACTGATATCCTCTCCAGTGCCTCTGGGCTCTTTTGTCCCTTCTGCTAACTCTCCAGTATCCTCCCATCTTCTCACTCACCTCCAGCTGCATCCTTGCTCCAAACTCAGCTACTTTTACACATCTCCCCCTTTAATCCATATGATGCCCCATTCCTCAAACTGGGACCAAGGACCTCTGAGGACTCACAACTTTATTCTTGGAAAGGCATCGCAAGATTTCCTGCTAATGTTTTAATTTCAACACTAAGTTTAAGAATAATATAAGCTTAGACCATCATATGAATACATCAGCTTGAATTTCATCTTAAGATTCCGGGTACTTTGTGGTGCCAATTGAAATCAAAATGGGATTATAGGTAGTGGGTACATATAATCCAGCAACTCGGGAGGCTGAGGCAGGAGGATCATGAATTCAAAGCCAGCCTCAGCAGCTCACTGAGGCTCTAAGCAACTCAGTGAGGCCCTGTCTCAAAAAAAAGAAAGAAAGAAAGAAAGAAAGAAAGAAAGAAAGAAAGAAAGAAAGAAAGAAAGAAAGAAAGACTGGGGATCTGGCTCAGTAGTTAAGTGCCCCCGTGTTCAATCTCCAATACCAAAACCAAAAACCAAAATGATGTCCAAGTGAGTCAAATACACAAAGACTTTAGGAAGCTTGAACAAAAGGTGTGTGTGGGGGGGCAAAATGAAATGATCAAAAGGCCCACAGCAGGGTCAGAATCTGAATTGCAGGAAGCAGGGCCATGTCAGCAGTGAGCAGTGTGCTACCTGAGTTCTCCAGGGTGCGTTCCAGCTTGCAGGAATTCACCACTTAGATGTGGATCTGTTGTTGTTGTTTCTATCATTCTTTTTCTAAAAAAATTGTTCTTTGTAGTTATACATGGCAGGAGAGTCAATTCTGACATATTTAGATGTGGATTTGCAAAAAGACTAGTGGAGAGTATTTTCCCCCACAGTTTTGCACCCTTATTAAGTTGATTGGTCTATCAAAATTGTGTATCAGGAGTTGGAAATGAGTTCAATAAAGCTCAGTGATGATGATAATGAACTTGGTGTCAATAACTGAAATAGTGACTTGATATATTCAAAGTCAGAGGATTTGTATTAGTAACAATTAAAATAGGAAATAATTGAATTCATTGTTCTACTATTTGTCCCAGTAGTACAAATCAAATTTATGTAAAACATTGCCAACTATCATTCTAAATAACTGCTATTTTAAATTTTAATGGTTTTATATTTTTATTTTATGTAATTTAAAAATTTATTGTGAGTTTGCAATAAGAGTTGTCCATATAAGTTTTTTTTTTTTTTTGGTACTAGGGATGGAACGCAGAGGCACCTAACCTCTGAGCTATATTCCCAGCCTGTTTTATTTTTTATTTGGAAACAAGGCCACACTAAGCTGCTAAGGCTGGCTTTGAATTTGTGATCCTCTTGCCTCAGCTTCCCAAACTGCTGGAATTACAGGCATGTGCCCCTGTGCCTGGCAGTATAAGGGTTTTTATAACTAATTTACTCTTTTCTTAGATTTAAGTAATATTATAACACAATATAACTTAAGTCAACAAGAATTTGTTTTTCTTTAAAAGGGGTCTGTTCTTACATTATTCACGTTTGAGAAATTTGCAATATTCATATTGATACTTATTTTGAATTACTTAGTGTTACTGACTAAAAGTTTGTGTGTCTTGCAAATTCATATGTTGAAGCTGTAACCCCTAATGTGTTGATATTTAGAGACAGGTCCTCTGGGAGGTAATTGAGGCTGGATTAGGCCATGAGGGTAGAGCCTCATGAGGTTTTAAGAAGAAGAGAGATCTCTCTCTCTCACCACTACATGAGGACACAGTGAGGAGGTGGCAGTCAGCAAGCTGGGCAGGGAGCCTCAGTGGGAACCCAGTTTGGCTGGCGTCTTGATCTTGGACTTCCCGGGCTCCAGAGAACTACGGAAAATGTATGTTTGTTGTTTAAATCACATAATCTATGGTACTTTGTTATAGCAGCCCAAGATGACTAATACTAGTTTTTGAATTGTTAAGTTATGTGTATGTGTATGTGTGTGTGTGTGTGTGTGTTTACCACCTCAAAGAAAGGCAGTGCTCTGTCAAATGAAGTTTAAGTCCACAAGCTTTCTGAGAATTCACAGGCCCAATGGCAATGCTAGGCACATAGGTGGTGCCCACAATAAAAATTTAAGGAATATTGGAATGTTTCAGTCATGTCTTTATTTTCTGTAGTCCTGATGTAATTAGAATGCTTTGATGATGGAGCCTTGCATACTCAAGACTGGCTAATTCCTAGAAACAGCAAACACTTACCAATGATTGGCTTTCTTGTGCTGGTTAGCTACTCCAGACCCCTCCCCCACCTCCTTGTTAACTCCATTTGTTCCCATCACTCTAGGGCCAGGTATCCAGATCACTAGAGGCAGCCTCTATACCACTGAAATGATGCAAACTGAGCAATCCTAAATCTGCTTACTCTGTCTGGCCTGTTCCTCTGGCAGAAGCCACCATAAGGGGTCTTGCCCATGATTTCTTCCTGCACCTTCTGCCTGCTCCTCAGCCCTGGTGACTTTTATGGTGTGCCATGTCCCCTCTACTTGGGGATGTAAGTAACAGACTATCTCTTCAATGGAAGTCATCTTCTGACCTGTAAGCCTCACTGTACCTAAATAATAATAATAAAACCTACATTTTAAAATAGGAAATAAATGTATAATCATGTTGTTCTAGACTCTCCACAAAAATGTTATTTACCAGCCAGCAGAGAAGATGTGTTGTTAGTGGTGAAAGTGTATTTGTGTACCTCCACTGTGGGGATATAAGATCCTTCAGGGCTGAGATTGAGTATAGATGCGCGACAAATCATCTATACTTCCTGTGTTGAGCATGAACAGGTTTTTCAAAAATTTATAAACTGATTTGTTGATTATGGTTTTTGTATACATGCAAAAATCACCTCAGAGATTCATATTGCCACTCAATCCTAAGTTTATTGTTTTTGTTAACTTACCCTTACACTCCAGGACTCTCCATCCCCTGCATGCCCCTAGGGATAGCTGTGTCCCTGAGGCTCTGTTTGGTATTGTCTGCTCTCAGGACTCAGCAGAGCCCCACTTCCTGCAAGAGGCCCAGCTTGGCCCCTCCAGCCTGGGATGACTCCCCAGCCTTTGAGTTCTAGCACTCTCTGACTTCTGTGTCTCTTCCCATTGATAATTTCCACCAAGTATTGGTTGTCTTCTTCATTGCAGCGTTTTCACAAGTGTTATTGATCACCAAACCCCTCTCCTTCCTTCTCCACATAAGCCCCCATTCCGAGCTGAGGCAGCTCCATCCCACCCGGTGACCAGGGCTTGAAATCCTGGAAAGAAATTGATTGCACATCAAGTGCCTTACAGTTTTCATTTCAAAAATCCCTCTTGTTAAAAGGTATTCCACAGCCTGTCCTGGTCACTGATCAGACATTTGTGTTTATCCTTTTGGATTTTCAGATCCTACTGCTGTTAACAGAGGAGGCTCACAAGCAAATTTGTCAGAATCAAAAGCCTCTCAACTCAAGATCTTTTTTTCCATAATAAATATCATCCATCACCCTCCTCCTTGTTTCCTTCAATACTTCCCATAGAGTGTTAGACTTTTGACCCCAGAAACACAGAAACTTCAAAGTTTCTCTGACATCTCCTACAGTTGATGGTAAAGGGTGGCCAGACATGAGATCCCGTGATGCCAAGTAGAAGATGCTTTCTCCAGAGCATGCTGTTCCCCTCTGATGAGCTTCAGTGAGGCTCAGAGTGGTCACAACCAGGGCCTCTGTGACCCTGGTGTCAGAAAGGTTGATGATGATACCAATCTAATCTTCTTACTCTGTGGTAAAAACCCATACCTTGGCTGGTGTGTGGTGGTGCATGTCTGTAATCCTGGTGGCTTGGGAAGCCAAAGCAGGAGGACCCTAGGTTCAAAGCCCGCCTCAGCAACTTAGTGAGTCCCTAAGCAACTCAGTGAGACCCTGTCTCTAAGTAAAATACAGGAAAAAAAAAAAAAAAAAAGAAAAAGGCTGGCCTTAGGCCTGAGCCTAAGCAACTCCATTTTATTCCAGGTTGAAACCTGCAGTCTCACTAGGCATGCCCATCAGTATGGCCCTCAGGCACCAACAAGTCACTTCTCCCTACCCTGATGAACTCAAAGTGAAGTCTCTGGCTGGCTGTCTTCCCCCATAAGAGGGAAAGGTGAAAAGATCAGGGTGGGTCACTAGACCAGAGGTTTCAACCCCAGGGTAAATGATGTCACGGAGAGATCTGGTGGTAGCTGATAAGGATTAAAAGAGGGGTCAAAAGCCCCAAATTTGGTATAAATAATAGAGCAAATGAACAGACATTTAGCCAGCCGACAATGATGCCTTCACACTGAGAGCCTGATGAGGACCTGGACTGACATCCCAACACTTTTCATCTTTTCGTTTGCTTGATCCTCTGCATTTTCCTCACCGCTTTCAAACTCTACAGCCACATCTTGACCCTGGTGAGAGCCGCAGCTTCTCCCTACAACCCTCTCCTCAACTGGCCATCAGCTCCACCCCAGGAGAAGCCTGCCTCAATTCCTGACCTGATCACCGTGGTCTGAGTGACTGTGCATCTGCTGGACTTAAAGCCTAAGGCTTGAGACTTTTGATCTGACACTTGAACTTAGCCTACAGAGGGAATGTCTGTCATGAGCCTGTCATGATTAAGTGTGTTTGCAGTGCTTAGAATTAATCTAGAATTGTTTGCTGTGAATTGATTTTATCTATTGCAGTGCCTAGCATTAAGGATGGTCATTTTCTTGATTAAGAACCTATAGAGTGAAATTGTACTGAGTGATTTGAATGAATAAAGCATTGACAAAGGCAGAAGCACGTGGACATTCTTTGTTTCTCCTCCTTGACTGCATAAAGCACACCTTTTGCCAACAAGACAGGATGTTGCTCAGTGGTTAAGCACCCTGGGTTCAGTTGCTGATACCAAAATAAACAAAACAGTTAAAAAAGAAAAAAAAACCCCAAACCATAGCTTTCCTTTGCCATAGAGTTAGTTTGTGTTTATTTCTAAAAATTTAAAACATTAAATCTTTTATTTTTGAGATAATTGTAGACACATATGAAGTTTTAAGAAATAGGCCAGTGAGTGCCCTTCTACCGCTCACCAAGTCTCCTCAATGGGAGCTGTTCACCACTGCAAAACTGAAGCATGACATTGACCTCATGTTGGCAGGCTGAAGGCAGGTTGCCCAGCAGAGGAAGGCTGAGTGCCAGCCCTTACTGCTGGGAGGGCACAGGATTCCAGGTCTCCTACTCAGCCTTTACGGATGCCAAAGGCCTGGGTGTTCCTTCTTCATGCTAAATGGGTGTGGTGTTCTGGTCTCACGACAGAGTGGAGGTTTCCCTATCACCCAGGGGGATGAAAGTCCCAGCACCTTGCTGGCCTCTCTGACACCCCTTGGCATGGGGTTTGGGGATCCTTACTTTAACCTAAGAAGGGTGGAATCTAGGATTCCATGGGGGTGCATGGGGTGAGGCCAGTTTTTTTCTCTGGTTGTCTGGAGTGGACAGTTATTGTGTGGCCGATTTGTCTTCCGAGGCTGTCTATTTTCTGGTCTCTTGGTTCGACAGATCAGGCTTCTGTAGGGTTCTTTGTGTGTGTGCTTGTTGACATTTGTAGATTGCTGGGTTCATCAGAAGCAAGCCTGGGAGACATGAGGGCCCAAGAAAATCCAGAGAACTCATTGCCTTGTTATTCCTTGGTCCTGAAGTCACCCCTGGTCTGCCTTTTTCTCTGGATATTCAGGAATTTTGGGCAATTTAGCTAGAAAAATAGGAACATGGGGCTGGGGTTGTAGCTCAGCAGTAGAACATTCACCTAGCACGTGTGAGGCACTGGGTTCCATCTCATCACCACACTAAAATAAATAAATAAATATTGTGTCCACCTACAAATATATATATATATATATATATATATATATATATATACGCAAAATAAAAAAATATATATATATTATTTCAAACTTTTAGAAGTGAGTATTCCCAGGTGTCTTTTTCTTTTTTACTCATGAAACAACCATGACCTATGCCTTGCTGGCCTTTCTAATGCTCTGCTCACATCTTGCTTCATGCCTGTGAGGCAAAATATACAAATGGACAATGACCAGATCATACATGAAAATAGAATTTTGGCCCACAACCTGGAGCCCTTCCCAGGAAACCAACCCCTTATCTGCGATAAGCAGCCCAGGAAGCCAGTTTTCTGTAGGGCAGACTTGCACAAAGCCAAATTGCTCTCTCAAGTGACAACCTAGGAAGCTAAACAGTAATTTCTGTAGCACTCACTCTCAAAGGCCTAGGACTTCCCTGATAACTGACAGCCTTCCTAATTATGGTCCCCACAGCTGAGGCAGAGGAGGGAGGGCCCTGATTCCCCCACCAAGGTTTCTGGCTTAATGCAAAACAAGTTTCCACCAGTGACCAGGGTCCGGAGCTGCTGACTCCTCCCCCAAGCTTTCCCACCGCCCCCCTGCATGGACAATGTGCCTGAACTTGACTGATACATGACCTTCCTGGGGTGGTGGTGAATACTTCCACCGTCTTTCGTGATCTGATGAACTCATCGTGCCTGAGCAGATGGTTGTGTCAAGTGCAAACCCCAGAACTGACGAGACGTGAAGAAATCCTGGGGTCATGTGCAACTGGTGGCTCTGACTACATGAGCCTCACCTTTTTCTGTATCCTGAGTCCTCAGGGAGGAGTCAGAGGGGACCTGCCCCTGAGCTGTCTTTCTTATGCTTGAGCCTCAGCCCCAGTAAAGCCTCTCTGGACTTTATTGCTTGCCTATTGGCTTCTGTTTCCTTTTTTCCTTTCTGCAGCGCTGGGGATTGAACCCAGAGCCTCATGAATACTGGGCAAATGCTCTACCACAGAGCTATATTTCCAGCTCTGTTGCTTGCCTCCATGAGTTCTACCTCAAGTTGAGCAAAAGAACCCGACTGAGCTGGTAATACCAAGAGCTGGAAATGTTACCAGGAACAATGTTTGGTGAAGAAAAACAGTTTAATTGGAAGCCACCCTTGAGGGAGATAGAGGAGACCAAATGCACTACTGTTTGATGTCAGCCTTGAGAGCTGGGATCCACCCTCTGCAGTCTCTGCCAATCAGATGTGTAACTCTACCTTCATGTGGGGTGAGTGGAATTTTTGACCCCAGGTGGTTCTCTCGGGGACTGTCATGGTGACCATCCTATTCAGGGGGGCTTCATCCACAAGTCAATCCTATGTTCATGTGGGTTCTAAGGTCAGTGGCCAGACAAACTTTACCTTAGTGCACCTGTATTATTAATAAAAGTTCCATTCTGAAACCCATTGAGAAGCCTACGGCCGTAAATCCTAACTTTATGATGACCCTGGGAGACCCTGTCAGGAGTTAGCCCCATTGACCTTTCCTTTTTGATGCATTTCTTAGTTGGCTCCTTTTGTTTCTAAGTGTTCATTCTCCAGGTTGGTACGCCTGTTGTTGTTCTGCAAGTTACTTGATTGTTCATTAAAGGGAATTCAAAGGAACCCATGACCCTGATATAGTATTGGTTCATATTTCACTGCTCATTACTATTACTTAACACTGCCATCCTTAGATTTTTCTCCCACGCTTCCTTAGCAGATTTCACATATCCCAACCTTTGCAGATGCCACGTTCACTAGAAATTATCTTTTCCTGTGTCTCATTCCTACCCTTCAACTCCCTTGGTAACAGAGTGGTCAGTGCAGAACTAAGTATAAAGTATTGTGATCTTTGTAGAGCCACTTGGGGTGACTTAAAGATGATCTTCCCAGATATTAGTGCCCCGTGAGTGGAGCAGCTTGGAGAGATCTTCTCCCATTCTGTAGGTTCATACTCTCAATTATTCATACTCTTCATACTCAATTATTTCCTTTGCTTTGCAGAAGCCTTTTAATTTGATGACATTCCACTTATTGATTCTAAGTTTTATTTCTTAAGCTTTAGGAGTCTTGTTGAGGAAATCAGTGCCTGTGCCAATATGTTGGGGTGTTGACCCTATATTTTCTTCTAGCAGTTGCAAAATTTCTTGTCTAATTCCTAGGTCTTTGATTCACTTTGATTTGAAAGGTGAAAGACAGGGATGAAAGATGTAACTGTGTGGGTTTGTGTTTGTGTCTTCTGTTCTATTCTGTTGGTCTTCATGTCTATTTTGATTCTAATACCATGCTGTTTTTGTTACTGTAGCTCTGTAGTATAATTTAAAATCACATATTTTGATACCATTGACTTATCTTAGTCTTTTATTCTTTCAAATGAATTTTAGGGCCATTATTCTTTTCTAGTTCTATGAAGAATGTCTTGGTATTTTGATGGGAATTTCACTGAATAAAGTATAAGGCTTTTGGCAATATGGCCATTTTAACAATATTTTGCATTCAAGAACAAAGAACCAATCAATAAATGGGCAAAAGAACTAAAAAGATATACTTATTAAAAGAAGAAATACAAATGGCCAACATATATGCAAAAAGGCTCAACATCCCTGGCTATCAGTTAAATGTAAATCAAAACTACTTAAGATTTCATCTCATTCTGGTTAAAATGACAATCATCAAGATACAAATAAGAGGCTGGGCACAGGGTGCATGCCTGTAATCCCTGTGGCTCTGGAGGCTGAGGCAGGAGGATTGCCAGTTCAAGGCCAGCCTTAGCAACAGTGAGGTGTTAAGAAACTCAGTGAGACCCTGTCTCTAAATAAAATACAAAATAAGGCTGGGAATGTGGCTTGTGATTGAGCTCCCCTGAGTTCAATCCTTGGTACCAAAGGAAAAAAAGTAAAAAAAAAAAAATACAAATAAGAAATGCTGGCGAGGACTATGGGAAATAAGGCATACTCATACATTTTTTCTGGGACTAAAAATTAATACATCAGCTTTGGAAAGCAGTATGGAGATTCCTCAAAAGATTAGGAATGGAACTGTCACATGACCCAGCTGTTCCTCCTCTTGGTATTTATCCAAAAGTACTAAAATCAACATATGATTGTGATACAGCCACATCAATGTTTATAGCAGCACAACTCAAAATAGCCAAGTTTTGGAAACATCCCAGCTGTTTGTCAACAGATGAAGGGATAAAGAAAATGTGGTCTATATGTACAATGAAGTTTTACTTAGTCACAGAGAAGAATGAAATTAAAGCATTTGCTCATAAATGGATGGAACTGGAGAACATCATGGTCAGTGAAATAAGGCAGACTTAGAGAATCAAAGGTTGAATGTTTTCTCCAATATGTGAAAGCTGGAATAAAAGAAAGAGGAAAAAGGGGTGGTCAGGTCCCCACTAAAATTGATGGAGATAATGCAGAAGAGAAAGAGAATTGAGCGGTAGGGAGAAGGGAAGAGAAAAGGGAGGAACTACAGAAAGAGATGGACAAGATCACACTATATACCTGTAGGAATAGGCCACAGAGAATCTCACCTTTAAGTACTTTTATAAATTAATGTATATAAATTAAAAACAATAATAAATAAATAAATAAAGGAAGGAAGGAAGACCCATAGAGTAGAGAAAGAGGAATGGGGGAGGGAGGATGGGAGAGAAAGAGGAAGTACTGGGCTTCCAACACTGTGTACCCAACAACAACAACAAGTTGATTCAACACTGAAGTGGATCAAATTATGTTCCATGCAGGAATGATTATGTCAAAGTGAACCCCACTACTACGTATAACTGCAGTGCACTAATGAAAACATTTAAAAAATGGGGGCTCCTGGACCCAGCACCCCGAGTTTCTCAATCAGTGAGTCAGGGGTGGGACCCAAGAATCTATACTTTAAATAAACTTACATGATTCTGAGGTGATTGTTCCTCTTTGAGTAGTTGTCCTAGAACTTTGTATTGTGTTTGGTGCTCAGGAGTTATTTATTAATTAGATTTATTGAATTGAACTTTGCAATGAAATGGTAGACCCTTTCCTTCCCTCAGCCCCTATGATAGCACTCTTTGTATCTGTCCCTCTGAAACCTAATACCCTCTTCCACTACCTCCAAATTCTTTTTTCTTCTCTAATCACAACTTATATTAATACAGATGATTTTGTAATATATTAGGAAATATATGTTTGGTCTTCATCCCTCATTCCTGACACAGCTTCTAAAACTTGTGTCATTTCCTGAGCGATGGGGTATATGTCCTATACAGAATTCCCCAATCCTTGGAATTTCCTGAGTAGAAAGAGCATCTTTCCATCTACTGAGGTAATGCTTGGTGGATTCTTGGATAGCTTCAGGATGGGGGCTGGTCCCCAGAATGACCAAACCATGAGTAGAAGTTTGAAACTTCCAGTTCCACACTGTCCTCTGGAAAGGAGAAGGGACTTGGAGATGGAGCTAAAAATCCATCTTGCTGGGTGAAGAATCCTCCATAAAAATCCCTGAATTACAGGTTTTCAGGGAGCTACTGAATGCATCCGTGTGGTGGGAGGGCTGGGCGTTCCAACTGCACTGGGACAGAAGCTCCTGTCCTCAGGATCCTTTTCGAGGTTCATTGGTATTCCTTGGAATGTTCTTTATAATAAATGGGTAAAAGTAAGTCCATGTTTTCCTGAATACTGTGAGATGTTCTTGCAAATTGAGGAAGGGGAATGGAACCCCATTTATACCTGGCTGGTCAGAAGTAAGGGTGGTTCTGACTTGCATGTGGTACCCGAAGTTGGGAGGCTGTCTTGTGAGCCTGTGCTCTAACCTGTGGGGTCTGTGCTAACTCTGAGCAGTTAGTGTTGGAATTAAAAGTTATACCCAGTTGGTGTCTGGAGAGTTGAATTGATCGTGTTAGTGTCAAAAGTGTTCTGAGTAGAGGAATAGTTTTGCTTTAATATGCTATGGTTGATTTCAGCTAGTGGGTGAATAAACTTGGAAAGATTGAATCAACTTGTTGTTGTTGTTGGGTACACAGTTGTCCCTCTTGTCATCCAAGTTTTGCTTCCTATGGTTTTAGTTACCTGTGGTTAATTGCAGTCCAAAAATATTATTATTTACCTTGTTTTAACCTAATTATTCACAAAACTTGTATTGCAGTATATTGTTATATTTGTTTTGTTTTGTTATTAGTTATTTTTGTTAATCTCTTACTATGCCTAATTTTAAGTTAAAACTTTTCATATGCATGTATATCTAGGAAGAAGCATAGCACATTAGAATTGGGTCTATCTGTGGTTTCAGGCATTCACTGGGGTCTTGGAGTGTATCCTTCATGAATAAGGGGAGACTTCTTTATCTTTTATTTTCCAAGTTGAGATATAATTGGCATAAAGTCCACAAATCTTATATTTGGCTCTATAATTTTTACCTGTGTAGGTACCTATATGATGACCACTCAGAACATGATATGGGGCATTTCCAGTTCGCACAAAGTTTTATCATGACCCCTTCCATTTAAGTCTGCAAGGTAACCATTATTCTGACTTCTGTTGCTATAGATAAGATTAATTTTGGCTGTTCTTGAACTTCACAGAATAATATCGAATATATTCTTATTTCTGACTATTTGTGCTCAATATTACATATGTGAAATATCTGTCTTTGTAAATAGACGTAATTCTCTTTTTCATCACTGTGTAGTATTCTATTTTGTGAATATAAAACAATCAATTATTGTTTTATAGTTGTTTCCATATTTTGTCTATTTTTTTTCCCCACACATTTTGTTGTTTCCACATTTTGGTGATTGAGACTTCTCTTTAAGGTATCCAACACTTGTCAGTGTGGCTATGAAGGACTGTACACATGCAAATTCCTAGAGTCATGTGATGATGGAGATGGTCACAGATTTATCATTCTTTGGAGATCTTGTAGCTGGACACCTTTTAGATGGGGGCCTGTGAAACAAAGCAAGAGGACCTGGAGCCTGGGAAACATGTTAAATGATACACCAATCTGTAGGGAACACACAGAGAAGATGGAGAATGAGATGAAAATAGGTATTGGTGAGCTGAGAAGATGGTTAGAAAACAATTCCATAAGACCAAGTTATCTAATGGACATTTTAAATTTCTTTAATATAGAACCTGGGGTCCTTCTGGGCATCTGGTCCTTAAAGTGTTTGACCCAGGCACTGATAATTTGCTTCTACTGGCATGTCCTCTACCATCACCTCCATATTGGTGTGTCCCAATCCATCTCTGATCAGTGCCAACTTTCTCTTGATTTCCAGAAGCATCTTTCTATTATTTTACTGGATATATATATATATATATATATATATATATATATATATATATATATATATATAAGTATATTCATAGATACTTCAAATTCAATATGTTTTAGATAAAAAAATTGTTATTTTCTCAACCTTGATGAAGGTCATTACCATTTACCATTTCATTACAGAAGCTGAATTCCAAGAACCATCTTTGATTCCTTCCCTCCCTGGGATCCACACACTGATTCTGCTTTCAGGCTCTAGACTGAGCCGTTTTCTCTTGGTTTGTACTTCCATGCCTAAGTTTCACGCCATATTTTATCTCATAGGTACCTTCCCTTTCTTCCATATCGCTTGCTGTCAGGGCTATTTTTCCCAAAATAGTTTTGATAATGTCATTTGCAACCCTTTCCCTTTCTTTAAAAATGTAAAGTCTCCTCATTGCCAATGGGATAAACTTTATGTTCCTTAGTGTGGTTTGTAAGGTGCTGCAGGATTCCCCCTTCACCCTCAATGGTTTAACCGGCATCTACCATTTTATGTCCTTCACTATCTGCTCTGAGATGACCATTTTTTTTGCTTCTTTAATATTGGGCATTACTGATTATCTCAGTATGGTGGCATGAGCGATTCTTTGTAAAAGCGGAACACTTCTGTATCCTATTCACTTTTGAAGAGCGGGCACCCATGCCATCTTTCTCTTATCTTTTTTTTTTTTTTCCTTGGAGGAGGTAGAATTTGTTGAGGGTTTGGAGTTGAAGGCTCTTGGGACTCTTCATATTATATTACACATCTAAGAGACTTCACAGTCCCTGGGACCACCATCAGAGACTAGGCTTAATGCCCCCTGATATGCCCCGTACAATTTTTCTTGGTTCTTGGTGAAAATGGCAAAAGGGACTGTATTTGAACACACCTTCTTCGATTTCCTAACATTCTGATCTTTGGCATTTAAACTCCATTCACCAAATTGGGATAGCATTATCCATTGTGCAGAAGTTTTAGAGCAATATATCATGCACCTTGTATATATGAAAATTATTAATTATTACTAACTTATACTTCATTCTTTTACTTCCTTTTATACTTCTTTTCTTCCTCTCTTACTTTCCTCTTTCTTTTTCATTTTTCTTTATCTTTCCTTTTCTCTTTCCTACTTTTTCACACTTTCCTTTTTTTCCCTTGGGACTGATGAAGTCAAACTCAGAAATGAGAGCTCCTTAGGTTGGGACCCCTGAACCTGCACAAAGTGCCACCAAACCATCCAGTGATCTTATCAATGCTTACATTCTGCCTCTCTCTGTGCACAGCTCCCTTCTGGGCATTACCAGCTATTCCTGGCTTGGCGAGAGTTCTCCAGCTTATATGATCTCCATTGGTTGGACTTTTTAACTTTTTGTGGAACATTGTCAACTGATTAACTTTTAGGCTTAGGGAAAAAAAATGGGCATATCCGAACAGTAATATTTTCAGCTGTTTTCCACTGAAAGGTGTATCAATCATAGAAATGTCTTTGACTCCTGTTTGGTTACTGCACCAACAATTGAGTCTAACTTTGTGAGTTAGAGGAAGTTAATGGTTTCTTGGGGTAATAAAGCTGTCAGGAGGAGGGAGACTTTCATCTAACTCGATAAAAAATGTGCAAGCACTGGGTGGCGGCACAAGGACACTGAGGAGGTGGCAACATCTGGAGGAGCTGGAGGCCTGAACAGCTCTGTAATTTATGGCCCTCTGAGAAACACATTGGGCCAGGAGCCCGGAAACCTGGGTTCTGTCCTCATCCCCATCACGACTTCTGGAGTGGCCTTGGGCAAGTTGCCTGACCTTTCTTTGCTCCTTTTATTCATTCTATAGGCGAGGATAATAATAGTGCCGGTGTTTATCCATTTGTTACCCGGAGAGTTTTTATTTCTCTCTCTCCCTCTTTTGGTAGATTAAACAAGGCACCTTTTTTTGAAGCTGTTTCGATTCAAGGTCTTATTTCCATCCTACACACACACACACACACACACACACACACACACACACACTTTAATTCTTTTTATTAGAAATTCATCAGATCTGGGATGCCAAGAAATTTAATGTGAAGGCCACATCATTTTTAAAGAGAAAGATATAATTCAGAAGATGGATACTTTTACCACCAGAATTTTAAGATTCTACAAATCACGCTGATCTTTCTTCTGTTTAATCACATACCCACAGGACAAAAGAGAAACTTTGCAAATAAAATCAAAGGACCTCGAATATGCAACAATTTGTATTTAATTATTGGAAAGTGGGTCAGTGCGGAATAGCAGAGAAGCATCCGTGGTCCAGCTGATGTCACATAGCAAAGTGGAATGGGGACAGGGTTAGGGCTCTGCACAGCTCCCTCTGTCTCCATACAAACTTCCCAAATCACAATGACATCACATCCTTCAATACACATGATCTTTTTATTGTAGCATTTATTTTTAACGATATTTAATTTTTTAAACTGTTTTCTTTTATTGTAATTTGTCTTTTAAGAGATGGTGATTCCTCTAATTATATATTTATTTGTTTATATATTCATTCTACAAATATTAAGTGCTCACAAGTTATTGGTCAACACCATCTTGGGAGAAACAGTGATGGACACAGAGATGAAGTTCCTGCCTTTGTGGACCGTGGAATTGAGAGGGAAGTCAGAGATTAGAATAATGCCACACTAAGATCTGATTGGAAAAGTGCCAGTTGCCAAGAAGAGAAATCGTAAGAGCAGTGCTAACAGGGGGATTGTTCTGGAACGTTCACATGACATTATTTCAGCCCCTGAGTCCCTTCTCTCACATCTTTCTTGAGGCCACTCCATCTGCTCCACCAACATCCTTCCCTTGCAGTGATATGTGCATTTTAGTGTCTTTTTTCATTTTTATTTTTTCATATGTAATTACGGTAAAATACATGTAACAAAATTTTACCAACTGAACAATTTCTAAGGGTATGGTTTAGTAGTGCTAAGCATATTCACACTGTTGTGGAACAGATCTTTGGAACTTTTTCATTTTGCAAAACTGAAACTCCATACCCATTAAGTAGCTCCTCCCTCCCCTCCCCACAACCCCTAGTACCTAATGGTTCTACTTTGTGTCTCGGTGAACTCTAGGTAACTCATCTAAGTGAAGGTACATTGTATGTGTCTTTTTGTGACTGTCTTGTTTTACTTAGCATAAGGTCTTTAAAGTTTACTCCCTCTGTAGATGTCTCAGAACTTCTTTCCTCTTTCAGGTGGAATAAATTGTGTATATATACCACATTTTATTTATTCATTCATCATAGTCTTTTTTGGTATGGTCACACTCATGTACTCATTCATCATACTTTTTTTGTTCATTCATTCATCTCTTGGCTGTTGTGAATAATGCTGCTATGATTATGGGCAAACAAATATTTCCACAAGACCCTACTTTCAATTCTCTTGGGTATATAAGAAGTGGAATTGCTGGATCATATGGTAATTCTATTTTTAATTTAGAAGAATGTGTGTGTGTTTTGTACTCAGTTTCTGTTCTCACGGCAGCCACTCAATCTCTCACCAGTGGCCAATGCAGGTCCTATTGGAGCTATATGTTTCCTATGTTTTCCCCGTAGCAGGTATGTGTTAAACCCATGGTGCGCTTCTGTCTGTTCTTTTCCCCTAAGAAAATCTCTTTAAGGCAAATGTACATTATCTTTTGTGGTTCTTGATTTGTTGATCATAGATCCCTAATTATGGCAGATAAATGAATGAAAGATTGCCAGTGATAACTCAAATATCAAGGGGGATATAAGTTCTTTCTTTAAAGCTGAATGTAGAAAGCAGAAACAACAAAAAAGAATCAGTGCCATCAAACCTCAAAAGCCCTTGAGATGCCCACAATGCCCCCCTCAGTTCCTACAAGCTTCCCCTGTTCTCCAACCTGCTTTTAATTAGTTCTTCTTTCTCTCAAACTTTAGCATTCAAGATAGTGAAATAAAGCTATTTCTTATTCAATGCTATTGTTTTTCTGTGCTGTTTCATTACTAGTTTCGAAACATGCTGTTTTCTACTATTTTTCATTGCAAATGTGCAGAATTTCAATTACGTGAAGCTCTCTCCCAACCTTGGAATCCAATAATTTTATATTAGAGAGCAAATAGGCCTTTCGAGAGCTAACTTAAAAACTTAATCACAGTTGATAACATTTTTGTTTTCTCTATGGGGAAGTCTTTCTTGAGGCTTGAAGTGTAACCAAAAGACATTCAAATGAATGTTTACAATATAATTGTTTTGTAAGTAGGGCCATCCGGATTATAAACTCTCTTTTGATACTGAGCTGTTTTATGCAGGTTCATCTCTTCCCAAGTGCTTGTTAAGTGCCTTCCATGCAGGAGGTGTCCAGGGGATAGTTGCTGAAAGGTGGAGACGGAGAGTCCACATTCCGTCTGGGCGATTCACTTGGGGGTCTCCCAGCTTTCTTTGTCTTCCCCAGTGCAGCTGAAATCAGTTTCTACCTGCTTTCTCTTTTTGTAAGCTAGAAGTAGCTGATCCCCACAGGTATGAAAGTGCCAACCATATGGAAAGGTACAGAGGATAATATATCGTGCACCCACCATTTAGACTTAGCAGATAACACCTTATAGTATTTGCTTCTGACAGCTTTTTCCATAAGGATAGAAATGGTAAATTGAAAAGACTTCTGTAGACCAACTTGTTCCTTTTCCCTCACCAGAGATCACTAACTTCCTGAAGTTGATTTGTTTTATTCACATTCATAATTTTATATTTTATTACATATATACCCATAAATTATATAGTTATAGTTTTGTACATTAAAAGAGATATTAATAGTAAAATGTTGTATTTTTTTATGGACTTAATTGTCCCCTCCCCCAAAGTCCTATGTTGAAGCTGAAACTTCCATGTGGCTATGTTGGAAGTAGGGCCTTGAAGGAGATAATTAAGGGTAAATGAAGTCATAGGGTGGCACCCTACTCCAGTTCTACTGGTGTCCTTATAAGAGAGGAGATTGGTAAAACAGATCCCAGGGGTACACAGAGAAGAGGCCACCGAGGACAGGGAAGGTGCCTGTCTATGAGATGAGCAGAGAGGCCTCAGAGGAAAACACCTGCTGACACCTTGTCCTGGACTTGTAGTTTCCAGAATTGTGAGAAAATAGATTTTTTGTTGTTTAAGCCACCCAGTCTCTGGTATTTTGTTATGGCAGCCCTGGAAATCTAATATACTAGTTAACTTTGAAGTTCAAATAAGCAACAAAGAATTTTGTTGGGATGTACTTATACTGAAAAACAGTATTTGTTGTTTATCTGCACTTCACATTTAGCTGGTATCCTATACATTATCTAGCACCCACATTTCTTGGTGTTCATCTCCTGCACTGCTTTGGGACACTGACTGGGTTTCAGTATAGTGTTCTGCACATAGACATCACAGGTCTGAAAGCTGGGAGTTGCCTTAAAAGCCATCCAGAAGAGTAATTGTTAATGGTTTTCCAGTTTCCACAGGTTTATCATACAATCCCATTCATTGATAGTAATAATTAATGGTACCTCACCTAAGGACTGATAGTGATAATTAATGGTACCTCAAATGAGGGCATGGGAGTATCAAATGAGAATCTGAAAGTGGGGGTGGATGTGTTGTGTGTGTGTGTGTGTGTGTGAGAGAGAGAGAGAGAGAGAGAGAGAGAGAGAGAGAGAGAGAGAGAGAAGGAAAGAGAGAGATAAAGAGAGAAGGAAAGAGAGAGAGAAGAAGAAGAAGAACAAGAAGGAGGAGGAGGAGGAGAGGAGGAGGAGGAGGAGGAAGAGGAGGAGGAGGAGGAAGAGGAGGAGGAGGAGGAAGAGGAGGAGGAGGAGGAGGAGGAGAGAACTAGAAGGCATATACATTTTGAAAAATTCTCCAGATGGTTTTGATTCATCTTCCAATGTCCGGGTACTCCAGCCTGGATCGTCTTGGAGATTAAGGATGACTTTCCTAAGGAGGTGCTGTTTGAACTAAAATCTGGGGCTTGGCTAAGAGTTAACTATGTGAAGAACAATAGGATTGATTGAGTTCAGGGCTATGGAGTCAGCCTTCCCACAGGCCTCTAGGTGGAAGAGGAAGGGTGTGTGTGGGACACATGGAGAGCAGCAGGGTGAAAGGAAGAGAGATGGGTACCTGGCTCAAGAGACAGGCAGAGTCCCCATTCCATAGGCCTAATACGCAATGTGGAGAGGTTTGGATGTCATCCTAATCACAAGAGGAAGTCATCGAATAATCTGAATCAGAAGAGGGATATGAATTGATTCTTCATTTTCTAATAATCAGATTTGGCTCCAGATTTGCGGGAATATCATTTATGTAGTGTTTGCTCAGCCAGAATATAATGCCAGATTGCATTATGGAGTGACAGTGGAGACTCAGAAAGATGGATCCAAAAGGTCCTCCGTAGGAACAGTAGTCAGGACTTCATGCTTTGGTGATGAAAGAGAGGTATGAATAAAAGGAATATCTTAGTTCTCTGGCTTATATGGCTGGAGGGTAGTGGTCCCAGTCATTGAGATAGGGAACCTTGGGGCCAGATGTATGTGAAATTAGTTTGGACATAATTTTTATGAAGTGTTTTAAAGACCTCTGAATGAAGATATGATAGCCTTTGAAGGTCTCAGTGGGATGTTTGCAGGAGGCATTGGATTGAAGTTTGGGATTGATCATCTAAGCTATGGGCATGAATAAGTTGCTTACGCACAGAGTATAGGGTGAACAGAGACCAGACACAAGGAATTCTGAATAGGAATTCTCTGGAGAAATGCTTTAACTCAAAGTCGAATGACTTTGATGGAAGAAATTAGAGTCATGTGACAGATTTTGGGGAGACTGAGCAGGCAGGGCCTGAGGTGTCTTCATAAGCCACTGTGGGCTGGAAGCTGCCTTCTGGATTCTACAAATACAGAAGCTATTCCATTCCTTCACAGAGGGTAGGCAGAGACACTTCAGAGAGTTACATTTATGACTTTGTGAGACTAGTTAAGCAGCGTGAAGTTTTCTCTGTTCTCTGTTTATGAGAAAGAGGAAAGTAAGAGAAAAAAAGGCAGATATTAAGAATTTGTTTTGGTAAAGAAACTTTCAGAAGGCCTCCAGGCACCAGAGTAGACTCAGCACCATCTCTCTCCTATACTTTCTTCATTGGCTTCTGCAGACCGGAGGGTGAGCACCAAGCATTGTCATAGTGCTGACCTTTATTCAAGGTCTTGTGTATCGGACTTGTGTTGCTTCTATGGAATGTCTATGATGTGTCAATCACCTTTGTGTTACTGTAACAAATACCCGAGATAAAGGTTCCACCACCTTCCTACAGTACCAAGCTGGGGACTGAACTTTTAACACATAGGCCTTTGCAGGACACTTACCCAAACCATAGCATTTGGTATGGATTTTTTTTTTTGTTTGTTTTTGCCTTTGTTTCACAAAAATAAAAGGGAAGCTTAGAGAGGTTAAGTAATTTGATAATGTCACTTAGCCAGTAAGCAACAGGCTCAGATTTGAATGTCTGACTCCCAGATAGTGCCACTTGCTATTCATTATACTACTTTTCTTTAGTGTTCATAATAAAAAAGAGCCAAAAACCAAGGGTTCCATCCTGTTATTTAGAATCCACTTTGGGATGTAGGGAAGTGAACTCAGATGTTTTGGAAAACTCAGGGGACAGACAGTGTTGTTAGGAACTGGCTTTTCTTTAACTGGGAAATTCAATTAACTAGAACACTCTATTCCCCATATGCTCCTATTAATTGCTGTTGCACTGAGTCACGGGGAAAGTGAGGGAATTGTTCCGGGAGAAGAGAATGAACAATGTAGTGTGATGGCCCCATGAATGTTGATGGTTAATATCCCCTGATTATATGGCTAAGATTGGGACTGATTCTTTGTGCTTGAAGTTATTATTGACTTTGAATCCAGATCAAATGCCTTACATGAGCTCTTCACATCAGAGTAATGGTGTTAGGGATGATGACTACGCCTCCTGGTGATTTGGGAGATGTTTTTGGTCATACTGGGCTGGTCAAATTTCTCATTTATTTCTCTTTTGGGTTGTAAGTCAATGGCTATTTAGTTTACCTTACATTATGTTGAAGAAATCTTTAGGTAATTATGACCTCTTTGTTTAAATAATTGCCTTCTCAAAAAAGGAAAGAAAGAAGGAAAAAAGTTCCAACACTGCTGAGCCGATTCTGCAACTGCACATTTTATGCTCTTTGGGTTGTTTTATAATGAGACTTTCCCTGGAAAAGAACAGTGGGAACAAAATCACTGCAAGGACATGCCCAGCGAAGAAGCCCAGTATGTGTTACCAAATCTGGAGATGCTCTAAGATGTAAGTTATCCAGCAGAGGGAAAGAGACACCTGTTGCTCTACCAGGTTAAACCTTTTGTCTTGAGGACAAAAGTGCCACCTAGTCAGACCACCTCTAATAGCTGATGTTACTCACCCACTTGCTATATGCTTGGCTCTGGACTAAGTACATTTATGGTCACCTCTTCCCTTTACATCTTCATAATAACCCTCTTGGATAGGCACTGTGTTGGATACCTCAAATCCTCTGGGCCCCACATCATGTTTCAGCTTCTGTTGCAGTGACTAGTTTCAGTCAACTTTGTGTAAATGCACCTAGAGGGACCCTCTGCTCGGCTGAAGTTGTTTACTTCTCATTTTCTGCCCTGTAGAGGAGTAAATGGTCCTGGAACAACTTGTGGCCAGTAAGAAAGGGAGCCAATGAATAAAGGCTTCTTTCTTTCATTCCCCAAGAAAACTCTTCTGAGATTTATTTTATAAATACCAATCACCTATAACCCTGGCAGCTTGATAGTGTCCTTCCTGGTTCCATTCCCTGTCCCTTAAGTCTGCTTCTTGGGATCATTTCCCAGATGAACACTTTGCAGGACAGACTTTATCTTAAGCTCTGCTCTGGGCTGTGGGACAGTAGTAGGAAATGCAGGCTAGACCGGTGTGACAGAGTCCCCTCTCCAAAATGAACACCCTTTGTTATGGTTTAGATATGAAGTGTCCCCTAATGACTCAGGTGTTGAAGACTTGGTTCTCAATGCAGCAATGTTCAGAGGTGGAGCTTTTGGAGAGTGATAGATCATGAGGGTTCTAACTTTATCCATGGATTAATCCTTTGATGGGTTCATAATTTAACGAATTTGATGCATTATTGGGATGTGGTGGAAGCATTAGGAGGTGGGGCCTGGTAGGGAGAAGTATGTTGCTGGGGTGTGTCTTAGAAGGTTATATCTTGCTCCTTGTCTTTCTGCTTCCTGGCTGCTACAAGGTAAGCAGCTTTCCTCTGTTACACCTTTCTGCCTTATCTCTGGTCCAAAGCAGTGGAGTCAACTGAATATGGATGGAAAACTCTGAACAGTTTCCCCCTTTAAATTGTTTTTCTCAGGTCTTTTGTGACAGTGATAAAAAGCTGACTTTACGTAACCTCGTTTATTGCTGCCACTGCAGGTCCCACTGGAGACTCCCCACTGCCTGGTTCCCAACAGGGAGGAGACATGGTGACTTATTTGCAGTGCATCCCGCAATGTTGGCCTTTATCCAAATGTTGCAGCAGCTAGCGTCATGGGGTGGGGCTGTGCAGAGTGACGGATTCACTAACAAGTCAAAGATTTGTATTAAACACCATCCTTGAGCTTCCTGTCCCAGTTCCAGTCCCGTGGTTCTATTATAGGTGGCTGTGTTAGATTGTAGCCCTGAATGGTTACCATAAAATCATGTTCTGATGTCCTCCACCTTTTCTTTTATTCCCACTATGGAAATTTTGGACAGATGCCTGGGTGGAGAGATTTTGAGAGTTGAGTGTACCAGGTCTGTGTTTTTATCTACATGGTCCTCAAAGTGAGCTTCAGGCTTTAGTCTGCTCTTCTTAGCTTAGTAGTTGGTTTCCCCACATCACAGATTAGGAATCTAAGGCTTGGAGAAGTTATGTAAAGAACTTGCTGAAAGTTGGGTACTAAGTGACGGAGCCAGTATCCCTCACCCTGGAACCTGTGTCAGAATCACTATGTAATACTGCTTTCTAGATGGCTTTCCTTGGTGTGTGTGTGTGTGTGTGTGTGTGTGTGTGTGTGTGTGTGTGTTGTGAGTCCTACTTCCAGGAATAAGAGTAGAAGGCAGTTGGGCTGAGACATGTCAGAAGGCAGCCTATCTCTGGAGATCCATGGATTCCTACTCTGAGAACTTTTTGAAGTCCCCTGTCCCTTCTACTTGTCTGTTGCAGACTAGAAATTGAGTGGAAATCCTTATCAGGAGAAAGGCATGTGCACTTGTCTTCAGGGACATGAGAGAGGAAGTACTTCCTTGGAGGCTGCAAGGATTGTGGGATAAGATGGAGAGGAAAATGGATGGGGTTGGCCTTGAAGTAGAGGGAGGAAGGCAGGGGAGGGTGTGGGACTGCATCTTCAAGGAACAGAGAACCTATAACTCTGGGCCTAAGCAGGAGCCCAGGCCACGGTTGGAATAACACCAGGGTGGGGCAGGCTGGCTTCATAAGTGTTGCCCCAGGCCTCATGCTTAGAAGGGCCCTGTGCTTGATTCCATGCTTTGGTGTTAGAGTCTTGAAATTCTTAATGATTTTTAATAAGGGACCCTACATTTTAATTTTGTACCAGACCTTACAAATTATATAGTTGGTACTGAGGCTGGATTGGATTTTCCTAACATCCTATTTACTCTGCTGTACGCACTGGTGATTCCTACTGGTGGGATCTCTAAAGTACAGATAGGGACTCTGTTTCATCAGTGGTCTGAAGCTAAAGGAGTTCTTGATGCAAATGCAAACTCTCTGTTATGGTTTGGATCTTAAATATCCCCCAAGAGCTAATGTGTTGAAGGATTGGTCCCCAGTGCAGCTGATCTCATGAATGCATCCACTTATGGATTCATTGCTTAATGGATTTTCAGGGAGATTTTTTTTTTTTAAATTTAATACAGGCAAGCTCTCTTTCTGCTTCCCAGTCTCTATAAAGTGAGCAGCTTTGCTCTTCCATGCCCTCCCCACCATGATGCTCTGCCTTACTACAGACCCAAAGTGATAGGGACAAGAAACCATGAATGGAAACTTCTAGAATCATGAGAGAAAATAAATCTTTCCTCCTTTTAAGTTGTTCACCTCTGGTATTTTGTCACAATAATGAAAAGTTGACTAATACTTTCTTTAAGTGGGGAGAGCTAAACTTTTTTAAAAGACTGAATGTAGCAATCTTTCTTATGAGGTCTTAATGCGTATATGGGGAAATTTCTAAACCATATCTAAAACTCAAGGTTGACAAAATGTTTTTTGGGGGGTAGGGGACATACAGTGTCGATTCAGGAAAACCATCTGGGTGCAAGGACTAAATGTAAGATTTGTATATTTTGAAATGTGAATTTCCCTGCTTTTCTGATCTCCCTTTAAGCCCACATAATTTAGATTAATTCTAAATGAATCTCTCCAAACTTCTTTCATTCAGATCCCTGGTTATTTTTTTGCATAATGGAGATAATTGAGAACTCTGAAGGGTTAAAGTGAAGGTTAAAAGATCCGATGTATGGGAAACACCAGTGGTATGCTGAACAGGGGCCAAGTCCTCAGCCAATGCTTATTTCCTTTCTCTGTTACAACATCAAATGTGCTTTGAGCTCCAAACGAATGGAAAGGTTCATGTATTTTTCAGGGTAATTTGGACAACACCTACTACTTAGGGGCAAAGAGGTTTCCAGTATGAATTACCAGGTCTGGCACTTCACATGATAATCCTGGTTTATTTAACACCTCCTTTGTGATCTTAAAGGCACAGCTTCGAATTTCAACTTTGTTCCTGCTGAGCAAGAGGTTTTCTAGGTTGTAAAATTCCTGGAGAGGCTCTGCAAAATTCCTGTAGAATCTGCAGTGTTACTTTTGTTACTTTCAAAAGATTCAATTACTTTAATTTAACCTACATGAGTACTGAGTTAAGGAAACCTATTCTGGAAATCCCTCTGTGTTATATTGGATATTACACTGAGGACTCTCAGAATGTGTGTGCATGTGTGTACACACATGGGTCAATTTTACTCTTATTATTTAGTCTAATATGCTATTATTTAGATGTTGCCAAAGGAAAAGAAAATAAATATAATAGATTGCATGTTTTTTCACAAGCCTATATTCTCTCTCTCTCTCTCTCTCTCTCTCTCTCTCTCTCTCTCTCTCTCTCTCTCTTTTGTTTTTGGTGGTACTGGGGATTTAAACCAGGGGTGCTCTACTACCGAGCCATAACCCCCAGCCCTTTTTCACTTGTTTTATTTTGATACAGGGTCTCACTAAGTTGCTGAGTCTGGCCTTGAACTTGTGATCCTCCTGTTTGAGCCTCCTAAGTGACTGGGATTATAGGTGTGAGTCAACGTGCCCAGCTTAAAAGCTTATATTCTTATAGGCATATTCTACTGTATTTCCTTTGGTATTTATAGTTTTCTCTGGCAGTAATAATTTATTATTAAACATCTAGATTATAACAAAACGGCTTCACTCTAATCAGCCTCAGTGGGTAGATGGAGGGAGAATTTTTGACTTATAAATTTTTCAGAGTTAAGCTTTAAAGTTTATCTAATTTCTCAGATAACACCAGGTTAGGATTTATGTTATAAGGATTTCAGATAAAAACCAAATCCAAACAGAGCAAAAAAGAAATTGTTCCAGTTTTCAAGTTTTTATTTTTACTTTACAAATTGTGCAGTAATCCATATCTTTTTTTTTGTCAGAGTAATAAAATGTACAAACTAGTAAAAAAGAAAAAAAATACTTCTAGTTTTTGCCTCATATGCTTGATATAGGTAATATTTTTGCCCATGTCGATTTTACTATAGACTGTTTTTATATCTTCTTTTTAATACCCACCAATATATCATTAACACAATTTCTTGTCAATTACTCTGTGTGTTTTCTTACAATACAATCATGACATTCATGTTAGCCTTAATTCTATATGGCTTTTTTTTTGGTGTTGCTGGGGATTGAACTTAGGGCCTTGTACATTCAAGGCAGGCACTGAGCTATATCCCTAGCCCTTCATATGATTGTTTATACCTACAATGGTTTGACTTGTGACATTTTTTTTTGACTTTTTGATGGTGTGAAAATGACATGAATTCAGTGGAAAGTGTCATTAGGATTTTGAAATTTGGCTTTTCCCTGAGCTAGTGATGTGCAGTATGACCCTCCCTCCAACGCTGGGCCATGGCAGTGAACCACAGCAGCGACCCAGGCTCTGCAGTATATTGTGCTGCTGAGCTGTGGTATTTGGCAGGCTAGGTTGGAATGCGTTTTTGATTTTTAATACTTTCAATTGAATATGGGTTCATCAGGTTATAATCTCACCAGAGTCGATAAGTATCTATAGCTGATAGACAGATGACTGTCACCTACCTCTTTTTCCTGGAGAGACAGGCCACTGGTAATCTATGGATAAGTTACCTTAAGGTCAAATGACCACTTCAGTTTAATCAGAATTATTTGAGGAAGAGGATGGACTGTAGGCAGAAAAGATCACCTTGATCTTTTTGATCACATGATCACATCTGCAAAGGCCCATACCCTAACCCATACCTTGTAGAGGGATATTAACTTTTTGCTTACCACATGTAGGAAATAATAACCCCCTATCCCCCTTTTGTCTTTAACTTTTTTTGTTTAATTAAATATATCATTAATTATAATATATAAATTGTCAACAGTTCCTTAATGATGATTATAAATATTCTATTTTGATAAAATAAATATAAAATTTCTCCATGATCTGCAATTGTTGTCCTTTATGAGTCTGAAAACAAATGCTCCTTTCATAGACATAAGAAAAGTTGTTTCCAAATTGATATGGATCCACATATTCACAATTAGAACATATGAATAACTGTATACATCCTGATGTGTAAATCCTTGAGAAAACATACAAAACATTCACTTTTAAATTGCAAAGTTCATGTATTTGCAAATTTGTTAAGGTAAGCAATATAAAATTGCTAGTTCAACCATCAAAGAACAATTCCATATTGTTGAACCTAAAGTATACTTCTTTTTTAAAAAAAAATTATTCATTTATTTTAATTAGGTATATATGACAGCAAGCAGGATGCAGTTTGATTCATTGTACACAATTGCAGCACACCTTTACATCACTATGGTTATACACAATGTAGCATCACACCATATGTGCAGTCATACATACCTAGAGTAATGTCCATCTGTCTTTAACTTTTTAATAGTGTTTAGTTGCATGCTCTTTCTCCTCCCTTTTTGGGATTTAAATGACACAGATGTTAGACTTCTGTTTAATAGTACTACAGGTTCTTGAGGTTCTTGTTGCTCATTCTTTTTCAGATTATTTTCTCTGTCATTCAGATTGCATAATTTCTGTATTTCTATTTTCAGGTACACATTCTTTATTTGATTATGTCCATTCTCCTGCTGAAGTCATCCATTGAGTTTTTTATTTTGGTTATTATATTCTTCAGTCTTAAATTTTCCATTTGGTTCTTTAGATCTTCCATTTAAAAATTTGTTTCAAGCATATTTGAAAATTTTCATCAAAGTATTTTTATGATTATTGCTTTAACATCCCTGTCAGATAATTCCAACAATTGTTTCATCTTGATGTTCATGTCTTCATTATTTTCATAGGTCTTTCTCCTAAGGCAACAAATTATGACTGGTTTGGCAGCTTAAAATAACAGAAATTTATTAAACATCATCATTAAACAAAATACATGTATGAAGATTTGAATTTGGTGCCAACATACCTTATATACAAACAGAGATATGAAAAAATGTGGTATATATGTGTATTAAGAATTGTAATGCAAAAAAAGAGTACATGTATAATGGCATAAATTGATGTGAATATACTTTATATACAGAGATACAAAAAATTGTGTTGTATATGTGCAATAAGGATTGTAATGCATTCCACTGTTATCATGTATTAAAAAAAATAACAGAATTTTTTCCCCTCACCATTCTGGAGGCAAGAATCTGAAATCAAGTTGACGGCAAGGCCATGTTCCCTCTGAAGGCTCAGGAAAGAATCTTCCTATCTCTTTCAATGACTTCAGTCATTCCTTGGCTTTTTGCTGCATAATTAAAATCTCTGTTATATTCAGGTGACTTTCTCCTTTGTTTATGTGCTTTCTTCTATCCCTTTAAGAATACTCATCATTGGAATTGGGGCCCACCAGGGTAATTCAGAATGATCTCATCTCAAGATCCTTAATCACATCTGCAAAGGCCCATTTTCAAATAAGGTCACATTCATAAGGTCTAGACATTAGGACATTGACATATCTCTTGGGGAGAGGGGGCACAACATTAAACCTAGAACAGTATCTGATGATTTTCTTTTCTTATTCAAGTTGAGATCTTCCTTGTTCTTGGTATGATGAGGGATTTTCAACTAAAATCTAGATCTTTTGTATATTATTTTACCATGTATATGTTTTAAGTGTATTCCCAAGGATTCATGTGTTAGAAGTTTGGTCCTCATGGTGGTAATAAGAGGGGGACATTGCCTCCTCATTTTCATGTGTAGTCATGGTCCAATTTACCTCTGGCCTTTGTTGGCACCCAGGGAGAGAGGCTCCTGGTTACTATTGGGTGAGGTGAGAGTTCCATGTCTCCACTAGGCCTCTCTGTTCTGCTTTGGCGGGGAGGGGAAGAGGTGCATGGTCATTGCTCCCTCCATGACCTCCAGTGGTATTGTGGGGAACAGCTCATTTTAGCTCACTTTCCATTAGGCCTCCTCTGATGTGACTGCAACACGTGGGCCTCGATTCCATCAGATCAGGATGGAGTCTAGCCTCTGCTCTGACATTGTGGGCAGGGATGGGGTTTTCTGTGGTGTTTGACGTGAGCATCGAGTGTTTGTCTTCCTGCCTCTTTTCCAGGTCCATTGACTGAGGAGAAAGTTTTGGTTTGGGCTCTTCTGTTTGCACTTATGATGTTTCTGGATTTCTGGATTCACCACCTTCTAGTCTGGGATTCACGAGGCAAAGCCAAACAGAACACAAAATCTAGGGACCTCAGGGTCCTCAGGTGCCTTGCCAGGCTGCTTGCTTTTCTCCATTTTCAGGGTCTTCTTGTTTTATATAATGCCCCAGAGTTTATAGCTATACTTTATGAGAGGAATAAGGAAACTAGTTTTCTATATGATATCATGTGCATTGACTTTCCTTTGGAGTATCTCTTCTTCTTTCTCCTCCCCCTCCTCCTTTTCCTCTTCTTCCATCTTTTTCTTCTTATTGTTATTTCACTTTTGGTGTTATGCTCCCCTTCTAGATTTCATTTTTTAAAAATGCTTTCACAGTTTCACCTTTTAGACTTCAATCTTTAAGCAAGTGTTTATCACAGTATGGCCCAGAGACCCTAGTTTCTGGGGTCCACCTGATGTTATTGAATTAGAATCTCTGGGAGTCTCTCTTTTTGCAAGCTCTCCAGATTATTAAGTATATGCCCAAATTGGAGATCCATGTTTATCCATTCAAAAAAACTTTTGATTTAAGTTATTAGGCAGGCCTCTTACCTATTTTTTCCCTAAGTGGTTAGACAATTGACTTAAAATCATTTATTAAATTATTCTCTTTTCTTCACTGATTCAAAATGCCGCCATGATAAAATATTAAATTTATACATAAATATAAATATTTGGATCTGTTTCCAGATGTTCCATTCTGCTTCATTGATCTGTCTGACCATGCTGGCGCCAGTAACTTACTCTTTTTAATTGCTGTAACTCTAGTCTGTGTAGACATCTGAATGTTGCCCTGCACCAGTCTCTAAAAGCCTCATAGGAAACCATCTGCCAGGAGAGAATTAGATGACTCATATGTGAAGATGCTTTGTAAATTGCAAACCTCTCTGGCCTCTCAACCCACCCCTGACACCAGCACTTCCTCAAACACTGATCTCATCCTGTCCCTTCCTGACTCCAGAGCCTTACTCATAAGATGGAACCCATTCTCCTGGCATTCAAAGCCTTCCCACCCTAACCTGGTCTCCGTCTACCTTTGCAAAATGACCTCGCTTGCCTTAAATCAAGTCATCTTCCTTAATTACCCACTATCTGGCTTCCTGCCACATTTCTTACATTTGTTTTTCTTATTCTTCCTGCCTTGAGGTGCATTCCTTAAAATTGCTTACCATCCTCCAAGGCCAAACTCCTCCCAGAAAGCTTTTAATCTGAACTTTTCATTTTCCTCCCCTCCCCTTGTGCTCACAATGCTCACTTTACACTTAGCGTACATTGGTCTCCCACAGCTCTCCTAGGATGCAGTTACTTTTATTATTTATGCTGTCTAGAGTGTATATCTCATTTTACTGGACGGGGCTGGACTATTCTTACATACAGAGGCTTTGTCTCCCTTCTTCTTTTGTATGCAATTGTGTTTCTCCTAGTAAAGGATGTTATACACAGTAAACATCCACTGGGTACATATTGACTGGCTTAAATAAAGGAAGGGTAATGTTAGATCTCAGTGAACCTCCATGCTTGATTTCTGTTGCTTGGATCAATCAGAGGATTGGTCACTATCTCATCTACTTTTTGGTATGTATAGGGTTCAGAGCAGTTAGAGGTAAGCCCTGTGTTATGAGACAACTACTTTATATTAATTTGCTAGACACTGATCCCATGGGACATAATGGTCCCATGCAGAGATAAGTCAACCTAGAAATTTCTTTAGATTTTTGCAAAAATCTCTTTGTGATTCAGAATGATCTCTGTTGGACAGAAAAGTTTTAGAGATGCTCTGGTTGTCTGCCCTGATCATTCCCTCTGAGGGAATTTACCTACATTTAGCCCTGATGCTTCAGCAGCCCTAGCTTTGACCACTTGATCCAGTTCCTCCCTGGCCACATCTGGTTGGGCCAATCAAAGGGTGCACAGTGATGAGCTGAACCAATCAGTTCTGGCTCTGGCAATTAAGAAACCCAGAAGCCGGTTGCCAGTTGGACCTGGGTTCTGCAGCTGAAAGTTCCTACAAGCAGAATAAGGTCAGAGAGCCTGTGTTGACCAAGAGAAACTCAAGCACTGCGGAGGCAGAGAGAGAGGAACCTGAGAGAGAGCATGAATGACGCAGGGGGATGCAAGAATGTCTCTTCCTGGAGCTATGTTGATTCCAGAAATACTCTCTATTCAAACTCTCTTGAGCTACCCTCAAGTCCCCTAGCCTGGGTCTTCTCTATTTCTGTCCTTGACTGTTCACGAGATCATTTCAGCTTAAGAATAAATTTGGCTTCTTGACCAAACTGGAGAGAATGGGGGCATCTCTGCTCCTTTCAACCAAATTAGCCTGGATGAAGTAAATGGTGGTTGGGCAAATGCTTATCAGATGTTTTTCTGTTTGGAGAATGTACATCGAATTGTAGTATGAGTCACAAAAGTCACAATAGCCAGATGTACTTTTTAAGAATATTGCTCTCAAGATTTTAAGCTTTTAAAACTTTTTTTTTCCATGAAAAATTTCAAACATACAGAAAAGTACAAAGAATAGTAGAATCCACCCATCAATCTACCACCCAGATTTAAGTTCCTAACATTTTACTATATTGGCTTCATCTCTCTTTCTTTACAGATTTTATATTTCCCCTAAGATTTCATCATGCATCTCTAAAAGAAGATTTTTTTCCCTATATAACCACAATGTCATTGTTACATATAATAACTGGCTATTTTCTTAGTATTGTTAATATCCTGCCCATATTGAAATAATGCCAAATTTACAGATATTTCTTTTCAAGCCAAGATACAAAGATGACACTGCCTTGGATTGTTAAAGTTATGTTCTTCAGGTCTCTCTTATTCTAAAACAGTATTTTCTTCTTGCTTTTTTTTTTTAAATTTTTTTAAATGAATTTAGGCCAGGTGTCTAATAGAATATGCCACAAATTCTAGATTCGTCTGATGGTATAGTTTGTCTTGTTTCTCCCATCTCTGTGGTTTCTATTCAGTGCAAGTTAGATTAAAGCATGTTAGACATTTTTTTTTAAGGTCTCTAACATTAGACATTTTGGGTGCTAGTAGCTTGCAAATGGCCTGCTTTGAGGAATGGCAGGGGACATGTGATGGCTGGCTTACTGTCCTGATATTTTTGTGCCACATTGGTTACTCTGTCCAAGACAGTGACTTAGGCCTCTCCATTGTAAAGGAAGATGGCCTGTCTTGTGATTAGCAAATAAGCTCTGAGTACTATATCTAGTTTTCCATTAACCTTTTACCCAATGATTTTCTAGAATGGATGAACTTTCTCACCAACTGATATTTTCTAACAACAGAGTGGTTATAGGGGAAAGAAGGGGACATGAGGTCTCCTTTGCGGGATGTTACTTCTGCATGTTACTATTATTATGGATATGCTTATTATTATTTGTGGCAGCCTAACTATCCCAAAATACAGTGACTTTAAATAACAATTATTTTATTCCCTTGGTTTCTGAGGGTCAGGGATTTGGAAAGGGCATGGATGCGCGCTCCTAACTTGGAGTCACTCATTTGGTTGTTGTCACATGGCACCGAAGCTAGAATATAGGACGCTAGACTATTGGAGGCTGGCCAAGAGTTTCTCTCTTTGTGTCATCTCAGGGCCTCTCTGCGCACGGGTGGTAGGACTTGTTTACATGGCGGCTGCTCTGATCCGAATGTTTGTGCCCTTCTCCCCCATTTGTTTTGTTGACATCCTAAACTCTCAAGGTGAGGGAATTAGGAGGTGGGGACTTCGGGAGGTGATTAGGTCATGACAGTGGAGCCTTCACAAGTGGGGTCAGTGGTCTTAAAAGAGGAAGCCTCAGAGAGCTTGCCCTAGAGTTTCCACTATGTGGGACACGATGAAAAGGCACCATATCTGAATCAGAAAGGGGGCCCTCCCCACATTCTGAATCTGTGGGTGCCTGGATCTTGGGCTTCCTGCCTTCGGTTCTGTGAGAAACGAATTCCTATTGTTTACAAGCCACTCTGTTCATGGAACTTGGTTTACAGCAGCTTGGATGGTCTCAGGCCCAGAGTTCCTGCATTTTCCCAGTGAGCCAGGTGCAAATGCCATTGCCCTTTGGGACCTTGCTTTGTAAGTCATGTAACATCATTAGCATGGTGCTCTGTTGGTGGGCCAGTCACAAAAGCTGCCCCACATTCAAAGGGAAAGTTTTATGTCCCACTTCTCAGTGGTGGCGGTGTAAAACATTTGTGGACGTGTTTTAAAATAAGGTAATATTATTTTTATGTAGTAAACCTATATATATATATTACTTTTTACTGATAGTTGCCTTTTTACAGAAAAGGATCTGATTAGTTGGTCAATGAGAAAATAAGCGGAACAATTAAAAATAAGCTGGAAGTGAGAAACCACAAAAGGACCAAAGAAACAGATGTGCCAGACACCTAGGTGGATTGTACTTCCTTTTATTAAGCACCATCTTCACTTCCTGGTAGCAAAGTGTGCACAACTTTGATGTCGGTAGCTCCTGTCTTTGGATAAGAGGAAGATTACAAGTTTATTTAGAGAGTCATTTTGTTTTTCCCCTGGATGCTGAATTTTAAACTTTTGGAGTGGATGACCTTTCATCAGGGCCGCTGAGAAATAGATTTGTTAATGTCTGGCTTTGGTTGTTCAGAAAGAAATGCTCTTTAAGCCAACACTCGCAACATCATTTCTCCATGAAAATAGAGATAGAAAGACCAATATCACCTTTTAACTCATTTCGGCGAGGGGAACTAAACTGTGACGTGTGCATGTTGTCTTCTGCAGGTCTAATCCTTAAATTTATGTGGTCTGGTTTAGGGAACCAGACCATGATTTAGGGAACAGCAATGATTTTTCAACTCTGGCTGCACATTAAAATCACAGGGTACCTCTTACAAACCTCATGCCTGGGTGTTTCTCAGACTAATTAAATAAAATCTCTGGCAGTAGTATGTGGGTATCAGTTTTCCTCCTCCCTCTCTTCTTTTCTTCCATCTTTCTCTCTATGCCATTCCTATGTGTAATCAGAGTCAGGTATTGTATTGTCTTTGTGCAGGGCCTGGTACACCTCTTCTGAAAAGTGCTGTATAATAGACATTTCCATTTTTGTGGCCATACTATTTCTGTTGAGACTGGTTGATATTGCCGTGGCAGAAGAACAACAGTCATATACAATATGTTGATGAGTGATCATGGCTGTGTTCCCATAAAACTTTATTTACAAAAGCAGGCACAGTTGGATTGAGCCTGTGGCCCCCTTTGCTGGAAATATACCCCTGATTTAGGGAACCAGTTAGTTTACAGTTCTCTTCAATAGCTGCATACTCCAGAAGCCCAGATGTGCAGCTGAGAAGAAAGGGAACACTTTTATGATTATTGTGGCTGATATGGGCATTTTGAATGACAATTTAAATTGTTATTTATTGTCTCTTTTTAAAAAGAAGTAGGTTAACTCACAAGCTTATGTATTGGTTCACATAGGTACCCCCAACTTTTTAGCTCTTCTCCCTTGCAAGCTTCTGTCTTGACCACACAAGGTTAGGAGTGGCCTTAGGTATCTTTTCCTTTCCCTCCCCTCTAGAAGGGCTGTACTTGCCTGACTTTGTTAAAGCAGGTACCAGGAGGCCAGGTACAGAGTTCAGGCCTGGAAGTCCCTATCTAGAAGTCATCTCACTGTTCCTCTGTGCCTCCCTGACTCTGCATTTTCAAAGCCAACTCCCACTTTGCAACTTCTTTGAGCACCAACGTGTTCACTGACCTAATTCTCTTTTCCATTACTGCCATGGATCCTGGACCTTGGCCTGGCCTTGATTTGTTTGCTAATCACTTTAAATGATTTGAAGTGGGACAATGCATTGTTGTGCATCTTCCACCTGGCCTTTAATAACAGTCACCTGTCATTTTCCCTGTCAGCAATGTTCCCTCCAGACCCAAATACAAAGCTCCCTCAGTTCTTTAAAACTCCTAAACTTCTGCTTGTTAAGGCTGGACAATCTTCTCCTACCCCCAACCCTTTCCCAAATTCTCCTCCCTTGGGCTCAGTAGAGCTATCTTCTTCTGGCCCTGTTCACAGGCCTCTCTCTAGTCTCTTAGCATGTGTGTGTGTGTGTGTGTGTGTGTGTGTGTGTGTGTGTGTGTTGCTGGGGACGGAACCCAAGGCCTTGTGCATGTGAGGCAAGCACTGTACCAACTGAGCTCTAGCCCCCGCCCCCTTAGCATTTTTTCAAAGAGAATCCACATTGTGTTACTGTCAGTGCTGGCTTAGTCTGGGCTGGTTTCCATCTGTGTAATCTTTTGCGTAATCTCATCTGCTCTCACAATTGTGAATTCCAAAAATACACAGCTTTTTTTGTTTCTGCCTGGTAATATTGCATCTACCCACTAGCTAAAATTGTCCATTTAAAATTCTTGTCATATGTCAAAGAATTTAGCAAAGACTAACTTATTTGTATTCTGAATGCATTTATTAAATAACAGACTGAATTAATCAGCCTTCTTTGCCCTTATGACTTTCTTCTCTAAATTATTTTATGTGGATTAGTTTGTAGTTGTATGAGGTATAAAAATTATTAAATGAAAAAGTATGGAAATTTGGGAGATCTTGATTATTTTTGGTCTTAATTACTGAGTTCAGTGTCTACACGGTTTGATTCTGAAATGATTCCTATAAGGCAAACATCATAATCCTTGTATTTAAACAAAAAGACTAACTAAAACAAAACAAATATAATTTCTTACCTGTTAAGCCAGCTTAATTATTAAAATAACTGTTTTCTGTCTTGGTAATATTTTGGCAACACTGGTAGCAGTGTAAATTGAAATACCTTTTATAGGAAGCCATTTGGCAACATTCAAGGGAATGTTTTTACAATATAGGCACAAGGTGTATCATACAGTGTTTGAATATACTAAAAATGTACTTAAAAGAAAAATAAGGTGTTTGGATGCACAGATAGGGAGGCATGATGTCAGACATTGTAGAATTGGCCTGCTTCAAAGACTGAATTTAAATTTTCTGTGTGTTTGGAGGTGGGACTTTGTGAACATTAAAAGAAGGACCTTTGAATTTAACTTTGAGATTTTTACTAGATATGTACTTTAGATTAGAAGACTCTTTTTCTGAATGTTCTGGTTATTACATCTTTCCACCCAAACCTTCTACTGGAGAAGAGCAAGAAGGGAGAGGCAAAGCTATGTAACCAGCAGGGCTGAGGGTCTCTGTGGTCAGGGTAGCTGGTCACTGATCTGTCAGTAAATTTTTCCTATAAGAGAAGGGGGAAACCTAAAGACTGCCCATGGTGAAGGCATCTAAAGCCTGGTGAGCCACCTCCAGGCCTGCCCCTGCCTAGCTGGCCTCAGGGCTCTACATAGAGCCACGTATTTGCTACACTTGATCTTTTCTGGCATTAACCAAGTCAAACCTGGTCTGGAGATTGGAATGTTTCCGCAGTCAGGTGCCAGTGTTTTACCTGGGAACAGACAAAAAACACCAGGCTTGGCGCAGCCTTTTGGGAGCTGCTCTGAGTTCATTGAGTTTTGTGAGTTGACTGAATTTTGCACACATTAGAAGCAGGAAAAAACTCTGCACACTTTGTCTCTGACAAAGAAACTAGTCTCTAGATATGAGGCTGTGAAACAAGGGTTTCTTTGAGTTGCCACCAAAACTGTGATTCAATTGACTATTACAGTGAAACAAAATGATCCCCAAATAAAGGCTTAAAATAACAATGATGTATGACTTTGACATTCAGGGCATGGGTAGCTGTGGTCCTTCTGCTCTGCACGTTGTTGACTGGGCTGTTCAAGAAGCTAGTAGCTTAGCTGGGGTTGAGCATCTAGGATGGCCATTCATGCTCCAGGACTTTTCTCCAATGAGCTCCAGCAATTCTGTGGTCTAGTCTGAACTTTGAGAGTAGAAAAACAGAAGCTGTCAGGTCTTTTAGGCCTGGCCTGGAACTGTCACAGAGCTGACATTTTTATTGGACAAAATAAGTCACAAGATCAACTCAGATTCAAGGGCAGAGGATGTGGCTGCCAGCTCTCAATGGGGGTGAGGATAGTCTCTTGGAGAGTTCCAAGAAGTGATAGAATTTTGCTTTTCTTCTAAGAACATATCTTAAATTATGCATATCCTATTAATCACTAAAGAGTTAATGTTATCTAAGTAAATGAAACGATGAACATAAAGCATTTTTAAAAATGGCCAACCAACCACAAGAAATTGAGTTCTGTCTTGAAGGAAAATAATTGGAATGTTGCTAGAAAATGTTAAAATTTTGGGGTCCTTATTTAACATATGAGGAAACTGAGGCTCCTATAAATACTTAACTTCATTATTTCTAAAGTTTTACCTCATTAAGTCTTTGTTTACCACTTTGATATAGAAAGGACTAGAAATACCTCATTACTCCAAACTGACTATTTTCTCTCAATCTTCTGATCATGTGCAGAAATGATCTGAGGCTCGTAGTTGTTCCTGAAGAAAATCTAACTCATTGATTTTCTTTTTCATAACCAAGAGTTATGCCATAACCCAGCGCCTTTGACATTATTGACATTTTGGACTGTATGATTCCTTGTTGTGGGAGCTTATACTGTGAGTTGTAGGATATTTAGCAGTATCCCTGTCCTCAGCCTACTAGATGTTTGTAGTAGCCCCAATCCCTACGCAATTATGATGTCCACAGATGTCACCAGACATTGCCAAATATTCCCATTGACACCCACTGCCATAATCAAAGACAATAACATGGCTCTGATTGTAGTTCCCGAACTATCTACAAATAAGAACTATTTTCTAAGACAAAACCAGGATATAAGTCTGATCAAGTATTCTTTCCACCCCAATATAGGTTCAAAAAATTTTTTTTAGTTACAAATTAAATGTATAAAGTTAATATCACATTTAGTTACATGCACCCTACAGATAAATCTTAACAAAAACCATCACTTCCATTCTAATTGTTTCAGAAAATTGAAAGCATTATGGTTCATAGGATTTTTCTTTCAAACATCAACTCGTGACAGTTGGCCAATGTCAGTTATCTTTTCACCTTGCTTGCCCTGGATGGACCCGACTGGACAGGTGATGTTAAGTAACGGCATGTTCATAAAACACAAAACACAGCAGAGACTTGGCAGGATGTCTGGTTGATTTGAAACAAGTAGACCAGAACATATTCAGTATGAAAACACTTCCTGATTCAAGTATTATTCAGACTGACTTTCTACACTAATCAAATTGTTTAAAGTATTCATTTCACTTGGTATTGTGTCAAACCAGCTGAAATGTCTGATAAATTATTCTTTTCTAGTTGTTTATGAACTCCAAGTGTATGTATTACAAAACCAAATTTGATCTGACAGTTTCCATCTCTCTTTCCCATGTGAATGATAATGTGGATGGAACTATAGAAGCAACACTAACAATGAAATTAAATAATTTCAGGGTTTCTTGCTTAAGAAATCTAGGTAGTACCAGAAAGTGCCTGGAGTGGCAAAGCCGAGTGTACCCAAATGGTTCATGTGAGTCTCAATTGTTCAATAATGGTTAAAAGCCAGTCAACTCATATTTATTTCTCCTTCCATTTCGTAAGCAGACCTGCAAACACCTTGCAAATAAATCTCCATAGCTTCCTCATATATAAACATGTGCTTAAATTCATTCCTTTACTTGCATTTCTGACCCAACATAAATACCTGCAATATCCCAATATGCTTGTTCTAATCATTTGGAAAGCTGTCTGATGGTTTTCCCTCTGGCATTTTGAGTAACTACTAGCTAAAGATGCTAAATAACTCTCAGGTCTGTGCAAGTTAATATGTCTGCTTAGCTCCTAATAAAATACAGCTGAAATCACAACTAGAAGATATTACCTGTCATCTGACATGAACTTGACTGTGATAGTGAAATGTTGCCTGTCTCATCCTTAAATTTTGGAGAGCCATGTTGCATAATTTTGGCAGTCTGGTTTCCCTTAACTTTTTAAAAAAACTATATATGATTTTAAAATTGTTTTGCCCAGTAATGTGAAATAAAGACTTGGTATGGTGGAAGTGAATTTGGTGACATAAGTACACTTAAGTATTTATCATTTTGATAACTTGCCTTCCCTCCAGTTCTCTCCCTCCCTTCCTTCCCACCCCTACTGTGAGATTTGATGCCGAGCATCTGTCTTGCTCTTCCTAACTCTGCCCCACATCTGGTTTTGAATTACCTTTAATTATACCCTCAAGGAGCCCAATTTTCTCTGCAGAAGAATTGTCCTACAGAGTTCCATAGTTCCATAAAGATTGAGCCCATTAATTTCTCTGTTGATTTTAATTTCTCCTGAGTATAAGATTTTTGGCAAAAGTGTAAAATTTTACTGAGAGACCAAAAAGATGAAGAAACAGCATTCCAGATCAGAAATAATTTAAATAAAGAGACATTGTGAACAGTAAGGACATTTGGTTCTCTAAGCAGAATGTTATTAGCACAGCTACATAAGATAGTACAAAACTCAGGTTCCAAAAGAAATTTAATAAGAAGGTCCTTTTGATTCACTTTCTATTAGACTTTTCTGGAAGGAAGATGGGTTCGATATAGGGACTCCCTACCTTTGTTTCCCTGAGGACTGTTTTCAATTCAGGGTCACAAAGTTAAGATGTTTTAGAGAAATGAATTGCTGATCCATTTTGGATGGCTTGTAAAGATGGAAAAGGTTTCTTCTTTGAAACCACCTCCAGTTCCAGCCTTGTATGACTGCCTAATATTTTCACTCCAAATGGCCAATGAAAGACTGACATTGTTTAAGATTAATAGACTCAAAGGAATGTCTTACCCCAGTGTGCTGCATAGGGTAAGTATTGAATAAATATCAAATATCAACCTAGCATTGAGCTTGAATTGCTTGGTGAGATCACTTTAGGGTGCTAACTACACTGCTACATTGTTCTTTTCACATTTAAGATTGGGGGTGTTTTAATATCACAAGATATTACATTGTAGGGAATCCTTGACATCTAGAGGGTCCTGTCTGCAGATCCATGTGTTCAGTTTCATGTATTCAGGCATTAAATAATAATTAAATAAGGCACCCAGGACACTAAGTAGTATGAGACTTGGGAAGAGTGAATGGGAGGGCTGTAGGATATTTCCTCAATTTATGAAAGAATTCTCCCATCTTACAGAGCATGAATTTTCAATAGGGGAAATACTGTCCCTAAGAAAGTTAAAATTGGTTCTTAGGGGATTCAAAATTTAAATACTATAATAGTCTTCCCTGATCATCCCACCAGAAAACTCAATGCTACCTGACAAAATCATATCCTTTAGTACTTACTTTTTCTCCTTGGGAAGAAATTTATTATAAAGTTAAAATTATTTATTATTTAACTTTAATTCATTATGTTTTTTTTCTCCTTAGGGAGACAATAATAGGAAAAAAAAAAGTGCTAAGAAACCTTGTTCTAGAGAATGCATCTCTTTTGTGGCTCCAACAACTACCCATGTTAAACAGATGTGTATTCTTTTATTATCTTCCTCAGGTAAAGCAAATACTTTAAAAAAATGTTCTCCATGGTAGCTTTCTTAAGAATTATTGGAAAATAATTGGGAAAGGATCTGGGGACTTGGATGCTGGGGACAGACAACTAAACATAGCATCTGCCTCAACTCTTCTCCTACCACCTTGCCCTAATTCCCACCATGTAACCCCAAGTCTTCTTTCTCAGGGGCAGCTTTCTCCAAATGGACAACAAGGGTAGGACTTTGGAAAAGTCAACAAGTCTTAATTTGGACCAACTGTAACTACACACACACACCACACACACACACACACACACACACACACACACACACACGTGCTTGACATTGGAAAAAATATGCCAAGAACTTCAGTAATCCTTTGGGGTCCAACATAACCTCATCTAACTCCATATAAGTATCTACTCCTGCCTGGTCCCCCATACCCAATGAAGGCTAAGTTGACTTATTGGAGTTATTCAGCAAGAAACTGAAGCCTTTGGATTTTATCTCCTCTTTATAAAAAAATTCACAAGAATGTTGGCCAAAATAGACCTAGTGACTTACCCATGATTACACAGCAAATAGTAGGGTCAGAATAATTCCTTCTTTAATAGCACATATCAGGAGGCTAGTTCTTGAGGGCAGAATCTGTGCGTATTGCTTACCTTCATGTTTCCACACCCATCGATATTTGTTAAATAGAGAGATTTCTTTGAGCCTGGGGCTATCAGGTCACCAACACAATGCATGAAAAATGTAGGGCCATTTATCTGCCTCATAGTTCCTTTTACATTCCTAGCTCCCTCCCCCAGTTTAAGAGGTGAACACCATAGCTGTGACAATGTCTTTAAGCACAAAGCTTACTTCTCGGGGGTCTGCCATGGAGTTCAAGGAGAGGTTATCTTCCAGGTTATTCTGCATTTCAAACTTATTAAGTGTGGTTGGTATTCAAAGACAAGGCTTTCTCACTATTAAAGTCTCTTGGATCAGGAACCTTAAATTGTGCACAGAGCTCAAAAACACTCTCATTTTGCTTTCAACAAAGTTTACACACAAATGTCCTTGCTTTGCTCTGAATGTTTGTGTGCCTCCCAAATTCATACACTGAAACAGACCCCAAGGTGATGGCATTAAGAGGTGAGGCTTTGGAGCTGACTAGGTCATAGGGCAGAGACCTGTGGGAACCCACTTGCTCCTTCTGCTCTTATGAGGATGTGATGAAAATCTGCCACAGGGAATAGGCTCTCACCAGGCACCGAACACCTTGATCCTGAACTTCCCAGCCTCCAGAACAGGAAGAAATTAATGTTTGTTGCTTCTAAGGCACCAGTTTCTAGTAATTTTGCTATATCAGCCTGATTGAACTGAGGCAGTACTAAATAAGAAAATGCATGTATTCCAGAAGACAGGAAATGCCCAACGAAACTGAATTTACTTCTTTTGAAATCAACCATTTACTTTGAGAAAGGAGAAAGATATCATCATACATCATATATAGGCATACAAAGGGACAAAGCATGGTTCATTGTGACTGCAGCATGGGGTCCAGGATGCTTAGATACCAAACTTTGAAAGGTCCTGGAAGCTGAGGGCATCGGGAGAGCTGTGCTCATTCTGGAGTCTTACTGAAATTGTTTTCCTCATTCCCTTGAAACTAGGAAGGACATGCAACCCATGATAGCAGCCCCCAAGACGAAGCCTTGAATGCAGTGTAGTATATTTAGGAAGTGATCTCAGAAAACAAAAGTGAGGAAATGAGGAAGTGGGGCAGGGATCGGGGAGAGCTTTGGGCAACCAATGCTCAATCCTCTTGAAGACCCTGTGAAATCAAGTGGATCATGCCCCAGAATTTCGATGTCAGAGGAAAGGGATATGGAGGCCTGGATTCCAAGGATCATCCTGCAGTTGTTAAAGGCTGCCCCAGCAGCATGAGCAGTCTTGTATTTCTGGATTGCACCTGTACATTGAAACAAGCTCTCTCGTGTTGGAGGAAACTCTTGGGAAAAGGAAGAGAGTGAAGCAGGTGTTCAAAGTTGGACGCTACGAGCCTGTAGAGAAATACCCTGTGTTCCAGGGGGTCCAAGTGGCTAGGGAGATGGGACAGAGCTTCACCCACCTTCCTGAACTCATCCCATATGAGATAGCACATCCCCTAGCCTGGTCTATAGAACATGAGCAAAAGCCATGGGTCACTTCTGGTGAAGCTTAAAGAGATAGTTTATGATTTATATATTCTTTCCCCTTGTCTTGGCCACATTAGTGATCAAATGATGGAGGCTCCCTCCACATGTCCTGGAGTGAGAAGATGTGGAGCAGAACTAGCAGCTGATTCACAGAGGACAGATGTACACAGAAGTGAGTAATAAACCTATTTCTTAAAAGCACGGAATAATAATAGTTCTTAAATAACTAATAATAGTTCTTAAACTATTATTAGTGTATCTAAGAACAATTATTAGTGTATCATAAAGTAGCCTAATCTGCTAAATACATATCAGTTCCAAAATTGATTTGTCATATGATGGTTAATTATGGCAACATACCACAAAACCCAGTAGTAAGACAAGATAGAAGTAGATTTCATTTTAGTTGATGATGGGCAATGCAGACTGGCTGGGCATTACTCTGGCAACTCATCTGGAGATCCAGCTTTCTTTTATCTTATTTCTCTGCCAACTCTAGATCAAGTGTCAGTGTTAGCAACCTTGTTTGTAAAGGGCAAAATAGTAAGTAGTTTAGGTGCATGGGCTATGGGGTCTTTTGGGTATAACTGCTTCAGCTTCAGAGTTGGAGAGCAAATGCAGTCATACACAATATCTAAATGAATGTGTGTGACTATGTTTCAAGAAAACTTTGCAAACACAGACAGCAGGTCAGATTTGGCTCATTTGTTCATTCCAGTTTATATTTTAAATGTCACTCGTGCTTATTTTGGTAGCACAAATACTAAAACTACAATAATCCAGAGGTTAGTATAGTTCCTATTGAAGGGCAATACAAACCATTTAGGAAAACCATTGGTTTTTGAAGCAATCATGCATTGAGCTACTTACAGGTACCATCTGGGGCAAATGGTGGATTTCCAGGCAAATCCAAACAAGGAATAGCTAGCTCTTGGGTGGTCACTGGGTTCAAGGGTCTGAGCTGAATTCTTAGGCTGTGAAATTTGACTTTAAGCATAAGCTAAAGAGGCTCTGGGGAAATGACTTTCTCTAAATAGATTCACAGAGTGAGGTGATAAACAGAATGCCAATTCACTCCTTCGAAACACAGATGTAGCTGTCGGTAGACAGGATATTTGTAGTTTTTAATAAGGGTGTTCTCCCCCAGTAGTCAAGAAACATGGGAAGATGCTCATAATTAGAAGTGAATACTGAGAACTTGGAATCAGAACTGGAAAGAGAGTTGGATGTTTTAGTAACCAGCGATAGCCAGATGTGTTGATTTACACCACGGGAACCATCTGTCATACAGATCTGATGGTGGCACCTCTTTCTTGGATTGAATCTCTTGGGTACTCCTCTTTCTACCCCCCCATCCACCCTTGTGTGATAAACAAAACTTCAGCTTGGTAGCCACTTTGTCTAAGGTAATGATGCAAATCTGTGTTCTGGTCCATTATCTGACATCTTTTTTAGGTTTGTAAGTAGGTCTTCATTTTCTCTCCATGTGCTAGCAACAAATTATTTCAACTATTTTACTGCAAAGTAAAACATAAAAAGGCTAAGCATACAAATAATAGGGCATAGGTCAATGTGTAGCATTTAGAGGGAAAAGGTATTTTCAAGTTCAAAAGCAGTAGAAAAATTGTTTAAAGGAAAACAACATTAGAATTGATTACTATTAGTCAAATCTAACAAGTATAAAATAGATTATTATTTAAAAATAAAAACTCCATACCAGCAAAATACATAACATTAAAATGCATTCTCAAATCAGAAAACACATTTAGAAAAGGTGACAAAGAAACACATTACAAAATCCTAATATGGTCTGAATATATTAATAGCACAAGTAAGAAAATGGCAAGACTTTCTATGGATGATTGTAGAAAGGAGATGTGCTGGCGATTCATGAATGCAAGGTGTTAATTGTTAACAAACACGTAAGAATGTTCAGCTTACAGAAAAGAGGACAGCAAAGGCAAATGGGTGGCCTCTGTTGCAGAGACAAGCATGCTCACCAAATGTTCATGTCCTTCTTGGTATTTTCAAGTCTTCTTTGCAGGTAGCCTGGATCATGTGACTAGTTTTGGTTAGTGGACTAGGAGAGCAGATGTGACGTATGTGGCACCTGAGCCAAGACAATTAAAAACTCTCTCTGCTTGCTTGCAGCAATCTTGGAAACTATATGCTCCAGATGCTGTAGCTACAATATGGAGGATTTCTGTGAGTGGGAGATGTTTTATTATGTTAATTCATTAATATTGGGTAATAAGCTTGGTGTGTTCTAGAAACAGAGAGAGAGACAATCATTTTGGGATCTGGTAGACTGGGAAGAAAGTGGCAGGAGAGGGAGTGGTTGGAGAGGGAGGCAGAAGCTGTTGGCTGGAGAGGGCCAGTAGACAATGGTGAAGAATTTAAATTTTATTTTTAATGCATTGAAAAGTACTGTATCAAGAATATGCCTCAAGAATCTAAAGATTGTCTTTACTCTTTGGTCTAGAAATATGTGGCGTCTGTTTTAAAGACTCTAAAGAAAAAAAAAAGAATTATATGTAACAGTTCTTATTCCTAAACCATAATAGCAAGAAGTTGAACAATCTTAAATGTTTGAAAATATAGGAAATACTAGTGGCTTAATACTATTATTAACTAAGTAAATCTTTCCCTTAAGGACTTAAAGACATTGTTATGCTGCAGAATGCTGCATTCACAGTATCAGCAAAACCCAAGAAATAAGTAAAAGAGAATGCAGAGGGTCTTTCATGAAGGATGGAAAGAATGACCTGAATAATGGAGGAAATACCAAGTTCCTGTATGCAAGGACTTAATTGTCATTTTACCTCCGACCAGCTGTCAATCAATACAATTCCAATTAAAGTCCCTGGAGAATTTTAATTGAGCTTCACAAACTTGATCCTAAAATTTACAGAGAGGGAAAAAAATGTGTGAAAAAACTAACAACAGTTTTTAAAAAGAAAGATATGGGTTCCCACACAGCTGTGGACATTGGGTTAATGGAAAGAGTAGGAAGCCAGAGTAGGCAGTTCCAGGTTTACTTAAAACTTTAGTTTTACTAGAATTTCTAAGCAGCAGCAGGAAAAAAAAAAAAAGATACAGTAAATGGGACTGGCACAACTGGATATTCATTCACATAAAAACATTCCATGTGGATTGAAGAACTTCACCTCTTATAAAAGTAGTAGAAGAAAATTTAGGTGCAAAACGTGACCATGAATTCCTTAAAAAGCTGATTACCATGTTACCTAGGAATTCTATTCCTAGTTTTATACTTTAAAAAACTGAAAAGAGGGACTCAAATTGATACTTCTCTATCAATTTCCACAGTGGCATTATTCACAATAGCCAAAAGGTGAAACAACCTAAATGCCCATTAGCAGATAAACAAATGAACAAAATGTGGTATACACATACACTGGAACATTATATAACCTCAAAAAGGAATTAATTCTGATATCTGGCTATACTCTGGATGAACCTTAAAGATATTGTACTAAAGGAAATAGCCCAGTCATAAAAGGACAAATATTGTATCACTCTGCTTACATGAGGGACCTAAAATAGGCAAATTCACAGATGTAGAAAATAGAAGTGGTTACCAGCAGTGGGGGAGGAAGAGATGGGAGTTGGTGTTTAATGGGTACAGAGTTCCAGTCTGAGATGGTGAAAACATTCTAGAAATGGATGGTGGTGATAGTTGTACAACCTGGGAACATGCTTAATGCCATGAATTGTGGGATGTACAAATAGTTAAAATGGCAAATTTTATATTTTATACATTATACCACAAAAAAACTATAAAAAAATAAAGGAAGTACACTACAAAAAGAGAAAGGCAACTCTGAGGGTTGGGGGACTGTGTCAGACGTGAGCTGACACAGTCAGCTCACGTCTGACACAGTATAGGGAGGACTGAGGGGCAGATGCTCCTAGATCATCTGTTTCATAGTATAGGGAGGACTGAGGGGCAGATGTTTCATAGTATAGGGAGGACTGAGGGGCAGATGCTCCTAGATCATTGAGAATGAAGAGACGTAGAGACTGGATAGAAATGAAAACTAACCATATAAAAGTATAACCCAGAAATATTTTTTAAAAAGCTGAAAAAAGAAAAAGGTTTCAAAGAAGCAGTGGGCTTAAGTTTTTAAAAATTGAAAACAATGGAAAAGAGCAGATTTCCATTGAACACGACCAATGCAAGATTTGCAAACAAAGCATTACAAATTTCTTTTTAAATGAGGAGTTTAACTATTAGCCAATAAAAAAGATTCAGAGAATTGTTTTAGGCAAATTCATAACAGATCAGAAGAAATGTCTTGCAACTTCTTGCTCTTCTCAATGAAAATTAAATTACAATCATGAAATGTCACTTGCTCACAAAAAGACGCAGATGCAATTACTAAATGGAACAAAAACAATGAAATAAATAGCAAATAATAGTATCCACACAGACAAGTACATGCTGATAGAGAACCTTGGCATGATGGTTTGAAAAACAAGCTCAACAAAGATATTTTTGTGGCTCAGTATTGAGAGAGAGAGAGAGAGAGAGAGAGAGAGAGAGAGAGAGAGAGAGAGAGAGAGAGGGAGGGAGGGAGGGAGGGAGGGGGGGAAGGGAGAGAGAAAGGGAGAGGGAGAGAGAAAGAACTAAGTTCACTAGAAATAACTTCAGAGTTTAATGCTAGGATGGCTAAACATGTAAGATGGATAAGAAACTATAAAACAAATTATCACTATCTAGGATGGAAAACTCAATATGTAATTATTAATTTAACAGGTAGTTAAGTGGGACAAAATGTCATGCATAAAAATTTAAGAGGTCTGTAGTACTCAGTTCAACCTGTGGCAGAGGTAAAGTGTTACAACTTAACATTTACTGTACATATTATTGAATAAGAAGGCAAAAACAAAGAGGTCAAAATGAGCTTTTCATTCCTTTTACAACCGTTGTAAAGAATATACTTTAAAATGTAATTGAAGAACTAAAAGATTCTCCTTTCTATATTAGGTATTAATTTAAAAGATGGAAAAGGGCAGCCTAGGACCATCACACAATATGGTTGGTAAAGGAAAAGGTAGGCATACTAGACCTTGGGCTGAAATATCTAGAACTGTTCCTGTGCCAGGTACTGTGCATAGTTGGAATTTGTTACTATGAGACATGGCCTCAACTGTGCCAATTGTAATTATATTTTTGAAGAGTAATTCAGAGATTATGTCTGATAATCTCTGGAGCAATGTAAATTGGCATATTTCGAAGAAATTCATATCAAATTTGATCTTGCAACCACTCTCAGATAACATGGCTGGGAAATGTTGTGAAAGCAATTAGATTTAATTTAGATAGGATACAAGGTGCATTAGAAGAGTTAAGCAGAGCAGCAGAAGATTCTCAAATTGAGTGATTATGGACTTTGGCAGAAAAAAGAAATTAATATTAAATTTGATATAACTGAGGTTTGCAGAGGTTACAAGAAATACAAAGGGATCTAAGTTTAGCTATTCACTTTTAAAAGTATTAAAATTTTTTTAAAACCCCGACAAAATAGTTTTTCTAAATCAAACTGACACAAGAAATATGTAATAAAATGATATTGTAATAAATATATAAGGAAACTAAACCAAGAAAGCAAAAACATTTAATAACTGCAAAGGATAAGATTCATGTGTCATTTTTGAAATTAACTTCTATAGAGACTTTCTTGAGCACTTTAGATAAGATATTCACAAACGAAGATGGATTTGAAAATATTAAGTAATATAATATTATAATGTAATAATACTTTTGGTTTTCTTAATAGCATTTCATTTTTTAAAAAAATTTAAAGTAGAACTTCAGAAATACAGGCTAAATGTAGATATTGCTTTAAAAGATGTTGAAGGGGTTGGGGTTGTGGCTCAGTGGTGGAGCGCTTGCCTGGCAGGTGTGAGGCGCTGGGTTCTATCCTCACCCACATAAAAATACATAAATAAATAAAATGAAGGTATCGTGTCCATTTACAAACTAAAAATATATTTTAAAAAAAGATGTTGAAAATCCCAAGTAAATTTGATGCTCTTTTTCTTGCTTTTGAAGAGGATTGGACTATGCCACCCCAAATATACTGCTTTGGATAAAAGATTCTTTTGAGCTGAGGAAGTTAAGAAACAACAAATGTAGAGAGAGCTCTTTGCCCTTTGTTTTCCTTCAAAGCAGGACAAATTCCCTTCATGTAGGTGTTTCTCCTGCTCCGTTATCACTGGGGACAGAGACTTGATACCAAGATGGATCCACACAAATAAATCTTACAAAAAACAGTCTCTTTCTTCCATTAGTTTCCCCATAGGTCTTCCTTTCCATGATTTACCACCCCCAGAAGAACAAGCCTCTTTTGACTTGTCACTTCTCCATAGTTCGTGGCCCTTTGTTCGAATGACATATAAGCTCCCTGAGCTTAACCACATCTTTGATTCTTCATTTCTTTTCTGTGAAGTCCTTCATGCCTGCAAAAATTAAGATATTAGCATCAAATCAAATTTGTATATATCTTCTTCCATTAATCTGTTTTTTGTCATCCTAACTCACAAACCTGCTGAGTCACAGACCCTAAAAGGAAAGAGGGGAATTTGCCCTCCTCTATCCTTGTTATTTCTTAATGTTTCTATCAGGAATTAAGTGATTATATCTCAGCTCCAAGTGTGCTCTTTAGCATTTGGCTTTGGGATGCTAGATCTGGGGCTCTTTACACGATCTCTATGCTTTTCCAATTGCTTCTAGAGTGGTCTAGGCTGTTGGGGAATGTTAGTGGGACACCGAGAGGCAGGAGGAAAAGGAAAGCACCTGCTCCATCCTGGATTTTTGTTGTTGTTGTTGTTGTTGTTGTTGAGCTTCTTATGAGAGTCACCTCAGGCAGCAGTAGTTCCATCTGGCAGAAGCCACTTTGTAGATTTCCAGCACTAGTAAAGCAACCTCATAATGCCTGGTGTCTGACACACCAACACTAGCTATTGCCACCACCCCTTTGGGGTCTGTGTCTTAGGTCCTTTGGTCTCTTCCTTTAAGTTCCTAAATTCATGAATTCTAATTTCTTCCTTTTATTCTCCAGACCTAGAGTTGGGAGCTGTTTCCTGTTCTCGATATCTTTATGATACCTTAGAGTTCTCTTAAATTTGTTTTTCATATTTTAAAATTCTAAGAATTAAAAAAAAATTGTGGTAAATATGAACTAATTTCTTTTCTTTTTTTCTTTTTTTGGTACTGGGAATTGAATTCAGGGGCACTTGACCACTGAGTCACATCCCCAGCCCTATTTTGTATTTTGTTTAGAGACAGGGTCTCTCTGAGTTGCTTAGCTCCTTGCTTTTGCTGAGGCTGGCTTTGAACTCGAAATCCTCTTGCCTCAACCTTCTGAGCTGCTGGGATTACAGGCATGCGCCACGGCACCTGGATCCACCTGAACCATTTTTAAGCATACAGTTCAGCAGTGCTTAAATACATTCAATTGGAAATCCTTCACCCATTAAATAACTACTCCCTATTAGTCCCTCACCCCAGTTCCTGGCAGCCACAATTCTACTTTCAGTCTCTGAATCTGACTAACATTGAAACCTTGTATATGAAGAATTATGGAATTATATTGACTTATTTCACTAAGCATGTCTTCAAGGGTGATCTTAGTCTATTTTTTGTTGCTGTAACTGAGTACAACAGACTGAGTCATTTATAAAGAATCAAGGTGTATTTGGTTCATGGCTCTAATGTCTGGGGATTTCAGGATTGATGGGCAGCTGTATTTGGTGAATCCTTCCTCTTCCTGTAAATTCTGCAGAGTTCCAAGGTGATGCAGTATATCACATGGCAAGCCAGATGTCTTAACTCGGGTCTCTCCTCCTTTTTCTTGTAAAACCGAGGTACTGTTGGATTAGCCTCCTTTTTCTTGTAAAACCGAGGTACTGTTGGATTAGGGCTCCATCCCCTGGCTTTATTCAACCTTAATCATCTCTCAAAGTCCCCACCTCCCAAAACCGTAGTCAGATTGTTTATGTTCTCAATGTCTCACAGTGAGAAGTATATTTCCACAGTTTTGGTGGGAAAATTCAAACCATTACAAAGTTTATCCAGATTGTAACGTGGGTGAGTAGTTCCTTCATTTCCAGGGATGAATGATATTCCATTGTATGCATAGACTGTATTTTGTTATACCTTCATTCATCAATGGATGCTTGGGTTGGAGTTCTTCTTTTTACCCTTTCTGTCGCTTGTGACAGTTCTTTCTTGTCAGCAGTTCTCCAAACTCATTTCAGTGTTAAAATAAATTTTATGATTTCTGCCTCCTGATTAGATTCTGACTGATATGATTGTCAGTAATTTGGAAAAAGAAAAGTCTTTTGTATTTAACCAGGGGTGCGGGAAGTGTGTTTTCTGCCCTCAGAGGACAGGGGGAGTTGGAATTGCTCCCTCCCTGCTTCACAAGTTGCAGGATGTCATGAGGATCTTCAGAGTCTGAGGACCCACGTCATGGAGCTGTCTGCATGGACTGATCAAGAAGACTACAGTCACTAATATGCCATTATGTAAAAACCTGAGTGTGTCACCAATGTGATTCTGCAATTTGGATTTGGGGTAAAAATGGGAGTTCATAACCCAATTGAGTCAAATGTATGAAAGATGATATATCATGAGCTTTGTAATGTTTTGAACAACCAATAAAAAAAAAAAAGAAGACTAAAATGGGAATGATGCTCTCCCTGTTCGTTTTTTTTTTCCCCTGCTGTACTCCTTGTACTCTTCCTGGGATATTAGCAAATCTGTTGTCTCTCTGCTTCCAACCCTGGCACCAGCAGTCCTTCCCAGACAGACTGGCCACTGCTTAGCCCTGTTGTCCTAAAAACAGTTTTAAAATTAATTGTGCCATGTCTCTTCTTGCTCTTGGAATCTGTGGACTTGAGCTGGTGTTGCTTCTAGAAAGATTCTGGTTTCTCGTTCCTTTCTCTTGGCCTGTGTCTTGGATATGTACATCTTTGCCAATCTGCTTATGCTCTCCGCTTTGTAGGACTTCTCTAATCACCTGATGCCATGCCCTTTGATTTTATAATACTATATGTGTTCATTTTTTAAAAAAAAAAGAATAAAAAATTTCTACCGTTGGAAGGAATTTTAAATTAGAGTGAAGATATTCTTAGTTCATTATTTTAATCCAATCTTCTACAGCTTAAAATAATTTTCCACCAAAGTTTCTATAAATGAGTTTTAGTTTTATAATCAGAAAGAAAAAAAAATCCTGAATTCCCCCAAAGATTATGTTATTTTTCTGTGTAAACAATTCCTCAGGGACCTAAACTTTTAGATACTTCAGAAGGAAATATATCTGTAATAATTCATGAAATCTCCAGAGGCGACATGTTGCAACTTAATTTCTTGTATCGTGTTTCATTCATTTCATAATTACATGGGGATAAATAATGTATGAAAATGAAATAGCAATTATGATCATATCAGTGGAAATATTCTCAAAGTCATCTGAATGGATTCAAGGCTGACAAGAATTTATTGTACATCATAATTTTTTTTTTTACTTATCTATGTATCTTTTAACAATTGGGCTCAGATTCTCCAGGGAATTTCAGGGGACAAAAGTTGAAAACAACAAACAACAAACCCTGACAGTGAATGAGACATTTGCAAATGCCTGTATCTATTGTGTGGAGGCATGTTCCTCAAGCACAGGGCTTGTAGGCAGATGGTGCTCATGACTTTGACAAAGCCCACTGCATGCCTACTGCATGTCAGGTGCACTAGTCCTGGGGGTGATAGATCAACAATACAGACATGGCCCTTTCTCCCCAGGGAACTTCTACTCTAGTGGGGGTGCAGATGTGTAGACAATTCTCTTCTAATGTGCTAGATAACAGGATAAGGTTCATCCTGGGAGCTCAGAAAGACAGAGGGGATACTTCATTCAGTCTTGGGTATTAGGGAATTGCTGGGAGCCAATCGTGAACTGTGCGTGAACTAAAAATGATGTGGAAGCCATTAGGCAGGAAAGTCTGGTACTGGGAACCCACAGCAACAACCCTGCTAGCTTGAGTGACTTCCTACCCAGCTTCATCTAAGTTCAGCACTGCACTGGAGATGGGGTGTCGCCCTCGAGCCACACAGCCTCTTGGAGATGGGTGTGGCTTACCAAAATGCCAATCAACCTGTTTATTGCATGATCCCTGCCACACCAAGAAGTTAGACTCCTCCCACTGAAACTTCATCTCTGTCTTTGATGTACTTCCCCTTAAATAAAGAATCAGAGCCATGTTTTTTAGTTGTTCTTTTCCAGCTCCTATCAGGACTGGAAGCTCTGTCAGGCGCTTCTCTTTATCTAATTTCTGGCTCTGTCTCTATTTTTTGCTAATTATTTCAGACTTCCTATTTCTCAGATGGCTCACATCTCCTGAGCAGGAATCTACCTGGCAAGATGCTGGCCACCCCACAATAGAGTGTAATAGATTGTGACATGAAGAACCAGTAAAGAGAGGGATGAATGAGCATTGAAGGGCAATCTAAGGGGCCCCCTTTGCTCTAGGTTCCTGCATGGGCTGTACCTCTGCCTGGACTCCTGCAATAGGCAACCTGGGGGGTGCTGAAGCAGGCATGTTTGGAGGTGTCTGTTTTTCTTCTATGCTTTCTCTGGGACCTCCCCACACCCTCAGCCATGGCTGTGTTGTGTCACTTCCATCCTTTCTTCTTTTCTCCTTCTCTCCTTTCTTCACTCCATCACGCGTGATTGCAGCCAGGGAAAACCCTTGTTGCCCATACCATTGGCTATCAGCCAACCAGAGTGTGTGTCTCTCTTCTCTCTTCTCTAGAGAATTTCAATGCAGTGACTGCACTGAAGCACTGACTGTAGGATGAATGAATAAATGAATAAATGAATAAATGGCTTCAACTAGAGCCATGGATCTCAAGGTCAAGTGCATCTTTCCTTTATTCTACCATAAAAATTTTCTTTGTCAAGAATATTATCTCTTAAAATGATGTTAAGTCATTTTTTTATTATAGGCAGGAACCAAGCATTGACTCCTCCACCCAAATCAGGCACTATCAATATAGGCATGAATGTGCTTAAAAACAGGCCTTTGTGTTCAAATTTAGTATTCACTGATGGTTTGTTAGGTAATCTAAAATTAAAATAGCTTTATTTTTGGACAGGAATATATTCTTCTAAAATATACCATATTATTATAACATTGGACTATAATGTATACTTTTCAGTGGATTATAATATATGCTTTTTATTAATTTTATTTTACTTTTGGTGTTACTGGGTGTGAACCCAGAGGCATTCTACTGTAGAACTTCATCTGCAGTCCTTGTTTATTTTTAATTTGAGACAAGGTTTAAAACTAAGTTGCTGAAGGTCTTGCTAAATTGCTGAGGCTGGTCTTGAACTTGTGTTCCTTCTGCCTCACCCTCCAGAGTTGCTGGAGTTTCAGGTGTGCTCCATCATGCCAGGCAATATATACTTTTTAAATCAACTCTAATAGATACTTTTTATACTTGAAGGCAGGAAAGGAGTGACTCTCTTAATTTTGGTATCTATAGTGAAATGATCTTGTAGATTTATAGAGTTTAAAAAAACTCAAATGTTTATTGAGTGGTGAGGAAGTAGAATATAATAGTTAGCTGCCTAACAAACCATTGTGAAGCTCAGTGGCTTTAAGCCATCATTATTCATGGGTCTGGGGTTGATCAAGGGTGGTTGGATCTGAGCTGGGCTGAGCTGGGCTGGGCTGGGTTTGCTCTGCTCCAGGCTCTGAGCCTCTCCTAGGACTGTCAGGTTTGTCAAGGCATGGTCTGTTCACAGCGAGGACAGAGGTAGAGAGCAGGTGGACACAATAAAGGAGACCATGGTTCGGACCTGGCAAACTGCCACTTGTACCTCATTCTATTGAATGGAACAAGTGTTAAGTCCATTTCAAAGTCAAGAGCAAGGGAAGCACACCACCTCCTAGTGAAGGCTTCATAAGCCTTTATGAGCAGGCCTTGTACACAAGGAATGTATCAGAAGGGGCAATGATGCAATCCATATGGAAACTGTCTAGTTACCCAGCAAACTGTCCCCTCTTTCCCCGCATCCCATCTAGACCATACTTCTTTGCCCCTCAGGTAGTGATGTCTGGCTACCTGACCACGTCTTTGCCAAGGGGATTTGAAAAGAAATGAATTGGCCCAAAGAAATCTCTACCGGGAACTCTGTGTCATTTCTCTTTTCTTTGGTGTGATGCAGACAAACTCATAGAACTTGGAAAACGTGTATTGACAATTGTCTTTTCTTGGCCAAACTTCAGTTAGGCTTCTGAGCCTTCCCCTAGGCCCATCTGTATACTTCCTTGTGAAATTTGATTTTAGCAAAAAAAAAAAAAAAAAAAAAAATTCCTAAGTCAGTTTAGCAAAACAAAATCCCATTCATCCTATCAGATCATGTTCCTTGTCTTCAGTCATCCTTGAGATGATGTCTGATCATTCTAGCCTGCCTTCAGCAAGAATCCTATTAGGTAGGTTTGGATGGAAGCCCCCTTGCCCTTAACATTTCTTCTTAGTAATTTTCCATTCGCTGGCCTCCCCAACCTGCACTGCACCCACTTACCTATAAATTCCCACTTGTTCAAGTATCAAGCTCCACTTTCTCCCCACGGCAAGACTCGATTGCGGTGGTTCCTATTCCTATCACAATGGTTCTTATTAAAGTCTTCCTTATTGTGCTTTGATGAGCAAGGGTCACTGAGTGATTTTTTTTATATGCATTGAATATACTAGGAAGTAAAGATGAAGGAGAATCTATACAATTAGTAACTTCCATTTGGACTTTATTTGAGAAGGAAATAAATTTTTATTGTATTGGTACCATTACTCATTTTAGGGCTTGTTGATTATAGTAGCTAGACCTACTTTCAGTGATCCATGGGATAGGTGCAAAGAAAGGCCCCCAACAGCTCCATTATTCCTTGAGGCACTAGGAGACAAACTCCTCTAACACTAGGGGTTCTACTGTAATTCCAGCAGGGGCAGCTTCTCCATATTTGCCTGAATCAGAGAGGAGGAGAAACCTTGGTTATCCTGAAATAGGAGAGAGATTCTTCCTGCTCATCAGGGAAGAATATAAAATTTTAGTGCCATAATATTTTAGTAATCAAATCTGCAAACAGATGAAACTGTCTTTCAACATCAGTTAGGCCTTTGGTCAACCTATTCCCTCCTTGGTTCCTATTCCCTCCTATTCCTGTGGTGGGTACAAAGAAAGACAAATATTAGAAGGAGGATGTGGTGTGTGGTGTCTATGGGGCTCCAAGAGCTGAGGGTCACCAGGGTGTGCTCTTAGTGAAAGCCCTACTCAGACCAAGAGTCCTCTGAGCCTACAGTAAATACCCGTATGCTCTTACATACAGTTTTGAATGTCTCTTTTTATTTTAGAGTTTACTTTTAGGCATGCAATCCATTATGAGTTTTAAAACATTATCCATTTGGGTCTATCATCTTCAACAGTCATAAAAAAAGCTTTTTATTTTTTTTTATTTGGAACGATTTTTCCTCATAAAGAAGCATCCTGAATTTATAAGAGATAATAACATCCTACTCCATCCATCAAGCAAAAATTTCCCTCTAGCTTCTAGTCTTAGAAATTCTACTTGCCTCTAAGCTATTCTTTATATCTTTTTTTCCCCCTGCTTAGTAATAAGCAGAATATATTCATTACATCAACAAATCAGAGGGTAAACACTTGGAAGTTACCTCATTTTATGAGTTAGAGAAAAAGTCTAATCACCTTATTGACTGAATATTACCAATGCTTCCTTGGCCTGCGTTACATACAGGTGAAAAGGAGATTAGTACTGAGGGTAAAAATAGTTTCATCTTGAGCAGGATAGCCATTAGAAGTTTTATCTCCAGATCATATGGGTTATTATAATTTCCTTTCTGGACCTCTTTATCTAGGAATCCTCCCATTCTATTGGACTATTCCTTGCAATTAATAAGAATGCATAACATTTATTGAGCATTTACCAGGTCTCAGGTGTTTGACATACACTTGCTTATTTAATTATCAGAAAAAATTCTGATCCCCATTTTACAGGAAACAAAGGTGCAGCTGTTAAGAGATTGGGCTCTGGTTTGAACCCAGACAGCCTAACCCCAGAGGCTGAACCCTTCTCTGCTGTGCTACATGCAAAGAACTACTCCTACAGTTCTCAAGATTGATTTATCTTTTGCTGCACAGGGAAGATAAATGCTGTCAAGAATCTCTGATAACTTTGTCTTGGCTGATTTGATGGATTCAGCTAGATGAGATGGCACCTTTAAAGGCCTCTTCCCTTCTCCATGGAATAGGAGCTGTCGAATTAATTGTAAGAGTGAACACAAACTTTTCTAACTTCCTTATACGATTATGAACAACGAAAGCTAGATTTTTTATTATCCAACTGTACACAGCCTTAGAGGTCACAATAATTACTGTTAATATCCAGTGTTTTCAATCTATATTGCATGGAGACTCACTTAAAATGCTGCCTATATTATCACAATATACAATAGGTAAATAACCGTTGCCTGCCCACCTCACCCTGAGCTTTCCACAGCTTCATACAATCCATCAACTGATGAGTAATGTCTGGCACTGAAGGGGGATTTTGGTCTCCTCTAGAGTCATTGTTTCCTCTTGAGATTGTTGCCTGTATTCTGCCTTCCCTCAGATGTTTTGGAATATCAGTCCTAGCTATGTGCATGCATCCAGAGGCAGCAGACCACGAAAGAAAGAACACTGGATCCAGGGTCGGTCCCACTGGCTTCTAGAACCCATTCTCTCCAATGGCGGGAGTTTAATTAAGTTAGTTTATTGCTCTGAATGTCCATTTCTGTTTTCATACTGTGTGTGTGGGGGGGGAAACCATTTTGCTTTGACTTTCTTTGTGTGTGTGTGGGAACTTTCTCTGGGATGGGGGAGGACCAAGAGAAAGAAAATGTCTCCAAATCTTTAAAGACTAAAAAATACAAATGCCAGGGAATTCAAGCTTGTAGAGGAGTCGTATTCTCATGGGGTGGGGGGGCGGGGATACCTTTGGTATCCTGGTAGTGTGGCTTGAAGAATGGCGAGGGGGCTGCAACTTTCATCACAAGTGGAATTAGGGGTCAGGTATTTTTGTGAAGTCACTAAGACTTTGTGTTTTAAGTTTCTATAGAGCAGGTGATCTATTCCTTTGGTTTCTTTCTCTTTCTTCCATTTCTGTTCTTAAGCAGTACATTCATTATGATGTCATTGTGTGTCATGTTAATGGCATGAGGGCGGGAAACTGGAAGCTGAAACTTTGTTAATGTTGACTTAGGGACAATTTGAGATATAAAAGTCAAATATTAATTATATCTGTTATTAATTATATCTGTACTTGTAATATATATATATATATATATATATATATATATATATATACACACACACATACTATGGGTACAACGATCCCTCATTAAATGATAGGCATATATTCCAAGAAATGCACTCAAAAGTGATTTTGTCATTTTTGCAAACTCATAAAAATGAGTCTTAAAATTTATTTACAATTTAGCATTTACCTTCAAACATATCATTCTAATATTTATACATTTTAAAGTTCATATTTTGATTATCTTTCCTACAATAGAGATCTTTGATCATTTTGTTTAAAACAAAAACCTTTTAGTTTTTAAGTTGTTTTCTTTGTTACCAATATTAACACTACTTTGCAATTTCACCATTTTAAGACCAAGATTCTATTAAAGGTTGAGTATCCCTTACCTAAAACACTTGGAACCAGAAGTGTTTTGTATTTGGGGATATTCACATATACATAGTGGGATATCTTGGAGGTGAGACACAGTCTAAATGCAAAATTTATTTGTATTTCATATACACCTTATATGCATAGCCTGAAGTTAAATTTAAATAATATTTTAAATAACATTGTGCATGAGACAAGGTCATAGAGTGCAATTTTCCACTTTTGCCACGATATGGCAAATGTTGGTGCTCAGTTTTGGATTTTAGATTTTTAGATTAAGAATAGTCAGTTTGCATTTCAAGGTCTAACAGTTCTTTTTGTAATATTATTTTTCCTTTTAAAAACATCTTTATTGAGATATAATTAATATATGTACAATGTATTTATTCTAAGTATACGTCCAATGACTTTTAGCACATTTACAGAACTATGCAACCATCACCAAAATCAATTTTAGGATATTTGTATCACCCCCAAAAGAAACCCATACCTTTTATCAATGACTTCTAATGCTGTCATTTCCACCTAGCTCCACATCCCATCCCACCCCAACCCTAGGCAACCACTACTCTATTTTCTGTGTCTGTAAGTTTGCCTATTCTGGATATTCTAAATATATGGAATCATAAATATGTGCTCTTTTGTGACTGGCTTTTTCACTTACAATATTTTCAGGGTTTCTATAAAATTTTTTTTAAGAATGTTTGTTTATCTATTTGTTTTGAGCATTGGGGGTTGAACTTTCTAAAAATTTTTTTCAATACTAGGGATTGAACCCAGGGGCACTCTACCATTGAGCTACACACCCACCCCTTTTTATTTTTATTTTTATTTTTTATTTTGAGACAGGGTCTTGCTAAATTGCTCAGCTGGCCTTGAACTTGCAGTCCTCCTGCTTCAGCCTCCTGAGTGGCTGAATTACAAGTGTGGGCCAACTGTGCTGCCACAGGCTCTATGATGTCTTCTGATAGGAGATCCTGTATTGTCTAGGGAGAACTCCTGCTCCTATTTGCTTTCTGTGTTTCTAATATTGCCTCACCAAACCAACCTCAGCATCTAGAAACTGTTTGGAAGCCTGTGACTTTATCTGCCCAGAAAAGCCTTGCCTTCTGCCCAGAGTGCCTTCCCATGACATGTTCTGGAGGACCACTAGAGGGGTCTTTCTGTGGATCCTTCCCCAGATCCAGTCTGCAGATGGAGAGCTGACCCAGCTGATCCTACCCTGGGATTTTAGAACTAGGAACCAAGACCTCAGTCCCACACCCCCTCTAGAGCTGGAGGCAAGGTGGCCATGTCAGCTGCTGTGTGGGAGAAGGGGCACCTGGTAGAAGAGAAGGAAGCTCACGTTGAGTGATGGGTCATTCAGAATACCTCTTTAGACTCCATTCATGTCTGAGGGCCAAGTGCATCCCCAGCACTCCAATATAGTCCACAGGGCATGCAAGTACACATTTTAACATGGTTTTTCAGTAAGTAATTAGACTTCAGAATGATAATGTATCCAAAGTACCAAAAGAGAATTCAAAGTGTAAGTAAGCTGTTTCTGGGGGCATCATTTTAATAGGTGCTTGTGACGTAGTTTGGTTAATATTGAAGTCTGGTAAGGTTAGCATCCTAGGTGTTTTACATTGGTTGAAGATGTCTTCCAAAGCAAATTCAGGTTCTCAAATTATATTAGTGACATATCACTAAATTTTGTGGTGATTTTTCTAATCCTTAAAAAATGCATTATGGGCTGGAGTATAGCTTAGTAGTAGAGCACATGATTAGCATGAATTCAACCCCCAATGCTCAAAACAAACAAACAAACCAACAAACATGTAGCATATGCTTATATGGAATGCTATCAGGTTTTTTTTTTCTTCCTACATTTCTTTGGTTTGAATGAATAGATGCTCTTTGTCATTCAGACTTGCTTAGTGTCATGAAATAAGTAATTGGAAATCAAAAAGACAGGAGGAAATCTCAGACATGTAGAATTTTTTCTACTTTAAAGGATACCTGAACATTTTGTGCAAGCACTGAGTACTCAAAAAAATGAAACCCAGATTTTATTTATTATTACCTTGGAACAGTGTTCTAACATTGTGTCTATTTACTGTTTAAAGAAAAGGTTTGGGTCTTGACACCTTAAAACTTCCGAGACTATGTATATATTTTAATTAACCAGGTGCAGAAAGACAAACTCTAAGGGGGGGAAAAAACCCTGACCCATTTTGCTATAATTTTTCTATGAAGGGGTATGTTGCAGGAAGTCTTGGCATTTGTAACAATTCTGTGTTTAGTAGAGATTTTTGGTCTTTTAAAAGCGCACACCCCCCCACCACCACTCCGGTTCCATTTTATCACTGTTTACAGGCAAACCTTGACATCAATTGTTTTTACTAACTTCTGAAAGGACTGTTTGGGAAAAAATTTGAAGGACAAAGATAATAGAAAGAAAAATAAGGTCTCAGCAGGGAGGTGTAGAGGAGGAGAATGAGATAGTTCAAGAAGGGAGGGTAAGAAGTGAACCAGATTCATTTCTGACACTGGGGTGCATACAAGAGGCAGGTAGTGCTGGTCCCAGATGGGAAGGTTCCAGATGTGGGAGGTGAGCTGTGGAGAGTGTGGACTCCTCCTTAGGGGTACTGATGTGCAATCTTAGGAGCCTGCTGTTCAGAGGGAAGGCAGGTAGAAGATGAGGATTCAGATGGCTTCAGTATGTGAGTTAAGACTGGAGCCTGGGAAGATCCAGGGCCAAAGCCAGGAAGGTCCTTTGAGCCGTGGTTATCACACTGAACAGGGACTTGTCAAGCCATTTTCTTTGGAGCACTACCTAGGGGTGACTGGCACACTGGATGGACTCTGAGCTCAAACTCTGTTCCCACCATCCAAGTGATGTTTGTCTGGCTTTTGTACAGGTTTACAGGGGGTTTTGTCGAAGACTCGAGAGAAGACTTCTACTGCTAAAACATGAGGAAACTAGAAACCTTCTCGTTTACTAGAAGTATTTCTCCAGCCTGAGGTTTCAAGGAGGCCAAAAGGTGCTCTGTGGGAGCTGAGATTATTCATATTCCTCAGCAGGGATGGCTTCCCACTTCCAAGGAAGCCACTTTTGCTCCAGCCATCAAGGGTTGCTGATGTCACTTGAACCATCAAAGAGGACAATGGAGAAATGCTCCCTCAGAAGAGGAAGGTGAGGAAATAGGAAGTGATTTGAGGAGGGCTCTCTGGGGGGAAATGCTCTTCAGGGTAAGGTCACTATTTCAATTGACCACTAACAGCCCAGTAGCAGCCAGAGTCCAAGTGTCACATGGGACAATATGTAGGTTTGAGTCTTATATATCATTTGACAGATGTTTAGGTTCAGAAGGGAGGTCATTTAATTTCACTGTTTTTTTTTTTTTTGGTCAATATAATCTGCCAAATGACTGACCTATAAAATCAAGTGAGCCCCAGAGACAGGGAAATGAATTTACTTGGACGCGAGCCAAGAAATCAGGCCCAAGTTTAATCAGTGGCTTGATTTAAGTTTATTTCCACTCTGGGTTGATGAAGGCATGGTCTCTGGGGGTTGGGGGAGCCTTTGTAGCCCATTGTAGCCCACTTTGCCCATCTCTTGCATGAGGTCCTATAGCCCCAACCAGCTCCAACAGGGTGCCACACAGAATGAAGGGATTCAACGCCACTGATGACAAAATGAACTTTTGAAGACCACAACCCCCACTGGAGAAGCCAGAAGACCACTTGTGTGAGAAACATTTGAGTATGTCTTTAAATATGCAGCCTCCAAAGCCTTCCCTCAAATACACCACATGAGAATTTGTGGAATTGGAGCTGAGAACTATGCCTCAGTGTCAGAACAAGTCGGAGGAACTCTAATCTCCGAGGACCATTGCTTTAAGGCCTGCAATGGCTGAGTGTGAAGCTTTAAATCCGAAGCAACGTCCTCCACATCAGCCTCAGTCCTATTTTCTCAATGGATAAACGAGGACTCTGCAAAACCCATTGTAGAGGAATCTTATGTCCCTAAGGATCTTCATACTGGTGATGGACGATGGATCTTGGGGTGAGACGAACCCTGTGATGGCTCCTTGGGGGAGGAGAGAGAAGGATAGCTGGACAAGAGAGAAATATTAGAAATTGGAGGTGTCCATCAGGGACTAGAGTCTAATTTTTAGTGTTTTCCCTTGGATATGGTGAATAGCTAGCTCTATTGGACGTCTAGCGTCATTGCTCCCATGCTTCAGTGAGGTAGTGACACACATAAAGCACAGTCACTCAGTGTCATGGGTGGTGGTGGGGGTTATGGCAGAGCAGTACAGGCTTCCCTTGGACCACCCCACTGCAGAGGCCTACAGGTCTGAGACAGCATCAGTTAAAGGCTGGAACTTACAGAAGTGCAGGCTGGGGCCTCAGGGCATTGCGTGGATACCATGACCCAGCAGAGAAGAGAACATGGCAGGACAACCTAGCCACGGCTCCTCTTCTCTTTAGCTAACTCCAACCAGATGTTTATCTCTATGTTATTTCAAACTGCTCCTGCCAGGATCACTTGTGACATCCAAATTGTCAGATTTGATGACAAATTCTAAAGTATTTCCTATAATCTATTAGTAGGAATTTCAAATGGTTAACCATTAGCTTCTGGAAAACCTTCTCGGGGTCTTCTGATCAGTGTTCCGTCTTGGTTTTCTTTCTTTGTCACTGAGCGCTCCCTTTATATCTCGTTTAGTCACTCTTTCTGAATATTGGTGTGGCTGAGGGATTAAGTCTTTGCAATTTTTTTTTTTCATTTCCTTCATTCAACCCAAGGATCAGTGACTGCCAATGTGAAATTGCTGGATCATATGATAATTTTATTCTTGACTTTTGAGGAAACAGCAAACTATTTTCCATATCAGGGCTGCCATTTCCATTCCATCATCAGTGCACAAGGGTTCCAATTTCTCCACCAACACTTTTTTGCCTGTTTTTTAAAAATTTTTATTTTTATAATAGCCTTCTTAATGGGTGCAAAGTGGTTCCTCATTGTGATTCACCTAATCTTCACCTCATTGCCTTGAATCTGGATTGATTGATGAAGAAGTTTCCTTGGGAATCTACCTGTCCTCCATATTTATCCTCCCTAATGCACTTGCCTATTATTGCTTGTGGATGTTTGTAAAATACTACACTGATGTAGGTTTTAGGAATATTTTTTTAAAATATTTTTTTAGTTGTTGATGGACTTTATTGTCTTTATTTCTATGTGGTGCTGAGGTTCGAGCCCAGTGCCTCATGCATGTTAGGTGAGCACACTACCACTGAGCCACAACCCCAGCCCCTTAGGAATAGTTTTAAAAAGATCATGGTGGAAATTGTGAGGTTAGAAAGTGTATATATAGAAGAGACCATCAAATGAGAAAAAGATGAAGACAGATCATTTAGGAATATTCTTAAAGGAGGAAGTGGGGGTCAGAATACAAGATAGTAACAGGGGTCTTCTGAGAGCAGGGAGGAGGGACTTTTGAGGAGGAAGTAACTAGCACTATTCTGGAGTTGCAGGGTCATGTGATTTAAAGAGAAATCACTGAATTTTGGCAATCAATAGCAAGCAAATCAAAACCTTTGAGATGGTAGTTTGTATTTACTAGAGGAGGGGGGATAGAATAAAACAGAAAATTGACAAGAGAATGGAGGATTATTATTATTATTTCAAGATGATTAGTTATAAGAAAGGGAAATATAGAGGAGTGGGGAGAAGAGTTTTTTTTTAATTAAAAAATTAAAGAAAGAGCACAGCCACAGAAGCAAAGCCTCTAGGTCTCTGAGCTCTGTGCCTCTTGTACCCCTGAGGCTTCAGCCAATACCCCAAGCTGGGGCTAGATCCTGACAAGAGATACTGTGTTCTGATTTGGAGAGATAGCTACTTCACATTTTTTTAAACGCTTGGACCCCACTTGGACTTAACTTTGGAAAGAAAAAGGAGAGAGAAATATGGTGAGGTCATACACTTTAGCAGTGGTGATCTTGTGATCTCAAGGAGCCAAAGCAACAGAAAAGTTCAATAGTAGCTTTGCTTACATTGATGGCTATATTTAATCTGTCCTGTGAGAATGGAACTTTGGTTCAAAAATGCAGTTAATTAACTTTCATAGTGACAACACAGCCCAAGTGTGTACCCAAAGTCATCTAGCAGATCAGTGGTCCCAACACATATTAAAAGAAGTCACAGTGGTTAGAGATGTTGGAGACATGCGGAGAGGTCTTTACTGAAAAGCTTGAACTTCTGGGGTGGCATGTAAAATGAACTTAGGGTAACAGGTTATCACAGAGGATCCCAAGGCTGCAAGGTGTGCCATGAGCTCTTGTCACAGATATCTGTTGTTTCAGAGTTTGTGGTTTCAAACTCATGCTGCACATATTTGCTGATTTGAATGTCTCTGTTTCTCTGCATCATGAAGATTTGCTGGCAAAAATGGAAGCAATGGAAGCAATCAAATCTGATCGATTAACTCAGCAGATTGGGCCCATTCCCATGAGCTGGTTGCCAAGCTTAAATGCTTGTAAAGACTACTGTGGTTTAAATCTGTTGGTCAAAGCTGTTGTTGCTTGAAAGAAATAAGATGCAAGAATCCACAACTTCTTTAGCAATGAGTCTCCATTGAAAACTAGACTAGTAACTTCAAACTAGTAACTTCCTAGATAGATCTCAACGTTGTCTAGACAAATACTCTCTAGTGTTCAAAGAAATTCTTGGAATGCTCCAAAAGACCACCCTGACATTGAACTTCTGGAGAATGTTGTATCGATAACACAGGAGTTCCCTTAGATATTAAATTGAAGAAAGGTGAACCAGAGTACTAGCAGAGTACTAGTATTATGTTGACCAGTGGAGTATCTGGAGGAAAAACAGAAGATCCTAGAAACAATCAAAGATGGCTTCTGCCATGGAGAGTAGAAAAATAATATAGACATACACTTTACATTTCCTGGTGTCAAGACTTCTTGGTTTTGCCTTGACCTGTCACATGAGACACTAAAGGGGCATTACTCTTACCAGATTTACTGGCAATCAATCCTAGTCTAAGATCTAGACTTTGAAGACTCACAGGGTGGATATCTGAGAGTGGGAGTGTCCTTTCAAAGAGTTTTCAGTAATTCAGTTAAAGCTAAAAGTAACTTTGGAGTTCGCCTCCAAGACTCTTGTCTGGGGCCTTTCCACATTCTACAAGGCACCCATAAGCAGCAGTGGTTCAAGTGTATTTAGATGGCTGTAGCCTTGTGGTGGGCTACCCGCTCAGCAGAAATTAAGGATTTTCCAAAGTGCCTGGAAGAATGTCAAGAGAACAACTCCTCTCCTGAACATCAAAGCCCAGACATAGGTGCTAGCAATTTCTAGTGTTCTTTAAGTAGAAGAAAAAGCTTCAGAATGTGATTCTTCTTTGAAAAAAGCAAAAGACACCAAGAATACAAAGACACACACATAAATCTGGGTTTTAGAAAGCTGGGGACAAAGTCCAGTTAAGTGGCCAATGCCAGGAGATTTTGGTATATGGAGAACTCTGTGTATTAATTGGGAGAGAGACTATAGACTTTTTTCCTTACAACATAAACATGGGGGAATTATAGAACTACTGTTTGCCAGCCTTCACATTTTCCATGGTTTTTATTGATATATTTTTCAATGTGATGCTAAGGATTGAACCCAATGCTGCACACATGCTAGGCAAACACTCTGCCACTGAGCTACAGCCCCAGCCCTTTATTGTTTCTATGGCAGCTAAAGGTATATAGACTACATTAAATAGCTAATCTCTTCTTAAAGTTTTTTTTTTCATTTAGAACACGCAAGACTGGTATTTTCTTTTTATTTTTTATTTTAATTTGTTATATATGACAGCAGAATGCATTACAATTCATATTACACATATAGAGTACAGTTTTTCATATCTCTGGTTGTACACAAAGTAGAGTCATACCATTCGTGTCTTCATACATGTACTTAGGGTAGTGATATCCATCTCATTCCAAGAACTGGTATTTTCAATCAAATGAAATATTTATGAAATGAATTTTCTAATTGTGGATTCATTAGGATTTTAAAGTACTAACTAATTGTGATACTTACAATATTTGCCCAAACTTAGAATTTTGTGAATGGTATGCTATTACAATGTTTCTTTAATATACCTAGCAGGCAAAATTTTGAAGTTTCAACATTGGCACTTGCATTCTGCAAGGAATATATATTTGCACTATTTAGAAATTCACATGAAAACATAACTTCTTTGGGAAACAAGCCATACAAGAATAGGCTTTCCATTTCATCAATTGGAATGCTTTATCTTGTCCCCCCCCCTATTTCTGATTTTTCATCTATATGAGCTTCCAACTTCTTTTGTTTTTTATTTTTTCTGCCTTTTCAAATTGGCATGTTTTTAAAGTATTTTCTTCCTTGATTAAAAATGTGTGTGTTGTGATGATGTCAGCTTTACCAAGTGAAATAAGCCACACTGCTTTTCAGCCAATTAATTGCAGTTTTTAAAATGTAACATTTTGAGGTAATGAACCACGTGAAATGACTTCACTGTATTCTAAATTCTGAAAGAAACCGCCACGGGGCATTCATTGGAAATATTAGCTTTATCTGAAAAGTAAGAGGGAAGACAAATTGATGATAAAACAAAACAAAACAAAACAAAAACAGGAGAAAGAGTAGAAAATATCTGGTTGTATCAGAATGTGAAAAATGTGGGGTGCACACTAAGTTGTAAGAGGTTTGAGGGATGTGGACTTTATTTCCCTCTGAACAAGTTTGAAAAGAACCAATAAAATATATTGGAAAACTGACAGTGTTTAATTGATTTTACTGAATTTATTCATACTATGGGAAAAGACTGGTGAGAATTGCAAAATGTTAACAGTGGTGAAATGCAAAAAGATGGAAATTATAATTTAATTTATTTTTCTATTAAAATTGCTGCAAAATCATAGTATCCAGAAAGCAGTGGGGTGGACCAATAGCCCTGTGCCCTAGCTGATTTGTAATAGCTCTAAGTACATACTGAATATTATATAAAATATGAAAGTGAAAATTGGAAAAGACTAAATAGATTAGTCAAAATAAATTTTTTGTAGGCTGGGCGCAGTGGTGCACACCGGTAATTCCTGTGGCTTGGGAGGACAAGGCAGAAGGTCGCAAGTTCAAAGCCAACCTCAGCAATGGTAAGGCACTAAGCAACAGTGAGGCCCTGTCTCCAAATAAGACAGAAATAGAGCTGGGATGTGGCTCAGTGGTTGAGTGCTCCTGAGTTCAATCCCTGGTACCTACCCCACCACCAAAAAAAAAATTGTACAAATGAATGATTAATTATGTCTTAATAACCAAAAAGCATATGTTAAAAAAACAAAACAAAACAGAAAACTTCAGATGTCTATGGAAGAACCAAGGAAGCAGGAGGGAGGGAGAAGATGAAGAAGGAGAGGGAAGTCAGGGGATCTCCCAGGCTCCTTCCTCTGAGAGAGGAGAGATGAAATGACAGGTGCCGGGGGTTCTGGAGCGGGGAGGGAAGAGAATTCCAGGAATACTGTTAGCTGACCTTGGACTCAGGGATGCAATGGAGGCAAGGTCATTGTTAGCTGACCTTGGACTCAGGGATGCAATGGAGGCAAGGTCACTGTCTTCCTAGCAAGAAGCGAGGGGCTGGGGGGGGGCGGGGATTAGATTTGCAGGAGTGCAGGGGACGTGGGGAAGGGAACTCACTAAGCAATGAGAATTCAACTCTGGAGTTTCTCAAAAAGTGCTGGAGAAGAGTGGAGAACATGAGGTCTCAGATATGGGGGAGGGGGAGCACTGAGCTCCTTTGACCTTTGTAAAGTGGAGAGGGCTCAGGTGGTGGGGGTTGGCAGGAGCCCTTTCACAAGCCGCGCCCACACCCCCAGCGCCTCCCAGCGTGCACACCAGTGAGCCAGGTGTGCCCACAGAGGGGCAGTTGTTTTGATCTCTGTCCTTTCCCCTCATGTTCCGCTGTTAAAAGCACTTTCTTGAGACACAGTAGACATGAGTTTGGCTTGAATATTCTCCTCTCTGAATTTATTCTGTGATCTTGGAAATGAATCATAGAAGGAAAAAAAAATGGGGGAAAAATCACAAATTCCTTATCAGAAATTTCCAGAGTTATTACTACACATGCCCGGTGTTGGTGTTTCTGTTATCTGGATCATGAGGAGATGAAGAGTTTGTTCCCAGGCAGAGAGAGCGCAGATGGGGAGCTAAGAGGTAAGGCAGAGGGTCCAACTCCTGTTTTCTGAATATTGTTTGCTATGCTGCGACTAAGATGGGAATATTAAGAAACACAGCAACATCTCATTCTTTTTCCAGATGAAGGAGTGACTTTCCAGTAATTCTCTCTCTGTATCCTTAGGTCGGGTTCACAGGCCCTGTCCCCTCCATCCTTCCCAGTACCCACCATCCTTCCCAGTACCCACCATCCTTCCCAGTACCCACCATCCTTCCCAGTACCCACCATCCTTCCCAGTACCCGCCCTTCCTCTTAACTGATGAAAGCTTTTTGAGTTCCATGCTTCAAATTTCACCCCAATTAATGTGACAATGATTTTGTCTGGTTCTTGGTTTAAGAAATCAGTGAACATTTATAGGAAGATGACTATGCACAGGCGCCGTGTCCAAGGTTGTGAGCAATACAGAGACAAGCAAGCTGTCCCAGTCAAGGAGAGGCAAAGCCTGGCAGAATGTGGTAGCAGGCAGGAGAGGGACTCAGCTCTGTGCTGTGGCTGTCGAGATGGTTTCCAGCGGGGAGGGCTTGGGATGGTTCACAAGAGAGCATCTTTAGAATGAGGTGGTGGGGGAGGTAAAGGAGTAAGCAAGATTTTTGCAGGATGCTAAGGAGGAAGGGCAGAGGCTTGGTGGTAGAGGAAACTGGGTAAGCAGAGACTCAGGAGGCAGGAGGCCAGGGATGGATTGGGTTGGAGTAAAAGCAGCCCTGGGGAGGCTAATGGTGGGCTAGACTCCTTGCATTGCGGGGGAGTTGGAATTTCCTCTGTGACCAAAGCCTCTGGAAGCTGCCAGTATTTCCTTGCAAAGGCTTTTTCACTTATCTGCCTGTTTGCAGTTTAATCTGTGTCTCCCAGTTTCATCTGCTAAGAAGAAAACTTGGAGTTTCTTTGGCTACTGTGATGTCATTTTTGAATCCCGTGCTTACGGCTAACCTCTTTTTATCTAGGTCCTCTATTTTGTTTGGCTTCCCTTGATTGCCTTCTAACACTATCTACACACAGCAGGTTCATTTGCTTTGATGCATTTGAGAGTTCAGGATTGCAGTTTCGTCAATTTTAAGTTTTAATACGTTTTCTCACTTTTTCATGGCTGTCTTTAAAAAGGAAAAAATGTACACATGCAAAGAGCAATAGACAGTATTCTGAATATTGTGGGAGGCACTGGGAAATTTTTCTCCCATGCTTGGTGTGAGGTGATTTTTATTCTTCTTTTACTACCAAATTCCACAGTGCTACATTGTATTTTTGATTTTTAAAAAAAGGGGGCAAGCAATCTAAATGTTCAATCAAAGGGAACAGTTTGGTACATATGAAGAATCCACATGATGGATGCTTAGTGCCATTATAAAGGTGATTACTCAGATGTTTATGGAAAGAACATTATGATGTAATGTTAAGAGGAGGAAAGCAGAATGTAAAATTATATCTGACTGAGAGTTGAAACATTTAAAAAATTAAGTGTGTCATTGTACTGACAGCCTCTCAGAGACTGGACAGAGGCTGCATCCAACGCCAGTTGAAAGTGGGCCCTAGTAGGGGCTGCCAAATGCAGGACGGCGCCCTGCCAGTCCCTGTAGCCCAAATCTCAGTGAATAGGAAACATGCCTGAATATGAATAAGTATGTTTTCAAGAGAAAGAGAACTGATTTAGGTCCATAGTATTGTTTATCTACCATCTAGGTATCAAGAAAAACAAATTTGCTTCTTAGACACTCTCTTCTCCTTCCCTTTGACTCTCCGAATCAGACATTTTTCATTTGGGCTGTTTCCTCTAAATTTAATGTACAGATGATCTTCACTATCAAATTGTGCACCTCCAAAAAAAAGGAGACCCTCTGGTAGACACATTTCTGCCTAATTATAACTGTTTGTGACTTGTGTCTGCATGAGGAACTGATGGCTACCTCTTTCCAGAGTATCTGGAATGAAATCAGCAGAAATAATTGCTTGGCTCTCACAGATGCAGAGTCTGGAAGGTAGGTTTGGGAAGATGAGCAGGTGAAGGGCTATGGCAGAAGACCCTTGGCAGGTGATCAAAAAGTTCCTTGCATATTACATGAAGATCCAGAAATAATTCTGCTGCTCACAAAAGAGAACTGGCCAGTTTCTAAGTTTCTTTCTTTCTTCCCTCCCTCCTTCCTTCTTTCCTTCCTTCTCTCTCTCTCTTTCTCCCTCCCTCCTTCCCTCCTTTCCATCCTTTCCTCTCTCCCTTCCTTTCCTCTCCTCTCCTCTCCTCTCCTTTCCTTTCCTTTCTTTTTTTGAGACAGGATCTCACTAAATTGCTTAGGTTGACTTTGAACTTGAAATCCTTCTGCCTTAGCTGCATTATAGGCGTGCATTACTGCGCCCGGCTAGTTTCTTGGGTTTTGAAAACTGCTCTTAAATGGGGATTAGAGTTCAGTGCTAGAGCTTTTTACTTTCTTCAGTGAAGGAAGTTATTTTAGCACTTATTTTCTTTAATGCTTAGTCTTATTTTCTTTTCTCCCCTGGCTACCTCTTGCCCACTCCTGCTATGGTATTTAGGGGCTGTGATATGGCTTCTCTATGATGTGTCTCACCTGGAGCTCTTGGGGTACAGTGCAGAGATACAGTTTGCTCCCTTTCCCTCCTTTATTGTATGTAATAGAACAGTCCTGTTGGTTTAGGACAAGTAAGAAAAGGCAAAACCTGCCGCAGTCCGGCTGCAGCAAAATAACCGGGGGGGGGGGGGGGGGGGGGGGGGGGTGACGAACAACTTGTGTACATTGATGCAGCAGGAGTGGGAGCCGTTTATTGTAGGACAGGAGGGGTATATATACATTCCACACGGCTTATCTTAATTAGCATAAACTCCATACAGCAGTCAACCAATAAGGAATCTCCACACTTAATAGCTCGATTGCTCCACCTCACAAACCACTCCCTCTGGCATTTTGCCAGGTGCCATCCAGACTTGTTTACAGACTCTAACATTTCTCTGAAAAATGCCAGGCGCCATCCTGACTTGTTTACACACTCTAACAAAATCCCAAAAAGCCAATTCAAGTGTCCTATGTTTCTGCTTCTGCATTGTTGGAATTGAGACACCATCTTTTTAAAGATGTCCTGCCTGAGAAATTATTTGAAATCTGCTTAAATCAGTTGATTTTTTTTCAATCCTACCCACACCCACCACTCACCCATGAGTCATGAAGGGTGAGCCTTGAAGTGTGTGTACCACTGATGTACCCCCGTATTACTGCTCTTCAATGGCAGCTCTCTGAACAGAGGCTCACAGTTGGGTGTTGACTAACTCCTTGTCTTTCTTTTTGATGTCTCACCTCCTAATCCTCAGGTCCAGAGACCACACAGAATGCCAGAACTGAATGGGGTCTACAGATGGCCTGCTTCACTCTTCATTTTCTAGACAAGGACGTTAATGTGTGGGAATATTGCTCAAGGTCATGTTCCTATAGGGGGGAGTTATGAAACAGAATCCCAGGTCATTGATGTCCCAATCTGGGGTCCTTTTCATTATGAACTTATGCTTATTTGAACCACTTTCTTGACTCTAGAAGCTTCTAACATGCTATGCAGGAAGATCTCACAGTTCATTCATAGCTTTGTCCAAATGCCATCTCTGTCACAAAGCTTTATACTAGGACTTGATCATAAGAGAACTCTCAAATCCCCCTGGGCAGTTTTTAAAACCATTCCCTGCCACCAGTTGGGAATAACTATGTCCCTGATGGGCTTCAAGAGCTGCTTGAATGCAACCGTCTTGCCTTTAAAATTTTTGTGTGTCTCATAATGCCTGGCACAGGGCTTGACCATGGCGGATGCTCAATAAGGTATAATGAAAAAATGAGAGAATGAGCGAACCAATGGTGAAGGCTTTGGAACGACGCCTTTGTTCTCTCTCAGCGTGAACTGCTGTGAATCAAAGCGTGATGAATCTCAGGAGATGGAGAGCTTTGTGAGTTATGGGCAAGTCTTTTTGTCTCTCAGGCTGAATGAGCAGTGATAACATGAAAACTGCAACCTTGGAGTAGCTAGCCATGATTTAGGGAGTCCATTCATATGGGATTTTCTTAAATAAATCAACCAAACTGTTGCCACTAGCCAGTCAGGCAGGACTGGCCCTCCACAGAGCAGGTTTCAGGTATTTACCTGGCCAGGATGCTGATGTTACCAAAGCCACTCTAGCCACACTGTCTATTGTACAAGTTGGGGCTTTTCACCATCACTGTGTCTCTTGGAGAATGTCCTACCCTGTGGGAAGAACCAGCTCACTGTTGAGTTCACTGTAGTTGTGACAAGTGGGAACAGCTGCTCCCACTTCAGGTATTCCTTCAAATGTGGCTGATTTTTTCCCCCTTGAGTTTATTCACCGTCTCCATTTTTACATGTGGGATTCAGGGTCCTTGGGGCTTAAAACCACATCTTGAAAAATAACTATGAGAAGCTCTCTTAATAAGAAAATTATTCTTTGAGTTCTGGTCCATCTCAAAGAATAAGTAGGTTTTGGAAATGATGAAATAATCCCAAACCACCTCCTCTCCATTGAAACATTATTGCTTTATTATCCTAATCTCATAGGCCAGGGTCTCTGGATTTACAAGTCCTTGTTGAAATGCTGATTAATAGGAAATGATTGGTGAAGATTGTGGAGTCTTCCTTTCCTCAAGTTCATTGAACCACAGATACTTATCAGGCCACCCAGGTGCATAGGGGAGCTGCCTTGGAGTCTATTTATTGCAGGAGTTCAAAATTCAAATGCAGGGTAGGGGAGAGAGTTGGGGGATGAGGCTGAGAAGTTAGGGCAACCCCAACTTGTGAGAAGCTATATTATTGGCCTAAGGAGTTTGGACATTGGTCGGCAATGCCTCTGATTATGGGGACTAAACCAAAGACCACTGTAAAGATGAAGGACATTAAGAATGTTTCTAATTTTTTTCTTTTATAAACAATATTGAAATGAATAACTGTATTCCCATCATAGCATGCATATGAGAATATATTTATAGAATTAAGTCTTTAAATCACAGGATCCAAGGTGTGCACATGAAATTTTGGTAAGTTGTGTCAAATCCCCTTTCTTAGAGTTTGTTTCAAAGGTCACTCCCAGCTGGGGAATACGGATGAGCTTCCCTCCCTGTTCTGACAGATGACTGTGAACACTCAGGTACATGTGCACACAGTGTAATGGTCAGCCTTTCATTCCCTCCCTAACAATTGTCACACTGTGCAGGCGCAAATGTCTGGCCTCTAGCCATCTTTAAGGTACAAAGGCACAAGTTTGAGGTAGATACAAATTTGTCCTGGGAACAACCAAGAATATCCCCAATTTTCTATTTCAATTCTGATTTCTATCTCATGGGGACCCGGAGTAAAGCCCTGTGGGAAAAAGTAGTCAGCCTGCAGGAGTTAGGAGTGTCTCCATCCCCAAGTACTCAACGCAGCTCTTAATTACTCAGTGGATGGATCATTGACAAATTCTTTTAAATAGACTGATTCCCTTCCCCAATATCTTCAGATTGGACCACTTTCTGGTGAATTGTTTGCTCTAAGCCTCGTTTGTCCTTAACTTTCAATCTTGGAACTTATGGGCCTCTTTAATCAGTCTGCCACATCAATAATTCATTATAAATGTTTGTTGTTTTCATGAGATGATGAAAAGCTAATGGCATATGCTAATTTAGACATGTTATAAGAATGTCAAACTTGAATTTGTGTTTTCAGGCCCATACCCACTAGAGAGTGGAAGACAAAAGCAGGAAGTTGTGGGGCCCAAAACCCATGCACATGAAATAAAAGACCCCAAAGCTTGGTCTAAGCGTCTCAGTCATCTCCATCTTCCCTCTGACTTTCTTCTTCGTAGGTTTAAGACAGCCTCTGATTGTGAACCAAGGGAACCAATGGAGATTTGGGCAGAGAAGACACATGTTTTCAGTAGGAATCTTATGCTTAGATACTTTATGTGAACAACGTAAATATTTAATGCTGTTGATATTATTTAGCATTTGAAGATGTGAGGGATGGATGATGAAGAGGTAGAAATCTCATAACACTAGGAGAAATAAGTAGGCCAAGAGGAACTTATGGAGGGGCTAGTTAGTAGAGCTTCTCAAGGACAAGGATTCTGGAATACCCTTGAAGCAAAGGACCATGTCTCCTCCATCCTCTAGTGCACTGCTTAATTGGCCCTCAAAACCCCTTGTTCCATCAGTAACAGAACTGAGTGGAGAGAATGTGCGTGCTCTGGAGTCTGACAACCCTGTGCTTAGACCCCAGCTCTGGCACATACAAGCTGCGTGGACCTGTCAACACATCAACCCAGCTTCACAGTGTAGTACTGGGCACATTTCACAAATGGAGCTACTATTTATCCAACGCACAATGATCAAACCTGAACAGTGTGCAAAGAGCAGCAAGAGCAGCTCCCTTTGACAACTTGAAATCATCATTCTTGTGCCTTGGCCAAGTGAACTTGGCTGAGTATTGGTTTATTATCATTTGTCCAATAACTACTTGTTGAGCTCTTACTCTGTGTCAGGTACTGTTCTAGGAGTTCTAGGAAAGCGCCAGAGAGTTGTAAACAGAGAAGTCACAGTGTCGACACATACAGAGCAGACATCCCTCTGAGTGGCTTCAAGTCTGACAAGATGAGGAGGAAGAACTAGGCTCTGTGTATTGAAGTTGTCTTCTTGGAGATGACAGAGCTTTGGCCAGGGTGGAGGCAGTGCGGCTGTGAGGGTAGTCAGTGGGTCTCTGCAGGGCTAAGCGAAGAGGACCTAGGATGGGTTAGATAGGCGTGGGGGCAAGGAGAAGGGAGGCGGGTTTGGGCCCCAGGTAATGAGGTGAGTTGGAGGACACGGCAGGAAGAAGAGGCTGGGAAAGGAGTTTTGAAAATCACAGTTTAGGTGTGAGACTTTGGCGCTGCCTATTGAAGACCAATGTGGGGCTTGGTGAGGAGGTCAGAGCTGCACAGATCTATTTAAAAGTCAATACAGGATGTAGTTCAAGCCATGCGAGCAGAAGAGAGCCTTTTAGAAGAGGGGAAGGCCTGAGACGGAGCTTTGGGAGGCTTCTAGATTTAGAGGGTGGATGAAGGAGAGGCTCCAGCAAAAGGGACAGAGAAGCAATGGCCAGAGCTCGACAGAAAACGAAGAAAACATGGGCTTATGGAACAAGGGGGAAAGGAGTTCTAGGAGTGGCCCCCTCCACTGCTGCTGGGAGGGTGAGAAAGACCAGGGCAGGAAGGCACCTCGACATTGGTGGCATGCTGGCCACTGTGATTTGGCGAAGGCAATTTCAACCATGTGGAGGGGTGGGAGTCTGCGGGGAGTGAGTGGGAGTGAGGACGTGGAGGTGGTCAGTGTAGACCATGCTCCTGAGAGTTGTCTGTGAAGTTTAGCGGGGCCCAGGGCTGGTAGCTCAAGGCAGATGTGGGTCCAGGGTGTTTTGATATTTTCGATGGGAAAACCCCTCTCAAATGTGTTTATGTATGGATAGGAGGAATCAAGAAGAGGGCGAGACAGATGATCAGTGGTATCTGCAGGTGTGAAGTCCCCTGGTGGGTGAGAGGCCCAGGTTCCAGCTGCCAGGTCGGGTGCTGAGTTTGAGAAACTGTTCTGGAGAGAGAACATGAGTAACACCCATTTCTAGAGATTCTCTATAGAAGAGTAAAAATGACTCGAGTTAAGTGAAATCTATGGATTCCAGCAGAATTTAGAGAAGACTACACACACACACACACACACACACACACACACAATATATATATATATATATATATATATATATATATATATATATATATATATATATATATATATATATAGCACAGTGCCTGCAGGTACAGCATCGTTTTCTTTAAGTGGAAAGAGCCAGTGAGACCAGCCACCTCTTACTGCCAACATATTACCAGGACACCCGCTGCCTCTAGGCCTGAGGCATAGAGAGGGACGTTGGAAATGTCTAAAGATGTAAAGAGTGTAGGAGGGGGAGGAAGGAAGGGGGTAAGCCGTGAGCAGGTGCTGTGGGCGCCCTGGGTGCTGGGAGGCTTCTCCTGTAGCCAACCGAGGAGAAGCCTGAGTCCTGGAATTGGCCAGCACAGGTGTGACACAGCAGCAGCCCTGATCCCCGCCTGTGACAAAGGAAGTGTGAGTGACAGGGGCCTGGCTATAATTAGCACCACGGTAGCCTAGAAAGCCACCTGCCCTTGAGGTGGGCACAGATCAGGAACTGAGTGTGAGACTGTTCGGGTGCTTAGACTGGGGACTCCCCCACGGGGGGTTGGGCAGTGTCACGCTGCTAGGCCCCGCAGGCTGGTCACCCTGACCACTGCCCTGGAGCCAACCAGCCTCATGTTAGAGTGGGCGTCATCCAGAATTCCTCGACAATCACTTATCTGTCTGGGCAAACGTCCTTCGTGGCTGGCTTTCTCCAGCTCCTGGGGCAGTTCCAGCACGGAGGGGGTGGCACCTCCTTGGCAGCACCCGAGGGTAGTGCTTTCCCAAGGACTCCTCAGAGTGGCTCTCTCCAGCCTGGGCACGGTCCTGCTGTCTCCTCAGGAAAGCCCCCCTTTTTTGGGGGGGAGGGCTTACCGCTCATTTCCCAAGTGGCATCATTTTAAAAAATTCTTTGCAATGAAATCTGGGTTGGGAGTGGATCCTTCCTAGAGCTTCTTGGCTCTTCTTCCAGTGTATGTGTGTGTGTGTGTGTTCTGAATTTGAGAAGGAAAAAGGTAGAGTCCACCATCTTTTCTGTCAACACTCATCCTCGTCCACCTCAAGAGTCACACCATACCCGTGAGCACAAAACCCTGCCCTGCAGGTCCTTCCTGCTTATAGGCTCCTTAGGTCTCCATGTTGGTCTCTGTCATCCTTGCCTCCCCTGGCAGTAGGATTCCCATCCCTGATGAGTGGTCCCAAGCAAGCCACTCCTCCCCTTCCTCCTGTCTAATCCGGAGAAAATTCTTTCTAATCCAGATTCCATGCCAATTTCCTTGTAACTCTCCATCTCTAATCCTGGTTTCTCTCTGGACACCCCTGAGTTAGCCATTTCCTGCTTCAAATGAGAGGCCTTCTTTTATATTTAGGAAACAGGTGAGTATTTCCTGCCTGTCTTCTTTTTGCAAGCTGGTCAGCTCCAATTACTCTAATCACTCATTAATTCACCACATATTTGTTTTGTGTTTGCTCTGAGCTTCCTATTATGCTGGGCTCTGGGATATACCCTTAGTGGCCAATAAAAACTTGCCCTTGAAACTGGAAGAAGGCCCATTTTTGTTTAAAGAAGCTTGTGGGAAAAATAGAAACATGCCAGATAATTAGAATAGATGTGATAAAAGGCAAAATAGAGATAACATTTTGTTGCCCGTTGAGAGATTATCACAGCATGGTGCTGGTGTGTATGCTATCTCACTTAGAGTGAAGTGGCATCATTGGCATGTAGATAAAATCATGTGACCTGCCCAGCTTCACAAGGCTGGTTAAGGTAGCTGCCAAGCTAAAGCTGAAGGGCAGACTGAGCACTTCAAACTGCTAAGACAAATGTAGTCTTCTGCTCAAATTCATACTCCGGGAGCAAGGATTCAAACTCAAGACCATCTAGCTGCAGAGCCCATCTGTTTGACCCCTCTGCTGGATGGCCTTCCTGGAGGGCTGTGGGAGCATCAAGGAAAGAGGGTGTGGGAGCGTCCTCTGCAGGGCTGCTGCCTCCCTGGCAAGGGCAAGAAGTTTGCCGGGCCAGGCTGACCTGGCTCCAACTTTGCTATGATTCTTGATGTGGGCTGTTCAGTTTCACATTCTGACCCCTCTACTGCTCCGAACACAGCTTGCTTTCAGCTCTCTCTTGTAGAATGCAAAGGCAAGGCCACCCATTCTGAAAATGATACATTTTTAATGGGGCCACCATTCAGAGCCATCCTGGAGCTACAGAATTAAATTTGGCTACTTGGAAAGCAGCAGTTGTTATGGAGAGGACAGTTTTTTTCTCCATCCTGTGGGTACTTGGGGAGATGGGAATGGTCTGGGTGTGCCTGTGACATGAACCCTTCCCACCTGCTCAGAAGGCCCACTGTAAGCGGCATGGGTGTCCCCTGATAAGTGTTCCCTCACATGCCCTTCTCCCCAAAGAGACCAGCAAGTGATCTCAGGCAGGCTGAAGCAGACACGCAGAGACCACATTTCACTCTGCTCTGCGGTCTACGGCAGCTTTCTGAAGACTGAATTTCAGAATGGGATGCTCATCAAATCTGCTTATTTGATTCTAGAATGGTGATAGGGCCTGTACTGAGCATAGTGTGTGGGAATAATTAATATTTTCACTTTTATCTTTAACATGAGTTGTACACCACTAAGAGTATCAGAAGTTGTCAGAGAACAGAATTGGAACTCGGCTTTTTGCCTGGTAGACTCTCAATTTACATTAAACAGAGATTGCTCATCAATTGGAGGCAAGGATGTGCCAGGTGGGAGCTGCTTTTAGGTGCAAGAAAATATAACTGGTTTATTTCTCTGTTTTGGGTGGGGCAGATATTAACCCTTTCACTTCCCCCTCTTGATTTGAATGATATTTCTTTTTAAATTAAATCTACAGCAAAAATAGTGATATTGTGAAGAACTTGCACCTCTTAGGCAATGTTCTTGCAATGATATAAAAACTCTGGAAAAATCTACGTTTATTAGATTCGAGTAACATCTGCAAGAGATGGAGATATCTAGTTTCTGTGTTCCAATTTCTCTGTCAATATGATGTTTATGGCTTCCTCTGTTAAATGTTTTCTCTGTGTGAACTGTTACTCCTCATCCCAGCATGAATCATTAATTCTGAGAAATGTTCCCAAATTAGCCATTTCATTCATGTGAGACTTTCTCAAATTTGTCACCGCCTCTCTCTTTTTTGGGGGATACCAGGGATTGAACCCAGGAGTGCTTAACCACTGAGCCACATTCCCAATCTGTCTTATTGTTTTAAATTTTGAGACAGGGTCCTGCTAAGTTGCTTAGGGCCTCACTAAGTTGCTGATGTTGGCTTTGAACTTGTAATCCTCCTGCTCTAGCCTCCTGAGCCAGTGGGATTATAACCATGGACTGCACCTCAGTGCAAAGCCCTTCTGCTAGGTTTCCCAGGCTCTTGTGGGATCTGCTTCCCTTTCATCCTTCAGCCTCACATCCTATTCCTTGGTCTCAAAAACTCAATTTTCTCCTTAGCACATGAGCTTGTTGCTTTGGTTTGGATATGAGGTAACCCCAGAAGCTCCTGGGTTGATGCAGGAATGTTCAGAGGTGAATGATTGGCTTGTAAGAGCTGTAACCTGATCAGTCCATTCAAATTCGGATGGACTAGCTGGGTGGAAGCTGTAGCAGGTGGAGTGCACTGGAGGACAGGGGTCTTTGGGGTGTGCCCTTGAGGATTACATCTCGTCTCCCTGGATTCCCCTTCTTGCTCGTGGCTTCCCATCCACCGCGAGGTAAGCAGCTTTCCTTCGCCATGCTCTTCTGCCATTGTTGTATCTCACCTTGCTCACCTATCTCACCAGAGCGATGGAGCCAACTGACCAGGGACTAGAACTCTGAAACCATGACCCTCTAATAAACTTTTCCTCCTCTAAGTTGTTCTTGTCAGGTGTTTTGGTCACAGTGATGACAAGCTGACTAACACAACCCATCTTGCTTCCTGCTCCTCCAAGGCCTTCTCATATTTCTTCCCTGGGTTGCAGTGATCTCCCTTTCCCTCCATGTATCATGCCGCCCCTCTCCATCCTGGGCGGCCATTCTCTCTTGATTTGTGCTTTTACTGGGGTGTTCGTCTGTGACTTTGCCTCCTGTGAACACACCTGGAAATGATGGTATGTCATGAGTAGTTGTGTCCCTCCAAAAATTTTATATCATAGCCCTATGTTAATCAGGGTGCTGCTGAGAAAGAGAATTAGTAGGAGTTATGTATGTACGTATGTATGTCTGGATACAGAAGAGGGTTTGCATGCATCCTCACAATGGGAATAAGAGATCTTGAAGGCTTCTACTTGCTTTATCCAATGTCTTGTATCCCCACATCTGCCACAGAGTGTGGAGCAGTTGCTCATTAGAAGCTAACTCACCTTTTGGGACCAGCAAGGTTTTTTGCCTCTTCTTGGTCCTGTCTTTACTTCTAGAAAGGGAATACTTTTGATCCCTGCATGATAGTGTGTGTGAAATTACTAGTAGAGGGTAAGTACATGATCTATTAGTAAAGTTGTTATCAGTCAGGTTTTTTTTTTTTTTTTCCTGGGAATTAGAGCACTCAAGAGGACATGGATGGGTTCTCTCTTGGAATGAAAGTTTCGTGATTCTGGGTGGGGACATTGCAGTGTGGCCAGGCAGGATCAGAGGTCCAAGCCTGCAGATCCGGGAGTGTGTACTCACCTAGTCATCAGCTCTTGTAGGCTAATGACTGCCTCCCCTTGAGCTCCAAGAAGTCCCAACAAAACCAGAGGTTTTCAAAATGAGAAACAAGGTTTGAAGAGAAGGGGATGCCTAGTGGTCAACTTAATTGAGGCAAATACGTCTCTGTCAGAAAGCCATGCTTTTTAATTCTGGAATTACCTAGATGTGTGATGTTAGGAAATCACTAACCTCTCTGTGCAGTCTTCTGTGTGTATGTGCAGGTCTATGCCAGCTCAAAAATTCAAATTCTTTTTCATTTTATTCTCTACGTCATTGCCCTGTATATGAAGAAAATTTTCTCTTTAGGGCCTTGTGGTCATCTGCATAATGCCTGTCCCACTCCTACCCCAAGATGCCCAGGTCCTATTGCCTGGTCCTGTGAAAATGTTAATTTATGTGTGAAAGTACCTGGTAGATATGATTGAACTAAGGGTCCTAGGATTCGGGGATTAGCCTAGTTATCCACATGGGTCACCTTAAAGGTCCTTATAAAAGGGAGGTGGGGACCGACAGCAGAGAAGGAGATGTGAGGACAGAATCAGGGGTCAGAGTGGGTGAGAAGCAGGTTATAAGCCACGGGATATGGACGGAAGCTGGGGAAGGCCAGGAAACTGACTCTCCCCAAAGTGTACACAGGGAACGCAGTCCTGCTGTCACCTCAATTTTAGTGTCTCATTTCCAGAATGATAAGCAATAAATTCATCTTAATTGTGATAATTTATCACTGGATCCAATAGGACACTGACATTGGTCCTAATGATGAAAGAGCCAGATGTGTCTTTAGACCCACTGGACCCTGCAGGCGAGGCCTGGCTCTGCTGGCTTGAGGTCCTGGCTCCACACGCCCTTTCAGAGGTTTACGCTTTTCCTCCCAATATCCACTTTCCTAAAACATGGGGGGGTGCGGTCTGGCCTTGCTTTGAGGCATCCCTTGAGGCATTTTACAGAGCCTTATGTGGGCATCACGGGATATGGAGATGCTTTTCTAAAGTGGGTCCTAAAACGTCACAGGGACACACAGTCGTAATGGGGAATTCACGTGACTGATAGATTTTCCCCCAGTTTTCCACAGCCAGTTCTTACCTGGGCTTCTTTATTTTATTTTTTTTTTAAATAAATGAGCAAAATGCATTAACAGTTACTCCCCTGAAGATGATATGGAGCTGACAAGCACATAAAAATATTTTTAATATCATTTACCATTATCAGATATATGCAAATTAAAGCCACAATGAAATCCACTACACTCTAAAATGTGAAAGACAGCTGTAATCCTAAATGATGAAATGGGTACCTGGGCTTCTTCTAAAGATAATGTTGTCTCTGAGAAGAGAAAGGAGGCCATGAAGAACTGCTGTGCTGAATTAAATCTGACCCATAGAGGGAGCTGCTTGGTGAGATCACAGGACGCCTGGGGATCAGTGTCAGTGCTCCGTTTGCGACCACCAAGGCATGGACATGAGGACTGGGTGTGCACTCACCCTAGAGTTTGGAAGAGCAGAGCTCCAGAGGAACGGTAAAATAAGCACAAGGTAACTCCAAAGTGGCAGCAGTTCCAGTTAAAATACTTACTCACTGAGGACCGAGAGGGGAGATCCCAGAGAGCTCCCCCATCTCCAAATATCCAGATAAATAACAAAAAGTAGAATGTGAAAAAGTGGCAGGGCGGATAATGAGGAAAATAAACTGGAGCTTGTGAAAAAATGCTGAGAACAAGGAAAAGACGGCCCCAGGTGTGTGTGGAACCTGAAGAGGTCAAATCCAGAATGGCCCGGTGACATTGTAACACCCACGGTTGCCCTGTTGTGAAGAGTGGTGACACGGTAAAGGGACAGATGACTGAAAGAAGGAGATCTGAGTAAGGAAGGACAGTCTCAAGGAGATTTGCTGTTGTTTTTCCAAATACATTGGAACCTCCAGGGCTAAATGGATTATATTCTCTGTGAGTTTTTCCCAGAGTATAGTCTCCAGACCCAGAATCACCTGGGAAATTCTCAGGTGTAGCAATTTGGGGGTCTGTCTTACCCATACCGAATCAGTTATCCCAGGCCTGGGGCCCAACAATCTGTGTATTAATAAGTCTCCAGGTGATTCTGACATTGCTCTGGCCCAAGATCATAAATTTCATAATCTGGATCCCATGGAGGAGATACAGGGGTCAGTAAACTCTCTAGGGCTGGACACAAATGTTCCTGCCAGTGTGCATTTTGGGAGGGCAGTTGAAGACTTTCATCAGATTCTCAAAAGGATCCAAAGCTTCAGAACCATTATCCTAGGGTACTGGAAGAACTGATTGCTGCCTCTGCAAAGATAAGAATAGTGCTCTGAGAAGCATTGAGACCTATAGTCTAGAAAGTAAGATATCCCCAGTTTTTGCAAATCAGAATTAGATTGACCCTGATAACCATGGTAGTGATCTTGGCATTGATTTCTGGCAAAAAAGATAGAATGCTTCATTAGGTCGTTGGGATATGAATGCTTAACAAGGAAAGCAGTGAGTGACAAGAGCCGGGAGGGGCTCAATAACATGCAGATGCATCAAACCGAGTTTGGGTTGTTTTATTACTGCTATTAACTGACACTCTAGGGTGGCTACTTTTGGTTGGGAGACATCCCACAACTAAGGCAAGAAGATGGTGGCTGCAAAGAAGACAACAAGTCTCTGGAATCAGTCAACTCTAGGCTCCAACTTGTGAAATGTGCAAAGTATGTGCTGGGGTATAAGCAGGCTCTGAAGATGATCAGACAGGGCAAAGTGGATTGGACATCCTCGCTGACAGCTGCCCAGCTCTGAAGACATCTGAAATACATGTTGGCCAAAATGGGTATCCATTACTGCAGTGACAATAATATTTAGTTGGGCACAGCATAAGGAAAATGCTACAGAGTGTGGCTCTCATTGGTTCAGGTGATCTGATATCACTAGGAACATGCTAGAACAGATTGGTAGAGACTAAATCACACAGTATTTTTCAGTAGTAAGACTTGCCAGAGCTTATTCAAAAATAGCATTCCATATGTTTAGGTTCAGGAAAGTGCAAAGAGGAAAGGAGAGATAGCCCAGGATCCCACTGCAAGATAACTAGGCTCCATCAAGGCTTTTTTCAAGGTTTCCTGTATTCTGTTGGAGGAAAAAAACTTACACAAAAATGGATTGTTTGCTCTCTTTCTTTTTCTGCAGATTTGCTCTTCTGTATTTTGCCTTTTAAAAATAATTGTAGATCTTGGAGATCTTTCCATATTAACATCCATAGAGCAACCTCATTATTATTATTATTTTATGTACTAGGGGTTGAATCCAGAGGCACTTAACCACTGAGCCACGTTCCCAGCCCTTTTTATTTTTTAGTTTGAGACAGGGTCTCACTAAGTTGCTTAGGCCTCACTAAATTGCTGAGGCTGGCTTTGAACTTTCAATCCTTCTGCCTCAGCCTCCCATGCAGCTGGGATTACAGGCATGCACCACTTCATTTGGTTGACCTCATATTTTAAAGACTTTATAGATATTTTTCATCTTTTTTTGTTCCATAAACATTTTAAAAACACCAATATTATTTGTTTTGCTATTGGTAGCAATAATGCAATAACTATTTATATGTACATATTTATATTTATTTCCATAAAGTAAATTCTTATAAGTAGAATTAATCAAAATGTAATGCATTATAACATTGTCAAAGTGTCCCCCAGTACGCTATATTATACTTGCTGTAGTGGAGACTGAAAATGCTGGTTTCTCTTCATCATTGCCCATGTCTAAGATTCTTTTCCAATCTAATAGGGGGAAGTCATATTTTTTGATTTGCATTTATTAATTAATAAAATTATCTCATGTTTTTTCACCATTCGTATTTTTTTTAACTCTTCAGGTTCTCTGTTAATTTTTATGTTGCTCTTTATTATTGATTTGAATGATATTTATAAATTAAAGAAAATCATCTTTTGTTCATCATGTGCTGCAAATATATTTTCAGTTTGTGATTTGTCTTCTTGGCTTTTGACTTTTTGTTACACAGATTTTTTTAAAAAAAAGATGTAGTCAAATATATTGCCCTTTTATTCTGTGGTTTCTGACCTAAATGGGGTTTCCAGATTGGTGGGTTAAGGAAATATACAGAAACATTTTATAGGGTCTTCATCCATGTGTTTTGTAAGTTTTGCGAAGATATCCTTGTGGACAAAGTGGAGAAATAGAGGCTGAATGAAGACGTATATCAAAGTCTCTTTTGCTCCATCCCATGGATGTGCAGGAAGAGGCTGATTAATGGAGCCTTGTCAACTTGATTTCTTGGGCCTGGGTAAACACAGAACACCTGATTCTCATATTTTCAGAGAGCACAGAGGCCAAGGTGGGTGTTTAATTCTCAGGATAATAGAATCAAGATTCAAAATCTCAACAGATCAAAACATTGAGTTGGAAACTAACAATTCAAATTTAAGAGAGCTAAATCAAGGGTTTGCATTTTTTTTTTAAGTTCTGGTATACAAGGACAGATGGGGAAACCTGGGATATCAAATATTCATGTTTTTAATGACCACAACAAACTGTAAGTTATTGACACACCAGGAATACAAAGAAAGCCCAGGTGCTTCCTGGGCTTCTCATTAATATTTAAAGAATTTTTAAGAAACTCTGAAATAATCATAGATTTACAGTCATGGTGCAGAAAGGATTCAGAGAGTTCATCTTATCTTTTCATCCAAGTTTCTCCATTGGTAACATCCTACGTAAGTACCCTACAGTGTTAAACCACTTAATTGCCATTTGTATCCTCTACAACCTTATTTATTTATGATCCATCAGTTTTTATATTTGTCCATGTTTTATATAGTTCCTTACATTTATATCACATGTATATATGCATACGTACAAATATATGTCCACATATTCTTAACAGTTTTTAGTTGGTAAGAAAATTAGGAATAGACATATATGTAAAAAAAAATTCAGCTGTTAATTTTAATTCAGAAAAATCAAGCCTGAAACAAATGTGTGCCTGCTTTCTTACTTTCTTTCCATCCCGGAATCAATTTCAGGACCTTGCATATGCTAGGCAAGATCTCTAACCAACCAAGCTACAGACCCCAGATAGATGACAGACACCAAGTAAATGTGTAGAGCATCGGGTGGACTTGTACAAAGTATCTGATGTACCTTGATTATATTCCATGTGAACCATCTCATTTAGTTCCTGTGTTACGCTTAAGCTGTGTATTGCCAAACTATGGAAATAAAAGGGAATGGACTTTAACAGTAATTTTCAAAGGTCCTTTGAAGGCCTGTCATGTCACCAAGGGGTTTGGCTTTTACCATGTAAGTCCAATGGCCATTCAGAGATTGGAGGTGGTTACAAGAAAGCATACTGGTTCAAGGAACTTTCTAGCAAGGAGCATTATTATTTTTTTTTCAAAGAGAGAGTGAGAGGAGGGGGAGAGAGAGAGAGAGAGAGAGCGCAAGGAGCATTATTGACTAGTGGAATTTGGCTCTCATGAAAGCAGTGGGCAGGGATTATTCCAACAGACAGAGTGACCACACTTGAAGAGGGGCGTGGACTCACCAAGTCAGGGGTTGTGTGTTTTCTCTCGTATGTGAAAGGTGGTAAGAGTAAAAGGAAACAAGGTGTGTGTAATCTCATGAAAATGGAAGGGAGACCAGGAGAATAGAGGAAGGGGGCCCGGAGGAGGAGGAGGGAAGGAAAGAGGGAGCTACTGGGCAATGAAATGGACCAAATGATGTATGAATATGTGATAATATGTATAATGATGAGCCAATAAAGATTTCTCTTTTTTTAAAACGGAGGTTTGGACAGGATTCTTAAATTAAAGTTTGTATTAGAGGACCACTAAACTCTTAATTCAAAGACTCTAGGATTCTACATTGATGAATATCACAAAGGAGCTGGAATATCGGAGAGGAAGAAGGAGGGGGTGGTCCTAGGAGCACACATGTAATGAAAGAACCAAAAATAGTTCAATGCTTTGAATGTTTTCTCTCCCAAACCTTTTGCATCAACTTTATAAAGAAGAAGGATTGAATTCAGCTATGATGCTTCCTAGTTTCAGAGGTCTGATGGTATTTTTGTTACTCTGTCACTCTTTTTTACCATTTTCTTCCCTAAGTCAATGATTTATTTTACCTTAAAGAATGCTATTGCTAATAGGCTCCTGGTACTGTTTGACAGCTCTTCCTAATTTAATGAGCAGATCTAGGATATTTGCTGTTGAGTTTGCTTGTGTGTTTATGTGAAATGCATTTGTTCATGGTCAGGACCTAAGGTAACTACGATTATGAAGAGGTGACTCCTGTCATTCTCTGAGGTCTGGTGTAATTAGATCTCATGTAGAAGGGAACACCCCTCTTATGAAGCTCTAAGGGGAGAATCTGCACTGGAAGCACCTTAGAGGGAAGAAAAGCTGTCAGGTATATCAGTGGATTTTATCCAATTGAATACAATTGAACCCACAAAAGGTTTTAGCAAATAGATATTTATTTATTGTTCATATACCAAGAAACTTAGAAATTAGTAATTGCCAGCTTTAGTTTAGCAGCTAAGTGTTAAGTCTTGTGTCTCTTCAGTTTTCCTGCCTTTTTCTTTGTGGTGGCGAAACAGCTACTATACCTCTAGTTACCATGTCAGTATCCAGAGAAGGGAGAAGGAAGAAGGGTTGACATCAACTTTGTTTGAAAAATGCAAATGCCTTTCCAGAACTTTCCCTGGCAAATGTCCATTCATGTCTCATTGCTAGAATTTCCCCTTCTACTCACAATCTATGCACAATTTGAGACACTTGTACAATGAGAAAAACTAAGACAGAGAAAAAGAGAGTTTCCTGTAGTTTTCAGATGGTTTAAGGATATTAATCTGCCAGGAAGGATGGACTATGGATCTGGGAGATTTAACTTGACATTTATTTACAGAGTCCCATTATATACTCATATGTCTGGGATTAAGAAAAATGAGGTAGGGAGATAGGGATTTTGATAACTCCACTGAATTGAAATTATTTACAGTATAGGACATGAAATTGGTTATAAAGACTCTCCTTGTGGTTTTGATGCAGCCATTCTCTGGAAAAAAATCAATTTGTGAGCAATCTCTTCAGTCTTTTTATTGTAAACATGGTGAGGTGATGTTTTGGCTATTGAACTCTGGAGTCAAAGTGGGTGTTGGAAGATCCTTTGTCTGCATTTGGGAGCTGTCTGAGTAATTGAGACCAGGGCTTGACTCTGTGTCCACAATGCACTAAATTAAATTAGAGACTTCGTGGAATGAACAATGAAAGCCCCAATTTTGTTATGATGCTATTCACTTAATATGTGTGAGCATGCAGATCTTTTAAGTGGTAACATAAAACAGGCCTTGCATTCCTAGGCTCCAAACACTGGTTTTAGAAAAATGTGTTTAGTAACACAACTCTAATTATTTAAAGAGTCTTTGAGCATCTGGTGAGGGAGGTTTGAATTAGCCCCTTTTTATAAATCAGGAAACTGGGACAGGAGAGTTAAGAACTTGCCTGAAGTTTCCCTAACAGTGCTGGAATTCAGTGTGCATCTTGTCTAATTCAGCATCTTATGGAATTCCCTCTTTCTTTGGGGGGTGTACTGAGCTACTGATAAGCTCCATAAAGTGAGTTAAAAAAAGAAACAAACAAAAAAACAAACAGGTGTGTTTAGGTACAGACCTGAGGTTTGGATGGAAAATATTGTAGAGGTCATCAGGTGTTGGTGTTAATGCCCTGTCCTTGTGATTTAGAACATATGTGTCATATAGTTATTTAGATGAAAATCTGTGAGATCCGTCTTTGTAGCAATTAAGTGTCTTGACTGTGATTCTGAGTTCTATCTGTTCTATGTTTTCCAACACAAAGGGGTCACTGGCCTGGGATGTTTGTCCTTTTGGATGCTCCCCTGGTCCTGGGCTGATGTCTCTGTGGATGTGGCAAACAACGCTTGTACTTTGGCCACCACTGCACACTGACCACTACTCATGCACTGACCCTGTCAGTCCAGTGTTACCCGGGAAGGACATGGTTCCATTCCCTTTTGACTTCCCCATCCCTGAAGAGGAGAATGAACATTTCAAAAGAGCTTTTCACTAAGGGTATGATCAAAAAAAGATGAAAAGGAATAAAAAGAGAGGAGCATTGAGCAGGGTGCTTCTGGGCACAGATGAGCTTGGCTGGCACGACTCATTTTCCTTCATTTCTCCCTTGCCTAATAGTTGCTGCTCCAAAGCCTGTCCTTGGAAGTTCCTGCTTTTTTGCTCCTCCCTTGTGATGCCTGTCCCTCCAATGTAGAGAAGTGTTCACTTTGCATCCAAAGGCTCTTCTTTCTGGATGGCAAAGGCTGCTCTTCCCATATAACATTTTTTTTTTAATGCTGTGCTTTGGATGGATACATAGTACTAGTAAAAACAAGAATAAAGTGAACAGAGAACTGGGGATGTAGCTCAGTGGTAGAGTGCTTGCTTAGCATGAGCCAGGTTCATATCCCAATAAACCCCCTCACCCCACAGAAGAGAAAAAAGTAAACAGAAAGGTTTGATTTACATTCCTGTTTTCATGTCCAACTCTCTGGTGTCAGAAATGACACTCATCAAAGCAAACCATTATATGTTATATACACACATATGTGTATATGCATGTCTGCATTTCTCTCTCTCTCTCTCTCTCTCTCTCTCTCTCTCTCTCTCTCACACACACACACACACACACACACACACACACACATCTCTGTGTTTGGGATATAGGTTCTTGAGAGTGCTGGAGTAATGAACTGAACTTATCTTTATTTATTTGGTTTTAAGCTCCTTTTCCCCCTTTAAGTAATTTAGCCATATCTATCCTGAGCTATAAAAATGGACATACTCTTAGACACAGTAATTTCTCCGTGGGAAATTATGACAAGAAATCATTTAAAAGAGAAAGCTATAAAATCCATGGATGTACTTTTAGCAAATGGAGGTGTAGTAATTTACGGTTTATAAGGCCTTGTCATGCTATCTCAGTTCATGTTCACAGCCCTCCAGGGCAACTGGCTCTATTTTCCCTCCATATTATATAAACAGGGAAACAGGCTCAGAGTTATGGTATGATTTCTTTAGAGTTTCACACTTAAGTGAGTTGAATATTTTTGCTTATCTGTGAAATAATAACCTTTGCTTATATGGGAAACTGAAAAAGAGAGAGGATACTAGTAACAAAACCTTGACCTGAAGTACTTTGAAAAATGAAACCCTAGCCAGAGCAATTAGACAGACGGAAGAAATTAAAGACATAAATATAGGAAAAGAAGAACTTAAACTAGCACCATTTGCTGATGATATGATCCTGTACCTAGCAAATTCTACCAAGAAACTTCTAGAACTAGTAAATGAATTCAGCAAAGTGGCAGGATATAAAAATCAACACCCATAAATTAAAGGCATTCTTTGTATATTCTTTGTATATCAGTGACAAATCCTCTGTTAGTCAGATTTTTGTTGCTGTGATCAAAATACTTCACAAGAACAACTTAGAGGAGGAAAGTTTATTTGGGCTCATAGTTTCAGGAGTTCAGTTCATGGTTGACTGACTCCATTTCTCTGGACCCAAGGTGAGGCAGAACATCATTGTAGAAGGGAGTGGCAAAGAGGGCTGTTCTGCTCATGAGGGCCAAGAAAAGAGGGCTGGGGTAGGGAGGAAAAGAGGGAGGGAGGGAGGGAGAGGAAAAATGGCCACAGGGAAGATGAACCCTTCCTGGGTACAACCCCAGTGACTCACCTCCTCCAGCTACCACCCACCTGGCTAGAGTTACCACCCAGTTAGTCTGTGTAAGCTAGGGAGAACTGATTAGGTTGCAACTCTTATAATGCAATCATTTATCCTTTGAATATTCTTGCATTAACACAGGAATTTGAGAGGATGCCTCATAATTAAACTGTAACATTTTTCTCTTGTCCTCCAAAAGCTTATATCTATTTCACAATGCAAAGCTCATATAGCCCATCTCCAAAAGTCCCCACAGTCTTATCAGTTCCAGCTCTATCCAAAATTCCAAGTCAAAAGTCTCACCTAGACTAATGGCAAACCCATGGCAGGGAGTCCCTATAAAAAACAAAGTAGGATAGATAAATCAAATATACAATGGCACAAGGTAAAGATTTTCATTCTAAAAGGCAGGAATGGGAGAATATAGAGAAAAAAATGGGACCAAAACCAGACTGAAATCCAGCCAGGCAAATATTGATTCTCTAATTCTATGTATAATATCCAGGAAATGTGTTGGTGAGATGTGAGCAACAAAGGGCATGGGATGCCCTGCCCCTTTGACCTGGCTGATTGTACTCTATATGGCCTTTTTTTAAGGCTGGCTTTGTCTGAAGCCAACAGATTTCTCAGTGAATGATTCACATCATTGGTATCTCTTAATCCTAGAAGCCTCTATTCCAGAATTGGCTTCACCTTCATAGCTTAATGTATCATCCTTTCAGAGGGAGCCTTGAGGGGTTCTGACCCTATTACACTTTGCCTGGCTTCCCAGGTCTTCCTCTGACATCTCAGTGGAAATTACCATGATCCCCTAATCCCATTATCCTGCCTTCCTACAGAACCAGCACCATGTGGATGGTGACAAGTTCTGCTGCCAATTTGAGCCATAGTTAGGCCTCCTTGGATCATGGCTACAGTAGCCTCTGAGTTCTTGGGCAGATGAACATGATTAAAGAACTTCCTAGGCACCCCCCACCCCACTGTAAGCAGGGTTGCCCCCAACTGCTCTTAATTTGCAATGGGTATAGTCTTGTTCATTTCTGAGATGACCTCAAGGGCATTGTATTGTGTAAAGTTCTTAGCATCTCTTTAGTGGCTATAATTCCTTTAACAACTATACTTTCCTTAGTCTCGGTTTTACATGCACTTTTCTGGCTAAACTGCAAGTTTTTCAAATCTTTTCTCTGTGTATTTTGTTCCTGTTCCTCACAGTAAATATAAAGACTGCCAGTAATACCCATTTTACCACCTGAATGCTGTGCTTCCTTGAAATTTCCTCCACCAAATTAATTAGTACATCACCTTTAAATTCAGCCTTACACAGTCTCATGACATGGACAAAATGTAGACAAGTTCTTTGCTACAATGTAAAATTGTGGCTTTGAGTCCAATTTCCAATAGAGTTCTCATTCCTCTCATTCCTCTCTGATCAAATGTTTCCTGAGCTAAAATTCTGGTCAATGCTTTCATTAAACCTAGAAAGGAGCAGGTATTGGCAGCATGCTCAGAATATTTGAAACCTCATGAACCCAGTCTTTTGTTCACATTACTATCAGTATTCTGGTTTTCTGAGCTCCCACCAGTCATTAAGCTCTTTTAACAAGTTTGGAGTTGCAGTCTGGTTTCTCCAGACTGCAACTCCAAACTTTATCAAACTCTTTCATACACCATTTTCAAAAGCTTCTAAACCACACGGTCAGGCCAGTCACAGGCTCATTCCAATTCTCAGTACTAATTTCTGTGTTAGCTTTATGTCACTGTGACCAAAATAATTGGCAAACCAACATAGTTTGAGAGGTCCAGTTCCTAGTTGGCCAGAAGTAGACAGACAACCATGACAGAAAGGTTGTTGGTGGAAGAAAGCTGCTCACCTCATGGAAACCAGGAAGCAGAGAGAGGAATTGGGAAGGGCCACAGGGAAGATGAGCCCTTCCAGCGCACACCCCCAGTGACTCACTTCCTCCAGTCATAACCCACCTGCCTATAGTTACCACCTAGTTAGTCTATTCAAACTAGGAAAGACTGACTAATTCACAGCTCTCACGATAGAATAATTTCACCTCTGATGTGGGGAAACAGACAAATTCATACCTTGCTGTGGGACTGAAAATTGGTGCAACCACTCTGGAAAGCAGTATGGAGATTCCTCAGAAAACTTGGAATGAAACCACCCTTTGACCTAATTACCTTATTCATTGGCATGTACCCAAAGGACTTAAAATCAGCATATGCAGCCACATTGATATTTATAGCAGTTCAATTCACAACAGATAAGCTATGGAACGGAACCAACCCACATGCCCTTGAACAAATGAATGGATAAAGAAAATGTGTCATATATACACAACAAAATATTACTCAACCATAAAGAAGAATGAAATTATGGCATTTGCAAGCAAATGGGTGGAACTGGAGATGATCATGCCAAGTGAAATAAGCCAATCCCCCAAAACCAAAGGTCAGATTTTCTCTCTGATATGCAGATGCTAACTCACAGTAAGAAAGGGGCCAGAGAGAGGAAAGACTAGATTAGACAAAAGGAAATGTAAGGAAGAGAGAGGGGATGGGAATAGGAAAGACAGTAGAATGAATCAGAGATAAATTTTTTATGTTTTAATTTGAATACAGTATAAATTCACATCAGTGTACAACCACAAAAATGGCTATCCTTCATGTATGTATGATGCGTCAAAATACATTCTACTGTCATGCATAACTAAAAAAAGAATGAATAAAAAAATTATAAAAAGAAAAATTTTACCTTGGAATATTCCAAGGAGCATTTGGTGGGGGGACCTCATATCTAAACCATAACATTAAGCCTCCTATTTAAAACAAGAGTCTGGAATAGTAGGGGTTACTCTGAGGGATGATTCTGAGCATGCTGCCAATACCTGCTCCATTATAGGTTTAATGAAAGCATTGACCAGAATTTTAGCTCAGGAAATATTTGATGACCTATGAGATGCAGAAGAAACATACTCCAAGGAACAGTGCTAGCCCCAGGCTTTTCTCCCAATCTCCAGAAACAAGCCAGTGTTTTATTGCTCTTGGTCTGAACTGGTAGGATAACTGCCTCATTCATTACTTTATGTTCCTTTGTCCAAACTTAAAGCCTTTTTGCTGTGAAGAAAAGAAAAGCTGTCCTTTCCCTGAAGAAGGGAACTGTCTGAGTTTCTTGGTTCTTATGGGACTGGGATTTTTTTTTTAATTTTTTTAAATTTTTTAGTGGCCTGGGATTCCTCCTGAGATTTGAGCAATGACCCCATTGTAGAAATCCTCCTTGCTATAGGTCCTGGGCAGTGGTCTGTGGGAACATGTTGCTCTTTGAATTAAAGATTAGGGAAAATGGGACAGAAAGCTATTCTCTCAGAGGGTCCTCATGAAAGAGCTGGCTCCCAGGTACCTTTCTTTAACAGGATGGGACTTTTAATTTGTAGGCATCAGGTTCCTTGCTCTTTACCTTTCCCCATTCCTCTTTCAAAGCATGTGTGTGTTCAAGTGATTAATGTCCCATTTTTTCTTGGTTGGGTTTGTCTGCTTTCCCAAATAAGCAAAATAGAATCACTCTACTTCTCCACTTTTTAGTGCTCTAGTTGTCATAGATTTTGAAATGTGTTCTTATCCTGGGCCTTTTATTGTTCAGCATGAAAACTGGTAGAACAATAATTTTCCTTACCACTATGTATAGCATCCCTCCTGTTCAAAGCATTTCTTAAAGATTAACCAATTAGGGGCTGGGGCTGTAGCTCAGTGGTCAAACACTTGCCTTGCATATGTGAGGCACTGGGTTCGATCTTCAGCACCACATAGAAATAAATAAATAAAGAGACTGTGTGTTTATCTACAACAAAATAAATATTTTTTAAAAAGATTAACCAATTAATTCTCTCAACATCCATGTCCTAGTGGGACAATTAATAGTTGACTAATAATAGGATGAAGAACAAAAATGATTCTTACTCATGATCATAAATATCTTCAAGCTTCAAAGCATATTTCCTGCCACCAGCTAGAATACAGAATAGGGGAGAAAATAGAAAAAATCTCTCCACTCTCTCTCTGCCTCCTCATGAATTTCTCCATCAAGGACTTTGATGCAGTTCTTTAGGGGACAAACTATGCAGAGCCAAATTGGTCTAAAGACTTGAATATGAACTTAATTCTAAGCCTGGTTTTCCTTCTGGTTTAGAATCACAGGATGTCGGGGGATTCAGACCTTAGAGATAAAATTAGTCAACCCCTTGACTTCACAGATGTGAAAACTTAGGCAGAGAAAGGTTGTATTGACCCAAGGTCACACAGGACTAGATTGGTTTGTTCCTTGTTCTGCCCTTGGTGTTTCAGAGGAGATGTCTGCTCACCTTGAAGGTCTTATGAGAATGAATTAGTTCTGTTATTGTCCAGTGCTGGGGTTTAGATATTGGGTAATGAATGCTCAGTACCTTCTGGTTCCTGAGCCAGGTGGAAGCTACTTGCTGCATCTAGCCCAGCTGGTGTGCCAGAGAAAGTAGATGAACACTGTTGTACAAAAATGCTCTCTTAGTACATTTGGAGAAAATAGGATATAGAATACATCATTTATCTTGAGAGAGTCAACGAAGGTTTGATTTAAACAATAGTCCATTATGATGTTCACTGTAGCAAATTCTGTAATTATAAGTTTTATGGCAACCCCCATTACGAAACCATTTTAGTCCCTCTCCTCGCTGTCTGAAAAACTGTAAATTGGGTGGAAATTTTCATGGCTAGACCCTGCCTGTTAGAGAATGGATGGCTTCTGGGAGCTCAGGGAAGGAAAGAAAATCTCATTAGCTGCCTCTGAGTTATTGTTGAATGGGAAGAAACGTAAGTATATTCCTTTTGGAGTTCGCAAAAGAGTGGAGTCTATTTCCCTCTGTAGAGTGGAATTATGAAAAAAGAGGCAGAAAGGTCTCATTTTCAAAGCTACATAGACTCACTAAGAAGAGCTGAGGGGAAAAGGTGTTACCGAGTCACTTCTCAGCAACTGCTGAAATCACTGCTCAGGATTTCAGCATCTAACCATCTCATGTGTGAGTTTGACATTTCCCCCGGCTCTGTCTTGATTATTGTGTCACTGGAATGAGAACTCCTGGAGTGAGATGAAGGGTTTGAAAGCCTAGCTGGAGGGAGAAAGGCTTGGCATGCATCCTAGCTTGTGGCCATTTCTGAAGTGGTAGGACCTAGCCTCCAGGGTTAAGGGAATCGAGTTGGCTCTGTCCAGGGTGGACACAAGGCCACATGGTAATGGGCGCCCGACAAACAGGATTCACGGACTCGTAGTTCTGGGACAGGATTCAAGACACTTCAAATCTTTTCTCACTCCTGTCTTGAACTGTCATTTTGGTTATCCAACCTAAGTACACTTCTTACCCTCAGGTCAGTCACCACATTGTCTTCTCTGAGTGACATGTTTTTGTTCTTTTTCAAACATTCTTTTATTTGTTTTAATTAGTTATACATGACAGTAGAATGCATGTATGCACTTTGATGTATCATACATGGATGGGGTATAATTTCCCGTTTTTCTGATTGTCCATGTTGTAGAATCACGTTGGTCATGCAGTCCTATATGTCCATAAGGTAATTCTGTTTCATTCTACTATAGTTCCTATTCCCATATCCCCTCCCCTCCCTTCACTCCCCTTTACCTAATCTAAGGTAACTCAATTCTTTCATAGTGACCCCCGCCCCCTGTGAATTAGCATCTGGATATCAGAGAAAACATTCAGCCTTTGGTTTCTTGGGATTGGAGTACTGTGTTTTTGACTGTGGGCTCACTGACCCCATCTTTCCTTGTCTCCTGGTCCTAGTCACCAAGGATTACCTCAATTTCCTAGCTTTCCCTGCTCCTCCTCCCTTCCAAATTATCTTAGACTACAAATAAGTCTTCATTCTCAAAATTCAGAGAGCATTTATTTGCCATACTACTGGAATAAGATATTTACTTATAATTATTTCATACAGTTTGCGAATCATTTCATATACTTTGTGGGTCCCCCGAACTGTGTCTTGGGGACAAGGCCACCTTCTTTTATCTAGTCTAGGGGATTCAAGGACATAGTATGCACACCATCAATAGTGGTTGACTTGTAATATAGTATGGGTGGGAAAGTCTTATCTCCTTTATTCCGTATTGGCCCTTTAAAGATAAATTCAGTCATTCACCTTTCTGGGCTGTGCACTCATTTGATGCATAATAAATATTTGTTAATTTTACCTTTAGCTTTTCTCATATTTCCAGGTGGTCATCATCTATAAAATACGGACGACTCCTCTTATGATGGAACATTTTTATAGTTGCCTCTCATGTTTGCTATGATCATGAGTGTATGGGACTATTTTTGGATTCTGTTTTTCTTTTCCCTCTAATAACCATGCTTTTGCAAAAATTGTTTCTGTGCAAAGTGCCCATTTTTCATCCTCATACACACAGATGTGAATTTAAAAATACTGGTATCACACTATTCTGTACCCCACTTTCTGGTGCTATTCCTTCTAGCATCCTTAAAAACTGTCTAGAAATAAGTGAGGATAAAATATTAAATAAAAGTATTCTCAAAGTACCGACCTATGTAATATGAAGAAAAAATGACTGTAGTCATTCCCCTGCCTCATCCCTTCTTCCCACATGCTGGAGACCCATGGCTGCACCCTTTTCCAGAGTTGCTGGAATGTTCTTCTTTTTTACCTTGTGGCATCATGAATGCTGTGCCTAAACCCCCCCAATTCTGACTGGTCTGTTGGCCTAGTTAACTTTTCTTAAAATATTATTTTCTTATTTCGTAAAAAATCTACACCTTACAAGGATATTTTCTTAACATGATAATAAACTTACTTTTAAGTGAAATTCTGTTATCATCCTTTAACTATTCCTTCACTAATGAACTTCTTACTGTATTGTAACTTATTTAGTTTTTTAGAAATGCTAAATATTTTTGAAATATACAACTAGGAAAGAATATTCTTGTTTGTCTGCTTATTTGACAAACACTTGACACCTACGGTGTGATGTTTAAAGAAAAATTAAAAATAATAATAAAAAAAGATGCATCTTATTCCTGATTTCTGGAGATTTGCATTCTACAAAAAGACCAGAACAGGGCTGGGGTTGTAGCTCAGTGGTAGAGTGCTTGCCCCGCACGTGTAAGACTCTGGGTTCGATCCTCAGCACCACATAAAAATAAACAAATAAAAATATTAAAAAAAAGAGACCAGAACAGCATTGAGTTTAAGGATTAGAGAACTAAAATAGAGGGTGGGGGCTGTGCATTGGGAGTTTGTGGTCTCAGAGAATGCAATGATTTGTTATGAGTTGGGACGATCTGCAGAGCCTTTCGTAAGGGGAAGCTTTGAGGTGAAACTAGATGGTTGAGTACATGAAGAAGAGGGTGAATAAGGAGTTAAGGAGGAACAAAAACTGATTCATAAAAGTGCATGTATAGTTGGGGCCAGATGTCAGGGGACTGCCTTTTATGTGTGTGGAAATATAACAAAACAAAAACAAACCATTCACTTTTTTTCTAAAGTCAAAGCAGTAGTTTTTCCTCTGTTTTTCCCCCTTGTAGCTGAAAATATTAATGTGGCCCTCTAATTACTGTTGTTCTTACAGATGGATGGAAAGCACAGATGCCAATGCTGAAGGGGAAAAAGGTGTTTTGAAAAGATAGCAGAGGACCTGGAATCCTCAGCACTGGCTCCCTGAATGAGAGGAGGAGCCTGGGCGGCAGATACACAGTTCTTCGCTGGGGTTTTCCTTAACAGAGAAAAGTCTCCGCAGAATAGCAAAAATAGCAAAAACTCCAAGTTGGGGTCCTGAGGTCTGAATCTGCTGTGTGACCCTGGGGAAATCTTTTACCTTCCTAGGCCTTAGCATCCTCCACTGAATAACGAAGTGATGGAATAAAAAATCTTTAAGATTTATTTGGGCCATTCTGTAGTAGTCCAAGGGAGTGTCTCGAAGTTTCCTTGCATATCTGCTTCATTAGGGAGTCTCATCCCCTGAGAGTCAGTACTAGGAGATAAAGGCATTTCTCATAAGACTCTCATGTCCCCCTGCCCCCAAGGACCCTTCTGCAGGTACTCCACACCAGGAAAAAACCTGCAGTCTGTCCAGACTGGTACATTCTACACTTATCTTGCCCTTTCCAACCCTGGATTATTGATCTCTGGAGAAAGAAGATTTATTTTTATCCTTTTCTTGTTTTTCGGCACTGTCTCATGCTGTTGCAGACTTTCTTGTTTCAAGATATCTTTATTGAGACTTCCTGGGTGCCAGGTATTAGGGGCTCATAAGCAAAAATTCCCCTTAAGGTGGAAGAACACACATACAAATGAATAAATGTCTGGCAGGGTGCTGAATGAGTGAGTGAACATTTAATTCTTTTTCAAACTCAGAGGCCTAAATACTTACTGATTGTTTCCTATATCCTATTAAATAAAAGCTCTCTAAAATCTTTGAAGGAATATAAATAAGATCATGGAAGGGTAAAGATCATACCAGTCATTGTCAACTTACTGAACTCCCCAAACCTAAGGATGATTTATAAAATCCCATGACAAGCACTCTCTTGATGACCTGGTCATAAACAACATGTACATTTAGTTACTTTCTAAAACTGTAAGTGGTTTTGTTGCAAATTATCTCCCCTGCTGCTTCCCTGTCCCTCAGTCTCCCTGACTTCTCTAATTTTTCACCTATTTCTCTCTTCCAATTATACCCCTGTTTCCCACTCTTTGATGAATGTATTTTCTTCATCATCTTATAGGTAGCTTTAGTAAGGGATACTTAGGTGCTAGACACCTAGGTCTTTATTTATTCCCAATGCCAATATTTTTTCTGAAAAGACTGAGCCTCAGTGAGGCTCAGTCATTTAGCTAAGGTCACCCAATAGGGAGCAGAACTCAGAACCTCAGTCAGTCTGATCTGTCAAAATCCAACCTTGTGGGCATGGTGCACATGCATGTAATATCAGTAGCTCAGGAGGCTGAGGCAGGAGGATCACAAGTTCAAAGCCAGCCTCAACAATTTAGCAAGGCATTAAGTAATTTAGTGAGATCCGATCTCAAAATTAAAAATTAAAAGGACTGGGGATGTGCTCAGTGGGTAAGTGCCCCTGAGTTCAATCCCTGGTACCAAAAAAAAAAAAAAAAAAGAAAGAAAGAAAGAAAGAAAAGAAAAAGAAAAAGAAGAAAGAAAGAAAGAAAGAAAAATCCAGCCTTATGTCTTTCTAAGGCAGTCTTAAAAAAATATCACTTAAGTATTCCTGAAACTCTTCAGATAACTTCCAGAAAGTTAAGATGGTTGTGTTTTCTTTTATAACAGATTCAATTATTTGAGAAAAAAATGGCTAAAGCTTGCAAAATCTGTAGGAGAGAACTTTTGGGCCCTGTGGAGATTTTTACTGAGCACCAACATTTTCTCAAAGGCCAGGAACAGCAATTATGATAAAAGAGACTAGGAAATAAAAGGAATAAACAATGTAGGGATTGCTCTGGAAAAACCATCACCCATTGTAGGCTTCCACTTTGATAATGACCTTCCTTCTTCCCAGAGGGAAGCATGCAGGCTATCTGAGAGTTTTTCAACTCTGGCTTTTTATGGCCTTGACAAGGACAGCTGTAATAAGAGAAGACTCTGAGCTACAACAAGTGGAACAATTAAGTGTATTTACCTGGTGACCTTCAAACCATTTCTTTGTTGGAAATGGGGGTGAACCAGTACAGGTGCTTATGTGTAAGGACTTGTGTTTTTTTAGTATTATTTTTGGATGTTGCTTGGAGTGCCATGCTTTTGAATTTTCAGTTTAGCTGAAGTTTAGTTGAAAATAATGTGAATTTAAAATGAATGATAATCTCTATTCCCACTTTAAGTTTCTAATGTTTACCTATCTAATAATAACTGGAAATTAATTCTGGAATCATACCCCAGTTAAACTTAGTTATAGAATCAGGCTGAGTTTGACATTAAGGGTGTGACTGGGAAAACATAGGAACTGAATTCTTGTCTTTTTCTTTATTTCATGAGACTCTCTATCCATGGCAGTAAAGTTTTCTTTAGAACAGAAGAAGAATTGACTTGTCAGTTCCTTTTAAAACCTGATCTAGAGCCCTCATAATTTAAGAATTATAGTGCTTAATGTTTTTCTCTGTCATGATGACACAGTCTTTGCTAGGGCAATAAGAAGAGGAAAGAATGGTGACACCATGTTAAAGCCCTTGGCCTCTTCCTGGAGCTTCTACAGAGTGGCCATGTTCACTGGCTCTGGGACACATGGCTTCTGAGAGCTTCCTATGATAGCACCCCCTAACTAAGCATTTCCATAATCAGTTGTGCTAGTATTGAGACTTAGAGTGATATTTTATGTCCCTTTGAAGGTCATAAAATTGTGCTACATTATTCCATGACCAACAAATATCTGTTCAGGATTGATTGTGTGCCAGGCACCAAGCTAGACCTAAGGATACAAAGCAAAACAAGGCACAGCCCTTGTCTTCAAATTCTCTTTATCCAACAAGAAATTGGAAACTTTCAGGAAAATGTATCGATTGCATTCCTTTGTTAATGAAAATAGTGAATTCAGAATCAAAATGGTTAACTGTTCACTGTTAATTTGGGGCTAGCGTGAAGAAAGCAGCTATGAATATGCATGTAAATCTTTTTGCCAACGTATCTTATCACTTCTTGGGTAAATGCCTTGGAATGGAATTGCTAGATCACATGATAGATGTGTGTTTAAATTCATCAGAAACTGCTGAACTTTTCCAAAGTTGTCATCCCATTTCATATCTACCTGCAATGGTATGTGGTGTGTGTGTGTGTGTGTGTGTGTGTGTGTGTGTGTGTGTGTGTTTGCTATATTTTATTAAGGATTTTTGTTTCCGTGGTTAAGAGTTGTTGTAATGTTTTTCTTTATATGGTATCAAGTCAAGATTGCTTACTCTTTTTTGCTGATCTTCTCAACCCAGGCTATCTGCTTGGATGCCTGCTCTAGGCTTTTTTGTCTTGATCTTTGCTCACCTTATCCCTAAATTCTACCTTTCCATTTCTGGCACTTATTTGCTATGATTGGACTTGTGTTTGAACTTCTCAGGATTTTTGGACCATTCTAAATTTTTGAAGAGAGCCCAGGACCTGGGTTATTCTGTTTTTCTCCATGCTATGTTCAATCAGTCTTGGCCTCCTGAAACTCTGGGGAACAAATATATTGGAAGATATTCTAATAAAAACAAAAACTTGGATACAAACTAATGTCCTTAACAGGGTAGAACTTTTAGTAAATTGTTAACTTCCACTTTGAGCAGTTAGGACTTTGAATCGAAGTATTTCTCTAATTAGCTTTAAATCTTGATATTCCCTCAGGTCCTGCTCGTCTGCCTCGCTTCTTAAGCAATCTCCTCCCCTGTCACCGCTTTTATTGCCAACTACATCTTCATACCGCTAGATCTACTTTTTAACCCTGTCTCCTCTCCTGTGTTCTAAACCCATGGATTTCTCTTGTGTACTGTATATCTCCTCCTTGAATTTCCTCAGGGCTTCTATCTTGATGTATATTATAATCTAATTTTTTTTTCAATTGTTTCCCATTTCAGTGAATGAAACCCGATTCCTGCCTCGGGACTGGGGTTGTGGCTCAGAGGTAGACACTCGCCTAGCATGCGTGAAGCACTGGGTTCCATCCTCAGCACCACATAAAAATAAAATAAAGATATTGTGTCCTCCTATAACTAGAAAATAAATACTTAAAAAACCTCCTGCCTTCATCTACTCCCTGTTCCTACTTATTATTTTCATTTATTATTAAATTCTTAGGTCCATTTCCTTTCTTCTAAACTTCCTTTTATGATGCAATATTTCAGACTTTCAGCATATTATATGAAATGCATAATTGTATATGTGCATTTTAAAGAAGAATCCAAGGAATTGTATTGCATTCTTCCAGAAACTTCCCTGTTATTGCAACTTCTGTCCCACCAGAGGTGACTCCTTCCCTCACCAGAGGGATAGATATTTGTTTTAATTATTCCCTGACTTTTATTTGTAGTTCTGTCCCATTGTTAAGTGATATTTAGAGTCACATTACTCAGTTTTGAAACAGTGTCAGGAACAAGCATAACTATACATCAAAAGTCAGTAGGTGGAGGCTTTTGGCAGAAGAGAGACAAGTACAGAGTCTCAGATTTCCCGAGCCACCTAAGGGTTGACAGTTCCTGGACCCGTGTCACCCAGGTGTTCTGTCTTTAGGTTATCAAGAGGCCTGTTGCTTGTGTTGCCAACCTCTCAAGTCACCCTGCTCTAATCTGCCCTGATTGGCCTTTCTGTCTGGGAAACAGTCATTCTGGGATTCTTCTACTTTCTTCCTGGAAATTCTCTACTTTCCTAGCTGCACTTACTCTTCTCTTGATTTACTCAGTGTTTCTCTATTTTCTACTGTCTAGAAACAACTGGAGAAGAGCACATGGGAGATGAAACCTTTGAGACACTTCCTGTCTTTAAATGCCTTTATTTTCCCTTTGTATTTGATTGATAATTTAGGGGATTGCATAGGGGATTCTAAATTGGAAATTTTCCTAATTTTGTTTCTGAAAAGCTTAGGCCTATTATGCTCATCCTTTAGACTTTGTATATACCTTGCCATTGTCATCTGGAGATGTGTAGCATCTCTTCATTCCTAAGTGCTGTGACATCAAATCTAGTTTCATCCACTGGGTTGGAAATTCAGTGGGCCTTTGTGATCATGGAACTCAGGCCTTTTACTTCTGGCAAACCTTCCTTGAATTCCATTTTCCATTTTTCCCTGTTCTATTTTTTTTACAACTTCTATTATTCAAATGTTGAACCTCCTTAATTTTCTTTTCTCTCCCACTTTCTATTTTATTTTTTTTACCCTAAGTTTTGGATAAAAACTTCCCTTCTTTGCCCTGCTCTGAGCCTTGGGTATCCGGCTCCCTGGCCACTGGCTTTCATTTGGTCTCTGTCAATAGTAAGCACTGGCAGGAGTTTGGAGAGAGTGAAGAGAGTGCTGTTGGGGTGTCCTTATCAAGCTACCCTTGTGGAGCCCAGAGACCTCGATTACATCCAAGTTGATAGTGTTGTGGGTTTCCAGCAAGACGGCTGCCTTTCCATCCACCTTCATTTTAAAACACAGCTTGGGCCAGAGGGAAATAACAGTGTCTTTATGGATACTTGCTGGCTGTACTTGGGTTGAAGGTGGACAGTGAGGTCATCCTGGCGCCATCTGCAGGGACATTTCTGAACCTAGACTGGGTGCCAGGAGTGGGACCTTCACACTTGTTTGCCTCCCAGTGCATTAGGACTTCGATGGGTAAGAGGGTTGTGAAATGAGAAGGGTTAGTCCCAGTGATATCTAACCAGAGAGACTTCTTCTAAGTGGAGTCTTGTTCTTATAGCTCAGAACTTGGGGATCAGTGGGCCTCCTGCCTAATGTCCAAGCTTGGGACTTCATTTCTTTGAAAATCTGAAGGAAGGTTTGGAATAATCCAGGGTGGAAATAAAAGTGTAAGGAGCACTTAGTCATCCCATAGGCAGGTCTAAGCTGCTTATCTATGTTAGAAAATAGGAACTTTCAAAAGGAACAATTGCCTCTCTTTGAAGAAACTGTCAGTGAAAAGCTTTTAAAATAATTTCCTTGCAAAATGCATAATGCTCTTATGCAGAACTCTCTGACACCACTGTTTAGCAGCCTCTTCCATTTGTATGAGCTCTGGAATATCAAACATTTCTTGTGCACACTCAGAAAATGGTTTGCTTATCACACCATGCCTGTCAGCGGCACTGTGGGTGCCAACTCTGGCACAGTGAGGCTGTGGGCAAAGAGGGTACCGTGTGGTAGGTATGCTGCAGAGATCAGGCCCTTTAGAAGTCCTGGTGCTTGAGGGTTTACAAGGTGCAGATGGATTAGCATGTTTTTCCTCCTTATCAATCTGCCTGCTTTTTCATTCCCAGCTCTCTGGTGGGATAATGGTTCTCCTAGTTCCTCCAGGCAGAAGAGTCTGCCTTAGAACTTCCACTGGAGGGTAATACTGATCCCAGATAACACAGATCTCCCATTTCAGGTGGTTGTATTGGCAATAGAATTTTTTTCTGGAAGTTTCCAGAAAGATTCAGTAGGTATGCGGACCAATAGTAGGTTTTATTATTTGGTTAAATCCCAGAAAATCATAATGAAAATATAGTGGTTTACTATTATTGAGCATTTACTATGTAAGCGCATACAGAGTAGTAACACCTTTAAAAGAATTTTTGTTTATACACATTATCATATCAGATCTCACACCACACCCTGTGAGGTGGGTTTTCTTGTTCTCCAGTTTAGAAATGGAGAAGAGATAATCTTCTCATGCTCTTCCTCCCTGCTCTGTTCTTAGTTGCCCTCCTTATATCAAAGAAGACATTTGGCATTTGTTTTTTTAGGGATTGGCTAGCTTCACTTAGCAAGAAGATTACCATTAAACAGGGATGAGATGTGGGAGGAAAAGGGAGAGAGAAGGGAAACTGCATGGAAATGGAAAGAGACCCTCATTGTTATACAAAATTACATATAAGAGGAAGTGAGGGGAAAGGGAAAAAACAAGAGAGAGAAATGAATTACAGTAGATGGGGTAGAGAGAGAAGACGGGAGGGGAGAGGAGGGGAGGGGAGATAGTAGAGGATAGGAAAGGCAGCAGAATACAACAGACACTAGTATGGCAGTATGTAAAAACGTGGATGTCTAACCGATGTGATTCTGCAAGCTGTATACGGGGTAAAAATGGGAGTTCATAACCCACTTGAATCAAATGTATGAAATATGATATGTCAAGAGCTTTTTAATGTTTTGAACAACTAATAATAATAAAAAAAGAAATGGAGAAGAGGTTAAATAACTTGGCCAGGGCCACACAGCCCTATAGCTGGGCTGAGTTTGAACCCAGGCCAATTTGGCTTCAAAGTGGCTGAGTTCTTTTTATTTTGCCAGTGACTCCCTAATTATTGTGTGAAAGAATCCCCTGACAGTCTGTTAGGTACCTTGTCTGTATCCCCTGAGGATTTTGATGTTAGGCATGGTGTGAGGCTGCATATTTAATATGCATTTGAAATATACTCCAAATTTTGATGCAGGTGTTGGAAATATTATCTTAGTTGATTTGCTTCTGTAACAAAATACCATGAACTAGGTAATTTAAAAAAGTAAAAGTTAATTTTTTCGTGAACCTGGAAATTGGAAGTTCAAGATCAAGGCATTGGCTGGACAGGTGTCTGGTGATGGCTGCTCTCTGCTTCCAGATGAGGCGTTGTGGCCATATTCTCCAGAGGTGAGAAACTCTGTGTCCTTACATGGCAAAAAGGATGCAAGACACACTTGCAAGGCACAAGAGGACTCCCTTCAACTCTGAGCCCTTCTGTAAGGGTACTATTCCCATTTATGAGAGTGGAGCCCTCAGGACTAATCAGATCCCAAATGCCACACTTCTTAAGACTGTTGCATTGGTGATTATGTGTCAACATTAATTTTGAGGGAGGACCATCAAAAATCTCTAGCAAATGGCCAGGTACAGTGGTGTATTCCTGTAATCCCAGTGGCTTGGGAGGCTGAGGCAGGAGGATCTATAGTTCAAAACCAGCCTTAGCAATATATGGAGGCCCTAAGCAGGTTAGTGAGATCCCATGTCTAAGTAAAATATAAAAAGGGCTGGGGATGTAGCTTGGTGGTTAAGCACCCATGGGTTCAATCCCCCCCCCCCCCCTCTCTCTCTCTCTCTCTCTCTCTCTCTCTCTCTCTCTCACACACACACACACACACACACACACACACACAAATCTGTAGTAAGTACTACTGCTATAGGTTGAATGCTTGTGACTTTTGCTCCTCCCCCATTCACTTGTTTAAACCTAATCCCCAATGTGATGGTATTAGGATATGAGTACTTTTGATTAATTGATTAAGGACTTTTGAATTGATTAAGACATAAGAGTAGAGCCCTTTAAAAGATACCCTAGCTTAGTCTAATTAACTAATGGTGGCATAATAAAAGAGAACCCAGATAACTCCCATCTTATCATAGAGAGGATAACATCTATCAACCAGGAGTAGGTCTTCTCCAGACACTGAATCTAATGGAATCTTGATCTTGGATTTCCCAGATCAAGGAACTGGGAACTACCAGAAATAAATTTCCTGGTTGTTTACAACCCATTATTTATGGTATTCTGTTGCAGTAATCTGCCTGGACTAAGATAATCATACAACAACAAAACACCGGAAAGTGGCTGTATCAATGGCCTAGCCACTTTCTGGGCATCTGTGGCTGTGCAGAAACAGAATCTGTAATAATCTATCATAGAAAGTGGGGTGTTAATCCAGTTGGGTTGACTTATTTTTCCAGGAGACCCGTGGGGATCGACTTCAGTTTCCCTACGTGGTTTGGGTTCCAAGGTAGCGTCTGTGCCCTCAGTCTGGGTTTCTGGGTCTGATGAAGAGATGCTTGAAGGCCCAGGAGTTTTCTGAAACTTCTCTTCATCCTGTCCCAGTTCTGGTGGCAGTCAGTGAAATCAGAGTCCCCTTGACCTTCCTGAATTCCATTTGTCTCCTAAGAAGGCCTGCAAGGAAAGATAGTGCAAACCTCTAGTTCCGGTTTAAAAAAAAAAAAAGTAAATTTTCAATAAATAACGATCTTAGCTTAAGAGACAATAGCGTCATAGTGTCCACCAGCCCTCAATCCCCAAGCAGGTCTTTATGCTCCTAAAGGAATGTCCTGGGAATGGGAAAAGGGGAGGATGGAGGGAAGAGGTGTGGCCGTGTAGCGCCCGTACACTGGTTAGAGTGTGCTGGGGTCTGTTGGACTGCATACAGAATCAGAAAAGCTCCCCTCAAATTGACTCACTCCAATTCAGCCAGCATTCACTCTGGCAGGTAGAAGATGTGGCTGTAAAGCCACCTATGGAGAAGAGCTAGGAGATAAAACTTCTCCTCAAAGCTGTCTGACATGTGTCCAATTCCCATAGGCCCTCGAGCTCAGGAGTTTCACAGTTTACTCTGCTTTCCTGGGGCGGTTCACATGTAAAGGCAAGGGAACAAGAACCAGAGGATGCTCTAACAAAAGCATTTCAGGAAGCCATGGGGAAAAAAAAGTGACTGGCAGAATCTATTTGGGGAAGAAGGTATCACTCCAAATGATCTGAATCTGATTCAGATCAGAGACTTCTAGCAGATCAACCAGCAGTTGCTTCTGTCATAGGCCCGGTTTCAAGTGTCCTGGGATTCTAGGGCACAGTTAAGCACTTCCCCAGTCTCCAGGTGAGGTTGGGCCTGTGGAATTTGAGCTTCCTGTGGATCCTGTAGTCATGAATTGAGGGAGGGTCCTGTTTATACAGGGGCCTCCTCTTCAAAGTGACTTCTTGGGCTGGGGATGTGGCTCAAGCCGTATCGCGCTCGCCTGGCATGCGTGCGGCCCGGGTTCGATCCTCAGCACCACATACCAACAAAGATGTTGTATCCGCCGAGAACTAAAAAAAAAAAAAAAATATTAAAAATTCTCAAAAAAAAAAAAAACATTTCAAAGTGACTTCTTTGTGGCACTCAGGTGACTGGGGCCATCCAGTTCGTATCTTGGAAGCCATCCAAATAATTTTTAATGTACTAGAGGAATGGCTCTCAAATGGAGAAGCTTCCCATCCCTGTCCTGCTTCCACACATACCATAAGGACACTTAGCAATGTCTGAAGACATAAGTGGTTGTCACAATTGAAGGGGAAGGTAGATGTTGTTGCAATTGGCATCTAATGGGTAGAGGCCAGGGATGCTATTAGACATCTTACAACATAAGACAGTCACCCACAGCAAAGAATCATTCAATCCAAACTTCATTAGCACTGAAGTGAGAAGTACTGCACCAGCAGATATCTCTTGGGAGATAACATTTCATATAGCTGGGACAAATGGAGTGGTTTTAGTTGGGGCTGGTGTGGGATTCTGCCTTTTTAGGGCCTCAGGAGCAGTTTTGGACTCCAGCTGTGCTGCATACACTCAGAGATGGGAAGTAGTCCTGCTTTCCATTTCCCTATAAGGATGATAAGAGAATGCTGCAATCCAAACTGCTTCTGTCTCCTGTCCCCAGAATTCCCAAAGGAGGGCATGTATCTCTGCTGTCAGGCCCAGATGTCCAGAACTAAATGGAAGGTTTGTGGATAGGCTATGCACAGGGCTAGCAATGGCCACCTGCTGTCTTTATGTTCATTTCTGGAGGGAGGGCATTAGGCTGCAATATTCGCAGGGGCAGGCTTAGTTAGTTCAGTGCCTGTCATTTCATTTACTGTCACTGGTGGGTCCCAGTTGGGCTTTGGTAAAGAGCATGTCTGTGCCTTTTTCTTGCCTTCTCTACTTCTAAGCAATATAAGGTTAGTCAAGTGGCGAAAGCTCTGTGAACCTTTGTTTCCTCATCTTTAACTTAGAAATAATAAAAGTTCACATTATTTAGTTCACAAAGTTTGAGAGGATTACATGAGATAAGGAATGGTGAATAGAGACGATCTAAGAAATTTTCACAACAAACATGTAGTTGGAGTGCCAGACAGAAGGGTCAACAAACATAAATAGAACAACCCAAGTGTCATGGTAGGAGTACAGTGAGATAATAAGAGGAAAGTACCAAGCACAAGGTTTTCATTATGGGAACTTGGGAAGATTCAATAAATACCAATTCCCTTCTCCTTAGGAAGATCTCATGGAACTACAGAGGAGAGATGGACATGAGAAAAGGGCCAGGTGTACATTTTGAAGAGGAGGTTTAATAAGTTTATATTTGATGATCTCTATTTACTCCATGTAATACAAGACATCATGTTCAGAGGGCAGGAAGAAAATGAGAATAAGATTTAGACTTGGGAGGCATTTAAATCAGCTTTTTCCCTACCGTGACTAAAAGACCCAACCAGAACAATTGGAGAGGGGGAAAAGTTCATTTGGGGGCTCACTGTTTCAGAGATCTCAGTCCATGGACAGCTGGCTCTTTTCCCTGGGGCTCAAGGTGAAGCAGACTATCATGGTGGAAGAGTGCAGTGGAAGAATGCAGCTCACATAATGATTAAGAAGCAGAGAGAAAGAGAGACTCCACTAGCCAGATACAAAATGTATACCCCAAAGGCATGCCCCCAATTACCCACCTCCTCTAGCCACACCCTACCTGTCTTCAGTTATCAAACAGTTAATCCCATTAGGATTAATTCACTGATTGGGTTAAGGCTCTCATAACCCAATAATTTCTTCTCTGAAATTTCTCGCATTGTCTCACACAGGAGGGGAGAGGAGTTTGGAAAGTTGGTGTGGGAGATGGAAAAAGAAATCATGGATTTTTTTTTTTTCCTAGAGAAATGTACAAAACTTCTCCCTAGTTTTCTGTGCAGAATGAAACCTTTGTTGGGAGAGGCAGCCCTCATGCGTGTTGGCCATGTGGGTTGACAAGAGGGTAGAGAGACAATGATGGAACCAGTGGAGGTGCAGGTGAACTGTGGGAGGTGAGGTAATTAGAAAGTGATGTTAATCCAGGAGATGGGGAGCAGACTAGGAGAAGGAACCCAGAGAGAAGGTCTATGAGAAAGGAGTTGGAAAGCAGGAGAAGTTGGAAGGTAGGAAATAGCTCAAACAAGAACATCACAGAGTTTGATATTTTGCAGAAGTAGCAGTTCTGGGTGGTAAGACGTTCCACCATGAGGCCGTATGAATGAATTCTCCAGGATATGTGGTTTACACTGAGGTGGAGTAGAAAGATGGAGGTTCTATGGATGCTGACTTTGCCTATGGTAATGGCTGGAGGGGGAGTGGACTGGAAATGGAGCCATGTGAAAAATAAAGAATATATTGTATCTCCCAAAAAGATATGTTGAAGTCCTAATCCTCATTGCCACTTTCATAAAGTAGGGTCACTGCATATACAAATAGTTAAGGAACTTCAGTGGCCCTTATCTCATGTGACTCATATTCTTGTAAGAGAGAATGTCACGTGAAGAAATAGACACACAGGGAAAAGATGCTATGTGATAAAGAGGCAGAGATAGGAGTGATGAATCTATAAGCTAGACAATGCCAAGAACTGCTGACAAGCGTTGAAACTAGAAAGGAACAAGGAACTCTTCTCTTTTCCAGGCTTTACAGGGAGTGTGGTGCTGCCGACACCTTGTTTTTTGAGCTTGAACCTTCAGAACCGTGAGAGAATCAGTTTCTGTTATTTCAAGCCAATTAATTTGGGGCACTCTGTTACAGCAGCTGCAGGAAACTAATACACCACTCCTTTCCCTTGGTTCAGGACCACTTATACCTTAAGGCCTGTTCAACCTCCAGCCCCTGCAGCATGCTTTCCCGCTCCTCCCATCACACCGACCTCTATGCTGTCCTTCTCAGAATCCTGATGACACTTGGAGTCTGGCACGATTATGCATAATTTCAGCATGTAATTCCAGTTTGTTTTATGATTTCCTACAGCTTGATTCTTTACTTAAGGTATAAGCCCCTGACCTCCCTGGGCTTCTCACCTACCTAAGGCAGGGCTCAGCATCTAGTTGCTCCTTCCTCACTACTTGCAAAATCTTTCTGGCAGTTATGTAATACAGGTTACATTTGATCTGCTCATCTAGGTCACTTGCAAGGCACTTTTCTGGGGCACCACTATTCTGCTGGGGCTTGAATTCTGATGGGTTCTCTTGGCTCATTATGGAAAACTATAAAATGTACAAAGTTAAAAGTATATATATCAATGTATACACACATACATATCTATGTGTTTATATATATACACACACACACACACACACACACACACATACATACATATATGCATATACACACTCACAAACACCATAAAAACAATTAAAATATAGAAGGTTCAACTTTAAGGAAACCCAAATACACAACTGATTAAATTATAGTGGTGGTAAGAAATAATTTTTTTTATTAATACAAGTGTTTTAAAACATATCTATTACCTTTTTTTCTATTACACCTTGTTTTTCTATTTAAGTAACTAAAAAAGTTGTATTTGTATAACTACAAAATTAGGTACACTCAGAATTATCAAAACTTAGAACAACAAAGATGTAGAACATTTGTACAAAAGGCTTTATACACGAATATGTGCAGTTCTGTGCAGATCTATCTTTGGAAGTTTATGCAAGAAAATGGTATTAGAGCACCAGGGGTCAGCAGGAGGAAAGGGAGATTTTGTACTTTATACTATCTTGTTTTGCTTAATTAAAAACAAACAAACAAACATGTGTGCTTATGAGAAAGGGGAAGAAAAGGGAGGAGGGGAGAAAAGGGGACAGAAAGAAGGTAGTTGAGACTGGCAGACAATTAGAGGACAAAGATGATGAGGTTCTTTATTTATGGGGTACTGGGGATTGAACTCAGGGGTACTTGTCCACTGAGCCATATCCCAGCCTTATTTTTTGTATTTTGTTTTGAGACAGAGTCTCACTGAGTTGCCTAGCACCTCCCTTTTGCTGAGGCTGGCTTTGAACTTGTGATCCTTCTGCCTCAGCATCCTGAGCTGTTGGGATTACAGGTGTGGACCACTGCACCTGGCAAAGATGAGATTCTTAAAAGGATTGATGGTCTAGGGCTGGGTATAGGAAGGCTGCAGCTGAATGAGGGCAGGAAGAAGTATGCAAATGCACACACACACACACACACACAATGCTTATGACTGCTCTGCTTCAAAAAGCTGCATTCTTACTAGACTTTTCATGGGGCAAGATAATGTCATTCCTAAATGTAACCCAAGCTGCCCTGGCAGGATTTGTCTGCTGGTTTAGTCACTCTCTGTCTGGATCCCATTTTCTCTTTATAGGGAGACTGCATCAGTTGGTCACTGTGAGCACTACAGCCAAATTCTTGGGCTCTGTCCCCTATGAGAGCCCTTTCCCAGGCCTTTCTCTTCATGATTGTCCAAAACTATGCCTTTCTTTCTGCAATAGATTGCATAGAGGAGATGAGGGATTGAAAGCATTTTAGAGCTGGAGGGGATATTAAAAATAATGAGATCCAGTTCTCCTAGATCAGATACAACACAGAGAGGGAACTTACCTCAGGACAGGTGCCCTGGAGAATTTACAAGCTAGTTAAATGGCAGAGCTGGTGCTAGGCTCCAGGGCTCCTAAGCCCTACCCAGGACTTTCTCTTTGTAATATCACAGACTTACATCATATGACATACCTCCTGCTATACAGAGTGATGGACAGAACAGGAAACCTTGGTGGAAATATTTATGGAGAAGTGCAATTCAGACAGCAGCAGAACTGAATCATTGACAAGACTCCCTTGAGAAGACCATTAACTTGAACGTGTTGGCCAATTCCATTAAAGGAATAGCTTCTGCGTGCCCCATTTGTCAGTAGTTTGGTTTTTAATACTCTCTGACCTGCACCTGATTCTTCAATGCATTCTTAAAAGGATGCACGATGCCTGACACATAGTAGTCACATCACAAACTTGTGTTGAGTTAATGCACCTTACTGTTTATACAGGACGGACACATCGAGTCCTCACTCTGCTTTTATAACTCAATAGAATTCATCTTGAAGAGGAATCTAGATGAAAAGAAGAGTGGAAGGATAGCGGGAAGACAGGCACAGAGACTGTGTGACCCAGTCCCCTGGTCTGTGTGCAATGACAGAGAAAGGGAACTAGAAGTGACTCCTTGCTCTTTGACTCCAGTGCAGTGACAGCCTCCCCAGATTGCTTGGCATCGCACTATTTAGGAAAAAGAACGTAGCTTTGGGGGAAGTGGGTGGACAGACAACAGGGCTGTGTGTTCTAAGGCAGCTTGTGGCAGAAAAGAACACCAGCTGGGACAAGAAACAGTCCAGGAACCAAGAACGTGTGCATTAAAAAATTGGCAAGCATGAAGTAGGCACATGTTGGAGAAACACAGGGACCCAGATACCCCAGGAGCTTCGAGACAGGGGGGTTGGCCAAATCCCTCACACCTGACTCCAGAGCAGCTGATGCAAACACTCACTCTTTGTCTGAGAGTTTTCAGAGATGGTTATAGTACAAGGTCTCTGTGGGGTGAAGTCATAATGCAAGTTCCTTGGCCTCGAAGACTCAGATACATCATCATTCCCTTGACTCATGGGACTTTTAGAGGAATCCATTATCCTTGCTCCAGAGAAATATAAACAGGAACCCAGTAGACCATGGAAGGAAAGCTTTCTCTCTAGTCATATGCACTCCCTGGGGACTCTTAGAGTCTAAAGAAAGCTTTGGGTTCACCTGGCCTAGCCCTCGTTTTATAAATGAAGATATCAAGGTACAAAGGGAGGATCATGAATTTCCCAGAGTAACAACAACAAAAAAAAGAGGTGGAAATAGTATTCAAAAACTGGGTCTTCATGTTTGAAATTACATGAGTTTCTCAGTCCTGCAGTGACCTCACTGCAGTCTTTGCAGGGCATCTTGGTGTTCAAGGTCAACATGTAAACCCTGGTGACCACCAATGCTGTGCTGTCAAGGAAGTCACCGGGGCCCTCAACAGAATGATAAACCAGCCACAGTGTCCGTGGGCCCTTTGAGCTGCTTTTTCCAAGCCTTCTTCCTTTGCAACTTGGGTCATGGGTCAAAACTTTTATTTCTCCCCAGCAGAGCAGCTTTCCGCTCATGGTTGTGTGGATTCTGTGACTTGAGCCTTTCGCCAGGTCCTGTGAATGATTTGCTCTGAAGCCTGCCAGAGGTAAGCCTGTGAACCCAGCTGACTCATGCTCTGGTACACTCTCTCCTGTGCCGGTGGCCTTTTTCTGATTAGCCCCACTCTCCATCAGAAGATCTGGGAGGAGTTGGCAACAACTTGGCCAAAGTGACCCACTCTTGGGGTAGTCAGTGCTGAGGCTGGGGTGGAGAAGCAGGCAGCACAAGATTCCGCTCGTATCCACTGGGTCACTGGCATTTCCTGGGTATTCCCACCTGCTTCCTATTTGTATGCAACTAATGTGTAGTGAACTCTTCTGTGAAAAGTGTTGTGAGTGCTGCACACACATTGCCTAATTCAGCTCTCTCAGCCTGGGGTACAGATGTTACCTGCATCATGCAAGCTTGGAAGGAGGAGGTGTGCTATTAATACACGGAGCTAGGACTTGGGCTGAGGATGAAATCTGTGCTTTGTATGGCACCACTCTGTCTTGCCAATCCAAGTGCCTTTGGCCTTGTTTTTTTCCCTGATTCCCATAATAATTCTATTTTTCCCCCCTTATTACTAGCTATGACACATTGGCAACGTCCCTTTCCCATGTTACATAACATATTCACATTCTAGATTTCTATTTCCATTCTAGATTTGATTTCTATTTCCATTCTAGATTTCATATTTCCATTCTAGATTTGATTCTTACTTTGGAGGGAGTAAAAGAAAGCCTAAGATTTTGAGAGAAGAAGCAGTAAAAAGCAAAGCCAAGTCTAAACAATCAGACTCCATGGAAACCCAGGGAACATCCAGTCACAGACTTTAAAATATTCAGTCGGGGCTAGTTGGTAAATCATCTCATTGTAGCCTGCGTCACATCAGTTCTATCTCCACCATTTGACAGTTGACAGAGACTTCTGTTCCATATTTGATTCCCACTAGGGGCAGAGTTCTGAATTATAAGGTTAAGGAGTTGAACATTCCAGAACTGACTGGCCAATAGGACTACAGCTTCAGGAAGAAAAGTCATCTGTTTGGAAAATGTTCGTCATGTCAGAGTGACACTTAGAGCTTCCTTATAGCAGTCTACCTCTTATTTCTGGCTATTGGTTGAGGAGTGGGTACTTCTTTCATCTCAGCCCTTGGTTGAGCCTTACATTTCTGCCTTTCACTGTGGTTACTATAAATGAGGCCCTTCCTACTCCTTTGCTGTCTCTGGGTACCACCTGAACCCCCCCCCCAAAGCAGCCTGCCTCATCAGCCCATCTCAGCTCAAGGCGAGAGGTGATGGAACAGAAATCAGAAGGTGGTCCCCAAACGGATGGTCATGTGCTTGGGCTTTGTGCATTGCTCTGAGTATTCATAATAGTGGGGAGGGGACTGCTCCCCATGTGGGTCTCCGGGTCTCTTTGGAAAAACTATGGAGTTAGAAGAGCTAGACTTTGGTAGTCTATCCTGTTTCTCAGAGTCCTCACCAAGGCTGCCCCAGGCCTTCATGGAAAATGGCCATTCCTGAACATTTTACCTCCTCCCATGCCAGTAGTAGAGATGAAAAGGGTAATAGAGAGGAATATACGTGAAGGAGCGTGAAGGCTCTTGGGATATTTACATTTTAGCATTCTCTAACAGGGATGCCAGACTTTTCCTATAAAGGGTCAGGTAGTAAATATTTTTAGGCTTTGTGGGCCACATTGCAAGTACTCAGCTTTGCCCTTGTAGCAAAATGTGGCCATAGATAATATGCAAGTAAATATGTGTGGCTGAATTCCAATAAAACTTTATTTATGAGCACTGAAATTTGAATTTTGTCACGAGCCGTCTGTGAGCTGTGTGTGGACTCTTGTACATAGTAGCTTTGTGAGGGGATAAGTCTAGCATTTGGAACTTTCTGGAGCACCACCCCCATAGGCATTGACAGCCTGATGTAGTCCTCCTCAAGCTCTGCCAAAGATCTCACATAGCACCTGAGATGGCATGACCTGCCGAGATGTCAATCAACCTGCTGACTACTTAGACATCACAAAGCAAGACTCTGCCCTTCAAACCTTATTCCTGCCTTTGATGTACCCCCTTAAATAAACTACCAGAGCCCATCTTTTCTTTGTCTAGTTCCAGAGCCCATGTGGACTAGATGTCTCAGGGGCTTTGCCTTTTGTAAATATATTTCTGAGTTTTTGTGTTTTATTATTCACTAATTACTTGAGACTTTAGAGTTTTAGGGTGGCTTAGATTCTCCTGGGAAGGAAGAAACCCCCCCCCCCAATGAGATGCTGGCCATTGCCCCCAATAGAATTTCATGTAATTTTTACATGTTATAAAATATGTCATCTTTTGCTTTTTTTTAAAAAAAAATGATTTAAAAATTAAAAAAAAAAACCCACACTTAGTTCTCAGGATCTACAAAACAGGTAATGGACTGAATTGGAGCTGTTATTTGCCAATCCCCGCTGACACCAAGAGCAACGGGCACCTGGCTGTCATCTTTAGGAACTATCAAAAAGCCTGTTCGCTTCTGCCTTTCTGGAACATTCTCCCTTCCTGAGCATTTCAGACCTGGTCAAGGAGATCCCACCCGTGACGGGAACTAGAGGTGCTACTATGGCTGTTGTAGCCTTTGTGGAATCTTAACTTCTCCCAGTTCCTTACAGATCTTGTTGAACTTGTGGAATTACTCTTTGGGGGAAAAAAATTACTTTAGCAAATTTAACGTGCCATAGATTGTACTAGCTTTCTACTGTTGCCATGGTTAATTACCACCGATTTAGTGCGTTAACACAAATTTACTATCTCATAATTTTGTAGGTCAGTTGGATGTGTGGGCTGGCTAGGCGGGTTTTTCTGCTTCAGGTTTGACCGACTGAAATCAAGGCATTGGCTGGTTGTGCTCCCCTTGGCAGGCTCTGGCAAGAATGTCCATCCAAGATTATTCTGTTTTTTTTTTTTTTTTTTTTTTTTTAGCAGAATCCAGTTCCTTGTGGTTTAGGGCTGAGGTCCCTGTTTCCTTTCTGGCCATCAACTAGTGTCTGCTTTGAGCTCCCAGAGGCTTCTGGACCCTTCTATGTGGCTCCCTACTTCTCAGAGCCAGCAATGGCCTGTGCAGTCTCTCTCGTGCTTGGATTCTGTCTGCCTTTTGATTCTATCTCTCTGACTCCAGCCAAGAAAGTTCTCTGCTTTTCAGATTTGTGTGATTAAACTATTTAGGAGTCTCCTACTTTAGCTTCACAGCTTTAATTACGTTGGCAACGTCCCTTTCCCATGTTACATAACATCTTCACAGGTTCCAGGGATTGGGGCATGGACATCCTTGGGGACCATTATTCATCCCATCACAGTGCATTTCGGAAACTTAAGCCACAACAGAGACACCTCACTCACTTGTCAAACTGCATCTGCCTTTAATAATGCTTGTAATGTCGGGATTGTTGCCCAATGGCTATAATAATGCTATTGGTATCATGAGGTTACTTACGAGGATTAAACATTATTTAATAATGAAAAACATGTAAAGTGCTTATACCAGGAAATGTACAACAAACACAATCTATTATTTCTATGGTTATACATTATTATTATTATTTTTCAAAATGACTGAAGCTGTCAAGTTGGGCCAATTCCCAAAGGTTTTGAAGTTGGCCTTAGTATATACTTCATAGCAAGGTGAAGAATACGTCTAAATTTTCTATTTACTCCTGTTGACAATTCTGACCCATGGGAGCTCCTTCCACACAGAGGCTGTGACTAGAATAAGGCTGATGTGTAAATGTGTCTCATATAGGACTGTGACAAGTGACATTGGATGCTGAAGGATGGATTTCAAACTTTTTAAAGAATAATTATCAATTCAGGGTTTTAAGGAAAATTATTACTATCCTAGTTTTTGCGTGCCAAGAAAGAGGTTAAAAGTAATTTTCAATATGCATAAAAATTTTCATAGTCCATTGAGGGAAAAGGTTTTATATTCTCTTGTATATCATGGTCATCGTAAGATGAATTATTAGCTTTTACATCTCAATCTGATGTTACATATTCCAACTTTATTGCTTTGATTTAATATTCCATCTTAAGCACATTTCCAATGAGAAATTACAAAAGAATTATTGCTGGGGAGGAGATTTTAAGACTTTCAAAGGGTGAGCATGAAGGAGGTATAAAAATGGGCTTCTGAGGGTTTTTTTTTTTTTTTTGAGAAGCTTATAGAATTTTTAGAGTCTTATTTTTTTTTCTCTCCAGATCTGGTAGATACAGTTTGGAAAGTAGGTCTTTGGACGGAGCTCTTTGATCAGCTTAGTTCCAAGGGATACCCACTTCTTTGATTTTTCTCAAATTCTAGCCAATGACACATCCTGAGACTTCCCTCTATGTTATATTTATATAGCGTTTTATTATTTTTCTATATTATAAATTCTTTAAGAGGAGGAAGAGTATCTTATGCATGTAGAATCCTTCCCAGCACTTAAGTCCTTTGGGTAAAAAGCACTTAATAAGTGGGTAGGTTTTTGGAAGTTGAAAATAGTAGGAAGAGTGATCCCAGATTTCTGTATAAGACAATAGTTATGGTTCATGGTCTAGATTTTTTGCTTACTGACTGAATAAACTTGAGCCTTGGTATTCTGATCATCCAGAAACTGTCATGTTCACATTAACCTGTAGGAGAGATTAAGACGACATACAAGGTGAAGCTCATTACCTGGTCTGAAACAAATTGAGGGAAAAGGTTTTATATTCTCTTGTATATCATGTTACAAAATAACCAAGTTACAAAATACTTAAAAATAACAGCCTTTCTCTGTCTTTGTCTCTGTCTCTGTCTCTCTCTTTCACACACACACACACACACACACACACACACACACACACACACACACCCCTTGCAAAGTATCCCCCCCCCCATTCCCATTGATTCTGGGGGAGTTATCCTACCTTCTTCATAGAGTTTGGGGTTTTAATTTTGTCTTACTTTCAAAGCAAAATTAAAGTATTCTTTGCATCACACAATGTTAGACTTGAAAAACATATTTATGATTGCCTTAAGCTCTCCTCTTAATGTAGAAGCTGAGTTTGGCTTTACTTGGAAGGAGCATCATAAGCCTGGACCTTACTGAGAGTAACACTGGCTACGGTGAGACCTGGGAAATGGAGATTATGCAGATCCTGCAGGAGCTATGGTGGAGGCGATGGTGGAGAAGGAGTGCAGGAGTGCGTTCAAGGGTAGTTGGAATTTACTAGGCCCATTTAGAAATAAGACAGGTCTGATTGGTGTGTAAAGGTGGGAACGTGAAGAGAACCTCTATTTTATAAACCAGGCCCTGTGCCAAGGGCTCTGGTGAGTGTTCATAGTCATCTTGTCATATCTTTGATTCTCAGTCATTTTACAGATAAGGGCACAGTTCATTAGAGTTAAGTCCTTGATCCCTTTGACTATGTATTCCCATGTATTACCTTGTAAAGACTCATGAAGTGGGACAATTCAGTGACCTGAGATAGGAAGGTTAGGCTGAGGCCATTCTGTAAACCCTTGATGTCAGCCTAAGGACACAGGTTCCACTTAGAGGCAAGGGAAACACCTTCCACTTTTGCAGATTGGGAATGAGGGGGATGAGGTTGATGGTGCAGTAAGCAAGGCGCGTTAGGAAGGTTTAACCTGACAGCTGGAAACACCTCAGCTCATCGTTGACATGCCAGGCTTCCACCTTAGTGCTGTCCATCCTAATCTGTTTATTAGGTGGGACCCTTTCTCCAGGGGGTGTGGGAGAAGGCAGTGTCTAAGCCTCCTTTGAGCCACACATGCACCTATTAAGGGCATTGTAATGAGGAGCAGGAGGATTTCCCTCTTGCTGCCGGCAGAGCCCAGAGCAGAGCAGAGCATACTAATGCTTTCTTAGCAACAGCGAACGATTGTGCCCAAGACAGCATTAGAAGCATTCATGCTGAATTTTTCATATCTTCTCCATTCCAGTTTTATCCCCTCAAGTCATATACTAACTTCAGGGCTGGAAGTGTTTTCAGCTCACCACCAATTTCCTTGCTGCTGAGGAACAGAGGTGAGTCACTGACATTATTACATTATGGCCCATAATACATTTAATGTGAAATGGAATTATGTGACTGGACTTGATACCTCGTCTATTGCCTTGAAAATTAACACCTCACCTCCAACTCGGTGTTTTATTTAATGAGTGCTTTACCTCATCATCTGTCTTTCAGCACTTGCTATCTACCCTGTTGTGCAATGCAACAGCTGTCTGCCTAATTAGCATGCGTGCACCTTGGCATGGCCCACTTGCCCTTTTCCCTCTACAGGCCTGTGGAGTTGCTGATCCCCTGGCCCTGCCAAGGTGACTCTGAGAAATATTTTAAGTTGGTAAAAGTTGTTGACAATGTGCCTGTCTTTCTAGTGTCTTAACCCTGGGCTGTCCATGGGTGCCAAACACAAAGTTCCTAGAGGAGATTGCTAAATTCTTGGGACTTTCTTGACTACCTTCTGCTTTATCAAAACGTGAGACTCTTTTCTTCCCCCATTGCCGCAGGGTCTTGTTTTCAGCTAGGAGACCATACGAGGCAACGAATTAGTCCAAAAAATTAAATTGCTCTAATCAATAGGTGAACTAATATACTGACCTTCCAAGCTAACACATGCAGGCACCATCTTGCCATCTCTCCTCCTAGAGAATTTACAGCTGCAAGGAGCTTAACAGACCATTCTGGCCCCAGCTCCAGGGGTTCTGATTCAGTAACTCTGGAGTGAGGTCAAGCAGACATAACTGGACAAAAGTGTCAGTTGGTTCTTGCATGTCATGTCACCTCACATGTCACACGTCCTCTCCTGCAATCATTATGAAGTTCTAAAGCCACACTATTGAATGCAATAGCCACTAGCCACTAGTGACAACCTAAACTTAAGTGAACTAAGATGAGCTAAAGTTAAACATTCAGTTCCTCAGTCATACTGACCACATTCTTTACTTTATTTCCTCAAATATCTTTGTTAATCTTGGATAAAAATAAGATCCAAGGAGAGTCCTTGGGGCTGGAGGTTGGTGGGGGAGAGTCGGTGCCCTTTACAGGTTACAGACCAGGCTCCTGTACTAGCTGTTTTGAGTATTCATTAACCCATGGGCGAGTAGCAACTTTGTCCAACAGCACAGATAAAGAACATTTCTGTCATATAGGATGTCTTTTAGACATAGTTGCTGTGAAGCATAAATCTAATATTGGCTCTTGTCTGTTCTAAGTGAGGAAACAGCACTTTGGGAAGCAGGGCAGGAGGAGAAGGCAGAGAGAGAGATCTTAGATCTTGCTTTCCCCGAGGGGGAAAGTGCCAGTCCGTGGGCATTTCTCTGAACCCTCAGTCTGACTGTGTTTTTAGCAGTTTTTGTGAACACCACTTTATCTTGACACACTAGTTCTAATAAAACGTACATTCTTTTCTTTTTTGGTACCAAGGATTGAACTTGGGGACACTTGACCTCTGAGCCACATCCCCAGCTCTATTTTGTATTTTATTTAGAAAAAGGGTCTCACTGAGTTGCTCAGCATCTTGCGTTTGCCGAGGAGGCTGGCTTTGAACTCACGATCCTCTTGTCTCGGCCTCCTGAGCTGCTGGGATTATAGGCATGTGCTACCATGCCCAGCATAATACTTACATTCTGGTTTCTAGTTTATAAAGTGGCTTCATATCCACTGACTTATGTGATGCCCACAGTAATGATAGGAGCTAGGTAGGAAAGGTACTATTATTCCCATTTAAGAGTGTGAGAACATGAGTACGCATAGCATACCTGCTACGGAAATAACCAAGCAGCCACAAAAGGGGCATATTAGAGGCAGACCTGTTGATTTGGAGGGATTTCCCCATGAAGGTAATGATTGAGAAAAGCAGTTGTGGGATCTGGGTGACTGTGAGTAACTGAGGGGGCACAGGGGGTGGAATGGGAAGAATGAAGCTCAGCAAAAAAGGAGAAAAAAGACTGTTAACATGTCTGCATTTATAAAAATCATGTGTGCTTAATTTAGTAAGAGAGAAGCTCAGACTAGTTGGAGTAGTTTGCTGACCTGCCCAGGTCATGAGTGATGGGGTTGGAACCCAAAGCTAGATCCTCTGACTCCAGACTTGAGTCAGCATAGTTCAATCTGGAGCCATGCTACCAGCATCTGTGATTCTGTCACTTACTGCCTGTGCAGCTGTGGCCTGATGTCCTCATCCCTAGAATTGGAAGAATGATAGTTGTTGGAAGGGTTAAATGAGTTAATATATCCAGGATACTTGATCCAGGGAACGTCACAGAGCAGGTTCTATGTAGGTGTGACGGGGTGTTTTTCTTCTGTGTCACTCAGTTGCATGAAACAGATCAAGGTGTGAATATTGCTCCTACTGTTTTAATTTTTGCCTCTTCTCTTTGAGGAGAAGGCAGTTGTGAAATCTGACCAAAGGACTTAATTCGATATAAAAGAAATAGTGTGTCTCTGCTAGGCGACTGAAAAAGCAAAAGAAATCAGCATGAAATGACACTTTGGGGAATCTAAGTGAAATAAAGATAAGCATAGAAACCACTTTATGTACAAATATGTTTATTGCTGCATTTTCATAATAGCAAAAGATTGGGGGCCATTTAAATGTCTTACTGTGGGGGATTAGTTAAGATAACTTTTAAATATCTTGTTGATGGAACATCGTAAACTTGCTCAGTTGCTTAAGAAAGTAGGCAATAGCTTGTTAAGTACCCTAGCTATAATGTTATGTGAAAATATATAATTTAATGTTACACACATATTATGATTATATTAAAATAAACTCCTTACATGGAGGAAGGCTAGAATGACATAAACACTTTTATAATGAAGAGAAAAGATCAGACACAATTTTACATCAAGAAATTAGAGACTGATTTGAGGCAAAGCCTTGCTTGTCTCGGGCTGTTTAATATTAGCAGTTCTGTAGTCTCCAGGCCTCCTTGATATATGTCAGTCATCACTTCGGGGTGAAAAGAGAGGTTGGAAGCAGGGTGTTGGGCTGTGTGTCTTTTTCATGAGCTGATAGGTCATCAGTATGCGCATGTGCAAAGAGACACTTATCTGTTTAAAGGAAGTTGTTCTTAGATTTGTGGAGGCATTTAGTATATTCAGAATGGAATCATCATCATCATTAATTCTGAAACATTTATATCTCTCCAAAAGCAACCCTGTACCCATTCACAGTCCCATTATCCTTTTTCTCTTAGCTTCTGATAACCATTATTCTATTTTCCATCTTTAAGGATTTCCCTGTGGTGGACATTTCAAATTCATGGAGTTATACAATTTGTGGCTGCATGTATCTGGCTCATTCATACTGAAGCACTTATCTAATTCATTCCTTTTTTAGCCAAATAACATTCCATTGCAGGCCAGAGTTTTCTCAACTCTGTTAGTAGTTAGTAGTTAGCATAATACTGGGACATAGAAAGCATGCATGCCATTTCTTGAGTAATAGTTGATTCTTCTTTAAATATTCCTGTCTTTAGGTAGCCACAATTATTTAAATTTTCTCTTTAAAACCAGCATCCTCATTTTCTTCTCTGTATCAGTGTTAAGTATCCCCAACTCAAATGAACCAGATCACTTCCAGTCTCTCATTCTAATTTGTTCTGTGTTCCTGGACAAGATTTAGCTTCTTAAATAATGACCTCACATAGCCTCTTGTACAAAAACCTGGAGTGGCTTCCTATTGTCTAGAATTCATTCAGCCATTCATTCAACATCTGCAGCGTGGATGTCTGTTGCATTCTACAAACTGGGTTAGGTGCTAGCACTGAGCTCTGAACCACCTAAATATAGTTCCTGTTGTCATGAAACTTAAAAGTTGTTAGATAAGTAATCACATGAGTAAGTAAAAAATTATGAATTTTGGAATTTACAGGCAGGAAAAAGTAAGATCATATTTAACTTGGGAGAGTAGGGAAGTCTCTCTTGGTGAGGAGACATTTAGAACTTACCCTGAAGGACGAGAAGACACTAGCTAGGGGAAGGAGGGAGGAATATGGGAATAGCATGTGAAGAGTCCATGGCAGGAATGTGGTTGGTAATTTCCATGAAAGGGAAAAAAAGCCCATCCAGCTGGGGCATCATGAGTACAGACATGGGTTACGTGAATTTTGGCAGATAAATCAGTCAGGAACCAGATCATATATCATCTTGTGGGTTTTGTTATGGCTTTTGGATTTTATCTCAAGTGCAATAGAAGACCACCAATGTGTTTTAAGCAGAGAAATGTTAAAATTCAATATATGTTAATCAAAATCATTTTAGAATGGGCAGAGAGGGGAAATCAGGTAGGAGAGTTTTTAGTAGTCCAGGGGAGTGCTGATAGTGGGCACCCTAAGTGGGAGGCAGTGCAGAGGGATGGTCTCAAGTGGAATCAATGTTGCAGGATGTGGTCATTAGTTGGATAGGCACACTGAAGGAATGCAGTGGTCAAGGACGACTCCCAGTTTTCTGGCATAAGTCACTGAATGGATGAAAGGGCCATATAATGATGTGGGAAAGGATAGAAGAGTATTTGATTCAGGGCTTGAGGCTGGGAGGATCAAGAAGTCAATTTTAGACTCTGAAATGCTCGTGAGGCATGCAAGTGGAGCGAGGCAGTTGGCTATTCCTATCTAAAGCCCAGAAGCAAGGGCTTGGCTGGAGATGAGTTCTTGAGCATCTCTGACACAGACGGGAAGGGCTGTAAACTGAGGTTGCCAAATCAGAAATGACGAGAGAGGAGTGAAGAGAGCCCAGGTCCAGCCCTGATTAACTCTCGTAATGTTCAGATAGGGGAGGAGAGGCAGCCAAACAGATTGAGTGGGAGCATCCAGAAAAGCAAAGGGAAACCAGGAACATGAGATTGAATCATGAAGCCATGAGAAGACTGTCTTTCAAAAAGGAGGGTGCAGCTGTGTTGAGTGGTGCTGAGAGGGCTGGTGACCTTGTGTCTGTCATGTGAGTGTGGTTGTGCCTGATCATAGCAGGTGTCATGCAAGGGCAGTAGATGCTAGATTGGAGTAAGCTGAAGAATAAAGGCAAAATGAGGAGCTGGGGTCAGGGACTGGAGAACCTTGTTTTATATAGTGGAACCATCCAGGGGAGTAGGGAAGGAGGGCGATTATTGGGTCAAGGAAGGTTTTCAGTTTTTCTTTCTGCCTTATTTGTTTTTATTTTAAGATGGGGGAGAACAGAGTTTGTTTGGATGCAGATGAGAAGTGCAGAAGGTTGAAGATCCCTGAAGGACTGAGAGGAGATAATGATAGGAGCAGTTCCCAAGGAGGCAGTCACTCAGAGATGGGCTTTGGTGGTGGGAGGATTGTGACAGAAGGAGGCAAGGAGAAATGGGCAGAAGTACAGGTGGGTTGGGGGACTTGGTGGTGAGTAGTGCAGGCATTTCCTTCTAGTGGACTTCTGGTTTCCTTGTGAAGTGAGGAATGAGTGTTTCTGAAAGTGAAGAATGGGGGAAATTCGTCAGGATTATGAGAGGTGTGAAGAAGACATGAAAATGGCCATTGTGAGGATGGGAGATAAAATCCCCTTTAGAGAGAATAAGAAAGCAAAACAAAACTAAACTCCTTTGCTCAGCATTCACTTGTACAGATGCTCCAATAAGAAAGCATCTAAGACGAAGAAGCATGTGTTCTGTTCTCTAGTCTCTCACTGAGAACACAGCCACCAATCATGCACATCATTTAATTAAAGCTGGAACAGAAGAATGCAGAATGGACAGAGGTCGACAGGAGATGTGTCTAAACCAGCCTGCGCCCTGGGAGTTGGAGGGTTTCCTGGTGGAGAAGGCATCTGAGTGAGTTGGAGCCAGAACAATAGAAGCCACAGGCAAAAAGCCCTGGAGGGAAAAAAAATCAGGGTGAGTGGGCATGAGAACCAATAGGGCTCATCAGGGGTGGAGGCTAATGGGAAGGTGGGTGGGTAGCATTAAGTGATGGGGCTTGGTGTTGGACAGAGAGCAGACCAGGGAGGCCGTGAATATGTTAAAGAGCTTGGATTGCGTTCTGTAGGTGTTGGTGTGTGTAGGGCAGTGTGTAGGGCAGCAGCTGGATTTGATCTCTTCTTGAGAGACTGCTCTGGCTCTTAGGGGGAGAGGTTTGAAGAAGTGAAGGTACATCTGGAAGGGGAGGTCAGTTATCAAGCTAACTGGATGAGAGTCCAGAAGGGAAGTGGGATCAGATGGAACATCTAGATGGCTCTGACACCTTAGTCAAAATTCAAGCAGAAAGTTCTTATTTGAATTTGTTTCCTGGTGCCAAACATGGGAAGAGAGAATAAAGGTCACCAGCCGTCTCAGCACCACTCAACTCCCTTTTCAGCTTCCCCAGTGGAAGACACAGCCTTCACTCCAATATACCTGCAGTAGGGAAGTCCACCCAGACAGGACGTTCTTGTTATTGCTGAGCAGACAAAATAACGACAGACCAGCATTTCGTTTTTCATTCTATAACTTCCTTTTCACCCACCCGAATGCTATGAAGATTTCCTCATATTAGTAAGCACAGATTTACCTTCTTACTTTAAACAGCTCCATGATTAAACTCTTAATAATCCTGCTTCAGAATTTGTTTTGTCTGGATCTTTTGGATCCATGCAAAACAGGTCTAATCCATCGAGGAGTTTCTAAGCATTGTTGTCTCCAGGAGCAAACAATGGTTTTATGTGATTTCCTAGATTTAGGCCAAGGACATGGTGATTTCTAATGACTCCAGAATTATTTATAGTTTATCTCATCATATTTTTTCTGAGTTTGTCAGCCAGACAGCAGAAACATCTGAGCTCTGTAGTTTCTTCCCATTCTGAGGCATTGTGGGATCAAATCATAAATGCTTTCATTTTAGGCAATAGAAATATCATTATATTCTTGGGCTGGGGATGTGGCTCAAGCGGTAACGCGCTCACCTGGCATGCATGGGGTGCTGGGTTCGATCCTCTGCACCACATAAAATAAAGATGTTGTGTCCACTGAAAACTGAAAAATAAATATTAAAAAATTTTCTCTCTCTTTCTTTTAAAAAAGAGAAATATTATTGTACACTAAATATTTTTTTCAAAGGTTAAACACCAAAGAAACCATCTCTGTCAACCACTTGTTATATACCAAGGACTGCAGAAGCAGCTACTCCTTCTGTTGTCTTGCTCCATTGAGAGGGGCCGATGGCAGAGTAGAAGGGTCTTCCCTGGTTTGACCTACATTTTTTCATTAGGTGAGTGGCATTGGTTTCAGTGAATATGTTACTTTGGCAATTTCCTGTAGGGCTCAGCCGTAATGAAATGCAAAGTCAGGCAATGTTGCTGGGGAGAACCAGGCAAGAGTTCAGGTATGTCCAGTCAACACAGGTTAAAGACTAGGGGTCAGGAATCCAGGTGTCAAAGATGAAGTATGCTGAGTAATACATAGTTACAAAAGGTAACAGGCAGCAACAAGAGGTGCAGACATGAAGGCAGGTCAGTTCAATGAGCTGGACCCTGTGCAGATGCCTGGGGGAGGTTAAGTAAGTTAAGGCCACGCATTTAGAAAATGAAGGAAGTTCCCCAAGCCAGTTCCTCAGTTTGAAGATTGAAAGGCAAGTTAGAGCAGGCTTTCAAATGAATCATTGTTCTTTCTTCCCACCCATGGGTGAAAGGCAAGTTTGCCATTTCTGTCTGGTCTGTGTTCTGGGTCTTATGGCAAAGTGGTATTCCCAGGTCCTCTGATCTCTCTTCCTGAGCATGCCTAGCTACCCCAGACACTTGAAGCTGGCCTGCAATATACACCTTCTATATGGCCTTCATTGAGGTTCACCGTGTTGCTCCCATAAAACTATAACCAAAATAGAAGTGGGGCTTGGATGAGATGTTGATGCCACCTTTCTAGCAGAAATCATTATCTGCTTCTCTGGGGCCTGTGCTTTATATTCAGGATTTCCCTCAGAACAAAGGCTGACCCTGGGAAAATTCTGAAATGCATGAATTTACCAATGGGTACTCAGTGGTCAGCAAGCAGCCTCGATTCCTTCAACATACCCTATTCCTCACCTTGTACCCCCCCACAGGAAGACAGCAGTTGCACAAAGTCACTCGGGAACATTTAGTGACTTACGTATCATCGCTTCAAGCAATATCTATGTATTTATTTTTCTAAAGAGGAGTTGAGTCAGAGATAATATGCTTAATTCCTTAAGACGTTGGGTTCTGGAGTCAAATTCATCTGCTGCTTTGAATCTGTGTAACCTTGGACAAGTCTTCTCTGTAAGCACAGATTTGCTGATCTGAATAATAGAAAAAGGTAACTCTTCCCCCCGTGCCCCCCCCACCCCTAGAGGGAAAATTTAGGATTAATGCCCAACTTTTAGTCCAGGACCAGTTTCTGCTTTGAAGCCCTTCATTCTTATCTACTCTATGGAGCCAGGTTGGAATCCCCAGAGGGTTCTGGACTTTTTAATATTACCTATTTAACTCTAGAGTGCAGTTCTGTCCTGAGCAGGGACTGGTCTGTTTACTTTCCTTTGGCCCTGACTTTAACTTTCTAAGCCAAGTGTGTCTCCCAGAAGTAGGCACCTATAATCCAAAATAAGAGAGACAGGGAAAAAAAATCCTAGATGCTGGAAGAGTTTCCAATTTGGAGAAACAACTGGCTATGTCTCATGGTGGCAGTATTTTTCTTTTCCCCTGTGGGGCTATTTCCACCAAGCCAATGTAGGTCAGAATTATAGGAGAGTAATTATGGGAGATCCTCTCTCAAGTTTACTTTTTGGTTTCTAAACCCAAATCTTGCCACTATGGGAGGCCACCAGGTGTTGGGTGTTGGTCAGAGGATATTCCTTGTACTTCAGGAAGGCTCCTCATTCTGACAAGGAATTGCCTCCAGGATGGTTATCTAACTGTTTCTGCAGAGGCAAATCTATAATTTTATGTTAGTCACTTCTTTTTTAAAATATTTATTTATTTAGTTAGTTAGTTTTCAGTGGACACAACATCTTTGTTTGCATGTGGTGCTGAGGATCGAACCCAGGCCGCACGCATGCCAGGCGAGCGCACTACCACTTGAGCCACATCCCCAGCCCTTATGTCAGTCACTTCTGGAAATTATATCTAAGACCAGTAAATCCTTATGTCCAATATAAATAAGTTCCTTGGTCAGAAGCAATGTTGTGGGATGTACTGCAGGTGAATAGACATTCAGGAAGTTCAAAGATGGTGGTGTTGTAGAAGCATGTAAGCAGCAAAGCATATCCATGTCCAGATCATGTATCTTCCAGAGAGAAAGATTCTTGACAGCAGAAGTTCAATGCACCCAAATGGCCAACAGGAGACAATCTTGGCCATGGGTTCATATGGTCATGGTACCAAATAGACTGTGTTGTGAAAGATAATTTGTATTACTGTTTCTAAAGAAATCTTTCCATCTTAGCTGGAGTCAGAGTCTCTTATGCTCTATTTGTTTTTTTCTTTTCAGTTAACATGATACTAATTTCACTGGAAAATTTGGATATAATCCTTGTATTTTTCTCATATTTATGTAAATTGCATGAGATATCTATAAGGTATAAAAAAACCATTTCTTGAAAATATGATAAAACACCTGTAAAATAATTGACGCTTGGTTATTTTTGATTTTTGCTTATTTCATTTTGCTTTTTTCCCCCCTCCTGGATTTTGCACTAAGGGAAAGAAGAAATAGTATCGTTTCCCATTCTATTTTTAAATTATTATTATCCTGGTATAGTTTGGATCTTTAACATCTCCCAAAGTGGTAAAGCCATGTGGTGAAGGATTGATCCCCAGGGTGGCGCTAGTAGGAAGGAGTGGATCCTTTGATAGGCAGGGCCAAGTGCAAAGCTTTAGGTCATGTTGAGAGCCACAGCCAAAGGGGACCCAGCAAACTTCCAGCTGCCAGCTGATGATTGGCTCACAGTGGCCCCAGCAACATCTAGCTGATTGGCTCCTCTGCGGTGATGTTCATTGGGCTGTTTCCCTGCCCTTCAGACTACGGCACTGCTCATTGGGGGACTTCTTTGGCTCTGCCCACACGACCCAGCCAATTGGCCTCAAGAGCAGGAGGATTGTGGGAGGTGGTGAGGTTGGTGTGGGAGAGAGGCTTGTGGAAGCCGGTGTTGGCAGTTGGGCTCTGAAAGGTTTTTTTCCTGAGGAGCTGTTTTGCTTAGCGTTTGTAGTTCTAAAAATAAAGTTAGTTTCTTTTGACAAGTGGCTCCCAAATTGTGCCCAGCCAGACTATGGGACCTTGGTCTCATTCTTCCTCTCTTGCTTCTAAGACACAAGGTGAACAGTCCCCCCCCCCCCATTCTCCCTGCCATTGCTCCTCACCAGAGGCTAAAAACAATGGCTCTACCTGCTTAGGGACTGGAACCTCTAAAATTGTGAGGGAAAAATAAACCTTTTCACTTTATAAGTTAAATACCTTAGGAACTGGTTACAGCAATGGAAAGCTGACACCTATCCTCTTCAAATATTCTAGTTCTTTTTATGCAAACCTGTGTCTAATAATTCAATCTTTACATAGATATAGGTTGGTCATTTGTGTTTTGCATTAGACTTTTCAGAAATTTGTTTGTATTATCACACTTTATACAGAAAAGTCTGTTTTTTAATCTTCTTTCAATATTTCCCCCATTTTTATTAATTTCAGTTTTATTTTGTCTGATATTTACTTCATTACTTTTATTAAACATTAATTTGCCTGATAATTATTTCTAAGTATTTCATCCTTTATCTAATGGTTTACAATATCCTTTATACCTAATGGTTTGTCTAAACATAATTATTTCTATTTTCATACATTGGAATAATCCAGCTAAGTCTTATTGTTTGTTTCTAATTTTTTTCCTTGCAAATTGATCTGAGAATATTTGAAATTAATTAAAATTTCCTTTGTCACTTATACATGCTATATTTTTTCCCAAAAATTTCATAGATATTCTAGAAGGATTATATTATCTATTTTTATGAAGTTAACATTCAAGCATTGATTTATATTCATTTTTTGTCTACTTGAACTATCATTTTTAGACCTGGGTATACTAAGATATTCAACCATAATGTATTATAGTTTTAGCTATTCTGTAATTCTATCTTTCATCATAAGATATTTTATAAAATTATATTATTGGGTATACATCTGTTTGTGGTTGCTATGTCTCCTTATTATATTTTGCCTTTTACTATTTGAAAACTTGCTTTGAATTATTTTAGTATTGTTGTTTATTGCCACATAAGTGTTTTGTTTGCTTCACCTTTTTCTTGTGAATCTTTTTGAAAATATTTTCGTTTTTAACTTCTATGTGCCCCCTTTATTGCTTTCTGTAAACAATGCTTCATTTTTTAAAATGTTAAGTCTGAATATCTATTTGAATCATTTATCTTATTTATTATAAGTACTAGTATGCAAAGACTTACTTCTGACATTTGTGAGCAAATTTGTATTATTTACTTTGTATGCTTACCTTTTTTCTCTATTGGAATCAACAAGAAATTTTGTTATTTTTTTCTTTTTTCTATTGGTAAGAAAATATATTCTAGTTTTGTGTTTTTCTGTTCTTCTTCTTTTGATGCTATTCACTAAAGGCCATCCACATATTCATTTTCCCCTGTCAATGTCTTTGGTTTATCACTAACCGTGACTTTAATCAAGACAGAATGAGAACTTTTCTGGACTCTTTGTTCCCTTCTTCTGCTCTGGATCTTTTGGGATTTTATTTCTAGATGATTGTCTGTCTATTCATTTATCTATCTTGTTTACTTAGGTATTTTCTTTCTTTAAAAGCATCTTATATATGTCATTGCTTTCTTTTGGATTTATTTCATTTCTTACTAGAATACTTTTAAGTCCTAGTATATATTTTATTCTCTACTTGTAGGAAAATATGTTATCCTTTTTTTTTAAATTGCATATGGCATTTTACCTTTTAAATATTTTTAATTTTATTTTAATTGATAGATAGTAGTTATACATATTTGTGGAGTATCACGTGAAACCCTGATATATATTTACATTTTGGAATGATTCTATTAAGGTCAATACTTATCTTTTTTTATATGTCTTAGATGAGAACATTTAAAGTCTAATTTAAAAACAGCATGCATTGCATTTCAAGTTAAATTATATGCTTCTTTGATAGGACTGGCCAGTAATTTTATTTCTTATGTAATTTATTCATATAGTCAACAAGTCCTGCCACTTCTATCCCATCCCATCCCATCCCCTTCCATCCCATCTCATCCTGTCCCAAACCCTGAGTGCCTCTGAAGCAGCAGATCATATAAGGTGTGGTGTGGCTTCAAGAGGAAACTCCTATCTAGTGCTTTTTTTTTATGTGTCTGTATCAAAACCTCAAGCAGTAACTGACAGCAGTGACAAGGACTGGCTTTGGGGTTGGCAAAGAATAGCCTGTGGCATTCCTTCAGTTTCCAGCCCAGGCGAACTCAGAAGCCAGGTGCAAATGTCGCCTGTCTGGGCTTTTGTGAGTCTGTCTGTTCCCATCCCCTGACACTGCCCTGAACTCCATCTACCCCATGTGCCATCTAGTAACCCTCCTACCTCAGGGCTTGGGTCCAGTGCCCCTGCTGGCTTGTTTCTTTTCTGATGTCCTCCTTTGTATAGAAGGCCTTCTCAAACCTCTCCACCAAGTGCCTCTCTCTACAGATGAGTAAGTGCAAAAATACCCTGACATGGGAGTAGAGATCATGTAGAGAGCATTGGCAAAACAAATTAAAAAATGTTAGGGAGATCAGGCCCAGCGGCCTGCTGAGGGGCAGGACCGTCCCCTCCCCCAATAGGTCTGCACCTGAAAGATTTCTATTTTCAGTAGAGAGTAGGAGAATATAATGCTAAAGGTGAGATAATCAAAATAGAAGTTAAAAGTAAATTCCTGGAAATTAGAATCAAAAAAATTTACAATGAAAAGCTGTATAAATTATAATTATTATTAAAAAGCTATATAAATTATTTAAAAAGAGTGTGATATATATTATCTACCAATAAAAAAATTGAAAGTGAAAAAAAAAATTGAGTCTGAAAAAATATATTTTTAGTGTCCATGGAAACTCAAAACAGTTGCTAGGAAGGGTTTTTATTTTCCCTTAAGATATATATATATATATAAATATATAATATTATATTATGTATTTAAATTCTAGCAAAGAGTATTTGCCCCAAATTGTATTGGGCTAGAAAGCTCTATTAGAATATCAGATAACCTATCTGTGCACTAACTCAGCACTACCAGAGAATAAATTTACAACATGACAGCATTTAGAAGCAGACAGCAGGATAAAGACTTATGGAGCACTAGGGTGAAGTTTAGAGGTAGAATGTGTGCTCAGCATGCATGAGCCTTGGGCTCAATAGCCAGCACACACATATGCACAAAAAAAAAAATGTTAGGAACCCTTGTGTTTTGTTTTTTAAAAAATATAACAAATTTGCACTTCATTTCATGTCGTATTTCTGCTTGACTAATATAATAATCTTAAAATCAGTTAAATTTTTCAAAATCTGCAAACTTTACTATCATTCTTTAAGAAATTGACCCATTAGAAATATGCACACAATTTATTCTGTGACTTTTCATGGACTCTGGCTCATAATGTGAATTCCTAGGGACAGAGCAATTTTGATAAACTGGACTCAAGGATTAAAGTCAAAATTCCTATCCTGTCCATGAAGCCCTCTTCTGGCTATTAAACTGTCTTCTCCAAACCATCTACTTCTGAGAAATAAATAAATAAATAAATATTATGTATATAAAACATATATATAATATATGTAAATATATATATATGTATACATAAAACATGTCTCCATATGTATGTACCCTATGACCACAATACTTATAATTTATGAAATATTAATATTATAGATGAATTAAGAAAAACATTTTTGTGATAAAATATCTCTGGGTTCAATTCCAAGTAACACCCCTCCCACACACAACGCACACACACAAAAAAAACACCCAAAATAAAAGAACCAGAAAACAAAATATTTGCCTGACAAATTGTGCATAGTCCTTTATCAGGTTTTATAATTACTGGTCAGAGGAAGTGCGTTTGGGGAAAGTGAACAATAATCTAACAATGAACAACATTTATAATCATTTTCAATGTTTCAAATGATTTTACTTCCACTTTCATGACGATTTTTTGAGGTGGAGACCGTGGCTGTGGCTGCCACCCATTCTGTGAATGAAGAAACTGAGGCTCAAAGAGTTTTGCTGATTTTCCTCTGGTCTCTAGAGAAGATAGTGTCAAATAGAGCCGCTAGTGTTTTGTTCTTTTTAAACAGGTGCTTTTTTGAAAAATATGCTGAGCTTAAATATAGGCTCCTCAATTTTAGTAGCAATAAAGACTTGCTTCTCAATCACAAAAAGTCTGCTATGAATCAGTAGCTTCTCTCCATATTGTACCTGTGCCCTTAGGACATTAGACTTCTAAGGACATCAAGGCAGGCAACACAGATATGGAGGAGCCACCTATCTCTTAATGCCTCAACCTGGAAGATTGGCCAGAACAAGTCATATGACCCTGATCTAAGCATAAAAAAGATAGAGAACTGTAGAGGAACTCAAGAACTGTGCAGTGACTGCCACATAAGCATCAATTATCTGAGAAGTCCTTAATAAACAAGCACACCAAATAAAATACTATTTTGCTTTAAACTTGCTTTCGCATACCTCAAAGGAAAAAAGAAAAGATCATAGAGGACTGAAAGATGAAAGAAGATTGGCAAAATGTTAACTGTTGAAGGTGAATGGTGAATACATGTGAATTTATAATATTATCCTCTTTTATTTTTATTTTTTTAAGTATCTTTAAAAACTTCCATTATAAAAAGTTAAAAAAAAAAGAAAAGAAAAACACTGGTTCAGGGAACTCCTATTTAGTACTTTTGAAGTGAGGATTGGGCATGGATATTTTGCAAAATCTTTCTAGGTTATGCTAATGGTTAAGAATCAAGGTGGCTGGTCAGGGTGGTGCATGCCTGTAATCCCAGCGGCTCTGGAGGCTGAGGCAGGAGGATTTCAAGTTCAAAGTGAGGTGCTAAGCAACTCACTGAGACCCTGTCTATAAATAAAATACAAAATAGGGTGGGGTTGAGTGCCCCCTGCCCCAATAAAAAAAGAATCAAGGTGATCTAATCACATTGCTCATACAGGTTCATATTTAGACTGTGAATATATAGTTACATACACTTTTATGGCCGTTGGTCTTTTCAATTCATGATTAGTCAGTTTTCTCTATTTGTGCTCTGATTCCATGTTGAGTATACCTAAAGTCTTTTAAATACATGCGTTATTTTTAAATTTTTTTGTTTTAAATAGTTATACATGACAACATAATGCATTTATTTACTTTGATATATCATACATAGATGGGATATAATTTCTCGTTTTTCTGTTGTAGAGTCACATTGATTGTGTAGTCACATGTATACATAAAATAATAATGTCTGTTCCATTCTACTATCCTTCTTATCCCCACAGCCCCTCCCCTCCCCTCCATTCACTTCCATCTGCCTAATCTAAGGTAACTCTATTCTTCTCTAATGTCCTCCATTGTGAATTAACATCCACATATTAGAGAAAATATTTGGCCTTTGGTTTTTTGGCTTATTTCATTTAGTGTGATATTCTCCAACTTTATCCATTTACTGGCAAATGCCATAATTCATTCTTCTTTAAAGCTGAGTAATATTCCATTGAATATATATATATGTATATATGTATATGTATGTATATATATGTGTATATATATCACATTTTTCTTTATCCATTCATCTATTGAAGGACACCTAAGTTCATTCCATAGTTTAGCTATTATGAATTGAGCTGCCATAAACATTGATGTTGCTGCATCACTGTAATATGCTGATTTTAAGTTCTTTGGGTATAAACTGAGGAGTGGAATAGCTGGGTCAAATGGTGGTTCCAAAATTTGGTGGTTCCACCAAGTTTTCTGAGGAATCTCCATACTGCTTTCCATAGTGGTTGTACCAATTTGCAAGAAGTAAAATCATCAATCAATAAATGGGATGGATTCAAATTAAAAAGCTTCTTCTCAGCAAAGGAAACAATCAATAATGTGAGGAGAGAGCCTAAAGATTGGGAGAAAATCTTTACCACATATACTCCAGACAGCACTAATGTCCAGGATATATAAAGAATTCAAGAAAACTCAACACCACAAAAAACAAATAACCCCATCAATAAATGGGCTAAGGAACTGAATCGACACTTCACAGAAGAAGAAATACAATCGATCAACAAATATATGAAAAAGCATTCAACATCTCTAGCAATTAGAGAAATGCAAATCCAAGCCACATGTGCTCTTGATATTGTTCCCAAATAAATGTTCCTTTCTTTTGAAGAAACTAAAAAATAAAATTTACCTGAGCTTGGAATATTTATTAGGCTTTACTTTTGTGTTGTGGAAATTCCGATGGTGGGGTTGACTTACAAGCACCACTATTCTTTGAAATTTCTCTTATGGAGAGTGGGTGCTAGTTGCCTAACCTTGAATTGGGGCTAACTTTGTTGCTGCTTTGACCAATGAATACATCAGAAGAGACACTGTAGGAGAGAGTTGTAAACGCACACCTAGGCTTCTGATCTAACCCCAAATCATCTGCTATGTGAAGCAGCCCAGACCAGTTGGCAGGAGACATGTGACTTAGCTGATAGTCTCTCCAACCTTCAGATATGTGAATGAGGTCACATTGGGCCAACCAACTGTAGTTAAACCACTAGATAACTGTAGCCATGTGAGTGGCCTCAAGGGACACTAACAGAAGAACCACCAAGCTGAGCCCAGTTCAAGTTGCTGATCCTCAAAACCGTTAACAAACAAAAGGGTTTTTAAGACACTACGTTTGGGGACGATTTGTTATGCAGGAATAGACAACTGATCACATGGGGGTCTAAATCTACAAGCCCTCAAGTCAGTGTTTAAGATTTGTGTTTTCTCTTTGTTCCATATTATTTTTTTTAAAAAAATCTCTAGTCCATGCATCTTAGAGGTTATAAGAACTCAGTCTCAGAAGTCTCAAAGTTAAAAGAAAAATCAAACCATATTTCCCTCCAAGGAGAACTGATGTCCTTTATTAACTCAGCCTTCCTTTTATCTACTTTTTATGACATTTGCGTTGCAGTAGGATGAGATTTAATTTTGGGCTTGGGACAAAATTTATATTGGTATTGAGGGAGTTTTCCTGAGAAATAACTTTCAAGGAAACACTTATTATAATTCAAGGGAAGGTGTGCATTGCAAACTAGTATGATTTCAAAAGCTACCAAGTTCAGGCACTGAAGACTGTGCATTATCTTATTTCCAGATGCGGCTATGCATCTCTTCTTCTCAGATTGACCCAGGGAACCCTATGAGGCAGGGTTAATACTAGGCTATTCACGATAGAGCGGATGCAAATAGGATTGAATGGAAAAATAGCTTGACTTCATGCTAGTCTCTTGCCAACACATTTGGGAGAGAGATAATGTTCTGCAAAATCACACCAAAGACCCAGACTTTAATGAACAAGCTTTCCCTTTCCTGGATCAATCCTCAGTGGGTCAGACAGGCAGAACCACATATTCCCAAAATTCTGTTCCTAAGTATTTTTGCATTAAGAGAAGTCTGAGAAACTTGCATTCCAGAGAAAAGCTACTTATGTGCCCCAAAGCAGATTAAGCTGTCATGAATTCCTGAACTATACCAGCGAGTCTGAGCATCTTTGGGAAATGATTTGCTAAACTGCTATTTTTAAAGTTTCGGTGCCTTTGCTATAGATTGAATCTCGCCTATGAGATATAGTTTAAAAAAGAATCACGAATAAAAAGGTATCACTTTTGGGAGCACTTTTTTATTCTCAAAATGCTCACTCTATCTAACTGAGTTTATAATGCACAGTGTTTGACCCTCGGTAACAATTTTCAAAATATATTTTAACCAAGAGTGGCGATCTTTCCCCCCTCTGAAAAGGACTATAGTAAATTTATTTTTAAGTATTACACATCTTTTCTACTAAAAAAATAAATGGCATGAATGAGAAGAAAGACATTTCCTATGAGAGGAGACTGAGCACCGTATGAAGGGATTTAATGGCAAAGATGAGCAATTTATTCAAGCCTGAAAGGCTGCTGACAAGGGGACACAGCAAAGGAGGCTTTCAAGAGAAATCCAGGAGACTTTGATGAGCAGCTTCCCTGGACAGGACCCTGGAGGCAGGGATGCTGTTGACTTCAAAAAGAGGGAGTACTGCCCTTTCCTCAGGAGCTCACAACCAATATAGGCACAGAACGCATGTGACAATTTAGGAGCAGTAGAAAGGGCAATAATAGTGGCAGGAAAACTCAGGACAGGCAGGGACATCTCAACAGTATATGCTAAATGTCAAAGGAGGCTGTGGTATGTGCGGGCAGTCTGAACTCAAATGGAGCAGGGGGTGTGTAGGGAGGGACATGGGGATGATCATGCATGACGTATGGTTGGAACAGGTTTTGGATCCTGAAGAACGGACAGGATTTGGAAAAAGCTGCAAGGAAGGTCACGGCCTTTGAAACAAATCAGAGGAACTGGTATATAGGGTGACAAAGGAAACAGACAAGAAAGCCCATGACATGAAGCATATTTTGGAGATAGGGAGTCGTTAGAAGAGTTTGAGTAGAATAATGTGAAAGTGTGAGTTGGTAGATGATTGGGTGATGAACTGAGTTTAAGCCTGACTTTGGAGGCTCTTGGTCAAAGTATTTACTCTACATCCTCTTAGTAACTGGAATCTTATGTAAACCTATTGGTATCTTCAAAAACTTGTTAAGATGCTCAAAAGAAAATGTAGGGTCTTGATGAATGGACAGATAATTCCTTAAGTTATAAGCTGAGATAGAGTGCAGCACTCTTTCCATCTCCGAATTCGGAGAAATGACTGGAACCCCAGTCAGTTTATTTAATTGGAATCAGGCTGAGAACTTCTCTTTTATCAGAACATGAGCTGAAATATGATAAAGAAACACTAGGCTTCTCTACATTTTCCCATCCGAAAACTTGTGTGCACAAATACAGTATATATGTGTGTACTCAAAAGCAATGTTTAAAATGTCTAGCAATAAGAAAGCAATGCATTAAAATATTACAAATAATACATATAAATTAAATAAATAAAATTGCTTATGGAGTGATTTAAAATGAAGCCAATACCAAATGGTTTGTTGATAATCAGGAATAATGACTGTGATCTTTTCTTTGAAGTGTCTCTCATTCCAAAACATAATGCCCCAGTTTAAGCTTTGATTTGATAAGGAAAACTGCATGAAATTCTTCTAAGATTATTTCACTGAATGGTGAGCCATTAGGTCCTTGGGCCTTAGGTTCCTTGTGGCAGCCAGAGGCATCCTGGCATGTGCTTTGGGGCTCAGTACGTACCTGTTACCAGGGTTTCCTGTGGGCTTTGGTCCTGTGTGTTGTCGCCTACTGGAAATGCTGCCATCTCACCCCCACTGCCTGCCAAAGATGGCCTGTAAGCAGGAGGTAGACTGCCTACACCCTGCCTTCTGATTGCAGCAGCTGCTGAGTCTCCTTGTCACCAGGGTTGTGTTAATGGGGTTGCACAAAAGGTAGCAATAGCAGAGCTTCCACTTTCTGAGCAATGAGGGATCCCACTTCTGTTTTGATTTCAATAGGAAGGTTCTCTGCCTGTAATAGCAAGCTTGAAAGAACCCTCCAATTAAGTTACATTAAGCAAGAATGGACTCTGCCCAGACAGACTTCTATTTTCTTAAGTATTGGCAAAAAATTGCACAAAATGCTAGTGGTAGAGAGAATGTCTGTCTCCCAGGAGAAGAGAATGTAAACAGAATGAGCCTTGGCCTTTTACCTTTAATTTAAAGTCAGTCTTTATTTCTAATCAAGAGACTTTGTTCTGTATTCTATGATGCAAATCATACTCTGATATAATCTATATAGTTGTTAAGGTATAATATTAGTGAATAGATTATAGCAGAGTATGGTTTGCCTCATAGAATACAGAAACTTGAACTACTATCTTGAAGTAATATGTTATCTTCTTAAAGTCCTATGTGAAATAACTGTTTTAAGATAGTTTTTAAATATAAATGCTTAGACTGGGTGGGATCCTTCTTATAAACTTTAAAATCTTAACACAGGGAGGGTAAAGCCTGGTGAGCAGCTTCCATTACAACATTCTTTAATCATGAAGTCTAATATTATCTGGAGACACTAAGTGTAGTAAGTTTCTTCATTAAATAACCAAGTATTATGAGAGAGGGTTTTGAGCCTTAATATGCAAAGTAATCAACAATTGTAATTTTTGGGTTCCGCCCACAATCAGAGACTGATTCAGCTGAGAAGTGCTTTGGGACCTTCATTTGTAACAAATAACTGGGACACTCTGATGTGCTTGTGGCTCTGTGGACTACATTTTAGGAAACACTGCCTAGGATTTCCTGCCTCAGAAGATCTTTACTGTAGAACTCTCCAAAGAAGGAGCAGAGTGATCGGAGGATGAGGTACAGGGAAAATAAGACGGTATTCTTGATCTCTAGAGTAGAACATCAGTGAGAAGGTTCTCTCTTCCCATGAACTGCCCAAAACCACAGTTTTTCAGAGGCTGTGCAAAACAGGGAGATACTGCAGTGAATTTCTCACAAATTTAAATCAGATGAAGACAGAGGTCATTATGATGGAGCTTACAGGAGGCTTGGAGGGGTGGGGGCGGTGTGTCATCCTGTCATTGTCTCTACTTCTAAAACCATCATTATTTGTGAATGGAATGAACACACTGCAGATTCTGATTCTAGTCATTAACCAAACAGTAAAATTTAATAAAATCCCAGGCGAATCCAGACAATTGGTGGCCAACTAGAAACTTTCTCATCGAATTATTTTGCTATACTTACTTTATAACATGCTCATGGATTCAAAGTCAATTACCTTAGAGAATACTAGGCATGAGCCAGAAGAAATGAATGAGATTTACATGAAGCAGCCCTGATAAGTCTTACAAACTAAAGAGTGAATGAAAAAGTAAAATGCAGAGTTAAATTGATAGCAAAATACCATTATGCCTTTGCACAGAAAATAATTACAAGAAAGTTCTCCAGTTGGACATAGGAATCAGTGAAAATATGAAAGATGGAATAGAAGTATATGTACCAAGTAGATAAAGTGAGTGCTTAAGTTAGAGGAAGGAAAATTGAGATTAGAGATGCATAAATGGGAAAAAGAGGAAAACAAAACACAACAGTGACCTTGACCCAGATCAATGATGATTGTGGATCTTGAGCTGAGGAGTATGATGAACCCAATTCTGAGCCTTGGATGACAAAAAGAAAAATGTTAAAAACTTGGTCCCTACCCCTATGGAATTTCAGCTTTCATGGGCCTATATGCATGAAATAAAGATCTATAATTAAATGACAGATGGGAGGTATCAACCTCCTATAGCTCAGAGCATAGAAAGAAAAAATAATAATACAAAAAAATTTAACATAAAAGGAAAAGGAAATATCTTTTTGTTTTCTGTTAGTGATCCTCAGATCTAATGTGTGGTCCCCTTTAGAATCCCATTTATTCATTGGGCAGTAGGAATTAATACCAATGTAAGTCTTTCTTACCTCAGTTCCGAGGGACTCTTTTTGTTTACTTATTTCTTTTTCTTGCACTTAGGAGATATGATTGAATTCTGTTTAAATGAGGAAAATGTAATTTTAACTCAATTACATTGATTTTTTTCTTATTTATTTTTTTCTTCACTGAGTTTTTACAGTGCACAGGCTTTGTGAAGTCAGGGGATGTTCGCAAAAATATTTTCAGTAGGAAAGTGTGCTGCTCTGCCTTACATTAGTTTAGGTCATGTGAACGTCCATAGTAGCGATGGCCTGATCTCAGAGACTTAAAACTTACCTCACAGAGCAAGGATGGGTCTTCCGGGCTGCTGGCTCCCCTCCACACAGTGATTCAGAGGCCCGGGTCGCTTTAGTCTTATGTCTTTACCATCTTGTTCAAATGACTGGGGGTCCTTTCCACTCCAGTCAGTTGGAAGTGTCAAAAAGATCAAAGACCATAGTTGGGAAGGGCTAGGGTCGGCTGTAGCAGCACCTCACTTCCTATTCCATCCCACTGGCTGGACCCAGTCCTCGGGCTGAGAGGATGACTTGGAAAAGTGATGTATCTGTGCTCCCAGGCACATGGGAAGAGGGCCTCACCTAACTCCCATTTATTTACTCTTTATCGTTCATAGAAGGTGTGGAAATAGGGAATAATAAAGGTGGCAGCGGGTATACCTTTGATTTAGCTTGATGTGCTTGATATATTTAACTGTATGTTGGCTAAAGTACCTGGCTGTGACCCTCAAGGTCTTCCTCACCCGAATCCATTGATCACGAAACAAGGAAAACGACATGGAAAGAACAGTGATGTGAATTGGGAGAGCTGGCAAGTCTCCACCTGACAAATACCTTAGTATACGGTCAAGAAGAATGATAATCAGCTCTGTACCCACCCTCTCAGCTGCTTTCTATGGCTTCTTGAAGCCAGTATTGAGATGTCTGAACCTTCTGGTCCTGATTGAGTTTTCTAGATTTGACCTCTGACCTGCCTACCCCTCTAGGACTTACTTGGCCCTTTATCCTCTGAGATCCCTGAATGTCACCTCCGGACAATATGAACCACTCTAAGTGCTTTAGTTCTAGCTGTGTCTTCACAGACTTTCTGCCTAACTTGTTTGAGCACACAGTCAATTACCTCCTATGTAGCTAAGTTCTGGGTCCCGGTATATCCTGGTCAATATCTTTCTGTTGCTATTTCCATCTCAGTGTGACTATGACATACCAATACCTGGGATTTCTATTTGAAATTCCCATGAAAGACCTAGATCTTGGTGCCATATTCACATGTGCATATTTGTACGATGAGAAGGCTGTCGAGTCATCTAGATATTTCATATAAACATTACATTTGAATCATGAAAGGAAGTTCTGCTGGGGAACACCTGCTTCAGTCAGAGTCTCTGCCATGAGTTGAGGAATTTGCTCATCATTCAAAATGCTCTGGATGGAACTGAGCTGAGTTTTCAAATCAGGCCTAATAAAGTCAGTGTGACTGAATAAAAACTTTTTCCATAGGGTAACCTGGGACTAAGACCTACACAGACAGGTAACCATTCAGTGTTACAAATATTGTGTCTGAGTTTGGGCTGCTATAACAACATAATGTACTCTGAGTGTCTTATAAACAACAGAAATTTATGTCTCACAGTTCTGGAGGCTGGAAATCCAAGCTTAGGAAGGCAACATGGTCAGGTTCTGGTGAGGGCCTTCTTCCAGATGCAGAATAGTGACTTATGTCCTCCCAAGGCAGGAACAGGGTAAGAGAGATCTGTGGCATTTATTTTATAAGGATAGTAATCCCTTTTACGAGAATTTCATCCTCATGACCTAATCATTCCCCAGAGCCCCATCTCCTAACACCATCACATTAGGGGTAAATTCCAAGGCAAGAATTTTATGTGGAAATAAACAGTGAATCCACAATATATTGATAACTACTATGTTTTTTTTCTCTTTATCCACACATTTACATGAACTGGGCAATTGTACGGAGCCCAATAATTTCTTTTCCTTTAGTTTACAAACATAAGGACTGACTGTGGGTCAAATGTAGCTCTCTGCCTATTTTGGTAAATGAGTTTTATTGGTATAGGGCCATATTCATTCCTTGACACGTTGTCCATGGCTCCTCTCATGCTATAGCAGCAGAGTGGAGGAGATGCCGCAGAGATAGCGTAGCCTGCAAAGCCTATGATATTATTTGACCCTTTACAGAAAAATTTTGCTATGGGCACAGAAAGTCAATGGGATACACTGAAAGCACATATTTGATTTCTGACAGAGAATAAATAGCCAATAATTTTAATTTTTTGTGTCTGTCTTCCTTTGCTTACTTTGTCCCTTCTACCTGGAATACTTTGCGCCTCCATCATCTGTCCATTTATTCAACATGTTAGTCATCATGTGCTTACTATGTGGCAGGCACTGCTCTTGGTGCTGGAACAAAAATAAGACATACAGTGTCCATCTTCATAGGGTCACATTCTACTTGGGTGGGAGACGAGATATATATATATATATATATATAAGCAAAAGGATGCAAAATATCCTGTGACCTCATGATTCACCTTGTGAAGATAGATAAAGCAAGGTACAGATAGATAAAGCAAGGTCCCTTTCTGTTTAATTCCTCCTTCTATTCTAAATTCTTGCGCAAGCCCAACTTTCTCTATAAGGTCCCTTGTCTTTGTTTCTTTCTTCTCCTTTTAACTCACAGATCCTTTAATTTGAATTTTTAAGGCATTTAGGGCTATCTTCCTTGAATTGGATTTCTTTGCATAAGTATTTCTGCTCCATTATAGATTGCCAGTCCACTGGTAACAAGGGCAATATGGTAATTTTTGTTCTGTAATAGCAAATAAGCAGTGCCTGATAATTGCTAGGAAATCAGTAAACGTCTTGAGTTAAGTTGGATTTTAGTTCTAATCACGGAATGTTTTAGTATACGTCAATTTGATACATTCCTCTCGTAGGCGGTAGTCTTCCTGAGTTTGTGGCCTTCACTGTGGACCATCAGTCACCAAAAGAAGCAGGGAATTTCCCATATTCTCAAGAACTAGAATCCCTTCAGGAGTTGACTGCTCCGACAAACTCATCTGAACCATAAGATCTACCTTTCCCCTTGATATTAAAACCAGAGAAAATCTTCTCAATTAATTATACCCTGAAATTTCAATAATAAGGGGAAAAAGTCCATTCAATTAACTAAAAATAGGGAGAAAAGGAAGAAGTTGCACAAGTAATTACCAAGTATGTAATTAAACAAGAAATTCTTGCTCTTTCATTCACTCCCCAATCCCCACCCCACAAGCCCTTAGAGTTCATGGACTAGCCTCTTGGGAGGAAACCAGGTTACTTTGCTGGAAAGAACTAGCGTTGGAGGTTGCATTAATCACCACTTAAGGATCGGCCAATTTCTCCCATGCACAGGATGAATGGGGTTATTCATAAAAGGGCACCTGGGCAGGAAGTGGGGGAGTTGTGGCTGACCACACCAGGCTGGGAAGTCTGTCATCAGGACAAATGAGCATGGGCTGGGGTGAGGTTGGAGGCCAAAGGTGCTGGTAAAGGTGAGTGAGAAGGAAATGAAGAGTTGTAACCTGTTACCAATTAGCATGACCTGGTAGATGACAGAGCTGGGCTGTGGGTCATAAGTGTCTTGCATTACACTCATCACTGAGCTCTCCCTGCAAAAGGTCATCTCTGTGACCCTGGGCTTGAAAAAGGCTAATTTTGTTATTGTCTCATCCTCTTCAGCACCACCGTGGATGTTCCCCTTCATTTTTCAGTCCTGGGAGGGAAAGAGCCAGTATTTGAGTTTCTGTAATGTCTAATAAAATAGCATTCCTAGATTCCCTTAGTACCTATCGCAGGACCCCCAAGTTCCACCAAACAGAAAGTCTGGCAATTTCTGTTGACTGAGGGTTTTTAGACAGTGAAGACAAGATGGGGTCAGCTCATCATGAGAACTTCGGAAAGATTCTGCTCACGGTGGGAGCTTTCCCTTTGAACTCAGGAGGACTGCTTGCATGACTCAAATTTGTGGCTTCCTGGGCTATGGCCCCGCCTCCTTATACAAAGCAATCAACTATTCTCATTTCCTGGAAGCCAGGCTGTGATCTTGGGAGCACTCCTGGGACAGATAACCCAGCCAGTGTTTGGGCAGTGCTTTGTTTGACCTTTATGTTTTCATTTCTGTGTGTATAAAGACTGCACCCCCAGATTGCCACATTTGCCCCTATTCACCAAGGGAGGCCAATTCTATTCCTATGGCCTTGGGTCCATTTTTCTAGTATTGTCTACATTGTACGGCTGAACCAAGAGGAAAAAAAAATCATCTTTGAAAGGTGAAGATAAATCTGTATTTGTCATTAGTGAACTTGTGATTGTCTATAATGATAAGCATAATAAAAAGTCCCCAGTACTAAATAAAATTTATATAATAATATCAATTGTACTACAGTAATACAATGATAGCCCTCATTTATTGAGCACTAGGTAGATGCCTGGCATTATACTAACACCTTTAAAAGCAGAGTGTAACATTTATAATGTGAAGTAACTACTAACCTCATTCCCATTTTACAGATAAAGAAAGGGAGACTTAGGTTAAGTAATTTTCCCAAAGACTCATAATCAGAAAGAGGCAGAGGCTGCCAATCTCATTCCAGAAGCCAAACTCCATAATTACTCTATTTCACATAGCTAAAAAGTGAAGAGTGGCGACTCACATTAGCCTGACTCAGAGGCCTCCGCTCTTTCACTGCACTATATTTATCTTGTTGTCTGTGTTTTACATTTATTTCCATTGGATGTACTGAATCGTGTACCAGCTCCTTTTCCTCTTGGGGATGCTGGGAGTCAGGAGATTGGTGACCTATTGCTTAGAAGCCATGGATTGATCATCTGTGTTTATTTCATTTGAAATATCTTCTCCCACAGGAAGAGTGTATGGACAGGTTTTCTGTTTTAACACAGAGAAGGGATTTTTCAATGGCTTTGGAACAAAGGTGTTTTAGGCTTTAAAACACCTTTTATGTAACCAAGGTGAGCCCATTTTCTGACTTAATAGTTTCCATTCTCAAAAAGGTGACTCATCTTCTTTCCACAGTATTTGCCTGAAAGTTATTTAACTGAGGTCTTGATTTATGTCTGAAGTCCCATAAAATAAATGACAAGGCAGACCCTGGATGAATAATAAGGTAGAATTCTGAATTCCGGCTCTTGATCATTCCCCCCTGTTTCTATTTGTACTGTTCTGTAGGTTCATTGGACCCTTCTGGGGTACAGGCCTAGGGGAAATGGTGCATGTTGCAATTATTAGTTCAACAAATGTTTTTGACTATATTCCAGACACAAGAGTAGATGGCATTGCTAGCTTCCTTAGAGTTTTGTGGGGCCATGTGACCAGTTCCAATGGCTATCCATCATGCACGGAAGTGCCCATGTCACTTCCTGTTAGGATGCTGCATTGACAGTGTGCCATTCTCTGAACTCCTTCCTTCTGCCATGGAGGAAAAGCTGTGAGCATTGTGCCCTGTTCTGTTAACCTGATTCCTAGAATGTGCCTGTCATGGAAAAGAGTTGACAAAAAGAACTGTGTAACAAAGCAAGAAATTCACTTTTGCTTTGTTTTAAACCACTGCGATTTAATCCACCAGGGTTTTTTTTTTTTTTTTTTTTTTTTTTTGCTATAGCATAAGAGGGCATTATGAGGCCAGTGTTACTTCTAAGAATATTATATGGAATAGCCAAGTCCAAGAATCACCAAAGATAGTCCTAAAGAACAGCAAGGCAAAGGAGGGGGGAATACTTGCATTTCATAGTAAACTTTGTTATAAAGCTATAGTCGTTAAAATAGTGCAGTAGCTGGGTGTGGTGGTGCACTCCTGCAATCCCAGTGACTTAGGAGGCTTAGGCAGGAAGATCTCAAGTTCAAGGCCAACCTCAGCAACTCAGTGAGACCTTGTCTCAATAAATAAAAAACAAAAACAAACAAAACAACAATAAAAAACAAAACAAACAACAACAACCAAAAAACAACAACAAAGGACCGGGGATGTGGCTCAGTGGTAAAGCATCCCTGGGTTCAATCCCTAGTACCCCTGCTCCAACAGTGCAGTATTGTTATTGTGATAGATGAAATGGCCAATGAAAAAGAAATGAGAGCTGAAAGAAAAGTGACCACAACACTCGGTGCAACCAAGAGATCTTTATTGCAGTAGTGCAATAGAGGAGAAAAGAGAGAAAGAGAGAGAGAGAGAGAGAGAGAGAAAGAGAGAGAGAGAGACAGAGACAGAGACAGAGAGAGCAAGAGAGAGGGGCCCAGCAGGAGGGAATTTTTATAGCCCAAATCTAATGAGGTCTCTGGGTCTGCAAGCTGCCTTGTTGGCACAAGGCGGGTTGAGTGTTCAGCCTTGAGCCGGGGCTTGGGCGTTTGGGCTTGAAGCAAATAGTTGACAAAGAAACAGACAGAGGGTTTGAGTGGCCAGGTCATCCTGCAGCTAACTTTGTGTGGCATGCACTGCAGACAGCTTACTCAGCCTGTCCTGCACCTAACAAGAGCTCAGTCATGGCCCCAAGCACATTGGGAAATTCTGTATTTGACAGGTGTTTTTGTAGATCACTGAGGAAATATAAGAGTCAAGAAAGGTTCTGGGAGAGTTTATGTCCCATATAAATAAAGAATGAATTTAGCCCTAACATAAACTTTTAGTAATTTCATACACAAAAATCAATTCTCAATCAATTAATGAGCTAAATGTGAAAGACAAAATCTAAAATTTCATTGGGGGATTTAATAGAGAAAGAATTCTTAAACAAAGGATGAATTCTTAAACAAATTTGATGAGCTAGTATTACATTAAAATTAAGAAATTTAAAAAAAACTAGATAAGATACACACAGCAAGGCATATAGTTTTCAAAGGAATATGAATCAGAAAGAAAAATGATGAATGAAAATAATTCAGTGCATGAACAAAAATTCATAGTCATTTCACAGTGGAAAATACATAAGAAATGATACATCATTAGCCACCAGAAAGATGGAAATGAAATACACATTAAAACTGAAAGATTGAGAAGTCTGCTAAAATTAAGTGTAGGTAAGAATGTGATTAATGAGAATTCTCAAGTACTCCTTATAGGAGAGTGTAAGTTGGTATAACTACTTTGGAAAACAGTCGTGAGCCATCTATGGGCTGTGTGTGTGTGGATTGTGTTGCATATAGTAGTCTCTTTAGGGGAGGGGCCTGGCTCTGCCAACTCCCTGTCAGGGACTGATCACATGATTCAGGTGAGCCTCCACCTGTAGCTCTAAGATCCCACACAGCACCTGAGATGGGTGTGACTCGCCAAGATGTCAATCAATCTGCTGACCAAGAGACATCAGGAAGCAAGACTCCACCCTTGAAACCTTATCCCTCTCTGATGTCTCCACTATAAAATGCAGGAACTCTGGGCTCACGCTTGCTTTCTTTCCCAGGGCTCTTTCCAGCGTGGAAGCTGACCCTTAAGTTTGTAGAGCCATCCCTCCCTTGATCTGAAAACCTTGTGTCTGTGTTGCTTGATTTTTCGCGGCTTTCTTAGCTTAATGTTTGCAACCAGCTCTTTTAAACCCAGTTCATCTAGTCTGCACAGGTCGTTGGTGAGAGAAAACAATTATTCATTCTCTTATATAAAAAACATTTCATTACTCTACAGCTGAGCAATTTCACTCATAGGCATCATGGGGAAATACTCTAAATATACATATTAAGAAATATGGTAATGTTCATAGTAACATTATTGGTAAGAGCAAAAATCCCAAGGTGGTCAAAATACCTGTTGATAGGAGTTTAACTAATTGTGAAATATCTTTAAATGGCATATTACACATCAGGGAGAAGTAAATGATTCTGAGTATGATTCTGAGTAAATATTTGAAAAATAATACTGAATATGGAAAAAAAATCATGGAATAATCCATACCAACTGATACTATTTTTTTTTTTTTTTGGTACTCAGGATTGAACCCCCGGGGTACTTAACCACTGAGCCACACCCCCCAATCCTTTTTGTTTAAGTATATTTTATTTAGAGACAAGGTCTTGCTGAGTTGCTAAGTGTCTTGATCATCTGAGGCTGGTTTTGAACTTGTGATCCTCCTGCCTCAGAGGTTACAGGCATGCGCCACCAGGCCAGCAACAGATACTATTTTTTAAATGCTTGAAAACAAGAGCAACTAAACAATACACTTTGAGAAGGAAGCTGGGGAAGAAGCTGGGGAAGGAGCTAGGGAAGGAGTACATATATAAACAGTGACTTTGGCCACTCTCCATCTCTTCTGAAGAGTTAGATCCATAGCTGCTCATGGTATTGTCAATACTTCCTATTTAATGTATGTGACATGCAAAAAATCTTATATTTTTTCTCCAAAGCTTTTATAGGAAGAACAATGCTTAAATAAATGTCCAGAGTTTGAACAAAAGTTATCACTTTTCATGGGACCTCTCAACATGGAAATCTCTCCTTCTCTAAACACCTGTGGCCAAAATCAGAGTTGATTAATTTTGATTTCAATGTTTATGAATGCCTCTGGAATTCTTAAATAATGAATAAAAGAACAACTCTTTTTCTGGCAACTTTTTTCTTTTCCTCATTTAATTTCAACTAAATTATTAATAATTTATTGTCATTTAATTTTTTGTTCCTTGCACGTGTATCCTCTTTAAGACATTTGCCTCTAAAATGCTTCCTTTTTGTTAGTGTGAAACAACTTTCTCAAATGGTAGCCCATTTTTTTCAGTATTTTAAGTTTTCTGACAATTCCTCCATGCCTCTGTATCAGTGCTTGCAATTTTCCCAGAACTCCGGTAATAATTACAATAGCTGACATTTATATAGCACACTGTGTGCCAAGTTCTGGTCTCAATATTACTTGCTGCAGTCCTTGCTAAGCCCTATGGGAGCTTCTCCACATTACAGGAAGTGCAGAGGGGTTGAAAGTCTTGCCAGGTTGTGCTTTTGGTGTCATATTTTCGAAACCATCGCCTAATCCAAGGTTATAACAATTACTCCTTTGTTTTCTTCTATGAGTTTTGTAGTTTAAACTCTAACATTTAGCCTATGATTCATTTTCAGTTAATTTTTGTTTATGGTGTAAGGAAGTAGTCAAATTCATTTGTTGAAAAGACTGTTCCTTCTTCATTTGATGGTCTGGATATCTGTGTCAAAAAAGAATTGCCCCAAAGTGTACAGGTTCATTTCTGAACCTCAATTTTATTCTCTCAGTTCATATGTCTACCATTTTACCAGTACCATACTCCTATCTTGAATACTCTAGCTGTGTAGTAAGTTGTGAAATCAGAAGTGTGACTTCTCTTTGTCCCTTTTCAATATTGTTTTGGTTATACTGGATCCCTTGTGTTTCCATTTGAATTTTAGGATTAGTTTGTCAGTTGCTTCAAAATGGTAGCTGGGATTTTATTTAGGATTGCATCGATTCTGTAGATCTATTTAGGAAATATTGCCACTTTTAAGTCTTCCATTTAATAAACATGGGATGTCTTTCTCTTTTTTTATATTTTCTTGAATTTATTTAAAGAACGATTTTAGGTTTCCAAGTATATGTTTTGCACTTCTTTTGTTAAATTTACCCCTAAGTATTTTTAGATTATTTTTGATGCTATGGTAAATGGATTTTTTTCCTTAAGTTTGTTTTTAGATAGCTTGTTGCTAGCTTATAGAAACTTATTTTGAATTAATTGCTGAAGTCATTGAGTTTATTTTAGATTAAATGTTTGATCCCTGACATAGCCTTCTAGAAGGTAGTTAATGTTTCCATCTTAGAGATTTTTTTCCCAATTTTCTAATCAGTTGACATTCTAGAGCAGTAATTGGAGAAGAGACTTTTGTGGCTGTGCTATGGTATCTTATTTGAATGCTGGCCTTACATGCTCCAATCCACCGCTGTGGACTCTGGGTTGAAGCTTTGCTTACCCAGATTCTGCCTGTGGTGCCACATACTTGCTTGCTGGGGCCTTTCTGTTGTGGCTGTCTGTATGTGCATGCTCAGCCATTGCTTTTTCAAAGCAGTGATTCTGGTGCCAGGTGGCCAAGTCTACAGCGGCTTCTAGCTCCGGTCTGGATGCTGGATTTTTCTGTTGGAAAAAAATTGCTGAGATTTTTTTTTTCTCTTGGAACTGGACATTAGCCTATAGTGCTTTTGGTGAGTTCAATTTCAGGTCCTTGGGGTCTCCTCTGATCAGCAGAACTTGAGTCAGGCAACTCTAGCTTACTCTAATATTATTTTAAGCTTTGAATTTTGGAGAAGAGATATTGGGATCTTTGTTCCTTCCATCCCAAAGAGCCTGGAGAAGAATCAAATGGGTGTGTCTTGTCCTGTCACCAGTTCTATAGTCCAAGGGCCTGACTCTGTTGTAACTTAAAAACAATCTGTTTTACACACTTCTAGAGCAGTGGATGCCTACTAGATAAGGTAGACAGACCCCCTAAAATACTCGTTCCCTTTCCAAGGTGACAGCTCTATCCAGCTAGGAAAAGAAGTGGGGGGTACTGAAGGCATTATACAGCATAAGGTTTTCCATCTGATAAATTGTTCCATTTCATTTTTTAAAAGACCCCTCTATGGCACTGGCTCAGTGCTCTTCACAGCCTTCAGAGATGTTTCCTTGAACTTCAAAGTTGTGCTTGTGCATCAAGTGTGACAGTGAGACTTGAAAGCTTGCTCATTCACATTCATTTCTCCTATTGTTAAGTTAACCTCTCATGTTTCTTTTTCAAAGGACAAATTATCTTGCCTTTTTTTTCTGGTACATTTGACATTCTTATATTCTATCAAATTTTTTTTTTCTTAGACGCAGTGAAGAGCAAGGCATTTAACAGTTTAGAGAAAATATGCTAAGATAAAGTGCAGAGCAGTTTGAAAGGGATTCACTTACTCTAAGTGCACCTGTGACAGTGCTAGCTGTTACTGCCAACACTGGTGCGCGCTTCAGGCTGTCAGTCAGAACTCTAAATCATTGTTTGCAGAAATCGTGGTCATCAATATGAAGCTTAGTCTTTACTATAATGTAAAGTGGGGGACACCACAAGTTCAACAGGTTTAAAGCCGGGATCCTTGTGTTAGAATTATGTGAAGTATATTTGCAATCAAGGAAGGTTTATTTTACTAACTCTAGTTTTTTCTTCTAATCACCTGCAAGGGACATTTCCTTCAATGATTATAGATCTCAGCTAGTCAATTAGAGGAAAGAGAAGCCAGGGGAGTGGTACTGTAAGAAAATACTTATTTTTCCTTTAGGAAGAGAGTAGTTACTTCACTCGTATGATTTATGACTTTATCGTGAATGATTACTTACTATATTGACCCTGAATGAATTTTCTTTCTCTTCCTAAGATTTAGAAAGAGCCACATAACAAACATGTACAAGAGTTCACTAGGAAGCTTTCATGCATGATTGAGCTTTTTCAGCCAGGGCTTCTGCAGTGTGTAGCAGGGCACAGACCAAAGCAGGTTACAGAACACACCTTGTTTTGCCTGTGTCTGAAAGCTTCCTGCAGGCCAACTGCTGTGTTGAGCACTAAATATATGTGGAAAAGGAAAAGAAAGCCACATTTTTCTTTCATTTTAAAAACTGTACACATTTAAAGCGAACTACGCTATTTTTTGATATGCATAGCATAGTGAAGGGATTGTCAAAGTTTTCTGTTCACAGTTTTTTTCTGGGTCACAATTATAATTGAACTATTGCTACAAATCTCAATAGATTAAAAGAGAATAGATAGATTAAAATCTCAGTAGATTTAAAGGAGGGACAAAAAGACTGTTAACTCACGTGACTATGGGAATACAAAGCACTAGTTTGATTCATTTTTCTTTTGTCTTAAAGAAAGGAGGTTAAAGAATATGAACAAATCAATTACCATAAAATGGCAAATCAGAAAGAAATTCAGCCAGGTGGGGAAAATGCCCTTTTAGAATTGTATTTATACATATTCTGAATTATTAAACAAAATTTCTCATACTTTATTTCCTAAAAAGTATAAACTCTCTGAGATGGTCTGCCATTTAAGTAATAATATTTATTGCTGTATCCTATAGACTATAACTCTTAACTGCAAGGTTATAATTATTGCAAACTCTCATGTGTTTTAAAGAAATTTTATTTATTCATTGTAAGTTCAAGATTAAGGTACAATTATTAAAATGGTATAGAACTTGAATTAATTCACCTCAATTTTAATGTATACACTGTGGTAATTAACTCAGCATTCATCACATTAACTCAATTCTGCCACCTCTGTGTACAAAGGGCAAGAAATCACTTGTTATTGGAAAGCACAAATGTTCCATTTATTGGCTTTTCTTCTTGTGATCCCATGAGCAAAGCAAAGCAGATTCATTTCTAACCACACTGTGATGTTTCTTTTGTCATCACATGTGTTATTAATTTGAATTGTCAGGAAACCCCCAAAAGACAAATTGCATTATTGCTAGTTAAGTATCTCCTGAGAACATGGCGGATTAGGGAGTTAAAAAAATGTGTCCAAGGAAATATAGGACATGTCAGAGTCAGGACCCATACTCATATCTGCTGCCCTAATCACTCGGCTGCTTTCGTGTGCCGTGATGTCTTCGACAGTTACAGGTAAATTCTGTGTGTTCAAGTCCCCTCCAGAAAAAGTTTCTGTGCTTATGTTCAATTCCCAAGGCTATGAAATTGAAGTGACTTTTGCAAATTATAAAACCAGCATCTTAGATTTAAGGCTTAGAGGGTGTGGGGATACAGAAGCTATTGTGTCTGCTACTTCTGGGAGACCAGAGGATTTGGGATCTCTTTGTTTACATGGGCACCTTTGGTTCAGTGCTGCATTGGATGGTCCTGTTGGAGCAGCCATGAAAGTGGTTAAGCATCGGTGGACAGCATGGACCATCTAATTCTGGGTAAGAATTCACACATTTCTTTCTAGATCTTTCCTATATTATTCAGCTTTCCATCAATGCAACCGAAATATCTGACAATAAAAACTTAGAGGAAGAAAAGTTAACTTGAGTTCTTGATTTCAGAGCTTCAGTCCATGGTCCATCACTCTAGGCACTAATGAGGCAGAACATCATGGCAGAAGGGTAAGGTGGAGGAAAGCTACCCATATCCTAGTAGCCAGGAAGCAGAGAGAGAGGGAGGGAGGATCGAGGGGGAGAGGAAAGATATACCCCCCAAGGGCACATCCTCTGAGACCAATTTAGCTGAAGTCATGCCCCGCCCTGCCTACATTTACCACCCAGTACAGTAGTTCTTTCAAATGCATTAATCCACCGATTAGGTTATTGCTCTCATAATCTAGTCATTTGACCTCTGAACATTCCTGTATGATCTCATGAACTTTGGAGGGGCATCACATATCCAAACCATAGCATGGCCTCCTTAGTATTGTTCTTTTACCTTGATCCCCAGTGCCACCACCCCTACTACTACTTGTGTTCATTGACTTATTTTCTCTTACTTGAACTATTACGAGTTTCTTCACTGATTTTTCCACCTTTAATTTTTCTTTTAAACCTGCCCAAGACTGATCTTGCTCACAATCAGGACGCATTATGCCATTTTCTTGCTTAAACTCCTTGAAAGACTCACTACTGCTTTCAGGATAAAGCATCATCTCCTTATGGTCATGTTCAAAAAATTCTCCATGACCTTCCATTTCAGATCTCCATCTCCTTTTCACACACATCTGAAATACTTGCAGAGATCTCTGGATGCATTATATTATTTATCATCTTCACATCTTCCTTCAAGTTCATCTTGTTGCTGGAATGCCCTAGACTGATTGCAGCCTGGACCTTTCTCCACTCCAGGATCTGGCAGTCACCACAGGTTGTCATCGCAGGTCTCTGTTCTTGTCTTGCTAGCATTTATCACTTCCTTTGGGGTGCTGATCCACTAGAATCCCAGAATTCTGGTAATGCTGCCAGTCAAAGCATCTGTTTTATTGCTCCTAGGGGTGGGTAAGTGACCCAGGCATGGACGATCAGCCCATCATTAGGAATGACAATCGACATTTTTCTTAGGATTTTTTTCGTATGCAAATAGAGACTTTTCTCTTGGATCATTAATTTAAATAGGTAAAGTAAAATAGGTAAAATGTCCAGAAGCCCTTTTACCTATATGCTACCCATGGAAGAAGCTGAAGAAGAAAGTTAATGTTTAGAATGAAAGAACATGAGAGGTAGAAAGGGAGGTGGGAGACACTGAATCTCTTGGTCTTACTCTTTATTAGTCAGTAGACATTGGTAAAGTTAATTTACTCCTCCACAATTTGTATTTTTTAATCTATAAAGTGGGGAAAATAAAAGTAACATTACCTCCCTAATAGGGTTCTTCTGAAGATTATGTGAAGTAGTGCATATAAAGGCTGAACATACTGCTTAGCCCAGAGTACGTGCTCAATAAATGATGGTAGTGAGTGTCATTATAGTTGACGTTAGAAGTGATTTTTTCTTTCTCATCCCAAGGATCCAGGGTCTTCTCTGTTGGTCTTTAGGCCTGTTTATTGCTGATTAATTTTGGGACCATTTCTCTTTCCCTAGTATCCTCTTGGCATTTTCTAAAAACTTGCCTGTATCACTTTCATTTATTTGAATCAGTTAAATAACTTAAAACTTAGTAAACATACCTTAAGAACATTTTCATTTAATTGCAATGATATTAATATATCTAAGATACTACAGTGCATGAGGAGAGGGACCAGTGAAGATACATTTTTCCATGACTGGAAATCTAATCTGTTGTAACACAAAATAATTTTGATGGCCTCAAGTACTGAATTACTAAGTAAGTATGTTATAGTAAGGATGAATGTAACAAGGGCTTTCTGGATGCAATGCAGCTGACTCAGCACAATTGCTCTGAGAAGTTGCAATATTTTCTCTTATTAACAGACTGACCTCATATTTTTATGGGAAAATTGATAAACATTCCCTCCCGATGTCCTCTTAAGATGCGTATGAATTGTATTTCAAAGTGAGTAGCCAGTAACCTCATTTCATTTCTCTCTTTGGTGTCTCTGACCCAGCTCTTTAAAGAAATGTAGCATCAGCATTTCTTTCATCTTTTCCTTTAGATTGCCTGAAATCTAAGCAAAATTTCCCCTAAATCCATTGGTGAGCTGGGGGGCGGAGCCACACTAATGAGCTCTGCTATTTCCCTTTAGTTCTGGCCTGAGATTGCCCTGTTCTGCTTACTCTGGGGAACAGTCATGGGGAACTGTAAGGGCAGACCTCCTGATGGCAAAGTACTAGAAGAATCCTGCCTGACATGAGGGACCTGGGTCCTCACCTGATTTTTGCTATTTGCTGTGTGATCTGGGGTAAGTTCCTTCTTCTTTCCAATTGTTGTTTTCCTCATCTGTAAAATGAGAATATTTTACTAGGTGCATCCATGACACAGGTGTGATTTGTAGCCTAAAGGTGAGTAATAGTTCGGAGTTCATATGAGCCTGAATTGCTCACCCTTTTCCCTGTTTAACTCTTTATAAATATCAGATATTGTTTTACTCAGGATTTATTAATTGCAAGGAACAAAAACATATCAGACTAGTCCAGATATAAAGGGAGGCTTTCACAGGGCTACCAAGGAGAGGAGGTGACGTCCTGTCAGGCTGCAGGGAAGCCAGGGAAAGTCAGGAACTGAGCAGCCAACATTCTGTCTCAAAGGACCTCAGAGATTCCCACTACCGCTTCACTGGGATATTGGCTCCATTCCCCTGCTTCTTTCTGGTTTCTTCTGCTTAGTTTTGGGTATTCTGATCCCTCATAATTATGAATTGTTTTGGTGTAATGGCAAGTTGACCAAACTCTGTGACCTTTTATTTCTTATGTCTCCAATTACTAAAATGCCTCATTCTTCCACAGCTTTGAGAAGAGGAGGTCCAGTTTGGGCCAGGCATGTGCCCTGGGCCCAATCAGTGGTGACCAGGTGCCATGTGGTATGTGGAACCACTCCTCTCGTGGGCCATGGGCAAGGCAGTTCTCTAAAAGGGAATGAGGGCAGGGAGACCAGGATGGGCATGTCTACCAGAGGCCTGAGGACAGTCCAGTCTAGGGGCCACAGGACTTGAGCTAGACCTTTTTGTCATTTATGAAAATCTATTGGTTGTGTTGGGGCTGGGAAGACACTAGTAAATCTCCTAATCGATTAGACAATCAGCTATACTCTCTGAATTCCTCCCAGAAGGATAGCAACAGGCACCCCTGTCAAGTGGATTGCCTGAGTAGTACTAGTGTGTGCTCCCTTCTGGCGAAGAGCTGCAGTTGTTTTATGAAGAGAAAATAACTATGCACTGAAATATAGAAAACATGACATGGGTCACTGAATTTCAAGGAAGGAAGAACCCTTTAGGGTTCAGTGATCAGGACAATCTTCGCAGGTTTCTGGTAAGCCTTGAGTAGAGAATAGATTTCTAAAGGGATAGAAAGAGGGAAGAGTGAATAATATATTCACATTTTAGGACTGTAAAAAGGCACAGAGGCCAGATGCTGGGATTGGTAGAACAGCGAGGTGATACATTTGACCAGAATGGAAAGATTGCTAAGTGAGTCGCAAAATCCCTGACCTGAAGGCCTAGCAGCCCCTTGATTACTCAGACTCGGAGATGCCTACAGAGCTTTCTTGGCTCAGAATGATGTCAGCAGCATGGTTGGTCCTGAACTCCAACAGATGAAGCTTTTATGAACTGGAGCATAGATGATTTAAAGGTTCTTAGGTAAACACTAAAAGGGAGCCTATGATCAAACTTCTCAGGAGGAGGAGGAGGCCTTGAAGGCAAGTAGAAGCCCTGGTAGCAGTTGAGGGCTGGCCGGTGGGTATTAACAACCCAGAAGGTGGACTTCAAAGGCCTGGGTTTTTTCCAGCTTCGGACTGTTTTGTTGAGATCAATGAGATATACCAAAAAGCTCTTGAGAATAAATAAAAACCTTTTGTAAAGGTAAGAATATGTTCTGTATGGTCAAGAGCAAAATTTGCATATTTCTCCTCTAAGCATCCCCACCATCTAAGACTAGGGTGCCTTAGATTTAAAGCTGCTTACATAAACATGTCACCACCTGGGGATGATAGAGCACATACAGTATCACTGCTGTGTCACATCACTGTGCAACACATGTAATGCCTTTTATACTATCTGTTTTTATGTGACCCTGAAACCTAACAGCATAAAACAATAAGCATTATCTCACAGGTGCCTTGGGTGAGGAACCTGGGAAATGTGTAGTTGGGTGGTCCTGGCACAGGATTTCTAGTGAGGCCTCTGTTAAGTCATGGTCCAGGGCTGTGCTCATTGGAAGGCTTAACTGGGGTAAAGGGTCCACTTCCAAGCTCACTCACAGGGGTTTTGGCGGGTCTAAGTTGCTTGCTGGCTGTTGACTGGAGACTTCAGTTCCTCACTACGTGGCCCTGGCATAGGTTGTATGAGTGCCCCCACGACTGGATGGTTGGCTTCCTTCAGACTGACTGTGGTGAGGGGGTTACAGGGAGGACTCTCAAGACCAAAGCCACAGTCTTTTTATGACCCAGGAGAAAGGGATCTTTGGGGGCCGTCTTGGAGGCCGCCTATCATACCTGAACATTTGGGAATGACAGCTGACTTCTCTGAGCCTCATATTCCCCTCTAACAAACAGGAATAAAATTGCTGGCTAGAGGTGATGCCTTCATGGGATTTTACTGAGAATTTAGTGAGGTAATGAATGAGAAAGGCTTTTGTGAACCACAAAGTATGTTGGATGAAAAAAAATTGATGTGATGATTCTGGAGGTAAGGACTGACAATCAAAGGCAGAGTAGAATTCCGTTCCTAAAAAGGGAAAAACATGGGTTACCTTAGACCACATACCCTTCCCCCTATGGGCAAAGCAGTTGCCCAGAGACATACACACCCTGAGCTCCCCTAGAGCTTGACAGATTAAGACCATGTGGAGTTCAGGGTTGGCTTTAACTTATTTACTTATTGATTTTTGCATAATAAATCTTTTTTTTGTTTCTAAGGAAAAGAACTGAAGAAATAAGCCTCAAAGATGGAAAAGTTTGAGGACATTAACTTATTCTCATCCTATAATTTGTTAATTAGTCCATTGTCCATAAATTAAAACCATATGGATTTCATTTTAATGAATGATGGAAAACTAGAAAAAATATATTTTGGGTTGCACCAAATGTAAGGACACTGAACTCTGCACTCTAATAAAAACTGCCCTGTTTCCTGAGCTCACATACCCGTATTCACGTCAGCATCAGGGCTTACCCCAGGGGCAAGAAGTGCTTGCCCACAATCGGCTGGTATCATTTTTAGTTGGCACATGTGGGGTTCACCTCTGGACAGCTGTTCCTGCACAGGCAGAACTCATAATGGAGGTGAGAACACAATTCTAAAAGAGTAGTGTTTGAGGTTACGTGGTGAACCAGGTGAAGCCTCTGGATCCCAGAATAACCACCTCATAATCATTTCCAGGACTCACACTTTGACTGACTTCTGTAGCCTCCTTATTCTTTTATCTGTTCACAATCATATTCTCAGTTGATTCCTCTATTTCTGGGATTGCAGGATCCTACTGTTAGAATTTGAGGGGAAAGTATATAGCCCTTGAGGAGACTGAGGGTGAAATTCAAGTAGTATTTATTCAAGGAATGCCCAGGCCTCCTGAGGTTGTTTGCTAAATGTTCTTTGCTTTGTTTGGTGGGTTCCTTAAGCTATCACCTTATTATTTATTTATTTATTTATTTATTTATTTATTACATGAATATTATTATTATTATTATTATGTTTGCATTACACCTTACCTTTTTGCAGATGAAAAGTGTTATCCTCTGAATTGAGTGCCTCCAAATTTATACATAAAAGCCCTAGTCTTACCTTAGAATGTGATTCTAGAGATTAAGCCTGAAAGATTAAGTTATACATTCCTGTAGTATGCTCTTTTTAGGTCTTTTGGGTATAGTCCAAGAAGGGGAATAGCTGGTCAAATGGTGGTTCCATTCCCAGCTTTCCAAGGAATCTCTATACCGCCCTCCAAATTGGCTGCACCAGTTTGCAGTCCCACCAGCAATGCACACGTGTATCTTTTCCCCCACATCCTCGCCAGAACCTGCAATCTGTACACGTGGAAAAATGAGAACTCATACCCTATTTGAGTCAAATGTATGATATGTCAAGATCATTGTATTGTCTTGAGCAACTAATAAAAAAATGATAAAAAAGATTAAGTTAGAGGTCTTGAAAAATTATGTTAAAATGAAGCAAATGTGACTGGTTCCCTCTTAAGAAGAGGAACTTGAACCAAAAAGAGATTTCAAGGGTGCTCATGCATAGAGACATGGCCATGGGAAGAAGCAGTAAGAGGGTGGCCCTGTGCAAGCCGAGGAGAGAGGTCCCAGATGCCAAAGCCGCTGACTCCATCGTCATGGGCTCCAGCCTCCAGGACTGTGAGGTGATGAAAGTCCATTGTTTAAGCCACCCAGTCTGTGGCATTTGTTGTGGCCACCCTGGAAAATTAATACAAGGAAAGTGACTTCCCCAGGGGACACACAACTGAGGAGTGTGTGGAAACCTGAATTTAGGTTTCAGAACTATATTGTATGAAATTTATTGTTCTGTCTTATTGTTTTTTTTTTTTCTATGGGATCTTGCTTCTACCCGGCCTGAACGATTCCTTGAACTTATTTGTGGCTTTCTCATCTCTTCTTTTTCTCATCTTCTTAATGCAGTTATTTGCTGGTGGCTAGTTCTGTGGTGGCTTTATAGAATCCTGACATTTTGCCTGTCCTTGACCTTCAGAAGCTGATTCCTGATGTCAGACCTTAGGAGTTACTCTGCACTCATCTCAGATCCCATGATGATTGACATCAGCATTCCATGAACTCAAGAACTCAAATGTTTGAAAACGTGTCGGTGAGAAACGTCCAACCCTCATATTGGCCGATGGAGGAGGAACTTGGCAATGCCATGTTATCCTGTTCACTGGCCCCACAATGAAAGCCTTCTGCTTTAAAATCCTGGATGTTAAACAACAACAACAACAACAACAACAACTTGTTTGAAATAGTCTTTGTAGATGAGGGTGATTCAGGCAATGTGAGGACCATGGCTAGAGCAGTCATGCATCTGTGCTGAGCTCTGCAGGGACGTAGCTGGAGCCTGTTGTAACACCAGGGCTCCTTGAACACGAGACTGAGAGAAAGCCAGGGACACAGGGAGGAGTCTGGGTAGTGGACACGCCTTGTGAATTTCTGCTCAGATCCGCAAGGAGGAGACTGTTTAAGCCCCCTCTCCCACTCCGTGAAGTTCTTGGGGTGGAGGCTGGCATTACGTATACCTCACCCCTACATCTCAGAGGAGGGGATACATGAACCTGGCAGGGCCATTCAGAGTATGGTCTTGGGATGGTCATATAATTTACATTTGGTCCATTGATGGATCTCTACCCTTGGACCCAGGGACTCTAGGGTCCCAAGAATGAGCATTTATACCAAGCAGGGTCAAACACAGGCCTCGGTTTTCAGATGACCTTGAGTCCCCACTTCCTGCTGCAAGGACCTGTGCCAGGGCTGCCCATGCCTGTGCTTTCTGCTTTGAAGAAGCTGGCCTCCGAGCATGCAGTTATTAGAAAAAGCAAGCTTAGGCACTTAGTTTTTTGACCCCTCTCTGATCTGTGTAAGAGTGGAACTTGGGTCGGAAACACTTCCTTACTAAGAGAGTCCTCACAGCTTGCCCTGGGCTTATCACCTTGTATGGGAATTTCTTTCCCTGTTTCTGTCTCAATGTATACTCCTTTGTTCAGTTTTGTGTGTATTTGTGTGTGTGTATGTGTGTGTGTGTTTGTGTGTGTGTGTGTGTGCGTGCGTGCGTGCGTGTGTGTGTGTGTGTGTGTGTATGTGTTATATGGAACCTGAACGACCCCACTACTGTATCTGTTTCCTGTGGGAAGGGAATGGGGTTCCTCTGCTGCAGCCCAGAGGGGTGTGTTGTGCAGGGCATTCACCCTTCCTGGGCTGCCAGGAGGGACCTGCTGGCCCTGGAGGACTAACACCCACTATGGAAGGTGATCTTGCTCTCTTTTCCTATGTGAGTAAAGTGGTCAGCCGAGTGCTGGCCTGTGTTCTCTTCTGTGTTGACTCCAATATCAAGATAGAGCTGGCAGAGGTGCTTAGAATTCTACCCTTGAAGACAGGCAACAGAAGTCAAGTGCCAAGAGAACTTAGAGCGAGTATGGTGTTGGTGCTCTTTCCCCTGGACCCAATCTTCTTTTAGGCTAGGATTGTTCTCATTTTTTCTGTGATTTTTGTTAAGTTAGCTATTTTGCATTTTGGGCTTCAACTATTTCACATTGGATATTTGCCACCAGAAACAGAGGGTAGTGTCTGGAATAATATATTTGGTCCCCTGTGACACCAGTGTACATGCAGAAGTCTTGGTGCCTTATGGTGATCTTAGTAAATGCATAAAGATTTCCTCAGTGGAGGATTTCTTGGGGTGTGACCTTAGTCTCATAGCTGTGGCTTGACACAGGGCCTGATAGAAGTGGCTTATCCTGTTCCCGTAAGGAAGTAGAGGAGAAGAATGTAGAGTTACAGTAAATGTGGATTATTGAGGCCTGTGATGATCAGGTAGAAAATAGTTGAACTTTTCAGGAAATAGAGAGCAATTTAAGATATTTGGCCAGGACCATGGCACAATCAGAGTTGAATTTAGGAAGACTAGTTTGATAGAAATGTACAAGATGGATCAGAAAGTGGAGGGGGTGGGTAATGGTGAACTAGATAATTTCACTGAAATAACCCTTCCATTCAGTAACTAAAATAGCTGGAAAATCTAAAAATCATTTTCTTTGAAGCCTTGAAGAACTAAAGAGGTGGTTAGGAACAACAGCTAAGATCTCAGAAGCATTGAGAGACTAGGGAGGTGAGATCATCACCCAAGGCCACTTTGTTCTTGAGGACATTTGTTGAACTTGAAGAGATACTTTCTGTAGGTTGTTTTCCTTTTGGCTCTCGGCTCCATTTCTGTGTCTCTGCTCTGTGTGTAAAGGGTACAGAGTGACATTTCCCAGGCTCCCTTGTGAGCTGAGTTCCAGTCGGTCTATGCCAATGGGCAGCACTATGGGAAGGTGAAAGAAAGGGACGAGAAGATAAAAATTAACCCCTCTTGAGACTGTAGAGACCTGTCCTGCCATTCCTCAGGTTGGGACAGCGGTCACAGAGAAAGCCAGCTGCAAAGCCAACGGGAACCAGGATTTCTCCAGGGCCATCTTGCTGTCGTAAAGCATCGTTCCGCCTTCTTTCAATCACTACTGCTTTCTAACTTGGTGGGAAATATTTTTCTCTCATATCATTTCTGGTTTGGAATTACATCTGTAAGAATGAAACATCTCGCTTTAGCCTGAAGGGTCTTAGTCACTTGGATATAGAAAAGCAACCGTGAAATCGAATCCACATACAATTCTGGGTAAGTGATTTCTGGACACAACATTCCACGTTCGTCTTAACTTTTTGGTTTCTAAGAAAACAGGAACCTGAACCCACTGCACAGTCCAGACGATACATCAAACCCTTTTCTCAGCCTTCCTTTGCTTTGAGTCGACCCAAATGTTGCTTCGCTTAAATGTCACCTAAACTCCTCCTTTCCCCCCAATCCTGCAATAACTCCATTCTCCCTGCTGTTTGGGGAGATGCTCCATGGTTCCTCGAGAGCTTCGCTTATTGCAAGAGGACAGTGAATCTGACTTGGGAGAATTATAGGTTTGCTCCTGGTGCTCGTAGGCTGCTATTTTTCTAGTTCTGACGCTGACTTATTGTAGCCTCCAACAGTTTGGTGTCCATTTGTGCAGCATCCAGGGGCTAACTCCCAAGCTTACGATGAGAAATGGGGTCTGTTTCAATGACAGCGAAAGAAGAAACAGCAATTGTGTGGATTGGGGAGGGGGCTACAACCAGGGGATGGAGCAGCTCCTTGATGCCTGGGTATCATCCTTTGTTTCTCCAGTTCTTTTTATAACCAGCTGTCTAACTATAAGCAGCTAAGTCCCTCTTTGCTGGGGGGGGGGGATTTATATATACACACACATACACACACACACACACACACACACACACACAACACACATTTTTTTTCTCATTGTCTCTAGCTAATATGACATCTGCATGTCTGAGCTGCACTTTGACAGCTTTCTGAGACTAGAGAGAGAGAGGAAAAAACATTGGAATCTAACATTTGCGAAGGATGTTACTCTGGGAAGTAGGGGTTAATCAGAAATAAAATAGCTCTCACATGCACAGCACTTGGCTCTAGGCCTCTGGGTGGACCACAAAACCTTAAGCCTTGAAATTGGATTAGGATAGTCCTGGATGATGTGAGCCCCCTAGTCTGTTGAAATTAATCAGTTTTTGAAAATTCTCAATCTCATATTATCAAATGCTGCTTTGGCTGCTTTGGGGGGCATAAGCATCAATTGCTTGTTGCGTATTTTCACTGCATGTTCTCTGTCTACGGCTTTCTCCACTGTTGCCATCCTTTGGTCCATGGTTAATCTTGATATAGTTCTCTTTCTGAAATAGTGTATGCAGGAGTGGATGTTATTTATTAAATATTTGTTTGATAAAAAAATATCACAGCTGGACGTGGGTGTGCATGCCCATAATCACAGCATCTCGGGAAGTTGAGATAGGAAGAAAACAGGTTCAAGGCCAGATTCAGCAACTTAGCAAGGTCTCAAAAAATAAAAAGGGCTGGGGTTGTAGCTCCGTGGTTAAGTGCCCCTGGGTTTAATTCTTGGTACCAAAACAAACAAAAACACTAGAGCTATCTTGGCCTAGAGTTTTCTCTATGTGAAGGGGTTTAATTATGAATTTTCTTTTGTTGACATGGGACCATTGAGGTTATCTTTGTCATCCTGGATGAGTTTTTGTAATTTGTGTTATTAAAAGAAGTTGTCCAATGTATCTGGGTTGTCGGGCTTGTTGGCCTAAAGTTGTGCAAAATATTCCCTTATTATCATTGAAGATCCACAGGCTTTCTAGTTATCTATCTTTTCTCATTCCTGATGATGGTGATCTGTGTCTTTATTTTTTCTTGCTCCATCTATTGAGGCTAACCAATTTTATTGATTTTTTTCAAAGAATCAGGTTTTGTTCAGATTTCTTTTTATTGGATGTTCATTTTTTATTATTTTCTGCTTGTTATTGTTCTTTTTCTCCCTGTACTTAGTTTGAGTTCATTTTGCCCTTGTTTCTCTAGTTTGATAAGGTGGGACCTTAGGTTACTGATTCTAGGTTTTTCTTAGTTTTTTTTTTTTTTAACACACAGGTATTTAAAGATAGCTAATGATTTATTTTTAAGCTTTAATTTAGCTGCCTCTCACAATTTTGATAGGAATGATTATTTTATTATTATTCAGTTTAAAATATTTTCTTGTTTCCCTTATGACTTCTTCTTTGAGAAATGAGTTATTTAGACTAGAAGAAATAAAGTGTTTTACCAATTTGGGCTTTTCTCAATTATTTTATTGTTACTGATTTCTAACTTAATTACATTTTTGTCAGATCACACACTTCATATTATTTTAATCTACACTTATTGAGACTTGTTTTATGGTCAAACACACACTAATCTATTTTTTAGAATGTTCCATGCACCCGTAAAGAATATAAATGAGGCTTTGCTGGGTTTAGTGCTGTTTAAATATCAATTAAGTCAAGTGGGTTGATGGTGCTGTGCAGATATTGCGTGTCTTTGCTGCTATTTTATATGGTTTGTTTTAGCAGTTGTTCAGAGAATGGTGTCAAAGTTTGCAACTATGATTATGGAAATGCCTATTTTCTTTTTAATTCTGTCAATTTGTTTCTTTATGTATGCTAAATCTTCTTGCTAAGTGCAAACCACACTTATGATTAAGTCTTTCATTTAGGAAATACTATTTTTTAAAATATATATATATTTTTAGTTGTTGATAGACCTTTATTATTTATGTATTTATTTATATGCGGTGCTGAGAATTGAACCCAGTGCTTCACACATGCCAGGCAAGTGCACTACCACTGAGCCCTAGCCCCAGCCTGGAAATACTATTTTTAATGTGAGGAGTTTTCACTTTTGTGTCTGGTGACACTTTTTCCTTAAATCTATTTTATTTGATATTAATATTACATTATCATCTGGGTCTCTTTATATTTACCATTTACTTAACACATGCATCTGCTTTTCTTTCTTCTCTCTTTTCCTTTTCTTTTCAGGGCTGGGGACTAAACCCTGGGCTGTGCACATGCTAGGCAAGTGCTCTGCTGCAGAGCAGCACCTGCAACTCCATACGAATGTTCTTTTCTTCCATTTACTTTTAGCCTATCATTTTTAAAGTTAGTTGTGTAGAGGTAGCACATAGTTAGGTTTTTCCTGCCTTTTTAATCTATTCTGACAAATTTCATTGGAGTATTTAGTCTATTTTTTAAATAACTGCACTAAAAAGCGATCTGGTTGCGTTTGAGCTTACATTTGATCATTTAATTATTATTGTACACGTCTCTTCTGTTTTCTCCCCTCTGATCTTTCCTTTCTTGCTGTTTTCCATTATTAGCATTAGGATTCTATTTTGCGTTTCCTATTGCTTTTAGGTACACTTTTGCATTTTAGGCAATCAGGATTATAATATGTTCTTTTTAAAAATATTTTTAATTGTAGATGGACATAATATCTGTAACTAATTTATTTATTTTTATATGATGCTGGGGATCGAACCCAGGGTCTCACATGTGTGAGGCTAATGCTCTACCACTGAGCTACAGCCCCAGCTCATAGATCTTCTTTTTACAACTATTTTTGAGCAAAATTGTAGCACTACATATAGAATTCAAAAACCTTGCAACCATATTGCTCCAGTTCTGGAATTCAGTTGTAGGATTCAGTTCTAAAATATTTATTTGCTTCTTTTGAAGCAATCCTATTTTTCCTTTGAGATTTTCTGTCTTTGCAGTCATTGCAAGCATGTTTTATTTTATTTCACTGAGGAGAGTTATCATGGCTGCTCTAAGGTTCTTGTCTGCCAGTTTGAGCACCGCTGAATCAGGAACAGTGTTACCTGATTTTCTTTCCTTTTGAGAATGTGTACCATTTTGGAGGGCTCTTACATGTTGGGTAATTTTGGATTACATACTTAATATTACAAAGCCAATCTTGTATTGAGTCTGGATCTTGTTATCTTTTTTTTTTTTTTGATGATTGTTTTTATTTATTTATTTATTTTTTAATTTTTTTTTTACTAGCAAGCACCTATCTATCTTGGCTGGTCCTGTAGAGTGAACTTAACTTTCTCATGTATTACCTCCGAGTTTGGTTTAGATCTTCTATCCTTATCTGAGCTTCTTTGAGTCTTTTTTTTGCAAATGTGTGGTTCAGGGGGTCAGCCAACAGTGTGTGTACATAGACTATGGAGACCCCACTTCTGACTTTTTCTTTTGGGACTCACTCCATTCTCTTTGATAGTCATGAGTCTCCGGAATCAACTTTTAGGTTTTTTCTGGCCAGAAAGACTGTGGTTTCTTATTGGTATCTTCCCACTGAGCTCACCTTCTGTTGGCTAGATTTCCATTGCTGTGATAAAATACCTGGGAAAATCAACTTAAAGAAAGAAATATTTGTTTTGGCTCCGGGTTTCAGAGGTTTTAGTTCATGGTCATTTGGCTTTGTTGTTTCTGGGCCTGAGGAGAGGAGAGGAGAGCATAGTGGAGGGAAACACATGGTCAGGTAAAGCTCTTCATCAAATGAAGAGCTCTTCCTTCAGCCAGGAGGGGAGGGGGGGAGAGAGAGAGAGAGAGAGAGAGAGAGAGAGAGAGAGAGATTGATTTAGAGATACAGATAGAGATAGATAGGTAGGGGTGTGGGTTCCAAAATTCCCTTCAGAGGCATGACCCCAATGACCTACTTCTTCCAACTTGGTTCCAAAACTTTATACCACCTCCCAATAGCACCACCAACTGGAGACTGAGCTTCAGCACATGAACTTTTGGGAGATATCAGTGGTAGAGCACTTGCCTAGCATGCGTGAGGCACTGGGTTCGATCCTCAGCACCACATATAAATAAATGAATAAAATAAACGTCTATCAACAACTAAAAACAAATATTTTAAAAAAATAAAAGTAAATAAATAAAAATAAATAAATAAAATCCAAACCAGAACACTCTGTACCTACCTGCCACACTTAGGCAGAGGCTATGGAAACGGAGCTCTCTTCTTCCTTCCTTGGAGGTAGCTTTCATGTCTGCCTTCCCTCTTCATCTGGGCTTGCCGTCTCTGCACCACAGAGAAGCCTCTGTCTTTACTACACGCTGACATTAGGGCCTTTGTCAATGTTTTTTTTTTAGGGGACAGCAGTTGCGTAGCTGGTTAGGGCAAAGGGGAGACACAGTAGTCCAGGCTTTGTAGAGGAAGTAGGCAAAGCAACCTTGAGGCACCTCTACGATGGTTCCAGGGTTCCTGAGGCTCAGCATTGAGTTACTCTTTCTTTTCATGCCTTTCTCCTTTTCTTGACTTGGTCATCCCTCCCTTTCCACTGTCGTCTGTAGATATGCTCAGGTCTCTCTGTTTTGAAAGACCTCTCTCTTCTTGGCAACCTTCCTGATAAGATGCTCTTTCTTCTCCTCAGAGTCAATTCTGGAGAACACTCTTTCTCAAAGCACCTCCACATTGTAATCTTCCATGTTTTCATTGAACTTCCCAAATCAGGTTTCTACCATGGACACTCAAACTGCTTGTGCTCAAGAGCCCCAGATACCACCTGGAGGCCAAATCCAGTAGGTATTATGAACTCTCACCGGGAGCAGTTTCCCTGCTGCTTTTTCCACTGCAATCCCATCTCTTTCCAGGCCCTTTCCTGCCTCTCTGAACACCAGTTCTCAAACATTCATCGGAGGTTACCTTTCTCTTCTTTGTCATTCAATTTATATATTCGCGATGGTTTAATTTTCATGTCCCTCTCGATTTTTGAGATCCCACTTGCTCTCCCTGGACAATCTCATTGATGCCCTTGGCCCCACTGAGCCCTCCCGATGGCTTTCATGACAGTTTTTCCAGCTGTCACGGACTGCTCCTGGCCTGCCTGTCATTCTGTATGTCCTACCACTCGCTCCTGCTCACCTCCTCTCTCAGCGTCCTCAGCTGCTTGAGTTCTCCTGAACCACCTTGCAGTTTCCACTGCCTGGGATGCTCTTGTACCTTTGCCCATTTGGATTAAGGGTCCTCCCTTGATCTGAAGGTCATTCTCCCTTAGGAGACAGACAACGGCTTCTTAGGGCTCCTGTGGAGTTTGCATGAGTTCTCATTATGGCCCTTATCCCTTATTCCTTCGCAGTGGTACTTGGTGTGAATTTGTCTCCTTGCTGTGTTGCTAGACTCTTGAGAACAGGCCTGATGTTATTTTATTTCTGCTCTCCTTGCCTTATCTCTAACCAAGATTTAGATAATATTTATTGAACAAATTAGTGAATGGCTGAATAAAAACTTGAACTAATACTTTGAGTGGTGAGAAAAGGAAGTGAGATGGGAAGAAAATAGAAGTACAAATGATTAATGTTGACTCTGAAATTTGTGCAAAAGCTTTCTCTTAATATCCAACATGATTTTCTTTGCTCTGTTTATAGTTTATCACTTCCCTTCTATCACTATAATGGAATCATATTGAGAGAACAAGGCTACTTTGTGTGATGTCCCCTAATGTTAGGGCATTGCCTGGCACACAGCTGTTGCTTGGTAAATATTTATTGAATATTCTCATTTAACTCTCATAGCAAGCCCAAGAGTGAAGGCTGGCTATTATTCCTAGATTACAATAAGAAAACGGAGGCTCAGATTACTCTTTTAAGTGGCTAGTGGTTCCCTGGTTAAGAAGGCCAAGGCCCAAATCCAGCTTCAGATGTCAAAGCCCACTTTGTTCCCACTGTATTATTTGCACCACTCCTTATTGTTAGCCATGGGGACCAGATGTAAGAATTTCAAGGAGATGATGCAGGTCCTAGGCGAATTAAACTTTTTATGGAGGGAAGATGACCGCCTTAAGCCAATTTGTTTATTTATTTATTTTCCTCTTTCCAGATTTTTTATTGGTGCATTACAGTTGTACCTAATGATGGGATTTATCATTACATATTCGTACATTTGCACAATATAACAATATCATCTGGCCAATATCACTCTCCAGTACATTCCCCTCTGCTTGGCCCTCACTCCTGGTCCCTTTCCTCAACTGATCTCCTTTTGATTTTATGAGATCCTCATCCTTCCTCCCTCATCACCTTTCTTTTCCTTTTTCCTCTCTAACTTCCTCAGGAAGAGAAAGCCTGTGGCCTTGACCTTCTGAGTTGGCTAAGCCAGTTTCCTTATGGAAATTGTCAGGTCCTTTTCATCCACCTCAACCGTTGTCAGATGCGATGGTGACCACGGTGAGCAGGGACATGTGGTCTGAATACCGCAGGTGGGGGAAGAGGGTTTCCTCACTAGTTTGGCCACCTGACTCAGGCCTGATGCAACCAGGGCTTTCTGTCGGCATCCCAGGGCCTCAGCGGAGCCTCGTCTGCCCTTGCCATGACTTGGCCGTCCGTACTCATTCATCATCAGGGACTCTGGGTCCAATGTATAAGAAATGCATAGTGGATTATTTGGATTATAAAACTTTCAATTAGCTTATTCATCCTGAGCTTTAAACGGTGTGATATAGAATAAGAACCCATGCAAACGTCAGCCTTTTGTGTGTCTGCCGGCCTGTGCTTTACAGTCGGATCAATAGCAAATGTAGCAGGTTCATTTGCAAAGCCCAGTTGCTGGCACAGAGGATGAACAGGCTCCAAGGCCACCGAGAAGAAGAAGTGGGAAGACTTGTGTGAGCAGCCACTTGAAAGAACTGATTTTTGAAAGAAGCCAGGAGCACTTTTTCATTTTACAAGGAGATTTTCTTTTTTCAGGGTCTGAAGACAATTAGTCCCAGAAAGTTTGAAAATCAGGCCCAAAAGGTGCTCTCTTAGCTGTCACCAAACTGCCGAAAGGCTGTTACTGTTTCTGAGCATCACGTCAGAATCGGTGCTTGATTGAAGAAGAAGGCCACCTTGTGTCTTTGTTCACTTTTCCTCTGACCTTTGCACACCCTCCATTCTGCAAGGCCTATCTTCCTTGCTGCGTGGTTTAATGCCTTGGGGTGCCTTGAAACAGTCATCTGGGAGAGTAAGAAATTTTGGTTAAATATTCCTGGAGCAGAAACATTGGATCCTGGAAAACGATCCTGCAAACAATGTTATCGACGACTCAAAACATGGTGACTGAAAGCCTGATCTCTGGCACTATGACCCACAGGTACTGATCCACTTGGGTCAGGCTCAGCAAACTAGGGTGACCAACCTAGTCAGGCAACTCTCAGCATCTTGGGTTTGATGGTCCCAGGTGAACAGACAGGAACAAGCTCTGCAGGGGATCTGATAGGCTTATCAGGTTACCAGGTGTAATGGGTTGAATGGTGACCCCAAAAGACATGCCCGTGCTTCATCCAAGGACCCTGTGGAAATGACCTTATTTGGAAAAAGGCTCTTTGCAGATGTCATAGTTAATGTAAGGATTTTGAGATGAGATCGTCCTGGATTATCTAAGCGGGCCTTGTTGGTGTTTTTATTTCAGGCTTCTGCCTATAAAACTGCATGGAAATTGTGTTGTTCCAAGTCACTCAGTTTCTGGTAATTTGTCACAGCAATCCTAGGACATTATTACAACAGTCTTGGGAACTCAGACTCAGGTCACATTACAGGGACTGAGACTGGGTAAAATTAATGACCAGAGCTGAAGAAGCTGGTTATGAAGATAAGACCTTTGAAAGGGGACTGGGTATAGAGGAGGGGATGCAGGTCCATGACAGCTGGGTTGGCCAGGGGCTCATCCAGGGAATAATAACTGCAAGTGTCTGTTGATAGGCATGTGGTTTGCATTAAAGCCACAAGCTCAGTTATGGTTAGGAAGGTAAATGGTGTTTCCCCAACTATGGGCTGTGAAACAGAGGGAGAAACAATATATATTCATAAAAGGGTGAAATAAAGAACACAAGATTGTATCACACATGGTCTGGGTAAGGATTTATATCATTAAAATACTGGCAGGAAACAGATGACACTCAAGGTGAATAATCTGAATAATAATAATAATAATAATAATAATAATAATAATACTAAAGACTATTTGTGAAGCCACAAGCAACAAGAGATGGGCCATATCTGGGCCTAATAATAGCAGAGACCTGATCATCCTTAGGTATGAAGAGGTAAAGAGAAAGAAGCTTCCAGAATAGCATAGGGAGAGGGCTGCCTGACAGGAGCTATGATCTCCACTGGAGGAGGGCAGCTCATCCCTCACCAGCTGGTAGGTGTGGGCTGGTGCTGGTGCATGAAATGTCCAGTCCTGCTCCTCTCCCTCCATCCACATCTCCTGCTGCGAGTTCCATTGGCCAAATCCACTTTTAGTCAGAGAACAAGAAAGCCCCATGATATGGTCCAATTGCACCAGCTGCCTGGGGAAGAAAGCAGGATGGATCCATCCAGACCTTCCCTTTCCAATGACATTTCTGCAAATTTTCTCCTCGGAGCTGAATCATGTAGAAGACGGCTCTGCACTTGAGCATCAGACATTCTAGACCCCAGTCTGGTTTTTGCTAGTAACAGTTTGGGCAATCTTGAGTGGGTGGGGTGGCCTCCGAACTTAAACCACCACATCATCAAAGCTGCAAGGCTTGACTGCGATCTAAAGAGAAAAGATGAACAAGGTGGAAGGTTGAGATTCAGAAGAAAAGTAACAATGGTGCAGGGGCCAGGATTTTCTCATCTTTTAAATTTCTTAAAATAGACCATGTTTACTTCCAATCTTCTTTAGATTCCGCTCTACTCACTATCACAGAGAGGTGGCAGAGCACCAGTTGTGTTTGTGAACGTGAAGACACACTTGATCTCAGCGGAGCGGGTTCCTAGACATTACTAGTCATGATGTCTGCACAGCGTGGGTTTCTAACACAGCATTTGCAGATTCTAGGGAGGAACTGGAATGGGATTCAGAGTATATTTTTTACCTTTCCACACTTTGAGGAAAATAGATATTAAAGGATTTATAAAAACACCAAGTATGTATGCAAAGTTTAAAAATTTGTGTTAAAACTGCTTTTTCAAAGCCCCTGAACATCTGTTATCCTCAAGAGTAAGTAGACAGCTGGGCACAGTGGTGCACACCTATAATCCCAGTGGCTCAGGAAGCTGAGACAGGAGGATCATGAGTTCAAAGCCAGCCTCAGCAACAGCAAGGTGCTAAGCAACTCAGTGGGACCCTGTCTCCAAATAAAATACAAAATAGGGCTGGGGATGTGGCTCAGTGGTTGAGTGCCCCTGAGTTCAATCCCTGGTCCTCCTGATTCCCCTCAAAAAGAGTAAGTAGACACAGATATTCTTGCCTGTTCTAAGTTGAATTGTATCCTCCAAAAGATATGTGAAGTCCTGACCCATGGTACCTATGAATGTGACCTTATTTGAAAAAAAAGGTCTTTGCAGAAATTAATCAGGTGAAAATGATGTCATATTTGATTAGGCTGGATTCTAAATCCAACATAACAGTTATAATATATAATATATAATAAGAAGAGGAGGAAAGACATGCCAGGAAGGAAGCCAGTGTGAAGAGACAATAGGAAAACGCCATGTGACCATGGACACAGGGATAGGAGTTATGTATCCACAGCACAAAGGATTCCAAGGACTGTGAGTCATCACCAGAATCTAGGGGAGAAACATGGGACAGATTCTCCATCACAGCTTTCAGAGGGAAACAACCCTGTTGACACCTTGATTTTCGAACTTCTAGCCTCTGGAACTTTAAGAGAATACATTTTTTGTTTGTTTGTTTGTTAGGGTACTTTGTTAGGGCAGCCCTAGAAAATAATATAGTACCTGTCTTAGTCTTTTTTTGTTGTTGTTGCTATAACAAAATACCAAAGGCAGAGTATGTTATAAAGTAGAAAGGTTTATTTGGCTTATAATTCTAGAGGCTGGAAGTTCCAAACAGCATAGTACCGGAATCCTGGTGAGGGACCCCTGGCTAGGTTACAGCATGCCAGAGAAGTGGGAATAGAACTATCCATAGGAAGAGGCATGTGTGTGCACAAGGAAGCAAGAGGCCAGAGTGTTATTATGGGAATGGATCAATTCCTTTGAAACTCAACCCACCCCACAAGATCAACATTAATCCATCCATGAGGATGGAGCCCCAATGGTCCAATTACCTTCTACTGGGCCCCTCCTCTTAGAGATTCTCCTACCTCACACAAGCCTTTGTGGGGACAAGCCGTATCCAAACCACAGTGGTGTCCTCATTTTACGAACTGTAGGGTAGTTTTAGCTATCACCTGCTTCTACGTAACTTTTTTTTGATCTCTACTCAATATTTTAAAATTCATGGACTTTAACATTTTATTATAGAGCATAGTTTGGTCCATATAATACATTCAACACTGGACGTTATCATGGTACCCAAATTTTCTCTTTTGAAAAATGATGAGGCCAGACTCGATGGTGAGGTTCCTTTTAGTGTATTCCCTGACCCTAACAGCTGGCTTCACAAAGCCTCTGGGACGGAAGCTTGTTAAAAATGAAATCCGTTCGCGGGGAGGAAGGGGGACCCCTGTGAAACCCCGCCCCCTGGAAACTGAAGATCATTGAACCCAGAAGCCCTGGCCCTGCTGAGCCTAGCGAGAGGGCCTGGCAGCGTGGAGCAGGAGGACAGGGCGTAAAGAAGCCCTTCTTTAGACAGGTCACCTCCACCTCCTGCGAGGTCCAGCCTGCAGATGACATTGCTTACAGGAGCAGGTGCCAGGTCATCTCAAGGACGTCAGGTGGGACTTGGCCCAGCTCCTCCTTCCTCCCTCTGAAAAGCAGCCCTCAGTCCCACGCGGTCCCCTTCCTGTCATCGACACAGACACAGCCTGCTGGCTTTTGTTTCCTCCTGTTCTCTTTCTCCTTCCTCACAGGCAGGGTTTGGCACGCAGCGCGGTTCCTGCTGCGACGGAGAATCTAACAAACTTGTCCTGCTGATGGACTAAACAGCACCAGCCACACACGACAGAATCCCTTGGCTCCCATTGTCCTCCAGGTTGCACTGGCTAATGAGTGGAGTGGGATTACGGTGCAGCCCCGAGGGCCGCCCATTGCCCCAGTGAGGGATCTGGGGGAGTCTTGGCTTTGAGTCCCTCTTGGAAAGCAGGGGCCCCCGGGCCGAGGGATGGTCTTCTCTTTTCTTAGCCCTGTTGTTGCTCCCAAACCCTTTTCTCCACAGTCTAGAGAGGGAATCTGATCCCACCCAAACCAGGTAGAAGCCCAGTGAAGCTGCCTGCTAGGAAGCAATGGGGAATGGTTAGCTCCTCTCATTCTTTGCATTTGGGCCTCTGTGTTCCAAACTGAGACAAAACTGGGAAGCCCTGAGTCCATCTGTACCTGATTCCCCTTCAACACTGGGGCAGGGAAGAGACTGCAAGCCTTACATTGTCTTTCTCACTAGGTCATGCTGACAAATGGCACTTGATCCTTCATTTGTCAAATAAGGAGGTGGAAGTGCTTCTATGTCAACTCTGGTCCACTACATGTCCTCTCCTGTGGGTCCAGAGCTGCCCATCCCTTGGCATGTGCTTCTGCCCCAACGATAAGAACATGAGGAGTTGAGCGAAGGCTGACCTCATGTCAGATTCCCCCCAGGACGCAATTAGCCATGAAGATATGGATAGTTGCTTTACGTTGCCCTTAAAGGACTCCTGGCCCAACTCCAGATCTAAACTGATGGATCCCTGCCTTCTCCCAAAGCTGGCCTGGTCATCTTGGATTTCTCATCACAGTCTGCTTTGGCCTCTGGCGACTGCATGTCCAGTGCTGGCTCTAGACCCCGTGGGGATGTGTAGCTGCGTCACCAGTTCCACGCACCATACTCAGCACAGACTCTTTGGTGCGCAGGTGTGTTTTCCACTCCAGTAGCAGGTTCTGGGCTTTCCTAGAGGAACTTTGCCTGCTGGGTCTCGTATCTCATGTGTATCCTCCTGACTTCCTCCTTGAGATCAGAGGTAAATTTTCTAGATCTCATCTCTGAGTGGTTATAGGGCCAGTTTATCAAACTGACAGGATCAGAAGTCCATTAGTGATGGCACGGTACAGGGGGAGGTGAATGAGGAGTGACAGTGCATGAAGGAACAGGCTGGCCCTGGAGACCCAGAGAGTCTGCATGGGGAAGTGGAGGGGGGCGTCAGGGATAGGCAGGAAGGGCCTCTCTGACAGCATCCTGGAGGCAGGACTCAAGTTCCAGTAAGAATTAAGAGAAAGGCTGTGCTGGAGCCTCTGCATGAGAGGATGAGGTCTGAACCTTCTATCAAGACTAAACACAAGGCTTTGTTTTAGAAAATCCGGTTATAGGAGGCAGTTATACATTGGACCCCTTTAAAGTTTATGTTGAAGTCTTAACCCCTGAATATGATCTTATTTGGAGACAGAGTCTTTACAAATGTAATTAAGTTAAATAAGGTTATATGTGATTAGGGTGGTCCCTAAATCCAATAAGACAGATGGATGTCTTTGTAAAGAAGGGAATCTGGACAGACACTTAGGGAAGAGGCCATGGGAGCAGATTGGAGTCATGTGCCTACTTGCCAAGGGATGCCCAGGCTTGCTGGAGCTGCCAAGAGCCAGGAGTGAGGCACTGAGCAAACAATCCCCGAGAAGACCCAGAAGGGCCAGCCCATGTCGATGTCAGACTTCTGCCCTCAGGACTGTGAAGGTTGACTTTTGTTTTAAGCCACCCATTTTGTTGTAAATTCCCCAAGGAACCAATACAGTCACTAGGCTGATCTAATGTTCAATCGCTACATTGCTGGGCTGGTTCTTCTTCTATTTCCTTGTAGAGGATTAGAACTGACTTAAAAGATTGACAGGGTTGAGCCAAAAGGTGTGGTTGACTTCAAATGGTCTCAACTGCTACACGTAGCTGGGGTGTTGGGATGGCAGCTATAGCTACCAAGACACAATGAGCAAGATGGGATGTGTTTGTGATGGGCTGATTCTCCTTTTTAATACCCACTTCCTCTGCCCTATAAGGCATTCTCCTTATTTTATCCCAACTCCTTCGTCTCTCCCCAACACTAAGATAGAGAAATACTATGTTAGAGGAATGTAGGGGCATGGAGATAAGAGAATCACTACAAAGTTCATCTGGTCCCGTATCAGGGGAATGCTGGAAGGTAGAGCAAACCCTGGAGTGTTTGCATCTCACGTAATAAGTGCTCTTTGCTCACAAAGGTAATAGTGATGTAAGTGTTCCTGGACAGCAGGCTGCTCTCCACACAGTGATTCAGGGATCCAGGTTCCAACCATGACGGACATCCTCTGTGGCCTTGAAGTTCTTTGCTGTGGGTTACTGAGGGTGTGTAAAAGTTCTAGGCACTTCTCCAAAGCCATTGATCTGAAAATGAAAAATTGTCATTTCCTTCATAATCTTTTGGGAGAGAAAGAATTTTTGGCCTTTTCTGGACACACATAGGATTGCTAAAAAACGTGGTGGCTGGCTGTTGTCTACCATTCCAGCCACAATCTCACACAAATGCCAGGCACACATTTTGTTGATCAGCTGTCTGTCTCTATTATGTCATTAACATAGTTCTCGAAATTTTATAACACAGGCTCAGAAGTTTCCTTCTCTTCTTTGTTCAAATTTTTATACGAGTAATAAGATTGGCAGCTAGTTAGTGTAAAAAAAAAAAGAGACAAAAAAATTTGAATTTGACAAGTGTTTGAATCCTGGTTCTGACAGTTAATAATTATGTAAGTCTTGGGCAATTTACTTAAATTCTATGGTCTTCAATTTCCAAATCTGCAAACTAGGGATAATAGTATTACCTTATAAGGTTGATGCTTAGAGATGATTCATGTGGACTTGGCCTATAACAAATGCTCATTAAATAGTGGATTTAATGTTAGGCTCAATAAAGTTATTGCCAATGAATTTTGGTCATTAACAAACATTTACTGTCAGATTCATCATTTCTTTAAGTTTGAGACCTTTTTCTGTCACCTAACTCAGTTTCCATCTATTAGAAATCTAGGTTTAGAAGGCCCTGGAGATGATCACATCTGATTTCTGGGGATATTGAATGTTTTTTTTCCAAGGTCACAAAGGTTATTATTGGCAGAGATAAGCTAAATTTTTAGTCTTTTCACTTGTAGTTCAGGGTGCTTCCCATTTTTTTTTCTATAAAATTCATTGAAAATTGAGCACATTGAAAGTGTAGCTTCCAAGTTGGAACTTTTGAATGTTCCATTTTTCTGGTTTGGCCAGATACAATTTCTGGGCAAGCTGTCATTTTCCTGAATTCCCTGTCAGTTTTACTATTGCGGTATGAGAATTATTTTTTTAAAAAATGAATTTTGTTGTTTCTAGAGAGCTTACTTCTACCCAGATATGAAAATGTGACTTTCAATCGATTTTCCCCAGAGGGAGGGAAAAGAAAAAAGACAGTGCTTTAAAGGACATGAAAAATAGATTCTTCATATGCTGTATTTGAAACAAAACAAAAAAAAATTCCTCTTACTCTTTCCTTTCCAAATGATTGGACCTGCTTTTGGTATGCTGTGGGTGTGTGTTTTCTCCTTCAGTAAACACATTATAGTGGTCTTTAGAGAAGATCCCATATGACTCAGCAATGTCACTTTGAGGGAAATGAATTTCTGACAATTATTGCCCGTAAAGATAAGAGGCTGCAGCTCTGAATGGCCCTGTGTTGGTGTGAGTGGGAGGAACCTGTGGTCATTGCAGATTTGCTCTGTACTCAGCAACTGGAGCCCGTGACCTGGCCACAGCACTGTGCTTTAGCTTTTCTTTAAGGGGTGGTCTTTGCTAACCCTAGTAGGCAATCTGCAAATGCGATTTTTATTTTTATTTTTTTTGCATTTTGTACTTTGAAGAAGTCTTCCAATTCCTATGCAATCCAAGATGATGAGATGAGGATCCTTTTTCAGCCTCACCAGAGTTCTCCAGATGGAGGGCTCTGGATTGTGGGAGGGTACCAAGGATCACAGGCATAGAGACCCTGAGGATTGTAATGTCAGAATTGGGAAATTTCATCAGCGGGATTCCTCTATACTGTACTTCAAAGGGCACTCAAGCTTAGGCCTCTGGAAGGAGGTTACCCCTTCTCCTATCTCTCTTTCTCCCTCATTTTCAAGTATCTTCTCTTTAAATTCATAAGTCTGGATCTCTCCATCCTCTGTTTCCAAGGCCTGGACTCCCTCCTACCCCACCTCTAGAAGATGTGGGATCCTTGGTCCCTCCTTTCCTTGGACATTAGAAGCTTCTGACTCCAGCCCGTTATTAATACAAGCTTCGCTGTGGCAGACTGAGAATAATGGGTTCTGTCCCACCAAGGAGACCATTTTCTCATTGTTTATCTAGGAAGCAATGACACATTTTCCAAAGTGAGAGTTCTAAAAGACACACGGTCTAATACACATCAAGAAGAGTCCTAGAGTTAGCATGGATGTAACTTTGCGTCTTTTGAAATACTGAGCATCACTACGTGAAGAAGTTGACTTCTTCTTCAGGCCTCTTGCCTTACCAGAGTGTCTTCACCTGACTTACGATGAAGATCGGGCACATTTATTTTGCCATTCAGAAAGCAAGCCACTAATTCTGATTATTCCCTTATATTCGGTGGCCAGTGTAGGGTTGTTTCCTCTTCATCTTCCAACATGATGATACAAAAATCATGGCACGGACCTCTAACTGGAGTGCATAATTAGATTGGCAAGGTGTGTTTGTTCTGATTCCTATTTGCTGCAAGTGACAGAAAGTCAACTGAGATTAATTGAGAAGAGGAAAGGGATGGATTCATGTAAAGGGTAATTTCAGAGGAAGTGTATTTAGCTTCAGGTGACTGGATCCAGGAGTACTGAGCAATAGAATCTCTCCCTTCCCATCTCTCAGCTCTCCTTGTCTACCTTGTCTTTCTCATATGTTAGTATCACCTCTGCTGATGGTTCCAGGGCTATGCTGTTGTTATGACTCACAAAACCTCTTAGACAATGGCTCCAGAAATCATCTTATCTTGGGGTGCTTTTAATTTCAGAGCCACTCACTGGGGGAAGAGGATAATTTCAGTGATGAGCCAAATTTGAGGGTCCATGTCCAATGCTAAGGGCAGTTTAGCCACACTCTAACCAGAGGGAGAAGTAGAATGACCTTACAATGGTGAGAAGATATTTCTCACAAGACAGCAAACACCTCTGTGTCCTGTCCAGGAAGTCTGGTATTGCAATGGAAAATAATAAATAGCACTCGATGCTGCATGATGACATGCTGAACCCAGAAGGGCAGTGTGAAAGGGTCACCTAAAAGGAGGGAAGTCACAGAGAGACAAGGGTAACCAGAGAACATTTGTACAGGAGGTGCTCTTGGTCCTGGACTTTAGAGAAAACTTTCAGATAGTGGCTAGAGAAATAAAGATGAAGGCACACACAGGGCAATGGAGTGAAGAGGCCGAGACAGCGAGGCACGTGCAGAGGCAATACTAGCAGGGCTCATCTGCAGCTCAGGGGAGCATTAAGCACATGGCTGCCTGTCCTGCAGCCTCCCCAGGACCAAGGCAAAGTACTGTTGGCATCGGGACCCGAGCCCTACTCTGTGTTGGAGGTTTGGGTGACTAGAGAGAGAGCTGTGGAAGTCTGCAGGAGAGCTCTCTCTAATGGCAAGCAGGGGCTGCCAGGGATAAGTCCTGGATCTTCCCTAACCCCTTCCTCACCTGCAGGCTGAAGCCTGAAATCCCCCAAGGAGACACTGCTTCTGAAATGGTTTGTGGGACTGTTCTCAGAGAGAGGGGCTTTGTGGCAAATTCTTTCATGTCTTGATGTTTATGAATGAGATCAGATCCTTGGAGGTCGTGTTGATCAGCTTAGTAGAGGATATGGTTAAATTCCAGAAGTGAAAAGGGGTTGTGTAAGGAAAGAGGGAATGAGTTCAGAGGGAGGAGGGAAGCTGGGTCAAGAACACACTACCTGCTTCACAGGTCTGTGAGCTGTGCCAGTGGTGTGGGAGGAGGGTGGGATGACCTGGATGACAGGTCACTGTTCCCTGGTGTGTAATATGACAGAACCCCTGGTGTAACTCTTGCTCTGAGAAAGCAATACAGATATTGAATTGTTAGAACCTCACATTTTATGTGCAGTGTGTGTGTGTGTGTGTGTGTGTGTGTGTGTGCATGCGAAGTGTTATCTCTGGAACTGTGTGGCCTTTTGCTCGTAGGGTCACGTCATGCTCTGGGTGGGGCGTCACAGTCTTATGAGTGTGTTCTCACTCTTGTCCACAGCCCAGGGCTTGGCAAGTGGACAACACAAACAGGGCTGCAGAGTGGTGAGGGTGGCTGGGTGTCCCTGGCCTGCTTTGGGCCTGAGCATGCGCAAGACTTTGCTCCTGGGGGGCCCTTTGTAGCCTTCCCTGGGCTGGACTCCCATGTTTATTTTGGGAACAACGGAGATTTCAGAATGCAGCATGACACTTGCATGACAATTTATTTTTAAAGGATTTTATAAATATGTAACTCCTTAAGCAAGAAATCAAAGCTCTTTGGATATGTTTTGTAATCAGTTACTAGCACCCTCCCTCTCTCAGAAATAAGCTAGATTACATTTTAATGCAATTTGCATTAATGATTTCATTTTCACTTCATTATCAGCATTTTCTTTGGGAGCATGCAAGACATGCTCCCAACAGATCTCTGTTTCAAAGCCAGGCTGAGGCCAGGTCCCAGGCACCCTGGGATGAGCATGTCCCATGGAGTCAGAAGCAGTCTCCCTTTCCACTTCCTGGGGCAATCCGGCTGCTCTGGGAGAGAGCATGAGGAGGGCTTTGCTCCTGCTCTCTTTCCTGTTAAGATCCCCCCCACCATTGCCCCAGTATCCTAAACAGAAACCCTGTTAGAGCAGAAAAGTAAATAAATAAAAGGCCAAATAATCTAAGTATGTATATGTGGAATAACTTCCTGTGGTGGAGAATTTGGACATGTGCTTAAAACCAAGATCAATCATTTACTGCTAATCTTGGGGAAATTCCTTAAATTCTCTGAGTCAGGGCTCTCCTTTGTAAAATGAGGATAATACTTTCCTCCTTATTATGGTAAAAAACTGAAAAGATGCTTTATGCAACTCACCAGGTGGGCCGTTCAGCATTGCATAAGCCTTTTCTCCTTTCACTTAAAGCATAGGCAGGGATCTCCAGCTATGCAAAGACAGAGCATTAATCTCATTTTCGAGGGTAGTGTATGGGTCAGGATAGACTAGATTAGGCCCTAGTCCCAAATGATACTGGTATTAGCTGGAATTCTCCAGAAGAACAGAGTCCATAGGACAGATATAGATATACAGATATGGAGAGTCCCCAGCCTGACAGGGACTCCCTAGGGGGCTTGGTTCAGGCAGTTATGGAGGCTAAGTACCGTGACAGGGAGGAGGCCCAGGAAGGTGGAGTGGCTCAGTCCAAGTCTGAAGGCCTCAGAATTCGAAGCTTCATCGGTACAAATCCTGTAATTTACAGGCTGGTGAACCCAGGGTTCTGATGTCCAGGGCAGGACAAAGTGTCCCGACTCTGGTCCCTGAGCCAGTGGGATGGTGCGTGCCCATAATGGGTGAGCTCAGGTCTTCCTTGTGCAATCCAATGATTCAAATGTCAGTCTCTTCTGGAAACATCCTCACAGACATACCTAGAGGTAATGCTTTGCCAACTATCTGAGTATCCATTAATCTGGTCAAGGGGACATAGAAAAGTAACCATAATTAACCATCAGTGGTTACAAAAATAAAGGCTTTCTGGTTTTTTTTTTTTTAAATATTTTTAGCGGTACATGGACATGATATCTTTATTTTTTAATGTGGTGCTGAGAATCGAATCCAGGGCCCGCATGTGCTAGGCAAGGGCTCTACCACTGAGCCACAACTACAGTCCCAAAGGCTTTCTTTTGATCACATGTCCATTGTGGATTGGCCACATCTTTTGTCCTCTTCACTGTGGGATACAGGAGATTGGAACATCCTCTCTCTGGGGCAGATTGACCATGGCAGAGGAGGGCAGAAGCTGATGAACTTTGGGCAGAATCAGCTCTTTTTCTCAAAGAGGCACATTACTTTGCCCCCAATTCATTGACCAGATCAAGTCACATGGCTAAGCATGTGAACGAGGGCAGGGAAGCAGAATTCTGTATCCCTCTGTGGACTGGGAGGGCTGCCTTGCTGAGAAGGTTCACTAAAGCTGAGGTTCCGAACCAGGATGAAATCACCTGCGGAACTTGTAGAAAACATACATAAGATCTCTACTGACTCAACATCCTGTGGGAGGTCCAGAAATCCTCATTTTTTGGCTACATTCTACAGGTGTGCCCTCTCTAATTAACAACTGCTGTGCTAAGATGTTAAGGGTTGACCTAAAGGTCAAAAACTTCGTAAGCTGATTAGCTTTGAAAGCAAGTCTTAAAAAAGAAATAACTCTGCCTTTCTCCAAGTCTTACAAGTCTCTCTTCTTTTTCCTGTTATAATTTTATTGAATTTTTTTCTGTGGCCTCCTTATCTATAATTTAGGAAGCAGGCGAATTGAATACTTTATATCTCTCTAAGGAAAATAAAGAACTAGGTTGCTTTTTATTCGTTTGTGGCTCTCCATTGATTTTTCAAGGGGTCAATGGTTCACAGTGGAAAGTAGCAACATCATCTTTGACAGAAATCTTCCTGGGATGCAGGGAGATGGATATTAAGGCAGAGAGTCCTGGATGAGGTATTTGGTTTGGGTACTGCCTATCCCCCAAAGTACAGATGGTCTTCAGTGAACTTTTCATTGCTTTGTGAGTCCATAGAAAATATTAGGTTTACCTTTTCAGCATACTCATTTTTCCCCCTTGTGGTGAAAAATAAGTCTATAAAAGAAAATTATTGGGGATGAGGGCATGAAGAAGGGGCAAAGGGGCAAAGGAATGTGTCTAAATGGAGAAGACCCCCTGATCCTACTTGGTCTGTTGGAGAGCAATGCTTCTTGGTTATTTATGAATCACGCCATCCAGTCCCAGGTGTGACTCCAAAGAAGGGACCTCAGTCAATCCCTTCTTGTGAACTTTTGGGAAAGGGATCCGTCACATGTGCCAAGCCAGCCCTTGCTGGATGTTTGGTGGGCACATCTTACTAAGGGCAGCAATGGGCAACATCTTCTTTCTTGGGTCCAAAGCACACGTCACAGTTGAAGCCTGTGAAGAACTCTCGTCCAACAGGAGCCACAAGCCTTCCTTCCAGACGGAAGCTTACCCTGGGGTTTGGGTTATTCCTTTCATTGCATCAGATGAGAAGTGAACTGCAGGTTTCAGCAAACGTTTTCTTCCCTTAGAAGTCAGGGGCACAGTCAGGGCTAGGACCCTGCTCGAGCTTGGCTCTGTTGTGGCCTCCTTCACAGTTGTCTCTCTGTCTGTTCCAGGGCCTGGGGAGACAGACATGGCTCTGTGTCTTGGCAGAAGCTTTCTGCACTGAGGTTGCAGAGCAGCCAAGGTCCCTCTGCTCCTCATGTGTGCCGCCAGGTGAATAAATGGCAGCTGGAATGCCACTGAGATATTTTTTTGGCTTCAGGTTTCCAATTTTATTTTGTTGTTGTTGTTAAAATGGAAATTGTCTGGGAAAAGTCAACTCTCAGAATAAATTTAACAGAATTTATTTCTCATGGTTGTGGAGATTGGGAAGACCAAGGCACCAGTAGATTCAGTGTCTTTTAAAGGCCCATTTCCTGGGTCATAAATGATGTATTTTTGCTGTGTCTTTTTACATGGCAGAAAGGATCATCTAGAGTTTTTTTTGATAAGGATATTAATCTCATTTATGAGGTTCTACCTTTAAGATTTAGACACTTCCCAAAGACCCCACGCCTCTAATACCATCCCCTTGGGGATTATGATCTCGACATATGCAATTTGTGGGAACAGAGACATTCAGAACATAGCAGGCTTCTCCTATAATATCCCCCACATCCATTCATCTTTGATATTTCTCTTTCTGTCTTGCTGAAGGTAGCTAAGCTTCGGTCACCTGGTTCCCTGAATGGCTGTATGGAGGAGAGCAACCTCACAGAACTATAGTCCATGTAGCCCTGTTGCATGGAGCAAGATAAAAATTTCTACAGTAGTTGGAATTATACAGCGTGTGGATGAGGAGACATTAAGTGAAAATTAGTAAGTCAGGAATCCAGTGTGAGTTTGAGCTGGGATTTTCCATTAACTAACTCTGTGGACTTATGGCAAGTCTGTAAACTTCACATAGACTAATTTTCACATGCATAAAATGAAGAAAATAATTCTTTTTTTTTCTCATCTTCCCCAAGGGATTTTAGAAGATCCTCATGCCATAAAGACCTTTACAAACACGGAGGCGGGGGGCATTATTATTAAGCTGTTTTCAGCCCTCAATATACCCTAGTACCTGAAGGCTTTCAAGAGAGCATTTGAAAAGCAAAGAATAACAGAGAGCTCCCTCGTTAACCTGGGGATGAGAGGGGGAATTCCTGAAGTTTCATTTCAGAAGTTTTTCTTGTTTCATTCATTCAGTTTATTTTTTCTTGTTTTCCCCAAGGGTTTTTGAGAAGCTCTCCATGCCATAAGGCACTGACACGTGCCACCTAGCTTGGTTTTATCCAGAGCCAGCTGGAATAGGGTGTCTGGCTGTGGTGTGTCCTGAGCCAGTCAGGCCCTGGTGACTACAGCTGGTCTGTGTCCTTCTAACCTGTCCAACTGCGGGAAAGAGAAAGAAGTGGAAAGGAATGTGATATTCTCCCATGAAGACAAGGGGAAGACAGAGAACGGGATCCTCATTTTAGGAATGAGGCACCTGGCACAAAAGAGAACAATGTCCCATAGGAAAAGTAGCACAGCCCACAGTAACCCCCTAGCACAGAGCACCACAGCCTTATTGCCCAGTATTTTGTCATAATCCCAAGCTTTATAATTGTATTAAGTCAGTGGCTTCTGTGGCATGTGACTTGGTCCCAAACCAACCTTCAGGGAAAGTGGGAGAAAGGCCTCGAGGCTAACTCCCTTCCCTCTGCCCTGGGGACTCCCTGGGAATCTATAGAGGCGTGTGGGACAGAGGTCCCTGGACCCTGGTGGGAGGGAGCAAAGGTTCCGAGCACCTCACTGAATGCCTTGTTCTCTAGGTTGGATCCCACACAGCCAGGCAGAGGCAGCAGGTTGGGGTGAAGAGCATTCCTGCGTCACTTGAGCCATGGAGACATTTTGCCTAAAGGGGCCCCCCACTTTTCCTTTCCTATCTCAACTGAAAAGTTGACCTTCTTGGATTTCTTCTTGTGAGATTTTATTTAAATTTTACTTTAAGATCATCATAGATTCACATGGAATTGTAAGCAATAAAATGGACACTGTACACCCTTCAGCTGGTTTCTCCCGGTGATAACATCTTGCAGAACTATAATACACTATGGCAAGCTGGCGATGGACGTTACTCCAATTCACTGACCTTACTCAGATCTCACCAGTTTTATGCACACTTGCTTGCCTCTGGGCGCTTAGGTCTGTGAAATCTGACCACAGGTATAGATTTGCAAGACCATCATGAAGTCCAGGTGTGGAAGAGTTCCATCACACTGATCTGTTCTTGCTGCTCCTTTACAGCCACAGCCCACACTCACCTCTTTTTCCTTATCCCCCTCTCCGGATCTTGAACTTTTTTTTTTTTTTTTTTGGAAAACCAGACTCTTCTGAAAATATTTGAAATAAAATTACTTGCTGAACCTTACTCTCTTAGAGAGAGGTAAAGCTCAGCCAGGAGGGACCCGGAGCAGTACCGAGTATGACCAGAGGGGGGCGCAGAAGCCTTGTGTTCAGCCTCCTGTCTGTAATTTGCTCTCTCATTGTGCTTGTTTCTAATCATTTGAGCTTGTGTTTTCTTATCTCTTGGTGGGGAAAAAAATTCTTTTTTTGCAAGCACTCTACCACTGAGCTCCCCTTTTGCCCAAGGAGATTAGTTCTGGCCACCTGTAGTATTGTGTGGTTGTGGCGAGATAATACCAGATACTGCTCATTTTAGAAAACTAACCAGTGGATGCACTTTCACGTATATGATCTCACTGAATTCTCTATACCATTGTGAGGTTGATGGTAATGCCTCATTTTGCAACAGAGAAACTGAAGTTCAGAGACAAGCCTCAATGGGCACCACGTTCTGAGCTTGTATACAAGACATTTCTGATTCCAAACCCAAGTCTACAGGAGCCCAAAGTATGTTCTCCCAGGCCCTTTTTAATAATACACATTGATCTCTGTACTTGATATTACCGAGAGGAGGAGGGAGAGTTGACTGGGGGAAATGTGTACACAGTGTCTCACACACAAAGATTCGTGGACACATCAATGCCTGTCCAAGACCTCATTCCTCCACAGTTCTTTCCTCTTACAGCGTTTGGAAAACTAATCTCCCAACTGTCACTTTTAAAATGTAGTCATTATTATTATTCAGGTGTGGTGAGGCCAACAGATGAGCAGATGACTGCCATTGGGAGGGTAGTTTCTCACTCACAGATCCCAAGAGGAGGGGGCTTGCCACACCTTGCAGGACCACAGTGGGGAGCACCAGCGTGGGTCAGGAGGCAGAGGAGTGAGGGGGAAATGTGAGCAAGAGACCTTACTGTTGAAAGGCCAGTGACTCACCTGGGATGGAAATGGAACCAAGAGATTTTATTGGGGGGCTGCCTGAAGGGGCAATAAAGGAGAGGCAGAGAGCCTCAGCCAAGTGAGCCCACCAGCTTCAGTTTAAGAAGGGTTGCTTTCCAGATGTGGTGATTGGCAGGGTGACTCAGGATCAGTTGACCAAACACTGTGTCCGCTGCTCGGGATGGGTCCAGAAAACTTTTGATTTTGGCGCCCTTCAACTTGGCCCTTCCAGAGGAGGGGGAAGGGTAAAGGATTCCATGATGTTCTTCATGAGACGGAAGTTCAGAGTTAAGTGTTAAGAGACGGAAACTTAACTTCAGCGGGGAGAAACCCGACGAGGGAAATAAAACCAAAAGGCAAGGTCTCCCACGCACCCAACAATTGTGGTTTCTCCAGGAAGGAAGAGTGAGGCAGGGAACTCAGGTAGAGGGTTGACTTACCTGAATTAATTTCTGCAGACCCTAGGGCATAGGAGTTGTTTGGTATTTGTCTTGGGGCAATTAGGGCAGGGGAGTAGTGACTTTGACTTTAAGAGCCCTGAGAAAGAAGTGCAGGATGGGCTCTGGGTGGTGTTTGTCTCTGATGACACTCTGACACTCTCCCAGAACCCGCCATCCCTGGGAAAGGGAGTCCCTCCAGGGCCAGCAAGGCCCCAAGATATCAAAATATTGAAAATAAGAGGGCACAGCTAACACCAGGCACAGGTTAGAGTGTTCCCTGTTTGGGAGGCAGAGTTCAGGTTTCAACTAAGAGCTGTTTGGTCAAGGAGCAAAGAAATTTGGGGGCCCAGTTTGAGAAGAATTGCAGTTTATTGACCTGTGCACAATTTGGGGAGATTGATTGGAGGTTTGCTGAGCAGACCTGGAATCGGAGACAAGTTGTGTCTAGAATTATTAAGGAAAGACTGAACCCAGAACCACGGCAGAGAAGTTGAAATCTGTCCGCTCTTCCTTTTCTGCATCTGTCATTCACTTCCCTACCTTCTTCCCCCTGTGGCTTTGCCTCTCCTGGACCTGTGCTCCTGCTCATCTTCCTCCTGCTCACATTCTCTGGCCCTACCCTGGATACCTCCATTACCGTGGAGAGTCTTTCAACACGTGGGGACACATTGAAGTTTGAACATTAGAGAAGCACGCCGAGACCAGCACATAAAGCAGGGCTTATTTTAAAAGGGGTAACAAAGACTCCCTCCCAGGAGGGAGAAGGGGGCCATAGCTGGTATCCTGGTATCCCAAGAAGTGAGGTGTTCTGCCCTTTTTTATATTCCTAGGCTTCCTTTGTTCTCTTACCCTCTTCCCCTTATCTTTCTCCTTCCTGCATATGTGACTAGGCCCAGGAATGCCCGTGGGAGGGCCAAAAGATGGGAAGCAGGTGGGCTGAAGGGGGAAGGGCAGGATGGAGCAGCCCAGGACACTTTAACAACCTCCTAGCTCCCTGTGGGGAGGGGCAATTTCTGGGAGAGGTTACCTTGGCAACAGGTTGGAGCCGGGGCAGGTTCTTGCTAAGGGTGGAGGAAGGGCTCTGAAGGAATTAACATTTCCATCCCTCAGGGGACAGTGTCCAGCTTCCCAGACTCAATCACAGTTGGCCTCCTTGATCCGACCTGACTCGGTTTACCTGTCTATACTGCCTGCCTGCCTAATTCTGGTTTCACCCTCATCCAACAATGTGCCACCCTGGTCTCTCTGAAAATGTCCTATGCTCCCATATTACCTCCCTTCCCCTTGTCCTTGTCACCAAATCAGGTTTCTTCTCACAGAACAGATTTTTCTTAAATATTTTGAGATCTGAGAATGCTAACCAATAGAATATATGTAAGGAGTTTTCTCATCTTAAAAGCAAATTTTGTGATCAGACCCAAAATACCAGAAAACAAAATATTCACAGAAAGTGACATGCAAGTGAACTAATCAAGTATCCTTGCAACAAGCACCATGGCTTGTGTCTGTCTTAAGACACGGATGTGTTGATCAGCCGGTGAGAGTGTCAGGCTGCAAAGGGATGCCGCAACTTCTACTCAGGCTCTTTCCTTTGCAACATCCCAGATTGTGGTATCACCTAATAGTTGTTGGTGGTTTTGATGAAGTCATGGTGCCATTAGGCAGAGGCTCCAGTGAGCTACCCAGGGTGGGCAATCAGCTCTACCCATGCATCTAAATATTTGATAGAAAGGGTGATACTTTAGACTCGTTGGTTTCTTTGGGTTCAGGAAAGCTGTTATCATTGTTGAGAGATAAGAATCTCTGTTTTCTTCATTTGTTGAATGTAGTGATTCCTCAGTCGGATTTTTCACACCTGGCTTTTAAAACACATAACTCACCCTGTTTACACACTGGAGCAGAAATAATACATTCAACAGTTTCAATACCTGCGTGGTGGTTAACATCGAACAGCAGAGACAGTGTGGTTGCTCTGTGGGGGTAGAGGCTGCTATGTACTATGCTGACCAACCTTGCTGGGCTGCCAGATGATTACTCTCCTTGAAAGATGTAGAAATAAATATTTTATTTCAGCCGTTGCCACTACTGTTACAATGGTAAATCTTTTAAGTGTTTGTTGAATGTTTGGGGCACGTCTGCAAAGGGGTACCAGCCAAATGCTGCCATAAGAGATTGAATCTAGTTTTGAGAGAGAGGGAGGTGGGGTGGGGGGAGATGGAGGAGGAGGAGGAGGAGGAGGAGGAGGAGGAGGAGGAGGAGAGGAGGAGGAGCTGGCTGAGACTTTCCATCTAGTCTCCTATTTTTCTGGAAGGAGCAGTTTGAACTTGGGATTTCAACATGGACTGGTCTCACACTAGGAGATTCTTTCCTGATTCAATTCTTCATGAGACAATTAGAGGATTGGGCAGTTGAAAGGCCCCTATGCAGCATAGGCCATGCCTAGGCCATCTAATAAATGTGTCTCTGGTTAGGTTTATATAAACATTTTTTGATATTTTATAAGGAAATTTATATATGTTAAGTTTCTATGTTGAGAACTGAAAATAGATGTATTTAATTTACTTCTGTCGGCTGGTCTAGAAAACCAGCTGTCCAATGAGAACGTGTGTGTGTGTGTGTGTGTGTGTGTGTGTGTGTGTGTGTGTGTAATACGTGGTGGACAGTCAGGGGTTGGTTTGCTCCGAATTGGATTCGCCTCTGAAGCTAAGCTCTATCACCATCAGTTACCAATAATATGACATCATGCGACGTACTAGCCTCTGCAAAATTCTCATCTATAAAGTCATGCTGGTGACCTTATTTAATGTATAGGGTTGTTGGAAAGATGAAATGAATTCATCCTTAGAAAGCACACAATCTGGAGTCTGACACATTGTAAACATATGATTATTTTGTTATTCTTTTGAGATGAATTCTGCATTGCAAATACTATGCCACATAAACCTTGAAATATAGATCTAACTTAGCAAGTACCTGTTTGTATTTAAGAACAGTCCAATAGTATGTTTGTAGGGCTGAGAAGTGCTTCACCTAATCAAGGAGTATTGATTCGAGGGTGTGCCCAGAGCTCTGGGGAGCCTCAGCAAGTCTGTTCATAAATGGACAGTGAGGCATGAAGTCATAAAATGTTTTATGGGGAAACCCATGAAAACTTCAAGCCTTCTATAATACTGATTAAGAATAGTTTAAATCATTCATATTTTATTAGAAAATGTCAGTGGTTATGAGTTAATCAATTTCAGATAGATTTTATTTGTGTAAAATTGGCATTTTAGAAAGTGAATTTATTGCTCACAGTTACCTCTTCCAATGTGAAATTATTGCAATATTAGTAGTAAATGAACTCGGATTGAATCTATATCATTAATCATATATTCCCAAATTGAACTCCTAATAGTGTCTTATCAGATTAAATAAAAAGTCACAGAGGCTGCTGGCTGCCTTTCAAGGCTTGAGGCAAGGGGCGATTCTAAAGGACATTTATACACATGTATTTCTGGTCTTTTTTGACTGCGTTCAGTCTGCAGTGGGGTCAGCCTACCATGGTCTAAACCTCTGAAACCATGAGCCCCAAGTAAACTTTTCCTCCTCTGGGTTGTCCTTGCTGGGTCTTTTGGTCATAGTGATGAAACTCTGACTAACACATATTCCTTTGTCATGCTTGCTTCTGACTGCTACTTCTAAATCCTTCCTCACTTCTCCATAATCCTCAGAAGCAATGAGCCTCCTGCCGACTGACTCTACCTACAGACCCTTCGCTCCTTGACGCTACCTCCGTCTCCATCCCTGCCCCTGTCAATACTCTGGATGGTTCTGATGTCTAAATAGATTACCTTTCTTCTCCTGGCCCCTTGGATTCCTTCAGCCCTTCCATCATCCATTCCTATGGTGACACCCTGGGTCTTGTTTTAATAATAACCTTTTAAAATTTTTTCAAGCATTTCACTATTCAGCCACTTCCTCTTACAAGTCCAGTTCACTCTCCCTAGTCCTTTACACCAACATTCATTCCTAAAAAATATTTTGGGGTATAGGCTTAGAAATCTTCTGGGTGCTTATAAATTTTTTTATTGGTTCTTTTTCGTAGAATTCATTTTGATATAATTACACAAGCATGGAATAGATCTTACTCTAATTAGTACCCCACGTGGCTTTTCTTTATCTTCCTGGCTCTTAACATTGGAGCCCCTGTCCTGTCTCTGCCCTCTCTGATCTGTTCTTTGTTACACTTGCTCCCTGCGTCTTCTCGTCCAGTCCTGTGGATTTACACACCTTCACACTGTGATAGCTACCAGCTCTGCACGTCCTCCTGAGCTCCAGCCAATCCTCTGTTCAGCGTTTCCACCACGGTATCCAGCAGGCATCTCCATCGTGGTATGTGTCCGACTGGATTCTTGATGGCCTCTCTGCCCTCACTGCCCTCTTCCTCTTTCCAAAGTCTTCTCCATCTCTGGAAATGGCAACTCTGTTTCTTAATTGCTTAGGCCAGTGGCTTCAGTGTTATCCTTCTCTTCTCTTGCTCTTTCCATCCCATCACTGGCTGACCCTGCCAAGGTGACCTTAGGAACCGAGGCCTCAACCCTTTCTCCTCCTCTCTACCAGCACCACCCTGGTTCCTGCTGCAACCATCCCCAGCTCTGTCTATTCCAACAGTCTCCTCACTGGTATCCTCCTCTCTCCCCACCCTGCTGCTCTCTGGTAGTGTACTCTCCACTGAGTTAAGGGATCTTTCTAAAAAGCTGCTTCTCTTGAAGTTGAGTTGTGACTCTCCTTTGCTGAAAGCACTCCAGAGACTTAGTACTTCAGAGCAAAGGACTCAGAATAGATGCCAAGTTCTTCACCACTGTCACAGACGCTAGAGAATCTGCACTGTCTATGCCCTCTCTGTCCTCTGCTCTAACTCTAACCTCTTTTCTAATTACCTTCTTTGCTCACTGGCTGCAGCAACACAGGGATCCTACCTGTTCCTTGAAGGGACCCCATACCTGCTTGTTTCTGGGTGTTTGCGCTAGGCTGTCATTTCCTCTGTTTGGAATTCTCCTTCCTCAGGCATCCACCTGGCTCACTCTCCCACCTCCTTCAGGTCTCTGCTTACCTGGAGTGAACCCCATGACCTCTCACCCAACACTTTTAGGCTCTTTCCCTGTTTTGCTATTTGTTTTTCATGGCACTTATTACCATTTCATTTCTTATATAGAGCTGATTTTCACTATTCTTCAATTCTATATTTGTGAGCTCCCTACTCATTAAAATGATGTGTAACCCCCAAATCAATACTTGTACTGCTTTTGTGATCATCTGCAAAATGTTCACAGAAGCAAAATATTTCTCTCTTGATGCACATGTTCCCAGATGAGTTAGAACATAGGAACCATCTGCTTTTTTGTTTTTAGCCCTTGAACTGTATAGAAGTGTCCTTTCCAGGTGTATTTTTCATAGTTTTTTAAATAGTTTTGTTGTGGTGGTTTGGTAGTGATTTCTATGTTTAAAATGGTCCTCAAACATAGTGCTAAAATGCTGTGAGTTTCTATTTGCAAGAAAGCTGTAGCGTACCTTATAGACAAAACATGGGAGAACCACGTTCAGGCAGGATCTGTAGTGATTTTGGCCGTGAGCTCAATGCTATGAGTCAAATATGCACATATTGGATAAGGTGCTTTTACACAAAAACATATAAAAACAAATTTTGTGTTGATCACTTGGTGAAAATGTAATCCAAGGCTCATGGAGACCCCCATATTCCTTTGGAAAGCAATGACTTTTTTTTCGTTAATTCAACAGTGCTGGTAGCCACTTCATAGAACAGAATTTCTCTGAATAAAGAGAATTCACTAGTGTTATTTCTTTGTTCAGCTGGACTTCCCCAGTAAAACTCCATGAGAACACAGACATCTTTTTTTCTCCTGCTGTATCCTTGGCATTTGGAACAATGCTTGGTATATGGTAGCATTGAATACCATTCAGTGGTCAAAAAAATGAGTATACATTTCTATTGCATATGAACCCATTTATAGAGTAAATAAAAACACTATTGAAATAAGGATACTTGTTGATATATGAAATGTTAGAGAAGCTGAGTGTCTTATAATTTAGACAAAAATTAAACAGAGATCAAATCTCTAATTCTTTTCTCCATCTTAATGGCTTGTTCTTATATACCCTAGAGGAATATGCACCTCATTTTTGAAGACCACTACACGTGACAGCTCCTAGAAATTGCTCAAAATTTTACACAAAATGGTTCTGGTTTGGTTGGTTTGCTAAGAGGAAGGTCTTGTGCTAGGAAACTATAGGATGTAACTTTTAGGAGGGATTGTAGATTCTTGCTGGCTGGTTCTCACAAATCTCCACGTCTATCTCCTGTTTTCATCAACTCTACTTCATAGTTTCTTATATGTTTAGGCAACTTCACAACTTGGAAATATTTTCCTCATAATTAGTTGAAATCTGTCAACCTACAACTTTCAACCCAAGTTTTCCCCCTTAAATGCATAGATCAATTTAGTCCCAGTTGCACTTGACAACTCCACATACATGTGTAGAGAGTGTCCTTGAGTTTATGTTTTTCCAGTTCTTTTAAGGGTTCTTTTCATGATATAGCTTCCTTATTTGGGATTTGCATCTTGGTAGCTCAAGAGAGAATATTTAAAGAGATTTGGTTGAAGCAAGATAACAGCCTCAAACTAATTGGCCAGTGGGTACATCTGAGAGACTTTTAAAGAACAGTTGGATCTAATTTTCCTTTTATGTTGTTTTCTGTTCTACCCTGGGTACTGATCACTGCTTCCACCTCACTATCTCCAAGCAGTCTGTAGTTTCTTGTCCAATAGTCTTGACGTACTTGTGCCCTGGGTAATAAAGAAGAAAGAATGGGTCTACAGAGAGATGGCAGCACTTACAGGAGGCAGGATAATCAGTGAAGTGATACAGAATTCAACAGAAGAATTTAGAGAGTATTAACAAGAGATCACAAGTGTACTGAAAATCCAGGGAAACATTGAGAAAGCTGAGTGGGAATGTGAACAATTTAGAGGAGGAGGTTTATTTTGGCTCATGGTATCAGAGGTCTCAGTGGCTGACGCCATTGCTCTGGACATAAGGTGAGGCAGAACATCCTAGCAGAAGGGCATGGTGGAGGACCTCTGCCCAGCTCATGGAGACTGGGAAAGAGAGAAAGCAGGGCATGTCCCTAGTGATCCACCTCCTCGAAACACGTCCCACCTGCCTACAGTTAGCACCCAATCAGTCCATTGAAGCTAGAATGGACTGATGAGGGTACAGCTCTCACAAACACCTCCAAATATTCCTTCGTTGACACAGTAGCTTTTGGGTAACATGTCATCTCCAAACCATAATAGCTAGTGTCCTGCAAGGACAGTCTACACGATTGTACACAGATTTCGCTCTTCCTTGTCTTAGTGTTCTTTTCTCTCCCTTTACTTTCCTGGGCTTACATCCTCCTAGTGCTTAATTTTTTACGTATGTTTTGTTTCTGGAAAAACTAGGTTAAGGAGATGGTTTGATATTCCATCAGTAAACTAAAAATACCCCAATAAAACAGGAATAGCTAATTATCCTTCAAAAATCACTAAATTATAAAAGGCAAACCAAATCATCATTAATAATATTTAATTAATGTTTGATACAGCTTGAATATAACTTAGACCATGTGTATTATACAATAAAATCATTTAAAAAAATTTTTTTAGTTGTAGATGGTAACAGTATCTTTATTTATTTATTTTTATGTGGTCTCCATGATTGAACCCAGTACCTCACAGGTGCCAGGCAAACGCTCTATCACTGAGCTACAACCCCAGCCCTAAAATTATTTTTATTATGAGTTTCTTGCTTATTGTAGATCCACTTGTCTAGTGCCTTACGATATTTTGTGGATCTTAGAATATAATTTTATGGTTTTAATGATTGTAATGATGGAAGTTCATCAATGTTAGAACTTTTACGTCTGTGACATATGTTGGACTTCAATATTTATGTTAGCCAAAACTCTCTACCTTCCCCTGCTAAAATGTAATTCTTACAGGACAATAGCATCTGTTTATGCCATAGTTTATAATGCCTTTAAGATATATGTAGGATAAGAAGAGGGATTACCTAAAGTGACAGAAAGATGAAGAATGAAACTACTATTATGATAGAACTGTCTTCTTTTTGCATACAATATTTTTGGTTAGTCCTTGTAATCACTATTTTTATGATTAGAGAAAATACATCAAATCCTCATCCTCACTATTATTATTCCATCAACATAATAGAAAATCTACCTAAATTAATAACCCCTTCTTTTTAAATTTAAATTTATTTATTTATTCTAATTTGTTATACAAGACAGCAGAATACATTTCAATTCATAGTACACATACAGAACACAAGTTTTCATTTCTCTGGTTGTACACAAAGTAGAGTCACACCATTTGTGTCTTCATACATGTACTTAGGGTAATGATGTCCATCTCATTCCATCATCTTTCCTACCCCCTGCACCTTCTGTTCTCCTCCCTCCCCTTTGCTCTATCTAAAGTTCCTCCATTCTTCCCATCCCCCCCCATCCCCATTATGGATCAGCATCCACATATCAGAGAAAACATTAGGCGTTTGGCTTTTGAGATTGGCTTCCTTCCCTTAGCATGATATTCTCCAACTCCATCCATTTACCTGCAAATGCCATGATTTTATTCTCTTTTAATGCTCAGTAATATTCCATTGTGTACATATACCACAGTTTCTTTATCCATTCATCTATTGAAGGGTGTCTAGGTTGTTCCTCAGTTTAGCTATTGAGAATTGTGCTACTATAAACATTAATATGGTTTATTTTGTCAAAGAACAAACTTTTTGTTTTGTCAATTGTTTCAATTGTTTCTTTTGTTTCAATTTAATTGATTTCAGCTTTGATTTTAATTATTTCCTGTCTTCTGCTCATTTTTTGGTGTTGATTTGTTCTTCTTTTTCTAGGGCTTTGAGATGTAATGTTAGGTCATTTATTTGTTGACTTTTTTCTTCCTTTAAGGAATGAACTCCATGCTATGAACTTTCCTCTTAGTACTGCCTTCATAGTATCCTAGAGATTTCTATATGTTGTATCAGTGATCTCATTTACCTCTAAGAATTTCTTAATCTCTTCTTTGATGTCTCTTCTTTGAATGAACAATTCATTGTTCATTCAGTAGCATGTTATTTAGTCTCCAGGTGTTGGAGTAACTTCTATTTTTTATTTTACCATTGATTTCTAGTTTCACTCCATTATGATCTGATAGAATGCAGGGTAGTTTCTCTACTTCTTTGTATTTGCTAGAGTTGCTTTGTGGCATAATATATGGTCTGTTTTAGAGTAGGACCCATGTGCTGCTGAGAAGAAAGTGTATTTACTCGTTGATGGATGAAATATTTTATATATGTCCGCTAAGTCTAAGTTATTGATTGCATTATTGAATTCTGTGGTTTCTTTGTTTAGCTTTTGTTTGAAAGATCTATCCAGTGGTGAAAGAGGTGTGCTAAAGTCACCTAGTATTATTTTGTTGTGGTCTATTTGAGACTTGAAATTCAGAAGAGTTTGTTTGATGAATGTAGATGCTCCATTGTTTGGGGCATATATATTTATAATTGTTATGTCTTGTTGATGTATGGTTCCCTTAAGCAGTATGTAATATCCTTCTTTATCCCTTTTGATTAACTTTGGCTTGCAGTCTTCTTTATTGGAAATGAGGATGGAAACCCCTGTTTGGTAATGCAATGTTTTTTCCCAACTTTTCATGTTCAGGCTGTGGATGTCTTTTCCTATGAGATGAGTCTCTAGAAGGCAGCATATTGTTGGGTCTTTTTTTTGTTTTTGTTTTTGTTTTTAATCAAATCTGCCAGCCTATGTCTTTTTTTTTTTTCCTTACAGCCTATGTCTTTTGATTGATGAGTTTAGGCCATTAACATTCAGGGTTACTATTGAGACATGATTTATATTCCTGGTCATTTTTGTTTATTTTTGGCATTTAACTTGACTTGGTTTCTCCTTTGATTGTTTTTTTTCCTTTAGTGTAATACCTTCTTTTGCTGATTTTCATTGTTTTTTTTCATTTCCTGCTCATGGAATATTTTGCCAAAGGTGTTCTGTAGTGTGGACTTTCTATTTGTAAATTCTTTTAACTTTTGTTTATCATGGAAGGTTTTTATTTCTTCAGGAAATCTAAAGCCTAATTTTGATGGATATAAGATTTTGATTGGCATTCATTTTCTTTCAGAACTTGGTATATGTTATTCTAGGATCTTCTAGGTTCCAGGGTCTCTGTTGAGAAATCTGTAGAGATCCTGATTGGTTTCCCCTGATATATAATCTGATTCCTTTCTCTTGTGGCTTTTAACATTCTCTCCTTATTCTGTATGCTGGTCATTTTCATTGTAATGTGTCTTTGTTGTGATTTTGTACATTTGGTGTTCTCTAAGTCTCGTGTATTTGATTTTTCAATTCATCCTTCATGTTTGAAAAGTTTTCTGGTATTTCATTGAATAGATTGTTCATTCCTTTGGTTTCTAACTCTATGCCTTTCTCTCTCCCAATAATTATTAAATTTGGTCTTTTTATGTTATCTCGTAATTCTTGAATGTTTTGCTCATGATTTCTTACCATCTTCACTGTGTGGTCAACTTTAATTTCAAGATTATATGTTTTGTCTTTGTTGTCTGAGGTTCTGTCTTTCAAAGTGATCTATAATCTGTTGGTAGTGTTTTCTTTCTTTTTAAAAAATTTTTTAATTCTAATTTGATATATATGACAGCGAAATGCATTACAATTCATATTACACATATAAAGCACAATTTTTTCATATCTCTGGTTGTATATAAAGTATATTCACACCAATTCATGTCTTCATACATAATGGATAATGATGTCCATCTCATTCCACCATCATTTCTAATCTCATGTTCCCTCCCTTGCCCTTCACCCCTCTGCCCTATCTGGAGTTCATTCCTCCCATGCTCTCCCTCCCTACCCCACTATGAATCAGCCTCCTTATATCAAAGAAAACATTTAGTATTTGTATTTTTGGGATTAGCTAACTTCACTTAGCATTATCTTCTTGTTGGTGGTGCTTCTCATTGAGCTTTCAATTTGGTTTATTGTTTCTTTCATTTCAAATATTTCTGTTTATTTTTTTTTCCAGAACCTCTGTCTCCTTATTGAAGAAATCTTTTGCTTCCTGTATTTGCTTATGTAGCTCTTTATTGAAATGATCTTTTGCTGCCTGTATTTGCTCTCTTCTATCATCCTTTAATTCACAGAACATTTTAATTATGTACAACCTGAACTCCTTCTCTGTAATTTCTTCTGTTGTGCTGGCCATGGACTCTAATAATGTAGTATTTTGATTTGTTTGGGGCACTTTCTTCCCTTGTTTTTTCATGTTGTTTGTGTGTCTTCCCTTCTGGCACTGCAGATCTGAGGTGTTCCAGTTTTTACCCTATAGGCTCATAGTATCCCTGCAGGGTTCCAATACCCCTCCTTTAAGTGGGAGAACAATATTAACAGAACACAATGCAATGTACATAGGCTTAAACCAAATAGTTGCTATTAGGACGTTTATGGTTTTGTCACCATATACAGAAATGGTGAGTTCAATTATTATCTACAACATAAATAGTAGTTTTGCAAGGGATCTATAAAGAAGTAGCAGGAGAAAAGACAAAAAGTCATCTTGGGGAGACAAATAAGTGGGAAGACAAGGAAGAGAGTACAATAAACAAACAAACAAAATTAAGAAATATAAAAAATGTAAAATTAAGAGATAAAAGAATATACAACCCAATTGTAATAAACTATTCAGATATCCCAGTTCTCAGTAGCCTAATCCATGAAAAGTACTTGGTTTCACAAATATTGGGGATGTGAGGATGGGAGGAGAGAGAGAGAGAGAAAAGGAGAAAAAAAAAGAGTGAAAAGGAAAAAAAAATCTCGAAGGAAAATACAAGGATTAGTTTTGTTGGAATTCAGTATCTTTCATGCTTCCCTTCTCATCCAATATATGGACTTGTCTGTTGTTTGCTGATATCTCTGCCCTCAGGATGGTGAAGGTTGTCAGGGTTGGTCTTGTGTGTGGAGCTCATGGAGGTGGGGCATAGCACTTGCCGGGTCCCTGATGGGAGACTGCACCCCAAGAATCTCTTTTGGGGCCCACTTGTGTGATGTGGGCACCTGGTCTTATCTCCTTATACTGCCAGTAGACCTCACAATCCTGGTCTCTAATTTCGTCTCTAAACTGCATCTCACTCACCCTCTTTCTACTTCCCCATTTGGAACCTCTCTCTCAGAAGGTCTTATGGGCTGAGCTCTGGGGGCTGCGCACCTGTCATGGGCAGCTGTTTTGTATTGGGATGTTCAGGGCCAGGCTTTGGGAGCTATGGACCTGTGGTGTAGCTGCAAGCACTGTCCCGGGTTAGTGGGTGGACGGGAGAGGGAGGAGTTGGGGACTATAGGTACCTTGATATTGCTTCTAGGCCACAGCTAGTGTCCAAACTGGGAGTTACCCCAACTAAAAATGGTGATGAAGGTGTCCCAAGATGCAGGCAGCTTTCAGAGATGGGGTGTAGGGTCGGTGGGGCCTGGTGTTGGTGTTGGATAATATGTTCAGAGATGCAGCTCTGTGGCGTTCATGTTGTGGCTGGTGGCTGTCTCCAGATCCTGTCCAGTGTCCCCAGCTGCAAGCTACTGCATGTGGGGGACTATGGCAGTGGTTGTAGTGTCCCAAGATGGAGGCAACCAGGGGAGCCCCACAATGGTAGATGGGGATCCACACAGGAGTGGCAGCTGGAGGTCCTGCATGTGGGCAGCAGCTGGATTCCTGCATGGGTGGATGGCCAGGGGTCCTGAGCTGATGCTGATACCCATGGTCCTGGTTGGGCACAGCAGCTGGAATTCCTGCATGGGAGCAGTTGTCAGGGGTCCTCTAATAACTCGCAGAGAAACAGTATTCCCACTACTTGAATCTCAGGTCACCCAGCGACACAGAATGCAGCCTTCCTCTAGGCTGCCATCTTGGATCTAACCTAATAGCCCCTCCTTTACCCACAGAATCCAGTATTTCCCTGGTCTTTTCCTGAAGAGGACAGTCTCTCTGCGGCTATGAATATTCAGGAAGGGCTTGATCGCCCCTCTCAGTGGGTCCTGGAGAGGGCTGCACAAGGGGTCCATGGCAGGGAAGAAAGGAGTGGCAGTGGGCACGTGCCCATATAATGCAAAGGGCAAAGCAGTCTAAAGAAAGGAGAGAGAATTTCAGGAGTGAAAATAATGAGGCTACAAAAGTGTGAGAGCAGGAGAGAGAGCTATGGGTGAGGGAGCCTTGTGATCTTGGCTCCCTAGAACTGTACATAGCCTTGAAAGATCATTGGTCTTGTTTCCAGGCTTAGGGCAAGAAAACTATTATCTTCATTTTACTGTGTACCAAGATGGAGGCAACCAGGGGAGCCCCACATTGGTGGATGGGGATCCACACAGGAGTGGCAGCTGGACGTCCTGCATGTGGGCAGCAGCCGGATTCCTGCATGGGTGGATGGCCAGGGGTCCTGTGCTGGTGCTGATACCCGTGGTCCTGGTTGGGCACAGCAGCTGGAATTCATGCATGGGAGCAGTTGTTGGGGGTCCTCTAATAACTCGCAGAGAAACAGAGAAACCAAGAAACAGTAAAACAGAAACATAAAACCAAGAACTTTATACAGTTATATATCCAAGGTTTCAGAGCAAGTAGTAAGCGAGGCATGAGTTTTTTTGCCCTGTTTTTATTTCTTTTTCTTCTTTTTTTGGATGATTTTACAATAACATAGAAAGATAGAAAGTGTGTGTGTGTGTGTGTGTGTGTGTGTGTGTGTGTGTGTGTGAGAGAGAGAGAGAGCGAGAGCGAGAGAGAGAGAGAGAGAGAGAGAGAGAGAGAGAGAGAGAGAGAGGGCTCTATGAATCTTAGTATTTTTTCTCTGAGGCTTTAACAGGAAAATCAATTCAAATCAGCAGATATTTATTTAGAATCTATAAAATACATATTTATTTAGTAAGGAGTTATGAGGTTATAAAGTAATGGAGGTGCTTATTTCCAGCCCTAGATTATCCAGGGAAGTCTTGATATAAAACACTTTTACTCACTCTCTCCATAACTACATCTATCGCTGTCAACCTAAGTAACCGATTTTGGTTTTAAAGATGGTTAAAATCATCGAAGACACTCTCTCTGCCTTTGAATCCATTTAAGGGTTTCATACCTGAAATGCTGAAGCCTGAAAGGATTGACACGAGGTCGTAGCTCCCCTTCAGTGGAGGGGGATTGAGGGTAGAAGACCCTGGTTCCCCTGCAGTGGCAGAGCTTCTCCCACACAGTCCTGAGTGTCCCTAGTGCTCAGTAGTGGCTGGTTTGGGTTGAAGCTCTGGGATTTGGCTGAAGTCCACCTACAGTGTAAGCCTCTAATTTTGTTAGAAGCTGCCATTGGTATTCCAAGGTATCTGTGCCATTTTAGCATCCCACCATTCTGTAAGAGAGTTCTACTCACTTTACCCCTTGCCAACATTCCTATTGACCTTATTTATATATATATATATATATATATATTTTTTTTTTTTTACCTTTTTGGTGAGCATGTGGTGGTATCTGACTATGGTTTTAGTTTGCATTTTCATGAATAGTTTTATGGAGTACCTTTCTAAAAGTTTACTGGCCATTTGTATTACTTCTTTCATAAAGTGACTAATTAAATTTTTTACTATTTTAAAAAATTAATTAATTAGTATGTGACTATATGGCCAATGTGATTCTGTAATATGTATACTCAGAAAAATGAGAAATTATATCCCATCTATATATGATACACCAAAGTATATAATAAGTTCATTCTACTGTCATGTATAACTAATTAAGACAAATTTAAAAATTAATTAATTAATTTTTAAATTTTGATTTGTTATATATGACAACAGAATGCATTGAAATTTATATTACACATATAGAGCATACTTTTTCGTATCTCTGATTGCACACAAAGTAGAGTCACATCCTTTGTGTCTTATTACATGTACTTAGGGTAATGATGACATTGCATTCCACCATCTTTCCTACCCCTATGTCCCCTCCCTTTCCTTTCCTCCCCTTTTCCCCTTTGCCCTATTTAATCCTCCAATCCCCACCCCCACAGCATATTATGGATCAGCATCCTTAAATCAGAGAAATCATTCAGCATTTGGATTTTGGGGATTGACTAATTTCACTTAGCATTATATTTTCCAGCTTCATCCATTTACCTGCAAATGCCATGATTTTATTCTCTTTTATTGCTGAGTAATATTCAATTATGTATATATATACCACATTTTCTTTATCCATTCACCTACTGAAGGACATCTAGGTTGGTTCCACAGTTTAGCTATTGTGATTGTGCTGCTATAAACACTGACGTGACTGTGTCCCTGTAGTGTGCTGATTTGAAGTCCTTTGGGTATAGACCGAGGAGTGGGATAGCTAGGTTAAATAGTGGCAATTTTTTTTTTTACTATTTTTATCAGACTATTTGTCCTATTATTACTGATTTTTAGGAATTCTTTATATATTCTGGATATAAGTCCCTTTGTCAAAAGTCAAGGATCCTTTTGGATGCAAATAAAAGAATTTGACCAATGATGAATTAAACAATATCAATATCAATTATCTGATAGAACAGAACAAGTCCCAAGCTAGGCAGCCCTTGGCTTCTTAAGTAGATCTGCCATTCTTAATGGCTTGGCCTTTCAGGCTTGTACTTGTTCCCTCATGGTTGCATGATGGCTGTCACTGATGAATGAGTCATGATGAATGTCACCTGCATTCACAGGAGGAAGAGTGAGGTAGCCAGGTAGGCAACACGAACAGGTACTTCTGTGACCACTTCTTTCAATGTGGATAAAAATCGGTTTTCAAAAGCACTCCCAAGCTTCCTCTTATCTCCTATTGGCCAGAATTGAGTGTCCTGAATATATATACCAGTGACAGCAAGCTGGGAATATAGCATTAGGCAGTATTTTTCTATAGCCATAATTGGATTAGACAATGATGATTCATGCCTGGGGCTGGGCCCATTGCTACATGAACACAGGGTTTTTTGGGGTCAGAAGAGAGAAATGGCTGCTGGTCAAGTGCTCTATCTGTCCACATTAACACCCCCAAAGCTGCATGCTGCCTTCAGTGCAGTGAGAGATCCTGGGAAATTCCTGAGGCCCTGATAGGCTTATGGACAAAATAAGAGGTTAGAAAACCAAGTCCTTGACTTATATGCACAAAACACTACCACCACCACCAACTCCTGTTAAACCTGATCTCAGAGAAGGGCTACAGGCGTGAACAGATAGACAAGTTGTTAGTTCCGATCACTCGGCTAGAGTAGAAAGGCAGGACTCCAAACCTCGTGGTCCCAGGGAACAAGGCCTAATGAACCTAATAGAGGCGTTGAAGGCAAGTGGGGATTAAGGGTCCAGGCCTCAGGTTGGTTTCCTGAAACAAGGTCATTTCAGGTAGCTTATTGAGCAGTGATCCCAGGAAATAGGAGTGAGAGCACATTAAGAACCAGTTATCCCTGTGGGAACGGGAGTGTAATTGTGCTGAAAATCTCTGTGGAGCTCCACAGAGCACGTGGCAGAACGGTGCGCCCAGTGTTCTCTGTGAGTGGACCTGCTGCGTTGACATGACCTTGACTATTTTACTCATGCAAATCCCTGTCTCCTGCCCTCTTCAACCTCCTGAATTGGAATTTTTGAGGGGAAATGGGGCACAGGATATTTTATTTAAACAAACTTTATCGGATGACTCTTAGGCCTGTCCACATTGGAGAACCATTGCTGTATTCTACAGAGACAGTGTTGATCAATCTTATTAATTGTCTCACATTCCCCATGGAGGGCTAGTGAGGCCCTCATCTCTTGTCAGAGAAGTGCACAGTAGACAGTGAGAGGTTTGGGGTGCAGCTCCACAGAGGCCCCTCTACCCCCGCCCTCAGGATGCTGCTTTCTGTAACAAGGGCTGGAGGGAAAGACGAGTCCTAAGAATATAGCCCAAGAGATGTCTGAGTCGGGAGAGAAGAACAGAAACAGGCTAGTTTCGATGATGACAGCCCCTTCAATACCCAGACTTCATGGAGGGAGCCAGGAAATTACTTTCTACAGCATTAAACTCTCTGTAAAGGGCCCTAAGCTCCTAGAAGGAAATACGCTGTGTAATTGCACAGGACTTCAGTGTAGAAAACATTAACAAGACACATGAGAAACAGCGGCTGTTTATGCTGTAGTATATCCGTGAGGCAGGTGGAGTGTTTCCATCTGTTGAAAGTGGCCTCTGTGATGTCTCCCTGTTGGGATCAAGTTAAAGAGAATGGATTTCCCACTTTATTGGGAAAAGCTTCTCAGCGGCAGATATTCATCAGCCCTCCTTCAGTTTCTCGGGGAATTTAAAGCTGGGCAGTTGCCATCTCTATTTTCCTTCAGAGTGCCCCAAGAAAACTTCTATTTCTTTGCTAGCCATTGCTTTCTTTCCAGTTTCCTTCTTTCTCCCTTGACCTAAAAACAGTCACCTGTGATCATGATATGGCTTGAACCCCATTTGAAAAACAGGAGGGAAAAGTTGCTGGTGAGGTGGGAATGAATGTGGATGGGGGTTTGGGGAGGAGAGGCTCTTCTTACCAGGCCTCTGTAAGTGATGTTTGATTGGACACAGAGAATTGCAGGTGCTCCTTCAGATCTGTCATGAAGTGGAAAAGGCAGGAATGGGAAATGCAGAGATTGCAAGAGTGAACATATTTGTAGGCTCTTTCAGCTGTGGGTGGGAAGTACTTTAAATCTCAATTAGGAGATTTCAGCCATTACAATTCAGATTTTAAGAGTCTGGGAAGATGGGCAGACTTTCCTTACTTCCCATCCTAGGTCTTTCGTTCATTCCAGGGCAACATGTCCTAAACACCAGCCATATCACATGACGATGTCTAATGGCTTCCTGTCACCAGGGACTCAAAGTGTCCATTATATACTCCTGCCTGGACTTTTGTGTCTGAGAAACCCAGAGTCGTATACTGTCAGTCATAACTCAAAGAGCTGCAAATTCTTCAGTTTCTTCTAGCTGGGCCTTTTTGATTTTTGACATTGGCATTTGGGCATATATATATTTTTTAAATTTGTAGTTGTGCATGAACATCATGCCTTTATTTTATTTGTTTATTTTTATGTGGTGCTGAGGATTGAACCCAGTGCCTCACACATGCTAGGCAAGCGCTCTACCACTGAGCTAGAGCCCCAGCCCACATTTGTGTATATTTAAGGCTCCATGTAATTCTTTGTTCTGGTTCAGATGAAGACCTTTTCCTGCTGCTTGGCTCTGACCCCAGAAAGCCTTGTTTGTCTAAAGCACCTTCATGAGTTTATGCTTGCTGGAGGAGGGGATCCAGAACTTAGCCATGATAGTCTTTTCATCAAACAAATATTTACTGAGTCTATACTATGCTTCAAACATCACATTAGATGTAAAGAATATAAACAGGTACAGGATGTAGTTGCAGCTCAGAAAAACTAGAAAGTATTAGACCTTGCCTGAGCGCCAACGGATCATGGAAGATGATACAGTAGGGAAGCAGCACGGTGCTCTTGGTGCTCAGAGAAAGGTGTTCATTCTTCTTGGGAAATGAGGGAGAGGAACTGTGAAAATTTCACAGTGAAGGCAAAAACTGAGCTGGGCTTTGAAGGATGAGTAGGAGTTTGCTGCTTGAGTGAGGTTATATGAGTAAGTTTTCCAGAAAGGCACATCAAGTGGGTAGTGTCTTTGAGTGATACTGAGGAGACCAGCAGAGTGGCAGTACAGTGTGATTTGAGGACTAGTCGTTGGGGAGGTCTGCACTGGAGGGTAAGCCAGAGGACAGGGATCAAACTTCTTTCTCCCAATTCAGAGGTCCTTAGGGACTTAGGGAAGCGTCATGAATATTGAGGAATCTCGGCCATGGAATACTGAGGATGGGAAGAGAGGTGAAAAGGTCCACACAGTAAGTATAACCTCTGGTACTAGATATTTTGACAGACTGGAAGGAAAATGAGGGCTTGTTTTTAGAAAAAAATATCCAAAGAAATTCCCTGCTCCCCTTTTTTAATAAAAGAAGAATTTAAAGGAAGATTTGAGAGAAAGAGAGATAATTCAGTGTTCAAGGTTCCAGGAGACAAGAAAGAAAATTGGATTGAGATTAAGGGCCAGTCTTAGAGAGCTCTAGGAAATCGTTCCCTTGGATATTGGGGGAGAGAAAAATGTGGTGGATGAATGAGCTCATAGGGCTGGAGGAGAGGTGGGAAGGAAACGGGTGGGGGGAGTTCAGGCCTCCTTCCTTCGGTTATTTGGAAAAGAGGAATCAAAGACGTATGGTGTGAGAGGGTGGTAGAGAGCGTTAGCCTTTTCAGTAGGCTGCTCTTCAGTAAAGGAATGGGGTCTGCAAAAGGCAAAACATAAGTCTTAAAATCCCAGGCCCTCTGCAGCTTGAGCATTATAGGGGATCTTTGGAAGCACAAGGGGGCTGGACCAAGGACCTCTGTCTGTTTTCCCTGGGTTTCCACCTCCCTCTGGGATGCTCCTGCATCTGTGCCTGCCTCCCTCTCTCCCTGGCTTCTAAGGAGCACACACCACCTCCAGAGCTCGGCTGGAGCGAGGTAAACCCCATCCCCTCCATTCTCTTCATCACAACTGAGGCAAGTCAGAGTTTTTAAAATGGACCACTCACAAGTGAAACACGAGCAGGGAAAATATTGGAAACAGGCTGCAAAATTCAGATTTATGAAATTTCCTGCATATTGCTCGCTCCCAGGTTCCCAAATCCTATCCTGGTAAAACGATGAGTTCAGTGCCGTCTGGTCTCTAAGGTTGCCTTCCTCCCTCACTCCAGCTTTACTCCACATCCGTAGCTCCGTGGATTGCCCACCAAGCAGGACCTGCTGCCTGGACCCCCTGATGCGCTCACCCTGCTGCTTTCCCTTAGAATAAAAATATCACCCAGATATCAAGAAGTGCAATGAAGAGAACGAACCTGGGAATTCACCCATTGCACTCTCTAAGCAATGCAATTATTCTAAAAGGATTGATAATGGTTTTTTTATTTTAAATCTACTGTTATAATAATTCAAGGTTAGTTTTATCATCTTCTTCCCGCAGGCTGTGATTGATCAGTCTGAGTCCACAGTTGTTCAGTTTGACAGCTATATTTTGGCAGACAATTGCCTTTTTAAAATAATTATTGCAAAAAATATAAATCATCCTTCTTATTTCTAAATTCTACACAGTAAGTAAATGACCGAACTGGACTGGAACTCAACTCTGGCTCCAAGTTTGGTTTAAAGTTTAGTTAGATAGAAAATGCTACCCACAGAAATGACCAGAACCAGCAGCAGTTTTTGACCAATGTTCCAGATAACTTTGAGGGGCTCAGTGTCTTTACAACCCCTTCCCAATGAGAATTCATGTATTTCGGCCTTTCTCTGAAGGAGAATTCATGTATTTCAGTCTTTCTCTGGAGGAGAGAGGCCCTCAGCCCTAACTGGTGCTTTCCTGTGGATATCTCCAAGGGTTCTCGTGATGTTTTTAATCTACAAGTATAGCATGAATGTAAAATTGTATGCCTCTTCCCTTCAAAAATAATATTAATATAGCTTTAATACTTCCTCCTCTCCCTTAGTGTGTTCAGAAAATAGCTTTTTCCCTTGCAGAAATCATAGACGGTGATTAAGAAGTAAATTCAGTTTCCTCTTCAGTGTCTCAGCCCAGGAACAAGATTTCTAGCAACACATTGCTTTTCCTTATATTCCAGCTGATAGAACATTTTGCAGGTTTTGTGGATTTAGAGAGCACCTAATTTTTTATGCTGAGGATTTCCCTGTGTGTGTTGGGGGTGGGTGTTGAGTCTGTTAGTAGGAGACTGTGTTCTGGTCTCTCCCTGGATATGGGAGGAAGGACTTCTACTGTGAGATGCTCAGACACCATGAGGAGGCCTCCACACTGTCTGGGACTTGAAGATATGAGGAGTCCTATATTCTATTGGCAAAACTTCACCCTCTGTACTCTGATCCTTAGGAGAACAAAGGGCTGGCCTCCGCCTTCTGGGAATGTGAGAACTATCCTGAGAGCTGGAGTGATGTGTTTCCACAGAGCCGAGATGATGTCAGTAGTCCTGGGCTTGTTCAGGAATTGCAGGCAGGGTCCTTGTCTCACTTATTTCCTCATCAATTATAACCAGGACTTCTTCCCTCTGGGAAACCAGAGGTTCCATAGTAAGTAGGCAAGGTGGGCAGGTCTGTGGGAGGAACAGGGCTAAACTTCCTATTGGCTGAAGGCAGTGATGAACACTTAGGGCCTAAGAGCAGAGTCGAGGGATGGAGGTGAGAATGGGAAAGAGAACTGGCACCTATTTGAGCCTGAGCCAGGAGCTGCTCTCCTGTGTTGGAGGAGGGAAGAGTATCACCACCTTCAGTGCCTCGGTCGTTACTGGACTTCTACAATAACTTTGTTTAAGCAGTGAAGTTACTTGTGCACCACATTTGCTTAATATCTTGAAAAACATTCTATTTTTAACCACCATTTACATGTTATAAGTCTCCACAATTTTTTTTTCAAACTTGAGGCTCCTCTTAAAAAAATATTCACTAAGATAAATAACCCTAACCTGATTTTCTTTTTCTTTTGGTATCATTGTTTAAACAGTTTAAAAAGTAGTTCAGACAAGTTTTGAAGCTTTGAAAGCTTAGATCCAAGGAAGAGTGAAAACACTAGAGATCAAGGAGGTAAGATCAGGAAGGAAGATCACGAAGGAACAAAGCAGGCCAATGACATGATACACACAAGACCAGGAGCAAGGGTCCTGTGGCTAAGGTGGGTTTTAACTCTTTGTATCTCTCAGGAGGCAGTGTGTATAGAGAAAAAAAAATCTGGGCTCTAAGTATGTTGATTGTATCTTTTAGTTTTTATTTACTAGTTTTGTGACCAATTTATCTGCATTTTAACTTCTTCATTTGTGAAATGGTGGCACTGGACTGTGTGACCCAGGCATCCTTTCTCTTCTCATCTGCTAGAAATCTGGATAATTTTGCTTACTTTGTATTTAAGAACATAAATGTTGAGGTTTTATATTTAATATAACTTCAAATTTAAGAGAACTTTTATGTGATTCCTTAATTCAATTCTGGTTGCATGAAACCTCTCAGTTTGGATTCATCCTTCTGATTTCTCAGTGCCCTCGATGTGAACAGCACTGTTTGGGAATGGCCTTCTTCTGTGAGGACAGAGGTAGATTTCTAGTCATTAGTAGCTGCTATGGGCTTCCTTCAAGCCAGTCGGACAGTCCAAGGACAGAACCACCATGTACCAGTTTCGTTTTAATGTTAGGTGTCAATTCCTAGAACTCACCTCCGGTGACACTGAGAGCCAGGACAGTCCGATACCTGCTCTTTCCCATACTCTGCCTTAACCCATGAAGGACCTGTAAAGGGACTCCGGTGTTCCTTTCCAGAGGAGAGGCACTAGGTTGCAATCATCAGAGTTATCTGTGACAGGTACCCCACCCTAGGGAAAGCAGTGCCAAATACTCTTCCGTGTTACCATTTACCAGTGCCCCCAAATCCAGGAGGGCCTCTTTTATGAGTGTGGTCATTGGAATCATGAAGTGGAGAGACTTTAGTTGGAAGTCAGGTCAAGTTCCTGGCCTAGTTAACGGATCAATGTGAAAAACTCTCTAGCCATACCTGAGCCCCAACTTTTTCTCCCACCATCTAAATTGAGTTTTTTTTTCTTACTAGAGTGATATTTTCCAAAGAGTTACACTTGTTACAAGAAGAAAGAGTTTCATGGTTAAATGGTTTGGGGAAGAGTGCATGAAATAAGGTTAGTAGTTTTTTCTTAAGTAAGAATTTCTTGTGGTTTCTACTGTGTGTATATCCTTTCGACTCTAACAAGTTAATATGAAGCTTTCCCCAAATTTATTTCAAATGGTTACTTTTTTTTTTTTTTTAAGAGCATGTTATGGCAGGACTACTGCTTGCCAAAGTTCTTTCAGCTTTATGAATCCAGGAAAAGATCATGCACTAGTCATTTTAAAGAAGGGTTCCAATGTCTATCAAATCCTAATATCCCTCAGGGCCCCAGTGAAGATCCAAAATCCACATCCTGTGTGAAGTCTCTCTTTATTTCAGTGTTTTCCAACAAGAACTTTCGCCTCCACTCCATGGAGAGTATATTGTCATGGCCAACTGAAAAGGGAATTATCAGAAAGAGGGCTTCTGAATAATTGGATGAAGCGTCCTGGACATATTGACTCCCTCACTTCCACGTAATGATGTTTTAGTCTTCATTTTCTCAAGTATAACCTTATTTAAAAAAAAAATAAAAAAAGTAATACATGAAAATCCAAAACATAAGGCCTAAGGAGAGAGTAACCGTTCAGATAATCAGGAGAATTATTTGTGTTACAAAATGATTCTTTCCAGGTTTCATTTTTAAGGAGGAAGGAAGTTGGTTTTGCAATTATTTCTCTAAGTTCTAAAGCCATCCGTCGTTAGCCTTTTAGTAAAACTTTAGCGTTGAAAAACACTTTCTGTAAAGCCCCTGCTTGCCTTCCCATTAAGATGGAGCCCTGGTTCCCTCCCCTCTGTCTGTGAGCACGGTGGGTGGACCGAGGTGTCTCTTTGGGATGTGGGGCTCTTTCCTCCCTCACTCTGCCTCTGGCTCCTCCAAAGGACCCCTGCTGGGAAAGGAGGACTTTCCCACCAGCGGGGGACCACTGTTCAGGGGCAGTCAGCCTCCCCTAGCACCTCATTATTCTCCCCTCACCCCAGTGTTGTTTGCAGCTTGGGATTTATTTAGCTATTTTTTAAACAGCATCATCCCTAATTGAAAACCTTTGGAAATCCATTTTTTATCATGTCTCTGGAACACATGTTCTGTTTTGCCAGCTGTCCAAGTTGCGAAGACCTTCCCCCTGCTGGTTGGGAAAACAGGTTCTACTTCCGACAGCTCCAATGAATCAAGATGTACACAAACTTGATTTTAAAGGTGTTTCCTGCCTTGTTAACCCAATCATTATAAGACAAAGGCACAGTTGGATCGTTTCTACGTTGGCAAAAAAGCATTAGCTTTCTTCTAAGGGTGATTTGCCACTTCAGGCATAATTAGGCCACTTAAACACTTATCTTTGCTAGTCAATGGACTGGGAAGTCTTTATCCTTATCAGGAGTGAAGTGGTTCAAAGAAAACCGCAGCTCTAAAGGGGATGGGGTGTACATTTCCGCAAGGTAGATCCTACCAGGTGGCTGGGTCTTTTAATCTCTAAACCTACTGGCAGCCTGGTTTATGGAACCCCTAGAAGTTCATCATTTCTATCACTAAGTGGGATTTGGTTTGATATTCTTACTTTTTTTTTTTTTTTTTGTAGGGGATGTGGTGGATGGGTATGCAATGTTCTTTTATAAATTCCTATAACACCAGATCTGGGAGGGGAAGTTATTTGAGAAGAGGGAATGCAGTATGTGGCTGGGGGTGAATGAGAGAAGACCAGACTTCCTGGCACGCCACCCACCCACACGGTGTTGCTCAGGTCCTAGGAGACAGAGGCTGGGAGATGATGGTGCTTTTTTTTAGCTAATTTTTCCCAAGACAGTGAAGTATAGTGTATGGTACTGGGGAGAAGGGGTTCCCATTGTGGCCTGCTCTGATGTCATGAGAGAGTCTACTTCTGTTATGGTGAAATAAAAAGATATATCTCTGCCTTGCCTGGATGACCCAAAATGTTTTCATAAATGTTTAAAACCAGGCAGTGTGTGTGTGTGTGGGGGGATTCCACTGAGATAATTGATTTGCAAATTACAGGTTCTGATAATTAAATGGGCAAAGGACATTGCTTCTTTTCTGTACTCTGCTTGACTTACATGAAAAGAACATAGGTATTAGAATTGGACCTGCTTCGTTTTGAATTCTGGTTCTGCTAATTATTCTTTCTTTCTTTCTTACTGGGGATTGAACTCAGAGGCAATTTGACCACTGAGCCACATTGCCAGCCCTGCTTTGTGTTTTATTTTTGCTGAGAGCCATTACCAAGTAGGAATGACGCATCGAAATTTCCTTGCCAAGCGTACCCCATGCTGCTTAGAGGACATTCGATGGAACATTGCATGCATGCTTTAATAAGATGACCTTGCTCAAGGACCAAGGCGGATCCGGGTTTAGAGCTGATCAGGTTTGAGGAAGTAATCGGCTCCTTGAGTTTAAGGCGTTGCCAGTTTAAGATAATGGGTTTTAGGGAAGTTGGAGATTGAAGATTATTGCTGGGATTAGGGTGTTCCTGCTGCTTGTTCCCTTTGAGTTCTCGTGAGATTAAAATGGGATTTGGAGATAGCCTCGTGGAGTAGGTGAATTGTTCGGGTAGATGGCAGAACGTGATTGCCCCTGGACCTGCGTGGAGGCGGTGTGAGAGCTGGAATAAAGAATTGCTGTTTGAACCTACGAAGCTGTGTGGTGGCTCGTGATTCTGGTGCCAAGCCGAGACATTGGCCTTGGCAATTTTGAGACAGGGACTCACTGAATTGCTTAGGGTCTCACCTTTGCTGAAGCTGGCTTTGAACTCTGGATCCACTTGCCTCAGCCTCCCGAGCTGCTGGGATTCCAGGCGTGCAGCACTGTGCCTGGCTAATTACTTTCTCTATTTATGAAATAGACAGTGACATCTCTTCCTTGAGGTTATCATGATGACTTGAAAAATTCTACCCCTTTCAGCATTTTTGGAGTTATAGCCTGCAATTTTTTTCCTAATATCTCCTCACTTTTGTGTGTTTCGATGGTAATGCAGAGCCGTGGGCTCTTATACACGTCATTTACAGCACTACGATGGTAGGTTGTTGATTCATAAGAGAATATTGATTTGTGACATTTCCATGTTTTCAACTACTCTGTTTCTTTACTCTGGCATATAACACACTGTCTTAATTACTTTCACTTTAGAGTAAGTCTTGAAATGAAGTAGTGGATATTCATTCATTTATCTTTAGCTGAGACTAATGCGTTTGTGAATCTTAGAACATTATCTCATCATGCAATCTTTTTGAAGATATTTTAAGCAACAGTCAGTGATAATAATTTTAATTAAAATATAACATCCAGTTAAAGCCACCACACACACCCTCCAGAATGTAAAACCAAAAACAAACACAGACTCCCCTCCAAACACATACACAATGAAAAATATACTTGCCAAACAACAAATAAAAATGGATCTGACAAATACCAAGCATTGGCAAGGACACGGAACCACTGGAATTCACATACATTTTTGGTGGGAGTTAAATTGACACAGATATTTTGGAAAACTGTTATGTCATGCTAAGAAAGCCGAACATACAACTGGTGACCCATGAATCAGTACATAAATGCACCAGATATACAATGATGCTCTTGGCAGCTTTACTTATGATAAGCAGAAATTGGTAACAATCAAATATCCATGAATATCAGAATGGATAAGCCAATTGCAGTTTATCCCTGCAGTGGAATACTATACAGCAGTGAAAGGACACTGGAGGGCTTCTTGGTGCTGGTGATGTTTTATATCTTGACCTGGGAGTTGGTTATTTGGGGGAATTGATTTTAATAAAAATCATCAAGCTGCACACATAAGGTCTCTGCATGTATGTACTATGCAAGTAAACATTTACTAAATAAATACTACTTTTTATTTTATGAAATTTGGTTTCAAATGGCAAGAAAGTTTCTTCAGAACATAATTAAGAGATACATCATGAGTTCAGAAATTCTACAATGCAGACAAAATAAAATGCTGCTTATAATTCTGTACTCATGTAGTCATGCATTTATATGTTTTCTTTGAGTTATAATTCATAACTAAAATGAGAGGATACTAAGGGTAGAATTCAGCAAATGTTGATTCATGTATACATCCAGGTAGTCAGAACCCCAACCAAGATGGGGATCATTTCTGTTCCTGCTTCAAGTTTGCCTGTGTTTCTTTCTAGGCAGTAGCTTTCCTCCTATCCCTAGAGAAAATCAACTGTCCTGAATCACTTCACATTGGGGAGTTGTGCTTATCTTTGAACATCATTTAAATAGAATAATGCAGCTTACATATGCTTATATGCAGTTTCTTAGCACATTTTTTAATATTCAGTGCAGTTGATGAATGCACTAATATTTTTTATTAATATACCACAATTTAATTAGCCATTTCTCTGTTTTTGGATTTTGAGGTTGTTTCTAGTTTGGAGTTATGCTAAAGAAAACTGCTTAAAAATCTTGCACAGATCTTTCTTAGAATATTTGGCTTAAGAAGTCTTTGTGTATGTTCAGGTTATAAAGAGAGTTTGTTACATTTTCTTTTTAGAAAATTTTAGAAAGATTTTTCTTTTATGCATACACCAATGACCTATCACATTAACTTTTATGTTTGTGTCACATGAAAATTCATATGTTTTTCTAGTCATCCAGTTGTTCCAGTTCCATTTCTTGAGCAAGACCTTTTTTTTCCCCCCATTTGGATTACTTTGTCATCATCTGTTGAAAATCAATGAGCCATAAATATGTAGGTCTGTTTCTGAACTTTTTATTTTGTTCTGCTGATCTCCATACTTATTTTTATGCCAATAACAGACTGTCATAATTACTTTCACTTTAGAGTAAGTCTTGAAACGATGTAGTGGATATCCATTCATTTATCTTTAGCTGATACTAATGCATTTATGAACTTCTTTACCGGGGGAAAAAACTGCATCTTATATCCTAGATGGTAACTTGATTTTATGTTTGATTAGAAATAATCAGATTTCAGAAACAATTCAGGGTAATATATCTTAAATGCAGAGGTATCTCTAATATACAATACAATTTTTTTTTTTTTTTGGCTGTCACAAGGATTGAACCCAGGGGTGCTTAATCGCTGAGCCACATCCCAACTTTTTTTTTTTTTTAAATATTTATTTATTTTTTTAGTTGTAGTTGGACACAATACCTTTATTTTATTTGTTTATTTTTATGTGGTGCAGAGGATTGAACTAAGGGCCTCACAAGTGTTAGGCGAGCGCTCTACCACTGAGCCACAACCCCAGCCCCCCCAACCTTTTTTTAAAAATTTTTATTTTTTATTTTGAGAATTAAAAAACATAAGTTGCTAAGTTGCTGAGGCTGGCTTTGAGCTCACAATCCTCCTGGCTCAACCTCCTGAGGCACTGGGATCACGGGCATGGGCCACTGTGTCCAGCTAGCATACACTTTTAATACTGCTCATCAAATGAATTGCTTATAGCTTTGTTAACGTTTTGCCCTTACTATGAAGATGCTTCTGAATTCCATGAAAGGTTTTCCAGCTTATTAAAAAAAACCTGGGGGGTGGGGGCAAAGTAGTAGTATCTCTGTTGCTCTTGCTGATGTCATGGAGGGCTGGGATGCCTGGAACTGTCACAGCATCTTGTAATCATGAGAGAGTTTACACTGCACCCAGAGTGCAGAGAAAAGAGTCCTCAAAGAAATGATGGATGTGGAAGCACGTCCTAATCCATCTCCAGGCTTCCAGTTATGGGAGCTCCTACATTTTGTTTATTGTTCAAACCATTAGAATTGAGTTTTCTTTTACTTGCTTCCCAAAGCATGCTGATAAGATCACATTACATTTTAGTACCTCCTTGATGTGCTAATTACTCATAGTGAGAATATTAAATAAACAAGGCTTTGGGTCCAGAACCAAAGCGTGAGCAAAGGTGTAATTTATTGATGAAGTTTAGTCATCGTGATAAATGATTCTAAAAAGAAGAAAGCCATTTAACTTTATAAAGTCTGAACCAAATTGGGTGAAATTTATATTGCTGTGTCTTGGGACACAGCTACTTATGACCCATGTGGCTATAGGTGCATTGAGCAGGATATGGAGATCAAGTAAAATGAAAGCAACAACCGACCTGGAAGTCCATAACCTCTTTGGTTTGAGTGAGGCTGAGCTTGCAAGGGAGGCCAGGTGCTCAAAGACTGAGGAACAGGAGAGCAAGGTGGGGCCAGGCAGTGGCATAGGAGGGGGCTTAAGGACTGAGGAAAGCTGGGGCTCGGAGTTGCTTTTGCACAGATTGTTTTCTATCAGTCATTCACATCAAAGAATAGAGGTGGGACAGCGGCTGTGGAGTTTGTTTCTAGCTCTGGTGCTGGAACTAAGGCCAGGCCAGTTTTCCTGCCTTGGGCTGAGAAAACCCATGATCATGAAAAGCAAGCCAACCTCAAAATCTATAGCTACTTTATTTTTAAATGAAGTCATTATTTCAAGTCAAAAGAGCATAAAGAATTCCTGAAGAGTTTCCAAGGCAGAGAATTTCAATTCTGGTTGGTTTGAGAACAGAGGTAGTCTTTCGTTTTCAATTTCATCAGAGGTGACGCTCCATAATTTGAACTTCTGATGCTGAAAATTGAACCGAAAATGAGACTCTTCTGTAGTTCAGCTCCTGCTGCCTTGTTGACATTATTATGATTACTACTAGGTTATTCTGTCCAAGTTGGAGATGGAAGGGTCCTGGCCTTGGAGGTTCATGGTCACAATTCCAGGAAAACATCTTTTCTCAATAACCTGTGCATGGTGGGGAATGGGGTCTTCCTCGGATTTGAATCATGGTCTTTTCCACATTGAAGCACAGGGTCCTTTTTTTCCTGAATTTATGCATTTTTTTTCTTCTATTGGGGAAGGGATCAGCATGCTATGGAGGCACCAGTTGCATGGAGTTCACTGATTCAGTTTTCTTGACTCCCTTTAAGATTTGTAAATGGGTTTGGAAGTTTGCTGGGGTCTGTCTTGTTTACATGTCAATCTGGTACTCCTCTTGATTAATTCATTGACATATTTATGAGAGACTCTGGAACAATAATGTGAAAAACCAGTTGCTTGCAACTCATGTTTATCCCACCACACGATGAACAGAGGTTTATTATGATTTTTTTAAATAATGCATCTCTCACCCATCTGAAAAAGGAAAAAGATTAAGGAAAAAAGACATATGCTTTGCTCTGTGTTTGTGAGGAAGGGTGTGGCCCTCAGAATAAAGCTTTTTCTGCCATCCTTGTGCACATTTGTTCACATAAAAAATACTATCGGCTTGACAAATAAATTCAGGCCTGCATCTAACTCATCACAGAAAACTGTACAAAAGACTTTAGCTCTAAAGTATATGTGGGTCATATGGAAGAAGATGGCAGGGTCACTGCTCAGAGCCCATTCATGTCACATTACTGTAGTCATTTGTGGAATAACAAGTGAAGTCACAACATGCCACAAATTGATAACATTGAATGGTGAATCATTTTCCCCCCTTATTGTAAACATGGGGGCATTTCTGGTTGAATTGCATTCTCTAATAGGAAGTGGGAATTTATTGTTCAATATTATCATGAGATGAGTTTAAAAACATTGAATCCTAATGTAGGATTCAATGTTCTTCTACATTCATCTCTACTCCACTTTTGGGAAAATACTAAGTTGTTTTTATAACTCCTTTTATATGGCAGGATAATGGAGGGAAAAGCAAATAGAAAAAAAAACAAACCAGCAGTTATTGTGGGAGGGGGAATGCTGCCCTTTAAGAGGGTTTTTGTGGAAGAGAAAAGAGATTCTGGGGGAACAGTAGCTACATAAAGTGGGACTCTGGGGCCATAAATGGGAAAAATATCATGTTTGGTATGTCTTTCTTTGTGCCAGGCAATTTATTTTTCCTCTTTAAGTCTTCAGAAAAAGATCCAATCAAAATTTCCCTTTGCCACTGAGAGCTGCAGGAGATGGCCTAGTTTTTTATGTATATATGTATATTTATTCCGCTCCATACAAAAATGTTTCTTTCACTTGTCTTTCAAGTTTCCAGATCAATTATTGAAAAGTTTTTTTTTCTCAATTATTCCCTGCTCTTGTTCTACTGTTAGGCAGAGTTCTGTGGCTTAGGGAAGGTCTGGGCATGGGCATGTGGCCAAGATCTAGCCAATGAGACGTGAGAAAAGTCTATTGAAGGCTCTGGGTAAGTGTCCCCTGATAAAAGGGCAGGGTAGGGTGGTCCACAATGAGAAGGTCCCTTTCTGACAGGCTGCCTCTTTGCTTCTGCTTTGTAATGGCATTGCAATAGCTCATGACCATGAAGTGTCTCCCTAGGGGTATGAAGATAGACTGGAGATGGCAGAATGGAAGGAAGGATAGACTTGGGTCTTTTGTGACTTTGTTGAACCATTGAACTTGCTCCTTATCCTCTACCTTGAGGCTAAGGGTTCCAGCCATCCAAATGCTATTTCTAAGTGATACCTGTTTCTGGTTTTCATTGCTCTTGTGAATCAGCAACAAATATCTTCATGATTGAGCCACTGGTATTTAACTCTGTCATGCAGCCAAAGGCGTTTCTAACTGGCACAAAACGCATTTAAAACCTCTGCCATTCATACGGTGGTGCAACCAAACAAAACGGAAATAAATTGGAAGTTGGAGCTTGTAGAATACCGCTACTGTCATCTGTAACATCTGATTTCAAATGCCTGTGTTCGTCAGAACCATTTGGCTCCATTGATTGACTTTACAACAGGCAAATGTCATAATTGAACTCAAAAGTATAAATTTTAATTAGCAAAATTTAGCAATTTGTCTGTTTTACATTTTGGTATTCCAATTAAGATTTCATTTGAAACAGCTAAACTTACTAAAAATCATAGCATAAGCCAAAGGGAAGCAGGGTATTTGAATGTTTGTGTTTGTGTATGTGTGCATGTACTAATCACTGCATTCATGTCTCATTTAAATTTATTTTTACTTTTTAGTTTTATTTTTGCAGTGCTGGTGATCAAACTCAGGGCCTCATGCATGCTAGGCAGGTTCTCTACCTCTGAGCTGTGCCCCCAGCCCACACTAAACCCCTCCTAGGTGCCATCCACTGCTGCACAGGCTAGAGATTGAAAGCCAGCCTCTTGCTCCTCAGTTTTGGTAAAAGGCTCCACAATTCAACCAGATACCCAGAATGAAAACCATGTTGCCAACCTTGAATCATAACTTTTTGGGTACATCCCACATGTGATCCATCAGCAAATTACATGGGGTCTACCATTGCAGCGCTACCTAAATCTATCACTTATCACCTTCTCCCTTACTCCTACTCAAGTTCAAGCCACCACCATTCCCACACTTATCCTACCCTTGCTTTCTTCTCCATATGGTTTCAAGAATGTATTTAAAAAAGGAGCTCACGCTATTCTTTTTTTAGGGGGGCAGGTATTGGGTATTGAACTCAGGTGCACTCGACCACTGAGCCACATCCCCAGCCCTATTTTGTATTTTATTTAGAGACAGAGTCTCACTGAGTTGCTTCGTGCCTCACTTTTGCTGAGGCTGGCTTTGAACTCTCGATCCTCTTGCCTCAGATTTCTGAACTGCTGGGATTGCAGGCGTGTGCCACCGTGCCCGGCAATGCTGTTCTTTTTTCAGCTTTTTCCATGGCTTTACATTACTAATTTCTAAAAATAGATCCAAAGTCCTGTCCTCGGCATATCAATTTTCTTTACGATGTAGCATCGACTACTTCTCAGGTCATTTCCTCCCCTGCTGTTCCTTGTTCCATCCAGTCTGGGTGTCCAGCCTCCTTGCTGTTGGCTGTGTGTGCCAGGACTGTTCCTCCAGAGTGACCTTGCACACGTGTCTCCTTTCATTCAGGTCTCTGCCCTGTCACCCCAGGGGGTTCTTCCTCTGACTGCCTCACAGTCTTCTCTAGCTTCTTATACCATATTGTAGCCCCTTGACTAGTTTGGAGTCCATCTCCTGCACTTGAACATTAGCTCCACGAGGCACAAACTCTGTGGTTTGGATGAATCTGATGAATGATTGAACTGTAGACAAGATGCACTCTTCTCTCTGCTCCTGTTCTGCCCTTCCTGGCGATGTCTCCAGGCCAGTTTTTACTCTGCGTCTCCCTGTTCGCATCTGTGAGATAAAGGGAAATTTTAGGACTTGAGATTTTTGAGGGCAGCTTGTTGGCTTCATTCCATTCTCGCTGCTAGGGTGGCTTCTGCCCTTGTTTATGCAGCCAGCCAGCCTGTTGTCAGGCAGGATGGGAAGCTGGCCTGTGTGCAGGTGCTGACTAATGCAGACATCTCTGTCCTTATCCTTAAAAAGAAAGCCCAGGAGCCTGGGGCAAGCAAGCCTGCGAAGTCAGCAAGGTCCTCTCCTGGGCTGACCATCCTTTCGCCTCCCTCCTCTCCCTGCTGACCCGCTTCCTATCAGGCACATAATGGAATCCTGATGCCCTTATGTTCTCATCCTGAGAAAGTGGCTTAGGAAACCGAGCTCATTCATAAGTACGCAGGACAGGCACTATTTACTTCTTTTTCAGGCATATTTTTATTTTTGTGGATTTGTGAGAAAAGCAGTCTCTCTGGTCTCTAAAACCACACATATCTCTTCCCATCTCTGGCTCTTTGGTAGCTGTGTGAGTTTGGACTGGCATCTCTACCTTTTTGAGTCTCAGTTTTTTGACTGGTTCAATGTGACTGCGAAGACCCAATTTGTGTCACTGTGATGACTGTTAAATGACATGGTGCATTAAAGTTCCCTACCACCGTGCACATCGCAGCATCCCCATGGAAAATGGCTGCAGAGAGAAGGAGGTGGAGGGGGCCACCGTACTGTGGCCCACTTTGCCTCTCTAGTATCCTCTAAATTCACTCTGGGTGCCATTTCTGTTTAAGTCAATGGCCAGTTTTGCCGATCAGCATGGACGGGGAACTGCTGGAAAGGAGGCTGAGCTAAATAGGAAGCAATAGCTGCTTACTGCAGTGCATTCCTAGACCCAGGCCCACCTCAGCAGAGCCTGCAGCCTGTATGGTCAGTGGCACTGGTGCTGTCTACAGCTGGGCTTCTTCCTCCCCACTATCCACCGAATCTTCCTTCTAGGCTGGGGTGAGCTGCAGGAGTGGGGGCTGGCCTGGACTGCATGTCCCCAAGCCCTAATTGTCCCCTCCTCTTCAGAGCTGACTCCCCTCCCTCCCTGGCAGCAGGGTGGAGGTGAGGTGGGAGGCCAGCTTACTCCTAGATGGTGACGTGTGTCAGGCAGTGAGAAATGGGACAGCACAAGTGCTCAGCTTTCATGCCTGGGGGTGGGTATGGTGGGTGGTGGAGGAAGAGGGCTGGCCCCCAGACAGGTGGAGTCCCATCAATATCTCTGCTTGATGATGTCAGTGGAGGAAAATCTTTTTTCAAAGGCTGAAAATCAGTAGTTTTTGTCCATAGGTGGGCAAAGCTGTCTTGTTTACCTGGCAGAGCCAGTTTTAGAGCCTATGGTTCTAGGGGTGAGTTACTCTGAGCTATTTAATTCAGACTCAGCATCAGGAAGTTTCTGGCTGTCCTCCAAAAGGGGATCTGTTTTGGAGCTAGGATGAGGGGTCTGGATTCCAGCCCAAGGCAGAAAGAAGAAGTGGCAGGAAAGAGCCTGACAGGTTCAGCTCATTTGTACCTCAGGACCTTTGCATCTGTTTTCCTGAGAATGCTTTCCCTCCTAAATCGGCATGGCTTCCTCCTCCCTTTACTCAGGTCTTGCCCTCAGGACACCTTTCCAGTGAGACTGGACTGGAGCCTTTCTCTCCAAATATCAAATACCCTTCTCCCATCCTACCTCCTGTAGTGGTAGTATTTCCAAGTATTTACTTGGTATGGCCAATATACTTCTGAAGTTCAATGTCAATATTTGGTAAATGAAAGGACAAAAATTTCCCCCTAGGAATTTCTCCATTCATGAATGCATCTGCTTTGCAGTCTATTTTCAGAGTATAAGATAGCCGTCTGAATTTAGGCTTAACCGCAATACCTAAGAATTCATTGGCTGAAGTTTTCAGTTAGCACAAGGAACAGTGCTAAGATGGCCTGACCAGTGAGACCTGCTCCCTTATGAGCTGATGCTGTTTATCATAAGATGTTTAAGGATTTCCCCTCGAGACCCATTTGTGTGGTTAAATGTAGGAATTTTTGTAAAGTAGTTAATTTAGTGTGAAAAGAGTCACAATTACCTTTTTTTTTTTTTATTGGAGCCTTTCGCAAGCAAACTGATGAAGCCCTTGATTAGTGAGGCAAGATTCACTTATTTTTGCAAGAAACATATGGCAACCCTAGGTGGAATGGAAGAAACTTTTAGCTTTAACCACCCATGTGTATTTTTAATTAAAGGAATTTTAAAAAAAAATGCATTAAAAATGTTAATTGCTGTGGCCGTGTGTCTTACCAGAGGAGAGCAGCTTCTAGGTAATTGAAGCCATCACTGCAGATAGTTCCAGTTTGGAAGAGAAGAAAAGCAGCCAACTGGACATCACCAAGCCTTTCATGGGTCAGTTATGAAGCTGTGGCTGGCCGACCACAGAGCCAAGTACCAGCAGTCTCATTCATTGACTCACAAATATGTACTGATCACCCCGTATGCTAAATATCTTCTAGGAGTGGGAATTTGGCAGAGATAAACATCCCTGCTCTCATGGGGCTTTGGCTGTAGGTGCAGCAGGGTCTCTGGGTTCAAATCCCTGTGTGTGTTACTAATACCCACCGCTCCTTAAAGCTTCTGTTGTTTTACTCTCAGGAATGTCAAGGGTCAAAACTTGAAGGAAAGGGTTAGAAGCTCTGGAGTTATTTTCCCTCCCAAGGTCAAGGTTCTTCACCTCCCTTTTCTTTACTTTCCTGATTGAAGAGGAACAGTAGAACTGGGAGGTGGGTCTGGGAAGCTCAGCCTGGAATATTCGGGCTAGTGCCCTGCTGGGAAGGTCTTGGTCACAGCAGATGTCACGGCAGATGTCACCTCCATACTAAGATCTCCAGTGTCATTCTTCTACCCTTTCTGTGTTAATGCAATTACTCATTTCGTGTGTGAGCAGGCGTTTGTCCACAAGGTATTTTGGATCTGTTTTAAAATTTGAGAAACAGCCTGGGAGATGGAATAAAAATGTTAGATTCTGAGTTTTTTTTGATTTGGCATGAAGACAATAAAGTCACAAGTCCTGGACAGACCTTTTCAATCAGAGGGATGGGGCAGGATGGTGTACTTTGGAAGTTCTCATTGAGACAGAGGAAGTGTCCAAAGGCTCAGAGAGGTGGGTAGGCTAGAGCACATGGATCACACCTATTTGTGTCTGTCTTCAAAGAGGGTCCCAAGACACACCCATTAGGGCTGGGAGAGATGCATTTGTGAGGGGTGCCCTAGCATCTTTGGGGAGCTCTGAAGTAGCTCTTCTCTGTGGACCAGGAATGGCAGGAGAGAACGGCTGCCATTGGACTGGACTCCCTGTCTTCAGCAGGGTTGGGACCAGCTGGGAGAGAGCAAGAGGCATTATTCAACTGTCAAAGGCAGTGTGAGCATGGTAAAGATCAGGGTTATTAGCTGAAGTTGTCATCAGAATACTACGACACTTGGAGATCCTCGTGCTGGCTGTCAATCATATTCCTTGAGCAGAAACAGGTGGGCAGCCTAGGAAAGCCCCACCTGTTTTGCACAGATGGAAGAACTCCACATCTGGCCAATAGAATCACCATGTAGAAGGTCACAGCCTTTCAACTGATTCTGACTTAGGCCAGCTCCCAGACACAGTCTTTCTAGAATGAAGGGGAATGTAGGCCTCCTTTAGGAAATTTTCCTGCACAGCCAAAAATGTATACTGTCATTCTTCCCCTAACCTTCCCAAGGGCACTTGTGGCTATTTACAGGGTGGTGTGCAAGGGAGTAAGGTTCTGGGGGTCTACTGGATGCTAGAAAACCAAAATGCTACCTCTAGTCCACTAAGTAGGCAATGTATGCAATTTGAATTTAGTTTGTATCATAGTTGACTTGGAGTGGTTCCCAGGCCCATCCTGTAGTTATTTCTCCAGTTCCAGAAATTGTGGTTGGAAAAGAAATATTGTGGGCTGAGTTCCTACAATAGTCGAACTCCTGTAGCCTGTCTTCTTTCAGGCTCCTAAATGTCCAGTGCTCAGGTGACTTCCTGTACACAGACACACAGACATGCCTGTCTCTGAGCTGTGTGTGAAGAGGGTGGCCCAGTCTGGCCATCAGCTGCCTGCCCAAGAGGTCTAGCAGGCCACATAGCCCAGGAAGATGATGTTATAGACCATGACAGATAGTGGAAGATAGGGAAGAGAAAACTGGTCCCTGCTCTGTGATCACTTCTGTATGTGTCTCTGGGTAAGCTACTTGTCTTTCTGTGTCCTGATTTTCTCATCTTTAGGAGGAGAGTTTACATGAGAAGTCAGTGCTTCTTGACCTTGGCTTTGCATTGGAATCACTCAGGGGAATTAAAAAAAAAAATCCATATACTGGAGACTGATTTAATTGGTCTGGGGCAGGGGCCAAGCACTGATGTTTGTAACACCTCCTGTGGCAATTCAAATGTGCCTTCGGGGATGAGCCCTTCTGGCTGAAGTCGTCCCCAAAGTCCCTTCCAGCTCTGACAGGCAGAGTCTACAAAATATTTCTTCACAGAGACAGAGAAATAGAGTCTGACATATTTGAAGTCAAAGTTCCAAAGGGCCATCAGGGGAGAAAAACCTGAAACCTCTATTTACAAAATTAAAATCTACAACAGTTGTCTTTCAGGGAAGAAAATTTGACTGTTAGATGAGAGAGAAATGGGGGCAGTGGGGGGGGAATGGTCCTGCTATAGTCTAATGTTGGTACCCAATTTTTATGTTGAAGTCTAATACCTAGTGGATGCTATCAGGGGTGGGGGCTTTGAGCTACACCTTTATGAATGGGATTAGTGCCCTTATAAAGAGGCTTGAGTGATTTCTCTCACTGTTTCTGCTGTGTGAGTGTACGTAGAAGGTGTCAACTGTGAGGAACAGGAACTCAGCAGACACCAAATCTGCTCGCTTCTTGATCTGGGACTTCCACCCATCAGAACTGTGAACCACGAATATAAACTATGCAGCTTAGGGTACTTTGTTATAGCAGCCTGAACAGATTAAGACAAGACCAATAGTCACTTCAGCCATTTCAATGATGTGTTGGAGGGCTGTTCAAAGATCTGTTCACAGTGCGTGCCTGCATCCCAGACATGGGGCAAAAGGTGCCCCTGTGTTTAATCTGTACTTTGCCACACCCCTGACATTATTCAGTGTTCCCCCTTCACCATGGTTTCACCTTCTTTAGTTTCAGTTACCCATGGTCAACCATGGTCCAAAAATATTAAATCAAAAATTCCAGAAATAAACCATTCATCAGTTTTAAATTACATGCTGTGCTGAGCAGCATGATGAAACCCCATGTGGCCCTGCTGCACCCCACCAGGGATGTGAGTCACCTCTTTGTCCAGCATATTCTTGCTGTACACACTTCCACCCCCATTAGTTAATTCTTTGTGGTTATAAAATTACTGTGATATTACAGTGTTTGAGTTCAAGTAGCCTTTGTTTTACTTAATAATAACCCAGAGATCAAGAGTAGTAATGATTTCAGTTTTATTAGAGTGTGTTGTTGCGGTTATTATTTTATTATTACAATATCTTCTGCATCTATTTATAAATTGAACTTCATCAGAGGTACATATATATAGAAAAAGTACAGTATACATAGGGTTCAATAATATCTCTGATTTTAGGCATTTCATGAGGGTCTTGGGACATGTCCTTCATGGATAAGAGGGGGCTAGTGTATTATAAAAGTATACAGAAGCACAGCCATCCCTTCTCCTTACAGTTGGATACACTCACTTCCGAGTCCCATTCTTGCCTTCTGTCTAGGCTGGTCTTTGATAAGTGGTTATTCCCATTCTGGGATTGGTAAGATTATTTCTTGTTTCTGAGCTTGCCTGAACCACAAACTAGCTGTGTGCCCTTGAATGGTCCCTTTTTCTCCCTGGGCATCAGTTTCCTCATCTGCCAAATGTGTGAACCTAAGGTGTTTTCCAGATGAAATGGTCTATGTCAATGTACTTTTATGAAACTGCTGATCCATCCAGAGACTTATTGAAGCAAAATGGAGCCCCAGCTGTTGCAAACTGATTGTGCTCACTGATACCAGAGGTGGGTGTGTGTGGGAAGCATCTTTCCAACCTAGTACACCCAAGAGAATGGTGTTTTTCTACCTGGCCCAGTCAACAATGACCCAGCTTTGAAGCACTTAGAGCCAGGGCTGCTAGATGGCGCTGTTTCCCCAGATTTCCATGGAAGCTACTTCTCAGCAGATGGCTGTTGGAGAATTAACAATTAATGTCCACCGTATCAGCCCAAGTCTGCGGAAAATATATCATACTCCAGAAACTACGGAGGGCTGAGATCGCTCAAAGACATTTTCCTGCCAGTTTGGTCCTCTGCTGGCCAAAAATGTAATCATACACAGTCCAGCCTGTCCCCAAATTGGTCCCATAAATAAGGGACATTAATAAAAAGGGTAAATAAGGAATATTATAATAAATGACTCTCATGGTTATTAACCTGCCCAATTCCACTTTCTTCTCAAATTTTTCTGCATATTACAGTTAGAAAATAATTGTTGCCATGCCAGAGGGTGACTCTATGGTGAAACCCATTTTGACGTGAGTTTGTTTTGTAACAGCTTAAGAAAGAAAAGGGCCAGGTGTCACACCTGAGGGCTTCTCTGCACACACGGTGCTTACTTGTGAGGCATCCCAATTGGAGGTGCAAGGGTATAATGGCACCAGGTTTCCTGAGTTTTCCTGACCTTTGTTTTTCTATAGGGTATTTGAGTCAAGAACTTGAACGCTGATGATATTATTCTCATTGTCTAAATGCAAAGAGGTCCCTTGTCACACAAGAAAGTTTGAGAAGTCCTTAAAAGAAAAGGGCAAAGAGGCTGCGTGAGGTCCATTCTCAACTCCATTTCTTGCATTCCCCCCACTTAGTGTTTGTGACCTTCATTGCCACTGTTTCCATTTGTGCCCAGCCAGGATGCTGAAAGGCAAACTCCTAATGATGTTAGGACTTGGGGGAGCAGGACACTGTAGGGTCTGCCCACTTGATTGCCCCTCTGGCCTTTCTTACTTGTAGATCTGGCCATATTGGAGCAGCGAGTGGAGTGGCTGCTGGGTGGATGAGCATAAGGTTCTCTTGTAGGCATTGGCCCTGCTCTGAAATACAAACCTGCTCTTTCCTCTGCATTCCCCCGTCTCCCCACTTCTCCTTGCCTAGAAACAGCAATCTGTCAAAATTAAATCATTAGCTGCTTCACCCTCACTCTCTCATGCTGTTTGCAGCTCACTTTTGCAGGCTGTGGAGACTGAAAGAATGAAACCCGTGCATGTTTCCCTTCTGTTTAAATTTTGCCTCTTGTGAATTCATGGTGTGCATTGTTTAGACTTAGAAAAATGTTCCCGGTGCCAGCTCCTCTGGTGTGCATCTAAAAAGAACACCGTTTTTAATCAACAGCATCAACAACTCAGACTCCAGGGGCTAGTGCAGGAGGAGGATTTGAGTGTGGAGGTCTGTGTCCTGCTGGGGAGTAGAGCATCTCCCCTCCTGGCAGGGAAAGGCAAGGCCCCTTGACCCAAGGTGCCAATTACTATTTCCACCATTCTCCCCCCACATCCCAGAGGCAGCTGGAAAGGAAGCCGCACACTGGGAGTTCCCAGAGTGTCTGCTGGCTCCCCAAGGCTTCCAGGCATTTGCCCATCTGGCGAGGCCTCCAGAGCAGGGGGCCTAATTAGGCGTCATCTGGCCACCTGAGAAGGCTCAGTGGGCTTCCCCCATCTTCCCCCTCCTCCAGGCAGGACTCTGCTGCACCAGCTGCAGATCTCTGGAGTTTGGTTTAGCAGCTGCCCTGGCTAATTATTAGGTAGCAATGTCCCTAGGTGGCTATCTCAGACCAGAGGGGAGGTAGGACCAGTAGGGGCTGGGGACATAAAGGAATAGGCGGGGAATGATATGAGGGGTAGCAAGAGAGCAGTCGGAGGTAAAGGAAGCAGAGGGAAGAATAGCATGAACCTTGCAATTCACGTTTGCTGAGTTGGAAGATGAGGAAGGGGTTTCCTGACCTGTAGCAGGAGAGTTGATCCATAGGTGGGTTCACCCACGGAAGGACCCCACCCCTCATAGGCACACCTCCCACCACACCGTGATATTCTACATTCCTGTGCCTCTCTTCCCTTTTAGCACCACCCTCCTCTGTCCAGGCTTTTACTCCCTCAGGCCAGGAACTGAAGAGTAGACTTTCATTAAGAGAACATGGCCTTAGAGCCTGAATTGTGAGTGTGTCAGTGGGTGAGGGTGGATAGTGTAAGGGCTTAAGAGAGCGGAGGCTTAACTCAAAGTTATTATTTGCCATTAGCACTTTATGCCTCCAGATATGTGTGTGTTTTAACATGTTCATACCCTGGTGGCCCCAGGACAGGGCAGGTAAATGAGTGCTGTGTTGGCTTATGGGCAAGTCAGGTCCGCCCACCATTTCTGGGGCCTTTCTTTGGCCCTCTGGTCAATCACCCCAAGACATGAGACGTACAGGAAGAAGGTTAGAACAATTTAGAGGGAAGTAGAAAGGAAAAGTAAAATCATCTACAAGCACCCATGTCATTTGTAGGTTACTGAAATTCTGTTGCATGAACCCTCACTTTCTAGGAAACTGGAGCGAAGTCCCTGAAATGCCTAGGTAGTTTCTCTTTGTATGATGTAGGTTCTTATTTGAAGCAATAAAGCCAGAATGGGTGGGATAGCAGCCCCGGACAAGGTCAGAATGATTACTAGTTTGATTTCCGGTCCTATTATGTCCATGGTGTGTTAACTTGGATCAGTCATTGTATATTCTCTCTGCTCCAATGCCCCCATTTTGATGTTAAGATTATACTTCTTTTACTGTGCCAGAAGTTACTATTTTCTGAGAATATTGGAGGATAGGATTTAATGTTCCTGTAGTTTGAGGAACTGTGCCCAGGACCAAAATGGCTCACTCCCCACCCATTCCTTAAGTACCCACTGTGCAATTGAAGGCAGTTTTGTACCAGAAAGGATAACTGGTTGATGGAGAACAGCTGCTTTGAGACTCATCATATATGCCCCAAACATTGGAAGGGTGGGAGCTGTACAGATGTGCACTAGTTTTTGACAGCTGTAGCAATAATTGGAAGGGTGGTGGGACTTTCAAGGTGGCAGGAATATAATCTTGTTATGCTTTTGAAGTCTTGCTGCTTCCCTCCTGTCTGCTCATCCCTCAAGACTCCATGAGACAGGAAGCCTCTCCTGGGATAGCCAGATTCAGAGACTTGGATGGGTCAAACAAGACTTAGGAGGATGATCAATTTTCTTCAAACACTAGATCCTATGATGCTATGAGTCTAGTTTTAGTCATTTTTTTTCTTTCCTCCAAAGGCTCTCTGGATGTAATCCCAGGCACACAGCATAGCCCCAGGCAAAGCAGAGTTGGGAGAAAGCAAGGAAAATTCTTCCTTTATGGGAGTCAGTTTTCAGCTGGGTGCAAAATGGCAGCAGGTGGAATTTCTTCACTCTTAGGGGTCATTGTTCCAAATTACTCTGGCACCAAGATGGATTCTAGAGGATAATTGTTATTATTTTCTGCAGGTCACGAAACATCCTACTTTTATCCTACAGCTTCAAATGAAAATGACCAAATCTTTAAAGTCTGTAGATTTTCCCAGGGGTCTGATGGCTTCTGAGAGTTGATTTGTCCTGGCTCATCACACTGGTGTGACAACATCCTTCTCCGGGGTCATTGGAATGGAAAGCCATCCTCTGCTTGACTACCCCTCAATAGAAGTAGCCCAGTACATTCCATGGGGCCAGTTCAAGTGCTTAGAGGACTGTCGCTCCTTGTGAGTTGAAACCTGCTTCCTGGAAACTTCTGCTCACTAATGCTGGTTCTGCCTTCTGGAACTACAAGAGGATAAATATAATCCCCTTTTCAGGTGAAAGCTCTTCAGCAGTTGAACTTGGTTATCACCTTCCCAGGTCTTCCTTTGTACGAGATTCACATTCCAAGGATGACATGGCATCAAATGCCCTCACCTTCCTACTCTGGACATGATCTTTTTTTTTTTTTTTTTTCCACATTTGCATGATTCAGGATCCAGAAAGGAATACAGAAACAGTCTCCATTTTTCAATTGAGGAAAGTAATACAGGAATTTTTACATGGGTGATAGACCCAGGGACAGAGGTTGGTAACTTTTGGAAAAAGCAACAATTCTTAGAACTGGAGAAAGGGTTCCAGAGCCTGGAACCGCAGCACAGGGCACCCAGGGCAGAGCCTGACTGGAAGCCAGTTGGTAAGAGACTCGGGAAAATTTGTTTCCAGGGTCCCAGGTCTTCCAGATTACAGATCAGAGGACACGAAGATGGAACAGTGACAGACAAATACCTTCACAGTATCCTTCCTAAAAATGTAAAGCTGAGAATTAAAGACTAAATTCTCCATGAGATGGGATAACACTGAGCAGTGTGGATATTATTCCCGCCCTTGCTTTAACTATGGAGTGTTATTAAAAGTCAAATATATGTGACCTAAAACACTGTTCTGACTGAGCTTGCAGTCAACTACACGGCTTACTTACATGAAAGAGGTGAGCCCAAACCTGTATTTTTAAAAATGAGTGTTGGACTGAAGTTCAGATCTCTAGTGGATATATATATTTTCCTATCTTTTCTATTCCTTTTTCTGATAATGGTGCTTTGTCCCTCCACCCCTGCCCTTAGAGAGATTGCTTTCTTCCATTCATGTGGCTGGCTGTCAATCGTCTGACCTCAGCAACCCTCCATCACTGGAAGGGCATGTGAGATAAGTTTTGAAACTTGTGTAGAGATACCAAGGGACCGAGGGTGGATAGAACCAAAGCTGTCACAGCATTCCTTGCTGATGCTGTCCAGGTTCTCTGTTGACAATCTAGAGCTACGCTGATCATGAGCCTTCTTGAGACTGGTTGTTCACCTTTTCTGTTTTGCATGCTCTGCCCAGCACCTTCCTATAAGATTACCCAGGTTCTATTTTTGTTGCTTACAACCAAAGCACTGGGGTGACATTCAGTCCTTATTTGTATTCTCTGTGGGTGAGAAGACACTATGTGGCTTGGAGGAGAACTTTTAAGTGGTCTCTAAAGCCAGTATACTAGCTAAGCCTCTATCTCTTTATCCTCACAAATATTAGAAGTAAAACAAACTACTGCCAGCCTGGGAAGTAGAGTTGGGGTGGTATGCTGAAGAGATCTGGCCTTATTGCAGTGAAGTTCCACAATCTATGATGAAGATGAATATATGGAAATCAAACCTGGAGAAAAGATTTTGATATAGTCATTTCAATGTGGTTATTTTGATTTGGTCATGACAAAAATAGCTTTTGTATTTTTCAAAATATATTTTTAAAAATTTCTCATATTTCATCTCCTAATAATGTGAATAATGAATATCTCAGAACCTTGCCCTAACCCCAGTCTTAAATCTGTCACACTTCTAAAATCTGCTCAGAAATAAGATGAAGAATATAGTTTGTGTGTAATTATATTAATTGCTACTTAAAAATTCCCTTAAAATTGAATTGTTTTTTAGGGCTCAAAATGTCTTAAAAATGGTGGCATCAAAACATCATGTGTCTCATTTCTATATAGTCAGAACTCTTATAGTCATTAGCCACGTGACTATTAATTGGGATTACTTTCCAGAGCAAGATCCGTCCCCATGACTACTTGGTATTTTACAGGTGAACAGAATCAAGTTTAGAAATAGCTTAGATCTCCAATCACTCAAAGAGTCAAGTCACCTCTTCATGACATAATTCATTTAGTCTAAATTTGTTGATACTGTCATAGGAATAGCTTGACAATAATTTCTTGAAATCTCGTCCTGGAAGAATATGTTGATATCCCATGGTTGCTTCCCAATATAGAAACCAGGTTAGTTTGGTAAAGCTTATTTTATAAGAATCATGTTGGCACAAATAATTATGTTTAATAATTATATTTTAATTATTATGAGACATTTACTCTTAAAATTTTTCTGGGCATTGATGATTTGCAGCTTTCTATGAAAAACCACCTATTCCATGATTTTAAAAAACTGAAACACGTTCATATTTCCCCAAATCATTCCCAACCCTAACCTCCCAGTTCTCCAGGCAGCTGCTCTCCACTCCACACCTTCCTTTGGTGAAGTGGGATGCCATTCACCTGGGTCTGTGGCCTTGAACTCATTTGGAATGGCTAGGTATTTTCTTATTGTCTCTGTTCCCATCTCAGGTTTCAATTTCCTACTAAACCATATTTGTTCTAGCCTTTCCAGTTTGAAGATCACTTCCGGAGATAGAGAAAGCAATATAGAAGTTGAATTGTCCTGTTTTTCTAGTTTTCAGTATGACACCACTTGCCCCACAATGGGCCTTTCCAGTCCTCATTCTTCTTCCTGCTCTTTCAGGTGCAAAGAGCTATGTTAGTGCCCTTACACTGTGCTTTTAAGCATTGGTGTGTTTGCATGCTAAGTGCTGTTATGGCTGGTTTATATTGCTGGTGTGTGCACCTCCTTCCATATTTAGGTATTTTTATATAAATCTGAGATTGCTCCATGGAGGGGTGTGTGTGTGTGTGTGTGTGTGTGTGTGTGTGTGTGTGTGTGTGTGTGTATGTGTATGTGTGTGCGCATGCACGTAAAATATTTCCTATTTTGCTCTTTTTCAATGGCATTTGTTATTGTTCGGGTAGAATTTTTTTCTGTGACCCTTGCTTCCTCTTTTAGCCATTTTCACCTTTATAGTGTCACCAGGAGTCATGTTTACCTTTTTCTCTGAACTTCTAGAGACCATCATTTCCCCACGCCTAGAATCCACGTCCAAGTAATCACCATGCTCTCTTCTTTGGTTGCTCAAAGTTCTAAAATGACGACACTTCCTGCCAGGGTTCCTTTGACTGCATTTGGCTGATTATACCTGGTGTGTTAGTTTTAAGACTGTGATGAAGAAATGTGGCTTCTGAATTGAGCAGATCTGAGTTCAAATCTCCATGGACTTCATGAGGATCTTGAACCAATGTCTAGACTTGTCTGATTCCTAGACCACTCTGCAGGGTCACTATGAAAACCATCAGGAATGCAAAATGCCATCAGCTCAATATAAAGCAGCCCCTATTATTATTGTCTAAATAATGGTTTCGATCTTGTGGGCAACGTTCTTTTTCTAACATTTGTGTGTGTAAATTGGTAGTAGAGAGTGAATAAGTTAAAGCTACAGTGGGTAGCATTTGGACTGCAGTGTAATCATATTGGGGGCAAATAGCATACTGATGGAGCACACACGTTTCTAAGTTAAGCTGTGTGACTCGCAGCTCTGTGGGGGCACGGATTTGCTTTGTGATCTTGGGCAAAAGGCTGGAACATTCTGTGTCCTCATTTCCTTAGCGTAAAATAATCCTCATTCATGAGGCTGTTGTAGAAATTTAGATGAGTGAATACATGTCACTGCTTAGACTGTCGCCTGGCACTTAGCACTGAGTTAGCTCCTCCTGTCATCATGCCGACGGCTGCTCTGTGTGAGCACGGAGCTGCTGCGCACGGCAGAAGCACCCGCTTGGCCGTGTGAGCTAGAATAACTGAAAGAAAACTGAGAGACCCTTAGGGATAAACAAGGCTATAGAAAGCGAACAAAAGAAAGCCACTGAAAAATGTTGACAAGAAAGCTTAGATTGATGTCGTTCCACTGGGAAACATATGAACACTTTTGGAGGGAAGTGTTCAGAGAAATGGCACTGAAAGAGGTTAGGTTATGAGGACAGCTGAGCATCTGCCATCAGCTTTGAAGTGCATCTTCCTGATTCACTGGAGCCCTGTCTGATCAGCCTCTTAGGGAACTGGGCATGTGCATCAGGGTGCGTTCTCAGTGGACGCACAGGTAGGCATTTTTGCCTCTGTGTACATGCTTTTTTTTTTTCCCTTTGAGTTTTGGATGATTACCCATTCAGATTTTAAAATATGAGCCCTTGAAGGATAAATTGTGAGGTTCAAGTCAGGGAGAATCTTAAAAAAAGGAAAGCCCTCAAAACAAAGTCAGTGCTCTCAATTTTAGGACTCTTTGCTAGACTCTAAGGGGGCAGAGCACTGCTCAGGGTTGGAATGGACATGCTTTCAAATTCGAGGGCCCCCGCTCCAGGGAATGGGGCTATTTGCCAGAAGGGGAGATAAAGATGAATAGATAGCTGTCCTCTTTTAATATCCTAGTCATTCAGGTGCACTCATTTATGCACCCCAGTGAGCACCAAGATCTTTGTCCTGTGGGATCTCTTAGCTTTCCCTTGGCCCCATCAATGTGGTGGACTGAGACTCACTCCACAAAACCTCGGCCAGGCTGGTTTGTCAGGCTGGTTTGACCTCGGGGTAGAGGGATCCCGATAATGCAGGACCGTCAGGGTCTACATCCTGTCTCTACCATTTTCTTCCTGCAGCATCTTGACCAAGTCTTTCATTTTAAAACTGGGGATGGTAACAATCAGGTCAATCGTACTTTTGTAAGTATTCAATGAATTAATACAGGGTCAGGCACATTGTGAGCTCTCCAAAAGTTAGTTATTATTTATTCTTCCAGCATTATCAAGGAGTTGTTGAGTATCCAATTACAAACTTTGTTCAGGAATCCCTAACTCTGACTTCCCCAAATAATCTTGTGTATCAAAAGTATTGTTCAAGGTGGATTTTAAAGAGATTCTAGCCTATTTAAACCTATCCTTTATATACAGTTGGGTCAATTCAAAATTTTCCTGATCTAGAGTTGATTCAAAACCCACTTTTTTCTAGAAGCCTCTTCAGCTGTTGAGTCCCCTTCCTGGTTGTCCAATGCACTTGTGGCCCAAACGTCAAACACTGTCAAATGATTTCTATCACACTTGTATTTATGTCTCCTTATTTTATCTGAATAGATCTTTTATTCTGAAGTACATTGCCAGATTATTGAAGGCAAGATATAGTCAGATATTTTATGATGGATTAATTTGTGTGTCTTGTGTAATTATGTTTGACACATAAAGGGAAGAATGTGTGGGATATATATATACACACACACACACACACACACACATATGGAGATATATATGGAAACATTATATATATATTTTAATGTGTAGTGTTGAAATCAAGAATCAAGTTGCCTGCATTTAAAGTCATGTTATTCCCCTTATTCTGATTTTGGACTTTATGTAAGCTCTTTTGACACTATGAGCCATGATTTCATCTATGAGAGGAATTAAGTGATTTAAAGCATGTGCTAAAGTGACTGGACCAAGGGAGTTGGTTCATAATAAGCACCATTGAATCTTCCCTCTTCCCTGTCAATCAGACAACCTGAAGCTCCATCCATCGCCTTGTATCCTTCATCAATCTTATGATCAATTTCTGATGTTTTTGTGGATCAGACTTGAGTTTTGGTTGGTTGGACTCTCAAGATCCTCTTTTTATGCCCTTTCAGGGTTTCTTGAACTGTGTCAGCATTTATAGCCTCACACTGCGTAATGAAGTTTGGTCAGTGTTGGATCACATATATAATGATGGTCCTGTGAGATGATATTGTCCAATGACATAATGGCCATCTTAGTTTGTGTATCTACACTCTATGTTGCTGGCACACTGACAAAATTGCCTAACAATGCATTTCTTAGAATGTGTCCCCACCATGAAGCAATGAATGGCTTTATTACCTGAGTGCTTTTTAAAAATGTAGATTCCCAAGAAGCCTTCCTGAATGATTCTGATTCTTTCATTCTGAGTCAGGGCTTAGGGTGTCGCATTTTAAGCCAGTACTGGGCAATGGCACTAGGAGATTCTAATGCAAATGTTGTAGGAATAGTACTTTGAGAAACTGCTGTTGAGGTTACTAAGTCCTATGAATAAACTCCTCATCAGTATTATCCCAAAATGCCTCTCAGCAGGTATCCTTAATCTTGTGCAGACTTCAAGGCGCCTACAAGCTGCTTAGATTTGAAGGCAGATCACATGCATATGCATTTCTTTAGGGAAAAGTTTGACCTTCATTTTTCGTATATCTATGCACACTCGTTCCCCCATTGCTCTCTTTTTTTTCAAAAACCAAACCAAGACAAAGACCTTAAGAGCTATATCTCCATGCTCAGAACATTTTCACCCCAGACTTCTGGGTCTATCTTTCTCTTAAAACAACAGGGTGGATCTCTGTTAATGATTGGTCTATGTCCTCATGGACATTCCCTCATGATATCCCCCCAAATCTCACCAGTCCTTACTGTCAACAGATGGTCCTTCCTTGCCAGCAATGCTGCATGCATGGACAAGGCACAGTGCACGCAGATGTGACTTATCTGGCCTCTCTCCAACTGCTCTCCAACTGGTTTATGTCTTTACTGAGCACAGGTCGGAGAATCCTTGCTATGCATTCTGAGGGGTTTCTACGTGATGTCTGAAGATGGAGGTCCACCAGGCCTTCCTTGGTTGAAAGTTTGTCTGTAGGAGTTTAGGTTTGCATGCAAAGCTCATAGAAGAGCCACAGGTGTTGGGACACCTTCCCTGGGGAAGGTGCGATTCCCCACCTCAGCCTCGTTACTCTTCTGCTGGATAATCAGGCTGCACTGCCACCCCAGCACACTGATGCAACCCAAGATAGGGTTTCCCTTCCTCCTTACCAAGGAACACAGTCCAAACACAAACTGACTCCCTGGGGCATGGTGGACAGAACCTGTCCCCTAGCTCACTTAATTCCACTTTCCTTCTTCCTAAGCTTATTAGATGGAAAACACCCACAACCATTTGAGTACCTCGTCTCTTTGGCTCTTCTCTTTATGGAGAAATATCCAACATTACCTTCAAGTCTATCACCACTGCCAAGGCCTGATTCTCCATTTATGAGAATCTTGTTTCATCTCTAATGAGCTTCTGCACTGTCCCAGGCTTTGGCACATCTCTAAATGGCTCACGAGTTTTGCAGGTGATGTCTCCATAGCACATTATCCAGAGGTAATCAGGTCAAAAGACAAAGAGGGTCTTCTCTGGAAGAACACCTTCCTTTAGACCTGATTTCCTCTGGGTTTGGTGGTGGGGTACTTGGAAAGAAGTAAGTCTCTGCCTTATGGCCCCCTGTTCTCTGGTCCCTTTTTGTCCTTTACTCCTGTGATGAAAGATTTCCTGGAGAAGCCCAGCTTTGATTCCTGTGCTGCTGGAATCTACCCTGCTGGTAAAGATGGCGCACTGACTCAGGATAATGAAGTGCTTTTGTGTTCACTCCCACCCCTCCAACTGCTCTGTTCTCCTGCCTAGTGGCTTACTCAGAATGAAGAGCTCAGCAGCACTGGGCTCTGGAAAGGAGCAGGCCAATATGGCGACATAAAATGCTAACAACAGCAGATGGCAGGAAAAGTTTCTTTTAGACTCAGATGAGCAGTTATTTCTCCTGGTGGGGTTTTATTATTAAATTTATTTCCATCACTTGGCTAGATAAGTCTGTCCTTGTGCTCACTTATCATGTACTAGAATCATCTTGCTTTTAATATTTGAAACAAAGGGCTGTTCATCATACCAATTATAAATATGCTCAGGTGGTCCCCTGTGTTATACGGAGGCCACCTTTGTGTTAGAGGGAGTGCATGCTCACCTTACCCTAAAGAAAATAGTTGATAAGCGCCTAGAAGCTCAGACACTTAAAAGAAATAATCACTTCTCTGACCTTTTTGGGGAACCAAAAAAGTATCAGTCGTTTAATTGATTTCAAATGCATTATCCTTATCTTAGCCCCTGAAGTCCTGAATCTAATCCCCATTTGACAACTATTCAGAATTGTTACCCTTATCCTTTACCATCTTGTCTACCCTTGTGAATTTTTAATTTTTTATTTCCAATTTTCAATGAGAGGAAGCCAAGTTCAGCAAGTTCTTTGAAAAATGAATTTAAGTGGTTCTTACACCTTCAGCCTGCCTTCCCCATCATCATTAGCAACAGCAGTCTCGATGAATTCCTCACCTTCCTTCTCTGTGGTTCCAGAATCATCAATGCTGAACAACTCCATGGGGGGAAGAAATGGCAACATGTTATTTATTTTTGGCAATTTCCAGATCGGAATCCTAGAGTCACAGAATTCCAAGAGGACCAGGAGATTCCAGGAGATCATCTACCCCAAATCCTCTGCTTTCCCTCCAACACAATATTCGAGCAGAAGGAATTATTTTCAAGCAAAAAATATCCTTTGGGATGAGAGAGGAAGTTAAAATGAAATGGCTTCTGTCTTTTTATAGGACCTCTAGTTAGTAGGAAAGGACAGTCGGTGCAGGAGAGAAAGGCCATCATAGGTAATTTTGTGAACCCAGCGATAATCTTCCCATTGTTGAGTGATGTGCAGTGAACCTGATTATTTCTCAAAGAACTGTCATTTTCCCAAGAGCTGGCATTTTCAGCCTCTTGAAGAGAACCAACCACTGTTATCACAGCTCCAACTTGAGCAATCAATCAGGGGTTTGAAACATTAAACTGGAATATATAATTTCAAAGGGGATAATTTTAGCAAAATTCATCGTGAACTGAAACGGCTTCAGTCAGCCCTTCTCCAACAAGGGGGCCATGGCTGTCTTTTTGGCATGGAAAATCCCTCCCTGCACACACCCTACGCTTCTCCTCACTCACAGGAAATGAGGAGGGGCCAGGCCATGGATTTATGAGATATGGAGGGGCTGGGTTTGGCTTAGTGCCCCAGCAGATGGATTCGTGTCTAGGACGGTGCCCATGGAGAAGATCCAAGTAGAGCGTGGTGTCTTAGCAGCCCTCGATGTGCAACCTCAATCTCTTCTCATGCACCTGCTCACAGTAGGAATTTTCTTCCACAGATAATGTATTCACATTCTGTTAGAAGGCAAACCAAGCATTTATAACCGTTCTGTGTTGTCAGACGACAGCCAATCTGCAAATCAGTAGCCTTTTCCCCCTTGGCTCTCCCGTCCTCACTTGGGTACTAGGTTCCTGAGGATGTGTCCTCTCTCAGGCAAGGAGCTACTTACTGAACGAGCTGGCCCAGCCGCTCCCAACTCTCCAAGACCCCAGGGCTGATCAGGGACCTGTAGTTAGACTCTGAGCGGAACCGTAGAAATTGCTTACTTAGTGACTTCTGCTGGTGAAGAAAATGGTGCTGATGAAGGTAATATTGAGTATAATAGTGATGATAATTACAAAGGTCACAGGCTTGAAGGCAGAGTGCTGTTTTAGCTCGTGAAGAACAGCTGATTTTAAAGTTTCCACATACTCATTATTTAGCTTGGGATTTTCATGTAGAGTGTGAATCAGGGTCTAGTCTAAAAATCAGGCTTGTTAGGTAATTATGTTAGGTAATCACAGGGACCAATGAGTGGAAGTCATTTGAAGCGACTTGAGAGAGAGGAAGTGTGAGAAGAGAAAATATTTATACAATATCCACCATGTGCTATCCTGTGCTCTTTCTAAATATATCTCCATTTAATCCTCATCATAGTTGGGGATTGGTGTCACTTCCATTATACATACAGAAGTGTGGACAAGAGCAAGAGCAGAGGTAATTTGAACTGGTTATTTGTTAGTTTCCTGGTCATGTAGTTAAGAGGAGGCTGACTGAACAGTGTCAAGTCTGGGCTTTGAGGGATCCATGCCAATGGGAACTGGCTCATGTCCCCACCTAGTGACTGATTTGGGTAACTCAGACCTAAGTCACTTGTGACATTCCACTTGGCTCTAGAGAGTGGCTCAGGAATGGACATAGAACCCATATAAGCAGGAAGACACAAAGAGCAGTCTGTTTGGAGGTTCTCAGAAAGAAATACTCTTTGTTTTTGTACAATACTCTGGAGGGCATATTATATAGATGCGAAACCTGGAGCCAATGCAGCCATTTTGGTAGCTTGAGGTAAGCCAGTCTGGCAAGGAAGCTGGCACTGCAGAAGGCAGAGAAGAGAGATCTAAAGACACACAGTCTTGGGGCTGGGGATGTGGCTCAGTTGGTAGAGTGCTTGCCTAGCATGCACAAGTCCCTGGTTCAATCCCCAGCACCAAAAAAAAAAAAAAAAAAAAGATACACAGTCTTGGATGATACCACTGAGACTCTTGATTAAATGCTCTGAAACTCACTGTGTCTTAGGACTTGCTGTCCTCTGAACGAAATATCCCTTGCATAGTTTTACCCAAAGGTCATAAAACTTATAAATAATAAAACTGAGATTCTAAGCTGTCTTTGACTTCAGTATTCAGTTCCTTATATGAGAGCTAATGCTCCCCTAAGCGATGAAAATAGTTAAATTTCATGCACTGCACAATGATACATGTTCCTCAGCAGACAACTAATATCAAAACAACAGTAAAAGACACATGAGTCTGATTTTGGCATTCAAATGAGGAGGGAAAAAACCTAAAATATTTACTATGTGACTCTCCTTCTCAGAAAAGTCTTACTAACTCTTAGAAGGAGAAGATATTGAGCCAACGGGATCAGACAGTTTGCAAGTCTTGTGGCACAGGCTCATTGTACAAGGTAACAGATTAGATACAGGTTGTTACGGATGAGATCTGATTGTGATAGCTGAAGTACAGGGGGAAGATGAGTTGGAGAGAATAACTGGGGTTGGAATGTCTACTTTTTGGAGGAAATGCTATATAAGTTGGGAGGGTTGTTTAATGAGTGGGGATCAGCCATGTAAATGCTAGAGGAAGGGGATTCTTGATAGGGTATGTGAAGCCTTGGAACGGAAAAGAGAACACGGAAATAGGTCAGAGAACTGGGAGAAGGTTGATGTGGCTGGAGCAAGGTGCACGGGGAGGAAGAGGTCAGGGGAGAGGCTGGGAGGCCCTGGAGGTCATGGTGTGCTGTCTGGATTTTCCCTGCAGGTGACGGACAGCCCCTTCACTCATGCCAAGCTGAACTCGCTCACTTCTCTTTAATAAAGAAGGAACTATGTTTGTTTTTAATGATTAGTGCTTTTGTCCTTTGCCTTTTTACAAAATTTTTGGCTCAGGAAATTGGAGTGACATAAACAAAACTTTCACAGTAGATAATTTGCGTGTCCCTATTTACAAATGCATCACGATGAGCTTTTCCTCTGTTGTGAGTAGACACAAGGTGGGGAAGAGTCTAGAGCAGAGCAGAGGGTGCTGATGGCTGTGGGAATTTCAGGAACCATTCGCCACAGCATGCCCACGAATAGGGGGCGTTCTTATCTGATGCTCGCGCCTCTAACCCAGCCTTTGGTACTCAACCTGGAAGGGAGTGTGGAAGGATGTTGTCGATGGAGGATTTCTGACCGCTTAAAAAAGCTGCCCTCTGTGCATGCACAGGGCAGACAGTGCTGGCTGTCCACCTGGCCACAGGCAGGAGGGCATCCATGGTGGGTCCAGACAGCTGACTGATGGAGCTGAGGTCATGGTTCTCTCTTCTCTCTTGTGGTGTTCTCTTGGGGGAGTTCCTGGCTCCATTCAGGGCTGCGGGGGAGATGAGTCATAGGATTTATATGCTCCACCTCAGAGCTCTTGTTTTACCTTTTAACCTGCTGTCCACTGTCTTCTTGGCATGCTGTCTTGGATGTCTCAAAGCATCTTAAACTTGGCATATCCTGAAGCCAAGATGCTAGAGCAAGTTGTCGGCTGCAGAGGTGGGGTGCGCCCCAGGATGCAGCACCAGGTTCTTCAGCATCCTTTGCCTTTACCTCTTTCTGCCATTAATTTTGCCTATTATTTGTACTTTCACAGCCTCCATTAACCGACTAAAGGGTTTATTGGTATAATCTCCCTTACTTTTGACTCCCTGTGTTCTTCCACCATTGAAGTCAAACTACGCTGACGTGCTTTTCTCAGACCATAGCTGTAGGTCTAAATATAACTCATGACTGCCAAAGATTTAATAACGGTCCCTTTAAAAACTTCACAAGGTAGATTTCTTTTTACAGGTCCATTCTGGTACTCAAGTTCCCCTCTCATAATTCATTTCAAACTTCAGTGTCAAGAAGACTGAACCCTGACCCCACTCCAACTGTGTTCTGTTGATGTCGCGGCAACCCTGTTGGCAAAGCCTCCCTTCCAGAAATGGAACAAATGTTGGGGATCTCCTTGCTGTGGTGCTTTTCTGTAATTTTTTTAAACTCCATTCAAGGAATCTTCCCACCTGGAGAGGGAAAAAAAGAAAGTGTCATTTCGGTTGTGACAAATTTCTGAAGTAGGGTTCCTGCAAGTTGAAGAGATGGTCTGGAATTTATCCCTGACCCTATCGGACGTCATCATGGCACAGCTTCTGCTCTGGAAGGCCAAGAAAGTAATTTGAATTTATACTTGTCAGCTGTTGTTCTCATGGACAATCTTCATTCCTTCTTAGTTAGCCAAGGGGAAATTTAGGTGATCGCAAATACTCTCAGTGCTACCTAGGTTTATAATTAGGCTTAAAAAAAAAGCCACTTGGATCTCTAGAAGAGACTATTTGGAATTTGGGATGTGTTTTCATTGCCTGGGTTTGGTAATCTAAGTCCCTGACTTCAGGGTCTATTACAGAAACTAATAACCATTTTTGTTTCTGTTTCTGGTAATTGCCTGTGTTGCAGTTGGCTGATGTATCTCGCTCAGAGTTGTAAATGAAACTGTGCAGCCATTGTCTTGTCAGAGGGGAAGCAAGCTGACCTTCAACAAGGGGAACAGGAGAGGAGAACTCTGGTCTCCAACTATCGACTCCGTGCTCTGTACAACCTCTGAATCAGCATAGGCTCAGTGTGGTGGAATAGGAACCTTCTAGATAAATTCCTACTACAGCTCAATTTTTATCTTCCAAAGAGGAGAATGAGAAAGAGGAAGATAGTCTTGACAGGTGGGAACTCACCTGGCCTCTCTGTTGGCTGGGGCATTGCTAGGTGCTTCCTGTTGTTTGCAGGTAGGCTGTGTTGTTGTCCTGTTGAAAATGAATGATTCCAAAGAGCTTTAATATCAGGCAAGGCCACTCAGACAGGACCAAACCAAGACCACATCTTAAATACTGTTTGAATATAGGTGAAAACTTAGACGTCATTCCCAACACAAAATGAACACACATTGCTTCATTCTGGACACCGTAAGATGGTTTTCTTCTTACTGATCACAGCTCTAGCCTCATTCCAGTCTCCTAGTCTTCAACCCACTCACAGAATTGTTTCTGCTTGCCGACAGCATGCAAAGCAGAGCACGGTCTCCTTAGTTTCTCCAAATCACCTAACAGAAACCCAATTTCATAATCTGTCCCTGCCACACTCTCCTGTTGGGACACTCTGGATTCCTCTTGGGACATTCTCCTTTTTGCATCAGGCAATAGACTCAGCTTTGATCGACTGCAGGTGTGTCCTGCTGGTCTTTGAAGGGCATTGGTACCCTCCCGCACTATGTCACTACTCAATAATTATCAGTATCTCATCCATTCTATTAAATGAGCAAGGATCAAGAAGTCATATTTGACATCTTCCTCTCAACCCCATACTCCATCATTTTACTACATAAATAGTTCTCACAACCATTTCCTTTCCTACATCTTCAAAGCAACCTTGGTGGTCCAAACTGTGCATCTTGTCCACTGCAATGGTTTCTGAATGGGTCTCACTTCAGCTACCTTGACTTTCCATCTGCTTTCCATACTGTAAACAGTGGGAATCCTTTTTAAATGGAAAACTTAAAAAAAATTTGCCTGTTGTGAGCACTTTAATGCTTCTTATTGCTTAAAATAAGAAATAATTACTTAAGGTGGCTCACAAGGCCATAAATCTAGCCAATTCTTGTCTCTTCAGCCTCATCTCCTGTTCCTCTTTTCTTCTTTCTATTTCAGCCACATAGACCCTTGATCACTTCCTTGAACACCACCTGTCTCTTACCACATACACCAGGATCTTTGCACATGCCTGCTCTCTTGCAATACATGCTCCCCCACTTCACTTAGTAAATGATTATTCATCTTTTAGGGCAGTTCAATTGTGCCTCGGTGTAGGCTTCTTTGATTGACCCGAACAACTCATTTATCTTATTTGTATCTCAGGACCACACATTTATCTGTGGTAGCACTTTATAAACTTGGATTAGTGTGATTCTTTGATTTCTTTCTTTTGGCTTTTGAAAACTTATGATGGTGTCCTTCTTGGATTAATACTCATCTTCTCTGTAAGACTCTTGCACCTCGTAGGTGTTTAATAAATATTTGTGGAATGGGTGAAGAGTCCCTGTTCTGCTGCTGGTGAGCTGCCTCCTTCCGACCATGTCACTGAACTTGGTTAACTCGATGCATCTGCTATGGCTACCACAGCAAAATAGCACAGTCTGGTGGCTCAAATAGCAAAAGAGTTATTTTCCCATAGTTCCGGATGCTATAAGCCCAAAATCAAGATAGAGTCAGGATTGGTTTCTGTTGAGGCTTCCCTTCTTGGCTTGTAGATGGTGGCTTCTTGCTGTCCTCATACGACTTTTCCCGTGTGCATGCTCCAGGGTGGGAAAGACAGTGTGCATGGGCACTGTGTTGCCTTTGCCTCTTAGACAACACCAGCCTTTTAGATTAGGGCCCACCCTTATGACAGCATGTAGTCCTAATTGCCTCTCTAAAGCCCGGTCTCCAAACACAGGGAGCCTGGGGTCTAAGGCCTTAGTAGAGCACGCAATTGAGTCCATAATATTAACCCTCAGACTCTTTATCCATAGCAGGGATAATTGTGCAAACCTATTCCCTGGGAGATGTTATAAGGGCAGAATGAGACACTGAAGCCCCTGAGACATGAAGTATAAACTCATGGAAGGAGGTAGGAGCCCACACTGACCAAGAGGGATTGGGGGCGACACCCTCTCAGTGAAGAAATCATTACAGATAAGAGAACCCACACGGGGTGGGAGAATGACTGTTGTAGTTCAACAGGAGAAGCATTTTTCTGTAACAGGAGGAGTCAAGGTTTTAGATAATGAGCTGGACTTCTTGGGGTGTTGGTTTCCATGCCTTGCGCTCCTGTAGGAGGTTCTGTGGAGCAGGAGGCTGGACCAGAGATCTTCCAAATTCTCTTCCAACTTTGAGGTTTGTTGCCTTTATCTCATTAGCACTGGGCCTTGAGTTAATCTTCTCTGACCAGGTCTATTAGAGACCAGCAATCTTCTGAAAAGGACCAGACAGTAAATATATATTTTAAGCTTTGCAAGTTATGTGGCCTCTTTTGCAGTTACTCAATTCTGACATCGCAGCACAGAAGAGGCTTCAGTGTGGAAATGAAACGCATGGAGCTGAGTTCCAATAAAGCTGTATTTATGGAGGCTCAGATTCAGCTTTCATATGATTTTCATGTGTCACAAAATAGCATTTGTCTTTTGGCTTTTGTCAAGCATTTAAATATGTAAAAACCATTCTTCTCTGGAAGCCTACAAAAAATAGGCAGTGGACTAGATTTGGCCTGAGGGCCATAGTTTGCCAATCTCTGATGTAGACCATTAACTCAGAACTTGAAATGCCATTCACTTCCTGGCTCTATCCTTGGACCACCAAACTACACTGATTTTCAGCCCGGTTGGAAAAATCTACTCTTCTCTAATTTGACTTACTGGCTAGACAGAACATTTACTTTATTGCTTCCATAAGTTTCATTTTACTGCTGGCTGTGAAAAAATTACTTATCCATTTGCCAGGTTATGGCAGCTGATGCTAAGACTGCTAAGCCAAACCTAGCCTTTCCCACGTTCCCTCTGCTTCTGGCCAGCCTTAATCCTGCCATATTCTCTGAGTCCCTGAGCTGCTGCCAATGCCAAGCCCCCAACCTGTAAACCAGCCTCTTCCAATAAGTATTTCCAATCTCTGTATTTTAAAAATACCCCAGTGCCATATTTAGATTCAATTACAAAGCAGAGACATGCATGTTAAGGAAGAGAAGGGTAAAACATGACTGATGTTCTACCAGCAGTTCCTAGGCCACTTGGCAAGAGCGACTCCATCCTATTTAAAGATTGAGGTAAAGGACAATGTCACATTTTCTCTAAGAGCCTCAAATTAGAGCAAACAAAGTCTTTCAAATGCTTGGGTGGACATGATTCCGCCACGGATGTTTCTAGTGTTGGCCAATCTTTTGGTGATTGGGTCAAGATGTAAGGAAACAGCTCTGAATTTCTCCTGGCTGCTGAGTGATTCTGCACTCAAGCCTTCCTCTTCTTAATGGATTTGAGACCAGGTAGGGTAATGGGATAGTTGCCTAGAAGTGACCAACTATAGCTCTGTTGTATGCTTTGTCATGGGAAAAATACAGATTCGCCTCTGTATCATGGCTGGCCAAGGGCCGAAGGAATATTCTGACGATAATGCTCAAAGCTTTACAGTTTTAGTTTTGGGGCTATTCTGAGAAAAACTCTCAGGCTCATTTATTGATCAATATTTACTGATCATCTCTCATGTTCAGTGTCCTACAAACCCAATCAGAGGGTTGCACACCTGTGTTCCAATTTCAAACATGCCAATTTGTGTTACAAATGTGCGCATCTATCCCAGATACCCCATTTTTGGATAATGAAAAGGAGCAACTCTTTTTCTAGCCAGACTTCCATGATTCATTCATTCATTGATTCATGCATTTATTCCATTTGGCATTAATTCTGACTCCTGTTGTTTTTATTCTTGCAACAAATGTTTGATCATATCTACCAAGTACCAGGAAAGTTAAGACATTGAGGATGAAAAAGATAAACAAAACATATTTTTAAGATAGTATATTGTTTAGTGGGGAGTCAGAATTTTTTTTAAAAAATATGTTATTTAAATATTAAAAATAGCAGAACGCAGGTGTGAACCAGATGCCTTAGGGTGAGGAAAGTGAGAGAAGTTTGGAGGCAAGGTAAGTTGGTGAAACCTCAGAGGTGGCCTATGAATGGAGCTGTGAAGAATGAGTACTCCACCAGGGAGAAAACGGGAAAGAACATTCCAGGCAAAGTAGACAACACAAGCCCCTTGCTGTGCAGAGAGCATGATTTTTTTTTTCTTACAATGGAATTTAATCATATTCTTATGTTACCCATAATTCTCTTTCCTCACTCAGTATCTCCCCTTCCTTTGTGTCTTTCCTGGCGAAATGGAATTCGGTGGCCTTGAATAAGTAATTAGTGGAAGGCAGATGCTAACTAAATAAAGGAAGGGACTTGAGAGGCAGGTGAACCATTTTCAACTTGCAGTAGTGGACAGGCTTCTAAGGAGAAGGGGAGTCAATGTGAGCAATGTAGAAGGTTTTGCTTTGGTGGCCAGGACACATAACACGGTGTTGGAATGTCACCTTGGAGACAATGGTGGTTTTGTTCCTTCTGCCTCTCATAGCACATTGCAGACCCCACTTTGTATGAGGAGCGGCCCAGGTGGGGGTTGTCTGGCCCTGGAGGGAGGATGCAGATCTGCCTCTGCTGCTCCCTCTCTGCCCATGACTGAGATCAAGGCAGGGCCTTGGGGGAGAGGCTCAGTTTGCAGCTCCCTCAGCCCTCCTGGGAAGAGTCTGGAATTACTTAGCAATCAGGGAAATTTGGCCAACATGGCAGATGGGTAGGAGCAACACTTCTGCTTGGCCTGAGGTTGAAAATGAGGTAGGCTGCCATCATGCTGAGCAGGGACGGGGAAAGCAGGAGCCCACAGGAAGGAAGCCTGAAAGCTGCCAAGGTACATGACAAGCGGGGCTAACGGAGCTCCAGAGGCCTGAGCCAGGAGGAGGAAGCGATAAGTAGATACAGGGTTCCCTGCAGAACGCTGGCAGCAGAGGAGTGCCATCACGAAATGCCCTGCTCTCACCACAGAAGGGGATTTGTTATTTGCCTGGTCAAATAACAAATATTTCAAAAGCTGCTTCTCTTGAAGGTGTCATCAAAATTAAGATATCAGGAGATGGCAGCTCCCCTGCACTTCTCTTGACCAGATAAATGAATCACAAAACTGTTTTCAGTTCCCTGGGAGATAATGTGGAGAACTGGGGCTCTGCAGACCTGGCTCCAGACCAGCTCATGTCCCCCGATTCCTGGGACCTCGGGCAAGCTGTTGCCCTGGCTGGACCTCAGTCTCCTAATGTATAAATGAGGGCAAAGGGGAGGCCAAATAAATCATCTCTAAAATTTCTCTCCCATTGCATTTCAAAACATTGTGATCATGTGTGTGTGTTTTAAAGAGATTATCAAATTTAAAATGATAGGAATACCTGAATCAGTGCTAGTGGGAACAAAAATTAGCACAACTCATTTGGAAAGCAATTTGGCAATCTATGTCAAGAGCCGTGAAAATGTTCATGCCATTGACTCAATAATTTCTTTCCTAGAAAACTACTCTCAAAAAGTGTTCTGAGATTCAGAAAGAAAAAAAAAAAGTTGTTCTCCTTACTATAATTTTTAAGTGAAAAATTATCCAGCATTGGGTGTTTAACTGATAGTCCATACATGGATGATTAAAAATAAAGATCAAAGCATGTAAAATGACAGTTTTAATAGAGAAACATTTATTATAATATTCTGTTTAGAAAAAACAAGATGCCAAGTTATATAAAGAATATGATTTCAATTATGCAAAAAGGCATAAGCAAAGTGGAAGAAATTATTAAGTTTAACTGTTTTGGGATTATTGATTTAATTTCTCTTTGTTCTCTTCTAATATTCTATAATAAGCTTGTATTACTTTCATTATAATAAAAAATGAAATAACTCAAGTTTATGATTATTAGTTGGTCATATATATTAAGAAGCTGTCAGAAAAGATGGAAATAACCATAATTACAGAACTTCATTTGTTATATAAAATGAAATTATGTACCATATAGCTCAGCAGCTGATGGATTACTAGGTCCCTGCATTCAGTCAAAAACTCTAGGTTCAAATTATGGTCCTTACAAATTCTACCTTTTTTAAAAAAATAAGTCCCATCTGTGAATCTCAGGAGTGTTATCTGTAAAATAGAAATTCAGCATTTTTTAATACAGAGCATGTGTGAAGTATCTGTGATGTGCAGCAGTAATATTAAGTTAAAATATGATCCACACTAATAAAATATTCGTACATCAGTGGACATCTTCACTGAGTCTTTGAACTTGAACAATGAGTGGGAGTCAGTCAAATGAGGACCCTATAGCTAGAGGAAATAGCAAACCTACTATTGGGGACCTACTGAAGTGTTTTATGCAGGGAAGTGATCCAGTAACAAAGTATATAACTGAGACCATAGGCTTGGTGTCATAGATCTGTGTTCAAATCCTGACTTTGTCTCTTCCTAGCTTTGTGACCTTGGGGAAATTGCTCAATAACTCTGTGCCTCATTTTCTTCACCTCCAACCTCCCTGCCTCAGTTTTCTCTTACCTGCTTTTCATGAGTGTTGTGTTTAGAGATAATTTTTATAAAGTGTGTCCTAAAGCAGTAATTCCTCTCTTTAGCAAATGTCTATTGAATAACCTGTACAGACAATATGTGGTAAAACACGCTGAGAATAAACCATAAACTAGATAGACACCTTCCCTTGCTCTTCTATCTAGAATATATGATGTTATTATACTTTCTCACCATTCTCTATGTGCCATGTCATCCCATCAATTTTCATTACTGCTGTGATTTCCAACCCACAGGCGTATTAGATCATGGGGGGAGGGAAGATCATATGTCGGTCCTCTTGCGCACCCTGCGACGCCCCTTTCTCCTTCCTGTCCCACTGAGTGCCCTCTGGGGGAGAGCAGATGTTGTGCTCGTGGGCTAGGGTAGGAAGAATGGGATGCTGCAGAGGCTTCTGGGAAGTGGGAGGCTCCCCCAGCCCCCCAGTCAGGCTCTGCTGCCACCCTGCCCAGACAGGGGAGATGAGGAAGAGAAAAGAGGCGGACCACATTCTCCTTCCAAAGAGCTCCTTGGAGATGTGGGGAATAATTATGGCAAATGTTTCAGCAGCCACAGGAGGAGGTGAAGGGGGAGGAGGATGGGGTGGGGGCCAGAGCCTAGTTAATGATGGAGCAGATGCCCACCAGCACCTTGGGGTGAATGCATTAAGGATCTGGAGCTGTCATGCCCCCTTCCCCTCACATTTATTCACAGGCTCCTGCAGCACTCAGCTGGGGCTGGTTTAGGGTGGGTTTTGCCTCAGCTGGAGAGAGATCTGCGAGTTCAAAGCTTTCTCCTTATTTCCCTCCTTCCCTTCCTCACCGTGGGCCTCCTGTTGTGACCCTCTGGGGACAGCCTCTTCCTCCCACAGGCCACTTTCATTGCTTTGCCTGAACCGGTTTGCATGCTCTCCAGACCTTCAGGGAAAAGAGAAGAGGAGGGGCAGCCAAGCCTCCTCTGGGTTCCCCAGTCTCCCCTCTCCTCGGTGACCTGCTGGTGGCCAGGAGCCAAGTTCAGCCAGCAGGGCCGCCTGTGATTGTTCCTCTGGGAGAAGCCTTCAGAGCTTGGTGCCACTGCCCCAAAGCCCAGAGTTATGCAAATCAGGCAGCAGAGACACAAAGAGCTGAGAGAGGCCCCAGTTCTCATGTCCTGCATGGCCATTTTGATACTCAGAGCCTTGTACCGTGGCTCTGGGCCTGAGGCAAAGCTGACCAACAAGACCAGGACTCGGTGGCCCTGATTCTCCTCTGGTCTCCTTCATTGCTCGTTCCTGCTGCATCTTCCCAGGAAGAGATAAAACCTGGAAACCCAAAGAGGGAAAGGACTCCAATCTCACCCTCGCTCCTCCTCTCAGCATCTTCAAATATGAATCGCCTCCCCCAGGGCCCAGCTCAGTCCACCTTTGCTGTAGAGAATATTCCACCTCCCCCAGCACCTCTCATCTCTTCCTGCTGAATTCATTTCTGACTCAGCACTTGCTTTTCTTCTAATGATTTTTTCCTGTGGGGTGATTCTTACTCTCTCTGGGGAGATCTTGAAGTTTCTGAAGGACCTGTGTGTTTCCGAGCCATTCTGAATGCCCGGCAGAGACAGTGCTTCTCAGACAGTCCACCTGATTGTGCATGTGCATGTCACTCTATGGGTGACGTTTACGATAGATCCGTAAAATCAACATGGTTAGTTATCAGGGATGTCTGTAATCTCTGGCCTAACTAGCAAAAAAAGTGGCTGGGAGATAAGCAGGTACAGATCCATAGTTTCTAATTCAGTGGTGATTTTTCCTACATAAATAAGATGAGTGAATACTGTGAGTAATTTCAGCCTGGATAACACAAGTGAACTCATTGGAAAGGGGGCACTTAACACATTATTGGCTTTATCATTGTTATGCTGTCGTTATTCTCGTAATTTCATGATGTGGGTTGTCAATGAGATTCGGAAGTGACCTTGGAGGTCACTCAGTCCAATGTCCTACCCAAAAGACTGCTCTCCGGCTTAGCAAAAGCTGAGGTAAAATGCTAAATCTGTTCGCAGGGCAGAAGCATATAAGGAATGTGAAATTGGCGTGAGGCATTTGCCATGCTGGGGAGAAAGCACAGGCCTGAAATAATGGGCTCTGTCTGGCTCCGCACTCTGAGATCTATGACCTTCCATGAGACCATTTAAAGCAGAGGTTGCAAATTGGCTCTTCCGGGGTTGAGTCCCACCTGCCAGGCTGTTTGGTTTGGCCTGCATATGATTTCTTAATTTTAAAAGAGAAATCAACATGTAAAAATCAGGAAAGTTTACCTAAGACGAGGAGAAATTTTTTGCTTTCTCTTTAAAACGTAGAAGAACTGGAAACAATGGTCCTGTGGTTGTCCTTGGAAGCAGTTGAAGGAGTTTCCTTTAGATTAGGGTAAGCTCTCAGTTTGCTTTAGTCCTCACTGTGCCCTAGTACCTCTCTGTCTCTAAGACCAGGTATCAGTGCCACTCATTCTTATGGTTATTTAAAACATTTTCCTCTGTCCTTCCGTCCCTCCCTCCATCCTTTCTTCCCTCTGGATGGTGGATTTCTTGTGGTCAGGAACTGCCTTCCTTTTTCTACAGGTGCCTGTGTCTGACAATAATGTGCACTCTTGGGGTGGATAGCAAATTTCTCTTACTCTTCTTAGTTTCGAGTAGACCAGCAAGAGACGTCATTAGCCAGAAAAGAGTAAACAAGATAACAAGAGGAGCGTTATCTGTAAATTCAGCAATATGAGTGCAAGTCACTGGGTTGGAGGTGGTAAAAACAGTGTTTTGGGCCAGTCTTACTGTCACAAGGAGCTGAATGGAGAAAGACTGAATGGCACGAGTCTGTCACCTGCTACAGCTTCTCCACCAGAAGATAAGAAATCACCCTGCCAAGTCTGAGAATGGGGATGGAGGATAGCATGGGAACCAATCATCATTCAATGTTCAAATCAATGGATCACCGATGCTCACACATGCATTATCACAAGAAGTGCTTTGTCAGGCTTCTCCTGAATTCTGGCAAGTGTGCCACGAAGGCCCTGCATCCTGTCTGGTTGACTGAGGCACTCCTCCCAGATGAGCTATCCCCACTGATGCAATGTCATTCTCAGTGTCACTTTGTCATTGTCTCTGCACATCCTTTTAAGTCTGAGAGTCAGGGGTTTATTCCAGGCCTGGCGGAGTGTTGGCCATAAGTGAGCACCTAGAAATATTTGCTTCTTTGTCCCAGGAGAGCCCCCCAAAGGCTGTCCTTCTCTGCCCAGCCTTGTTTTCCAGCGCTGAGCACTGAGGAAGACTTCTGACTTCCTGGGGGAGCTCGGGCAGGGAAGAGAGGGGCCAGTTCCTCATACGCTTCATGTTGCATGTCTGAGGGTCCTACTCTTTTCTGGGAGGTTTGGGGAGATATGGCTACCAGGAACCTTGTCTTGGAATCTACTATCCTCTGTTATTCCCTGCCAAATGAACTTGTACTTGATCACTCCTTCCTCCCTTTTGCTAATCTCCAGGGCAGGGACCCTGGTGTGGGCACCTGAAAATCATTGCTCGCCCATCTTCAGGCACCTGGCACCATCCTGGCACCCAGCTGAGGCAGCTGGCTTGCCTGACTGCTCAGTGTCTTCTCCACATCTATCCCTGCCTCCTCTGTTGCCCCTGGTCAAAAGGGACATTTCATAGATGGACCCTTGACTATAGAACGCCAAAGGGAAAATGACTTACTCCATTTTAGCTCTCTGCTTCATTTTATTTTATTTTATGCAATTCTGGGGATTAAAAATATGGCCTTGCACTTGCTAGGCAAGCCTTCTACCACTGAGCCACATCCCTAGATCACTATTTCTTTTAAGATATATATAGTTCTTTTGCATATCCTTAATGCCCTTCTTGGATACAAAAACTGGTTGCTATTAGAGCAAGTCAAAGGTGAGGCCAAAGGGGCCCGCTTCTCACATGGGTTAGCAGTGGGCTTGCAGAAAGCCAGGATAGTGAGGAGTGATTGACAGGCCAAGCACATGGACTTAGGGTGCAGCTGACTGCTTTATGACTGACAATTTGACGTGTCTTCCTTCCACCAGAAGCATTGATTGTGTATCCAGAGAGCAAGTGGCCAATTGCAGCAATCCAAGCTGCCAGCAAGCTTTGATGGCTTCTATAAACCATCAGGAGATATATTCCATGCTGGGTTGCTGATAGGTGTTTCTTAGGATTTGAAGGCCACCTGGGTATCACCCCTAGGCTTTTCAGCTATAGCATATGCCCTTCACTCACTCTCTAGGGCTCTCCAATTCATCCAGTTTCTGTCTGGTCTACAAATGCCTGCTTCAACTGTGGCTCTCTCAAGCCTCATACTGATGCAGTTTTATCTTCCTGTTGTCAAAACCTTCTGCAAAACCATTGCTTCAGCTTCCTTGAGTATGTTTCCACTGAGCATGTCCCTTTGTGAATCTCCCAATTCTCTGATAGCTTCCTCACCCTGCCCCCATCCTGCTTTCTTCATCTTTTAATCTGTTCGCTGTGCACTTTGAACCCTTGCCCTGGAAGACATGGCATGACACTATCTATTCCAACTTCAACTGTTATGCAGGGCATGTTTGAAAGGTGCATTCTTCATGTATTATTCATGGGCATTATTGGAGATCAGTGTGCAAATCAGTGTCATTGGACACCCTGGAGACGGCAGCAGAGTCGCCTGCACTTATAAATTGGACAGTATCATTTCCTGAACAGCGGACTTGCTCTGCCTTCTGGAGGGAAATGACAGTCTCATGGATCTTCTGAGAACAATCATGCCTTTGAAGGAGATCACCAGACCATTTTACTTGCCATTCAATGCATGTATTTATAGTGGGACATTCCATCCAGGTTTGATCCACTTGGTTGATACCTTATTCAGACCCAAACTTTGGTCAAGGCCCTGTTGAAGTCATGGGAGAGTCATAGGTTTCAAAAAACAAAACAAACAAATAAATAAATATATAAAAATAAAAACTTTATTTTTTTATGTTTGTTTGCTTAGCATGTCAATGTAGAGAACATATCCAGTCTAAGGACACTCTTCACTAGCAGGCAGATGGTGCAGGACACTGGGAAAGGCAGGGTTGTGAAGGTGAGCTAAGGTAACTCCTGATTTCTTTTCCAAGTCCTTCTTCTCTGTTCCAGCTTCCCTTTGTGCCATTGGACTGTGCAAGGCACCTCTTGCCCTGGAGAAAGTGATTCACATGTTGGGTGGTAGAAGTTTTTCTTCCCACCTGTTTCCCTAGAAATACCTGTGATTAGAAAGACTATGGGGAGGCTCAAGGGAGATGTTTTTTATTGAGAGAGATCAAGGGTTGTGGCCCTTGGTGGGAGACACTTGGGTACACACAGGACTTCCCAGAGCATCTCCAAATCCTCATGCCCAGGAGAGCTCTTCTGAGCCTCTGGGTAAGGCTAGTTGCATGCCATGTAGCTCAGATACTCTGGATGGTGTTCTCTGTGCTAGCATTCTGCATGCTTCAAGAGAGAATGGCAGTAAATTAGGGTTTTAGAGAGAACTATTCTCTGAGGCTTCAGTACAAGTATGTACTAGACAAATCTATTTACTCACAAGCAGGCTAGATTTGAAAAGAGTATTGTAGTCAATTTGTTCCAGAAGTCTAAACAACAGTATAAAAGCAGTCACTTCTGCCGTTGGTTGGTAAGGGGTAGAGTTTAAGCACCTATAGGGCCTGGCTTGGCTCTATCTATAGAAGTTCTCATGTGGAAAGTTTTAAATTAAGGGACTTTGTAGGGGGAAAAAATGAATGGCCTTCTAAAGAATTCAAAGGAGAAATACATTTCTCTAAGCATTTGACTCCTTACAGTAACATCTCAAGTGGTCAGAGCCCAGCAAACCTCAAACTTTGGACTTATTCATTTAGTTGGGAGTTTGTGAATGTTTACTAGATGCTGGGTATAGGGGTTAAAATAGGTGGAAGATGGATTCTCTATCATGTACTTGTGTGTGCATGTGCACCCTTGTGTGTGTGCTTATGTGTATGTGTGTCTACATGCACATGGGCACAGGTGTGTTGCAGGAAATGAGGCTAAAGGTTATGATTCAGTGGGATGAAGGTAGAATGGAGGGAAGGTAAGATTGTTATGGGAAGAGGAGGAGAAAAGCACCCCGTCTAACTGGTGGGGGATGGAGGGAGAGACAGATGCTCGAGTTGGGTCTTGAAGGATGATGAAGGTCATTGCAGGGAGAGGCAATGGGTTGGTCAAGGCAGAAGAAAAATGGGGATAAAGGGCAGAAGCAGGAAGGCAGATGCTGTCTAGGGAAACTGGGAGGAGTTCTACAGCTGGGAGATGATGTGATGCATGTAGAGAAGGTTGGAGAAGATTCATGTTCAAAAACCTGAAATGAGGTGCTAAGGGGGGTTGGGAACCTCATTCAAGTTTGGGGGGACTTGCTGCAGATTTAAAACAGAACTGTGCATGTTTGAGAAGTGACTCCAGAAACAGCACGGAGGCTGGACTAGGGGAGAGTGAGATGAGTGGCGGGAGTGCTGATTATAATGCCATGGCCATAATCGAGCTGGGAAAATTTCCTCCAAGATAGCGGCGGAGGAAAGGTGGGAGGAGCAGATGGACCTGTCCCTGAGGAGGGGTAGTGTCGGAACTGGACACTGACTGAGATGCTGGGACGACAGGGTGACTTTCAAGCTTCTAGTGTGAGATAAGGAGCCTGGGGAGCTCCTTCATGAAGGAGGAGACCCAAGTTGAAAAAATATGCGTCACCTCAAGGAGCTACTGAAAAGCAGAATTAACTTGTAATAAGAAAAGGACACTTTTAGAACTCTAAACCAGACAGCCCATGACTGTGAGTGCGAATTCCAGGCTTTGGGGTAGCCTTCTTCAGTCATCTGTCTCTCTGCATGGGGACAAGACCACTGATACTTAGGATGGTGACCTTGAAACCTTACTCATCATGATCGAGGCAGAGATATTCGATTATCTCCATTAATAGGAAAGTGAACTCGGGCATTTGAATTTGAGTTTATTCATACTCTGCACATTGCCCACTTTGGAAACAATATGAGACAATGTATAGAAACAGACTGCTCCAGATAAATATTTCATGGAAATCAAAGCAATAGGTGCTGTTCAGGGCACTGGAGTTGAACAAATGTCACCATTTGATGACAAAATAGCACAAAACAAAATCTTGCATTCTTTCCACTGAGACAAAAAATATATTAAATTGATTCCTTCAGGGTAATATAAAGCACACAATTTTTAATCAGTTGTAAAAGTATATTTATGCAACAAAATTTAAACAAGATCTGTAAATAATTTTTTTCCAGTCAGGTAATACCAGTCTTGAAGACATCCAAGGTTTAAACTGGCACATTTCATCCTCATCCCTAAGGCCATCCTTTAAACTATCTTTAAAACAATCTTTCCTTCTACTCTAAGACCAGACCTCCATCTCTTTGAGCCTGGACCTTCACCGTGGCATCCTGATGCTCTTTCCCCTCTCCTCCCTCTTTCTCCTCTGACCCCCTCCTATGTGTATCTTGCTTGTTCACTGATATGTGGATGACACCCTAATTTATATTTCCAGCTCTCCCCTCGCTCTGATTCTACTCAGCATTTCCATAAGGAATGTCTAAGAAGAGTCTTTGACCTAGAAAAATTGAAAGTCAGCCACTGATATTGACCCTCCACGCTTGCTCTTCCTGTTGTCTTTTCATCCTAGGGAATGGCAATCCTATATTTCCTGTTGCTTATTTCAGCAAATTCTGTTGTCTCTACCTTCAAAATAGATCCAGGTTATGACCCCCATCACCACCTCTACCCTCCATTCTGCCATCATCGTCAGGATTTATCACCTGGATTCTAGTAACAGCCTCCTACCCAGTTTCCTGCAGCTGCCTGGGTTCTTACAGATGTGATCCCGCTAATAAGCGAGTTCGATTGTGTCCCCCTTCTGCTCAGAGCCTTCCAGCAGCTCCATCATCCTCAGAGTAAATCCAAAGTCCCTCTGGCCTGCTGGGCCTCTTCTTCTGGGTCTCGGGTCTTTCCTGGCTTCTTCTCTTACAGTCTCCCCCTCACTCACTGTGTTCTCCCCACACTGGTTGCTTTCCTATCTTACACACCAAATCCCACTGGTCTCCTGCCCTGCTCTCCAACCCTGGCTCATGTGGCTCTTTCCTCTGTCCTCTCCATCTGTCCAAAGCTTCCTTGTACTTTAGAGGCACCTCTAATTTGCTGTCTCCATGAAATCTCCCTCCCTTAGAATTCCAGTCGCCTCTGGGTTTTCTAAGCCCAGTGTTATTTTGGACCCTCATGCTGGTCTCTCGCTGTGGGAAATGGCCTGGTTTCTCTTACTGGAGTGATACGGCAGGCATGGCACTAGCTAATCACAGGATGATAACTTCCCCGAGACTGAGGAGTATTTCTTTGGTTTCTATCCTTCTATATCTTATTATTTGGATCCTCAGCATAGCTTCCTGTCTACCTGTCCAAAAAAAATCTCATTTGGATTCTTTAGTTTGCATTTATCTCTGTATCAAGCTAGGAAAGGGGATGCAGGTAACTGGTGGGCATGGCTCTTAGAATGGTTCTGACCACTGTTTGCTCAGCAATGAAGGGACGTGAGCTACCAATAAATACAACAGCGTGGGTGAATCTCCCTTGTATTATGTGAGTGAGAGAAGCCAAAGGATACATGTGACATTCTGGAAACTATAGGGACGGGCACAGACCAGTGGTTGCCAAGGTCTGGCAGTTAGGGAGGAGTGAGTCCAAAAGGACAGCATGAAGGAATCTTGGGGGTGATGGAACTATTCTGTGACAGCTGTGGAGGTGGATCTATGGCTACATGTTTGTTTGTTAGCCCTCAGAACTGTATACCAGGAGCAGTGGGTTTTACTGTTTCTGAAATAAATTTAGGAAATGCACACACACACACACACACACACACACACACACACACACACACCCCAGAACAATGCCTAAGCAATACTTTTAAAAAAATATTTAAGCATATAATAAATATTTCTATTAACAAGTTGGGAGAATAACCTTGCTCTGCAGGGAGTGAGGTATATAGCCATGGCAAGAACTTATTTCCTTATGGAGTATTACCTGAACAAAATAGAAATATCCAGTTGTTTTTGTTTTGTGGGGATAACATATCATCTCTTTAAAATCATACAAGGAAAACTATATGAAAAACGTTATCACTAAATGGTGATTACTTTAATACAAAATAAGTGTTTTAGTTTTTTAAAAGGCTCTGATGCCCAAAGAAATACATTTTTGTTATTATTCCTGTGCAAAAAAAAAATAAAAAGAAGAAGAAGATTGGAAGCACATCCATAACAAACAGAAGTAACTGTTTCCCTCATTTTTCAGAGATGAAAACTAAAAGGGAATTAATATTGAGTCCTCCAAATGGTAGACACTGATGAATTTATTAGTTCTTATAATTACCCTAGGAGGAAAACAGAGTTATTCCCATTTTATGGGGGCAAAGTGTGAGACCCAGAGAGGAGAAGTGACTTACAAATTTCAGGGCTGGCTGGCTGGCTGGCGGCCAGGGCAGGATGCACTCGGGGTCTGTGTGGCGCAGACACACGCTCCTTGCTGTGCAAATGGAAGCCAGCCAGCAGCTCAGCCCACAAAGACAAGTCTCCAGCCTGAGCAGCATGCGGCTCCTCTCCACTGAGGACCTCTGTCTGGCAGCAGGACCTATAACCCCCAGGCTTCTGTCCTGTGAGTGGCCTCAGTTTTGTCACTATGGTGAGGAAAATCTGTCCCCTTTCGAAGTCACTGAGGTGGGGCTGGGATCTAAGTCACATCTTCCTCAGCTGCAGTGCCAGCACAAAAACAAACAGCCTCTTAGGGGGCCCTTCTGTCAGGAAGATAAATGCTGTCTCATTGATTCCCTCACCCAGGAGCTTGTCCGCAACGGCAGCTGCTAGACTGAAACGCTTTGAAGATTGAACCCAGGAGTCCAGTTCCAGCCTGGCTTGCAGTCTTGACTAGCAATTCAGATTTGCATGACACATTGAAGACCCTGCCACAGGCAAGGATGGGAAGTGAAATGAATGAAGGCACAACTTTTCCAAGGACATCCTTAGAGGGCTGCCAGTACCTGTGCAGATCACAGTGTCATAGGATTTACAGCCACCCACCCCAAGAGTTGCACAGGTGAAAATGGACTTCCAAGGACAAAGGGAGATCTTGCAAGGCAAAGGAGTCCGCAAAAGGGAGGGTGTGTGGTCCACCTCTTGCAGGAGATGGTGAAAGGTGAAAGGTCACTCAGAGTTTTATGTGTGAACTAATGAGTGTGCATAGACCTTCGTGTGTGTGCATCAAGGTTTTTGAACCACTTAATGGTGTCACCTCATTTCTCTTACCAGCCCCAGCCCCCCATGTCTCTGCCCCGTGTCTCCTGCTGCTCACATCAAGAGTCCTCAGAACATGGGGGCTCAAGCCATTACCCCCAGTGTTCCAGACATTAAAGAAGTGCCACATGTCATGGGTAAGATGAGGGTGTGGACACGAACAGAAGATCATGTCCAACCTACCCATGTCCATCTGATCTCTCACACTGGAAGAGCCTCATGCAGTAGTGCCACTGTCCACCAGGTGGCACTCATAGTTTAGCTTTAGTTTTATTTCTATTGATGGGGAAATTTGCCCTCTACCACTGTAGAAGAACACATGACTTACGCTTCCCCATTCATGAGCTGATTTCATGTACTGCCAAGTTTTGGGTCCTATTGTGTTTTGCACGATTGTAGCTTCTTCTTTTCCCCTGGGATCTTGGGAGCAACAGTGTGAGAGAGTAGACTTTGCAACCTGAGCTAGAGGGTAATTTCATCACAATCCCACCCCCACCCAACAATAGCTCTAGGGATAAACTGTCATTTTTTTTTTTCTTATCTCTTGCTTCCCTATCCCTTCCCATGTTTCTCTTCACAACCAGAATGGCATGACCAGCTGACGGTTTACTAGCATCTGAAGTAGGATGGCCTTTCCAGGTTCATTACAGAGTGGCCAAGGCATGGCTTGTCAGCCTCAACAAGTGCTCACTCACCCCTGGGCCTCAGAGATCGAAGTCCAGAGGGAAAACCTGATGGTAGGCTTCTGTTTGAGGGAGGGCATGGGTAGGTGTCTGAGATGCTGTGGATCCATCAGACTGGATTTTCTATGGCAGTTTCCCCTGGGGAGGCTGTAGGTAGGGCTGGGCTGGCGAAGGTTCTGGAAGCCTCTTAGTGATATCATTGGCTCGGATCCAGTTATTCAAGGTTAGGAACAAAAGACTATCATTCCTGTCCTCAAAGAATCCAACCTACTTGGGAAGACAAGGAATTTAGTCACTGCGTGAACACACAAAGTAATCCTTGGTAAGTATTATAGGATGACAAATTTGCTCTGAGAGTCCGTGAGAAAACCCGTCCCTGAGTCCTGGGAGGTTGGGGAAGTCTTCAGAGAGGGGAAGACATAGGTCAGGCCCTGGTGGGATCAGGACAGCAGAGCAGCCTGAGCAGACGTGCCCCAGATGCAGGGAAGATCACGCAGCAGAAGCATGAGTGTGGGCCTGTGGGACCAGAGAGCTGGGGCTCCATTAGTTGGCCCCCTCGATAATGAGCGGCTCCTTTAAAAAATTCTATTTCCTGAAAAGATCAAATCACAGTAAAACCTCAGTTCCTCCCTTTATGGAAGGATGGTGTCCCTGAAGCCCAGAAAAATGATTAATCTTTAAAGCAGTATTTATTTCTCTTCTTATTAGGCACTGAGACTGACCTCATTCATTCAACACATATTTATGGAGTATTTTCATTGTGCTAGATGTTTTGTGGGAAACTAAGATATATCAGGCAGAATTATTCTCTCTGGAGTCTTTATGTTAGGAGGGAAGACTAGAAACGGGAATATAACTATACTGTCAGAGAGAAAGACAAAGGCTCTAAGGTAAGCAAAGAAGAAAGCATTACAGGAGTCCAGAAGAAGAGAAAAATGATTTTCAGCTGGGGGTTTGAGGCCAGATGTGCTCATATTTGTGGCAAGGGCAGAGGAAGAACATTTTGCATGGAAGAAATGGCAGGCAAAAACTAAGGGGGCTGGGAAGAGAAGACTGAGGAGGGAACGGAGCCCAGGAGAAGGGGTAGTGAGGAAGGACTAGGGCCAGAGGACAGCCTCAGGTGGCAGGTTAGGAGTCTAAGTGCGGCAGCGTCCTGCAAAGCAGACCTTTGAGTAGGTGGGCAAATGGGTTTTTTAAAGACTTGTGTTTCCAAAGAGTAGCATATTATACCAACACATAAGAAGGACGAGCAGAGGGCAGAATGGAAACACAGGGGTCTGGCTGAAAGGCTGCCTTACCAGTTCTGGGAAGAATATGACATTCCTAAATTGGCATTTATTCTTATCATCACAAAAATTACCAAAAATCCCAAGAGAAAAATTAAAGAATCAGAGCCATGGAAATTCCTATTTAGGTTAAAATGGGAGACATATATAATTCACAGATCCTACAAATGTGTGTTCATGGTTACCCAAAATAGCCAAGAACGGAAAGAAATAATGCAAGAAGAAGTGACCAGAACAGACGAGGAGAGGGGTGACGAACTGCTAAGTCAGAAAGACCAGCTTTTCCTGGAGGTGAAGAATACACTCGGAGGTGTAGAAACCATATCCTGTGTTTACTACAGTAGATGTGGGACCTGGGTTAATCAGAGATATTGGTAGACTGGTCACAGAATGGATTTGGTAGAAGTAGAGAATGAAGGCTTCATCAATAATTCTATCTATGGGCCACATTTTCAAGAATGCTTCTCTTCTGTGGCATCCTAGATTGTATTGTAGACAGCTGCTAGACTTCCTACCAGAAAGTTAATTCCCACAAACAGCTGATCCCAGGATTCAGTGATGACCAAGAAAAAAACTGCAAGTGCTAACTGACGAACCTTAAGAATAAAACAAAGCAAGAGAGCATCAAAACTTACCAGCAAATGAAGACTATTCACAAGAAAAATGTTGCTACAATGCAGAATATTGTGACCAAATATTTGACTACCAATTGAAAGAAAAACATACACAAAATAACTATACCTACAAATAAAAAGTTCAAAGAAAAATATAAAAATTTGGGGAAGAGGTGACAAGATAATATGAGAAGACAACATTTGAATGGTCACATTGGAGAAGGAAAAAATAGCTATCAAAGAAATAAACAAAAAAAAATGAAAGAAAACCAATGGAGAGCATCTTATCTGATGTGAAGATGTTGAAGAAGGAATGAGAGAAATTATAAAAATGAATGCAAATTCAAAATAGACAGGTTTGATGCAACATTATAATTGGAAAAGAAAGGCAAAAGGCCTTCAGTATTACTTCTTAAAAGAATCATTAAAACACACTGATTTAAACTGTTTGACTTAAAATGTAGCCAAAGAAGTAAACAAAGAAAAAAGCATACTTTTAAATATTTATAGGAATAAAATATTAGATATCCAGTTAAACAAGTTTGTAAAACAGCAATGGATTAAGCAAAGAGAAGCATAGAGAAAGAATTATCATAAATAAAGTTAGGAATTAATGGATAGGAAAACTGAAAATCCATGAACTAAAGCTATATCTAACAACTAACATTTTACTAAAAAATAGAATAAAGTGGTAGGTAATCTAAATGGAAAGAAATACTACCTATTTCAGGAGGAGAAAGAGGTAATCAAAATATATAAAAGAAAATGATAGAGGAAAATCATTACAATCATTATCTAAATAGGAGAATTTAGATCTAGTTATGTTTTGCTCAGTTTTATATATGTGAATAAATTTGCAAATTTGACGTAAGGCAATTAATCATTTTTTAAAAAGTGAAATTTATCAAAATCAACCCTAAACCAGATAAAAATAGCTTAAATTAAGCTAATTTAAACCAAAGAAATGGATAATCCCACTAGAATAAATTCACTTATATAGATGAATTTAATTCAATCAAAACTTTTTCCTTCTCTTCTCCTCCCCTCCTCCTCCTCCTCTTCCTCCTCCTCCTCCTCCCCTCCCCCTCCCTTTCCCCTCCCCTCCCCCCCTCTTCTCCCTGCCTTCCCTTTCCCCAGCACTGGGATTGAACTGAAGGGTATTCTATCACTGAGCTCCAACCCCAGCCTCAGACTCCCTTTTTGTAAATACCTTGACTTGTAAAGTGACACACTGATCACACACCATCAGTTGGCAAAACTAATCATGTAACCATACCTGTGGTCCCTATTGGGCAGCCCCTTTCCAGTAGCAACCTTAGAATTATTTCAGTGACTAGCTGACAAGCATTGTCACACATATATCTCTGTGTAGGTAGAATCAACATTATAAAAATATGAATCTCCTCATGCTAATTTTAAAATTTGATATAAAATTACACAAGTATTTTAAAATATACAAGGTAATTTATATATTATATAGAAAACAAAAATATGAATACCACCACAAAATTCTGTAAAAAGAAGATAAGTGAGAGGTAAATTGTTTTGACATGTGTTATACTTTTTTCTTTTCTTTTCTTTTTTCTTTTTTTTGTAACCCAGGGACACTCACCGATTGAGCCACATCCCCAGCTCTATTAAAATATTATTTAGGGACAGGTCTTGCTAAGTTGCCTAGAGCTTTGAACTTACGATCCTCCTCCCTCAGCCTCCTGAGCCTCTGGGATTAGGGGTGCATCACCATGCCTGGCCTGTTTTTTGTCTGTCTGTCTGTTAGTTTTGTCGTGCTGGGGATTGAAGCCAGTTTTTTGTGCACACTAGGCAAAGTGCTCTAGTACTGAGCTATTTTCCCAGCCCCTAAAACATTATTAATTCACAAACTGTGTGATACCAGTGAATGAATTGATAAATGACCAAAGGAAAATAATTGAAAACCCAGAAATAATTCAAAATGAAAATGAGCAAATTTAGGATACAATACTTGAGTACATAGACCATTGGGGGAAATGATAGATTACCAGGTAAATTCCAAATAGGTTAGAGATATAAGGATAACAAATAAAATCATAAAAATTAACAACTAAATGTGGGAACATTTTTAATTTTAGTTTGGGGAATATCTTTCTAATTATAATTCAAAATTCATGAAATCATAAAAATGGTTTGGTTAATTGGACCACTGAAAAGCTAAACATTTCTGCTTAGCATTTTTAGTTTTCTAAAATATTGCCTTTTATCTTGGGCCTAAATAAGTCATTCAATTTAATTGCAGTGATAATAATAGAATATTTATGACCAAGTTCATGAATGAGTAGATGATGACAATTGTATTACAATTGCCACCTAATTGATAGTTCTACCATTAATTGTTAAGATCAAAGATGTAAAAATCTTCTGAAATTCAAGTGTAAATATCAATGACATAGAAAATATATACTTGTATTACTGAGAATAAATATTCTATGTACCATTTTGAATCTAAGATAACTAATAATTGATCAATATAAATGTAATTATGGTTTCAAAAATTTGCCATAATAATTTATATATTTTTTGTTGGAAGATTAATTATGTTAGTAATTTTAAAATAGCATATCAGTAATAATACTAGTTTTTTATTACAAATTTCAGAACATTTGTCATCCTTTTGCTAAACTCTGACCAGGTGCTATTATTTGTATTTAGCAAAAAAAGAATGAATGGGATTCCATTTTATTGACATTTTGCCCTCCCACGTACACCCATACCCACACTTGTGCACACTAACAGCATTTTTCTCAATATGTTCCAGGGCCAAAAAGGACTGATAATGTCTACATCAGGGAAAAATAAACAAGAGCATATTCATGAATCAGATTTCTGTTTTTAGTGCTATTGTGTAGGATAATTGTCTCTTGCCATAAATAACAGTATATGCCTTGGTTGCAGTTTTCAACATGGGGAAATATTAACTGTCTGCATCTTTTCCGGGAAATGCAAGTTCTTCTATTTTACTTCTGAATAAATATAACACAGTATCAATATCAGGCACTGATTACCAAAGTGGACACAGAAAATTATATTTCACCCAAATAAGTAGAAAACATTGTCAATAAGAATAGCAGAGGGGCCCAAACCACTAGTTTTGTCACCTAGAACGTCATCCAGGACAACCACAAAAGATAAGTTCATTGGAAAATTTCCGGTCACTGTTTTTTTCAGGATGGCTGACTGACCTCCAACTCAAGTTCCAGATATTTTCTTATGCCCTTCAGGGCTAAGCATTTGATCCAAATCAGTCAATTCTCTCAAAATTTATTTTGGAGTAAACAACCCATCACAGGTAGAATATCACGTTTTTCTGTAGATCCAAAAGAAACACTTCATTCGATCATTGAGTAAATGTGTTAATTGATTTCTTTGGCCATAGAATTTTAGTCCAGCTTTTGCCCTTCGTTATATGAAATACTGATTATAAATCTAAAGAACTAGGGATGTGCCACTGATGGCCATAATACTCAATTTATAGTATCTAATCCTGACAACATAGGTCTTCCAGAAGTGGCTTATAAATATTGATTTTACAATGGAAACCTCTAGAAAGAATCTAAGAATCATTGCAAACACACAGTATTCTAGAGATTTTTAAATTTTCTTTAAATGCAAGGACTCAAAGCAGTCTAGTCTAAGTGTGACAACCTCCTCATTGCCCCTGCTTGGGCTGGTGGCCTCCTGGCCTGTTGACTTGGCCTTCTGCTAAAGAGTTAAACCCATTGGCATGTTTGTTATACCCCTGCCTAACAGTCCCTTAAGCAAGCTACAAATCTTCCTTGCTCTGGATGACAGTTAATGAACTGTAAAAGTCTTGCACCAATATTTCTACTTCATCTGCAAGCTTGAAGATGGCAAGTTTGTTTTTCACCCTCGAAAAGGACCAACTGTATTTCTTAGGCAGACAAGGATGATTTGTTTTCATGGACCTCTTTTTAGTTTGGAGGACATCTTTGAGCTTGGGAATTTGATTGAGAAAAGTACAAGCTTCTAATTATTCTTGGATGTTTTATGTGCCTGGATGTATTTTATTAGCCCAACTATACTGCAAGTGCTTCTAACTCTGTGACCTTGAGCAAGATACTTAATCTGTTTGGGCTTATTTCTTCATCTATCAAATAAGCATTATAATACTTGGTGTTATTATCTCATAAGCATCCTTAGAAAATCAAATGAGATATTGACTATTATGTTTTCTTAAGGATCATTTAAGATGACCCGATCGAGCATTATGTTAATACTCAAGCTTAAAAATAACACTCATCATAATGTAACATATAGATGTACATACATGTGTGCATATATATTTATATAGGTGATATATGTATATTTAGATACTAATATATTCCTGTACTCACTAGCAGATTCTATGAGGTGTAATTGTTTTTATTAAGAAAATGAAATGTAATTGGACACGAGAGAACAATTGATTAGAGCAAGAGTAACAGTATATTTTAAGAAGCATCTATTACATATTCTGGAATAATTGTCTTATGTGTACCTCTAGTCATATGATACTTTGCCTTCAATTTTGATTGGAGCTTCTTTGTAAATTCTATTGTTCTAAATTGTTGCTTCATTTAAGATCTGTTTAGTATTTACCAAAATGGTACCATTAGAAATGCTGTTAAATTTTAATTCAACTTCTCATTTATCTTTCGGTAATTAAAAAAAAAATCTGTTCCTTTCCATTTGTGCTCCCTTTCCCAGTTGGCATCATTTCATGTCTTATGCAGCTGGGACTGAGCAGTGCAACAGTATTGACCCAAGTGTTCAAGTTGATTTTTAATGCATATTTCTCAGTTTCTGATCCTTTTCAGGTGTCTACTAATTGCATTATGAAATGTATTGAAAAAATATTGGATCTCTTTTAAGGCAGACTTAGCTCCACTTTTGTGCTGGAGAATTTCTTCAATATATGTTTTCTAGATCTCATTGCCAGTTCCAATCACACCTCTTGGTTGTGGTGGAACATGACCCACCACCAGACAGGATTCTGTGCACTTGCTATGGCACTTAAATAAGCTTCTTGTCTGGTGGAGTGGGCCATTTCCATTGGTGTCTTTAAAAGGCTGATATCAGCAAGGCTTTTGCCATTGTCTGTCTCCTCTTTAAAAATTATTTAAAATTAACCAAATTAAATATATCTATATCTACACACACACACACACACACACACACACACACACACACACACAATCTTAAAGGAATCAGGGACCCTTGGAGAAAAGGCTGATTATATATATATATATATGAGACAGATAGACAGACATGCTTGTTTTTTACCTAATGTTCTTTTTCTGTAACAGAATTTCATCTAGGATAGCATGTTACCTTTAGCCATCTGTCTCCTTAGTCTCCTCTGGACTGTGACAGCTTCCCAGACATTCCTTGGTTTTGATGATCTTGACAATTTGAGAAGTGCTCATCATGTATTTTTAAAGGGAATATCCCTGAATGTGCATTGACTGATGTTTTTCTCATGATTGGGCTGGGACTGTCAGTTTTAGGAAGGAAAAGCACAGAAGTAATATAATTAGTTAATTTTATCATCCCTCAGTGTCTCATCACACCATATCAGGGGTATCAACCAGCAATTTCACTTATCATTGTTGATATGAACTTGGATCTCCTGGCTCAGAGAGTTTTCTGCATTGTATTCTCTGGAAGGAAGTCACTATCTACAGCTGACTCTTAAGGAGAAATGGGGACTTATGCTCTATCTACTTGAGGTGGAGTGCTTTTTATAAATTACTTGGAATTCTTTTTTCACAAAGGATTTGTCCCTTCTATCCCAATTATTTATTTATAAAACCATCTCTTTAGATCAGTATGGACTCAAGGATATTGATTTTATACTTTGAGTTGCAGTTCAGTACATCTTCATTTGGTTTGTTCAAACTGTCCCAGCTTTGGCAACAGGAGCTCTTGCAGTTGGCTCCTCTTGGCAGATCCCTTCATTGTGAGTCTTCCCTCCTTCCCCTTTTTACCTTTTTTTTTTTTTCTTCTCCCACTGCCCCTACTCTGAACTTCTTTCCTTTCTCGAACTACAAGATGCTCCAGGATCGTCCTCCTTATTTCCTTCACCAGTCCTATTATCAGCCTTTTCTCCTGGTTCCTTTTAATGGAACCAAGAACTGAGGGCTAGGTGTGCCACTAGGTGTTGTCCTCCCAGCTGAAAAGCAGAATGATATCTGTATGTATACTATCTCACATTATATACCTATTTATAAATACTTCCAAAATAACCATCTGTGACTGTATTAAGCTCAAAACAAGTGAGATCTGATATCTCCAACTCTGATCCTTTACCAGGTGCTCCATTCCTACCGTCTCCACCTGCTTCTCTATAACCTCCTACTCCAACAGCTGGCTCCTGCCACCTACCCTGCATTTACTTAGTCAGTCCTGTTATACATGCATCACAATCGTTAATCCACATCTCTGAGGGAAAGACTTTACTAACTAGAATACAGTGTTTATATACTGTTTATTTTGCTTTTAGTTTTCCATTTCCAAAGTTGCTTCTGTTAGCACCTTTCTCCCATACCTCCTTCAGGTTGTATCTTATGTTGTTCTGAAGTGCAATACGTGCGCACTCACACACACATACACACACACACACACACACACATGCATATACATATGTATTCCTTTCTTATTGGTGAATAATAATTATATACAATAGTGGTATTCATTATACCACATTTGTACATGCACATCACTTAATCAGCCTTATTCCCTATATCTTCCTTTTCCCTTCCCTCTTTCCTCTTCTTGTTCAAATCTACTGATCACACTTCTATTATTGTTATTGTTATCTTAATTCACAAATAAAATTAAATTCTCTATATATGAGGAAATATATATATGAGGGATTTATTATGGTATATTCATATATGGATATAGCATAATTTGGTATATGTATGTATGTATGTATACACCAAATTATACATATATACATATGTCACTTTTCATGGTATGTGGTCCTGGGGACCTAACCCAGGGCTGTGTGCATGCTCTATCTCTGAGCTACATATACTCCAGCTCACTATACCATAATTTGATTATTTTTCATATTCTCCATTCTAGGATGCCTTAATGATTTTTGAAAATTTTCCCTAATCCATTAAGATACTTTTAAACTTTATGACCTGTCAAAAACATCAGTAATTTTCCATACATCTGGGTCTTGAGTTGACCTTTTTTGACATAAACCCATGTATATGTTAATACTCCTTCATCTGGAAAATCAAGTTCAGAGCATGTGTTCTCTGTATTAATTTGTTCTGTTATCCATGGATAGAGAAATATGTTTTAGCTAGTTTGAAACACATTATTATTAATAATAACAGCAGCAGCAGGGACAACACAATAATCTAATGTAGCTAATATTAACGTGCTGACTGTGTCAGGCTCTGCTCCAAATGCTTTGCATATGCTAATTCCATTATACTGCACAACACCTCTGTGAGATGGCTCCCTATTTACTCCAGTTCTCAGATAAGGAAACTAAGATGTAAAGCAATTAGATGACTTGCCTGAGATCATACAGTTTGTAAGAGGTAAAGTTAGGATTGAAGCCCAGGGTACATTCTATAGCTGCTGGAGTAGAGTCACTGGAAGGATAGGAGGGACAGTTCTAGGCTAATCTCCAGTGACAACTACTAGAAGACACTTTAGAAGTGATCTGGTAAAGGAGCTGCAGCAGCTGCTGGTCCTAGGACCACACTGCTCCAGTGTCAAGAGAAAGTGGCTTCTGAGGTTGCTGTCCCCACTTCCACTTAAGGACACACATGACCTCTGCTGCCAGCCCTTTATTAAATGGAAGTCCCATACCTTTCTCTTTCCTTGCTTCCCAATCATAGGCCCATGAAAGAAACCTAAGTCACATGCCTAAACCTAGTGTTCCAAGAGACAGACCTGTATTTGGAGGATTAGGGCCTTTTATTCTCAGCGTGGCTCCAAAGGTGAATTGTTTTTATAACCAGCCAAGAAGCGTGGAAATCGAACATCAAGCTTTTAGTTCTCATGACAACACTAATTCTAGATGAGGAAACTGAGGCACACTGAGAAAAGATAACTTTTCAAGGTTACACAGCTAGTGAATGAAGAGGACAGATTTTGAATTCCTAAATCTATTATAAAAATTTAAGCTCTTAACCCTCAGCAATACTTCCTCCCTAGAACTACTTTTATTCTAGGTAGTTGGGCAGTGCAAAATGGTGCCTAGGCAGATTTGTGATTCTTTTTTTTTCTGTTCAATTTCTTCCTGATTATCCTTCAGTTAAGTACTCCCTTCCAAACTCCTAATCCTATAGGCATTACTTCCCAAGCTCAGCTGCACTTTCCAAACTCAACAACATGAGCAATGTCCTTAAGGATAGATAGATCTCACAGGGGGGTCCTGGAACTTTTTGACCACAGTGGCTCTGCTTCTATAACTCTGGCCACTTAATATGAAGCACTTTAAAACATTCACAGTACTTCAAAGATGTAAATTGTTATCTTCACTAATAATAACTTTGAGGGGGATAGGGATGGTATCTTCTTAGTACTGCTGACTCCTCTGGTTGCATCCATGTATCTGCAACTAATAGGCCCTCAATCATTCCTTAATGTATGAGGGTATAAAGAAGAAAATTCATGCTCTCCCATGAAGGCAAAAGCCTGCTACAACCTCTAATTTGCCTGAGCTCTGGCCTCTCCCGGCCAATCTTGAGTTTATGACTTGGGAAAAAGGGTGAGGTTCTTGCAGAATCAGTAATGGAAAAGGGGGTGAATAGTCTCATGAGATTTGCTGTCCCTAGTCGCTTTGTGAGACTCAGAATTCAGCCAGAAGTATGAGGCTACTTGACTTTCCTATAGGACTGATTCACTTTTGTGGTCCAATCTCACCTTGTTTTGCCGACTTCTACTTAGAGCTCTTTTGCACAACCTAGGTAGGCCTCTCCAGATCCTGGTGCCTAGGGAATACTAATCAAACCTCATATTGATCGCAGGGAAGTGCAATCAGGAAAGGAACTGAGCTGGCTACAAAAAATGCAAATGGCATTAAGTATCCAAATATCAGTAAGTTTTGAATTTTCCTGTCTTGGGTTATCTGTGTCCCTGCACATCCACATTCCTCTCCCCTGTATGCACAACCTGCAAGACCTCAAAAGCCTTGTGGGAAAGGATGAGAAGGTCTATTAAGTAGACTCCAATGCAAAGCACATTTTAAAGGGCTGCACTCCTCTGCATGACTTTACTCTTTCCTCCCTTTGCATTTTAACCTCTCTACTCCTCCAGTTCGAGAGAATGATTCTTTAGAATACGATGAAGGTGATATATTTTCTGTTCCACAGACCCCGTGTTATAAAAGTATACTCTGTAGTTGACTGTATTTTTGTTCCCAAGTATTTGCTCCCTCTTCCCCTATCAAAGGATTATGCATGCCCACCCATGGTCATGTGACTTGTAGATTTTCTGTGGAAGCAGTTTACATGCTGGTCCCCCCTTGCTTGGCAATATGGCAAACTCTGGTCAACAGGATGTGACCTGTCTGAAATAAAAGTTTTAAGAAGTATATTCAACTTTTTTTTTTTTTTGCTATGACCTAAAGATCTGATGAGAACCTCATAGAGAAGGGTAAGTTTACTTGGAGCTAATGGTTTCAGAGGTCTCAGTCCATAGGTGACTGACTCCACTGCTTTGGGCCCAAGATGAGGCAGAACATCACCAAGAAAGGATGTGGAGGATGAAAACAGCTCAGGACAGGACAATCAGGAAGCAGAGAGAGAACTTAGCTCACCAGGGGCAAAACATGTACCCACCTTCTCCAGCCATACCCTACCTGCCTCCCAGTTACTACCCAGTTAATCCATATCAGTGGATTAATGCACAGATTAGGTTAAAGTTCTCTTAACCCATCATTTCACCTTTAAACTTTCTTGAATTGTCTTCCACATGAGCTTTTGGGGGATCTCATCTCTAAACCATAATAAGAGGTGTCATTGATTCTGATAATTCTCTTGCTCTTTTCCTCTTCCATAGTATCTCGTGTTCCAAGTAGGGATTGCTTCTTCAACCTGCGTCCCAGAAAGAGAAGACATGGTGGGTTCAGGGCTGGATGGAACCATAGCAAATGGATTATGGCTAAAAATCAATTGGTTTGAGTGAACAAAAAATGCCTATTATAAGCCCTGGAAATTGGGATCCTTATTTCAGTAAAACTGACTGACATTCCCAAGTATAGTTTAAAATTAAAACCATACTAAAGGCTAGGCATGGCCAATAAATCTTAATGCCCCTCATGATTATTTCACTTGTTTATTTGGCATCATTTAATTCAACTGATTTCCAAAATTCGTTTTCTCATTTGCTTCAGGCTTCCCTCTGTGATGGTGCTCCAGAACTGATCTCAGACTCCCTCCTGAGGAGTCTCCAAGAATCCATGTTTGAGTGGACAAAAGGAGCTCTTCCCAGGAAGTCAGGGCAACCCATAGCTAATGCTTGGTTTTTAACAAATAATAAAACTCGGCTGTTACTCAGTTGCTTTATTTTTCAAAAGCAGCAGCTTAGTCCAAATAACTTCAGGTTTGATTCAGCTATAAAATTTGTAAGTTCTGGGAAGGACTGAAAATAATGTCCCATTTCCCTGCCCATGTTTGTAATCCATTGTAACAGAGCCATATACTCAGGAATTATAGATAACGGAGATCAGCATAGGTTTGATTGTGATATCTCTGTCAGAGGGTATGACTCAGCAGCTGCCAAAGGACTCAGTGACATTCCTCTGAATTCTACTTTCCTCCCCTAACTGTGGGTTCCTTTGGCTACATGGCCAGAACAGGAGAGAGTACGTGCTGCCTGCAGACTCATCCCATGCCCATGGCCAGGCACAGATGGGGCTAACCCCAGGATCCCAGTCTCTGCTCCCCAAAGTTCCAGTCAGTTGTCACTCTTCCAATGCTCTCTAGGGATGATAAATTAGTGCAGACAGAGGCAGGGGTGCTACTCTGGTGGTGTCTCATCACTTGGGAACGTGTGTTCCTGGGAAAGGAATTTCCCCCAAGAGAATTCTTTGAATCTGTGATTGACATGTAGCTATAGACTCGTAGGAAAGAGCCCATGGTGAGAAGACTGCATTTAAACCTGGGTTCACCACTGACTTCTAAAATGTCAGCAGGTTAATTCACCTCTCTAAAATAAGTGAATAATAATAACACCTGCACTGCCTTCCAGATAGGATTGTTCTGTGAATCCCATGAGACATCATGGGTGAAAAAGTTTTGAAAATGAGGAAACATTCTGTAAGATAAAGTTTAAGTGGAAAGCATACAGAGAATCATGGGAATGAGGCACTTTACAATATTTTTAGCTCCAGTCTTAGCTTTGCTACTTGAACATTCAGAGAATTGAAGCAGTGTTACACACAGGTTTCTGGTACATAGTCCAGTGCCCTTTGGCCAACACCATTGTACTGATGACTGAGTCACACCAGGAAACCAAGAACTTCAGTTCCATCAAAAATTCTGCCTTGTTCAAGCTTCCAGATTACCCAACACTGAGTTACTGCAATTCTCCTGTGTCTTAATGTCATTCTCCCTCAGGACAGAGACATGCTGTGTCTGTCTCTATTGGGTGCATTCTTCCTTCTCAGTAAAGTGGGCATGAGTATCTTGGTCTGTAATGTCTCCCATGGGAAAGTTAGCCTTTGGAAAATTGGTCAACTATCCAGGCTCTGTCTTTGCTCAGCTTCCTACCATGATTTCAGCATTGCAATTAGTTTAGTATTTTCCAAAATGTGTTCCTCATTCTGCCAGGTCCCAAGATATTCCACATTTGAAGAGTGTCTGAGTTTAAACTAGTTTGGGAAACATTGCACATACTATATCCCTCTTGGAGAGCTTCAATGGCCATTACAGTACTTAAAATGCCTGTAAATTCTAGCAAAGGTTGTTTATTATTTATGGTTGTTTAACCCAGAGTTCCCAAAATGTATTTGGTATTCAGTTTTTTTTCCCTGAAGACACACCTGCTAGCATCTTGGTTTCTTGTGGTGAGCTGTGTCTAATCTAAACCCCAAACTCACTTCAGTTCCATGCATAGTGGTTGGGGAAAGAGTTTTGGCCTTGGATAAGCATTAGAATAAGCTTCAAAGCTTTTAAAACTGAGGCTGCCCCAGAAATAATTAAGTCAGTGTCTCTGGGGGTGGCTTGCAGACCTCAGTATCATATAAAGTTTTCTACTGCCTGCCAAGGTCAGGTGAGTTAACCTCTCATATAGTAAGGTCAGGCTCATTTCTCAAGAAATTGGGGGAATGTATTATGTTCATGGCGATTCAATGGAAATATTTACTAAAGGAAAGTAATAGTTGCAAAATCTTCCATGGCACATAAACATATCCCAAACACTTTACATATATTATCATGTGCCCATGTATTATCACTAAATTCTCACCAAAGTCCTGTGGTGTAGTGTTTTTAGTGACCATTTTACAGATGAGGAAACTAAATCTCAGGGTTAAGCTGCTTAACGAAGAACCAGCCACCTAACAAGGGAGACAAATGGGATTTGAACTTGGGTACTCTCACTCGCAAATCCCTAACAAATGCTCCGTTCCCTTCTGTGAACCTCCGAGTGGTGAGATAACACTGATGTAAGGAACTTTAAGAGAATGTCAGTTGCAGCTCAGATGGGAGCCTCACCATATGTTCCTCCAGCTCATTGTCTTCATCTCTGTGACCTAGGCAGAGCTGTCTCCTTCCCCTTCAGCCCACAAGGGCAACAAATATGGCTACTAGAGCTCATCCAGAAAGCTGGGCACAGGAGAAGAATCACTGATATTTAGCATGATGTTCACCTAAAGCAAAAGTTGGCAAGATCTCTGGATCCAAGGATTGTAGAAGGACTAGAGTAATGTGTAAAGAGGAGAAAGGAAAGGGTAGGGCATTGAATTAGTGAGGGCTGGAAAAGGTGCACTTCCCGGAGGAAGGGGGGAAGGGGAGAGCTGCAAGCTACATGGGGGGAAGGTGCCTGGAAAGCTTGGCAGGTTGACTGAATCCTTTAACAGTGAACAGTTCAGTTCTTCCTTGGACAATGAGCAGGTATAGAAGTATCTAGAACATACAGGTGATACACAAGTTCCAGTCTTTGGGGAAGCTTCAAAGGACCAACTGTTGGGTAGCAAGGAGGAGCTCCATGCAGACAATGGCCCATCAGAGAAGCAGTAGTGGACCTTCCACCTCCCCTGAGAGAGATCACTAGTGACAGCACTTGGGGGCTTGTTGTAGTCAGGTCACTGTGTCCCATCCCTAGAGCTTTGGCTTAAGTGGATCTAGGTAAGGACACAGATTTTGCATTTCTAATCAGGTCTCAGGTGATATCCTTGCTGCTGGGCTGAGAACCACCCAGTGCTCCTCTGGGCTTGTCAGGAGGGATCTGCCATGTGGGTTGCACTTTGGAAAAAGCTGCCCCCAGCTCAAAGTTGCTTCTGTGCCCTGCCTGGGAGGGAGGCTTCCTGCCATCCACCAGGCCTCCTGTTCCAAAGCTGCTGTGGCTCCTCTAACCTCAGGAGTCCCCAAGTCATTCTGTGAATTAGGAATCTTAACACTGAAATGGCTCCTTTCTTTCATCTGCAATCTTTCCATTCCCTGAGAAAGTGCAGGAGGAAGCCCAACTGCAGGATTCAGCACCATGTCCCCAGAGTTCTTGTCCCTTCTGTGAGATAGCTGACTGCAGCCAGCTGGAAGGACCTCTGCCAGGACCTCTCCTCTGTGGGTTCCAGAAGCTAGCTCAGCTTTCCAAAAGGAATTTCAGCCTGAATGTTGGGAATGTGATTAAACCCCAAAGTCTCTTTCATGGGCTGCCCCAGAAGTTCAGAAGGATTATACTAAGGAGGCCCCAAGGGCTGCCTCCAGCATCTCAGACTTCCCCCAGGCAAATATGTAAATGAACTCCAAAAAGTGACCCCAGCTTATAAAAATGAAGTCTAAAGTTAACTTTATTTATTTTGCATTCCTTTGCTCTACCTTCCTTCTTTCCTCAGTCTTCCCACCTGGAAAAGACACGTGCTTGGTTGTATACACCAAGCAACTAAATTATGACGCTCGCTTAGGCAGCTGCTGGTTAAGAATCATGTTACAATCATTGTTCCCTACATTGTATTATACCCCAAAAGAGCATATGCCAGTGGGGGTTGGGAACAGGCAGGAGGCCTGAAGGGAGTAGCCTTGAATGGAAGAGGAAGAATGGAAAAATCTGCTGACTCACTGGTCATAAAATTCCTAATTTTTAGTTCATAGTTCAACATACTCTGCCTTTTGTGTGTAAATTAATGCAGACAACTTGAAGACAAAGAAACAACTGAAGGTGCATCATTTTTCTAAGGTGGAATGGCTGACTTGTACCAGTGTCTCATAAGCCTTCAAATGTTTGTGAATAACAGCTAGGGAGGTGGGTGATGCCAGGCTAATTCACATATATGCAGTCACATTTCTATTGTTGAAGTGCTACACTTGGATAAGCAGGTGTTGACCCCCGTCAGTAGTCTTGATTCTATCTACAAACTGGGAAGTAAAACAATGCACATAAAGGGCCAACTATTCATCAGGTATTCTATGAGATACTGTACGTACAGATCCCAGCCAAGTTCTATCATATCCATAAGGAGTAGTATTAGCTCCATTTTCCAGCAGAAGAAAGAGTTTTAAAACTCTAAAAGAGTTTTAGAGAGGTTGAGCAACTGTGTCCTGGCTAGTGAGCTGCAGAACTGGGGCTTGAGGGCTGAGAGTCTTCAGTCTCCTTGCCTCTGCCCTTGTGCTAAGTTGACTTGTTGTGTGTCCCCTCAGTCTTGTCGTCTTCCCAATTGGCTTTTTTTTTTTTTTTAAGATGTCCTGGCATTTCCCCAAATTTCCCAAAGCCCATTCTCCTGTTCACTGTCTCTTTCTCTTCTCTTGGGGCTTTTCGTATGAATTGGGAATCCACACTGCTTAGGCCTGCCCGGTCAGGGGTGTCTCATGTGACTGGTGACAAGAAGTGGTGTAAAAAAAGACCTGTGGGATGAGGTCCACAGCTTTTTATTAACACTGCTTCTTGGAGTCCAGCAGGGAAGGAATGTAGAGCCCAGAATCACCCTGAGGGAAGGAGCTCCTTTGCCAAGGGAGAAGAAGGAGGAGAAGCAGGTAGAACAAATGCAGAGAAATTTGTTGGGAAAGGTAAAGAAAGAAGTTGGGGGGGGGGCTGAGACTGTGGCTTAGTGGTAGAGCACTCATCTAGTATGTGTGAGGCCCTGGGTTCGATCCTCAACACCACTCACAAATAAATAAAATAAAGGTATTATGTCCATCTACAACTAAAAAAGAAAATAAAAAAGAAAGAAGAAGTTGGGATAGTTTATACCTCATGGTTTCTATTTTCTTTGGATAATTTGAGACATTATTTCATGTGGTATCTCCCCTCAGAAATCATTTTATTTGAAGATCTGTCTATAACCTGCATCAGCTATAAGGGTTTTGGGGGGGTCCTTGCTGTATTTCAGGGAAGGCAGGGCTTGGCTGAACTTTCTTGCTATTTACTGGACTCAGTATTGTAGTCTTTGAAGGGAGGAGGCCACTCCACATTCCCAAGGGAATCTAAAAAGAGTACTAGAGATGTTTTATTTAAAAAAAAATTACACATACACAATGACAGTACCAGGAAGAGAGGCAGGCGGTATGTCCAGATAATTAATGACCTACCTCTTAAGAACCAATATTTATTTTAAAATTCAAGCTTTTTAAATAAAATAGTATTTCTGAAATGCATTGAATACTTCACTTTCTTTCGAAAGAAGGACACATAAATGGATTTTTTTTTCCCTTGGCCCATCTATAGAGCAAAATCTTTCCATATCCATTAAAATTCAGACTCAGACAGGGCTGGGATCCTGGTGGGACCTCTGGGTGCTCTGGGTTCAGGGCTGTTAAGTCTTCCATGGATTAGTACAGGATGTGAGGTGTCATTTGGCTCTGAATCAGCTTTTTGTGGTTTTTCTGCCTCCTCCTGTTGAATGTGCTCTGTGAAGAGTGCAGATCAAGAGATCAATAGTAATGCACGTTGTTATAAACTTTAATGACAAATTATTGCAATAATAAGTATTATCTTCCTCTAAATTGGTTGTGAATTTTATTACCTTTTCTTTCTTTAAGCAGATACAACCATAGATACAATCTGAAAGATTGTTTACAGACGGTGCTTGGTGACTGGGTAAATTTCTTTCTTTTTTTTTTTTTTTTTTTGTCCTTCGGTGACAACAAGTGGAAGCTACCATTTTCCTCAAATAACAACAGGGCTCCCTGCCAGTAATTGATTTTGTCATCAGCTCTTCTGGTAGCATTTTAAATTAACGTTCCCACATATGGGTTTAATTGGAATTTAATAAGATAGTTAGTGCATAATCAGTAAAAACAACATGATCCTAAAAACATATTTGCTGAAGATTAACCATCACAGAGATACATATCTATTATGTAGAAACCCCAATAAATACTTTTAGAATGCTAAATCATAAGTAAACATTGTGCAACACTTCAAGTAAATCCAGATCTTCAGCTTCATTTGTTATTCTCTTATAAGTAAACATTGCTGTTTACTGCAACTAAATATGTTTTCATATTATCATTTGGTTTAGCACAATTTAGGATCAAGGGAAAAAGGCCTTCAACTTTAACATTAAATAGACTTTCACAGCCAGTTAGTCTGGAGTGGGACTTGAGAATTTGCACTTCTGATGGGTTTCTGTGTGATGCTGTCGGTCTGGGGACTACACTTGGAAAAGCACTGAGGTCAAGCATTGTTTTGTTTTAAAATTCAGCACACTTAGGTTTCCTCTGCTTTACTTTAATATATGGTCTTAGCTAAAATCTGTAGCAATTGATTAGAGATGGCCACACATTTTTTTTTGTCACCGTCGTCCCTGTTCCCTTTCCTGTCTCTTTGCATTGTCTCATTCCTTTCAGTCCCTGCTGAGACTGCCTAATCTGCAATAAGAATGAATAACATTTCTGTTGCTTTAAACCATTTGGGATGGTTTACTATACAGCAACATGTAACCAAAATTTACCTGCCTAAAAGTCTTCTGTGATAAGTCAGACACAGATTTTGAGTTTTCTTTTCATGAACATGTGTTGTAACCTCAAAAGAAAATTGTTGACAAATGCATCAAGAATTGGCAAAGGTTTATTTCAGAATATGTCTTTTTAGTTTTCTAGTCCCCATAGAGTTTAATTCTATGTGAGCAAATTAAGTAACGGTCAACAAGGGCAACTTTTTCAGGGTGTTGAGAAAGCCTTTGCATCCCTTAAAATATAATCCCATGAGATCAATAATGCTTGCTTTTCCCATAATTGTATCTTAATTCTTTTGCCTTAAACAATGAGACTTATCTGTTGAAATGTAAAGAGCAATGTATAGTTTAGCACCTGTAATGGTTAATTTGAATTGTCAATTTGATTGGATTCCGAGAAGCCTATAATTATGAGGCATCTGGGTGTATTAGTGAGGGTGTGTCTAGGAATGATTGGCATGTGGGATAGCCAACTGAGATGGAGACACTTCCTAACTGTGGTGAGGACCTTCCAATAGGATGGTGGCTTGGATGGAATAAAAGTTAAAAGAACAAGGAAGCAGCAGCAGATGCAAGCTTGATGCTTCTTGAACTGGTTCTTGATTGCTGCTCTGACCACCTGAGGCTATCAGCCTCTCACTCTTCCAAAGTGGACTCTGCCAGTGATTCTCCAGGGAGTTTCCAGAAGCCTTCAGTCTCAGATGGGGGTTGTATTATGGATCCCTCTTGTTTTGAGGCTTCAGCCTCTTGGACTGGTTCCTTCAGCAGTCTAGCCTGCAGATGGCCATTTGGACTATCTAGCTTCTGGTCCACATGAGCAGATTTAATAAACCCTCTTTTTATAATCATACTTGCTATTGACTCGTCTCCTCTAGAGAACCCTGACAAAATACAGCACCTTATGGTTCAGTGCTGATTTGAAGCTTAGCATCGGGACTCTCTTCTCCTGTAAGAATGGGCTCTTCCAGTTTCTTCAGTGTGCAGACACATCCCCACATTCCCACATTCAGAAACCTTGTGATTTGTGTAGGGATTTGTCTCTTTTAGCATGGAAGCCAAGGGGCTGTTTTCATACCTGTAGCAGATCCCATTCCTGGAAGAAACAATGAAGCTGACACAGATTGACTCAAGTAATCCAGATCATAGGTGGAAAATTTAGATTATCAATCATGAAACATACTCGGGGCTGAGGGTGTAGCTCCATCATAGAACACATGTGAGGCCTCAGATTCAATCCCCAGCACCCCCTCAAAAGAAACTCGTACTCAACTTTTAAAATGTATTCTCATAAACACTATACTTAGCAATTATCATTTATGTAAGTACAATACAGAATTTGGTGTTTACAATTTGTTCACATAGTCAATATTATTTGGTTTCAATGTACTTTAGATGCCCAATTCAGGAAAATAATATATTGCCGTGCTCTATACTGTGTTCCTACTGTGTTTTTATTACAATCATCAGAAAGCAAAGCAGTGTTCTCATAATAAGGGATGATCAACTTAACTCAACAGTTTATTGCCCATAATACCTATTCTGGGCTAGATAGTATGCTGTGCACTGCAGGGGGTTGAAAGACCTCAATGAAGTGTAGTTGATGTAATGAAAATAGAACAAAAAAGACTTCAATCCTAGTGGACTACCAGCTGCATCGGAAAAGTACAAAGTATTTCAAATGTATCCAAAGAGAAATCTATTAAAATCTGGTGAGAGAACTAGAGAAGCCTTCTTAGAAGATTCAGTCCAATAAGCAAACAAGAGTCCCTTACAACAGAATAGCAAATTTGTACCTTATAAACCAGTGTTACACTGAGTAGCTTATTTGACTTCTGTGGTACTTAGGGTAGGGATTCTCAAAGTGTGTTCCCCAGGTCATCAGCTGTGCTATTTTCAGGGAGATGGTTAGAAAGGCAGAATTTCAGATCTCACTTCAGATTTTCTGCATTGGGCACAGGGAGTGAAATCCACCAGCAATCTTGAGTTTTAACCCTTCCCAAGTCTGATACATGTTTGATTTCATAATGAAAAGATCAAGAAAGATTGAAGTTGGATCTTACCAAGTATCTGAAACCACATCAGGAAACCCAATTCCAAATATCAGTTGTTGAAGGTTCAATGTACTTTGTTTTGAATTGAATTTCAAGAATGGGTAGAATCTTCACAAGTAATGTTGGTTGAGATTTAGGGGACATGTTAAAGGCTAGAGGAGTTACTTCAACCAGATGAAAAATATTTTGAGATTTTAAAAGATAGATTTGAGGAAACCGACTTTTTATGTATGTATGTATGTGTGTGCGCGCGTGTGTGTGTGTGTGTGTGTGTATACATACATATATATATGTATATATATATATATATATATATATATATATATATATATATATATATATTACAGTCATATGCTACCATTCCAGGCTTGTGTGTTAGGTTATTTCCCCCATGAAATAAATCTTACGGTGCTTATTTGTTTGTATTTCTTTTTGCATCAATACAGACTTAAAAAAATTATGTTGTGACTCTTCATTGCATCTGGTTGGAATAATTCATTTCCACTAGAAGTTTGGTATTTTTGTGCAGCTTATGCTCCCTTTTCTTGCTATACCACTTTGAGAATAAGTCTGAAGAGCCACAGAACAATCTCATTTCTTCTGTTACTTCAATGGAAGAAAGATTAAAAAATTTGCAAATGACTCATAAAAGTGGTCTGAGGATCTTGGTAAGCTCTGGCACATGCAGGTGTGCCATGACCAGCCATCAGAGATAAATTTGGCCAGTTCTAGCAGATTGAGGCAGGGACATAGAGAACCTGCTGGAGATAGTCTGCTGATTCTCACTGCATCTAGAACACGGAGACTCTGCTGGGACCTCTTGAGAATTGGTTCAATTTCTTGCTTGAGGTTTTGATATTTGGATGAAGATTCTTCAAGGTAAAACCTTAAAACAGGAAATGAACCACTCTGGATCACTGGAATAAAATGTTGCCTGATTTAAGTTTTTAATTAACAAATGCATATTGATTTTGCTTTTGATCAACTAATTTAGTAAATTTTTTAAACTCAGTTTCATTTTATTCCTTTTTACACATAGTAAAATTAACTCTTTATGGTGTGCACTTCTTTGTGTTTTGACAAACACATGTAGTTTGGCCACTACCTTCATAACCAAGACAGAACAGTTCTATCACCACACACACACACACACACACACACACACACACACACACACACACAAAATCTCTCAAACAGCCCCTTGGTAGAACTTTTTGTGCCTCCCTGTCCCCTGAGAACCATGACCTGTTTTCTATCTCTATAATTTAGCCTATTCCAGATGACCTTATACATGGAATCATTCAGAATATAGCTTTTTGTATCTGGCTTATTTCATTCGCATACTGAATTTGAAAATTTTCTTTTTATTTTTTTTGCTGATCTGAATTCTCTTGTATGGATCTACCAATTTTGGAATTCAAAAATATTTGATTATATATGAATATTTGATTGTTTCAATATTTGGCAATTATAAATAAAGCTACCATAAACATTTGTATGCAGCTTTCTGTGAACATAGCTTTTGTTATTCTTAGATAAATATAAATAAATCTAAGTGTGACATTACTGAGTCACATGGTAAATGTTTGCTTAAGTTGATAAGAAATGTATAATTTTCCAAAGTGGCTGTACCATTTTGCATTTCCACCAGCAGTGTATGACAGTTCTATATACTCCACATCCTTACCATCATTTGGTATTCTTTAATTATTTTTTTTCTGAAATTTAGTTATTTTAATAAAGATATGGTGGGTTTTTATTGTGATTTTAATTTGTATTTCTTTAGTTACTAATGAGGTTGAGTATCTTTTAGTATTCTTATTTGCCACTTGTATATTTTTGGTTAAGAGTTTATTTCAAACACTTTGCCCAATTTTTATTGGGCTTTCTAAAACTGAGCTTTGAAAATTCTTTTGTTAGATACATGTTTTACAAATAATTTTAGCAGAGGTTTGAAGACTGAACATATTGTTCTTCCCTTGTTCTGTGGTGTGATGAAGACCTTATTCTCTAGTCCTGAGATGCTGTAGTATTGTGTCACCTTTACCAGTGTTTCATCTGCATCCTGATAGGATCTCTAAGAAGCCAGTTCTCTCGTGAGGATCCCTTAGGAAGGAATTCAGGTTGAAGCTAGGAATACAAAGCCCCAGAAATGTTTTGTAAAGTGGTTGAGGGAGTCTGGGGAGAGAGCAAGGCTAGAGATAAAGGGATAAGCTCCAAGCTCCTGCGTAGGTTAAGAAGTGATTTGACATCATCTGATTGTGGGCTACCTCTGATATATTACAAAAATCATTAGTACAATGGTAGCATTTCTCATTAGGAGTTACTCTAATGGTCTAAGAACTGGATTTGTTCTTAGACAAATAGGCACTCCAGATTAATCACCCAATACTGTCATTGCATAGAAAATTGTTTGAGGCACCAAATTATCTTTTTTTTGATCTTATTGTTTTATCTTCAGTTACTGACAATTTAGAATACTTTTAGCAACCTTGTGTCTTGAATCTCATCATTTCATTTATGAAAATGATGTAGGGTAAATTGGAGCAATGAGTCATGGCTTCTTTGTGAGAAGTGAATTTTTTTTTTTTTAGTAGTAGTAGTGGCTATACTGCAACTTGAATAATGATCCATTAAACTGGACCTTGGAAATAACTAGAGTAGGGCTTTACTGTAGTCATTGTCAAGTAACAGTCTCAGTGCTGGGAAGTACCTCCTATTATGCTTCTCCAGCTATATCCAGTTGTCCTAATGCCTTCAAACACCAAGTCCAATGGCCAGCTTTCAACAATGCTGGCACAAACAAAACAAGACACCCAACAATGCCTATGGCACCGCCTGCTGGTCCATCTGCTGGGCACCTGGATGTGCTCTCTGAGCACTGGCATGTTCCTCCCTAGATGACTAGACTCCTTTTGTGTGTTTCTTTGGCCAGAGTCTTTCCCTCAACTGAAGTGGTTGCACATGCTGTCCAGATCTTCCCAGCCGCCTTTCCAGGGCTAGTTTTGTACCTCATGCCCTCAATCCCTGGTTTTAATTTGGCTCCCAAATTAGGCAGGCCTGCTGCATCTATGATGTTCCTGATATTGTATTTCCACTCCGGGACCCGAAGAGGACTCTATCCAGAGCATGGATCCCTCCTTCCACCTAATCTCTGTCACTTTCAGAAGGTAGTATATACACATTAGTTTTTGGCCAATTTGCTTTTTTTCTCCATGAATTATAGGTGTTGGGTTTTGTCTTTAAAGTATCGCCAAAGCGAACTATTTACTATTTAAACAAGAGACTTATTACACCAGCGAAAGGATCAAAGTGTTTCTATAGAGATACTCTAAGCATGGGCATAAGTGCCATCCCCCTGCGGCTGAATCAGCAAGTGCCTCCTGAACATCCTCCTTCCTCCACCGCTGCACAGTTACTGTGAAGGCAGCTCTCACCGTCCGGCACAGAGCCCTGGAAGGGAGTTGGCATCAGATGCTCTGCTCTCCTCCTGCTGGTCAGTGTCATGGGTCCTGCTGCTCCTCCAGGGTTCTCTTGGCCATTTACTAATTTATATATGCATCGATCAGTCAGAACATGTAATCCAAATATCCCTGCAATCATTAGAAAGCGAGGAGGAAGTAGTAAGGTCAGATGTTGGTTTTATTTGTGGTGTCCATTAAACTTGGATCTCTTGTAAGCATCCAATTCCTTAAAAAGACTATTTGTATCCCCTGAACATTAGGAGGTCTGGAGATTTCATTCTTTTTTGTTTTTTTAAATTATTTTAAGATTTGAAGATGAACATTTAGTTCTTCTTCTTCTCCTGTTTTAGTTGTCAGTGGACTTTGGTATTATTCATTTATTTATATGTAGTGCTGAGAATCGAACCCAGTGCCTCACACATACTAGACAAGTGCTCTACCTCTGAGCCATGACCCCAGCCCTCATTCCTTCTTTTTTTTCTAATTTTTTAAAATCTCTTATTGGGACACATCAACATTTTCTCCCTATATAAGAGTCAGAGTTATTTATATTTTTCAGCTTTCAATAGCCTACTTAGAATCCCAAAGGGTAGAATGGATACATCAGAATGGAAAATATGTGTGTGCTGCATGTTAGAAAAGGTTCTTAAAATCAGCGACTGTATCAACATCTACTGTTGTTATGTCTAGAGAATCCCATTGACCTACAGTCTTCATCTAGGTCCCCTGGATGCAGCTTTTGGCTGAGTTTGAGCCCAGGCTGGTCTGACTCTCTGAACATCCTGATGTGACCCATTTATTCATTTATTTGCCACTCCTATAGCAGGGAACCGGACCTGGGTTGGTGCTCCTGTCCTTGTCTTCTCCCTGTGTTCCTTCTTTCTGTTAGCCTGGGTTGCAAAGGTCCCAGCAGGCCTCACTGCTGGAGATGGAAACAGTGGGGGTCATCATTAGCTTCAGAGCAGGGAACACCCACTTGATTGTCCTCCATTTTGCTATTGTGGCTTCTGCTTGTTCATGGATACCAAAGGCTATTCTGCAACCAAATTTGAGAACTATTTCCTTTCCTCCCCATCTCTTTCTTTTAGAGGAAAAACACAGCCATTTATATTATTGCATAAGTGCCCAAAGAATTGTTAAATGCTTGCAGCCAGGTCTTTATTTATTTATTTATTTTTCTCATTTAAAGTGAAAAGAGATCCATTAAATCCTCTAGACAAATTTAGATATTCACTACTTTACTGGAAGAATAGTAATGAGCAAAATGGCTTTACTCTTCAGATGGTGAAAAGCCATCATCTGAGCACTTTTTGAGACGTGGAATTACAGACACAGCTTTCTACTTTTTATCCTGAAATTAGATCAAAGCCAGGTAGCACAGCGGAGACTTGGTATGGTTTGTAACCCATCATTGTAACCCTCCACTTAAAAAAATGTATCCCTTGCTCTTCCCTTGAAGATTGTGGGGTAAAGACCAGTGTCCTCACATGATTCAAGAGTCTTTCAAATTGGAGAAATGTTGTCCTAAAAGAAACAAGCCTGGATCTATGGTAGGGTCAGGTAGTGTTGGGGCGAAAGGATTTGGATTTGAGGATCATCACATCCCTTCATTATTCAGATCCACAGGCACCTGGGCCCGCCTCAGGTCATCCTGCTCATTTGTGGAGAAAGGGTTCAGAGTCCCTGTGTTTCCCAACTCCTCCTGAGGTGTGGGTGTCCATCAGGGTGGGCTCATGGCTAGTACTTTCATGGAGATGAGAGGAGAGCCAATGGCAATGTGTTACAAGGAGAAGAGAACTTTCTAGCAAATATCCAAAAGGCAGTTCGTGCAAATACTTGGTACCTCACAGGGCTATCTACTTCAGAGGACTATGCAAATGACACTGAATTAATCTGTCTCAAGCCTGCACCCAGATAGAGATGACTAGTCCTGTCAACTCTCTCTCCTGAGGCATCTCTCTCCTTCTTTATGTTTGCATCAGGGTTATTACTCACGTTTGTACTGTGAATCCGTTCAGCAAAAAACATGTATCTGATTTTATGTTCTGTACACAACTAAGTATGGGTCCTCAGGATATGAGGAAAATGATAGAAAATTAGTTTTTATTCTTTGGACTTCATTGAATCTTCTTCTGTGCTCTTGGAGCCTCGGGTGTCTGTAAATCACTGCAGGAATTATCTGTGATCTACAATGAATAAACCTATTCACTTTAAGGACATGTCTGAAATATCATTTACTGTTTGTAGGGAAACTATTTTTTTGAATGACTCACAAGTTAGTGTCAAATAGTATTTCTTTGAAGGGGATGGAAACTCAGGTTAACTTGCTTAAAAAATGAAGGGATAGCCCCATTACTTGATAGTTATACAATATTAATTATGTATATATACATATATATGTATTCAAAAAAATCAACCATTTTTTTTTCTCCATAAGCATTAATGATATTTCTCTATTTTAAATACATGTTCTTAAAATAAATGGGCTTCTTCATTAAAAATACCTTGTTTTTGAACCTAAACTCTATAATCTTGTATGATCCCTCAGAATACTCAAATTCCAGACAACTTTGGGAAAGGGTTCCAAATATCAGCTTCTCCTGTGAATATACAGGTTTAAAATATTGAAATGCATGTGTTGTAAGTGTTAGAGAAATAACATAATCCTGCCCACAGAAGACCCATTTGAAACCACACAGAAGAGAGAAACCACTTTACTGTGTAGTTGCATCAGGTTTACATATATGTCCAGTGACGTACAAGTGGCTAAGTTTGATCAATATTGCATACACATTTATACAGTAAAGTAGAAGAACGTACCATTAAAATGTCTTATCTTTATGCAGATATAAATGATTACACCTTGTGACTGTCTCCCAAATGCCTTACGAGACTTCCATGTTAATTTTGGAGGTTCATGTTTACAGTTCCTAAGGTCAGAAGACTTGTGATCTTGCTTTGTGTGATCACAAAGCCATGAGTCCCGGGTCCTCATAGTTTTCAAGGAGACACACAAAAGAGCAGAGTGGGAAGGCATCCATAGTGCTTCTTAGAGAACATTTTAATATTTTACACTTATATACGTCTTAAAGTTAATTTCCTAAGAAATCTTCCAGCAGTGATTTGAGCAACAGCTATATATTTGGAAGAATGTTACCTGCTAGAGTGACTATTTTGATAAAAACACTAATTTATATATAAAATTTTTGCTGTATTTACTTAAAAAAAATCAGTCCCCATTCCAGTTTGCATGTGGGCTGAATTGCTAAATGTGAGAGCTCATTTAAAAGTCATCTTGCTGAGTCACCCATTCACCAAAAACCCGAGGGAGGTAATTAACGAGTGGGAGTAAAGACAGAGCAGATGATTGGATTTGCTCACAAGAAGTAGATTGGAGTGAGGACCCTACTTGAGGAACTGCCTGTGTATAAACTCGGTTGTTATAAAAATGAGAATTAATCCAGCCACTAAGGAAGTACTGATTATGTCCTAATGTTCTGAACTTTGGCTACTTGATAGCTGAATGGGAGCTGAGGGCTAAAGGTAAGGAGACAGATGGAGGTTAGCCAACAAATAGTGAAAGTTAATATTTTCTTCAAAGTAGAAAATATTATGGGAGCCAACATCATCATTGCTATTATTTTTTGTGACCTATTTATTTTTTAGATTATCTTTATTCAGTAGAATTGTCTATGATGATGGAGTTTGTGTCTGTACTGTTCAGTATGGAAGCCACTAACACAGTGGTAACTGAACACTAAAAATGTCATTAGTGTAACTCAAGAAATAAAAGTTTAATACCATTTAATTTTAATTAATTTAAATTTAAATAACCCCATGGCCCACCGGCTACTATCTTGGGTGGTACTTTTAGAAAGAACTTAGGACTTCTATAATACAGGTTGAGCATCTCTAATGTGAAAATCTGATATCCAAAATGCTCCAAAATCTAAAACGTTTTGAGGGCTGGCATGACACCAGAAGTGGAATATTCCATGCCTATTCTCAACTTTGTTTTGTACAAACTTTGTTTCATGCCCAAAATTATTTAAAATATTATATAAAATGTTCTTCATTTTATGTGTAATAAGGTATATATGAAACATGAAAGAATTCTGTGTTTAGATCTGGGTCCCATTTCCAAGATATCTCATTATGCATATGCAAATATTCCAAATAAAAAAAAAGATAAAGATAAAAATCCTAAATCCAAAATACTTGTAGACCTAAGCATTTTTGACAAGGAATTTTTAACTTGTACTTGAATATCCATTTTTTTTTCTTAAAAGTGAATTTTTAATTATTTTTTTAACCACTATATTTCTTATTGAGAAGATAGGAAGTATGCATTCTTTTAAAAGTTTTTGCTTATTCCAAGTAACTTACTCTTGTGTCTGCAGCATTACAGGCCTCAGAGGTTAAGACATCCTGAAGGACAGTGAAGGGGGGGAAGTCAGAAGTAGTAGGAGGCTGCTATTTGGGGACTTGAGGTGTCCACCCTGCTCAAGAGCTGTTTGACCAGACACAACGTAGCAAGCTAGCTGACAGAGAGATCAACAGGTCACCTGTCTTGGGTCAGTTCTCCTATGTTCTCTTGTTTTCCTGAGATGATATTGATATCACATAGTAGAAAATCTGCGGCTCCTGACGCTATGGCAATTCGGTGCAGAGCTTGGGTTGTTGAAGTAGCATATGTGCAGTGGGAGCTGTCCTTCAAGGAACCACAGATGGGCTGGTGCTGGGGGAGGACTTATCTCTTCGGATATGATTCTTTACCCTGCCACCAAAATGCTGGCTCTTTTCTCTGCAATTTTCTTGTGAGATTTCGAATTGCTTCCAACACAGGGCCAGGTGCTTAACATCTACAGGTTGAATAACTGAGAAAAATAGAATTGCTTTCATTTAGAATCCTACTGGCTTTATTTATATTTCTTAGACAAACTGGAGGGACACTCAGAGATGCCGTGACATTATTTCTTCATTTTACAAACTCATTTCTAATGTCCTGAGACACAGGAAAGGGAAGCAACTTTTTGGGGTGTCAGGGTTGCATGGTTGGACCCTACAGAGCCTGGATTTATAAAGTTAATAAGTTCTTGAGTTTGGTTTGCATTCAATTATATTTTTATAATTATTAAAATGTGATATATTTGAGTAAAGGATAGAACATTAATAATATTTATCCTTAGATCCTGAAAAAATTGGAAAAGTCCCTTGCTTTAATTTTTTTTTTCAGGTCACCAATCCTGTAGTGAGTCCTTCCTGCCCGAACAAGCAATTGGCTAGGATTGTAACTGCTGTCTGGTGTCATTACCCTGATTGACATCAGAGTCTTGATCAAAAACCCCAGTGCCAGGGTCCTTGCCCAACATTGGTAAATAAATTCAGCAGCTGTGACTTTAGTGACCCAGAGAGTCCCCTCTTCCCAAAGGTGATTTGTTGCATTCGGTGAAATTCCTGAACCATTCTGAAGGGATAGCCTCTGTCCCCCTGAAAATGGGCCCCTCTGCTGATTGTTGCTCATTAGGATTGAGCTGAGCTTCTCACAGAATCTCACAGCACTCTGCTAACGAGAGAGTCATGAGTCCTTCTGAATGCTGCCTCTGGTCCCAGCAGAACACCTCCCTACCTTCCATCTCTTAGAGTTTACTAGCACTCCTAGGCTGAGTTTGACTAGTGCATGGTCCTCTAAGTCTATGCCATCTAACTTCCTGTTTCCTCCTTACTTCCTGACTTGTTCTTGGTTCATCCCCAGCTTGGACCTGTGCTCCTGAATCCATCTCATGTCTTCACCCAATCTAGGGCAAACTGAGTTCAAAGCCTTTCTCTGGCCTCCTCTCCACTTTTCTGTGGCCTCCTGGGCAGCCTGTCTCTGCCACAGAAAGCAGAGTCTGATTTCCTGTCTTTAGTTCCAGTCCCCATAAGTATTTTTAGAATAATTTTCTGCATAAAGAAGAAAGATGACTGCCCTTAATTCTGCACCCTCATTTTCTTTGTCTCAGCTGCTGGTCTGAAGGAGAAAAGGCTAGACTCAGGGGCACTTTGGCACAGGCTCCTAGGATCCTGCGATCATGACATAATAAATTTATCTTGACTGGATGGTAATGAGGATGCTCATTTGCATATGTTCCCATACATTTTTGCCCAGGCACTTTCATATTCATTATATTTTTCTCCTCTTAATCTGGAGTAAAGAAATTACTAGATCATAGAACAAGGTAGGAGCTGAAACAGCAATAATCTAGGTCTTTGAACTTGCTGAACGTAGAGGTTTTACACCTGGATTTTTCAAACAATATTTCTGCAAACTTGTTACATCTATTGCTTTACTTGTTTCAGTTAATATCATTTCAACCTACCCCGATACCCAACTTAGAAACTTCTGACTCATTTTCTAATTTTCTCTATCTCTGCCTACTCACATCCATCAGTGGTTGTTGAATTGTACCAGGTAGGCCAGCACCTATTCAACTGATACAGAGCGTGGGTCTGAAAGCATCATCAGTCTTTATCCTATCCTGATGGGAAAGATTTCTGGTATCATGGAACAGCATAGACTCAAGTGGTGATCATTTTCAACCCATCACGGTGATTCTGAAGCTAGGATGCATATTTGAATCTGTTGAGGAGCTCTTCGAAAAAATAACTCCCAGGCCCCAAATAAACCAGATTCGGCTGGAGGAGGGAGGAGCTCTGATGTTATTGTTTCTAAGCTCTTTGGATGATTCCAACAAGTAACAACAGATCCAACATGAAGGAGGAGGCCAGAGATTGGTGGTCCATGCATGTTGGTTGGAAGTAGAGCTCTATTTTACACCAAGCAAGTCAGATTCTCTAAGATTTGGGTTCTAAATCTGTGCAACAGGAATAAATACTATCATGCCTCATAAATGCTGTAGAAAGCACATGGAGGAGTAAAAGGAGACCAATTCTTAAGTGGTAAAGTACTAAACAATACAAGTAACTTTGGCTGTGACCACATCCTTATTTTATCCAACAAAATAGCTTGCAGCCAATTTGCATGTATTGGCATTAGAGTGATTTCTTGACACTAGCCAAAAATCTTATTCCTATGTCTGGGAAGATGGATGGTGCTAATAATTTTAAGCACATCTAGTGTAATTGTGGGTTCTAGTTTGAATGCACATCACCTTCCAACACTATTTTTGAAAGCCAGCTAAGATACTGGCCTTACTAACACTACAGGGCAGGGAGTTCCAAAGGTTAATTACAATTGAATACTCCTTATGCCATTTCTAATGTCCTGCTGTTACATGTCACCCAGTGTCACCTTGTTCTTTTTCATGGAGCAGGAAAGCAAATCACCCCATGACCTTTGCTTTTCTTCCTTTTATTTTAGAAGCAAATACACTTTAGCTTCTTGGATTAAACAACTAAAAAATTGTGAAAACAATGTTCCAATTCCTTTGTTTGCTGAAACTCTCAGGATTCTGGCTAGATGCTTACACATGTCTGAGAGTAACAGATGAAAAGTGTTGCTATTTAATTTCCAGAGAGAATGGCCAGAGGCTGAGTCTTGAGTTTCTTTCTTCAGGTAGAAAAGCTCTAGGAAGGGCTAACTCAGTAGCCCAGGTGGTGTTTGTGGGAGCATCAGCTGTCCTGATGGATGTCACAGATCTTTGAGCTGTAGCAAGAGAGAGCCAACTCACAGATTTCATTATTTTTTTCTAATTAATTCTGATTTTTCTCATTAGTGAATGCTTATGAGAGAAAAGTGAGAAAGAGAGAGACTGGTGAGTGAGAAGTGAAGGATGGAGACCAGGCAGAAATCCACACAAAGGTTTTTTTGTCAGAGCTGACAAATAAAGGCCATCCCTCTAGAGAGGTGTCTGATATATTCAGACACTTTTGTCAGGTAGGGGTTTTTGGAATTGTATCTGTGGCACTATGGGATAGGCCCAGGAGTGCTTGCATCAGAGCTAGGCGGGTGGGAATAGCATGGGATTGGCTTAGGGTTATGGTCCCATGGGGTAGGTCACTAATGGCAGCGAGGGGAGTTCGGTAAGAGGAAGTACAGGAAAGTGAAACTTATCTCATAAGATGGTGGTTAACATTTAAGATGGCTGCTCAGATGTTAAACAAGACCCTATAGCTGATAGTAAAGAAAAAGCCATCAACACAGAGATCATACATTTAAAATATCCATAATTTGCCTTACAGATTATTACTTTAAACTTTGGATTATATTCTTTGCATATCTTGTTTTTCTCAAAATATTCTGCTTACAATGTGATTTTCATGATTCCCCCCCCCCCCCCCCCCGGAAAATGATTTCATTTTATGAACATTTTGATAACATAAGACCAAACATGTAACCCTCTCTTTCTCTCTCTACACACTAAGGCAGATGCACACAAACAGGGTGTGCTAGGCACTGCACTATGGGCTAATTTTTAATGAGGACCATTTTGGAAAAAAAAAAAATTGTTGTCAGTATTATCCCAGAGTTCCTGGGCTTCCAGAGTTCAAGCTCTTCGTTGTGAAGCAGAATTCAAGTTCGCATTCACCATAATCCTACACAGCACACATTGCAATATCTCTATTACTATGTTTCTCATTTTGGAAAACCAAGCAAGGTTAAAAATATCTTCACTCCAAACAATGTTATCTATAAGCAGATCTATCAGCAGCTCTGTTCTCCCTCCTTGGTCCTAGCCAGCTGTGAATGGGGCTAATGAGCAGGTTCTGGGACAAGATTACAGGACTGCTGGGGTGTATGGCCAGAGCCCCTGATATCTGTCCATTAGCAGATGGCCATCAGCAGGATGGAAGAGGGTCAGCTGCTCTTGCAGCTACATTTAGCAGCTACAGTGAAGGGCCTATATAAACAGTCAGGCCTGGGCAGAAATAGAATTGCTATACTGGAAGAGTCAAGCTGGCCTATCAACTGGGTCGGCTTCTGCATTTCCATATGGAATCAAGAAGACTCTAGTCAATGTGACAAAATTTTAGGGACTAAAATTGTAACGTCCCTTCTAACTAACGTGTATATTAGTTCAATCATGTTTTCTAGTGTGGGATCCTGCTTCTGTCTAACTGTGCCTTCTAGGAACGGCCCTGAAAGATGCCCTGTGCTTCCATAGCCAGGCTTCACCCAGACTCCAGTCTGGGGGCACAAGTCATCATTGTGCGTCAACAACAATGGACATTGCTTAGGAGGGTTGAAGCTTGTTGATTTCCTTTTAGCCTTGATTCCTTGTCTATATATGGTTTCTCACAAGTCTGTGAATATATATGTGTTTATCATCCATTTAACCACCCATAAAGAAGATTTACAGAATATTCACTAAGATCCTCAGTGACTGCACAGAATTACAAGGCACAGTCTTTATCCTAAAAAAAGCTTCCATTCTGGCCACATAAAACTAATGACCATTAAGTATATCAGAGTTGCTAAGGGAGAATATGATTGAAAATAAATTCATTTAGTACAAAGACTTGCTGGAACAGAGGAGAACTGATGAGAACCAAGACTGAAGGGCATCCTTCCAGAAATGAGATCCTACCTCAGCCCCGATGAAAGGATAAAAATGATTTATATGGACTGGGGTAGTGAGCAAGGAGGCAGGTATAGTCTTTAAGCAGAACTGAGCTGTGAACATGCTCGATTCATGAGACTTTTAAGAAATTGAACAAATTCAGAGCACAAACGTGTTGGACGCTATCTGGACATGATGTGGGTGGAATTTAAGTTCTAAAAGAGGAGAGGAAGACCCTTGGAGGAAACGGGGGAGCCGCTTGATCAAGTTCAAAAGTAAGTAAAGCTGAACATCTCCATTCGTCCTTGGGCGTTATTAAGTTAACAAATGCTTTTAAATATTTCTGGTCAGCATGGCTTAGCCTCATTCCTCTTGAAGTCCTTTTTCATTGTAGGTCAGTTGCTCCAGGCCAGTGATAGAATTAAAAAGAATAGAATTATAAAGTTTTATACAACTCTAGTTGGTATAGTTCCTTATATAGAATAAAGATGCTGACTTTGGTTGATTTTTAATAATGCTCTGAGGGTGCATGGAATCAGCCCGTTTTCTCTCCTGTGACCAGTTTTATGTATGGTAAAGATGGCTCATTATGGAACTGAATATTTAAAATATGATCTTCCCCTTTTCTCTCCTCGAATCTTCTCCTTAGACCATCAAGAGGTAGACAGAATACAGTCTAGTGATATCTGGTCTCTCTGATGAGTCTTACAATTCAAGGTTGAATGTTTCTTGGTATTCAAGTATCAGGTACTCATTCTAAATCTTCTGGGCTTGAAATGGTCCTGAATAGAGTTAGAAAATATCTGGTTAACCCTTTTCATATTATATATGAGATAAGTGAGGAGCAAAGAGAGAAAACAGCTTTTTATATCTCATTAAGGGATGTCAGTTTGTCTAGGACAAATCACTGCCTACCTTCCTGTGCTACTTCTGTGTTCAGCTCAGCCCCTCTGCCGGCCCTTTCCTCCCATGACTGCTCATCATACAAACGTGTAAAATAAAAACATTTCAATTAAAAAGTTAAGCTGATAATTGCTCTATAGTAACTAGGATTTATATCACTTCATAATAATTATTTATGCACATGATTATTTGGTGTATGATGTATATGATGTATGTATATATCATTGAAACGTAATCACAGTTATATTTGTTCTTTAACCTCTCTTTCTAACCTACATTTATCATGAGCACCTTTTTCTGCCACTAAAGAAATACTAGCACCTGCATATTCAAAGATTCCATTGTGCTCCATCTTACGGATGAATTATAATATTTGAATACAATATCCTGGTGCAATACTTTAAAATTATTTCCAGTTTTATCACAGATTCATTTATTTCCTTAGGAAAAATTTCAACAAATAGAATTGTTAGGTCAAAACATATGTGCGTTTTTTGAGACTTTTGTTACACATTACCAGAATGCCCTTTGGGAAGGTTGGAACAATTTGCTTTCTCCAGGAGTGTAGAACATTTTCTCCTGCACTCTCACACAGCGGACACCAACATTTTAACTTTTCACAATGTGGTATGTAAACCATTCTGTGCTTTTTCAGTTTTAATTTGATTTGTATTCTTTGGTAAAGGTAGAAGTCTAACACTTTTTTTTTTTCATAAGTTCATTTGCCATTTGTGAACCAGAAATATTTTTCTTGAGGTCAGCAAACTTAGATTTTGTGAAATACATTGACCTTCGTGGACCCAATTAAATAGTATTCAAAGAATGAACTAACTAGGTTATTAGAGCCTGCACATGTGAGCTAGAGGTTATGTACTGCATTGTATATCAAGGTTCTGTGCGACTAAAAACCAAGAAATGAATGATGTGGATGGCAAAACATCTTTAAATTCCTTCAGCTACATAGTTACTGACTTACAGAACAGTGTGCCAGGTTAATACTCTTTTTTTTTTTTTTTTTTTACTCTTCCCTGGATATTAACAATTATGCCTTAAAATTGGCCAGTTCCCATAAAAGACACCCTGGTGCTCTCTCTTTCTGAGAGACTAACACCTCATTGGGTTCCAGTTATCCAGTCTGTACTCACTACAATGCTACCCTCTTTTCCAACCATATCTAACTGTAGTTGATCAGCATTTCCCTGCATACTTTACATTCTTCGCTTGCAAAAGAATAGCTACCCATCTTTATCCAAGTGTATTTTTCTTACTTAGTGTTTCAGTCAGTTTTTTCATTGCTGTGACCAAAAGACCTTACAAAATCACGGAGGAGGAAAAGTTTATTTTGGCTTATGGTTTAAGAGTTTCAGTCTGTGGTTGGCTGACACCATAGCTCTGGGCCCAAGGTGAGGCAGAACACCATCCGTAGTCAGGGTGGGTGTTGTTGGTAGAGGAAAACAGCTCAGAAAAGAACAGCCAGGAAGCATAGAGAACCCGAGAGTTCTGCTCACCAGGGACAAAATGTAAATACTAAAGGCATGCTCCCAGTGAGTTGTTTCCTCTAGCCACAACCTACCTGCCTACAGCTATCACCCAGTTAATTCATATCAGTGGATTAGTCCACTGATTATCTTACAACTCTCAGATTCTACCTATATCACCTCTGAATGTTCTTGCATTGTCTCAAAAACGAGTGTTTGGGGGACACCTCATTTCTAAACCATAATACTTAGCTCGGTTATCATTCAGTCTCTTGGTCATGTGGAAATGTACATTCTAGGTATACATGTATATCATTTATGTCTGCATGATACACACCGAATAGTGATAAAAACAGAGCGTCTGCAATTTTTTGTTGGAACGTGATTCCCTTTTCCTCCAGGGAATCTTACTCAGAAATCAGGGCCTTCCTCTATGGATATTCCAGCCCCCAGTGGAGGGCTTCCCTCCTCTCTATCTTTATAACTCTCTGTTCCTCAAGTAGAGTCTGAAGAATTCCCTGTGGCTTATTTTATAGGAGCCTGTGTCTCATTAAATTATGGTCATCTTGGGAATGAGGCAAGATTTTATTCCTTCTCATAGCACCCAGCACTGAGCAGCCGATTAATATAAGTACATACTGCTTGAAAAGTCAATTGGATTCCCAGTGGAAGTTGGGAAAGGGGTAGGGGTGGATCTTCAAAGTGATACCTGCAGGATGCCATGAGGGACTAGAGGGAACCCAGAGTCTGAAAGGTAGAGTCTCTGGAAAGGTTGTGTCATGACCAAACTTGGTTTATTCTGCAACTTTGCCTTAAGCTACTCCTGTGGGTTATTGGTTTGTAAACTCTTGGATTTTATACATTAGTAAAAATCTTAAAAAGTGATATTTGATCATATAATGAAAAGAAAAATACTTCAATCATTTCGTATAAGATAGTTGAGAGATTTTGATAATCCTAAAGGAGGAATCATATGCTATAAGGATAAAGGATAGCATTGAAAATGAATGCATGTAGCTGATGAAGAGCTCTCTGTATCATCTCCATTGTTCTGTTCTCCTGTTGGATTGTGAAAATGCCAGGATGCAGACTGGCATATCAAAACAACTAGTGTGACCCAATATTGAGATGAATGAGGACATAGTAGTTTGAGGGCACAATGGTTTCTTCTGACAGGTGGAACTTGTATACCCTCTCTTTGGCTACAGGGGTAATCAGTGAGGAACATATTCTTCTAATTCTTCATGGAGTAAGAGACTTGATATTACAGTTTTATTGTTAAAGGGGAGTATTTGTACTCCCTGACGAATGGTCCTGGAGATAGTACACAATATCTTCTTCCCTGACTTCAATAATGATCTTGTCTAGACAAGATCCTAGGAATTTTTTGCAGCTATGACATTAACCAGCTATGGCAGGAGCTGTAACAAACCAAAAGAGTAAGACACTCTGGCTTTTAGTTCCTCCTGTCCAAAGGAAGCAGCTCATGATATACTTGGGGACATTAAATTTGGGTCAAGTACAAGTCTGAGAAATTAGAATCAAATCATCTGAGTGGCATTCTTCTCTCCCCACATGTCTTGGCTGGTAGTCTAAAGACATTGGGAAGGGGAGAAGGAATATTGAGGAAATATACTCTATGGAACAGCCACACAGAGGGTTCTGCACAGAGGATTCCTAATTCCTTTTCTTTTTCCTTGTCTAGGAAAAAGCCCAGAAATGGAATCACCAGATCATATGATAATTATGTTTTTAATTTTTTGAGAATTCCCTACTGTTTTCCTAGCAACTGTACCATTTTGTATTACCATTGGCAATGGACAAGAGTTCTGGTCAAATCCTGAATGAAGGGTTAGAGTGCCAACAGTTTAGTTGGAGGTACAAGGGGCACATTTAGAACGTACAGAGGGAGGAGTGAAACAGGGCAGGGAAGGCAGCCAGTAGAGCTTGTGCTATATAAAGCCAGTTGCTGAACGTGCCCAGTATGCTTTAATCCCATGAGGAAATGTTGGAAAATGCCTCAGACATATGCAGGTCAAAGGATGAGATGGTATATATCTCTGCACTAGTTAACTGCTAGTTAAGGGCTGCCTGTGGTAGGCTATTAATTCCCAGGTAATTTTGGCCTACACTGCACAAAAATGAGCTTTGGCAATCTAAGGCAATACTCTGATAATTACGAAGGTGCTGTCCTTTGGAAGTCAGGCCAACATGCCTAAACAAGGTAATGGGGACCAGAAACATGAATGGACCTCTTTCCATGGGCTGGACACAAGCCCATATTTTACTCTGAAATTAAGATATTATTAAAAAATAAAAAATAATGAATAAAAAAAGATGACTGTAGACTCTTCCTTAACACAACATATGAAAATTAACTCAAAATTAACCAAAGTCCTAAATGTAAGACTTACACCACAAACTCATAAAAAGAAACAGGGCCAAAGCTTCATCATATGGATTTGGCAATGATTTATTGAACATGACCCAAAAGGGAAAGGCAACAAAAGAAATAATAGAAAAATTGGCCTTCCTGAAAATTCAAGAATATTGTGCATCAGAATATACTATCAACAGAGTAAAAATGTCACCTTGCAGAATGGGAGGAAATAAATATTTTTAAATCTTATATCTAATAATGGACTAATATTCAGACTACATAGAGAACTCCTACAAGAATAATAATAATAAACCTGATTAAAAATGAGCAAAGAACATAGATATCTCTCAAACATAGATATATGAGTGGCCAAGGCAGACATAAAAAGAAATTCAACAATATTAATCATTAAGGGGATGTAAATCAGAACTATTATGAGATACCATCTTTTTACCCATTAGAATACCTATAAAAAATTCAAGAATGATAAGTGTTGGTGAGGATGTAGAAAAATTAGAACACTTGTCTACTGTTGGTGGTCATGAAAAATGGTAAAGATGCTATGGAAAACAATATGGAGGGTTTTAAAAAGTTAAAAATAGAATTCCTGTATGATATGAGTATTTCATTTCTGAATACATACCCCCCAAAATTGAGAGCAGGTTTTTTTTTTGTAATAGTATTTTTATTGGTTCTTTTTAGTTATATATGACAGTAGAATTTATTTCGATATAATACACAAGAATGGAATATATCTTATTCTAATTAGGACCCCATTCTTGTGGATCAACATGATGGTAGGTTTCACTATGTACATTCATATATTTACACAGAAAAATTATCTCGGATTCATTCCACATCGTACCTTTTCCCATCCTCCCTTCATTCTCCTTTTTCTAATCTACCAAATATCTATTCTTCCCCTCTCTCTCCTTATTGTGGGTTAACTTTCACCTTTGGCTTTTTGGGGACTGGCTTATTTCACTTAGTACAATAGTCTCCGGATCCATTCATTTTTCAGCAAATGACATAAAGTCATTCTTTTTTATGGCTGAGTCATATTCCCTTGTGTATATATACCACATTTCCTTTATCCATTCATCTGGATACCTATGTTGGTTCCATAGCTTAGCTATTGTGAATTGAGCTGCTGTAAACATTGATGTGGCTGTGTTACTGTAGTATCCTGATTTTAAATCCTTTGTATATATATACCAAGGAGTGGAATTGCCAGATCAAATAGTGGTTCCATCCCTAGATTTTTGAGGAATCTCCATATTGCTTTCCAGAGTGGTGCACAAATCTGCAGTCCCACCAGCAATGTATAAGTGTACCTTTTCTCCCACATCCTCACCTACATTTATTGTTTCTTGGATTCTTGATAATTGCCATCCTGATTGGAGTGAGATGGACTTCTCTAATTGCTAGAGATGACGAACATTTTTTAAATATATTTGTTGACCATTCATATTTCTTCTTCTGTGAAGTGTCTATTCAGTTTCTTTGCCCATTTATTGATTGGGTTCTTTGTCATTTAAGTTTATAGTACTATTATTCACAATGGCTAAAACGTGGAAGTGCTCAAGTGCTTATCATCAGATGAAGGGAAAGCAAAATGAGGCATGTACATATGTGAAATATTAGCCATCCTGACAAAGGAAGAGAGTTCTGACACATGCTAGAGCACCGTGAACATTGCACCAAGTGAAACAAGCCAGTCATAAGAAGGTCAGCACTGTCTGACTCCACTTATAAAAGACACATAGAGGAGTCAAAGTTACAGAGACAAAAAGTAGAATGGCTGTTGCCAGGGGATGGGGAGAGGGCAGAATGGGGAATTATTGTTAATGGGCACAGAGTTTCAGCTTTATGAGATGAGAAGAGTTGCAGAGCTGGATGGTGGTGCTGGGTGTACCACATTAAGAATGTATTTTATGCCACCAAATTACACACTTAAAGTAATTAAGTTGGTAAATGCCAAAAAAACTAGTGTGCTATATGGCGTGAGAGAAAGCAGTCAAATGCAAAGAATCTCCAGGTGTGAATGAGTCATGCACAAGGCAAAGACTGTTTGAAAATACAGACAGATGAGGAACAGAGATTAACAGAAAATGGGGGTGATTTTCCTTGCTAATTATGCCCAATTCTACTCATTGCATTTATTTTGTCCTAGGAATACATATTTTCTGTCAAAGGATTTGCAATATTTCTTATGATGGTCTTGGGTAAACTAAATGTCAAGTTTGGGAGCTTTATCCTTGTGTTCTATGTAATGCTAGAATAATCATCTCTCAACAATTTCTAAATATTTATCTCTGGAAATTATATTCGCTGGCACAGAAATATTGACATGAAATATCTTTACCATATAGTAGGTAACAAATAAAATGCAATAAATGGCAGTAGAAATTCAAACATCTGTATATCCCATTGATATTTATTCAGCACCAACTGTATGCCAGGCAGTTTGATAGATATGAGGAATGAAGAACAGTGATGATACTGTTAAGAACTCATCTGATAATCATCTGGAATCTAGTTCTGGTCTAGTGGGGAAATGAGAAATGCAGATTGAGTGCTCGTAGTGAATCAAATAGGACATCTCTTGGATATGAGGAGTGCAATGACAACACCGTGCAGTTTCTGCAGGTTTCTCCTCTCCAAGCAACCCTCTCAGTTGGAAAGCAGAATTTCCTGTAGTGCATCCACTTGCTGTGCACTGGTCTGTGCTGGACTCCAAACGATGGAAAGGAGGGAATCGTTGATTTGCCACTCACTGTGCAGGGTGCTTTTACCTGCATACATGTTGCAGTGAGCTCGTATTTGTGCACACCCAAATGCACGGAAGATCCCTAACCCCTAAAGGGATGGCATTTGGAGATCAGGCCTTTGGGAGGTAATTCCGTGTAGATGAGGTCATGAGAGTAGAGCCCTCATGTTGGGATTAGTGTTCTTTTTGGAAAGGAAGATGCCAGAGTGTGCTTAGGTGCTTTCTCCTTCTCTCTCTCTTCCCCTCTCCCTCCTATGTTAGGGCACATTTAGAATTCAGCTGTCTGCAGACTAGGAAAAGGGTCCTCAGAAGACACTAAATCTTCTAGCACCTTGATCTTGGATTTTCCAGTTGTTAGAACTGTTAAAAATAAATGTATGTTGTTTAGATCACCCAGTATTTTGTTATATCAGCCTAAGCTGCTATGTTTTACATAAAGTCATGGCTTGTGAGGAGATACTATGTTTATTTTATGAATGAGAAAAGTGAGGCCCAGGAGAGTTAAGCAAGTAGTTCATGGTCAAAGATGAGATTCTCCCAATCTGAGAGTCGAATACAAGCTCATATCCAATGCTAAGCCTAGGGATTCATTCACTGTGACATGAATCTGATAGATTTTACTGAAATGTTAGAGGTCAAATCTTTGCAAACCAAGGTGGGCGGCTTGCTTGTTTGCTTGTTTTTTTTTTTTTTCCTTTCCTTTCTTTCTATCGTTCTTATTTATTTATTTATTTTTGTGGGGACACTCCAGTAAGGAACATCTTTTTTTTCCATGCAAATCTTTGTCTTGCCCTAGGAGACTTGTTCTACTGGACACTTAGGAAAAGAAGAGACTGGTGGCATCATAGGAGACTATTTCACTGAAATTTGACTCAAAACTTTCAAGGCAACAGTCCTCAGGGGATTGCACATAATAGTTATGTCATTCTTAGCTGCCAATGTCCTTGATCTCCAAGTTGTCCAGCTGGCCCTAATGTTTTCATCTGCTCCATCTTTCTGTTCTGCCCAGCTCATGGGGGAATGCTGAAAGATTCCTCTTCTTTGAGTTCTCTGACTCTGGTTATCACTTTTGGGGAGGATTTGGCTCCACACCTGCCCCCACCCCCTTTTGACATCATGGACACACTGTAGTATGGATTCAATTTTGCTTCTCTCTCACCTCCGTGGGTTAGATGTCTTGCACTCTCTATAGCTTCTGACCACAGCCTAGCTACCTGTGTTTCCATGTCGATTGCTACAGATCAACTCTGTCTAATTCTTCTAGAACAAAATGCCTTCAGCATTTTTTTAAACAAATATAATAAATAAAATTAATTAATTAAAAAAACCCTACGTGTCATGTGTTATAGCGGGTTCTGAAGTCAAAACAGTGGAACAGCACACACATTAATTTTATAACCTAATGTGGGTGTATGTATGGGGGGATGTGGAGGAAATTAGTGTTCAATGAAAACAGACAAGAGGAGTTTTTATTTTGATCTTTAAAAAGGGTGTTAAGAGAAGGCTTTAGAAGCAATGTCAAGATAGAAACCTAAAACCTCATGTGAACAGACTTTTAACAGGTAGAAAGGATGAGTATGAGGAAAAAATCATTTACTGAAGGGAATTTTCACCAAATGTCCCAGAAGCACAAGAAAATATAGTAGAGCTCTCGGGGAACTGAATGACAGCAGATGATGCTTGAATACTAGGTAGGGGACAAAATCACCGTGAGCCTTGTAAGTCATATTAATGACTTTGTTCTCCATCCTGAGATTAATGGAACCTATTGAATTGTTTTGAGGAGATGGTAGAGAAGTATTGACAAGACCCAAATAGAGTTCTGGTTTCTGGAGGATCACTCTGGCTATTGTGTAGAAACTGGTATGAGATAAGGAGGGAGAGTAGAAATAGAAATCTGTTTAATTTTCTTGTGTCTCTTTTTCAAGTGAATGATGGTGGTCTGGAATAGGGGAATAAGAGAGAAGAAAGCAATGCTTGAATTCGAGATGTATTGAGGAGAGAGAGAATTCTGATTGGTCCATGTGGTTAAGGTAGTCAGTTGGTTCATGGTCACTATTTTTAGTGCCTCAAGACAGTTCACATACATGTTTCCAAGAAGGTGACCATTGAGCTGATTTATCCATGCATTCATCATTATTAGTTCATTTTAGGGAGTGTTTGCTAACATTAGTGTCTATTAAAATTTAAAAATCGACAAAAAATCATTTCTCGTTCAATGTAGATATTGTTCTTTATCCACAAAGAGACTGGCTTCCAGGCACATCTTTTGCTTCAATGAGGGGTTTGGAAGTTCAAGAAAAAAAGCGCACTTGTCATGCTGTGACACTGTTATTGCAGCCCTGGGACTAGAGAGAGACTTGCTCACGTGTCCTTCTGATGTTTGCTCTTGACTTTGTTTTATTTTTTTGCCAGTCTGTGAACTTCTAACAAGGGATAATTTGCAAAATACCATGCAGTAGAAACAGTAAGGTAGGATTTAAGCTAAATATCTATCTGTTTTCAAAAGTCTTTTGTGGACAACAGTGTTTGAATCAGTCTATGACTGAAAGCCAGCTGTAAAAAATTGAATTAGGGTCAACAATTGAACAACTATGTCATCATGCAGTTCCATCATCAGAAGGCAAACAAACAAATAATAAAGAAAGCAGATGTTGTATTGTTCCTCAGATATCTTAGAGGTCAAAAGTGATTGCTGTGTGAAATTTTTTTTTTATAATTTTGAGACTTTCTCCTTTTTGAAAAAAAATTCCACCATTCTTCATATTGGGGTATAATCTGAGAAGGGGTCAGTTACCCTTGATAGTTCAAACTTGTCACCTCTTAATCATGAATTTAGGAATTGGCACACAGCTGGGCAAAATAAACATTTTGCAAATATGATACCTCCTTTTATTTGTCTTACAATTTTTTCTTCCAAATGTTGTTATTCTCTTGTTCTAACATTCTACATTTTCTTGACCTTATTTTGTCGTATAAGTCCAAGTTATGATTATTATCTTAAAAAATTTTTGATCTGATTACTTTGGTATTAACACTTTTCAGCTTTAGGTTTTCCCCCATTCTAAAACATTCTAACCAGCATGACATTATGTTACTTCTCTCTGGTTATATTTCTTGATGTGATGTGACACGAAGCATCTTACTTATGAACAGATGGATGATGGCTATGATTAGGGAATGGAAATAGGATTTTCTGTTTTATTTCTGCTTCTCCACTTGAGGATATGGTGGGTGGTAGTTTGAATTTCTGTTCCCAGTTATTATCTGCCTTCCCTATAACTCATCACGGAACGTTCATTGCTCCCTAATGGGAGGAGAATATTCCCTGACCCTCTTGACATCAAGTGTGGTTCTGTGACGCGATTTGGCCAGCGGCGAGTAAACAATCAGGACATGAGACTTATCCAAGCAGAACTTCTAAAAGCATTCCATAGTTTATCCAGCATAGTTTCCTCTCTTCCACGCTATAAAGCTAATTCTTCAGCTTTATACATTCTCCATGGTGATGTTGAACCCAATGTGGTAAAATTAACTCTTGGATATAAGGCAAAATTTATGTAGAGAGCACAGAGACACAGAAAGTACATAAACATATAAAAAAGAATTGGGAAACACCAGACTCAATCCTTGGGATGGGGAAGATACATACAGTAAAGCTATGAAATCCTTCCACCCACAGCTGATGGATAACATGAGTGAGAAGCAGCCCCTTTGCTGTTGTGATCCACCCAGGGTTTGGGGTTGTAACCATGCTTTGGCCTAGGAAAATCTGGGTGCCACCACTAGCCATCTGTTGGCTTTTATGTTCTTCATAGCACTCTGGACAATTTTCTTGGGGCCTAACTCTTGGAAGTTTGGTTCCAAAGATCTAGTCTAAGTTTTGATAATCCTTGCTTTTGAAAGGGTCTCCTGATAGTACTGATGAGTATTTGGGTTTGGGGTCAGTGATGTTGACCAGGCCATAGTTCTGTGACTCATGGGCAGCATCTACCCATCTAAGGTAATTTGTCTCAGATGTAACATTTAGTGTTCTGAACTATTTCCCAGTTTTCATCTGCGAGTTATAGCAAATACTGACAACAAACATTGCTAGCCAAGAGATCATTTGCAAAACCCACCTGAAGCTGTTGTACCATTTCCTTGCCCAGTATTTCCTCGTGTGTAGAGTTTACTTTTTTGCCAGTTTGTCAGCTGGATCGTAGAGTGTTCATTGCTCTATTTTTACCCCAGCCTCAGCTTTCCACTGTCTGATTTCCATCTTGTACCTATGGAGACTGTGGTCTGGGAATGGGGGTCTTGGCTCAGTTTTTAACTCATTTCTCAACACTTGCCCTGTTTTACATTGGGCTCTTGATTTCATTTTGTTACCTACAAACCCAACTCTTCATTCAGTTGTCCACATCTGGTCTCTGCCTTTCACGGTGACCCTGATTTCTGGTCTTCTGTTGAAAGCTGCTTTAGAGACTGAGTTTAGGATGCATGCCAATGAGACACGAAGAGAGATCTGTTGACCATTGTGGGGTTATTAGTCTTCTAAGAAGCACTTAGAAAAAGAACAAGTTTCTTTGTTTCTCATTCATATCAGGTAACTAAGTATTCTTGATGCATCATTTCATGACCGCGTATTATATGTTACTGTGAATCAAGCAGGGAGGAAAAACAATGTATTTTGGGCCTTTGATGACACCAGTACGCTGCTGCTCCAAACCTGAAATTTCCTAAATTCAAACTTCTTTACTTGTGACAGATTTGAAAGTTTTCACCATTAAAGCCACTGTTAATTAGGCGTTCTATACTTGCAAGCAAAAGCATGTCTGATACAAACTTGCTTCGACTTTTCCAGCAACTCAAGCTCACATTTTCTTCTTGCAAGTTCCATATTATCTCCACTGCATGTCTGGTTCTTGTATCCTGTCTACTATTTCACATATATGTTTTGCCTCTCTCTTGGTTTCGTAAGCCACTTATAGACTGAAAGCAGATTGTTTATTTGTCACTTTGAGCATTCCTTGCAATGACTTTCTCAGGGTAGAAAAATAAAACTCTTGTTGTTTTTACCTGTGTTAAGTTTATCCTTAAACATTTCAAGCTCAAAGTACCGAGGTCTACTAATGCCCACCTATTAAAAAAAAAATGAACTTAGGAAATTTCAGGTTTGAAAAAACAATTCAGCAGTGTCCCCAAAGTAGCTGTGACCAATCTGCTTTTTTTTTTTTTTAACTTGTCATTTTGATGAGCCATGAATTGACAGAAGTGGACATTGAGATATTCCATAACATTTCTATGAAGGGGAGCCTAATGTCCTTTGGGTAAAAGAAGAGTTCACTTTATGTGTTTGTCTCTTTTAACCTCTTAGTTTTGTGTTTTTAATGACTTCTTTGGTCTGTTGATATTTGAAACATTAACATAATTATCTATCTTAACATATTGTATTTGCCACCTGCTGGGGATGAAACATTGAAACTATCACTAGTAGCTCATTAACAATAACACTAGTCCCTCATTAACAGTGTTGACCCAATTACATGTTGTGTATCCCAGAGACAAATAACTGTAATTGCAACTCAAAAGTGATTTCATAAACACGAAGATTCTTTTTTTTTGAAATGCAAATCAGAATGCATTATTTGAATTTTCCACATAAATATAGGCTTAAATGAAACAAAACCATTCAACCAAATAAAATAAAAATTCAATCTAAAGAGAGGCCATTTGGAATCAATTGGTACAAAACACATTCTGCTTTGAAAGATCAAAGCACTTTCATTGCTGGGTGCAGAAATTAAACAAGTTAGCAACAATGAAAGCCAGACATCTGGTAAGTGACATCTCCCCTGGCTATCAGCAGGTAGTGATTTTCTTTTGGAACCATTCAGCTTATTGTCTGTTGCCTGGACAATGGAAGTCTGATGAAGCATTGATATAATCTGCCTGGAGGTTTAAAAGCTCCATTGAAGAGATGGAAAGGCAGGGAGTTTTGTAGGGAAAAATAATCATTATATATACATATATATGTAGACATAAATAACTGTGCCTCTACCCTTCATCACGGGGAAGAGACCTGTATAAATAGAAGCAAATGTAGTGTGATATATTTGCAGAGCTAGGGAATGTTCTTTTACCCAGACAATTACTATGATAAAAATTAGGCAAAGATAGCCCAGGGAAACAGGAAGAGACAGCTCCCAGAAAGAAAATCTGTGCTAAAGTCAAGATGTTAAAAGCAGAGACATTTCTTCAATACCAGCAGACTGCTTCATGGCCTGTTTTTTTTTTTTTTCTTTTTTTTTCTTTTTTCTGTTGACAGAAAAAAATACTGCCAGAGGAAAGGGGCCAAGGAATGGTAAAGGAAGGAAAACATCAGCGGGGAGAACAAAACTTTGAAATTTACAGTCCAGAACACCGGCTTCCAAGATTTTCTTAGAAAGTCTCCGTTGGACAAACATTCAATATAATAATGATGCCTATTCTTGTTCTATTATTTAACAAGGCCATGTGGTCGATAAGATGCTGTATTTACCATTTAAAATGTTAAAATAACCAAACATGCACTGAGTGCTGGAAATCTCCCAGGCACTGTTGAATGCTGGAGGGGAGACTTTAAACCAGGAACATGACTTGGGACCTAGCTTTCAGGAAGATGTCTCTCTCAGGCATTAATACAAAGCAAAGCCTGTCACTGGGAAACGTACCAAGTGCTATGGACTCCCCGCGAGGCTAAAAGAACAGGAGAAATTCAGCTCTGGCTCTGGCAAAATACTCTGAGTCTCATTTCCCTGTTTTAAATGCACTCTTCTCTGATCTGCCGGCAACAGGGAGACTCAAATGATGGGCGGGTTCTGAAAAGTCCTTTCGGGATGACAACACACCCAGTGAAAATGTTCAGGCCCTCTATGGAGAGTAGGCAGAGGGGGAATTGATTCGGACAGAGGTCACACGCTGGGAGCTCCATGAAACTCTAGAGCAGGCCCAGGGTACTTGACCATCCGGAATGTGCTGAGTTCAGGAGTTAACCTGATCCTGGGGATCGATTGTAATTGACTTATGTCACACAGATTTTGCCATTTTTGCAGGAACCTTTGATGGAAAGTCATTAGAACATTACATCCTTCCTTAAGACGTCCAATATGAAGGAAAATATTTCTTTGCTCCATATTCTCAAACTTATGGTGCTTACTTTCTAGAATATGCCCTCTTCAGTCTTTCTTCTGCATGGATGAGGGGTCTTCCATGTATTTGTAGAAAAGTATGTAATTTAAACCTGCCTTGTGTCTTGGCCCCTGCAATTTTGAATGTGTCATCTATTAGGTTTATTTCAGTTTTGCAGCAAACATCAGGCACAGATGGTGGAACTGACAGTATCTTGTTCATTTCACTGAGGAAGAGGAGGAGGCACATTTGCCCAGTGACTCAGTGCTAACAGGGACACAGCAAACACAGAGGTTAAGGTTTCACTTTCGGCTATTTTTATTAACAGTGTTCTTTCTTGTCTGAACTCAGCACAGATATGGAGCCAGAAGCAAGAGCAGGGCCAGTTAAAAGCATCATCTAAATAACCCTCTTTGTCACACCGTCACTATATCACATTAGGCCTCCCTTCCCCTGCAGTGAGACTTATTTTCATTTTTGTTTCCCAGAGCTGAAAATTTGATTAGATAGCTACTTATTCTTTCTACACAATTAAGGTAAGTGATAAAATGATAAGATAAATCAAGGGCACTTATGTGTCCTAATAGCATGACATTGGCAAGCATTTATTTTTGGGCTTTCTGACTTTGGTTAAATGATCTCAGTCTTTCTCAATGTCTTTTCCTTACACATACACACTCCATAATGGGCCATTTGCTTGTTGACTATGAGGTGGGGACTGCCTTCTTATTTTGACCCTGCAGGTTCTCTTCCCCAGGGGTATGAGATCATTATTCTAATTTTGGAACTTGGATTTCTAATGAATCATAGATACCTAGGTGTGAGATGAAAAGGGACTTCTTTCACCAAGTTTGAGTCTCAAATTCAGAGTCAGGATCCCATGATTGAGGTCAGTCCCCTGATTGCGATTTATTCAAAAGCATACTGTCTAGCAAGGGGCTTCTTAATACAGAAACATCCAGTTTTACCATTTTTGTATTTATTAGAACAGGAATTGAAAAGTTGAAAAATAGAGCAATATAATTATAATTACTGCTGCCTCCACATGTATCTAATGAATGTTGCTTCCATTGCAAACAAAGCCTAACTTAACAGTTTGAAACACATAAACAACTTTTTCATGACAAATCCAAACCATACCAAAACAAACCCCATACATTTTAATTTCTTAAATGAAGTTCTCTTGGCAGAATTTTGATTATCTATACAAGGAGAAGCCAACAGCATTATCTCTCTCTCTCTCTCTCTCTCTCTCTCTCTCTCTCTCTCTCTCTCTCTCTCTCAAAAAAAAATGTTAAGTTAAACCAACCCCAAAACACAAGAAACTTACCTTTCACACCTGGCAAGATAGTACATGTATATGAAGTTAGCAACAATCTTTGTATCTGTTCACAGCTATTACAAAGCACCATTTTGTAGGATGTCTTGTTTGATCTTACCATTAACTGTGGAAGGGAAACTTAGTAAAATGATGTGTAAATGTAATGTGAGATGATAATGACTTCCATGATTAGTGAAGGAAAAGGGAACCCCATGTTACGATTTGATGACCTACCATCCCTGATCACATCTTTGGTCCCAGCATCCTGAATTTTCAGTGAGCATCACTTCCCACAATCCTGAGTCTTTATGATTCAAGTGTTGCTAATCAGGTAACTTGACTCAGGTGGAGCCAGGGAGAACCCGTGGGATTTTTTAAATAAAATTTTCAGGAGAAGGACATGTTTGTCTTTTTGGATTTCAAGTGTGAAGGATAAAACCTGCCAGTGCCATCTTGGCTGTTATATAGACATCCCAAGACTAAGGCCATCACACAGGGCAGCAGAAAGAGAGATGGAGAGAGTCAGGCTGAGTCCTAAGAGTGTGGCTACCAGTTGCCTGCCTATGTGGAGGTTGTGCATTATAATTATACCTAATGGTGAGATTCATTAGGCTGAATTTATACATACACATAATTGATCAGTCTCATTTTCCAGTACCTTCCATATTCCTCCCCTCCTCTTCCTCTCTCCTCATCCACTTGCTCTATTCTATTGACATCCCTTCTATTATTATTATTATTATTATTTTAATTAGTGCATGATATACACACACACGCATGCAGGTTTGGATTCACTGTGGGACATAGCATAATTTGGTAGATTTTATTCCTTAGTACTTCTTCTCCTTCCCTCTTTACCCCTTTTCTCTACTCTGTTGGTTTCCAGAGTTTTTGATAATCAGAAAAAGGTGTCCTTTTAAGGTGAGTGCTGAGCATAACAAATAGTTAACACCTGTGTAAAGGAGAGGCCTGTCCTAGGTGGGTGTATCTCATGCCAGAGTGTGTGGTTTTGTGAATAGAGTTCTGGCTAAGTGCCTATATGCAGTGGCCCAATCTTTTGCCATTTTCTGCACCCCTGGATCCAGCCATTCCTGCAATCATATATCCTTGGACTTTGCCATTACAGGAGAGTCAGATATCCTTTGCCATCAAACGAGTCTCATGGCTTGATAAATAGAAGTGGAGTGTTTCAAGTATCAGATCTCAGAATGTAAAAATGATTAAGTCAAATTGGGGCGTGGGTTGGATATTTGCCAACGTGCTAAACCGTTGCACAGAAAGTAGTTGGATCATGGTTTATTGAATCTTGGAATTTAGAGAAAGGCTTCCATTAAGGCGTGAGTTTTAGATTTTTGGTAAAATTGGTCTGTGGTTTTAATTCTGCTAATGTTTTCGTACTAAGATAATGCCTTGGTTTCAAAATGAACTGGGAGGAACTTCAGTTGAAATGGAATTATCTCACACTTAAATATATGATCAAATCAAACTTACGAAAACAACTGTCTAGGACTAATTTTTTTAAATTGTCTCCTGACCTCTGAACTTTTATTGGTCCCCTCTTCCCCAAAGACCCCCCAGCTCCTGCTGCCTCAGTGCCTCAGCAATTTTATGTCATTGGTCTCAGACTCAACTTTGCTCCCCCTATCCTGCAGATGGTGGTCTTTTGGATGGTTTACATGGAATTGCCACTGTCCGGGGCATGGCTGCAATGACTCCGGTCTTCCAACAGGCAGCCATAAGTGGTGATTTCAGCCGCCAGTGTGGTCTTGATATCAGCAAGGCCTCATAGTTCTGGGCCTGATGCTGTACCTCTGCCCTGGTCTGTGCCAGCTCTGATTGCAGGTACAGCAGGACTCCCTTGAGCTGCTCCATCTGTATGGCATAGTGGGCCTCCATGTCCCTCAGACTGTTCTCTAAGCTCTCCTTAAGATTTCTCATGGAGTCCAGGTTGATCTCCAAGGACCAGGCTGTGCATCTCAGCTCTGTGATTGACATCTCCACAACTTGATCAGTGGGTGAGATCAAGGTGGCCACTATGTTCTTCTTCATCTGCTGGGACCAGTACTTGTCCAGCTCATCATACTGAGCCCAGATGTCTGCTGTGATGTTGCTGAGGTCTTGAGATTTGGGGGCATCCATGGTCAATGTAGAGCTGGCAATCTGCTTGATTTCCTCTTCATGGTTCTTCTTATGAATAGCAGCTCCTTCTTGACACCTTCCCTTTCCAGCTGCAGCTGAATGATATTGGTGTCATCAGTGTCCTCAAAAAGCCCACGGAGATCACTCTCCACAAACTGGTGTTTGGCCAGCTGTCTCTCCTATTTGACTCTGAAGTCATCAGTAACAAAAAGAGTATTGTTAATCTGCAGAATGATGTGGGTGTTGGGCAAAATATTTGCAAAGATCTGGCAAAGATGAAGCTGCCCAGTAGTCTGGAAGTCATGCCTGCAATCTGCGACCTGGGGCCGCTTCTTCTCCAGATATTCCTGTATTTTGCCCTCCAGGCTCATCACTCTGTCCAGGTTGGAGGCCAAGCGATTCTTGAGGTCTTGCATGGTCTTCTTGCTCTTTATGTGGCCATTCCCCCCAGAACCCTGGTCATCCCTGCCTCCAGATTCAGGGACTCTCAGCTGCCTCACGGAAGTTGTGGAGCAGGATGTGGAGGTCGGGAGCCTTCAGCACTAGCACCTGCCTAGTGACGGGGTAACCAGAGGGAGCCCAGGAATCCTCAATTGCTGGAAAATGTAGTGGAGCGGGTGATGCAAATCATGTTATCTAGGAGGGAGGTGAGAGATAAGGCAAGTTCAGGTCGCTGGGAATAATCTTTATTGAAATAATTCAATGGAAACAATTTATGTCTTCCATAGTTCTTGCTTTACTAAATTTCTCTTTTAAATAGATTAAGCTGCTGTTATGGTTTGGATGTGAGATGTCCCACAAAAGTTCACATGTCGGATAATGCAAGAAGGTTCAGAGGCGAAATGATTGGGTTATATCTTAACCTCATTAGTGAGTTACTCCCTGATGAGGTTAACTGAGTGGTTACTGGAGGCAGGTGCGGTGTTCCTTGGGGGCGTGGGGCATGGCCATGGGGTATATATTTGTATCTGGAGTTTGGAGGCCTGCTCTCTGCTTCATGATCGCCTTGTGAACTGCTTCCTGCTGCCACATTTTACCTCACCTTCAGCCCCGAGGAATGGAGCCAGTCTTCTCTGGACTAAGATCTCTGAAATGGTGAGCCCTCAAACAAACTTCTCCTCCTCTAAAATTGTTCTGGTCAGATCTTTTAGTCACAGCAGGAAAAAGGGTGACTAAAATAGGTAACTTACGTTTTTCTGAAGAATTTTCACCATTTTTGATGTTATATATTTATGTTTTCTTCTCTTTAATGATTAATCCTCAACAGATATTTCTGTATTTATGATATATTTTAATTTTTTAAAGAATGAAGAACTTGAATTTTTTTAAAAAAATACTTATGCCATTTATCACTTAAATATTTTGTTGGTTTTTGCTTTTATAACTCCCTTTTTAGTTTTTTTTTCTAATTTTTCTACATAGTTTCTTGTACTGAATTTATTCCTCTATAATAAAGCATTTAAAACTGAGGGATTTTGCTGAACATAATTTAGGAATATCATTTAAGTTTAAAACTTTGAAGTTGTAATGTTACTTTCTAAATAGTCTTTAAATGTAGTTTGGGTTTCTCTTGGAACAAAGAGTAGGAGTATATATTTTCACTTTCTCTCTTTTTTTTTTTTTTGTGTGTGTGTGTGTGGGAGAGGTACCTGGGATTGAACCCAGGGAGCTTATCCACTAGGCCACATCCCCTGGCCCTATTTTAATATTTTATTTTGAGACGGGGTTTAGCTAAATTGCTGAGGCTGGCCTTGAACTTATGATTCTCCTGTCTCAGCCTCCCTCTCTTATTTCTATGGCATTGAATTTGCTTTTGTTAACCTCGTTATATAATCCAATACATTTGGCTTGTTACAGACAAGGGTCCCAATGTCTGGTCATATAATCAGATAAAATTGGGGATTTTACTGGCCTCAAAATGTTTGAGAAAAACATGAGTGTTGACTGTACCTGAATTTAAGAATTACTAAAAAACAAAACAAAACAACAATAAAAAAACCTCTTATCAGGTTTTATAGATGAATCTACTTATCCAATATTTCTACTTTTTCTCATTCTCCTCCTAATGTCTATCCTGAGCTTCTGTCTTATCATATACACCTAAAATCTACAATAATAAAGAAAAACAGTGTCACTAATGAATCAAGATCCAAGGAAGACTTAGTGGTTTGTCTTGAGAGGGTTGCTCTGACTTTTTGATTGTCACTGATTTGGCAAATTATGTCAATCATTTCAAACTTAGTTGAGCCCCAAGATAAATTCCTGAATCCCTCTTAAGTCTACCACTGACACATAAAAATTAACTAAGTTATGAATATGTATATGCAAAACAAAGAATGGATTGGTGGAGATGGTATCAACTGGAAGTTTTTTTTTTTTAAAAAGTAGCTGAGTATTGAGAAAAATGTGTGATCTGAAGATCACCTGTTCCTATTTGGAGAGTAAACCTCTCCTGTAGGATTGGAGGAAGATGGAATCCAGCTGTATGGAATTGGGGGTGGGGATGGAGCACTAACAGCTTATTGAACAAATTATAATTAACGCCCTTCTCTGTAGCTCCATTTCCACCTCTACTCAGAGGCCCTAGGTGCCACCAATATGTAAGATGATTAGGTGCTAATTAACTTCTGTGGTATACATTGGGATATGTCTGAGCTTTCCCTGCACCTTTGGGATTCAGCACTCTAGGGTCTCTCTGGTAAGATGTTTCTTGACTTCACATTTCAGTTTACAAAGTTCTGCTGCTGTTTTATTCTTTTTATTTTACCTTTGTTCTTTTGTCCTAATAAGTTTCAGTAAGTATTCAGAAGATGGACAAAGTCAAGGTCTGTTTTTGCTCACCATCTTTATCTAGAAGTTTGAAGGACTGTTTTGTTTTAATCAAGTTATCTCTTTTCTAAAGCAAACTTGTTGTGCTATGTGAGTTTTTCTACTTTAGTTCTTCTATCTGCCTAATAATTAGTGTCAATTCTTCTCACAATCTGTTTTTATGTTTTTTGACAGTTTTGCTTTCCAAAGTCATGGTGAATCTTTTAAAAAGTATAGTCTTTATGGATATCTTTGTGATAGGTTGAAAGAGGCTTTATTGTAGTTTTATAGTAGAGACCGTTTTGAACTGGAAACCATTGATTTTTTTGTTGTTTTTTTTGTTTGTTTGTTTAGAAAACTGATCTGATTGAGCACAAAACTAAAATTTGGAATTCTGACCTTGGATACTATTTTTTTTTTTAAATAGAAACAGCCTTTTAGTAAAAGCCATTTAAAAATGGCTGTTTTAAAAAATGGCTGTTCCTATCACCTGAGGTCTATTGCAGAACATTCAGGTCGTCACATCACAACTGTTCAATGAATGTGCTCAGCCAGCTACTTTTCTTAAAGCTTCTCTTGAAGCAAAACTCCTGGAAAGAGAAGTCTATATTTACTATGTCCTGCTCACTCCCTGGGTAATATCACCGAGTTCCATGACTCAAAACTACTGTCTTTAAGATGAAGGGTCTAAGCCTTATAACTCTGACTCTGACCTCTTCTTTCAATGTGGACCATTTATCTAGCCACCACTTGGTTGCCTAGTTGCTAACCTAGTGGCAATTCAAAAGAGAAATCTTAATTCTATCCCCTTACATGTTTTTTCCCCCACAGGGTTTTTTTTCTTTCCTGTCTCAATATATGATTCTACAATTTGCTTTTTACCACATTACTCGGGCTGAAATCCTAGGAGTAATTTTTGTAGGGTGATCGACCATCCTGATTTGCCTGGAACTGGGAAGTTTACCAAGACATAGGACTTTGATTGCTAAAACCAGGAAAACCTTAAGGCAAATTGGGATGAGTTCAACACCCTAAGGTTTTCATTTTTCCTTTCTCTCACTCATAACATGCCCAAGGTATTAAATATGTTTTAAATTAATTATGATAGCTGCTTGACAATATGCTGTCCTGGAGAATCATATGTAGCTTTTGTCAATGTAAAGCCCAAAGTAGAGGTGTTGGAGAAACTGAAAATTCATGTTGGAAAATAACAATTGACTACTGTGTCAGGGAAAGAGATGTGAATTTAAAATCACATTACCCCATTCCTTCAAAATTACTTGAAATCTTGTGTCGTGTAACAGTTTCCAATTCCATAGACTGTTTTCTTTCAGGAAGCACTCTTTTCATGTGATTAAGTAACAGCCATTAATGACAACCATATTTTTTTAAAGGGTCAAATCCTTTGCTTTTTGATGACATAGATTTAATTCTAAATGACTGAAGCCCAAAAGGGAATAATGGTAAAATTTCCTTCACTAATAAGTAGTAATACTTGAGGGTGCCAGGTTCTCTTTTAGACACTGAGGATACAACAATGAATAAGGTACAGTATCTTATCTGGTGGGAAAATCAGTATGTTTCACAATAAATGTATAAGCAGGAATTATGAGAAAAATTAAGGTAAGATAATGAGGAGTGAAAGAATAAATGAAGTAATGTTATGGGAGGTGGAGGAGAGGGAGGGAGCTGTTGACTTAGTGCCAGAAAAGTCGCTCTGTGGAGAGGATGATTAAGCAGAACCTAAATGAGGTGACAGGCCTATTCTGCAAAGGTCTCAGGAAGGAATTTTTTGAGCATACAGAAGCGTATGAGTAAAGGCCTGCTTGGAGACCTGCAGGGTGGTCAATAGTAGTTGAAGTTGGGACAAGAGAGAGAATGAGGTAGGGGAAACACAGGGGGTCCAATCACTGTAGGCCTTGAGTCTGTAGAAAGGGATTTGGATGTATTTTGTGCATGATTGGAAGCTAATGGGGAATGCTGACTTTTCTGGATGCTGTGTAGAGAAGAGACCATGGGAAGGCAAAGAGGAAGAGTGCCCTGTCAGAAAGTTCTTGCTTCAGATGAGAGATGATCCTTGGCTTGCACTAAGACGGCAGAGGTAGAGGTGAAGGTGAAGGAAATTCTCAGGCTACTTTTGGCTAAAGGTGATCCTAAAAATTAGGATGATGAAGCAAATATGGCTTCAAATCTTTGGCCCAAGCATCTTGGAACATACTTGCTTTTGCCTTATAGGAGGAGGCTGGGTATGGGGTCTGATCTGGGAAGGGGGAGTTTAGTTTTGGAAATGCTCAGGTGGAGATTCCTCCTACATGTGCAAATGAAAATATTGAGCAGGGAGTTGGCTAACCAAACCTGGAATACCGGGAAACAGTGGGGCATAATGTGGAGTTATCAGTGAGTAGATGGTGCTACTCACTGATAACTAGAAAATGGAAATGGGGATGAAGTGTGAGGACTGGGGACACTGAAGCAGTGATATCTGTAAGGCACTCAGAGTACATGTCATTGGTGAATATTGATAGCACATATTACCTAAGTGTTAACTAAACATAAATTCAAGAAATAATCATATTTGGAGACCTGGAAATGCAGATTGAGAAGCAGCAGCCAGAAAGGCAGGAGGGAAACAGTTTGTGAGGCATTGTTGAAGTTTAAAAAAAAAAAAAGTGATTTTGGGGTAAGAGGTTGTAATCAACTTTTTTTTTTTTTAGCAGAAAATAGTTTTATTTTGCTATAGCCAGGTTCAGAAGCTACAGCTTTTGCTGTAATCAACTAATCCCCCTGAACCCTGAGTTCAGGCAGTTTTAGAACTTTATGTGAGCATACAGAAGCGTATGAGTAAAGGCCTACAGTGATTGGACCCCCTGTGTTTCCCCTACCTCATTCTCTCTCTTGTCCCAACTTCAACTACTATTGACCACCCTGCAGGTCTCCAAGCAGGCCTTTACTCATACGCTTCTGTATGCTCAAGAAATTCCAGGATGTGAGGGCAGGAGCTCACAAGTTCACAGTCTAGAACTTTTTCTAAAGCACCTTTTTCTTTCACTCTTCTGGGCAAGTGAACCCTTCAAGGTCAGCACCTGAGAAGGGGATAGCTACTTCTCCTGTTTTCCCCCTCCCCTGCCAGCTATTACCAAGGAGCCCAATTAACAACCCCTTCTCTTGAAATGTAAACATCTTTGTGAAGCTCCAGCCCAAGGCCAGAGGCCTAGTTAAAAGAATCCCTTTTTCTTATCACACTTGACACATTTCCCTTGAAAACTTTTACAAATTGTTCATGTAATATATATATATATATATATATATATATATATATATATATATATATATATATATATATATGATAGTTCATAAATGTTTGAAAAAAACTAGGAAAGAGGTGTTCAGCACCTGGAGTGCTGATCTCTCTCAAGCCTGTGGCCAAATTTAATTATTTTAAGATAGAGCACCTGGAAATAGGAAGCTTAAGTACATTGAACTCCTTTGTAGAGATTCTTTTGCTGATAGTATAAGTTTCTGAGAGGTCAAATAAGATGAAACGTTAAAAAAAAAAAAAGTCAGGTGCTACTACAAAATTGGATAGATAAATAGGGAGAGAAATGCAAGAGGAGGCATTGTGTTTCAGGTTGAGGTGAGGAGCTGCCTAATCATCCTGTATTTTGGGCCATGAGACTGGAGACAGGAGATGAAGAATATTGACTGGAGATAAATGGGGGCAGAGCTCCACCTTAAAAGTAGTTGCTTCAGTAGCCCGAGAAAGGGACTCTTCATGAAGGAAGTCGAGCCATTGGCAAAGCTGCTCAGTTCCAAATGGAGGAGGGTGGCATTGGCAGCAAGCTGGGAAAAAGAGATTCTGCCTAGATAGCAAGAACAGCGCTGGGTAGACGGTAAAACCTGATGTCGGTGGTACAGCTTGGGGCTGCAGCAACAACATCTGCACTGCAAACGTGGGCTGAAGGATTCCTTTGAAGAATGACTATCTTAGATCATACCAAGGGAACAGGATTGATCAGGATTTGATTTCTTTTTAATAAATAAGGTGGCAGTAATGTACATGTATTTAAGTGTGTTGTAAAGTCATTTGTGCCTAGGAGAATGACATTTCTCTTTCTGTAGTTGCCTTCATGTGAGAGGTCTTACGTTGCTTCTCTGGGTCTGGGTGTGAGTGATGTGTTATTCTGGTCTCTGGGTGCTCTCAGTTCCAGAGGCTTCTTTCTCTTTAAGATTATTTGGATGATCAAGGTGACCATGCAAGGCAGGTCTCTTAAGTGAAAGATGTACATGTCTCTTTTTCTTGACTTTTCTGCCAATATAACCTTTCTACCACATTGTGGAGATATTTGTAAGTTGGCCTCTCTAGTCTACTTTTCACAGTACTGGATAATTTCCATGTCTACTGAACATACCAGTCCCCTATGAAACTGGAAGCAAATGTGTAGTCTAGCTATGTTACCTTGAGTCCCATGAATGATTCATGAAGTTCCCCTAAAGTCTGCCAGCATGGAATTTCTGTCCTTCAAGTTGCTGGGAATGGCAGCCAAATACTTGACAACATGACAACAGTCCTCTGGCTGCGTAACCCAAATGCAGTTTGGGAACAACTTGCTTTTAGTTAACTTACAAATGCATGTATGTACTACTAATATGATTAGCTTATATTCTTTTTAGGCATTATGGTGCCTGATTGTTGGTACCTAAATGAACAATGTTTGGATAGTAGTGAGGGCATTCTTAACAGCAGTGTAGGTCACACCTATTAATTATCAACCTGCTACACAGAGGTACTTGGTCAAGGTTGCTGGCATATGGTGGCAGATGAGGACTGGATAGACACAGGACTGACTCTGAAGTATTGTCCTGAACCAGACTGAGCCGCAGCTGCTACCTAAAGATATGAGGTGTCAAACGTGGGGGCATGTCTAGATCAGAGAGTGTCAGTAGGTACACTTCTGTCTGGCAAGAGCACATCAGGAGCAAATGGAGAACCAGATCAGTCTATGAAAATAGAGCCCAGAGCTTCAAATGAGCTTTGAGTGGCCAGCTTGGGGTTCAAAGGCCAGGGATCGACACAGGTAGCATGGTCAGAAATTCAGGCAAAGAGACCTGACACTTGTTCAGAGAATCAGTGGCAGGCTAGGACTTCTATGCAAACCATTTAGTCTCAGTCGGGGGGCTTTTATATCCTCTTCACTAGTGCAGAAGACGGATCTCCTCTGCACCCAGACAGGCAGAGATGCATTTACTTATTCAATTGATGTTTGGGTTCAACATCGAACAAAATAGACAGTAGCCTAATCCTTTCAAAGTTTATACAGTAACCTACTGGGTGAAACCAGTATAAAACATATACTTAACGTTAGTAATGAGGGGTACATTAAGAGCAAATTCCAGGCTAGAAAGGACAGTGAAAGGGAGAAAAAGGCGAGTACTATCCTATAGTTTGGGACTTTGCTGCACTTTAAAACCATATCAGAGGTACATCACTGGATTGTTCTCTGTGCTCCTCACATACTCCCAGCTGAGGACTTCAACTCTATAAACTCAGTCCCACCCCAGTTCAACCTCTGGAGCCAGAAACTTGATTGTGCCTTGCTACTCCTCCCGCTGAGCAGCTGCTATTATAATTTTATGGGGACAGGACTTTAGCCTGTATCTTTTGTGACAATCTCTTCCCCTTTTCTCATTCCTCAGTATCTGGCTCATGCCTTATTCTTAGCATACGTTTCCCTGACTTAAATGTGTATTCCTCAAGGATAAGCATTTCTCATCCCTAGTTTATCAGATAGGAAGTCACTGTCACCTGCTGTTGACTGCCCATGCCAACTATACCCTGTCTGAAATCTTGTCCTTTGTAGGGATTTAATTTCACAGTCCTTCCCAGCTTGGGTAGACACCCTCCATCATGAACTTGGTAGAGTCATTCCTAAAACCCTTCTACTCTACTACTACTTTCAGATGCATTTCTAGGACTTGGAATGTTTTGTTTTGTTTTTGTTTGTTTGCTTCTTGTTTCTTACATTCTAATCTTAAGCATAAAGATGATTTTTTTTTCTGGTCTCACTAGCTTCTACTTCCTTGGGTCTTAATTCTGGGAGCAATGCTTACTTCACATCATTCATGAAAGAAATACAAATGCATGAGTAGATCTCAATTTTGTCATTGTGTAATTCAGTCTTGAATTGTGTAATTCCTCAGGGCAGTGTACTGTCCCTTCATCTTTGGATAGGATGATTGGCATTTACTTATTTTTTCATTTCAAGCCTCTCTAGGGCAATAAGCTTCAGACAATGGTCTGTAACTGCAGTCTTCTCAGCTAAAAGATTTACTGCCTAACCAAATATGATTCTTAGTATAATTCTCATATTAGCTTTTCTAGTTTAAAAATGTGTGCATATTAGAAATGGAGGAAAAGTAAGAGGAAAAAAAAACTAGAAGTTGTATGATAAAGATGAAGTTCTTTGCTTGTTTTTGTAAATTTTTTTTTCTGGGGGTGGGGTGGGGGATGAAATGCTCAATTTCTATGATTTCGATGTAGGGGGACAGTCATTGGTTTCCTCATCCATACTGATGATGATTACTACTATAAATATCCAGACTTGTTTGTTGGAGAGGATAAGCTTTCTTAAGCATACTTTTGAATATTAAGATAATAAACAGGTTCTTGTCTAGGAAACAATCTTTAATTATTAGATTATCAAATGATATCCACTTAATACTAAATATTACAACAATGTTAAATGAAATATATTTGAAATCAAGTAAGAACTTTCAAATACTAAATGATTCCATATATAATAGCTATAGAAGATAAAATAACCAAAGAGGTAAAATGTCTCTACAATGATAACTATAAAACATTGGTAAAAGAAATTGAAGAGGACATACACAAAATGGAAAAACATCTCATGTTCATGGATTGGAAGAATCAACATTGTTAAAATGTCCACATTTCCCAACATGATTTGGCAATTCAATCATGCAATCCCTATTAAATACCAATGTAATTCTTTACAGAACTAGAAAAATTCTAAGTCACATGGAAACACACACATACAGAATAGCCAAAGTGATTCTGAGCTTAAAAAAACAAAGCAGGAGGCATTATACTGCCTGACTTCCAGATAAACTACAAATCTCTAGTGATCAAAATATCGTCATATTGACATAAAAAGACACATAGACTAGTATTACAGAATAGAGATCTTGAAAGTAAGCCCATGTATCTATAGCCAACTAACTTTTCCATCAGGATTCTAAGAATACTGGGAAAGGATAGTCTTCTCAATAAATGGCACTGGGAAGTTTGGATATCCATATCTGTGCATTCTTTTTGTACGGGGAATTGAACCCAGGGATGCTTAACCACTGAGCCACATCCTAAACCCTTTTTGAGCCAGGTTCTCACTGAATTGCTTAGATCTTCATCAAGTTGCTGAGGCTGGCTTTGAACTTCTGATTCTCCTGCCTCAGCCTCCCCAGTTGCAGGGATTAAAAGCATATGCCACCATGCCAGGCAGATATCCACATCTAGAATAAATCTAGATTCCATTTTTCTCACTAGTTAGAAAAATCAACTCAAAATGAATCAAAGACTTAATTGTAAGACCTGAAACTATGAAACCTCTGGAAGAAAACATAGAAATGATTGATGGCATAGGAATGGTTCAGGATTTGGCAGAGGAGGGAACCTAAAAGAACAGGCAACAAAAGCAAAAATAGAAAAATAGGATCACATTAAATTAAAAAGCTTCCACAAAACACAAGAAATGATCAAGAGTGAAGTGAAGAGATAACTGGCAGAAAGGGGAAAAAACATTTGAATACTTTACATCAAGGGATCAATATTCAGAATATAAAAGGAGTTCAAACAAAACTCAGTATCAAAAAACTCCAAATAATCTAATTTAAAAATGGGCAGTAGACCTAAATAGTTATCAAAAGAGGACATGAGAATGGCCAATAGATATATGAAAAACTGCTCAATATCACTGATCATCAGGGAAATGCAAATCAAAACTACATCATCTTATTCCAGTAAAAAAAAAGGCTATTATCAAAGAGATAACAAATGCTGGCAAGGATATGGAGAAAGGGGAACGCTTATAAACCATCAGTGGAATGTAAATCAGTGTAGTCATTATGGCAAATATTATGGAGGTTCCTCAAAAATTAAAATAGAACTACTATATGATCCAGCAACCCCACTAGTGGGTATTTATTCAAAGAAAAGGACATCGGTAGGTTGCAGAGACATCTGCACTCCCATGTTTGTTGCAGCTCTATTTACAATAGCCAAAAATGGAAACAACTTAAGTGTCCATTACTCATGAATGGGTAGAGAAAAGGTGGCATATGTACACAATTGAATACTATAGATCTGTAAAAAGAAGGAAGTTGTGTCATTTCTGACAATGTGAATGAACTGGAGACCATTGTTGGGTGAGATAAGCCAGGTACAGAAAGATAAACACTGCGTGATCTTACTCTTGTGGAATCTAAAACAGTTCACCTCGGAGAGCTTGAGAGTAGATGGGGGTTACCAGAGCCTGGGGTGGGGGTAGCAGGGAGGAATGAGGATGGGGAAAGTTTGATCAATGGGTCCTAAGTCATAGTTAGATGGCAGTAAGAAATTCTGGTGTAGGGCGACTATTGATAGTGACACGTGTTGTTTCAAAAAGCTAGAATAAAGGATTTTAAATGTTTTCACCATCAAGAAATGATAAATGTTTGAGGAGACGGATGTGTTCCACCCAATTTAAACATGGTATATACATACTGAAGTATTCTAAGCTTCCCATTAATAGGGAAAATTTGTGTGTGGTGAGGTACATGGTGTTGAGGATCAAGCTCTACTGTTACTGAGCGACAAACCCTCATTTTTTTGTTTTTTATGTATTAAAAAATTTAAAAATAGCGATGTTAAGCATTCCTTTGAAGTCATGCTCCATACATATACATATTTAATATTAAAATGACTTTTTGATAATTTGTACTGTGAAGAGGCTTGTTAGACAGCCAATGGGTTGAAAGTTATGCTTAAGAAGGCCAGAGTTTCTCTCTTGCTGTGAGAGACTCTTATCCCTAGGCAATTAAGATTCATTGACCAAGGGTGGTTGCAAATGTCAAAATGAAGGTTGCAGAATGACATATTGTTTAGAAACTACCTCAGGGATATTTATCTAGACTAGGCCCTTAAATGAGGAAATAAAAATCCAATTTAGGAGATTAAATTTCTACATGCAATGGTATGTCTCCCTATTATAAATAAAAATGCAGGGTAAAGAACATAAAAGAGCATAGTAAGCTCAGTTCCAATGTTAGCGGAGACCTCCTGTGTGTGTTGCACAGTGTGTTGGGAGCTAAGGGTACAAAGATGACTGGCATAATTATCTGTACTGCCATGCAGAACAAATATAAAGAGGCAAGCTCTTATGGTGGTTGAAGTGTGGACTGTGAAGTAGAGCTATCTGGACTCCTATTTCTATGAATTAACTATTTCATGACTCAGAAAGTTACTGAATAGCTCGGTGCCTCAGTTTCCTGCTGCAATAATACTATTACCTACTTCATGGGATTGTCCTTTGAGGAATTATATGTAAAGCTCTGGAGCAGTGCCCAATTCGGTAAGCAATAAGGGTTTCCCGTGAGGCTTGCTCTATGGGTTTAGAATAGTGTTGCCCAAAGTCAAATTTGTGCTGAGACAAAAATAACTTATCGAGGTATAAGAATAAAATACCAAAACTTCTATTTTGATTTTTAACCTCAAAATATGAAATTCAGTTTTATGAATATTGCAAATAAGGTGAAACTATTGCCCGCCCTTAGTAATAAGGGAGAAAGCTGTGTGAAACTGGAGGATAAGGGAGGAGCCAGGAGCCTTGTTTGCTTTTAGCATATTGTTTTAGTTAGCGTTTTTTTGCAGCTGTAACTAAAATACCTGACAAGAACATATTGTAGAGGAAGAAACATTTATTTGAGGGCTCACAGTTTCAGAGGTCTCAGTCCATAGAAGGCCAGTTCCATTCCTCAGGGCTTGAAGTAAGGCAGAACGTGATGGCGGAAGAGTGTAGTGGAGGAAGCCTCTCACATGATGATTAGAAAGCAGAGAAAGACTCCACTTGCCAAAGGCATGCCCGCAAGGACCCACCACCTCCAGCCACATCCTATCCACCTCCAGTTACTACTCAGTTAATCCCATCAAGGGATTACTAATTGGGTTAAGGCTCCAATAAACAAATCATTTCTCCTCCAACCTTCTTGAATTGTCTCATGTGAGATTTTCGAAGTGAAAAAGCCGCCTCACATCCAAACCATAACACATTTTAAAATATATTGTGTTAACAAGCTTAGATAAGTGGGTCAAAAGTATTTAATTTTTGTAATTTGCTTTAGAATTTTTTATATTTCAACTGGAAAGAACAGTTGCCAGATTAGTGCAAGGATTTTACAGATACCCTTTACTAATTGTTGACATCATTTTCCAGCTGGTTTTATCACTTGGTATATATGCGCATTTCTTTTAGTCATTTGAAACAAGTTGGAGGCATTGTGCCCTGTTACCCCTAAATCTGTCATTATGTATCTCAGAAGAACAAAGGCATGCTCTTTAATAGTGTTACCAGGATAAAAATCGGGAAAACTGAACATGAATATTATCAGTGTTCCTCACTGCAGGATCCAATCCAGGATCACACATAACATTTAATTGTCATGTCTCTTTAGCTTCCTTTAATCGGAAACAGTTCCTTAGCTTTACTTGGCATTTCTTGACCTTGACCTTTTTGATGTATAGTGGCCAGTTATTTGGTAGACGAACACTCATTTTGATTACTCATGGTTGCGTTCAGGTATGTACTTTGCTTAGGGAACCCACAGAAATAATAATAGGGATATCTCTGTGTATCATGTCTAGAGATTCTTGATGGTGATGTTAAATTTGATCTCTTGGTAGAGATGAAATCTGCCCAGTTTCTCTACAGCTACTGTTTTACCCTTTGTGATTAAATAAGTAATTTTGAGGAAGATCACCTACTTAATAGCAGTGGTGAAAAGCCACCAGGCAATGGGGACATATTCATTCTTCTTGCTATCACAAGAATGACTGATTCAATCCAAAGACGACCATAAAGTAATTCAGTTTTTACTGAATATCTGAGTGGCACGTTAGAAAACATTGCTGATGATTTGTAGAGACAAATATTAGAATAAATTAGAAGGGAGGCTTATAATACAGTTAAAGAAAAGGACATGTTTTAACAAATTTCAACATTTGTGATATTTACTGGGCTATTGAAATATATCTAGGAATAATCTGTGATTAACAGTGCTATTCTGAAGAAGACCTTCCAAATAGTAAGTGACTTATTGAATTAAGCAGAATATTATCAGAAATTCAAGTGTAACCTCTGATGGAATGATTGCTTAACTTGTAATTAGAATAGGATTTTTTTAAAGCACCAATTTAGGTTTACAGAAGACTCCACATGTTAACATGGTTATTGACTGCACATCTTATAGATAAAACTTTTCAACCAAGAAGTTGGAGCTTGAGTCTCACAAAGTTGTAGGATGTCATCAATAGTTCACTTTAGATAAAGTCCTTTAAAATATAGTTTGTAATATGTAATAAGATGTGGGGTTACTATGAATATCCTTTTTAATCACACAATGATTCATGGGTTACCTTATGGCAAACACATAGACTCATTTCACTTATAAATACTATGCATGTATATATATATTTAGAAAGGCACGTGTTCTAGATTGGCTGACATTTCCTGTGGTGACAAGTGGCTGTTCCAGTGGTCTTGAGTAGCATGCTACCAAGAAGATAAGTAGAAATTCAAATGAAAAATCCTTCTTCCAAGAAATGACTTTAAAGAAAAATAAAAAGTAGTAACCAAAGAAAACAAACCCCTAAAAAACCCTAATCCTAAAGCACAAAAAACAAAAATAACAACAACCACACACACAAACACCAAAAAAACCCAAACTCAAAAACAAAAACAAAAAAACCCCACAAAATCGCCAACACCAACCATGGATTATATACAGTTGAAAATGGCTATTTTGAAACTTTCTTTTTATTACATGACTTCCCCCATAAATGATGTCATAATTAAACATTATAGTATTAAACATAGTAAAAGGAACTTCATGTAGTATCTAATTGTGTTTCAAATTGTCTTTAACACCTTTATCTAAATATAGGAAAGTGTAGAATTTCCCACTAGTGGTAAATCAGTGTTCCGTCAGCTAGTCGAAAGAGCTAGTGATTAACTTACAAAGAAACAGATCTGCTAACTGAATAATAGGTAGGTAGATCAGGGGATATAGCAGAAGAATATTATGATTTATTAAATGCCGTTAATCTCTATTTTCAGCTGTAGAGCCACTGAAACAGATATTAGAATAAACTGAATTCAAGACTGGGACCTTCTAAGTCACTGTATTACAAAGTATTTAACTGAGATACTAAAACCACAATGTAACGTTCGATTACATTGCTCTTCCTCTGGGGTAAAAGGGTTTGGTATAATAAAATTTGTAAGTTTGATATTTTATAAATGTACAACTTTAAAAATATTTTGTTAATGTTTTAAAACACTTCTGTGTGTATTAAACACTTCATAGGGTTGTATTAAACATTTTTTTTTCAAGTGATGTGATCACCTTCAGGTTGGAGACCAGGTGTCTACAGCAGGGAAAATCACTTTAGGTATGTGTTTCAGAGGCTACCTCGGAGAAGGAAGTAATAGCACAGAAGAGAGTCAAATTGGAAGGCACCCCTTCCCATCAGGGTAAGAGTGATCACAAATAGAGCAGATTTCCTAGAGCAAAAGGGGGATCATCCACTTACAACATTTTCATATCTGTCTCTGTCTTACTGACATTGGACCTTGGAAAAACCCTTACTCTTCAGGAACTGGAGTCTCAACAGTTATTTGTTGAACAGCTCCTGTGGGCTTTATTTCCTGATGGACACTGGGAAGGCTACAAGGCAGCCAGGGTACTTGCTCTTATGGAACTTGCTGGGTAAGGAGATAAGATTAAACACAAGTGACAATTGTAGATGTTATATGCCAAGAACTTAATGGGGGTTGCAGATGGTGGCAGATGAGTTGAGCATAAAAGCAGATTTTTACTGACTAGAAAGCTTGTGGCATTTCCAACTTCACTCCCTGCCACAAGCAACTTGGTTCCAACTCTTCTGCCATCCAAAGCTTTTGTGTACCCTGTTATCCTGGCCTGGAATGCTCTTGGGACATCTGGCTGCTTTTCATTCTTCAGTCTTAGCTCAAATGGCTCTTCTTCACACAGTCTCTGATCATCATTCATTCCTCTGAAATCCATTTTCATCGGTGGTTTTCTCCACAGCAATTTTTATAATCACTTATTGCGTATTATTTTATTTTCTCTTTCTACTTCCTGAATCCTCAACTAGAATGTGAAAATAAAGCAACTTTTATTTTCTCATCATTGTCTATACTTAGCACATAGTATGTGGACTTTCATAAAGCAATAATTACTTAACAAACATAAGTAGTAAAAATCAGAATTGGATCTCAGAGAATGGGTAGAATCTGAGTCAATGATAAAAGCAATAGAGCCCTTTGAGAATAGGAAAATAATGGGCTCATCAAAAATGAGGAGGTGGCATACTGTGAGATATGTTTGGAAGACAGATAAGACCAATTTAGGTTGAGTGGAAGGCTTGGGAAATGTAATGACTGGGCACGACATGAAACGGGAAGTTCCAGTCAAAGTGTGGGAGGTTTTGAAAGCCAGCCTAAGCATATCACAAGGCAATTTGGACTTTATCCTGGATGTGGTCAGCAGGGAGTCACTAAACTTGGATGGAAATTGTAAACTAGGAAGCTTAATGTGACAGGTCCCTTGGCACTAAGTAACTGCATACATTACAACTCGTTGGTTAAGGGATCTGTGGACATGTCTGTCCAGACAATGGAAAGAGCATTGGCTGAATTCATGTGGTAGTGGGAAGAGACATGAGTGCTTCCAGGTAGAACCCTATTTTCAGTTGAGTTCTCGAGTCTTCCTGGAAAAAGAGGTGGTGGGTGGTAAGCTTTGAAACCCAGAATGTGGGTCTCTATTTCATTTCTTCTAAATGTAGCCACCTTTAAAAAGTTTTGTAAAAGGCTTGAACTCTAGACTTTAAATTATAGACTAACCACTAATCCCTTTAAAAATTCAGGCTCTGCCACTTATCTGAGATGACAGGCAAATTAAAGTAGTAGGGGATAAATACTGGGAATAAAATTTATCCTTAGTATTTCACATTCTAGTTGAAGGTAGGGAAAGGAGAACAGACAGAAAAATAAATTAATATGCAATAAGTGATTACAAAAATTGCTGTGGAGGGAATTGCCTAAGATATAAAATGGATTTTAGTGCAATGAGTGCTTTCTCAGCTCAGCTTCTAAGACTATAGAATGGACGAATAATACCATCTTTATTTCGGCACTGACACATTCTTACACAGTAAACTTTATCCCCATTATTTAGATCTATCCCACCCAAAAGGCAGTCACATAAGGGATAGGAATATTCTTATTTGGTACATATGCAGCCTATCTGGAAAACCAATTCATCTACAATTATGATAATGCTATCAATACTCACAAGGCTTTTGGTGAGACTTTTCCTATCATGTCCATATCTTTGAATCTGTCAAAAGCCGGAACTGTTTTCCTAAGGAAGGATGTTTAGTTAACAAAGTGTCAATTGCACGTTTCAGCAGAAATTCCATATTTTCACTATTGAATGCTAAAGTCCCAAACTTAACATTTTTCCAAATGTTTGCTGATAAAAATACACAAGATTCCCTTGTAAATTAGTAGTGTTTTTATGTTTTAAGATCTTAATTTGAGGCTATGTACTTTGACTATATTTGGTCTGCTTGCTGGACATAGCCATGGATACAAATGGTGGGTGTCCCTGAATATATCACTTGGATACTTTGGTCCTTAGATCTCCAACCTGTCAATCGGAGGGTGTGGATGAGATGATCTCTAAGATGTGTTCCCTTTCTGAGATTCTGTAACTTAGGAGAAACCTGTATACTCCTAAATTCTTTAAACAATACTCCAAAAAGAGGTTTTGTGTGGGTGTGAGAGGTGAAGAGAGATGACCTGAAAGGTCCTTTCAGTTCCCCAATTCTGTAACTAAGTAGATTCTGTAGATTCTCACAGATAATAGCTACTTAAAGACATTGACATCATCCACTTATCCATGCTAGTAAATCTATTCATTTCAAAGCTTATAAATATTTCAGAAAACATGCCAGAATTCCATCTTTCCAACCCTGCTTACATCATCTTTAGGTAATGATCCCTTTATGGTCCCTGTGACCTCTGTGAAAAGAAAGGTATCCCAGGGGGGTGAGTATGTCCTTCAAACTCAAGGCTACACAACCTTTATTTAGATATTTTGTAGCTTTGTATCTATGGACAAGTTGGCTTAGCCTCTCTGAATTTTATATGCTCATCTGTGCTGCCATGCATAGGGTAAAATTATGAAATGGTATTTACCTGTTAAATGGTAGGAGGGCATGCCTGAACTGGGGCAGTGAGAAAACTCTGACCATTAGTACTTTCTTCCCGTGGACAAGCACCCAAAGGGCCTGGGTTACTCTCCAACTTCCATGCAAGTGGGATATAGTGGAATCAGGGTGTAAGCAGCCCACCAGTACTGACTGTAGCTAGGCTGGAATATGGGCACCTGTGGGCATCTAGTGTGACATTTGCAGTCCTTGTTTTGTCTTTCTGTATCCATCCTATTTCTCCCTTTAAATAGTGAGAGCCAATTAGAAGGTAAGCATCCTTGAGGATGTGTATGTAGGCACAGTACCAGCACAAATGAGCATCTCAATACATACACTTGGTGAATTTAATTTTAATTGTTCTGATGTGTGTGATAAAAATAAAATGAGCTCTTATGTAGCATTTAATATATGCCAGTTACAATGCTAATTATTGTTAACATACTATACTTAGTGGTATGAAGTGGTACAATTGTTATCCATAACTTAAAAATGAGAAAATTGGGACAGAAGTGAAGTGGTCCAAAGTCTAAAGATGCAAAGTGTGGATTGGACTAGTCAATTTATTAGAGCCACATCCTCTGAATGACCACAACATAACTAAGTCTGTACTGTTTGGTCCAGGTCAGATGGTTTGAACATAGCAATAAATAGCAAGTATGTGTCGCCCTGACCCATACAACAGATATTGCTAACTGTTCATAAGTTTCTTTTCTGTTAAAGGTATATGAAAATCGCCCTAAACTTATACTAAACTTGGCTTCAAAATCAGACTTCATGCAGCATCAGCATATTAACTGCTTGTCAGTTGGAACCACCATAAAGTTGAAGCCGACCCATCATCTTTAGGTTGGTATAAGTTGTGGTGTGCTTGATACACACCCTGCCCTCACAGCCATGACTTGAGAACCATAACTGGATATCCAAGGGCCTTTTGGACATCTGTACTTGGATATCCATTAGTTACAGACATAAAATTTATCGTTCTCTAGCTTTGCTACATATGGGCTTCTTTTAAAGTTCTCTATCTCAGTTGTTGAAAACATCTATACAGTTGCTTTACCAAAAAAAAAAAAAATTGTTCTCCTTCCCTCTTTCAGCTCCTGATAGTAACTCAGCCACTGACCTTACCTCCTAAAACAGAACTCTCCCTCCAGTTATTTCTCTTCCATATTAGTTTAAGACTTTATCAGCCAGCCAGCCAATGGGTCTCTCTCTTGTGTTTACTCCATCGAATCCTCCCTCCTCTCTTCCCTGTTTTGTATCTTTCCACTCCTTGGTCAACACTGTCTCCACAGGACCAAGTTCAAGCTGCTTCTGCACATTCTGCACTTTTCTCAGTCTCTGCCTGCTTTGCTCAAGCTGAGTCCTGCACCCACAGTTGGAAGTCGGTCTACTCCATTTGCTTTTGGGGCCATCTATGACAGGGGCCCTGCAGTTCTGAAACACTGCACAGTTCCCAACATTTTCTCAGGCTACTCCTTTGACCCCAAATACTCTTTTCATTATATCTCCTCCTAATAAATTGCAACTCATCTTTTAAGACCCAACTGAAAAGGCTATTTCCATGCATCTCTTTGACCACTTTCATTTATGAATCCCATTTTGCAATCCCATTTTAATTTTTTATTGATTTATTAATCCACTCACCAAATATTTTAACACTTGATACATATCCAGAACTATGCTAGTCTGTTAATCAAATAATTACATAAATGTAAAATTGCACTGGCTGTGAGGCAGAGGTTAAGATATAATGCGATCACTGCTGAAGAATGACAGGGAACTATCAAGGTGAGGAGCAACTGGCAGAGCAGAAGGAAAGGCATGTTTAAAGCCCCTGTGGCAGGGAGCAGGGTCCCCGGAAGGGCTTGCTTGATGTAGGGGAGGAGGATTTATTGGTCTCTATTAGGTTAGAGGAAAATCAGCAGTGGACAGACTCTGTGGGTCTCCCTAAGTAAAGAAAATAGATATTAATATCAAGAACAACGAAAAATAATTAAAGGGTTTTAAGCAGAGTAATGACATAATCAGATGAGTGTTTTGGAAAGAATACCCCTGTTCCAGTCTAGAAAGCAGTTGAGAGGGAGCCACAGCAGAGCAGGTCTTAGCTGTTAGTCATCTGGACAATGGTGTGGGTTAAAGAACTGGTGCTGATGTTGGTGGCAATGGTGGTTGCCCTATAGAAAGAAGTAGGCAGACTTAGAATGCTGCATTGTGTCATGTGGACAAACATAAGACATCGGATTCCAGGGTGAGGATTTCATGATCATTAGATGATAAATAGAAATGTGGACAAGGTCCTCCTTTTAGCATGTGTGTTAGACAGTGGTGATGTACAAAGAGAAAAAAAAATCACATTAGTTTTCCTACTGTATTCAGTGAAGTTATTTATAGGTGTATTTCCTCTGTTAGCTTATGAGCTCTTTTGGTGCAGAAAACATTTTCTTTTTGCATGTAGCCCCAGAATTTAGCTCACTATTTTATTTGTTAAATATCATAGCTTTCCTTAAATTGAAAAACAAGCAAAACTTATATCATGCTTAAGTTTAAAACACTATAAGTATCATTAAGACACTATACAAGATGCAAGTACCCACAGAGGTATTATGATTACTATTTTAGCCATTTTAGAAACTATCAGAGTTTAATCCAGCCTTGACCTTAGCTTTCTACTTCATAATCAATACTTTTAAAAATTATTCAAAATATCTATTCTAGAGATGGGGCTAATTCTTAGGGTAAGAGTTTGCCCTCAATTATCTCCTTTCACTCCTAATTTCAGCTTTGACCTTCAGGTCTTCTTGTTATGAAAAGGTCTATAGACTGCATTTCCTGGATCTACAACTTCTCTGCTTACAGTCTCATTTCTTGAGGTTCGGAATCCCCATCTCATCTTTATAAGACATTTACTAAAGCACTGTAGCCAGGGAAGGACAGTCACATACAGCCCTTCCTCCTGGACATGTGTTCATTCAAAGCACCTGTCAATATTGATGGAGAGAGTGGTTCTTTCTGCAGAATGGAATGGATCATGAAAATCATTGAGGGTAATCAGTGGGACAGTGGGGTGGTTAGAAATGGCCTTTTATGGTTGAAGGAGATGAGAAAATCTTCCCGAGAGCTGTCAGATGATGGATAATTTGAAGCCCCTTGAAATTATTTATTGAAAACTGCTACTAAAAACTCAGCCACAGTTTCAGCTTGACAAGAAGGGGTCGTTTCATATTTTAAACATTCAAAGGAAACCGCAGGAAAGCTGTCATTAAGAGATCAGTGAATCAAGCCAATGAGTGAGATAATTGTTCACTAAAGAAGAGGCAGTTGAATTTTTAATGTCTCATCAGTGATAGAGGGATGAGGAGAGGGGATGGATTGTTGGCTTATTCCCGAGGGAAGCTGCTACGGAACCTGGGGCTTCAATGATCTAAAGCAGAAGGAAAATATCTTGGGGAATCTGGAAAAATTAAAGTCAAACAATCCCGGATCCCTTTTCTGATGGTGGTGCCAGATACAGCTGTGATAATCTGTGCGTGTTTGTTTTCCTGTTCCAATCAAAATGAAGAGCTATTTGGGAGCAATGCCATTGAAGAGGCTGCCTTGCAGAGGCCACAGGGTTGAGCAGTACTAAGTGAAGGAATTCTGTTCGTTTGAGTGGAACCAGGGACAACTAAAAGTAGTGAAATAATAAACAAAACAAAGCATCAGCAGCCAAAACCATCACAGAGAACGGATAGCAAAGGGGACCCAGGGTTTGATGGTCAGCTGCTTCTAAGCCTATTGTAGAAAAGCTGTCTATTCTTGTTATCTGCAGAGGCTTTTATGGCAGTGCTATATTTGGGGGGCTTGAGGAGCTCTCAAAGGAACAATCCTATTTTGTCATTTGAGTTCAGAACCCCCTGAGACAGAATATGAGGCAGATGGTGATGTACACTTGACATTGCACCAAGGTAAATCTCTTGGGAGCATGTGTCTGAATCATATGGCTTCTTATACTATATCCCAAGAGGACACTTCTGTCTTTTCAGGAGTAGTTGGAAAACTGCAGGACTTGGTTCCCAAAGGATGAGCTAAGGTTACTGAAGGCCAAAACAGACCAAGGACCCTGAAGACAGACTTCAAAAAAAGATAGGGGAGGTTTAGCTGAACTCTACCCATTTCTGTGAAACAATCAGCAAAGTCACTGCCAAAAGGGCCCCTGAGGCCAGAAGTGTTCCCTCTAAGGAAGTCACTACACACAGAAATTGGTGGTGGTACAGAATAGTGCACGCTGGCCCCTTAAAAGTAGGTCAGGTCACGAGGTCATACTGTAGAGTGTATCGTTTAGTAAATTCAAATGTTCTCCTATTTTATTCCATGAGTTTTAGAACATTCATCACATAGTACTCAGAAAATCATGCTGCTGATTTTGTATGTACTTGTTAGAGAAATCCTCTGTGGCAAAACCAATTATCCTGCAACTCTGATACACAGTGTAATACATCACAGCTCTGGGTATATGGTGTTCCCTGAGTACCTGACTGGGTGTAGGTCAGGGTCTCAGACGCTGTAGGTGGGCAGCTTCATGTTACAAATTCCATGGAACTTAGAATTTGGACATTGCTGCCTGTAAGCTAGGGAGCTGTGTAGGTCCCCATATGTATTGAAAGTCACAAATTTACCTACGTGTTCCAGGAATGCCTTCTGAAAGAGGAGCCTGAGCTGGAACGCTCACTTTGAGGTGATGAGCAGACAGCACTAATGGCAACTGCACCCTACAGTTAAGGCCCAAAGCCCAGTTTGGGGTGTGCCTTCAGAAATATGTCCAGGGTAGGAGTTGGGATGTGACTCGGCAGTAGAACACTTGCCTAGCATCCATGAAAGCCCTAGGTTTGATCCCCATACCATCAATAAATAAATCCCATGTAAAGTGTCCTGGTAATGAGAACTGACTCTGGAGATGCTAGAGCATTTGATCCCTGAGTACAGTGGCAACGGTGAACCTCCTTCGGGCTCTGAAGAGCTAGGAGACATCTTCAAGGCAGAACTTCTGGGACTGGGGTGTAGTGAGGGGGTAAGTACGCACACCACTGAGGGCTGCTAGGACGCTGCTGTAAGTGACCCAGTGAGAGGAAAGGGAATGATGTACTTACTGCTCGTCTCCCCTTGCAGATGCAAAGGGTGGGTAGTAAGTAAGGATACAGGATCTGAAGCCAGCCTTCCCTGGGTTAATTACCTTCACTCCTCTGTGGCATGGATGCCATCTGTTTGCAGTTTCTATACATGTGCAAAGTGAATAATACCTATTTTATAGGATGTGTTAGATTAAGTGTACACACATTAAGAGTGAGAGTGTGTGTGTGTATGTGTGTGTGTAGAGCTTAGAATTCTTGTTGGCACATGGGCAGCACATATCAGTATTAGGTGTTATCATAATTCTATCCACACTGGCACTTTCGAGTGCATAGCTTAAATTTTCCCTTCAAGTAATAAATTTCCTGTTGCAAGAGGGGCCCAGAGACTGGGATGGGATTCTCTGGGGAGACTACTGCATGGAATGAGGGCTCACATCAGAAGATCGTGTCTGCATGACATCTTGGTGTCTGGAGCATGTGCTTAGCTATTTTAGTAGACTTGATGGTCCGTTTGCATCAGGGATGACCCATCAGCAACTAACTTGATTGCTACTCTGGTTACTCTGAGGTCTGGAAGTCATGGTATAATTCTCACATTCTAGATTAGAGGTATAAGGAAAGGGAAATGAGCACAGGGGAAGGAATGAGTTTCTGTCTGTCATCTTCCCTAGATTTCTGGCAGGTTAAGGATGGGCATGGAGTACCACGAATTTGAGAGCAGGTGCAAGGTAATTAGGGGTATGCAAGAGAGATCTGAGTGTTCAGAATGGCCAGGAGAGCTGGTGTGAGGACTACCACCTGTTTCCTAGATGTGGCTGGGGTGAAGTTTCAGACTTATGAATGTTGAAGACTGTGTTGCTTGGCATTATAGGAAAGCTTTCTGTTTGGGTTTTGTTTCTATAGTATGCTGCCTATATTCCATTTTGTTCTGCAGAGTTTCCAAGGAACCACTCATGAATAACCCCTCGTGAAGAACTGCAGAAGTTTTACTAGCTTCTTTTTAAGGAATTTTAAATAAAAAAGTAAAACATATATCATCAGAAAAATGTACCAACCATATGTGTACAATGTAATGATTTTTTTCCAAAGTGAACCAAAGTGACAATAAAGTGAGCATGACCAGTACCCTATGGATCTACCCAACAAAAGTAACCACTACTCAGGTTCTATCCCCATAGATGAGTCTTTCCTGCTTTTTATCTTTAAACAGACTCATGGAGTTTGGCTATTTTGGTGCACAATTCCATGTACCCATGTTATATGCAGCGGCAGTCTGCTTATTTCATTATATTATATTCCATCATATAAACACCCTACAGTTTATCAATCTGGCTGATTCCAGTATAGGATTACCATGAAAAACACTGCAATAAGCAACTTCATGCATGCATTTTATACACATTCTAGCTAGGCTTAGTTAAAAATGAATCATAGGTCAAGTGTTACAGCTTTAGTAGAACCTAGCAATTTTCCAAAGTGGGCATAACAATATACACTCCCCAAAGGGTATGTAAGGCAGTTGATCCACCTACAGCTATCACTTTCTTGACAGCCTCATTTTGTTTAAATTTTTTAGCCATTCTAATACCAAGTTGCTTTCCCAAGTCCCAGTTCCCAGATGACTGGCTATTTGTGCCAAGTCAATGAGATATTGTATTTGCAGTTGTTCTTCTCAGAGAATTTTAGACATATTGGTTAAATATTTAAAATGAAGTTGTCTCAGATGAACTGATTAAATGTTCTCATCTAGCCGAGTTCTTGATCCTGATTTCTCATCCTACGAGTTGTTTTCATAGTATAAATTGAGGTTCCCAGACCCTGAATCAGATGGTTTAGAGGTCTTCTATCAAAAAAAGTATCCTCTGGCATTACCCTAAACCCTCTGGGCCAGAATCTCTCTGGTTGTACTTGCAAAAGTCTAATATTTAGACTCAATGTTGATTGTTCTCACTGCTACTGCTACTACTACTATTATCATTATTATTTAATTCAAAAGTAAATGATACATATCTGTATTTTCTGGATAGTTGTTTTTCATTATAATTTTTTGGACAAAACATTTACAAATAGTAGTGTCAAGAGGTGGGAGAGACTTGGGTAAGGGGAGAGGAGGACTTATGAGGGGTTACCCTTTTAGGCTAGGGAATATAGTCTGCTGAAGGTGGTAGCCGTGTAAGGTATAGCTGTGTACTTTGGGGGTCACTTTTTTTTCCAAAGTGAACCATTCCTGAAATGACAATAAAGTGAGCATGACCAGCTGTAACCACTTTGACCATTGTACTAGGGGAGGAAGTTAGCTCTATTTGTCCTACCAAACAGTAGCCAAAGTGGAGGGAGCAAGCACTCTGAGCATGTATCCTAGAGATGACTTTACCTCCACTACAAACCATTCTAATATCTGCTCTTTTAATGTTTTAATCTTTGGTTATGAAGCTTCTAGTTAAGGTGGTGTGTCTTGGAACAATCCCTTCATTTTTGAAAGGAGCCGTTCTCTGAGTGTTAGACTGGTTAGAATTGGCTATTCCAGTTTTCTTCTAATTCATTGTCATCCCAGTTTCTTAAGGTACTTGTATTAGTCAGCTTTCTGTTACTATAATATAATACCTGACACAGGCTATATGTGAAGTACAGAGAGGTTTATTTTGGTTCATGTTTCTGTAGATTCAAGTCCAAGGTTCATTGGCTTCATCAGTTTGGGCCTTTTGTGAGTATGGCACATCATGTCAGGAGCATGACATCAGGGTCAATAATCACAGTCATACCTTGAGCTCAGAAGGAGGGAGAGGGGGAGAGAGAGAATGGGCAATCCTACCAGACCTTTGAGGTCATGTTCCTGGTGACCTGAGAACCTCCCAGGGAGCCCTGTCCCATAAAGGTCTATAGTACCTCACAGTAGAACTGCCTTGGGGGGGACCAAGCTTTTAACCCCCTTGAACTTTGGGGACTACCCAGATTTAAATCAGAGCAGCACTGAAACCATAAATCATGTTTTAGATTCACTAAGGAAGAAATCAAATGGAGGTCAGACTTTTTCCTTTGTCTTCTGGGAGGTGATTTCCAAGCCCTTAGAATGTCACACCAGATAATCTAACAAGGTATAGTGTGGGAGCTTTGGATCATGCAGCTGTCGGCATGACTGTCAGAGAGCCTTGAATCTGAGATTGGGCAAGTAGGACCTATCTACATGTGTGATAAACCCCGGATTAAAAACTCTGGGTGCTAAGGCTCAGTTGAGCTTCTCTGTTGGCACTCTGCATATTGTCACCTGTCAATCCTGGAAAAGGCAGCCCTGCCCCTAATTCCACAGGGAGCTTTGTGCTTAGAACTTTGCTGGACTCTTTCCCATATATTTCTCCCTTGAGTGATAGAAGTTGTATCCATTCACTGTGCTAAACCATAACTGCAAGCATAAGAGTCTTCATGAGTTATGGAAGTCCTTCTAGCAAATTATTAAACCTCAGTGTGGTCTTAGGTACCCCTGAACTAGCAGTTGGTAACAGAAGTGAAGATGATCTGATAGACTCTTCTTTCAAGCCTGTATCATTGTATGTCTTTGGTCAAAGAATGTCTCATTTCAATTAGGAGGCTCATTGTCTTCTGGAGTCACCTCTGTCTCTGCCATGTCGTGGTTAAAATGTGTTTTGTAACTGTGAAGGAGCAGGACAGCCCCTCCTTAATCTCTGATCCATTATAGCATATGCTCAAAGCTTTTATTTCATTCATTTAAAAAATTATTTATGTTGAAGGTCCTTTTCTACTCGATGAATTATGGTAAAGTCCCTGCCTTCAAGGGACTTCTTTGTCTGTCCCAGCATAAAAGGTGAACATCACCAGGAAACTAATAAGTCTCTGCCAGTTTGAAGAAGAGAGATTACAGTATTTTAGAAGGTTCAGCATTAGAAACCTTGTATTGAATCTCAAAAGTATAGGAATTTTGATTTTGCATGTTAAAGTAGAGATTATATGCCACAGAATATGGAAACAGGAAGGGAAGGTAGGAGTCATCTGATCCAGCAGTTTCCAAACATATTCTGTAAACATGACTCAGGTTTAGGGTGGGGGGGGGGCTCCCAAGTTGAAGTCTCATGCTGCTTTTTCTGACTTCAGAAGAACCTCTTTAGGGGTGGGTGTGTGTGTGTGTGTGTGTGTGTGTGTGTGTGTGTGTGTTGTTTCATAGTCTATTTTTAATGACTTTGTTTTATTCAACAATTCATTGTTAAAGCATACACCTCCAGATGTCTAGACACAGCAGCTCCTTCATCCAATAGACTTTGTTAGTAACAAGTGAAGAGCTTTGAGAGGGGAATTCACTTACACAAACCTGCAATGTTTTTCTACACCCAGAAGCTATTTCATGATGGGCATGTCCAATAAACATAAAATCAATCTAAACATCTTGAAAGTTTGCCTTAGAAGATCTATTAGTGATGCCCATCAGATTCAGTTATGAGGAAGGTGGCAGCACACCAGGAAACCATCATGGACTGCGGTAGGGAAGTTGAGTGGACAGACAGGGACAGATGTGAACTTGCTCGGTTTAACAGCTGGAGAATAAAGTCAAAATTGCTCTGAGGTGCTTGGATATCTGTGTTCATTGACTGGAGAGGGTAAGATTCTGCTCTTCTCAGAGATGACAAAGTTAGTTTTTTATATATGCTGAGGGAAAGGTGCCAGGAGCCCAGGTAGGTAGGTGTAACTGTGGAATCAAAGGGTTATATATTTAAGTGTACTCCAGAATCCATTAGGAAGACCAATGTCATTAAAGAAATGGGAAAAATTCCACCTAGGAGACAGGCACTTTAAATTACCTCGATAAATGCTTGAAATAAGTCTTTTAAATGCATTTGAGTTGTAGAACATGTGAAAGATGACTTACTGACACAGACACATTTAAAAATCTCATGTTGTTTTAGTAGGAATGTTAACACTTTTGGCTCTTCCTTATCTAGGAGAGATTAATCTTTATAAAATATTGTTCTAATCATGCCAATTCCCTGATCAAAACCTTCTGTGGCTATGTCTTTAGAGCTGCCAAAATTAGAGAAGCTTCCTTTTTTAGATCAGATTTACTTCAGTTATTTCAACTGCACTGTGTGTGCATCTCAGGAAAGCAAGATCAAGCCTAGGCAAAGAGATTCCAGATTCCCTTCACTGTTACCAAATGTAACATCAAATAATAGAAAGGTCCCATCTCTACAGCTTCCAGCTGCCCTTTGGGAACACAGTTCTTCATTTTTTTTTTTTTTTAGAATGAAGAAGCTCATTCTCACCAACCTTCATTCCTACTCTTCACTGCCCCCAGCCAGTAATGTTCATTCACTTCTTGGAATGAGTGGCTTTGCTAATGACTATTGGTTTCCTAATGACCTCTATCATGGTCAATCTGGATTAGCAACTTGATTGGATTAAGATATACCTATGATTAAGGGATTTGGGGTAAGATTATAATGATAATGATAATGATGATGATGATGATGAGAGTGTTTCTGGAGATGATTGGCATAAGTACCTTGAGCTGAGGGGTTGAAACCCACCCTGAATATGGGCAGCATAGTCAAATAGGTTGGGCAAAAGGTAGAAAAAGGATGACACTGAGACAGATGCAGGCTGGATTCTTCTTGTTCCTGCCATCTCCTGAGAACATTAGACTCCAGGTCCTTCACTCTTCCAAGGCAGACTCTGCCTGGGAATTCTTGAGGGAGTCTCCAGACCTTTGACATCATTGTTTTCTCTTGTTCTGAGCTTCCAATTTCTTGGACTGAGGAACTACTTCTCCAGCTCTCTGGTGTGCAGTTGGCCATTGTGGGGCTATCCATTTTCTGATGTGTAAGCCAATCTATTAAATCCCCTTTTAATAATTGTTATGGTTTAGATATGAGCCATCCCCCAAAAGCTCATGTGTGAGTCAATGCAAGTCAAAACTAATCAGTGGGTTAATCCACTGCTGGATTAACTGCCTGGTAACTATGGGCAGGTAAGGTGTGGCTGAAGGAAGTAAGTCACTAGCAGCATGCCTTTGGGGTTTATATTTTATCCCTGGTAAGCAGATACCAGCTTCCTGGCTGCCAACCTTTGCCACGCCCTTCCACCATGACGTTTCTGCCTCAGCTCCAGCCCAAAGCCATGGAGTTGGCTGAGTACGGACTGAATCTCTGAAACTGTGAGCCAAAATAAACTTTCTTCTCTGTTGTCAAGTCTTTTAGTCACAGTGATGAAGAAAATTGAGTAGAACGATAATCATACATTGTTGGTTCTGTTCCTCTAAAAAAAACCCTAATACAAACTCTGTGTCCAAACCAGACATCTACACCAGAAAGGGTTGTTATTTTCCATGAGGCAACAGAAAAAAATCATTGCAACCAGTACCCAAAGTATTTTGGGGGGTAGGTTCCCAAATCTCTGAAACATATGAAAAGAGGCCTTTGCCCAGATTATCCTCCTCTCCCAGTATACCTCTATCAGCCCTGTACAAGAAAGGAATAGTGACCTCAGAATCTTGTTTGAATTCTAATCTCTCCATTAATTTTATTGATGCCAGATTTCTTAGTTTGCTGTGAGTACCAAATATATTTAAAAATCTTAGCCGTTTTGTTTCCCTACTGCAACCCTTTTACAGCTAACTTGACGTTCTGGCACCTTTTTGTGGCTTTGGGGCAAAGGAGTCTGAGAAAGGAACACAGACGTTAATATTCAGCCCCCATGCTTCAAAACATTCTTTCAACATGCTACAAAGGCAATAACAAGGCAGCTAAGATTTTTGATTTGCAAGAGCCAGACTTCAGAGCATCAAAGACTAGACTGATGGGTTCAGAATATAATGTTTTATCATTAAGAGTTGAATTTTCAATGTGTGTTAATCCAGTTCTTAGCATGTGTCTTCACCTGGGTACTAAAATGGAAGGAATGTAATCCAGGAACAAGGGTCTTCAGAGAGCTGGGCCTCGGGAGGCAGTTCTGAGGTTAATTCCGCACAGGAATGGTGCTTTAGTGCTCAGAGCACCAGAAGCTCCTGGACTTATCTCTCTTGTCTTTTTTGTTTTGTTTTGTTAGTATAGAGCGGGCCTGAACAAAACCAAAGGAAAAGATGAGGAAGTCAACCTAGTGATCAACGAACATTCATCAAGAGCTCTCCCAAGTTATCACATAATACCTCATTTAATTAGAAGAAACACCCAGACACGTGGCCTTTTTTATTATATGGGTCATGTGGCCACTTGGAATAAATCCTAGATTTTCAAGCTCCCCTTGAAGCTAGATGTAGTTGGATAACTGAGTTTGATTAATGGAAAGATGTGAAAGAGGTGAGATCAACTTCTTTGTAAGAGTCCTCAAAGGAAGGGACCATTTCACTTCTTTCTTGTTGTGTTGTATGTGGAAGCCACATTTTTAAGGATCTCGGGGCATTGAGAAAGAAATAGCCCTTTCAGTAATGATCAGCCCTGGATGATCAACATTTATTTAAAAGAGAAAAAAGTAATGTCACTATTGTTTTGGATTTTCTTGAGCAAAACTTAATAAAATTAGATATTTCACAGGGATCCTTCTACAGCATAAATCTAGGTTATCCCCCCCACACCCCCCGTAGCTCTACTTTTGAGCATTGCTCTAAAATGCCATTTTAAAAAGAGAAATCACATCAATATTCCTAAGAAGAACCCGTAAGAATCTTGCTCAATTCCTGATAAACAGTAGATACTAAAAATGTATGTGAATGTTCTGTATGGATGAAACAATGGCCCAATTGAAAATTACAACCTTTTCTTTGAAGACTAATTTAGAGATTAATTGCCTAAAATGAGGAGTCCATATCTAAATCCTTAATCACCAAGGTAGCTACACATGGTCTGCTCAGTTACCCTTTGCGGATCTGCTTCCTCCTTTAGAAAGTGAGGTGGTTGGGCTGGAAGTTTTCTAAGGCAGTGCCTCTCAACTTTAATGTGCACGTGGGTCACCTGGGGATCTCAGTAGAATACAGATTCTGATTTAGTAGGTCTGCATAAGGGGGTCTGAGATTCTGCATTTCTCACAAGTTCCCAGGAGATACTGACATTGCTAGTCCACAGGCCACACTTTGAATATAAAGGTTCTGAGAAGCTTGAGATGTCCCTCAAGTCTTGTGATTATCGTATTCTAGAATATTTTGATAGATCCTTTGCCTCAAGCTGTTTGATTTTGCTGTACTGCCTTTTCCTAAGATACCAGAATTCCTAATACATAGGAGAGTATAATCCTAGGCCTGTGGTTTAAGGATCAAGAGAGGCTTCAGGCGTTTCATTTTCGAGATTGCTGGTATATTTTAAAATGAGGAGATGTAAAAGCAAGTTTTATATACCTACACGTATCTACTTATTTATATGTATGTGCACACATACAGTGGTAAGTTTAAAATATTAACATTCAACCCATTAAAACTTCTATGACTTTGAAAAATACAGCCCAATAAAATTGTTCTACTTATAAGATGTTTAGGAGATTTATATAATTTCGTAGTGCACCCTAGGTGGTTTGATTGAAAGCAAATTTCAAAATGTAAAACAACTCTCTTTGTTTTTCAACCCTACAACCATATGCCCATGAGATTAATAAGTTCGTTTGGAAATCGCTTTTGAAATCCATATTGAGGTTGTTTATGAATGTGAGACCAGTACCATATGCATTTTATTTTTCTATCATTGATGGGGCCTGCTTGTTGGACTTTTGAATTTCATGAGCTGCACTGTCTTCCTTTATCTCTCCCTGCAGTCTTGCGCCTCTACAATATAAGAATTTCTGATGATGTAATTTCAGTGCCAGTGCTCTTACTGTTTATACAGAGAAGCAAATTTCTGGAAATCCTTACTCTGCCATTTCAAAAGTCTAATTTTTTGACAATGAATTCTTGAAAGTAAGGCCCTTATCAGCACAAATCTGTAAGTGGACACACAACCAATTTATGATAAATGGTACTAAAACAGAAGAATATGGGATGTCCTGAAAGATTTCCCTCCCTGAAAAAATATAGTAGAAAAATATCTCCATGACACTTTATATTCCCTGATGTTGAATGCAGCTGGGTATGGAAACAAGGCTTGAAATTGTTAAAACCCTCTTGTAATTCTCTCTGGGATCAACAAAGACCCCCATCCCTGAGCCCCACATCCAACACTGGAAAACACCCAACTTTAGTGGAAGTTCTTGTGATATCAGAGAAGTTGATAAGTAGGTCTTATTTAATGAGAAAGGTTGTCAAGAAAAACATTACCAAAAGCAGGACTCTGAGGATTCTTAGAGATCCCATGAGATAGGACATTGTTGCATAGTATCAAACAGTAGGTTAAAAACAGGAACTTGAGCCTATTCTTGCTCTGGCGTTGACTGACTTCTACAACTCAAGTAAATCAGTATTTCCCTCTGAGATTTATCTGCTTTTCTTATAAATGGAAGATTTGGGAATAGATATTTTTTCAGCTGTTTATATTGTAAGATTTAGGTGTCTCCGGACTGCTTAGTTCTGTCATTTGAAGCAACAAATAAAATACTATGTAGGCATTAAGAGACAACTACCCAGAACTCTGGGAACATTTGCTACGTGTCCTTTCACCAGTCACTCACCCATCCATCCATCCGTCCATCCATTCATTCACGTTTTAATCTCTGAGATCCTTCAGGGAAGACGGCTGTTCCTTAGGAGGGGAATGTCTTAGTGATTCTTTAATTAAGTAGCGCTATTCCAGTTTAGGAAACAGACTTTCAGAGAGACTGAAAATCCCATTGCCCCTTGTGTCTTATATGAATCATATGCTAATGATATAGTTCTTTATAGGTAGACAGCACAGAACAGAATGGTGAAATCTGTTTGAGAAACGTGGTGCAAATGTAGGGAACCCCTGGGTGAGGAATGATAGTGAAAGAGAGAGTGTCACTGTGGGAACTCTTGAGTGTCTCATTATCACCCTGTACATGAAAGACAATTATCTTTACAAAAGAGGTCTAAGCTTTTGTATTGTCTATTTTCATAGTTTTTATTCATATTGCCGAGTGTGTGTGAGTATGAGAGAGAGTTAGAAATGCCCATGAACAAGTGAAATGATAGCCATTTCTGGGTTCTTCATTAGACGGGCATTTCTTCCATTTAGAGGTCATGTTGATCTTGGAGGAGTCTGTTTAAGGTTTTGCCTTTTAGACATACTTCCCTACATAAAAAGAACTATGATAAAAATATTCATTCTAATAATGATTTTTAGCTGTCTATTCTAAGACATATCCAGCAGGTCTTCAAATTCGCTGTCACAATAAAAATATTTTACTGGTGGGACAATTAGCACTGTCATGTCAAAACAGATTTCTCTGCAGCTCCCCCACATGGATATTCAGAGATCACAAACAACAGGACCACAGGATGAGCACATTTGTAGAGCAATGTCTGGAATCTGGCTGACTCATGCTCGGCTCCTTCCAGCCCTGGTGATGGCTAGTCAGAGAATGTGGTGGCCCTTTAAGAGCTGCTTTCTTTGACAGGTATTGTTTATTGGAGCTCTGGATGTGAGGCTGGAGGAGGTGGCATCATTTATGTTTTAGCGTGCTCTGCGGTAGCTGAAAGACAGATGGTGTGTGTACATCGATTGGTGGGAGCTGTTCTTGGGTCTTTGGACAGCCTTAGGATTTAGAGCCTGAACCCTTGGCAAAATGAATAACACCCTGGCAATTTAATAAGATCACAATCTCTCTGTATACTCCACGTTTTCTCATCTCTTACTAATGTGAGATTCATGCCAAGCTTTGGACAGCAAAAAGCTAGGGAAAATTAAAGGAAAAAAACCTGCCCAGCTCTAATAATTCCCCTGGGTATGTCAAGGCTATTTAATGTTGTTATTTACTGAAATTTCACTCCCTGCACTCAGTGGTTTTAATCTAACTTGTTGAAATGCCCCATAGGACCTAGGGTCCGCCATGTTGGATAGAGTGTTTCATAAATTGGGGGTTTCCTATGAGAATGGTTTCCATGCACAGCCTTTGACCTTTTAATCTCAGTGTGAGAAGGGAAGGAGTTTTAGTCCCTCAACAACAACGATTCCTTGTCCTTTTCTCCTTGAAGATGAGAAAGTAAAATTACAAAGTATCAATTTTTCAAATAAAATTGTGAATGAATTATTTTTAAGTATCAAACATATGTACTATTTTTGTCCTCTCTGCATTTAAAAACTTTCAAAGTAGAATATCCAAAGCACACTGCCCAGTCATTAGGTACAAATTATTTATATCTTGATTTAACTTCTTATGGCATTTTAAATCTCATTAGTTTAACAGTACTTGAAAAATATTTATTGGCAAAGAGGCACTGTTTTCTTTGACTTCCTATGAGAGGATATGGAAACTCAACAAGCCATTATTTATGACCTTCATTTGAATATGATCTCCTTCAAGATTCTGGCACTTTAAAAACTAGAATGTGCCTGTTTCTGCAGGGGTGTGGTAACATATATAGCTAGAAAAGTATTAAAATATTCTAAAGACAATGTGATTGCTTAATGAGTATTATCTATGATGTTTAGCAATCATGATTCATTGGAGGCTTGATCTTTCCCTCACCCTTTTACTGCCTTCAAATTTCTCTTTCAGTTCTGATTAAACATGATGGCCCCAACATGAGCATTTATCTGTATGCCCTCTGAAAATCTTACTAAAAGTAGCTAAATGATTAAAAAAGATTGAAACCTCAAAGGACAAAAAGAACATAAGACAAAAGTATCAATGTATTGGAAGCAGTTTATGGACATGGGGTAAATGATTCAGCACCTCTTGGAGAGATGTAAAAAGCACTGGGAGAAACTGAATTATTTTGATATTGCAGATCCTAAAAAACAGAAATTGGTACCACCAGCTGTACCTAAAAGTAAGGCACATGGTGGAGTTAAAAACAGGATTGTCTTGAACACTGATTGAATTAATAGTTTAGATTCCAAATCTCACATATTGCTCTTCCCCATCTGTAAAACATCCTTGCTAAACACTAGGTATAAAAGGTAGAGGATTATCCTCAGGAGAGAAGACACCTAGATTCTGTTGGGAACGCATCACCTTTTAAGTTAGAAGTATAACATTGAAAGCAGCGAGTGATAAAGAATGCTGTTAGGGACCTTGAAGTCCTCAAATTACTTCCCTTATGAGTTTCAAGGAATAACCACAGCTATGATAATTTATTTTCTGCACAGACTGGAATATTCTTCTTGGAGAGCCAAATAGTGCAAGAGAAAATAATAATTGAAAGAGCTGAAGACTAATCAGTTCTGAATGACCCACTCTTTCAAGTGAACAGATAGCCAAAGATCTGTCAGGTTTTTAGCCAAGCCAGCATCACATATGGCAGATGACAGACACATACACAACAAATACACAAAGAAACAACATCATTAGCATCCTCAAAGAGATAGGAAAAAGATGCACAATTATGGCCCTCAAACTGGATACTATTTGAAAGACACTCTCAGATAAAGCAAAGGTCTTTTTGAAAATTTAAGTGGCAGGAATTAAAAAGAAAATCAATAGAAGAGTAAAAGTCAAGATTTTCTCTTAGGAAACGGAACAACATTAACAAAAATATTAAGAAAAAAATATGCATTTAGAAAGGTATGTATCATAAAAAGATGAGAAAGTAGAGCATTGTTTTGGGAGGTCCAACATCCAACACATGGGATTCAGAAAAAGAAAAACTGATGGGAGAAAATGGTAAATAATGTTAGGAAAATTTCCACATAAGTTTCCATATTGACGGGACCCACCAAATGTCCAGAAAAATTATGTGAAGATGGACATGTGACAAGGCATAGTATAGTGTAATTTCTGTACATGGAAGACTAAGATTCTAAAAATGTGAAGAGAAAACAACAAATGTAACAATAGTGCAACAAAAGCAATTGGCTATAAAGACAGGAGAGAGGAATAACATTGTTTCACCACATAAATGGAGTCCGGAAGACAAGGGACAAGTACTTTCAAATGTAGGGATGGCAATAATAATTTGTATCTAGACTCTCATATTACCAAATCATCAATAAGGGAGAAAAGGTACAGGGAAAAAAAATGTATGTTTCAAATGTGCAAATTCTTTAAAACACTGTCTGCCATTTTCTATTGATTAGGGAGCTACCAGAATGGTCCATATCTATAGCTTACATTGTAAGCACAAAATAAATGTACACTACAAAACATAATGAATAAAAGAATGATGAATGAAATCCAGCTTCTTGTTAATTCTAGTTACTGGATTTAGGTTTTGTTTTTTGAGCTGCAGCCTAAGATTTGTATCGGTGGCTGTTTATTGCCATAGGGAGTTTCCTTCCAGCCCTAAAACTGGCCTTTGTGGACTTCCAGAAAGACCATTTTGGATACAGGAAAACATCTTTTCACACCCTTCTCAGAGGGTCACTAACAACTCTGTGAGCTGAAGATTGTAAGCTGTTCAAATCTCTGAAGTGGAATTGTCAGCCAGACGATTTAATAGTGCCCAGTGTGTTTTATAAAGTATTCCAACAAACTATTTTACTTGACCCTTAAAACAGGCCTGTGAAATAGACAAAGTCAGTTCTTTTCCCGTTTAGTCATGAAGAAAATTCTAAAGCTCATTAAGAGTCTAGAAAGACCTAGTCCTTGGGACTCTGCATTCTCAGTAGCTTGCTTGCCCTTGAACTTTATCACTGAGAGGCTAAGAAAGGATTAGAAGTGCACCTTCCAGACTTTTTAAAAATGGTTTTCTTAAGACTTTTACATTACATAAATTTAATTTCACATCTACAGAGTGTTCCAGACAGTACTGTGTAAAACCTTTCGGACTTTCATTCCTTCCAACTTTATCTCTGCCTCAGGAAGGCCATTCCTTTGGGTTTTCCAGGTTGATTTTCTCTTACTCTGTGACCTGGTGACCATTCTCACTTCAGAACTAGAGCATGGTTCTTGTAGGGAACAAAGTTCTTCTTGCTTCTTCCTACTTTTCCACAAATGTTAGTCCTTTTTATCTTCAAGAATCCTCTTTAAAACTTTAAACATTCCCCTCCACATCCACAAGAGAAGACTGCTCCAAAGTCTGTTCTACTTCTACCTGCCCTAACATGCTGGGTTCTCAAGACAGTTACTGTTATCCCCTGTAGATCATCACTATCTTCATAATGTCTTTGTAAAGTCAGTGCATTGGTCATAATTTCCTTATCCATTGGTACAATGGCAGAAGACTTGTATGTGCACAGAACAAAAACACAAAAAGAGAACCCATTAAATGATACATAGCATTGTAAGATGGAAAAGTAAAACTTTCTCAAATTTTATCTATCTACAGATCAGCTCACAGGAGTATGTCCTTCTCAATACTGTGAGAATAAATGACTAGAACCAGAATTGTTGGGATGAAGAATATAAACATCTTAATATTTATAAACAGTGCTGGACAGAGTGTTCTCCTAAAATGCTATACTAATTTATATTTCCATCAACATGCAGGAGATGTTCTCTGACAATATTATTTTTGTCTGCATTTTATGTCTCATAATCTAGCCAATACTGGATATAATTAAAAACTTTATATAAAGCTAATAGTAATATTAGTAATATATATTATATAATAATTAATGTGAGTGAATATTAATACTATATTGACTCTACAGTATCAATTGATAAGATATGCTATTTTTGATAATAATAACATCACAGATTTATTATATGTATTTCATGGAACTTTTCTAACACTTTTAACATTATTTCACTATGATGTTGAATTTCTTTTTTTTTTAAATGAGTTTTACTGAGGTATGACTGACAAAAATTGGATCTATTGGGTGCCAGGTTTTAATTCATGACTAAAAGGCTCAGGGGTCACTCCAGGTAAACTGGGCTAACTGGGCTGTGCAAAATAACCACACAAGAGACACAAATACCTTTTTCTTTGAGGTTGCTATGACGGCTTCTCTGACCTTAAGGGTTCACAGGAAGAGAGAGAGCGAGAGCCCGCACTGACCTCTTTTATTGAGGAGAAGCTATTCAAACAGGCAAGGGGTCAGGTTTCAGGGGGCTGAGTCTATCTTCATGATGTCCACTGTCAGCAGGTTGACTGACACCTGAGTAGGCCACACCCAAGGGCACAGTAAGAGAAGGGGACACACACAAGGCACTTCCATGGAAGATTCTACCCTAAACAGGGCAAGGGGTTATATTACAAAGGAACAGGTGAGCATAGCTTCACCCATGGGGCTGTAGCAAGACACACCCATGCACAAGACACCAACCCTCAGACCCGAGAAGGGTGGGGAAAGCTCTGCCACATTTCTGTGACTGAGCGCCTCAGCACCCAGCCGGGAGTGTGACTCAGTCACGTGTAAGGTTGGTCTCCCACAGCTGGGTATAAAACAGGACACCTGTACATACAAAATGATTACTATAATGAAGCTAATTTACATAGTCATCTTCTCATATAGTTTTTTTGTATGTGTGTGGTAAGAACATTTGAGACCTCCAGTCTTAGCAAATTTCAAGTATATCGCACATCATTATTAACTGCAGTCACCAAAGTATACACTAGGTCTCCATTACTCACTTGTAGTTTATTACAGTTCAAGATTTTATACTCTTTGGCTAATATCTCCCCATTTTCCCTGTCCTCTGGCCCCTGATAACCACCATTCTATTCTTAGTTACTGTAAGTTTGACCTTTTTTTTAAGATTCCACATACAAATGAGATCATGGCAGTATTTGTTGTTCTTTGTCTGGCTATTTCACTTAGCCTAATGTCTTCCAGGTTTATCCATGTTGCAGAAAACTGTAGAATTTTTTTCTTAAGTCAAAATAATACTCTTTAATATCTCTGTGTAAAAAATAAAGATAACACATGCATATGTGTGCATTTCCTTTACCTGTTCATCTATTGACACACACTTAAGTTGTTTGTAGTAAATAATCTGCAAATAACATGAGAGTAGAGACATTGCTTTGATATGGTGATTTATATTTCCTTGTATATACACTCAGTACTGCCATTTCTGGATCATGTAATGGTCTATTTTTAACTTTGGGGGGAATTTTATACCATTTTCCATAATGGCTCTACTGATTCACATTCCCACCAATGTTGTACAAGGTTTCCCTCTTTTTCCACCCTTGCCAACACTTATTATTTTTGGTGTTTTGAAAATAGTCATCCTAACAAGTTGTGACACATCTCACTATGGTATTTAAGTTGGCTTTTTTCACTACTGTGGAAAAGACCCAACTAGAACAACTGTAGTGGAGGAAAAGTTTATTGGGGGGCTCACAGTTTCAGAGGTCTCGGTCTACAGCAGGCTCCATTCCTCGGGGCAGACAACATGGTGGAAGAGTGTGGCAGAGGGAAGCAGCTTACAGGATGATCATGAAGCACAGATACAAATTACATACCCCAAGGCCACGCCCCCAATGACCCACTTCCTCCAACACCACCCTACCCCTCTCCAGCCACCACTCAGTTAATCCCATCAGGGGACCAATTCACTGATTGGATTAAGGCTTTCATGGCCCGATCACTTTACATCTAAGCCTTCTTGCAGTATCTCACATATGAGCTTTGGGAAAAGCCTCACATCTAAACCATAACAGTATTGATTTATAATACTTGGTAATGTTGAGCATCTTTTTGTATGCCTATTGGACATTTGTCTTCTTTTGAGAAATGTCTTTTCAGATTCTTTGCCCACTTTTAATAGGGTTATTATTTATTATTTGCTATTGAGTTGTATGTGTACTTTATATATTTTGGATATTAACCCTTATCTGATACATTGTTTAGAAATATGTTCTGCAGATTTTGTAGGTGGCCTTTTAACATCATTATTTCCTTTGCTATGCAGAAATTGTGTAGTTTGATGAAGTCACGCTTGTTATTATTTTTCTTGCCAGTGATTTGCTATCAAATGCAAACAATCATTACTAAGATCAACATCAAGGAGGTTTTCCCTTAAGTTTTCTTTTCGGTGTCACATTTAAGTCTTTAATCCATCTTGATGTTTTGCTTGTGGTGTAAGAGAGGAGCTCAGAGCTCAGGTTCACGCCTCCCTCCCTGCCTCCCTCCCTGCCTCCCTCCCTGCCTCCCTCCCTGCCTCCCTCCCTGCCTCCCTCCCTGCCTCCCTCCCTGCCTCCCTCCCTGCCTCCCTCCCTGCCTCCCTCCCTGCCTCCCTCCCTGCCTCCCTCCCTGCCTCCCTGCCTGTTGAAATTGAGTTTCCCCAGCACCATTTATTAAAACTATTCTTTCCCAGTTATGTACTTCTAGTCATTGTCAAAAAGAACCTGAATATGTATGCATGGGTTAATTTCTGTGCTCTCTATTCCATTCCATTGGTCTGTGTATCTGTTTTTAGGCCAGTACCATGTTTTCATTACTATAGCTTAATTATACATTTTGAAATTGGGAAATATGTGCTTTTAGCTTTGTTACTCCTGATCACAATTATTTTAGCTATTTATATATTTTGTGGTTTTCTATTTCTGACAAAAAACTACCACTGGAATTTTGATAAGGATTACATAGAATACGTGGCTAATTTGGGAGCTGCATAACCATTTTAACAATATTATTCTTATCCATGAATACATACTGTCTTTGTTTATGTATCTTCTATAAATCCTTTCATCAATGTTTTGTAGTTTTAATTGTATGTCTTTTACTTTCTTAGTTAAGCTATTTAGTATTTTTTAATGCTCTTATAAATTAGATTATTTCCTTATAATGCTCTTATAAATTAGTATGTTTTCATGGATAAGAATAATATTGTTAAAATGGTTATACAACCTCCAAATTAGCCACATATTCTATGTAATCCTTATTAAAATTCCAGTGGTAGTTTTTTGTCAGAAATAGAAAAACCACACAAGGTAAAAACTTCTTTTTAAAATAGTTTGCTTTTGGCATATACAAACATCACTCATTTTTGTATTTTGATTTATTTTTATCCTGCAACTTTACTGGGCTTATTTCTTCTAAGTTTTTTTGATTGAATCTTTATGGTTTTCTACACTTAAAAACCAGTCATCTGCAAGTAGGGACACTTTACCTCTTCTTTTCCAATTTGGATGCTTTTTTTTTTTTTTCTTAATTGCACTGAAGTCCTTCAGATACTAAGTTGAATAGAAGTGGTGAGAGTGGGTTTCCTTTTCTTGTTCCTGGTCATAAAGAAAAGACTTTCAACTTTTCACTGTCAAGTGTGATAGCTGTGAGCTTGTCATATACAAACTCTATGGTGTTGAACTACATTACTTCCATCCCTAGATTGTTGTGTGTTTTATAATAAATGGATATTGGATTTTTAAAATGCTTTTTCAGTATGTATTGAGGTAAATTTTATGGTTTTGTCCTTTATTAATGTGGTATAACACATTTATTTTCATATGTAAACCATCCTGTATTTAATGGCTAAATCCCACTTGATTTTTGTATACAATGTTTTCTTAAAAAATGGACATATTTTATTATTCTTTTGAGCTATACATACAGTAGAGTGTATTCTGATATACTACACATCCATGGAGTATGACTTATTCTAATTAGGATCCCATTCTAGTGGTTGGACATGATGTAGTGTTATACTGTTCATGTATTCATATATGAACATGAGAAATTTAAGCCTGATTCATTCTACTTTCATATTACCATCCTCCTTCCCTTCTCTTCATTCCCCTTTGTCTAATCCAATGAACGTCTATGTCCCCCCTTATTTTGTGTCAGCATCCACATATCAGAACATTTGGCCTTTGTTTTTTTTTGTGATTGGCTTATTTCACTTAGCATTATAATCTCCAGTTCCATCCATTTATGGGTGTTAAATGAATTCAGCAAAGTAGCAGGATATTCAATTATGAGTTCTAGAAGCTTTCTAGTGGAGTTCTTTGGGCCTTCTAAATATAGAATCATGTTATCTGCAAAAATGTATAGTTTGAGCTCTTTTTTTAAAAATTCCTATTAGTATCCCTTTAATTTCTTCTTTTGGCCTAATTGCTCAGGCAAGAGTTTAAAGGACTTTGTTGAATAGAAGTGATAAAGAGAGTATTTCTGTTTTATTCCCATTTTTAGCAGGAATGTCTTCAATTTTTCTCCATTTAGAATAATGTTGGCCTTGTGTTAAGCATATATAGCATTTACAACATTGAAGTATGTGTCTACTATCTCTAGTTTTTCTAGTGTTTTGAATATGAGTGATGCTATATTTTTTCAAAAGCTTTCTCTGCATCTATTGAGATCATCATATGATTCTTGTCTTTAAGTCTATTGATGTGATGAATTACATTTATCAATTTCTGCATATTGAACCAATCTTGCATCCCTGGGATTAACACATTTGATTTGTGGTGCACTACCTTTTCAATGTTTTTGAATGTAATTTACCAGAATTTTATTACAAAATTTTTGCTTTTATATTCTCCAGGGATATTGGTCTGGAGTTTTCTTTCCTTGATGTTTCTTTGTCTGATTTTGGTATCAAGGTGATACTGGCTTTATAGTATGAGTTTGTAAGGGTTCCCTCCTTTTCTATTTTATGGCCTAATTTGAGGAGTATTGGTCTAAGTTCTTTGGTCTGGCAGAACTCGGCTAAGAATCCATCTGGTCTTGGGGTCTTCTTTGGTAGGCTTTTGAAGGCATCTTCAATCTCACTGCTTGAAATTAAACTTCATGAAAATTTCCTGTGTCCTCCTGATTCAATTTGGGTACAGCATATGTCTCTAGAAATTTGTCAATGTTATGATTTTTTTCTCAGAGTATAGAGTTCTAAAATGGTTTCTGATGATTTTCTATTTCAATAGTGTACATGGTGTTATGTCCTTTTTCATTGTGAATTTTAGAAATTCGAGGCTTTTTTTGTCGGCGTGACTAAGGTTTTATCAATTTTATTTTCTCAAAATATAATCTTGTTTCACTGATTTTTTTAAAAAAAAATTGCTTTGTTTCAGTTGATTTTTTTTTTTTTGTTCTGATTTTAATTATTTCTATTGCTTTTTGTGTTGATCTTTTTCCTAGGGCTTTGAGATATAATATTAGGTTTATTTGTTAACTCTCTGTTCTTTTCAAGAATGAGCTCAATGCAATGAACTTTCCTCTCAGAACCACCTTTATAGAATCCCAGTGATTTTTATGTTGTCTCTATTCTCATTTACTTCTAAGTATTTTTAAATTTCATCCCTGATTTCTTCTGTCACCCATTGGTCATTCAATAGCACATTATTTAGTCTCCAGGTATTAGAATAGATTCTATTTTTTTATCACTGACTTTATCCCACTTAAGATATGATAGAATACAAGGTATTATCTTTCTGTTTTGTTGTATTTCCTGAGAATTGCTTTGTGTGGACCAAGATACAGTCTATTTCATCCATCAATACACTTTCTTCTCGGCAGCACATAGATCCTTCTCTAAAATAATCTATGATTCTTAAGTCTAAGCCATTAATTGTATTTTTATTTCTATAGTGTCTTTATTTAGTTTTTAATTGGATGATCTATCCAGTGATGAGAGAGGCTTGTTAAAGTCACCCAGTATTATTGTGTTTTGGTGTAATTGATTATTGTAATTGAGAAGGGTTTGTTTGTATGTAGATGCTCCATGTGGGGGGCATAAATATTTAATGTGTCTTGTTGATGTATAATTCCCTTAAGCAGTATGTAATGGCTATTTTTGTCCCTTCTGAAGTCCACTTTGGACTTTGGCTGGAAGTCCACTCTATCAGATATGAGAATAGAAACCCCTGCTTGTTTATGAGATCCATGTGAATGTTTTTTCTCATCCTTTCACCTTCAGACTGTGGATGTGTTTGCCTGTGAGGTGAGTCTCTTGGATATAGCTAATTGCTGGGTCTTGTTTTTCAATCCAATCTGCCAGTCTATGTCTTTTGATTGAGTTTAGGCCATTTATATTCAATGTTATTATTGAAATATGATTTTTTATTCCCTGTAATTTTGATTTATTTCTGGTTTTGAGTTAGTTTCTTCTATGATTGACTATTCTAGTGTATTTCCTCCCTTTTGCTGTTTTTCACTTTTATTTTTCATTTCTTTATGAAGCTATTTTATTGAATGTCATGTAGTGTAGGTTTTCTGGTTGTGATTCTTTCAACTTTTGTTTATTGTGGAAGGTTTTTATTTCATAATCAAATCTGAATCTTAATTTTGCCCAGTAAAGTATTCTTGGTTGCCATCCATTTTCTTTCAGGGATCAGTATGTATTATTCCAAGACCTACTAGCTTAGAGGGTTTTTGTTAAGATATAGAATGTGATGACTGTGGGATGGGGAGAGAAAATAGAAATACAAAAGGAAGAGTGAAAGATCAATAGAGATCGATTGTTAGCAAAGGAAAAGAGAGAGAATCAAGGGAAACCAATAGGTGAGAGAAAAATGTATAAAATAAAAACTTGAAAAGAAAACAAGAACAAAACTGATATATAATAATCAAATATCCAAGTCCCTAAAAAATGATCCATGAAAAATAACTATCTTCAAAAAATTCTAAGAATGAGATAAAGGAGATTTGAATATGTATAAATGTCCGTGAACCATTCAGGTCACAATTGAACAGAGTGACCAAAAAAAAAAAAAATCTTAATGAAAAGTTAAAGAATTGTTTTCATTGGAGTTCAAAAGACTTTAGCTTTCCCTTCTCATCTCTGTTAAGTTGGGTTGCTGGAATCTGAAGGGAAATCCCTTAGGCAGGGCTCTTGGAGATAAGATTTAGACTTAGGTAGGCTCCAGGTTCTTCCTTGAATGGCATTAGGTCTTATATTTTAAATCATTGCACCTCCCAGGCCAAGCAGTTACTGGACCCTGCTGGGAGAATGTCCCGTAGGAAGAACCCCTGGTTTTTACTCATGCAATAGAGGGGCCAATTCTAGTTCCCCTCAGTCACTCATGGACTCCATACTTTCTGGATTCAGTCTCCAAACTCGATTAATTCCTCCCCCACCCTTTTGCATCCACCAAGAGGGAATTGAGATAAAAAACCTGAACAGATGAACAAATAAAAGAGACTAAATCAGTATAATATCTCCCACAAAAGAAAAACTTAGGAGCTGACGGCTTCCTGGTTGAATTTACTAAGCATATAAGAAAAATGAGTGCCAATTCCTCTCAAACTGTTGAAAAAAAGAAAAAAAGAAAAAAATTAAGTGAAGGGAGTACTTCTAAATTTATTTTACAGTTTAATATTATCCTAAAATTAAAGCCAGACAAGAAAATAGAAGTAAAATATTCTATCTCCTGCATCCAGGCCAGACTCTCCCAGCAGATCTGTCCGGAGGGTGAGGAGGGGCGATGCCTGTGTTTCCCTGACCAGCATTCCCCTGTATAAAGCTCTCCCTGTTCGATTTTCTCCCGATCACTTAGGTGCACTCTATGCCACGTGGTGTGGGTTTTCCAGGCCTGTATTTCAGACCAGGCACAGTTTCCAGAAATCCATTCCCCAAGCTTCTGGCTTCTGCACCATAGCTGAAAAATGGTTCCCTCCTCTGTTCTCCCTGGCAGCCATGAGAGATATGACTTCTTTCCCCACTCGAGGATATTGGGTAGTACACCTGCCAGGTTAGTTGGGCAGTGTCTTGGATCTCTGAGCTCTTTGTTCCCAGATACACCTCAGGCCTTCTAAAAATGTTGACTCCTTTAATCGATGTATCTTTTTACTATTTTTTCATATGGTGAGGGATTGCACCAGCAGGCACCTCCTCCAGAGGCAGAGGTGCTAGGGATTTCTTCTTTGTTTTGCTGTATCAAGCCTACTGAGTCCTTGATCAGCTTTGAATGTACAGAATTAATTCCCACTGAAATTCTCCCTTCTAGCCTTGTTGAGAAGCTATGTGTCTGATTTCTTGGTTTCACACCAGGGAGCATCCAGGAAAGCAACCTTCTGTAATCCAGTTTTGAATCTCCTACTACAATCTTTTTACTGTGCTGATAAATTTGGTTTGCTAGTGTATTGTTGAGGATTTTTATATCTGTGGTCATCAGGGATATTGATGCGCATGCACGCGCACATGCACACATATATTTATTTATTCTAGTGTCCTTGTCTGGCTTTAATTTTAGGATAATATTAGATTGTAAAATGACCATTCACTCCATTAATTTTTTTTCTTTTGTTTTGAACAGTTTGAGAGAACTGGCACTAGTTTTTCTTATATGCTTAGTAAATTCAGCCACAAAGCCAATCAACTTCTGAATTTTTCTTTTGTGGAAGATATTATACTGATTTTTGTCTCTTGTTGGTCTGTTGAGGTTTTTCATTTTTTAATTCAGTCTTGGTAGATGATATGTTTCTAGGAATTTATTAATTTTTTGATATTATATTAAATTTGTTGTTATATAATTGATCTAGTAATTTCCTCTGATTCTTTGTATTTCTCTGATATCAGTTGTAATGTCTCCTTTTTCATTCTTGACTTTAAATATTTACTCCTTTTGTTAGCAAAGTTCATCAGTTGTATTTACATTTCCAAGGAATCAACCCCTTAGTTTTATTGATCTTTATTGTTTTCTAGCCCTGTAATTTATTTCTGATCTTTGCTTCCTTTCTTCTAGTAACTTTGTGCTTAGTTTGTTCTTTGTCTAGTTCATTGAGGTGGAACAGGAGGTTTTTTTTTATGTCCTATTTTTTAATGAAGGCATTTATTACTACTAACTTCTCTCTTAGAACAACCTTTGCTATATCCTGGAAGTTTTGGTATATTTCCACTTTTGTTTGGAACTAGAAATCAATAATAGGATGACAGTCTTTTGTGGTTGGGGGGAAAAAATACTTGATATGATGTCAGGCTTCTTAAATTTATTAAGACAGGTGTTTATTCAGCTTTTTAGCTGCTGTGACTAACGGACCTGACCAGAATAATTGTAGAGAAGGAAGACTTTATTCAGAGACTCATGGTTTCAGAAGTCTTAGTCCATAGAAGGCCAGGTCCATTTCTCAGGGCTCGAGGTGAGGCTGGACATCATGATGAGAGGGGGTGGCAGAGGGAGGTAGCTCACATCAAGGTGATCAGGACACAGACTCCACTTGCCAGATACAAATGTATACAGCAAAGCCACAGCCCACTTCTCACCTCCTCCAGCCACACCCCACCACTTCAGTTGCCTCTGTTAATCCCTCTCAGGGGATTAAATCACTGATTGGAGTTAATCATTTCTCCTTTGAACCTTCTTGCATTGTCTCATATGTGAGCTTTTGGGGACACCACATCTAAGCCATAACAATGTGTTTTGTGACCTAATATGATTTATCCTAAAGAATGTTTCATGTGTACTTGAGAAAAATATGTATGACTGTTGAATGGAAAACCCTGTATGTGTTTTATTTAATTCAGATTTAATGTTCCCTATTTTTATGTCTGGGTGATCTGTCCATTGTTGAAAGTGAGGCATTGAAGTTCCTACTATAATTTTATTTCTATTTTTTTCTTCAAATAGATTAATAATTCCTTTAAATATTCAGGTGCTTCCATATTGGGTGAAACGTGGATTCCATATTTTCATTTGAAGTATGATTGTCTTATTTTCATTTGCATGGAAAGATGGCTATTCACATCTTTTCACTTTTTGCTTATGTGTGTCCTTATAGAGTCTCCTGTAGGCAGAGCATAACTGGGTCTTAGATTTCATCTTGTGTCCATTCAGCTACTGTGTCTTTTTAAATAGCCTTTTTAATTTTTTAAATAGCCTGTAGGAGAATACAGGCTATTTAAAAAATTATTGGTTGGTAAGGACTTACTATTGTCATTTTTGTAGTTGGGAGCTATTTTGTAGATCTGTTTTAAAATATCTTATTCCATAATCCTTTGTGATTTGCTGATTTTTTTTGATGTAATATGTTTTGGTTCTTTTTACTTTTTTGTATCCACTACATATTTTTCACATTGTGATTACTATGAGTTTTACATAAATGTTTATGTAACTGCATAATTACTAAAGTAAGCTTTTCTTCACAATTAAAACTATAAAAATAATCAAACTTTCTTATTTGTATGTTTGTATCTGAAATATTTAAAAAATAATTTTAGATTTTTCTGTAAGAAATAACTTTGGGATCTAATTGAGGTTTTCCTCACTTATCTTTCTTTGGTTTAATGTCTTTTTCTCATTAAGTTAAAAACTCACCTTTGTAATATCATAAATCCCTGCATATATTTTGGACAAATTCTGGAAAATTTGTTTATAGTACACTATTATTGAAATTCTGTTCAATTTATCTACTCAATTCATTACTGAATTCTTTTGAATTATATAATTTTTAAAAAGATTTTCTTTTTGCATTTAAAAATGATTTCCTAGCTTATATCACATTTATTTTACTAAATGTGGTCATTGTGTTTTATGCTTATAATGTAATATAAAATTAACATTTAAAATATCTCCACTGCCCTCAATATTCATGTGTAAAACTGGCAGGCAAAACATCATTCTAAATGTAGAAAAATTGAAAGCATTCTCTACTAGAAATAGAAAAAGCAGTCATAAAACTTATCTGGAAAAAATTAAGAGACCCAGAATAGCTAAAGCAATCCTTAGCAAGAAGAGTGAAGCAGATAGCATCACTATACCAGACCTTACACTTTACTACAGAGCAATAGTAACAAAAACAGCATGATACTGGCACTTAAAAAGACTGGTAGACCAATGATACAGAATAGAGGACACAGACCCACATAATTACAGTTATATTAGACAAAGGCTACAAAACATGTACATAGCCTCTTCAACAAATGGTGCTGGGAAAACTGGAAATCCATATGCAACAAAATGAAATTAAACCCCTATCTCTCACCATGCACAAAACTCAAAGTGGATCAAGGACCTAGGAATTAAACCAGAGAGACTGAGACTATTAGAAGAAAAAGTAGGCCCAAACCTCCATCATCGTCAGATTAGGCCCCAACTTCCTTAATAAAACTCCCATAATGCAAGAATTAAAATCAAGAATCAATAAATGGATGGATTCAAACTACAGAGCTTCTTTTCAGCAAAAGAAACAATCAGTGAGGTGAATAGAGAATGGGAGCAAATTTCTACCACAGGCATGTCAGAGCACTAATCTCCAGGATACATAAAGAACTCAAAAATCTTATCACCAAAAAATCAATAACCTAATCAATAAATGGGATAAGGAACTGAACAGACACTTCTCAAAGATATACAATTGATCAACAAATATATGAAAAAATGTTCATCTCTAGCAATTAGAGAAATGCAAATCAAAACTTGAAGATTTCATCTCACTCTAGTCAGAATGGCAGCTATTACGAATACAAACAACAAATATTGGTGAGGATGTGGGGGAAAAGGCACACTCATGCATTGCTGGTGGGACTGCAAATTCGTACAGCTAATATGGAAAGCAGTATGGAGAATCCTTGGAAAAGAGACTAGAACCACCATTTGACTCGGCTTTCCCACTGCTTTGTCTATATCTAAAGGACTTAAAAACAGTATACTACAGGGACACAGCCACATCAATGTTTATTAGCAGCATAATTCACAATAGCTAAACTGTGGAACCAACCTAGATGCCCTTCAGTAGATGAATGGATAAAGAAAATGTGGCATATATACACAATAGAATATTGCTTAGCATTAAAAGAGAATAAAATCATGGCATTTGCAGGTAAATGGATAGAGTTGGAGAATATAATCTCGCAAAACCAAATGCCTTATGTTTTCTCTGAGTTAAGAATGCTGACCTATAATGTGGTGGTGGGGCGGGGCATGGGAGGATTAGATGAACTCTAGATAGGGCAAAGGGAGAAAAGAGAGAGGCAGGGAAGGGACATGGGGGAATTAAAGATGGTGGAGTGAGATGGACATCATTACCCTAAGTACATGTATGAAACATGAATGGGGTGACTGTGTACAGAGATATGAAATATTGAGGTCTATATGTGTAATATGAATTGTAATGCATTCTTCTGTCATAACAAATTAAAAAACTGAAGGAAAAACTGGTAGGCAAGATAAAGTATACACAGTTATATTTGTCAAATTTTGGTCTCAATGTTATGTTTGCTTCACAGAGAATTCCAGCTTTTCCATGATAGAAAAACTTAATGCCTATTTTACTGATGGTGAAATCAGAGGTGTAGGGGGGCTAGTAACTTGCTCAATGTTATACATCTCTTAATGAACAGAGCTATGGTTTTTGCCCATTGAATATAGAAATATTTACTTTGATTGGCAAGTAGACATTGAAGCATTTGCTCCAGAATTAGAAGCTAGGTATTAATAATCATCCTTTAAATTTATGAAAGATGTCATGTTTAATTTTGTGACTTTTATGAATAATTTTAATAAATTTATGAAATCACATCATGTTTTTCAAATAATGCTAATCCTCATGATGTCATTGTTTTCATCTCACTACCCTCTCTGGTCCAAGGACGGATTCCAGGACTCAGCCAAGGTCATATAGCACATTGGTTGCCAAACCCCAGCTAGGATCCAAGGAGGATGATCCAAGTGAGTCCTCTGTGATGTCTTCTCCTAAGAGTCTTCCCTGAAGAGTTATTGATAATCATTCCTTATTCAGAGGACTATGACAAGTTTTTCCACAAAGAGAGTCAACATATTTTGGTGGAGGCTTCACCCTGTCAGAGAGGCTGCTTGGTACCATTAGGGCTTTTAAGCAAGGATGAGATAATCATGATAATTATCTTCCATTAGCAAAATGATCTGGCACCAGATTCTTTTTCCGGTTCTCACAGCCTCCCTTTTAGGGCGGAGAGCATCTAAAATGGGCTTCCAGAACACTGCAGTGGAAATGATCAGAAGTTTAAAAATGAGGTGGAGGACAGGTGAATTAAGAAAAAAAAAATCATGAGTGGTGAAGGACCCAAGATTAGAAAAATCTGATAATTTGGGTTAACAGAACTCAATTTTTGTCTTTCCAATGGATTCAATGTAGAACAGTGTTCTGATTAGTATGCTTGCATCATAGCATTAATAAGGCACAAAACATTTCAACATATCAATTCAGTATTTTCCCATCTAATTCATTTCCCATTAAGGGCAGTAAATAAGGCTTATAAAATACTGATTGCTTTAATTTAAGGGTTATTGCATACCAAAAGAATCACTATGTCTGTGGTGAATTAAAATAAATCCATAGCCTATTGGCTAGATCTTTTCACTCTTTGGTCTAGATCCAATCAGAAATTTAAATTTATTTTTTAGGCAGACTTTTTTTAATATTTTCTAGTTTTCAGTGGACACACATCTTTGTATGTGGTGCTGAGGATCGAACCCAGGCTGCACGTATGCCAGGCGAGCACGCTACCGATTGAGCCACATCCCCAGCCCCTAATTTTTAAAAATTTGATGGCTGCTTTCTTTAAGCACCACTTTTTGTCACCAAAGTCTAAATCATCATTATTGTTGTCATAAAGTTTATCATTTTCTCCTTTATGTGTGTGTAATGTTGTCTGTGTTCTTTGAGGATCTTGCAAAGCAAATCAGAGCCTAAGCATACCCCGAAGTGTTTACAACAGAGGAAAAGTGAATTACGACATTGATCAAGTAACTGCAAATGGTGCACTCTCTAAAATAGTCATGGAGAGTATTAATAGACTACAGGAATGTTAGCACGAGAAAGGGCTGCAGGTTTATTAGATTTACCAGATTGCATATTCCATGAATGTGGAGGTTCTATTTTGTTCTCCACTGTACACAGCGCCAAGCACCAGGATGCGCTGACTAATACTTAGTGGGGGTTCCTTAATTCGTCATTGAAATAAAAGTTGACTAATTAAGGAATTCATAGTTAAATGGTGGGTCTAACTCTGGTAGTTGAGCTTAATATACTGGGTCCCAACCTTTACTGCTCATTGATGTTGCCTGTGAATCTTTAAAATTGTTGCCTGGCTCCCATTCCAAGGCATCTATACTTAATTGATATCAGGTGCAATTTTGTCAATTGAAGTTCAAAAAATTCCTCAGGTGACGTTAATATTCAACATCTTTTGCGACACACCATTTTAATACAATTAAAAGAAGTCCAACTGTGCACGAAAAGTAATTCTAAGTTTATAAGCTTATTAAGCAATCAGTCAAGTTTGCAAACATTTGCTTGGCACCTGTTACATAAGAGGCATTCTGTCTGCCTCTGGGAAATACGAAGGACAGAAGACATGGATCTTGGAGGCTTCTGTTGATCTGGGAGACGAGTAAAACTTTAAGAAATGATGCAATTTAATAAGATTATGGAATAAAATATTACAAAATATAATTAGTATATGACTTGTAAATGAAACAACAGATCCTAAGGAGCTTGTAAGAACTTTAGTTCTGAAGTTGTCAGAGAAGATTCCAAAGAAAGAATTGCTTTTAAACTGGATTTTTTTCTTTCTTTTATTTATTTATTTTTCTTTTTTTATGGTACTGGGGATTGAACCCAGGGCTTTGTGCATGCAAGGCAATACTCTACCAACTGAGCTATATCCCCAGTTCTAAAACTGGATCTTGGGAAAAAAAAAATGTATGAGAAGAAAATGTCTTGGGATAGAAGACAATTCAGAAGTTTCCCAAGAAGTTATGATCCCAGAAACGATAGTCTTGAAACATTGCTAGATAGGTAATTCAAGAGTCTCATTATATTATGGGTTGGTAGGAGTAACAAGAAGATTTCCAGAACTTTGTCAGTGTCAGCTACCACCAAAATAGTCTCTCTCATAGGGTCAGAATAATTGGGATCTACCATTTGGACCCAGGCTAGAAATCCTTAGTTATGTCTTATTAAGTTAGTTTAAAAAAAAATTTTAGCAGAGTGATGGCAAATGCCATTTCTACAGAGGCAAGAGTGTGAGCAAGGAGTGAATGGTTGGGATGAGGTCAGGGGCCATGGAAACAGACTTTCTTGGTGGAAAATGTGGAGTTGGGGTGGCCCCAACAGAGATAGCTTAATAGCCCAGGCCTAATGCCCCCTGCCTTTCCAGATGGCCATTTGCTGTCAGGCAAAATTGAACCCAAGGGTCAATGTGGCTTAATTATTGCCTTTGTTAACGTCTTGATGACTTGCTATTTATTTTTAATAAGCTTGTCATTCATTATGTGTCTTACTTAAATGTCACCGTGGTGGAGAGGGGAGAGGCAGCTTGCCTTATTTCTCTCTCCTGTCATTACTGTCAACTAGACATTATTGGAACCCTGTTTCTTGTCCACTGCTTTTGATGATCTATTCTTGTTGAAATAAAGGGAATGCAGCTGGGGGTGGGGAAGAAGGACATTAATTCCAATAGTTTAAAAAAAAACCCAGTTAAATAAAGAATGAATTGAAAAGAAGTGGGAAAAGGCAGGCAGGGCTATCCTGAGGGTCTGCTCATTTAGGTTCCCCCCTCTTCAGGGAATCCTGAATACATAAAGGGATGCGAAGAAAGAGGTGGTTTAGCTAATTAGTACTAAAAAAAAGCATCCTTTATAAAAAGTTCAGTAAATATCTTCAGTTATTCTTAAAAATGAGTGACTGAATCTGCTTGCTTTTCTCTTCTATTTTATTCTTTGCTGAGGGAACTTTTTAAAGGTGTTTTTCTCCTTCTTCCTATTCATAGGCCTCATTAGTGTAGTTGAATGTGAATAGAAGAGAACTCGATGGGGGGGTTCCAACTCCTTCCTCTGTGAAGGATGAACCAAGTCCAGATTGTGTTCCAACAGAGCAAGATGCACAAACTTTTTCCACAAGAAGCCATTTCAATGGGTATTTTATTCTTTGTGGGCTGATTATTATGATGATTATTATGATGATTATTATTTCCATCTTGGTTTTACTTATTTTTAAGCCCATCAGAAATTAAACAAAACACCACTCTTTTGTGGGTTGCACAAAGATACGTGGCTCCTTCCGAGGATGCATCCACTATGCTATTTTCTTTTCTTTTCTTTTTTAAGACAATTTTTTAATATTTATTTTTTAGTTTTCGGTGGACACAACATCTTTATTTTATTTGTATGTGGTGCTGAGGATCGAACCCAGCGCCCTGCGCATTCTGAAACAGAGGACGAACAAGAGGTGTCAACGGTTGTTCAATGGGAGTTCATAACCCACTTGAGTCAAATGTATGAAAGATAATATGTCACGAGCTTTGTAATGTTTTGAACAACCAATAAAAAATAATATATTAACTAAAAAAAAAAGGTGTCAACAGGGGCAGAATTTCTCTTTGTTCTTTGCACTGATCATTCCCTTCGCTTTACGTTCAGAGATAAGAGGAGGTCCTTGGTGATTTTTTTTTTTTTGCTAGGGAACACACAGGTGAGAATTTCCTTTCTGCTGTTTTGGTTGACCTTTTACAGCACTTGGAATTGAAGTAGGTTCAGTAGGAACTAAACGTAAAAGTAGTTAATTTCAATGAGTGCTTCTGTGTCCTTGCTTTTGTTCTGAATGCTATAAATATGTTACTCATCTTGCTCCTCTTAAGCTCCCGTGAATAATTTTATTATTTTCGTTTGACAGATGAGGAACCTGAGGTACAGAGAAGTTAAATAACTTGCCAAGATCATAAAGCTTATGACTGGCAGGATTTATTTTGAACTTGAATCCATGGAGCCTGATTCCACGTTCTTCACATTTAATTATAATGCCCTCTTTTCATATGCACCACATATATTTCTTTCAGTTGCGATCAATGTTTTGTATTTTTAAAAATGTTAAAAATTTTCATTTTTAATTGGCACTTGATTGTATATGCTTAAGGGGCTCAGTGTGACGTATCAACGTATGTATATATTGTGTGTCAATCAGATCATCAAAATGGGCATAGCTATCATCTCAAACATATATCTTTTTTTTTTTTTTTTTTTTGGTTTGGGAACATTCTCAATCCTCTTTCTCAGCTATTTTGAAATATTCACTGAATTGGAGCCGACTAAAATGTGCCATAAAACCTTAGAAGTTATTCTTCCTTTCCGACTATACCCCTGTACTCATTAACCATCTTCTTTCCAACCCCTATGCTGCATATCCTTCCCAAGTTCTGTTAATATTCTATTTTGTACTTTAAGATCAATTTTTTAGCCTCCACTTTAAGAACATGTGGCATTTATCTTTCTTTGCCTGGATCATTTCATTTAACATAATGTCCTTCCAGTTTCATCTATGTTCCTGCAAATTGAAGAATTTCATTCTTTTATGGCTGAATAATATTCCATTTTGTATACATGCCACATTTTCATCATCCATTCATTTTTTAAATAGGGCTTTGTTGCAGTAGGCATGAAAGTGCTAATATCTTTTTGGCATGCTGATTTCAGTATTTGTGGATATATATACTGAGCAGTGGGATGACTGGATTAGAGTTCTTTTGAGGACTTTCCATACCATTTTCCATAATGGCTGTACAGATTTACATCTCCATAAACAGTGTTAGTCTCTCCTTCTTCACATCTACGTCAGCCTTTATTTCTTGTTCTTTTGAATATAGCCATTCCAACTGAAGTGAGATGATCTCTCATTATGGTTTTGATTTGTATTTCCCTGATTAGTAATGTTGAACATTTTTATATACCCATTGGTCAATTGTGTATACATATATATATATATATATATATATATATATATGTATATATGTATGTATATAATTATTTTTTCTTGATAAATCTCTTCGTGTCCTTTACCCACTTTTAAATCATCTATTTTATAGGTAAGGAGGCTAATGTTAGAAGAGGTACAACAGTCTACGTGGTCTGACCAAGAAGAATAAGGGAAAGTATAGAACTTTGGGTTTCAAGTAAATTTTGCTTTAAAATTGACCTCCGTTGTCACTTGTAGCAATGTATTCAAACTTTTTGGATCCAATTGTATTAATATTTATAGTGGGAAGACTTATCCCTGACTTATTTGTCAAAAAGACTGAGGTCCATCAAGTACTTTACATTATGCTTGACCCATAGAACAGGTTCGATGAAGTGATTGTCCCCTTTGACATTTTCTCAAGGTTGCATGGTTTGGGAAAGGATTTTGGACAGGCATTCAGGACTCTGGCCTCTGAACCGAGTATCTTTCCCCACTATCACTAACTGCCTTGTGTCAAATACCATCCAAATGAAGCCTAAGGCAGAATGCCTCTCTAAGGGAGAGGTGAGATTTGCACATAGGAGATGGTGAGGGGATAAAATATGATTGCTCCTTATGAAGTAAGGCAAAGATACTTACTGCCCTGGAAACAGGAAGGCGTCTTCGTGGCTTGAGATACAGAAGGAAGAACCACAGGGAAGTTCAGTTGACTCTACCTGCTCTATCATACGTCCTGCCATTTGTGAGGTGTCACACGGGGCTCTGCTCTTCTTGAGTTGGCTCATTCTCCAGGCAGTCTCAGGATCATTGTATCCAAATGCCTCATATTGATTTTTTGTTATGATGGTTCCATAAACCTATATTGTTTTGCTGAGATCCTGGCCCCTCTGTGTCCACCTGACATTTCTCTCTGGTTGTCCAGCACATCTATTGAATCTGGAGTCTTCTAATTTGAGCTTCTCATCTTCCTCTCCCATACTTAGTCACTGTGTTCTATTAGCCTCAGTAATTAGTAAAACTACCCCTCCTGAGGTCATGCTGGAACCACTGGGGTCATTTTAAAGTTCTCCTTTTCATCTCCTTAATATTTCACCAAATTCTGCAAAATTTTACCTCCTATTTAATATATATTTCCCCTTTATTTATCTGTTCTTTGTTGTAGGTTCTCCTCTATTTTCTTAGAACACCAACTCATCACCTGTACTGTAATTTTTGGTATTTTTTGTCTTTTCCCCTTATTGACTATTCCATAGGTTTTATCTCTGGGTTAAAGTAAAAGAGGTGCATGTGGTTGTTAGGATTATAACGATGCAAAGGGGAACAGGGAAGACAACAAATGTCACTGGATGTGAAGGCAGTCGACTGGAGAACTGGAACATCCCTCGCCTCCATCCTGGTTACAGCTACTCATTTTGAGTCATGGCCACCTCCTTCCTGGTTTTTCTTATCTGCCTCTTTTTTTTTTTTTTTAACTCTGCTATCAACTCATATCATGGCTTGTTCTTTAGAAGCTTTGACAATATTTTATGGCTTCTGATCACCATCTACTCTTGGTGTGTAGAAACCCCAATAAGTTTCTATTTTTGCATGTAAGTCTGCATCTCTTCCATTAAAACTCCTTTGCAATGGGGTTCACACATTAAATTCGAATACTGCTGAATTCTGTCCCATCCCATGTAATTGCAGACATCCCTCTGGTTCAATTGGCTGTAGACAGAGTGGTAAGATCTCAGATTACAAACCCACCGCATGATACATGAGATTCCTCCAGCATGAGGCTGCAGGCATAGCCAGGACCCTAAGACATGTCAGAAGAGAGTGTTTTGAGCTAATTAGAGGTACTATGATAAGAAATATGCCTGGCATCTCATGTGTGTTTGGTAAATATTGGAGGAAGGAATGAATTAAAATGTGATATAATAAGACTGGGTCAAAGGCAGGAGGGTATGGGCAGCAGAAAAAGGTACTGATGATTAATTGGCAGGAAGATGGAGCAACCGGAAGCCAAATCATATGCCTAAGATCATTATTTAGAAAGTATGCAGCTTTACATAGCCCTGTGCTACGATATCTCCAGAATGATTTTGATTAGTCGACAGAGCATTTTCATAGCTTCTGGACAGAAACTAATCTTGTTCCCCTAATGCCAATTAGGAAACTTGTCTCAGTGCCTATATTGCCTATAATATGTCTACTTTGTGTTACAGAGTCTCTCTAAGAGTTACTGGGCTAAAACAGGAGTATTAATATCACTATTTCATTGTCATTGTCCAGATCTTCTAATCCTTGTCCAAGAAGCTAGAATTCCTTGGGTCTATTCATAGTATTTATCCAAGGAGAGGAAAGGGCATCTGAATTATAGGAATGGGGCTGGGGAGTGCTGCTGCAAAATAACAACCTGTGTAGCTGGTATGGTGGCACAAACCTGTAAACCCAGCAGCTTGGGAGGCTGAGGCAGGAGGATCACAAATTCAAAGTTAGCCTCTGCAACTTAGGTCCTGTCTCTAAATAAATAAATAAATAAAGGGCTGGGGAGGTGGCTCAGTGGTTAAGCATCCCTGGGTTTAAACCCTGGTACTCCAAAAAAAAAAAAAATGAAAGCCCGTGTTATTTGGCATCACTAATGAGCTGCCTATTTGGGGATGTCAACACCTTTTAAGTCTTTTAACACAGTGGGACATAATTGGACAATTGAGGCAATTATCTGAAGCTTTGAGTTAAAAATAACTTCTCTGCTTTCAATTTTGGGGCATTACAGACAAAAACATACTTATGTATTTCTGATTAGATAAAGCTAATTTATAGGCAAAGGTTGTTGCCCACAAGATGAAGAGTGGACTGAGTTCCTTCTGAGTCACTTCTATTGTTTTGTTTTAGGATACACTTCACAGTTATGATCAGTACTATCCATCTACCTGGAACCTTTGGATGTCTACTAAGAATTCCCTCCATCTCCTGAAAACCCTCACCTTCTGGAGCTATTTTGCGGGAGGGAGGAACATGGGAATCTTGTTCCTTAGAAACACAATACCCCTGGTCTTCCTGTGGTAGCTCTGTGGACTATGAATAAAGTAGATGGGATGCTGTCTCCTGTGCACAGAGACTCTAGGCATTTTATGGATAGGAAATATGTGGAGAAAAGCAGAGTGTTAGGAATTTGGAAAGGTAGATTTATCACTGTTTACCTGCTGATCTTATGAAATCTCTTAATTGATTTGGGTATTCTTCCCCATATCTATAAAAGCAAGGGCCTGGATTCCATGGTCCAGAGGGAGACTTTCATCTCCAAATGCTGATGTCTGACTTGAGTTTGTTTTTGCCAAATAGAGATAATATCTCCATCTCCACACATACCAGCAAATATTTCTTTGTTCACTTTCATGGGGGCTCTACTTTTGTAATAGAATGAGTTGAGTTCTGGTGGAAAGGAAAGGAAAAGCATTGGAGATTATTTCTCCCAGATCAGTTCCCTTGACTGTGTTTTTTTGAAATGAATCATTAAAGGATGAAGCTCTCGGTATTTGTTATGGGATGGATTATGCCCTCCCTGCAAATACATATGTTGAAGTTTTCTCCTCCAATAACTTAGAATGTGACCATACTTGGAGATACGATTTTTTAACAGGGAATTAAGTTAAAATGAGGCCACTAAGATGGAGACTTAGTCCTATAAAATTGATATCCTTATTAAAAAAAAAGTGTCAGGATTGCATGTACACAGAGGAAAGACCGTATCAGGACACAGTGAGAGGATTTCTATTGGCAAAGCCAAAATGAGGCGCCTCAGAAGAAACCAACCCTGATCTTGGACACCTTGATCTTGGATTTCCCACCTCCAGAAGAGTGAGAAAATAACTCTGTGGTTCAAGCCATCCAGTCTGGGCTGTTCTGTGAGGGTTGCCCTGGCAGTCTAATACACTATTACTCAGGAGAGCAGCTGTGATCCTCTTGGCTTAGTAAAGAAGCTGCAGATTGAGACATAGTGGGAAGACAGCACGGTCTGACTCCCGCAGCACCTGGAGCCCCAGTGGATGGCTAGGATCTTCCAGAGCTGGCTTTACTCAACTGGGCATTGGCATTCTTCCTATCATGGCCACTGGCCACTGCACATTATCTCAAGGCGCTTACCAGGAGGCAGATAACATGGACAAGTGGGAGCCACAGATGGAGTGGGGTAATGAGGCAAGAGACCGATAAAGAGCTCTATATTGTTGGAGACTCCAGAAACATCTGTCCACCCTTTACCAGGAGGGATGTTTTGTTCTCAGTAGGGTGTTGAGTCTTAAGCAAATGGGTTATTTGGCTTACAAGTATCATTTCTTTAATGTGCATCCTCATAATATAAGCACACATTCAGAAAAGCTTTCTTAGCTCCTTAGAGTATATCCTCTCTCGGTTCCTAGGTTTCCCCAAGTCCAAACATAACATTTCCAAATGATTGATCTTCCAACTCTCATAATCTCTTCACATGGCATAATTGTTCTGCACTTAAACCAAGTCTCATATGCTTTAATGATTAGATCTTTTCACCCCCTTTAATTTATAAGCAAAATTGATTCTTCAGATCAATAGTCCCAGGGGCACGAGAATCTGGGCTGCTGCTGGAGTGTGAGTGGGCCTGTCTGAATGTTAATTGTGGCTCTGACGTCTCGGGAACAGGGATGTTGCTCTCCTTTTCAGAGCCAAACTCTGGCTACACATCAAAATCTATAGCAAAACAACAGAGTCATTTTTCTCCAGATCCCAAATAAAAGGAGATTAATCACATTTGTCTCCCTGATTACCTTTTCAAAAGAGCATTTTTGTTTTAAAAAGCTGCTTGTTGACTTCAACTTTTGAAGGCAATAGAGTATGATAAAGGACGATGGCAGGTATTGAAAGGGCCTGGGAGAACACCACGGGCTTAGTACTCTCTTCACTCCACCTTACTGCTCCATACTGAGGTCTTCATGAGTAAAGCAAATTGGAAAACAGTAACTGAGAGCTGTGGCTTTCAAAGTGCTATCCCCAAACAACCAGCAGAAGCAGCACCTGAGACTTAATAGAAATTGGCATCCCTGGGCTCACCTCAGATCTACTAGATATGAAGTTCTGGGGGAAGACCAGGCATGTTTTAACAAGTCTGTAGGCAATTCTGTTTTATTTTAAGAACAGTTGCTTTTAACAATGCAGCTGTGAGAATTATTTTCTTGACATTTCTGGGCAATCATTTCTATGGTCATTTCTTCTCCTTTCCTGCATCTTACTCACACTAAAAGAATGAGATCATCACATCCCACCACCTTTTTACACAATCTTGACATGAAACTGAGATTCTTTCCCAAGGACTTGCAATGCTGATACCATCATCTATCTCCCTCACAATGATGGCAAGAACTCAGAATATGCACTACTGAAGATCACCATTTAAATCTTTAATTTCTGTGTACATGAGGTTTTCATCTCTGATTTTATTTGATCTCCACAATACCTACACTTAAGATTGAATATGTAACAAAAAAATTCATATAAATGATAGTAGTCATTTTAAGGTACTTGAATGTGCCAGGCATTAGGCTATCCACTTTGCCAAGTTAACAAGCTGTTGTATTCACGAGGAAACCAAGTCAGAGAGAATTTATATAACTTTGCCAAGTTTATATAAACAGGGCAGAGTGGATGCATGTATACAGTCCCTATTCAGTACTGGAACTTGGAATGATGAATAAATTCTTACTGATTGAATCAGAAGGAGCTGCTCAGTTGGGATGATCTGAATGGTAGCCTTACTTCTCTATTAATATCTGAAAATAGAAAAATAACTGAAGATAGAAACATGGTGTCCTGGCATACAGTTGTTAGACTTCCCACCTTCCTCAGTAGGGCCTATACCTTCAGTTGCTCCTCTAGGAGACTGGATTGGCAACAAGAGATACATAATCTCTTGTCTGATATTTTTGGTAAACAGAGCACCTGTTCACATTCCAAGATGGAAAGTTTGTCTCTTTCAAGGAAAAAAAAAATCTTTCTCATAGTGCTTTAATTTGTGATAAGGCTTTGTCAATAATATTCACTATATAAATTAGCTAACTCCTGTCCACTCTGTCCTACAAGAAGGAGAGTAACCTTAGATATCTTCATTTCAGCTTCTTATTACTTAAGAATAGTAAAAAATGATTGGATGTGTGAAAAATACTGAGTTGAAGTAATTGGCTTTAGAATTGGGGCCTGAATATTTGAGCAAAAGTATATACATAATGGCCCCAGGTAGGTATTCGAAGCTTTGGCTGGGGCATGCCTTGCAGGAGTGAATAGAGCTCTGGGGAGACCCTGCAATCCACTGAGATGCAAGGATTCTGAGTAAGATGGTGTAACTGTCTTATGACAAAAATCCCTTATGTCCTCCATCTGGCAGGGAAGGTCTCGTCTGTTCCATTGACTTCCACTTCTTACCCACATAGTATGGTCCTGAAAGAACTCCCAAATCCTGATAGCAGGAGCCTCCCAGAATAATGGGGAACATCTTTATCTATTGCTGTACTGTTGAACACTGTAACTAGGAAAAATGTCTTCAGACCTCCTTGAACCTTAATTTCCTCATCTGTCACATGAGAAGACTGAACAAGATACTGTCTAGGGCTAGGTTATCTGTTTTGAGGGATGGACCCAATTCTTGAGAATGACATTAGAAAAAGCCAATCAAAGACTTTGCGGTCACTATCAAGATTCTTCCTGACAAAATAGATCTTTGTCTGATCTAAGGTAACAGTCCTCATCATTTAAGTAGAACAGTTCTGTGTTCCTGTGATGATTTACACGGCCTTAATGGGGAAAGGTTACCCCATTGCTTATCTTTACCTTTAGTTATTTAAATTTAATTTCAATCCAATTTTGGTCACATATAAAATTTACATGAACTTATAGACATAGTCATATTGATCTTTTATTGTCATCTCTAGGGGAAAGAATTCAAGAAAAAGTTTAATTTAAAAAATTTTACCCCAAACTGGAGAACCCCCTTTTCACATATCCATCAAAATAGTAGGTGCTATAGCACTTTGCAGTCTTACCAGTCTATTCTAAATGCTCATGTTACTTGACTTGCATTTACTTATACTTTCATTAATATGAGCATCTTTCACATATTTGTCAGCTACTGAGATTTTTATTCAAACTGTCCATTTATATACTTTATATCCACATGAACTTTTCCCTCTTGAATTGTCCTTTTTCTTGGCAATTTGTAAGAGTTTTTGGTGGGTTAAGGAAACTGCCCTTCTCACTTATGTCTTTGATATATTCAAACGTGAGTCACTTTATAGTATCCTCCTTGATGCACTCGTTTTTACTTTTAATTTTTTCAGAACTTTGTCACTCCTAGAATATAATGCAGTACAAAATTATTGTTTGTGCTAGACAGGCACCTTTGTCTATTTTTTTTTATATTAAACTTCACCACTTTGTTTTCCTTTAAATTTCCTGTAATTAGTATCTGCTTTTCATGTATTCTGGCAGTTTCTGTCTCTTAATAGGATAATTAAGTATATTTCCACTTAATGGTATGACTTTTATGCCTGATTTTCCTTTTTATAGGCCAAACTTTTTCCATCTTTACTCAGATAGTTTTCTATGGTGGCAGCTGTCCTCGACAATGTAGGGTGTCTAGGAGCATGCAGGTTTTTATGCACTAGATTCTAGTAGCATACCCCTCTCTCATTTCCTCCAGATATAGCCCAGCGTCCTCTGAGGTGGGGAAAACCAACCCTCTCTCTCCTCCCGTACTCCCATTTGAGAGAGACCTGCTTCATTAGACCTTTGAAAACCTCAAATGTTGGACTCCAAACTTGACAATCCTGCACATAAATTGTTCTGGATATTTGCTGGAGGCAACTTCATGTAGGTCAGGTGCATCTAGGGTGAGAAACCATCTGTTTGTCCATCCTGAATGGATCCTGCTTACATGGAACTTTCAGTGCCCAATCTGGGAGAGACCTGAGAAAACTCAGATGAGTTAGTCCCCCTGGATGTACCTCTTAACTACTGTTAAGATAAAGTTGAATTAGAAGCTCCATCCAGCCACTGACCCAGTTTTGGGCTTCTCTAAGAGATGCATCCTCTCACTATTCTGTGCTCTGAACTCAGTGGTGAAATTATATTCAAAACCCTTAGTCGGGTGTATCTGAGAATCATACCGGCATGCCGCTGGATAGCTCTCTAACCCATACTATTCCCTTTTAGATATAATTGTTTTTATATACCATTGTTTCCTCTTCATCTTTCCTTAATTTTGAAATCCTTTTCTGGGTCATTTTTCTTTCATCATTCTCCCCTTTCTCTAAGCCGTTTCCTCAGGTGGTACTTGAGTGAAAGACTTTCTGGGTTGTTGCTGATCTTTGAATTATTTTGTTTTACCCTCAGAGGTGAATGATAACTCACCTAGGTAGAGAATTCTTGGGTTTTAAGTTCTTTTCTCTTATGAAGCTTTTTCTTACACGGGCCTGACACTTGTAGGGTTGCTATGAGCAGAAAGATGCCAGTTTGATTCCTTTTTGGTTTGTGTTTACATGGGGTTTTTTTTTTTTTTTTGCTCTTGTTTAATAAGCACGCCTTCCTCTTCCATGTCTATTATCTCTCCACTCGTAGAGAGTTAATCTTGGGTTGATGGTAAGACAGAAGAGTATTGGGGGATGAGAAGAATTGACTCCTGCCTTCTGTAGCCTGAGCTGAAGTGTCTGTTTTTCAACTACTATTATACCTGAACTTAAGAGGTTCTATATTCCTCTAAAAAATGCATTTGGCATTTTCCTAGGAATTCTAAGGCTCACTCTTCGTTTCTGATGCCTAAAAAATGCCTTCCCAGAAGAGGTAGGAGTGAGGAGGGGAGGAAGGGTTGATGGGGGCTTTCTTGTCACCAGCCCCCGTTCTGAGAGCTCTGCTGGTGGTTCTGAGTGGCTTCAGGGCCAGGATGCCATCTGGATGGTGTTGTCATAGGATTGTGACACCTGAAGGAATCATTCAGGAAATTCATTCTGGGTCTTAGAACTGAGGCTGGTTGGTGTATGTTTACTAAGCTTAGAAAAGACTTTTCCTTTTCCAGAACTTATCTCTTACTTCTTTGAATCAAGGCAGCTTATAAAAGCATGATTTATAAGAACCCCATCTCCAGAAGATATTAGTGAATGTGGAAAAGAAATCAAAAACTTTTGAAGCCCCCGTGACCTCAACTGATGGAAATGGGAGGGAAACAAGTCAATTTCAGGACAGCAGGATCCTAGGAGCCACGGAGGATGTACGGAGGAGCTTCTTGTGATGTTCCATGGCCCGCTGTGGAATGAGTGGCTTTGAGAGGGAATTCCTGCGGGTCCTAGTCCGTGCTCCCTTCTCTGAAGCTTAGCAGTAAGTGGTTTCTCCCTGCTCCAGACCCCGAGAAAATGCTAAGCTACTCAAGAGACGCATGCTGCTGACTCAAAACTGGAGATGTTTCTGTTCGCATCTTATCTGTCCTTCTAGGAGGTCACTGTTGCAGGCTGTGGCTGTTCAATCCATGTTTATATTCTCAGCCTTGAGCATGAGGTCTGACTCACGATAGGTATTCAATACTGACAAAGAGATGGATGGGTTTTTTTTTTTAAAACAAAAACAAAGAGATATGAATCCTTTTATTATTTTTTGGTGGGGATCAGCTTTCATCTATTTGGTAAATGTTAGCTTTAGGTCTTTCCTTCATCCCATTGCTATGAGCCTTCAAGCCATCTGATTTCTTCTGGTGCTAATTTAAATCCAGATCCAAAAGATCTTGCATTAAATAAGCCTCCAGGGTATCAAACTTCAGGTAGCTATAAAGTATCTTCTAACCATTAATTTGCATTCTGAAAGTCTTCCAGTGCCTAATCCCCATCCTGTGTACCCTGCCTCCAGGCCTTCCCTCTCATTCACTCCCTGGGTACAAATAGATATTCCGTTATTTTATTTATGGACAGATAACTGACATTCTAATCTATTTCTGTTGTGTATTTCCCTAGGTTTTGTTTTTGTTAACACTAAAGACATTCTTCCCTGGTAAGAAAAAACATCTTAATAGGATATGGATTTTAATGTGGGCACAGAGTAGGAGAGAATTGGGATTTCACTATATCACAGGGCTCTGAATATACATCTGTGAGCTACAACAGAAAACATTGACTGGAATATGAGTCTTTAGCTCCTTCTTACTTTCAAAGTCTTTCCAAAAAAATCCTTTACTCTGATCTACATTTAAAAGCAAATAAAAAATATCTTTCGAGGCTGGGATTGTGGCTTAGCGGTAGAGCGCTCGCCTAGCACGTGTGGGACCCGGGTTCGATTATCAACACCACATAAAAATAAAGGCATTGTGTTGTGTCCATCTACACCTAAAAAATAAATATTAAAAAAATCTTTCAAGTTCTAATGATTTCCACAAAGAATATTCCCTTAGCCACAGGACTTAGTTTCTGAGCTTACATTATAATGGGATCTGCAAAGTGATAGGGGATTCTCCATTGACCCCCAGACAAAGACAACCTAATACATGGGTATTTGGGGGTATTATGGGTCTGTGTATAATAGGACTTCAGTTTCTAGGTGTGTTTCTATTCCCTGTTGGTTAGTGCAACACTTTTGGCTGCAAGAAAAAGAAATAAGCTCAAACCAGCTAAACCAGAAAGGGACACACTGGACTTGCTGTATCCAATCACAGTGTGGTAAGGGCAAACGTGCAGTCGTGCTTCGGTGCTACTAGATATAGAAGGCCTTCCTGCTTCTCTGTGTGCTTCTTTATTGATACTCCGTTCTTGTGCAGAGCTGGAAATACATCCACTGGGAGCTCCAGTGCTCTATATTTCTCACCGTTGCTTCCACAGAGAATTGGCAGTCAATTTCTCGGTTCAAATTTACAATCCTTAGGTAATACTTTAAATTCACCCATTTTGGGTGACAAACCAGCCTGGCTTTATCACCAGGCACCTCTTGACACTGTCAGTAAATTCACAATGATACTCAAATGTTTGAACCCCCCTGGTTAATAAAGGGAACGGTCATTTTCCTGGAGATTTGAACTGCTTTCCTGGGACAACTGAACACGAGGTGTCAATTTTTTATTTGTAGGATGAAGGGCAGCCTTTGGAGAAAATCAACTTTGAGAAAGAGGAATGCTTTAAAGTATGACTTGCTTCTGGGAAAGGAGGACTTTTAAAGATGACAGCAACAGGAATCGGCACCCAAGAACTGCATTTCTTTCCAGAAGTTTGACTCGGGCCTTCTCTTCTTTGCAGATCTAAAACTACAATGCCAAGTGTAAAGTAAGTGCTCAATAAACACAAACTTGACATAGAGCTCTTAGCAGCTGAACGCTGGGGGTCCACCCACGATTGCGCAAGGAGAAGAGGAAGTTTTCAACCTTCCTGGAGTAGGATTCGTGATTTCTCATGTCAAGTCACATTTACGACAAGAGGAAAAGGGGAGGCAAGAATGAGTGGGGTGTCGGGCTCAGAGTCTGCAGGACTTAAAATGTCCTGACTGAAATGACCCCATGACCAGGTCAGGATGGACCTGGTCCTCACAGTGACTAGAACCAAGTGTCTTTCTAAATGTCTATAAGGGGTCAAATTTGATCTCTTTCAGTTTTTTAAAAAACGATTTAATGAGTGCACTATGGTTATATGTAATAGTGGGGTTCATTTGGACAACATAATATATGCATGAAATATAGTTTGCTCTGTTTCAGTCTCCAACATTTCTACTTTTCCTCCCTTTCTCCCTCCCTCTGTTCCCTTTAATCTACTGGTATTCCCTCTACTTATTATATTATTTTTACATTTCTTATGCATAGAAGTAAAATTCACTGTGGTATATTCAAATATGTAAATAGCATGATTTGTTCAATTCCATTCTGTAGTTCTTTCTTCTCTCTTTCCTCCCCCTTAATCCCCTTCTATTATTCCACTGATCTCCCTTCTATTTCCAGAGACCCCTTTCTTCCCCTTATTTTGCTCTAGGTTCTGCATATGAGAGAAAACATCTGATCCTTGACTTTGTGAGTCTGGCTTATTTCATTTGGCATGATTTCTAGTTCCATGCATTTAACAGCAAATGCATTTTTTCATTCTTTTTTAATAGCTGAGCAAAACTCTATTGTGTATATATACCACATTTTCTTTAACCATCCATCCATTGATGGGAACCTGGGCTGGTTCCATAACTTGGCAATTGTGAATTAAAATAAGTCGCTATGAACACTGATGTGGCTGTTATCACTACAGCACGTGGGTTTTAGTTCTTTTTCATAGTTACCAAAGAGTGGAATAACTGGGTCATATGGTGGTTTCATTCCTAGTCTTTTTATGAATCTCCAAACACTTTTTGAAATTCTTGTTCTAATTTGTAGTCCCACCAACAATGTCAGTGTACCTTTCCCCCCCACGTCCTCAGAAGTATGCTATTTCTATTCTTAATAATGGCCATTCTGACTGGAGCGAGGTGAAATCTCAGTGTAGTTTTGACTTTCATTTTCTTGGTTGTTAAAGATGTTGAACATCTTTTCAAGTATTTGTTGGCCATTTGTATTTCTTCTTTTAACAAGTGTCTGTTCTTTCATCAATTTGTTAACTGGGTTATTTGTTATTTTTTGTGTTAAGTTTTTTGAGTTCTTTATATATTCTAGATATTTATCTTCTATTGGAGGAATAGCTGGCAAAGATTTTCTTCTATTCTGTAGGCTCTCTTTTCACACTCTTAGTCACTTTCTTTGCTTTGCAGAAGCTTTTGAATTTGCTGTCCCATTTAGTGATTCTTGATTTTATTTCTTCAGCTTTAGTGAAAAATACATAGTAATTGGTGTTTATATTCACTCTCATCTTTGCTTGTTATTATTTAATTGTAAGTCACCTCCCACTATCTGAAATAATTATTAATGAAATACCAGATACACATCAAGGCCTCTACTGATAGAAAAATGCAAGTTTATTTAAAAAATATATTTTAGGTTTTCATGGACCTTTATTTTATTTATTTATATGTTGTACTGACAATTGAATCTGGTGCCTCACACATGCCAGGCAAGTACTCTACCACTGGGCTACAGCCCCAACCCAAAATACAATTTTTGTTTAAGTTCCCATGAAATAAATTCATAAAGAGGTAAAAAAAAAAAAAAGATAGGAAATCCAAAAGGATGGAAATGGTGAGAAGAATATTTCTAGTTTAAATTTTTATTTCACAATCCAAGAAAGCAAACTGGCATTTTCCAGTAGTGGGGGGGAGAGAGAGAGAGAGAGAGAGAGAGAGAGGGGGAGAGGGAGAGAGAGAGAGAGGAGAGAGAGAGAGAGAGAGAGAGAGAGAGAGAGAGAGAGAGAGAGAGAGAGAGAGAGAGAGAGAGAAAAACAGGGATGTGTTCATTTAAGGGAGGAGGGAGTTTCAGTGTATTCCAATCCATGGACATCAGGTTAAAAACAAACAAACAACAAAGTAAACCAAAAAACCAACCAACCAAACAAACAAACAAAAAACTGATATTAGAGAAAGATTCATGAATTCTTATAAAAAGAAAGAAGCAAATAATTAAATATTAGGTTGTTATGACCCCAAAGCTTGCTAATGTCAATTTACTTAAAATACATTTATAGCACTAAATTAATCCTGGAGAGAGAACTGAGAATCACACTGTTCTTTATCACAGCATCTTAGCAACAAAGAGATCTCCCTGCTGTTCTAGTCAATGGGCTTCAAGCTATAATGTGCATCAGAGTGATATCCAAAATGCTTTTTGGGGAAGGGGAGTTTTGAGGTTGGCCCAGGCCTGGTGGCTGAGGAGGCTGGTGGAGGGGGTGGCATTTTTTGACCATCAAGCCACATCTTCACGGAGAAATAAATTCTGCCTCCATCTTCCTCTACTTTTTCTGTCCTTTTTTGAGTGACCACTTGGCAGGACATTTATGGAGAAGATTTGTGGATAAGAAGTGAAGTTGAACTGACAATGAACTTTTGTGTGACCTAAGATTTTACATTTTGAACTTTTTTTATAACACCAGTCACTGGCAATATCTCTTAGAATATGCCCAATAACACAAAGCAAGAAATACTAAGTTCCAAAGTAGTCGATATCATTACTAGGTAACTCTGTCTCCACACTGGCCCTTGTTCTACTTTCTGTATGCCAACAGAACAAATCTTGTCTAAAAGTGGCTCTTCAGATATTTAAAGACACCTGTCATATTGTACTAAGAGTTCTCTTTTCCAGGATGCACTTCACTGGATATTCTAGTTATTCCTTATGAAATATGGTTTCCAGGGTTTGGTCCTCAGCAATACTTTTCTTGTGACTCAGACACTGAATAATCTCTGATATTTTGAAATTCGATTTGTAATGGGAGAATTTCCCAAGTATCTTCAAGTTGTGGCATAAAACTCCTCTAAAATTGATCTTTTGGCATGTGGAAATTCTTTTCCTCAACTTTTTAGATTTTTCAAAGCTAGGCAAACTTGGGTATATTTAGGACATTCTTTTCCCAACACCCACGTTTCCTGTGTCAAATCATTGTAGGGCTCTTTATATATTTATCTCAAAGTATAAACAAAACTTTAAGTTATCTTGTATATGGTGCAAATGCCATTTCATTAATATAAGTATTCCAAATAGTGGTAGATGACTTGCAATTGAACAATAATTTAAGGAGAGATGAGAATAAATATAAACACTGATTACTTTGCATTTTTTATATTTTCCTATTCAATCTTCTTGTCAAGTGATGCTGTGATTTTTTTTCACATTAGTATGTCTATGTAACACAGTTGAAGACTATACCATATCTCCCTATTTGTGCTTCCATATACATTATATATTACATATGTAGTGTATCTAGGTAATATAGAACAAATGTAAATACCATGTGCATATTTGTGTGAATGTATATAAATTGTTTAATGTCAATCAAATCAACTTTAGTTCAGAGGAAAATATATTGTAAGCTATTGATGTCATTCATTATTAATTTCAGGTGTGCTTAGCACAATGATTTACTCTAAATATTTAAAGACTGTTCCATAACAGATTTAAGTTCCTCTAAAATGAGAGAAGACAAGAGAGTAAAGGAAAGACTAGTTCCCCACCCTCAAACTCACTGTTCAGTCTTCTGAATTTCTATGCCTCAAATACACATTTTTTTTTTCCATTCTAAGAACACAAACATTCGGGTATTCGGAACTCCTGTCTGATTGGGGTTAATATTCATCTAATTTGGGGAGGGGGAGAGCATTTTGACAACAAATGCCTTTCTGAATTACAGCACCCTTCTGAAGTGTTTGTAACCAAGAAAGGAGAAAATAATTTCTCTTTTCCATTAAATATTCAGTGGGCAAATACAAATCTGAAAGAAAATTTAAATTCCCTATGGCATACTCAATAAATGACAGTTTAGATTATATTAGAAATATTATAATTCTCTTCAGGTCTGTTAACCGAGTTAAAAATGGAATTCCTAAATGAGGCCAAAACATTGTATTAAGTATTACAACAAGTGCCTCTGCCCCTAGGCAACGTGGGATAGGAGAAGGACAGAAGGCTTTGGAGGCAGTACAGACACCAGTGTGCATCTGGCCTCTGAAGCACACAGTTAAATGGCCACATTTGATGATATTCTCTGAGTCAGTTTTTTTTTTTTTTATTTGAATCTCTGAGATCTCTGTACCTTCAAATATCTCTTTAAAGCCTTCATTTGGTTGAAAGTCCAGATCTAAATCTACTGGGCTGCAGGACAGCTAGTCTGTCCTTGGGGTGGTAGACTTCCTTCAGTGAACATGAAGCCCAGGGCAAGGTACAAGGTATACACTAAAGGTGCCCAAGGGCCCCTTTGGTAGTCCTTCTTGGGCTTTGCTGCTCAGTACCATTTGGGGGGGGCTGAAAACTCTTCATAAAGTCTGGGATGATTCTCTGAGCAGCCTTCTGTTGTAAAATAATTATTATGTTTTTATCTATCCAAGTAAGACATCCTTTAGGGCTCTTTAGCATTTCAAAGAGGTATTTGTTCTGCTTATTTTCTTATCTGAGGTTTGCTAGTAAGTGCTCTTGTTGGAGTACAGTGAGTCCAGAGTACTGCTAATTGCTTTGCTGCAGGCTTCTCTTTCTCCTCAACCCTCTCCTGCTGGTGGGTGGGGCCTCCTGATTGAGGTCTCTGGTTTGTAGTGATTCCTCCTTCCCATCACCTGGGGCCAGGCACAGCTGCTGGGCCTGTGGCTTCCTTTCCTCTTTTAACTTACATCTGAACCGTACCTGAAGCGGGACCACACAGTTTCCTTTCTGATAGATGTAAGCTCAAAAGTCACTGGAAGGAGATGGCATCTCAGCCTGTTTTCTGTTGCTCCAAATGAAGAGCACAGATGGGGTATTTTATGAAGAAGAAAGATTTATTTGGATCCCAATTTTGACATCCCGGAATTTCAAGGCCAAGCAGCCACATCTGGCAAGGTCCTTGTTGGTAGGGACTCTGCAGGTCCTGAAGGCAACACAGGACACCATAGGGTGAGACTGAATATCTACAGGTCTTTCTCTTCTTGTAAAGTCCCAGTTCTATTGGATTAGAGCCTCACCCCTACAACCTCATTCAACATTGGTGACCTCCCATGGGTCCCACCCCAAATACCATAGTAGGATTATTTTCCTCCTGTTAATACCTCCATAGGGACTAAATTTATAACATGAGTTTTGGTGGGGACATTCAAACTATAGCCGGTGGTCAGTCAAGGAGGACATTTCCTTTCAGACTCACCCGCACTCTTCACACTTCCTTCCTGAGGGACTCTGTTCTTTACCTATAAAATTTATTGGTGATTTAATTATGATCATACCGGCTCCTCTTAGAGTCCTATATAAGCCCCTCCTATCAAGATAAGAATTCAGCCCCTCTCTGTGTGTTCCTCAGGTCCCTGAGTATGATTGAAGAGTTTGGCAAACTGGCCTGTAGGCCCAAAGTTGTATTGAAATACAGTCTTTCCTTTGCCCAGTGGTTATGGCTGTCTTGTTCTACAAAGGCAAAGTGGAGAAGCTGTGACGGATGTTGTAGGTTCCATAGACCCCAAAATAGCCACTCTCTGGCTCTTTAAGAAAACATTTCCTGATCCCAAGCCAATCTAAATGAAAAATGTTTGATATATTATGACAGTAACAATTGCATCTATTGGAGCCATTGGTCACAAGTAACATGGTATTATTACTTTAGTAGAAATGCTGTTTAAATTCAAAGAAGTGACTTCAGCCAAATACATAAATAGAAGGAATGTGTGCAATGCCATGTCACTCATGATATCCTGCAATGCAGGTAGTAGTTGCCTGATTCTTTTATATAGTCTTGAGATGGTGAATGTTAACATTTATCCAAGTGTAGTCCCCAAACTATCAGCATGTCATTGGTGTTCATAAAAAGTGCAGATTCTTAGGTCCCATCCTAGGCCTCTAGAATCCAAAACTAGGGGTGAGGCCACGTTTTGAGAGCTACATTATAGGTAAAAGAATTTTGCGTGTTTTATGGAATTGTACATTCTGTTACATGTTGAATCAGCCTTGGTGATATAGAAGAAAGAAAGAAATCATTAGGCTAAAAATTTCCTTTCCTTTGTGGTATGCAAGAAGCTAAATAAAAAGTAATGTCCAATATGTGGTAGTAGAGAGCAGGTTTCCTGGATTCTAGGATTACAGAGAGAGGAAAAAAATAAATAAAAATGATGAAAAAAGGCCCAAACCTCAAAAACCAGTGACAATACTGCAGAAGTGTCTGCAGCTCAGATGCTTCCTGTACATAAAATGTTTTCAGTAATCTTTCAGACTTTCTGCTTGAGATTAAGAGTGACAGACCTGACAAAGGCCTTTGATCCGTGGATTCGACTGTAGATATGATGATGATGATTCCCATTTCATGAAGAAATGAAAAGATCAAAGCAAAGAGCAAACACCAACTTATCTGAGAAAATACAGCCAGGAAGGGACAGATGCAGGATGTGGCCTCAGACCTGTTTGTCACCAGAGGTTGTGCTCTTTCTGCTACAACACATGCTTCCATAATGGGGACAATGGAAGGTTCCAAGACCTTACCACTAGCGCCTGCTAAAGCTGTCACTGCTGAGCTTCTCTGCATTTATCTGACTGGGTTTTGACCTCCTGGATCTCTGACTGAATGCAGAGTGATCAGAGAACCCAGTGTTTGGCTGTAAGCAGGATGGCGGGTGCTCTGCATCCCCTCCTGGAAGGAGGAAGTGCCCTGCTAGGTTTTTCCATCCTGTGGAGACCAATGAGCACATGGGAACCTGGGGAAAATTGCTTCCTTGCACCATAGCTTTAATGTATTCATTGTCCAGAGATTTACAAGGAGTATACCCAGCTCACCCAGAGAGCCTTGATCGGAATCACTGCGGGAGTGGGCAGGGTAAAGTTTGGCGAAACGTTTTTAAAAATTCAGTACTCCTATTGTTTTTCTAAAACAAATTACTGAAATTATCCCTTGACAGAAATTTCTTTGGGGATATGCAAACTCTCTGGTAGGCAGGAATGTGGCAAGCAAGAATTTAAAAATAAAAGTTGAAGGAGCACAACAGTGAATTGGGAACTTCTAGAGGGTTCTTCAGGTCCTGCCTGGAGACTCTCCATATCTCAGTGCCTGGCACAGTTCCTTGCACAGAATACGTTCACAGGATGAAAGAATGATAAATCTGTCCAGAGGCATTAATTATCATAGTGATGCTGGAAAGAGATTTCTCAGCAAGGAGGTCTATTTACAAGACTATTCTAACATATGTCAAGGTCCTATACTGTTATGATGGACTTTAATAAATGGGTATACTGCAGATTCTGACAGGGTCCTAGTCTCTTGCCTGTGATCTATCACCTTGTAGACAAATGTCTTTTCTTTTACCACTTCACAGCAGCTAAGTCATGGTAACCTTAGAAATGCCGGTCGCTTTTGTAATTTCATAGACATATTACATTTAAAGGGTACTGCCTTCTGCCAGTGTCCTCCAGCCCGATTCCCTCCTTGTGCAGGTGGGAGAAGACAATGTTGGGGAGCAGAGTTATACCAAGCCAGCCTCTGGTATAACTAGACCTAGACACCTGCAGTCCAGAATCAAAATAGAAAATCATACATACACGATTCTTTTATTAATGCTATGCTACTGCTGTGGGTGAGAACTTGAAGGATAATGAAGAGTTTTGAAGGAGAGAGATGAATCTTAACCACTGCTGGACCTGGGACACGTTGGCAGTAGACCAAGTGAGTTTTGGTGTAGATTGGGTTGCTGCTGCTGAAATAATTCCAGGGAAAATCCAGATCTGTAGAAAACAAATATAAGTAAAAGTAAATCCAATTAACGTATTGATCCTTCTTCCTCCTCACCTCTGTCCTGGTAATAAATCACCCTCCTCTCAAATCATAGCTTCCCCATGATGAGGACAAGTTTATTTCTTGACTGTGAAGTCCAGCACAATGGTCTCATCCATTTCTGTGGTTGGGGTACAGTTGATGAGGACAAAGCAGGGACATATCAGAGGGCTCCTTTCAGTGGCAGTGGTGACAGCCACTGTGTCAACAGTTAGCTCCTGTGAGCAGTCCTGGTATCAGAACAACCATGACAGTTAGGTCTTTCAGGGAAGGGGAAGAGGCTGCCACTGTTGGGTACCCACTGATAGCCCTCAGACCCTTCTTTCTTGTCCACAAGTTTCATTGTAAACAGAGACAAGAAACTCAGGCAGGCTGTCCCTGGGACCCAGAAGGTGTACCCTGGTTAATCTGAATCATCATCATCATCATCTTGGTTTTTTTTTTTTTTTGTGATTAAGCTGTGGACCTGTAACAAAAATTCGTTTGTTGAAGGAAGGATGTTATTGATGCATGGAAAGAGGTTTTACTTCTCTTCTAGAATCAGTTGCATGTGGAAGCGATACCTGAACCTGTGTCAGGCATTTTGTGACTATAATGTTTCCTGTGGCTATTGTAATAAATTACCACAAACCTGGAAGCTTACAACAACAAAGATTTATCATCTCTCAGTTCTGGCAGAACAAAGGTCAAAAGTCAGTATCACTGTGCCAAGTCAAGGTGTCAGCAAGTCCATGCCTTTTGGAGATGTGAGGTGGGGGAATCCTTGCTTCTTCCAGCTTCTGGTGGCCACTGGAAGTTACTGACACTCCTGGGTTTATGGACACATGACCCAGTCTTCGAGGACAGCATTGTCAAATCTCCCCTTCTCTGTCTTCACATCTCCTCTGAGTTTGTCAAACCCCCTTTGCCGCCTCCTTACAAGGAGACATATGATTCCATGCTGGGCCCATCCAGATAATCTCAGATGAACTCTCCATTTCAAGATCTTTAATCATACCTGCAAAGACTCTTTTGTGTCCTACAAGGTAATATCCATAGGTTCCAGGAATTAGGAGGCAGATAGCTCTGGGGGAAGGGCATTTTATAGCTGCCACAGTGATTATGAAGGGAGAGCAGCACCACACACACACACACACACACACACACACACACACACACACATGCACACAATATCAGAAGTCTGGAAACTCAATGCTCTCTACTTCTGAGTTATAAAACATACACTTTATAATGTTAGAAAATTCACCCTTGTTTTTGAAAAATATGAAATGCTATAATTTTTTAGGTATCATTTCTTGTACCTAAAACTATTCATTTGTTAAAAAAAAAGAAAATTTATAGAACTTCTTAGAATTTTCTTAAAACATCTATGATAGGGCAAGAAGAAGTGGCTGATTTTTAGCATGTAAACTAGTGAGTTGAGCAGAAGTTCTTAGGATTGGCATTCTTGACAATTTTTGGTCTGATAGCTTTTTGTAGTAGAGTTCGTCCTATGAACTGTCTAGCTGCATCTTCAGCAGCATCCTTGGCCTCTAGGTAACATCAGATGCCAGAGGTAACCTCCTTTCCATCTGTGACAAATAACATATCCCCCAGCATTCCCAAGTATCTCCAGTGGGACTTTCTTCCTGGTTGTGAACTATTAAGCCAATAACCTAACACTGGGGATATTTAACAATGGTGGTTTATTTTATAATATGAAATGCCTGGCATCAGGACACTCCAGTTTTATTTGTTAAGAGAATGGAACTTTTAATCCTTCAGTTCCCTAGTAAGGTGCTAAAGTGGGCTTTCGTGGAGCAGATGCCAGGACTATGGATGCAGAAAGAGTCCTGTATTTTATGATACTTATCTTGCAGATATTTATTTAATAATTTTCAATTCTTCTGGCCAGGATGATGCAGGGTATTAACATGGAATAATATCTGTGTTATATTCTTATAGCTCTGTACTCATTTATTTTTTAATTTTAATTTTTTAAATTGTTTTAATTATACATATTAGAATGCATTTATGTAATTTGATATACATAGATGGGATATAATTTCTCATTTTTATGAGTACATGTTGTAGAATCATATTGGTCATGCAGTCACATATAAACATAAAGTAATAATGCCTGTTTCATTCTACTATCTCTCCTATCCTTATATATCCCCTCCCCTCCTCTCCCTTAACTTCCCTCTACTTAATCTAAGGTAATGCTATTTTTATCTAATGCCCTCCCCACACCTTAGTGTGAATTAGCATCTGCATATTATAGAAAACATTTGGCCTTTGTTTTTGGGGGATTGGCTTACTTCACTTAGCATTAGCTTTTCTAACTCCATCCATTTACCTGCAAATGCCATGATTTTATTCTCTTTTATTGCTGAGTAATATTTTATTGTGTATATATGCCACATTTTTTTTATCTATTCATTTATTGAAGGGCATCTAGGTTGGTTCCACAGTTTAGCTATTGTGAATTGTGCTATTATAAACATTGATGTGGCTGTGTCCTTCTAGTATGCTGTTTTTAAATCCTTTGGGTATAGACCAAGGAGAGAGATAGCTGGGACAAATGGTGGTTACGTTCCCAGTTTTCCAAAAGACTCAAAATAGCCAAAGCAATTCTAATTCAGTAAAACTATGCTGTAGGCATCATAATACCTGACTTCAAATTATACTATAGAGCTATAGTAATAAACACTGCATGGTACTGGCATAACAATAGAATATTGGTCAATGGTACAGAGTAGAAGACAGAGACAAATCCACACTGATAGTCATCAATCTCTTGCCAAAAACATACATTGGAGAAAATAGTCTTCTTAATGGTGCTGGAAAAACTTGTTATCCATATGTAGAAGAATGAGATATACCCTTGTCTCACTCTAAGAATCAACTAACTCACAATGGATCAAAGACCTAGGAATTAGACCAGACGCTATGCAGTTCTTCGAGAAACACAGTGTCACACTAACATATAGATATAGGCAACTTTCTTAGTAGGACCCGAAAAGCTTAGGAAATATGCTAGGAATTACTAAATGGGATGATGTCAAATGAAAAACTTTTGCATGTCAAAGGAAGCAATTAAGATTTTGAAGAGAAAACCTATACAGTGGGAGAAAAATATTTTCTAGCTATTCTTGTGACCAAAGATTAACATCCAGAATATAAAAATAACTTAAAACACCAATCCCCACCCCAAATAAATGGCAAATGAACTACACAGACACTTCTCAAAATAATAACTACAAATAGCCAACAAATATACAAAAAAAGTTCAACATCATTAGCAATTAGGAAAATGGAAATCATAACTGCACTGAGATTTCATATCATCCAGTCAGAATGGCAATCATCTGCAGTACAAACAATAATAAATGCTGGAGAAGAAGTGGAGAAAAAGGAACACCTTTAAGCTATTGGTGGAACTGTAAGTTAGTATATTCACTATGCAACTCAGTATGACATTTCCTCAAAAGACTCGGCATGGAACCACCATATGACCCAGCCCCATACCACTCCTCGGTATTCTAAAGAATTAAAGTCATCATAACTTTAGCAATACATGCTTGTTTATAGGGGCACAGCTCACGATATCCAAATTATGGAACCAGCCAAGTCCATTATGAATTGATAAAGAAAATATGGTATATATACACAAAGGAGTTTTATTCCTTTATGGAGGAGTTTTATTCATTCAAAAAGAATTATGCCATTTTTAATATAATGGTATCAAGTTCCATCCATTTTTTTCTAAGTGAAACGAGCCAAACTTGGAAGGTCAAGGGTTGTATGTCTTTTCTTTTATGTGAAAACTAGAGAGGAAAAAGGAAAAGTTGGGGGGTATCACATGAAAATTGATGGAAGATCAGTACAGTATAGGAAATGGACAGGGGAAGGGAGGAGGAGAAGGAAAGGGGAAATATTGGGGAATGATATTGGTCAAATTATATTGTGTGCATGTACGAATATGTAATAACAAATCATATGTACCAAAAAAATGGAAAACATTTATTGATAACTCCAGCTAATAGTGAACCTACACTACTCATAGCAATTACTTCTTGGCATTCCTAGTATTTCCTGACTTTGATAGATGTGGGATTTCTATTTTATTTTTCATTTATTATCTTGTGTCCAACTCTTTTTCTTGTGCTAATACATCAGGTCAAGGGTGGTATGTTTTCTCTTTGATGTGAAAACTAGAGGGGAAAAAGGAAAAGTTGTGGGGAGGACTTCTTGTGGGGAGGCTCTACCATGATAATCGATAGCCCTCACTCCAAGCACTCGGATTTAAGAGTGCTGGATTCTACACACAAGGGAGAGCAGGAAGTATTTGTTTTTCTGTGCATGAATTATTTCACTTAGCACAATGTTCTCCAGATTTACGTTTGTTATCACAAATGACAGGATTCCCTTTTTTTTGAAGAATGAATTAATATGCCATTATGTTTATTAGATACACACCCTGAAGTGGAATTGTTGGATCAGGTGGTCGTCAAAAGATAAAACCTCAGTTAGGAGGAATAAGTTCAGCAGGTCTATGGTAACAATGTGTTGAATAATTAAATTGCTAAGAGTAGATTTATATGTTCTATACATACACACACACACACACACACACACACACACACATAATTAGAACATGGTGAAATGAGGTTGATTAGGTTGAATTTGTCATTCCACAGTGTGTGTGTGTGTGTGTGTATTTATATATATATATGTGTATTTATATATATATATATTTATATATATATATATATGTGTATTTATATATATATATATATATACCAAAGTCATATTGTACACTAAAGGTGTATGCTTTTGTCAACTAAAAAATAAAATTTAAAAACGTATGCTGAGAACATGGATTGGTACTCCATAGACAAAGTACTTGCTGAACTAATTTGAATGAAAAGTTCTAGGAGCCAGATTTTCACTCCTCTTAGAAAAGTTTCTTTTCCTGAGTGATATCCAGCATGGCTCTCAGCTGGGAGTCCCACTGTAAGTGAAGTGGAATAGAAGGATTCTACAACAAACTAGGTTATGTTTGTAGTATTAGAAGAGAGTTTGACATGTAAATATATGGCATATAAAAAAATAAGTCTGATACTGTTAAAAGGTATGGTTTGCTAACCCCTGTACTCATCTAAAGAGGCAAATTAAATTCATCTGTGTCAGTGACTATTCTAAAAGTAGCAGTTGATAAGGGTAGGTCAGGATTTTAAGTTACAATTTGCGTCTACTCAAACTTAAGAATTTCCTACAAAGGTAGGCCCTAAGAGAGGGGTTTCTTAATCTTACCAGCATGCTTTGTTATATTGAGGTAGGGTATCTTTCCTTAAAATACAAGTGTGGTCTTCTCAAAATTCAGGCTTTGTTTCTCCATGAGCTTTTAGTGATGTTAAAAAGGGTTTCCATATTGCATCAACTGTAAGACATATTTAACAAAGTTGTTGCATCTGTTGACTTAGGATTCATCTTGTAATCATAATATAGCAATGGTCCTGGAATATAGTGGTCATTTTGGGAGATGAGCATCAAAACTTGCAGAATGGAGTGTTAGGGGCCTAGAAAAAGATCGTAGAGACAACAGTTTATCAGATTCTTAAAACGATGCATCACCATTAGTGATGAACTAAGGAATAGCACGGAATGGAAAAGGACAGGTGTCATGGAGAAGTCACGCCGTGATTGATATGTGGCAGATGCAAACTATGAAGTAGTGATGAGATTAGCTTATTTTTTTATGCATGCCCAGAGTGATATATGTAAATTGCCCAAGTGTAAGAGAGTTGCCTCTATAAGCATAAAAGTCCACTCTTGGCTAATAAGAAAGCATGGGTATGTATTATTTTATTGGCAGAATTATTTTTTAAATGACACATCCAGTAATGGTATATCCAACATGAATGTTTTCTTAGATTCAGTGAAAGAAGCAGCAAGGGGGTTTTGATCATAGGAAACGTGAATCAAAATTATTATCATTTACTCTCTAAGACTCAGGCATAGAGGCTAAGGAGTGAGATGAAATCCCAAGTTCTAGTCTCTTTACTGTTTAGTTAAGATATTCACCCTTTGAAGTGACCTTCCCCCTTTATCTCCTTGTTGAAGATTTTTGAGTGTTTTTTTTTTTACTTTTTAAAAGTGGGAATCCACTGCAACTCTCAAAAACTACTAGTAATACTGGTGATCACTTTATGTTTAGGCAGTCTAATATTAGTTCTGAAGTCACAGCTGCCCTGCCCACTGTGATTCTGCAACTGAGAGCTTCTCAATTACATGCCATGAATCCGTTGAGATGGGAGAAGACACTCATCACCCTACCATGTGGGTGGCCAGGCACCTAGAGGGTCTGGGTATCTGAAGCATCCTGGCAGGCTAGTTTGGGCCATGTGGAACTTCTATTTTTACTCTAGTATGGTACAGACTTTATCCTTTTTGAGGTATGTCCTGACACAAGAGAGACTGTGAAGGGTGCTCTAACAGATTGCTAGTGGCTGCTCTGAAAAAAAAATGGAATTTTAGACAAAATTAAAGATCCGATCAATTTCTAGGTTCTGCCATGGTTTGCACAGATTGTCCAAAAGTTTCCCAGTAAAAGTAATGTCCAGGAATATTTCTCCCCACATTTGAAATTCCCAAACGTCTGATTAGAACTCTATTCATCTTCCCAAGAGATTGGAAGGAGGAACTCTGGTTCCAAAATAGAGAAAATGCTGAAGCATTAGTTCTGCAAAAGTGGTTCACAAAATGTGTTCTGTGGCCCAGTCATGTCAGTATTACTGTGAACATACTGGAAAGATAGTCTTGGACCCCAGTCCACTGTTTTACCACTAAGCTAACCAAACACTCTGGGATGAGACCCATTAAACTCATCTTTTCTTCTTTGCTACTGGGGATTGAACCCAGGGGTGTTTTACCACTAAGCTACATCCCCTGGGATTTTAAAAAAATATTTTGAGACAGGGTCTTGCCAAGTTGCTTAGGACCTCACTAAGTTACCTAGGTTGGCCTGGAACTTGCCTTCCTCCTCCAACCTCCTGAGCTGCTGGGATTACAGGCATGCGTCACCATGCCTGGCTTCATTCATATCCTCTTTAACAGGTTCTCCAGATTCTGACATTTGCTTTTGAGAAGCACTGATCTGTTGAGTTTCAAGAACAGAAAAATCAAGTTCCTGGTCTCTTTCCCAGTAGACCCCAGAATATGGGGGCTAGATAGGGCTGCTGTGTCCTACTGTGTGTCCTACTGTGCTGCTGGGTGCCTTTGGGGACATATTAATTAGCTTTGCTGAGCCTCAATTTTTCCCGGTATAAAATGAAGACAATTGGTTAGATGTTCTCTTTGTTCCTTATGATTTTTTTTTTATTGCCTTTTGTGTTTTTAAATTCCATCAGCTTCTGTGTAGCATCTTTCAGCAGAGCTGTGGAGGTGTAAGTGGGAGTTGTTACCATTTCAGGATTCTTTTAACAATGTTGATGAAGGGAGGAACTATCTTTGCTGCACTGGTACAGCAGGAATTAGCCCAAACAAGGCTTTTCCTGCTTGATGGTAAGACATTGCACTAAAAAGAAGAGTCTGGGACTTCTTGACTAGTCTCTGAGTTCTAATCCCATCACTAATAATTACTCTTACTGATATGAGACAAGTGGAACTCCCTGAGTCTACATTTGTCTACCTGTAATATAAGAAATCAAATAAGGAAACCATTTTACATATCTAGCACAATGATCAGTACACATCAGGCATCCAATATGTGCTCCATTTTTTTTCCTTTTTGACTCAAATATTTTGATCTTTGGAATTATCCAGTGTTAAAGATTGCTTTTAAGGCATTGTCCCAAGTTATTATGTGGGTTCTTAAGGTTATCTCAGGAAGGGAAGCACTTGTTAACAGCTAGTGGTATTCTTGCCAGTTATCATGGTTATCCTTATCCTGGGAAGCCTGAATACCTGCCCTCAAGCTAATATCTATGGAAGGCTCTAGGTACTTTGGAGAATTTGTTGCTTATATGTACCAGCTGTTTCAGTGTATCCATAATCCTAAATTTTCCCTCCAAGCTCCTGGCCAAGTTACATTGCAAACCCTTGTTTAAATGGGCAATGTGAAACTCTGTATATTAATAAATTGTACTTAAAATTGTCCTTTTATTGAGGAATTAAAAGAAACTATTCTTTTTTTTTGTTTTAGTACCTAGCTATCTTTCATGCTATCATTATTTCCATAGAACCTCATAATTCTTTTTTTTTTAAGAGAGAGTGAGAGAGGGGAGAGAGACAGAGAATTTTCAGTATTTATTTATTTATTTATTTTAGTTCTCGGGGGACACAACATCTTTGTTGGTATGTGGTGCTGAGGATCGAACCCGGGCCGCACGCATGCCAGGCGAGCGCGCTACCGCTTGAGCCACATCCCCAGCCAAACCTCACAATTCTTAATGCCAATGATGTAGCGGATGCCTTCCATTAGGTCATCCTATTTAATTCTTACATCAATCCTGTGAGATGGTGGTTGTTACCTCCCTCTGAATAACTGGCCCAAGATCACTCTGAATTTGACAAACCAGAAAGTGGACCCAGCTGTGTACTGTCCAGGGCCAATGCTCTTTGCACAGAAGCAAAGCTCTCTGAAAACTTTCTCTTGCAGGGTAAATGGCTTTAGTGTTTGTATAAGTATTTCTCTATTTCTGGAAGGTGCTGAGATAGTGTTAAAATTCAAGTTTAATCAATCAACCAATTAGTATTTATTGAATGCCTGCTGGGTATGGGGATTACACTTGGTGTTATGGGAAATAAACAGCAAAGAACATTCAAACTGATCCCAGTGCAGTGAAGGAAGAGAAACACATGCATTTAGTGCTGGCTCCTCAAATGAGCCATATGAAGAATTCCAGAGAGAGACAGACAGAAGCATAGTGGCGTGTGTTCAGGGCTCGGCAGCTCCCTGGCCACCAAGCTGATCAGGAAATGTTTTACACTTGCCAAAGGCTTTTTGGGTCCTTGGACTATCCATCAATATCCCCAGTGTTATTATATTTCTGGCATTGTATTAATTTTTATGACAGCTCTATCCCCATTTTATGGTTGGGTACACCAAGTCCTGAGAGGTGAAATGAGCTTTCCTGCTATGTGCACTGGGCAAGAGGAAGGAATCTGGCTGAAATTCAAGCGTCTCGAGTCCAAGTCTGGCACTATTTCTGTGACGTCGTTTATTAACACAGTCTCTACAAAAGACTTGTTAATAGTTGTACTTTCCCCAAAGTTGGGCTGCAATCATTCAAATACCATAAAATGGGAGTCTAAAGACAAGATTTTATTTGAAAGATTCAAGGGTTTATCACAGGCAGAGAGCAAAGTCCCTTTGAAGCAAAGCCCCCGACTGAAACAGTCATGCTCATGTTTGTTCAGCCATGTTCTAAGGATTCAAACTCACTAGATTACAAAGAGTAGTTTAGAGTTGTACAAAACTCTTCAGAGACCCTTCCCTGACCCCCTCTCTCCGACCCCCACATGCTTCTCCCAACATTAAATTATTTAATGGCAGAGAGGTGCAGGCTTGGACAAGCAAGGCTGAGCTGGAGTGGGGCCAGCCTGCAGTGTGGCTTCTCCAGGTACCAATGTCTTCATACACTTGCCCAGTGTGAAGCAGAGCACTATCGTCTGCTTGGGAACTCTCCAGCAAGACCAGATAGAATACAATTTTAAGCCATTTCAGGATATTCAGATAGCTGCTTCAGTAGCCTCTCCCTGGGGTTGTTCCAGGAGCCTGGTAGGTGGCATCAGTGTGGTTACTTACTACTGTTGTTACTTGCATGGGCATTGACTGGCTTTGATAGGAAACAACAAAACAAGATGGTGAAAGAAACTTTCTTGGCTTTGTGAACAGCAAATGTCAGCACAGCTCTCAAGAATGAGGCCCACCTGAAGGGAACCAGGAGCAAAACTGCTTGCTGAAGAAGAAAGCATCTGAGGAAAATGGGGAAGACTTGCTTTTGTTTTGTTTATAGATAAAATTTTTAAAAAGACTTCTTTTGTAGCAGGAACTGCAAATGCCTAATATGTTATCAAAGAGTAACCTAAATGTAAAGAGATACTTGCAGCTCACGGTATTTCCTGATAACAAATCGACAGTTAACTTCCCTGGTAGACCCAAGAAAAGCCTCAGTTTAAGAACTTGAAATATATTAAGAATTCCTGTCAAGTAAAAATTAGTGAATTGAAATTCTATAATAGTTTGCACAAAGAGACATGAATAAAATAAACATCTGACAAATATTTAGAGATCTTATTTTTGGTATCTTGAAGTCTGTTACCAAAATCCTAATCTTTTGTATTCTTAGAGTAACTATTATAATGAGCCTTGCATTGATTTTGCTGAATTCTAATTCATAGAGAAATACTAATCCACACTGTAGTGCAATTGATAGAAATATTCAACCTGAGTGCCCCAGACCTGCAATATGATAGTTAAGTGGATATAATGTAGTATGCATAATTCACTATAAGAAATACTGTAAAATAGGTCAAGAACCAGTTTTTCCTGTGCAGTCACTCTGATAACGCAAAGCACTGTTGATTATCCTTATAAAATTTATATGACTTGTTAGTCGTACTTTTTAATTGTATGTTGCTTTGCTACCTTAAATATAGAAGTTCTGGCATCCATACCCCAAAGTTTTTTGGATATGATACGTAACTCTTGGGTGGAGTTTTAAAGGTGAAGATTCTAAAGATCTAACACTAAGCAACCAAGAGATAACAGAAAGAAATGAAATTTTAGATCCAGAAGGTACTCTTGTAACTACAAAACCAGGCATCCTTTCTTAGTATTAGATGTGGAATTTGAGGCCAGCACATTTTAGTAGCTTGTTCATGCTTACCCAGTCAGGGGCAGGGATGTGGCGGCCACCCACAGGACATCTCAGGGTCATCAGTTGGCAGCTTCTCTGCAGACCAGAACTTGTGCTACACATGCCTCTGAAGTTGGTGTTGTTACTTTTTTCCTTAAAGACAAAGAGGTAAAGTAGGGGGCTGTTCAAGTTCCTGTCCTGCACAGTATGCTCAATCCAATTGGAAAACCTCTGAAGAGCCCCATTCCTCTCACCAATAGATGAGCAATATCTCTGCTTGCGAGGATGCACCGCAAGTTTACCAAAGAAATAGAACCAAGAGTAAACTTTCACAGAGATTTAGATTCCTTCCAGGTTTTATTACTAGAGCACAGCTTTAGCATTCTGACAGCCCAGACGAGCATGACTTTCTGCTAAGTTTGCACCATCCTCTCTGCCCTATGCTGTAATTCTATTTTGACATGCTGGCCTTCTACCTTCTCTCAATTGGAGTAATTTATATCTCCACTTGGATGTGAGGAACATCTTATCATACAGCCCCCCCCAGACATTTTTCCCTTAATGCATCTGTATTTTCTTGGAGAGAAAAAAAAAAGGAATCCCTGTCAACACTTAATAAAATGGTGACAAATTACTTCTAGCAGAGCATTTCCCCTCTTTTCCACAATTATTTCCACTCTTCATTCCACATTCACTCCCCAATTGACTTAATGTGACCTTCATGCTTTCTTGTAGGCCAACCAACCCATAGTCTCTATTTTCCCATATAAAGTGGCACTAAGTTCTTTCTCTAGTCTGTATTCCTAACTGAAATTCACACTGTGTTCACCTGCCTACCAGAAATCTCCATTGGAGCCTCCTAAACAAATTCCTACTCTCTCCATTTCCCTCTTTGTCTTTTCTTATAAAGTTCCCTAAACAAGACACATGGACTACCTTCTGTTGTCTCTACTTCTTTAATGATATTTAAATAAAAATCCTTCCTCTTTCTGACATGGCTGCTTTGGTTCCCCTGTCATGGAGTTGTCTCACAGCATCCTAACCACCCTGCTTCTAGTGTTGTCCCCAGACGGTCATCGTCGGTGCCACTTAAAGAGATATCCTATCACAGATCATCTTCTGCCACCCTGTGTTTTTATGGTTCAGTGGCCCTCCTTTTGTTGGATTAAGTCAAAATTTCTCTCATTTTGTAGCTAATAGAAGTCTCAATAGTACATACAAGTTCAGGGGGTTATGGATAGATGTTTGGCCAAAAGGATGGTGTAAGTCCACTGCCAGGAACAGGAGGTCCCCAAAGGCCTCTCCTGCCCTTCTTCACTAAAGGCTGCACCCTGAAATATGCTAGGAGGGTTGGTTACACTCCTGTGCACAGGGATAGAACACCTTCCAGATGACTTGAACGGTGTTCTGTGGTGCTTGGCTCATGTTGTAACTTGGGTGAAGAAATTATTTGGGAACATTTTTTTCTTTTGTTTTTTGTAGTTTAATTGAAGACTTTCATTTTAATAGTTTAGCTAATGAGAGGATCAACTCCACCCTTCAATTTTAAGCAACCTCAAACTCTGACTTATATATAATGTGCTTTTCATGGTGAAAGCAGCATGTGAGCTCACCTTACACAAGCAAGTATCCTATTAGTAAATGTATTAAAATGATAACCATCCAGTATTGGTCATATTGAAATTCATCAGGGCATGCTCTGGGAACCAGATCAAAAGGATTTTCCCCATGTGCTGAAAAATCTTTTAAAATTTTATTTCAAAATGTATTTTTAAAGTCCCTTTATTTTTTAATGCCACACTTATTGAGTTTGAAATTAATTTATCCATATTAAATTTTATCTTTTGTATATATTGCTCCATTATTTTCAGAGATGCATACTTATGTAACCACCCACTATAATCAAAATATAGATAATTTTATTATTTTCATTGCTCAGAAAAATTCCTTCATGCCTCTTGTAGTATAGTCTCTTTATAATCAATCCCTCCTTACAAGCTCTGCCCCTGACAACTGCTAATCTTTTGGTCCTTTTAGTGTGTTGTCTTATATATAAATATATAAATGTCACTGCTGGGTTTCTAAAAGGCTCAGGGGTCACTCTAGTTAAACTGGGCTATCTGGGCTGCACGAAATAACCACACAAGAGACACAAATACCTTTTTCTTTGGAGTTGCTGTGACGGCTCCTCTGACCTTAAGGATCCGCAGAAAGAGAGAGCACGCGCTGACCCCTTTTATTGAGGAGAAGCTATTCAAATGGGGCAAGGGGTCAGGTTTCAGGGGGCTGAGTCTGTCTTCATGATGTCCACTGTCAGCAGGTTGACTGACACCTGGGTAGGACACACCCAAGGACACAGTAAGAGGAGGGGTCACATACAAGGCACTTCCATGGAAGATTCTACCCTAAACAGGGCAAGGGGTTATATTACAAAGGAACAGGTGAGCATAGCTCCACCCATGGGGCTGTAGCAAGACACACCCATTTCTGTGACTGAGCGCCTCAGCACCCAGCTGGGGAATGAACTCAGTCACCTGTAAGGTTGGCCTCCCACATGTCACCTTTTGATTGGGGATGTTTTTAGTTAGCACACTGGATTTGAGTACCACGCATGTTTTTTTTTTTTTTTTTTCTTTCCCAAGTGCTGGGAATTGAACCCAGGGCCTTGGGCAGTCTTCCAACTGAGCCACATCCCCTGCTCCTCTTCTGCATGTCTTTCTGGTTTATACTTTAACTGCTGAGTGATGTCTCATTGTAGTCACATCACATTTCATGAGTGTATGTGAATATAGTCCATGGTGCAGTCCCTAGTTGATGGACATATGCTGTGGTGGACAGACTAGGGTGCCTGCATGATCCCTGCCTCCCAGTGTACATGCCTGTGACTCATCTCCTTCCCATCAGTGTTGGTAAAACCTGGGACTTATTTCTAACCAAAACAATATGACAAAAGTACTGCTGCTCATGGGTATGGTACCTGTTTTGTGAACAGACTCATTTTAGAAGCTCTCTGCTAGCTTGATGCAGTAAACAGTTGTGTTGAGCAAGTCTGCATAGTAAAAATCTTGGGGTGGCCATGAGGAGCTGGAGCTAGCCTCCAGCTAACAGACAATAAAAAACCTGGGGTCCTCTGTCCTACAGAGGCATGAAAATGAATTCTGCCAATCATCTCCGTGAGCTTGAAGCAAATTCTTCTCCATTTATATTTCCAGATGAGACTGCAGTCCAGCTACCACTTTGCTTACAGGCATGTACAAACCTAAGCAGCTGAGCCCTGCTGACTCCTGACCCATACAAACTATGAAATAATAAGCGTGCATTTTTTAAAGCCTATAAATTTATATTAACTGGTTACCTGGTAGTGAAAACATAACACATGGTGGTTTATTTCAGTTTTTGGCAACTACAAAAACAGCTGCTTTGATGAATCACAAGCAATTATAGCTATTGTCCTATGTCTTTATTTCTTCTGGGTAAATGCCTGGGAGTGGAAATGCTGAGTCATAAGGTAAGTTCGCATTTGATTTTTTAAGTGAGTGACAAATTTTTTTCCAGACTTGCTATACCATTTGAATTCTCTACCAGAAAGTTGAGTTCTAGTTCCTCCATCTCACTTATTATACATTATTATAATGCCTGAGCTGGATCCCACTGTGGTCTTCTGTATTTGGCATCCCCTGGGCCTAGGTTTGACTCATGGTCAGATGTTGGTAAATGTTTGGAGTGATAAATTCAATGCATTCATCCAAACACTTTACTTTTACAGCCACCCCAGAGGCTTTGTATTGTTTATCTTCGGGAGGCAAGGGTTAGTGAGAGAGCACATCCAGCTTTTCTTTATGTCCTATACAAATATAACGACTCCTCTGTATGAATCATTCTCAAATGTGGTTACACATTAAAATCACCTGGAGAGCTTTGAAAAATTCCCAATGCTGTATGCTCCCATACAAATTAGATCAGGATCTCTGGGGATAGGACCGTGTGTGTCATTTTTTTTTTAATCACTTGGTGAGGATCAAGATTAAATGACACAAACAGTACTGGTGATTGGGTCACACTCTCATAAATGCTGAAGTAATTGGTCTGGGGTGTGGCCTGAGTGGCCAGGTTTTAAAAGCCCCCCCCCCCTCCTGGTGATTTTAACATACAGAGGAGTTTTCCATCCACAGCTCTAGCCAGGGTCTCATTATCTGGTTCACAGAACAATTGTTTAGGATCTGAAAATCCATGGCTGTAACAGTCACACCTTCAAGGCTGCAATAGAAGCAGGTGGGGAAATTTGCAATTCAGATACTATGACCTCATTTTGCAGGCCAGAGAACTTGGCACTAATTACATTTGTCTGATGCAAAACATCAGTTATACACCTGCCCCAAGTTGTTGTTGTTTTTTTTTTCCGCCCGCAAACTGTGTCGAAACCGGGTTGTAGTTAACAGGAAATCCAGAGGCTGGGAAATACTTAAAGAAGCACAGATGCGAAAGGCTGGCAGAAGCACCCCCACTTTTCCTCCACTGCATTGTCCTTGGCCCTGACTTTGGTTCAAAAAAATTAAATAAATAAAGTGGTACTTGCACATTTTGTTGCTCCCTCTGTTTTGACTAGGAATTAATGGTGTTTCTTTGCTTAACTTACAGCAATTAATGGTGTTTACACTTGTGGGGGGAAAATTAATGCCGTTGCATTGTATGAAACACAAAGTAAGGATAAAAAAATATCGATGCCAGTAATCAAGAGCATATCTCCTGATGAGTTTGACTTGCCCCCTTTTAGCTTGTTTTATGCATGGCTGCTTCCCAAGGCTGCTCAGTGGGTTACAGCCGACAGAAAGGAACCCAAAATTATGATCACTTTACTGAGACACGGCAAAGCTGCAAACCAGGCAGAATGCAATAGCGAAGCGCATCCTGGTAGGACTTTTTGTGCTCAGCCTGTGCATCCCTTTATAATTTACCTTTTGAGCATCTTGGAGTGATTTGCTTTATACCTTAACCTACTTTTGTGACTCAGCTTCTGTGGTTTGACTATTCAGTTTCTCTGCTCTTCTTTCTTGATAGAGCCTAAGACTCTGATTTGTTGGTGATTGTTCATTTTGCAACACCCAGAGTCACCATTCATGTTGCTGTTTTGCAAACACAAAACAATATCATGACATAGTTCCCTTAACACACAGTGTTTCTGTTGTAAATGGCTGGAGTATGTACTTGTCTATACCTCACTTTCCTTCTGTTGACAGCTCTTCCAAATGTTATTTTTTATCAATCAAATCTCAGTGGCTCCCCCAAATGTTGGGTTTGTACTCCCGTTTCCTGTTGGTTGGAAGCTCCACCTGCTTTATCTGTTCCTGAACTCGGGGCAATGGTGTAACCATTGTGCATTGCGTTACCAGTAGCTGGAGCAGAGGCAAGTTTTCATCCCTTTTCACATTGCATTGACTAAAGCATGCCATAGGTCATCCCTTGCTCTAGCAGGGCATGGACATGGACTGTTGGTACCCAAAGGAAGAATGGAGATATTCGGGGAACACACAAGAAATCCTATATTATTAAAATAATTCACCCAGGAAAATACTGAGAATGACACACAAAAATGATTAATGGGAGAAGTATACAGTTATGACAGCAACACTCTAAAATGGGAGACCATTCAGCATCCTTAAAGATGATTTCGGATTTAACAAGGTGACTGTGTGTATGTGTGAGAGATTTTGGGAATAGATACCTAAATACCTAAGGCCCACATTAGAAGTCTGTCTACATAATTAACACATTTAAATTTAGAGCCAAAGAACAGCTCTGTGGGATGCAATAAAAAAGACAATTTAAAAACTTGCATATGATGGATGAAGTAATTAGGGCCAGAGAGGGAAAGGGACTTTTCCCAGTGTCACACAGTGAGAGGAGAGAGAGCTCTGACTCGGGGTCTAGTGGTCTTTGTGCTGTATAGCATTATTTGTCTTAGTCTATTGATTCCAAGGAGAGTTTTTTTAAAAGCAGGTTCTTCTATTCTCCAACTATAGCAGCTGTGGACTCAATAACATGTGAACTCTGGACAGATTTGCCTCTGTGGCTTCTTTGCGATTCAGCTGTTTGAGGACATGATGTAATTCCTAATAGGATTTAGATTTCTTTGCTTATGGCTTCTAAATGTTAATTTGTCATGTGGGATTCTTCCTCAGTGTTGCTTAGTGGATGAGTTGGGGTTGATCAACATTATAATAATGTCTTATAAAAATATAAGTTTAGAGTACATAATCTGGCGGCTTGTGGGAAAATTGTTTTTCCCTGGAAAAAAAAAAATGAATTCAGCCCCAATCAGAAGATGGGATTAGTCAGGCTTGACCTGTTAAATTGAATCAGACAGTTATATAGCATCAGATGTTCCTGGCATTGACCTTTTTAATGAGAAATGGATCTATTAGATCTGTTTTACTCTGCTGTAAAATATTTTATGAATTTGAACAGGGCTTTCCATCATTTAGATAGATATCAGGATCTGAGGATGGGTTAGGCTGAGACCAAGTAAAATTAGCTTTGGATGGCCTGGCCAGGTGGAACATGTTTAATTTGTTAACTTGCTGACCCTCTTTCTTTCATAAGCCAAAAGGCTCAAAAGACCAGACACCAGTGAATACCTTTTATAAAGAAAAGAATAAGACCAAAGCAACCCAGCAGAAGTTCTTTGGAAAAATCACATCAAGTATGCAGCCTCTCCTGCTGGGGAAGGACAAAGCATCTGGGTCTCTTTGCTTTCATGTCACATCCACAACTCCTGTCCTTAAATGCAGCTTCAGGGTCTGACAACTGGAGTTGACTAGTTAAGTGGATCTTAAGTTCCATCTTTAAAATCACCCAGCTGTTCTCTTTTCTCAAAAATAAAACCAACCCAGCTGGTGGGTGGGAGTTTCCCACTGTGACCCAGGAAGCTGGGGGTCTGGAGACAGGTGTGGGTGGGAAAATGGAGAGGAAGGGGGATCCAGGGTGGGGGAGCAGGCACTGCACCTCCCAGGATCAACTTTCTCTTGTCCACTGAAGCACTAGGGGTGGGGCTGCCTGTGGAGGGAGTGGCGAGCAGTTAGTGGGAGAAAGAAGGCTTATCTCTCTGTGTGCTTTGCAGACGCAGGGGTATAACAGGACAAGGTATATAATGAGATCACTGAATGTGAGAGCTGGAAGGGGTCTTTGAGACCAAATCCAGTCATTTTAGAGATGCTGAAGCTGGGGTTCACGCTTGAGCATGCTTGGTCCAAGGACGCATAACTAACTGAAGTCCAGTTATTCTGACTCCACTGAGAACTCTTCCATAATTCCCAAGGCAGCATGGTACAGAGAGAAATGATCTAGGGACTGGCGTTGAACACCTTATGGTATCATTGGGAATGCTACGGTAATATAAAAAATGATATTTTTAAGAACGAGAGCTCTATCTGTAATCTTGCTCAATAAGCTGAAATTACATGAGCAAGTTCTTTGGTGCCTCTTCTATATTGAATATACACTCGGACATACGCAAATATGCGTAGCTAACAGTATGGCTAATTATGGAGGTCTACTGTGGCGTTTACCCTCCCTCTGAACGGGCTCCTTTCTGGCCACCTCTTTGGGATCTATTGTCTTAGGTGAAGCCCCCATTGCATTCTCTTAGAATAACCATATCCTTACTTGATGAAGTATATTTCTCTAGGCCTTTTGAACCCGTCAAGGTGACATTGTAGCTACTCTATAAGGACGTCATTTTTGGAAGCTGAGGGCAAGAGAAAAGAGGGCTGCTTCACCTTATCCTTTTCTTTCCAAGACAACGAGTAATTTAGCAGGTGCCTTTATGGTCAAAGCTAGAGACACCAAGTAAATGCCAGCAACTAAGGCCTACATCTTGAGCACTCCAATAACAGCTGGAGGACTCCTGCATAGGTTCCACCAGGTCCCTTGTCTATAGAAATAGCATGCAGACTGGCCAACTCCAGCCGAGAAGCCTGCATGATGTTGGGAGAAAACTTACATCTTTGAATCCCAGTTTCTTCAACTTTAAAATGGAGACTACTCTGGTTCTCTGTGTCCCACGGGGCTTGTGAGGATCTATGTAATAAAGTGGTGTGTGAGAGGAACACACCTACAGTGTCTATTGCCACCAGTGTTGGCGGGGGAGAGGAGCACCACCCAGGAGGTCACGTGCAACCCTTGAGCTCAGGAGTTAGAGTACTTCTATGGGAACTTGGTAGATAGTGTCTCCAGGTAAATTTTTAGGTTATAAGATGCCTCTGGAGTCTGAATTACAGGTAGGGGAAGGAGCTAGAAAAGAAGGTGGGTCAGTGTTATCTTAGAGATGCTTTTTTTCCCTTTTTCTCTTTCCTTCTCTCTTTTACTTCCATTGACCATTCCTCTCTCGCACATTTTTCCTCTTTCCCTTCCTATGGAGGCTTTTTCTACCAACATTGGTCATTGTCAGGGTCAAGTTGCCCAGCTGGACTGGCCTGTAAATTTCAAGTGGTTGTACAACTGTGTCTCCCCCCCATGTACTTGGGGAGAGCTGCCGCCATTGGACAGGAGTAAGAATGTCATTAACCCACTACTGGCATTCAGGAGTTGAACCTCCCGTCTTTGCACACACTGCCTTCCCCTTACCCTGGAGCACAAACTGGGGCTACCAGCCAGCTCTGCATCTGGGGCAACAGTGGCCTAAACCTGAATTTGCCTGGAGGCTGAAGTTGTGGATGTGTGTCAGAATGTCCCTTTTTTATGGAGGGCTTGATTCATTCACGATTTCTCTGACTACAGAATCTTCCTGCCAAAGTATCCCTAAAATGTGGCAGCAGAGAATTGTTGAAGTCGACATTAGAAGAATATGTTCCCTTGGCATTTGAAGAAGTGATGCAGGAAAAAGCTTCTTGACTGGTCGTGGGGTGTTTGAGGTGTGTCTGGGCCACTGCAGGGCCAGCCATGATGCTGGTGGAGTCGCTATCTTACTTGTCCTCTCGGGAGGAGGGCAGCAGAATGTCTTTGACTTCTGCTTCTGGTAGGTGAACTCTGGCTGTATTCGGTTCTGCAGACCTTTTCCTCCCACACTTAAAGAGCTTCCAGTTCAGTACAGTTACACCCTAGAATCACTTATTCAAACCCAGACAGACACATGAACAAAAAGCCAAAAGATGAAAAATGGGTCAAAATCTAGCTCTGTACAGCAGTGTCCTGTTATTCATGGGTAATCTTTCTGTGCATTCAGTTGTATGTACTCAACTATGGTCCAAAAATATAATATGGAAAATTCAGAAATAAATAATTCACAAGACTTCAATAATTTTATTGCATCTTATGATAATTGTTCTATTAGATGTTGTTAATATCTCACTGTGCCCAATTTCTGAAGTAGACTTTATCATAAGTATTTTTACATAGGGAAAAAACAAGACATATACATTTTGAAACTATTTAATTTCAGGCAATCCTTGGTAGTCTTGGACTGCATTCCCCATGGATCAGCTCAACCTAGAGTTATCAGGCTTTTTGCTTTATTCATTGGTGCATTTATTCTTTATCCATCACATATGAGAGCTAAACACACAGTAGGCAAAGCATGAATAAACCAGTTTCTCTTGTCTTTGTTCTCACAAAGAGTACAGCAAGTGGGAAGAACTCATAGAGTCCTAACAGACCCACAGGAGAATTGATGCCGTCACACCTTAGGCGAAGGCACTGTGATTTTTGAGACAGCAATCAGTTGTAGGAAACCCATTTATTGTGCAGCATATTACAATAAGGATAGATCACTTGATCTGCTTTTATTAAAGAGAGAAACTACTTGTAACTATAGCTTATCATGATATCGTGAAGATATAGCAGAAGTGAAAAATCCAAGGCTCTGACAAGCCATTCTCAACTTTCCTGAGCCTCAGTTCAGTGCCTTTCACTAAGAGAGGATTGAAGCAGCTAGAGAAGTTTTTAGCAGGACAACTTTGAAAGGAGAAGAGGCGTTTGTCATTTGGTACCAGCTATGGCAAAGCAGGAAGTAGACATGTGCACATGGGTTTGTGGATCATGCAGCAAGCAGATGGCCTTGAGGACTTTTGTACGGTGTTGCTCCGAGCTGTTACGAAGTGACAAGGAGTAGACCACTCTGCTGACAAGAATGGCTCAGCAGTCTCAGGTTTCCCAGTCTCAGTCCTGGCAAGTGCCAGAGAATCAGCCATCACTCAGGAGAGTGGGCTTGCACCACCTGCTTAATGAGGAGGTCTGGTCACATCCTTGAGTTCTGAGGGTCCCAGAAGTCTGAAGGCAAACCAACTCTATGCCGAGCCTTAGAACAGGGAGAGGTGAGCGAAGCTAAGGAAGCCACTAAGGTTACTGGGGAAGTGGGGGGCAGCTGCCCTCTAAGGCATGGGAGAACTTTTCTGGCACAGCCTGCCCTGTGTTCTAGTCCTTCGAGCAACAGATATTCTTGGCATTGCTCCCTGGGGGGATCCCTGGGGGTAATCAGCTTCCCATGCCTTGTTCCATACCATTCCAAAGGGGTGGGGAGCCCTCTTCCCCTTGATTTCTCGGATCCTGGTAGCAGGATGTTGTGACGGATGAAGGGCCATGTGTTTCTTGTCAAGCATTTCATTCAGTGAGTTCAACGCAGCTTTCCACGGGAAACGGTGTCACAGTGTATGGAAGAGAGGAGAAACATTTCTCTTTTCCACTGAGGAGCAGAGAGAGGCTGATTATCAGGATATGCATGGGCTTCACTTGGCTAAACTTGATGAGTAAAGAACTATCCCTGTTGCTATGCCCAGGGCCATTCCCCAGTTGGCTGAATCCTGGGGATGGAGATTTTTTTTTTTTTTTTTTTTTGCTGGCTACAGACATCCCATCTGGCTTCTGGAGTAATTTCAAAAGCATCGCCTGTACGTTATACTTAATAGGATATGGCAAGAAAGGATGTTGCTATTCAGAGCCCTGGCTGCAGTCAGCACCAGACCCTAAGGCTACGCCTGTCACTACGTGTGCTTCCGTAGAACCATTTCTCTGAAAGGTAACAGCAGGAACCCAAACAACTGCTCTCTGTGATCCCAAGTGTGTTGACCAGGAGCAGAAGGTTGTATTTAAAACCTATGGGGCAGCAATCTGACTAGTGCCATCTTGCCAGAGCTCAGAGAGCAGCCAGCCTCATCTCAGTCCAGAATAAGCAGCACTAAAATAGTCTTTTCAAGCACAGAGGTCCATGGCATGGCTGTGGCTCAGATTTCTGCTCAGTCTCAGGGGTATTTATCATTTCAATGCAATAAACACTTATAGAGCCATTTATAGAGTCAACTATGTCCTAAAAACTGTAAAGGACAACCTTTTGTTGATAGGAGCCTAGAATCCATCTGCACCCTCATTCTCTTTAAAAGGTGACATTCTAAGTCTCTGTCCTGGAAAGATGTTCATGACAATTTCCTCACTGGGAAATCTAAAGTAGTCTTGGCACTGATGGAGACTCTTTCTTCTCTTTTATTTCTGCATGTTAATGATACAGAACAGTGTGTTTCTTTGTGGCATGTTCATGCATGTATATAGCATAATTCAGTTTCACTCCTTAGTACCTCCTTTCCTCTACCCTCCTACTTTCATGCCACTATTTTTGTTTCTCAGTGTAGCTTCCATGTGTGAGAAAACACTTTCTGATTATGACTTTTTTTCATTTAATATGATGTTCTCTAGTTCCATCCAGCTTCCTGAAAATGTCATAATTTCTTTCTTTGTTGTACACACACACACACACACACACACACACACACACACACACACACGATCACTCACTCCCTCACACACCACATTTTCTTAATCCATTCACTTATTGATGGATACTTTGGCCATTGTGAATTGTGTTGTGAAAACGTGGAGTACAGTGTTAGTTCTATTTTAAGTTTGTTGAGGGATCGGGATGTCTATACTGATTTCCACAGTGGCTGTGCCAATTTACATTCCCAACAACAGAGTATAAATGCTCCTTCTGGACATCTTTGCCAGAATTTATTGTTATTTGTATTCTTGATGATTGCCATTCTGACTAGGGTGAGATGGAATCTCAATGTAGTTGGATTTGCATTTCCCTGATGGCTAAAGATGTCGAATATTGTTTTCATGTAATTTTTGGCCATTTGTACTTCTTTTGAGAACTGTCTGTTCTATTCAGCTGCCCACTTATTGAATAGGTTATTTTTTTTTGGGTGTCTTTTTTTCTTTTTACAGTCTGGATATTAATCCTCGGTCAGAAGAGTAGCTAGCAAACATTTTTCTATAGGCTTTTTAAACTGTTATTTTTTCCCTTTTGCTATAAAGAAGCTCATTTGATGCCATCCCATTTATTGATCTTCGCTATTATTCCCAAATCATAGTAGTCTGACTCAGGAAGTCATTTTCTGGGCCTATATGTTGAAATGTTTCCTGTATGTTTTCTTCTATCAGTTGAAAATTTCTGGTGAGAGACAGGGATCTAGTTTGATCCTTCTACGTAAGGATATCAAGTTTCCCCAGCACATTTGTTAAAGAGGTTGACTATTGTAATGATTCCCAATGTGAGTTAACCAACTGCTGGAATTCCTCTGTTAAGATAGTAGTGCTAATGAGAATACCCCTCATGGTATGGTTTCCAATGGAGGATGACTCCTCCATTCAAGAGGTTCATTTTACAAAAGATATTTCCCTTATCAGAGGTAAGATTTGGGGATTTCTGCTGTCATCATAGCTGCCTCTCTCACTGAGGTTACACCAGCTACTGCTGCTAGTGTAGCTTTGACCCAGTCTACAGCAAATGCTGCAACCATTAATCAGGTAGTGCTGTGCTCCACCAAAGCCCTGACCACCCAGGAGTGACTAAACCTGGCCTTGTAAGGAGGTATCTTAATGATACAACAACAGATTGACCTTATTGATGAAAAAGTTGATATGCTTCAATTGAATGTTAGGGTCACCTGCAGTCCTCAATTTCTGTATGTTTGTCAAACCCCTGTCTTAGTAAAAAATGTAACAGAAGCTTGGCTTGAACTAGCAAATGGACTTAAGGGACCTTGGTATACGGCTTTTAGAAATTTCACTATGATGCTGCATGCTCAGATTCTCAGCCTAAATGAAACCAGAGCAAAGTTAATACTTAACCCCCTCAATCTTACAGTGACTATGGGATAAATTGTCAGCTTTAATTGACCCTGTTAATTGGATCCTCACTGATGTTGGTATAATTTTTCTTGTCTTAGTATATGTTCTTTTAAGATGCTTCCAAAAAAGGCTCAATAAAGTAGAAACAAAACAAGTTATGTTAGTTCATGCATGTGAGGAAAGTCCAAAAGAGAAAAATGATTCCCCCACATTGTATGGATGGCAGCTATGGATTGGATCTAAGCAGTACCTACTAAGAGCCAGTTCTCTGAGAGATCATACCCTGAGTCTTAGCACTGCTCTCTTTTTCGTCTGTGTCTCTCAGCTCTGTCACTATATTACTGTTTGTCTATGGCCTGTCTCCTTCCTTCCTGAACACATCCCCACCAGCCCAGTGCTGTGAGCTGGGCCCTCCATGGAGAAGAAACCTGAGTTTCCCGATCCTAAGGTAAATGCTGGCGTGGAGGCCATGGGGGCATTATCTATTAAGGAGACAGAGAACCCTCTCGGGACAATGCCTTGCACACTCCACATCACCCTGTTAGGCCCTGGAGGATGGCTGGTTAGTCAATGACGGGTAAGATTCCTCAAGGGAGGGACAACCTAAGACAGGCACAGTCGCAGAGGGGGCCATCAGGAGAAAACTTGGGGCCAACAGAGGTGAGGCACAGAACCTCACCCCCCCACCTGGGCCAAGGCCTAAGTCTTCACCTCTTCTGAGAGACGTCTCCTGCCCCCTGGCTGCTTTGCTCCCCACGCCCAGCTCAGATTGGGACTCGAGTGACAGAGACCTAATCAACAGCAGCTGCCCCCTCACCCCAGCAGGAAACGACTGCAGCTACAGGAAAGGGCCATGTCTGGATGTTTTCTCCCTTCTCTTCCTTGGGTCTTTCCCCTTTCTATGCTTTTCCCTCTTCCTCTCATCACCATTCTCCTTCAGCAACAAATTTAATAGAAAGGGAGTTAATGTTGGAATAACCTTCGGTTCACAGCTAGTGGCTAGGAGCAGCTCAGAGGGCTAGGAAAACCTATGCTCCTACAGGCCCGACAGGAGCACCTGCAGGTCAGGGCGCTGTGCTCTAGGGAGCCGTGGGTGAAACCACATCCTCAGCACTGGTGGTCAGCGCTGCCAAGCTACCAGACTTACCAGGTCAGGAAACGGAGAGTCAAGTGCTTCAGGGCATGAAATCCCCCTACTCATAAAGCCCCCCTCCTTTAGGGACAAAGACCTTTCCAGACTGCCTTCCATCACCACAGCAATATTTAGTGCTTCCTCATAGTGCGGTTACATTAGGCATAAGATGATTGGCTTATAGATGTTAAAGTGCTTATGTGTGATTGGGGGGCACGCCCTACCTGAACCCTATAACTGCTGTATGCATTCCAAAATAAATGAGCTTGAGCTGGCTGAACGTCCACGGAGCTTGTTGAATGTCGACTCCGGTTTCTCATCCGCCGGCTCTCACCAGCTCCCAGTGTCCCTGTGTTGATTTGATACCACGTCTCTACCCTCCCCCCACCTCCCCCATGACCATCAACCACACCAGGGACCTAGGAACACATCCAGTTGACTTTTCTCCAACATATTGGTTGTATTTATTTATTTATTTTTGGTATCTTTGTCAAGAATCAGATGACAAGCTGTGTGGGTTTGTCTCTGAGTTTTCTATTAAATTGGTCTTCATATCTGATTTTTTTTTTTGCCAGTACCATGCTGTTTTTGTTAGTATTGGATCTGCAGAATGATTTAAAGTCAGGAATTTTGATGCCTCCAGCATTATTCTTTTGGCTCATGATTATTTTTGACTCTTCTTTGTCTTTTGTTCTTCCATATGAATTTTAGGATTTTTCCCCCCAGTTCTGTGAATAATATTCTGGTATTTTGATAGGGATTTCATTGAATCTGTAGATCACTTTTGGTAATATGTCCATTTTAACAATATTAATTTTGCCTATCCATGAATATAGCAGGGAGGAAATTTCTATCTTTTAATGTCCTCTTTGGTTTATTTTATGACTGTGTTGTAATTTTCCTTATAGAGATCTTTCACCTCCTTTGCTAGGTTTATTCCTAGGTATGTTTAAGCTGTTATGAATAAAATTGTTTTCCTGATTTATTTTTCAGTGGGTTAATCACTGCTGTATAGAAAAGCTATTGATTTTTTTAGTGGTTCTTTTTTAGTTATATATGACAGTAAAGTCCATTTTGATGAAATTATACATGCATGCAATATATTTTAATTAGGTTTTAGTCTTGTGGATGTGCATGATATGGGATTCACTGTAGTATATTCATATATGTACATAAGAAATTTATGTCAGATCCTTTCCATTGTCTTTCTTATTTCTATTCCTTCTTCCCTTTATTCCCTCTGTATCTTCTCTTCTTTCCTTATACACTCTTATTGTGGGTTAAATTCTTCACATAAAGAAAACATTTGCCCTTAGTATTTCTAGAATTGGCTTATTTCACTTAGCCTGAAACATCCTTTTACCAACAATAGTCCTAAAGTCATTCTTCTTTATGGTTGAGTAATATTACAGTGTGCATATGTAATCCAACTTCTTGGTCTATTCATTTGTTGTGCATCTAGGTTTGTTCCATATATCAAAGAGTGGGATAACTGGATCAAATGCTGATTCTATTCCTAGTTTTTTGAGGAATCACTCTACTGCTTTTCAGAGTAGTTGCAACAATTCGTAGTTCTGCTAGCAATATATGAGTGTACCCTTCACCTCACATCCTCTCCAAAATTTGTTGTTGTATTCTTGATAATTGCCATCTTGTTGGAGTGAGAACTCACTGTAGTTTTGATTTCCATTTTTCTAATTGTTAGAGAAGTTGAACATTTTTTCCATATTTGTTGATCATTTGTATTTTTTGAGAAGTGTCTGTTTAATTCCTTTGCCCTTTTATTGGTTCAGTTGTTGTTATTGTTGTTGTTGTTTATTTTGTGTTAAGCTTTTTGAATTCTTTTTATATCCTGGAAATTAATGCCCTGTCTGAGGTGTAGGTGGTAGAGATATTCTCCCATTCTGTAGGCTCTTTCTTTGTGTACTTGATTGTTTCTTTTGTGAAGAAAACAATTTTTTGTTTGTTACCATCTTTCCCACTGATTGATTCTTGATTTCTTTGTGTTTTAGGAGTCTTGTTAAGGAAGTTTATTTCTAAGCTGATAGGTTGGAGTGTTGAGCCTCCATTTTCTCCTAGAATTTGCAGGGTTTCTGGTCTAATATCTAGGTCAGTCATTGATCCACTCTGAATCGAGTTTTGTGTAGGGTGAGTGGGATTAAATTTTATTCTACTGCAAATGAATTTCCAGTTTTCCCAGCACCACTTGTTGAATGGGCTATCTTTTCTCCAATGTATATTTTTGGCATCTTTTCTAGTAAGAGATAACTGTATTTATTTGGGTTAGTCTGTGACTTCTGTTCTATTTGTTTTCATGCCTGTCTTTGGTGCCAATACCATGCTGTTTTTGTTACTGTGGCTCTGAAGTATAATATAAAGGTCTGGTAGTGTGATGCCTCCTGCTTCACTTTTCTAAGGATTGCTTTGGCTATTATGGGCCTCCTATTTTCCCAAATAAATTTCATGACTGGTTGTTCTCTTTATATGAAGAATACATTGGAATTTGGATGGGAATTGCATTAAATGTGTATAGTGTTTTTGGTAGTATGACCATTTTGACTATTAATTCTTCCTCTCCAAGAACATGGGAATTATTTCTATCTCCAAAGTCATCTTCAATTTTTTTTCTTTAGTTTTAATTGTAAAGGTATTTTTGTTAGATTGATTTCCAAGTCCTCCCACCCCAGGTTATTGTAAATGGTAGAGTTTTCCTAGTTTCTCTTTCAGCTAATTCATCATTGATATATAGGGATGTAATTGATTTATAGGTGTTAACATTGTATCCTGCTACTTTGCTGAACTCATTTATGAGTTCTAGAAGTTTACTGGTGGAGTTTTTTTTTCCATCTTCTAAATATAGGATCATGTTTTCAGCAAAGAGAGATAATTTGAATTCTTCTTTTCCTATTTGTATTCCTTTATTTTTTCTCTTTTGCCTAATTGCTCCAGCAAGATTTTCAAGGCTATGTTGAATAGAAGTGGAGAAAGAGGGTTTCCCTGTCTTTATCCAGTTTTTAGAGGGAATGCTTTCACTTGTTCTCTTTTTAGTATTAAGTTGGCTCTGGGTTTGTTGCATATAGCTTTTAAAATGTTGAGTATGTTCCTTCTATCCTGAAGTTTTTTTTCTAGTATTTTAAACATGAATGGATGCTATATTTTGTAAGATGCTTTTTCTGCATCTATTGAGATAATCATGTGATTCTTGTCTTCGGGACTATTTGTGTAGTGAATTACATTTATTGATTTCCATTTGTTGAATCAACCTTGAATCCCTGGGATGAACCCTACTTGATTATGGTGCACTATCCTTTTGATATGTTTCTGTATGTGATTTTCCAGTATTAAGTTTTCCATCTATGTTCATCAAGGATACTAGTCTGATCTAAAGTTTTCTCTCCTTGATGTGTCTTTGTCTGGTTTTGGTATCAGGGTGATAATACAATGAGGTTGAAAGGGTTCTCTCATTTTCTATTTCATGGAATAATTTGAGGAGGATTGGAGTTAGTTCTTTTTTAAAAGTCTGGTAGAACTTGGCTGATATTCCATCTGCCACCAGGCTTTACTTTATTGGTAGTCTTGCAGATTTTCTTTCCTTGGTGTGCAGATTTTCAAAATAGTTTCTGATTATCCTCCATATTTCAGTAGTGTCCATGGTGATATTTTCTTTTTTATCACAAATTTTAATATTAAAGTTTTCCCCTTTATTTTGGTTAGCCTGGCTAAGGGTTTATAAATTTTGTTTATTATTACAAAGAGAATCAACTTTTTCATTAAGTTGAGATTAAAAATGCAAAAAATTAATTGATTTGAGCTCTGACTTTAATTAAAAATTGAAGGGTTTTTTGATGTATGTAGATGAAGCATAGATGCTCCATTGTTTGGGGCATAAATATTTACAATTGTTATTTCTTATTGTTGTATGATTCCTTCAAGTGGTATAAAATTAACTTCTTTGTCTCTTTAATTAACTTGGGCTTGAAATCTACTTTATTGATATGAGAATAGTAACCCTTGCTTATTTGCAAGATCCATATGAATGCTGTTTTTACCAATCCTTTTATCTTCAGTCTATGGATGTCTTTGCCTATGAGTCTCTTGGAGACAACATGTTGTTGGGTCTTATTTTTTTTTATTGGTTGTTCAAAACATTACAAAGCTCTTGACATATCATATTTCATACATTAGATTCAAGTGGGTTATGAACTCCCATTTTTACCCCTAATACAGATTGCAGAATCACATTGGTTACACAGCCACATTTTTACATAATGTCATATTAGTAACTGTTGTATTCTGCTACCTTTCCTATCCTCTACTATCCCCCCTCCCCTCTCCTCCCATCTTCTCTCTCTACCCCATCTACTGTAATTCATTTCTTTCCTAGTTTATTTTCCCATTCCCCTCACAACCTCTTATATGTAATTTTGTATAACAATGAGGGTCTCCCTCCATTTCCATGTAATTTCCCTTTTCTCTCCCTTTCCCTTCCACCTCATGTCTCTGTTTAATGTTAATCTTTTCTTCCTTCTCTTCCTCCTTGCTCTGTTCTTAGTTGCTCTCATTATATCAAAGAAGACATTTAGTATGTTTTTTAGGGATTGGCTAGCTTCACTAAGCATAATCTGCTCTAGTGCCATCCATTTCCCTGCAAATTCCATGATTTTGTCATTTTTTAGTGATATGTAATACTCCATGGTGTATAAATGCCACATTTTTTTTAATCCATTCATTTATTGAAGGGCATCTGGGTTGGTTCCACAGTCTAGCTATTGTGAATTGTGCTGCTATGAACATCGATGTGGCAGTATCCCTGTAGTATGCTCTTTTAAGGTCTTCAGGGAATAGTCTGAGAAGGGCAATAGCAGGGTCAAATGGTGGTTCCATTCCCAGCTTTCCCAGGAATCTCCATACTGCTTTCCAATTTGGCTGCACCAGTTTGTAGTCCCACCAGCAATGTACAAGTGTACCCTTTTCCCTACATCCTCGCCAGCACTTGTTGTTGTTGTTTGACTTCATAATGGCTGCCAATCTTACTGGAGTGAGATGGTATCTTAGGGTGGTTTTGATTTGCATTTCTCTCTGACTGCTAGAGATGGTGAGCATTTTTTCATGTACTTGTTGATTGATTGTATGTCCTCCTCTGAGAAGTGTCTGTTCAGGTCCTTGGCCCATTTGTTGACTGGGTAATTTGTTATCTTATTGTCTAGTTTTTTGAGTTCTTTGTATACTCTGGATATTAGGGCTCTATCTGAAGTGTGAGGAGTAAAAATTTGTTCCCAGTATGTAGGCTCCCTATTTACCTCTCTTATTGTTTCTCTTTCTGAGAAAAAACTTTTCAGTTTAAGTAAGTCCCATTTGTTGATTCTAGTTATTAACTCTTGTGCTATGGGTGTCCTATTAAGGAATTTGGAGCCCGACCCCACAATATGTAGATAGGAGCCAACTTTTTCTTCCATCAGACGCAGAGTCTCTGATTTGATATCTATTTCCTTGATCCACTTTGAGTTAACTTTTGTGCATGGTGAGAGGAGGGGATTCAGTTTCATTTGTTGCATATGGATTTCCAGTTTTCCCAACACCATTTGTTGAAGATGCTATCCTTCCTCCATTGCATGCTTTTAGCTCCTTTATCAAATATAAGATAGTTGTAGCTTTGTGCATTAGTTTCTGTGTCCTCTAGTCTGTACCATTGGTCCACCCGCCTGTTTTGGTACCAGTACCATGCTGTCTTTGTTACTATTGCTCTGTAATATAGTTTGAAATCTGGTATCGCTATACCGCCTGATTCACACTTCCTGCTTAGAATTGCTTTTGCTATTCTGGGTCTTTTATTTTTCCATATGAATTTCATGATTGCTTTATCTATTTCTACAAGAAATGCCGTTGGGATTTTGATTGGGATTGCATTAAACCTATAGAGAACTTTTGGTAATATTGCCATTTTGATGATGTTAGTTCTGCCTATCCATGAACAGGGTATATTTTTCCATCTTCTAAGATCTTCTTCTACTTTTCTCTTTAGGGTTTTGTAGTTTTCATTGTATAGATCTTTCACTTCTTTTGTTAGGTTGATTCCCAAGTATTTTATTTTTTTTGAGGATATTGTGAATGGAGTGTTTTTCCTCATTTCCGTTTCAGAAGTTTTGTCGCTGATATACAGAAATGCCTTTGATTTATGCGTGTTAATTTTATATCCTGCCACTTTGCTGAATTCATTTATTAGTTCTAATAGTTTTTTGTAGACCCTTTTGGTTCTTCTAGGTATAGAATCATGTCATCCGCAAATAGTGATAATTTAAGTTCTTCTTTTCCTATTTTTATGCCTTTAATTTCTTTCGTCTGTCTAATTGCTCTGGCCAGTGTTTTGAGAACTATGTTGAATAGAAGTGGTGATAGAGGGCATCCCTGTCTTGTTCCATATTTTAGAGGGAATGCCTTCAATTTTTCTCCATTCAGAATGATGCTAGCCTGAGGCTTAGCATAGATAGTTTTTACAATGTCGAGGTAAGTTCCTGTTATCCCTAGTTTTTCTAATGTTTTGAACATAAAGGGATGCTATACTTTGTCAAATGCTTTTTCTGCATCTATCAAGATGATCATATGGTTATTATCTTTAAGTCTATTGATGTGGTGAATAACATTTATTGATTTCCGTATATTGAACCATCCTTGCATCCCAGGGATGAATCCTACTTGATCATGGTGCACAATTTTTTTGATGTGCCTTTGTATCCAATTCGCCAGAATTTTATTGAGGATTTTTGCATCTAGGTTCATCAGAGATATTGGTCTGTAGTTTTCTTCCTTTGAGTTGTCTTTGTCTGGTTTCAGAATTAGGGTGATGTTGGCCTCATAGAATGAATTCGGCAGAGCTCCCTCTTTTTCTATTTCCTGAAATAACTTGAAAAGTATTGGTATTATTTCTTCTTTAAAGGTTTTTGTAAAATTCTGCTGTATACCCATCCAGTCCTGGGCTTTTCTTGGTTGGTAGTCTTTTGATTGCTTCTTCTATTTCATCCATTGATATTGGTCTGTTTAAATTGTGTGTATTCTCCTGACTCAGTCTGGGCAAATCATATGACTTAAGAAATTTATCAATGTCTTCACTATCTTCTATTTTATTGGAATATAGGTTTTCAAAATAATTTCTAATTGTCTTCTGTATTTCTGTAGCATCTGTTGTGATATTGCCTTTTTCATCCTGTATGTTAGTAATTTGAGTTCTCTCTCTTCTTTTCATTAGCATGGCTAAGGGTCTGTTGATCTTATTTATTTTTTCGAGGAACCAACTTTTAGTTTTGTTAATTTTTTCAATAGTTTCTTTTGTTTCAATTTTGTTGATTTCTGCTCTGATTTTAATTATGTCTTGCCTTCTGCTACATTTGCTGTTGTTTTGCTCTTCTTTTTCTAGGGCTTTGAGATGAAGTGTGAGCTCATTTATTTGTTGGTTTTTTCCTTTTTTTGAGGAATGACCTCCAGGTGATGAATTTCCCTCTTTCATTGTGTCCCATGGATTCCAATATGTTGTGTCTCTATTTTCATTTATCTCTAAGAATTTTTTGATTTTCTCCTTTATGTCTTCTGTAACCCATTGATCATTCAGTAACATATTGTTCATTTTCCATGTAATGTAGGATTTTTCCTTCCTTCTTTAATCATTGATTTCCAGTTTCATTCCATTATGATCAGATAAAATGCATGGTATTATCTCCACCCCTTTATATTTACTGAGGGTTGCCCCATGGCATAATATATGGTCTATTTTTGAGAAGGATCCATGTGCTGCTGAGAAAAAAGTATATCCACTTGATGATGGTTGATATATTCTATATATGTCAGTTAAGTCTAGGTTGTTGATTGTGATATTGAGTTCTATAGTTTATTCAACTTTTGTTTGGAGGATCTGTCCAATGGTGAGAGAGGTGTGTTGAAGTCGCCCATAATTATTGTGTTGTGGTCTATTTGATTCTTGAACTTGAGGATAATTTGTTTTGTGAATGTCGAAACACCATTATTTGCATAAATATTGATAATTGTTATGTCTTGTTGGTGAATGGTTCCTTTTAATAGTATATAATGTCCTTCCTTATCCCTTTTGATTTTCTTAATCTTGAAGTCTGTTTTATTCGATATGAGGATGGCCACCCCTGCTTGCTTACGAGGACTGTGTGCATGGTATATTTTTTCCCAACCTTTAACCTTCAGCCTGTGTATGTCTTTTCCAATCAGATGTGTCTCCGGGTCTTATTTTTTAATCCACTATGCTCGCCAATGTCTTTTGATGGATTTACATTTAATGTTATTAAAAGGTGATTTTTATTCCCTGTAATTTTGATTTTATTTCTAGTTTTAATTTGAATTTGATTTTCCTTTGATTATTGTTCTAGTGTAATTCTTTCCTGTGGTGATTTCATTTCTCTTCATGAAATATTTTATTGAGTATATTTTGTAAAGCAGGCTTTCTAGTTATTCTTTTAATTTTTTGTTTATTGTCACAGGTTTTTATTTTATTATCAATTTTGAAGCTTAATTTTGCTTGCTATAGTATTCTTGGTTGGCATTCCTTTTCTTTCAGAGCTTGGTTATATTATTTCAAGACCTCCTAGCTTTTAGGGTCTGAGTTTTTTTCTACAGCAGATTTTATGTTTCTATCCTTATTCTTTATATTAGGCATTTGGATAATAATATACCTGGGTGTAGGTCTATTATAATTTTGTGTATTTGGAGTCCTGTATGTTTCCTGTAATTAATTTTTCCATTCTCAATATTTGAAAAATTTTCTGATATAATTTAATTGGAAAGATTGTACATTCCTTTAGTTTATATTTCAGAGCCTCAATGATCCCAGTGAATCTTAAATTTGACCTTTTCACGTTATCCCATATTTCTTAAAATATTCTGTTTATAGTCTCTTAATGTCTTTTCTCCATGGTCAACATTATTTTCAAGATTTTATACTTTGTTGTCTGAAACTCTGTGTTCTAAGTGTTCTAAGTCTATTGGTAATGATTTCCATTGAATTTTTAACTTGGTTTATTGATTCCTTCATATTTAGAATTTCCAACTTGTTCTTTTTCAGAATGTTTTTTTCCTTATTGAAGTGGTCTTTTAATTCTTATTTTTTTATCTGATCTCATTCTTTACATCATTTTTTTTACCTCATAGATCTGTTTAACTGTGAACTTTCTAAATTCCTTCTTTGACATTTCCTCCACTGTGGTTTCAATGGAGTCTGTTTTTGAGGCATTTTGGTTGTTTGGGCTTGTTTTTCCCTTGCCTTTTCATATTGTTTCTGTGTCTACCCATCTATGAGTATGAATCTGAAGCAGCAGAGTTTCTGCCTAATGTACTCATTGTATCCCTGAAAATTTTTACTGCCTCATAGTTTAGGGGGAGACAAATAGTAACAACAATAAATGCAAACAATATGTGGCATTAAACTAAATAGCCTCTGGATCAGGCTGGCAGTGCCATTGATTTCTCCAAACCAAGATACACCATGATGCCACCTGAAATGTGGCTTCCCTTCATCTCCCCCACTCCTCACTTTGGCCCTGGTGAATCAGTTCTGGCAGCTGCCACTGAATCAGGCAGTGGGCTTTTTTATTATTTTATTGTATCTATCCTTCAGAGTTCCCTTGCTGCTGTGAGTGTCTAACATTAAAGCCTAGTGAAATCCCTCTTTTACTCCACTCACTGAGAAGCTGTCTATCTGCTATATTGGTCTCATGCCAGGTAGTATGGAAAGTGAACTCTATTCCATGATCTTCCTAAAACTTTGAAAAGCTATTGATTAAAAAAAATAGCTGTTGATGGACCTTTACTGAATTTATTTACTTATATGTCATGCTGAGACTCAAACCCATTGTCTCACTCATGCTTGGCAAGTGTTCTATCACCAAGCTACAACCCCAGCCCTAGCTTTTGATTTTTTGGTTGTTGATTTTGTATCCTGCTTTTTTTGTCAAGCTTGCTTATTGGCTCTAAAAAGCTTTTGGTGGAGCATTTATGATCTTGTAAGTATAAACCATATCATCTATCCAGATGCAGTGGTGCATACCAGTAATCCCAGAAATTTGGGAGGCTGAGGCACAAGGATCAAAGCCAACCTCAGCAATTAAGTGAGGTCCTAAGCAACTCACATAGACCCTGTATCTAAATAAAATATAAAAGGGGCTGGGGTCATGGCTCAGTGGTTAAGTGCTCCTGGGTTTGATCATTGGTACCAAAAATATATATATACATACACACACGTACGTGTGTGTGTGTGTGTGTGTTTGTGTGTGTGTTTGTGTGTGTTGTGTTTGTGTGTGTATTTACATATATACAATCAACTGAAAATATGGATATTTTTACTTACTTCATTATTCACATCCCTTTAGTTTCTTTCTCTTGCCTAATTGCTCTGACTAAAATATCAAGTATACATTGAACAGGAGTGGAGTGGTGTGAGAAGATATCCTTGTTTGGTTCCCGAATTTAGAGCAAATGTTTTCAGATTTTTTTTCATTTGGTATGATGTTGGCTTTGGGTTTGTCATATATAGCCTTTATTATGTTGAAGTAAGTTTTGTCTGTCTCTAGTTTTTTAGTGTTTTTATCATGAAGTGGTGTTGAGTTTTGTCAAAGGCTTTTTCTGCCTCTATTGAGATGATCATGTGGATTTTGTTCTTGATTCTGTTTATGAAATATTAATGTTTATTGATTTGCATATCTTGAACCATCCTTGCATTCCTGGGAGGAAACCAACTCAGCATGGTGTATGATCTTTTTAATGTTTTTCTGAAGTAAGTTTGCAAGTGTGTTATAAAGGAGTTTTGCATCTGTTATGGTCTAGATGTCAGGTATTCACTAAAAGCTCATTTGTGAGACAATGCAAGGACATTCAGAGGTGAAATGATTGGATTATGAGAGCCTTAACCCAACCCAATCAGTGAGTTAATCTCTGATAGGAATTAAGTGAATGGTAACTGAAGGCAGGTAGGGTGTGGTTGGAGGAGGTGAGCATTAGAGATATGCCTTTGGAGTATATATTTTGTACTTGTCACCTGGAGTCAGTGTTTCTCTCTCTCTCTCTCTCTCTCTCTCTCTCTCTCTCTCTCTCTCTCTCTTTCTCTCTCCCCCTCCCTCTCCCTCTCTCTCCCTCTCTCTCCCTCCACCCCCCCCTTCCTGGTGTGATGTCTTGTGTAGCTTCCATCTATCAGACTTCTCTGTCATGATATTCTGCCTCATCCTGAGGAAGGGAGCCAAGCTTCGACAACCTAAGACCTTTGAAACCATGAGGCCCCAAATAAACTTTTTTTGTCTTCTAATTGTTCTTGTCATGTCTTTTAGTCATAGCAGCAAGAAAGTAGACTAAAACAGTATTTATGTTCATCAAGGATATAGATCTGTAATTTTCTTTATTTTTAATGTGTCCTTATCTGGTTTTGAAACCAGAGTGATACTGGCTTTGTAGAGTGACTTTGGAAGCATTTTTCCCTTTCTATTTCATGGGATAATTTGAAGAGCATTGGTGTTAGTTTTCTTTAAAGCTCTTGTAAAATTCAGCTGTGAATGCTTCTGGCCTTGGGCCTTTCTTTCTGGGGAGGCTCTTTATTACCATTTCAATCTCATAGCTTGTTATTGGTCTGTTTCAATTTTCTGTATCCTCAGTGTTCCATTTTGGTGGTTTATATGTCCAGAAATTTTTCTTTTAGTTTTCCCAATTTATTGGAATATAAAGGTTTCTGAAGAAACACTTTATAATGAACCTCTGTCCTCAGTGGTGTCTCTTGTAATATTCCCATTTTATTCTCTAATATATTTACTGATATATTAGAAGAACTTCACTGAGCCCATCAAATTATACCAGTATGTATAATTTGGTTAGTTTGGCTAAGGGGTTATCAATCTTGTTTATCTTCTCTAAGAACTAGCTCTTTGTTTCATTGATGCTTTATATTGATCTTTCATTCTCTATTTTATGTATTTCAGGTATTATCTTTACTATATTTTTCCTTCTAGTTTTGGATGCATTTGCTCTTGTTTTTCTAAGACGTTGAGATGCATGACTAGGTTATGGTTACTTATTTGAGATCATTTTTGCTATTCAATAGAGAAGTGCCAGAGGTTCTGTGAGTCTATTTTCTACCTTGTTTCTGTAATAATTTTTTTTTACTGCCTAACTAATTTTTTGATCTCAATGTTTGCCTTGATTCTCTTTGTGTTTCTATCTTGACTCTTCTTGGTTCACCCGTTTTCATCATTGTTCCTAAAATATTAGTTGGAATATTTTTTTTCAAATAATAAGTGTAAATTCAGAAAGACAGGAACATATAATATACAGACGTGCTATCAAACACTAAATTTTGACATATTTGCCTCAGTGACTTTCTTGAAAGATTAAACATTACAGGGTTGTAACTCTCTGCACTCCCCTAAAATTTTTAACTGCTTTGAAAATTGCCCTGTCACATATATATAGGAACAGCAGAGTAGCTCTGTATCTACTGGATGGGAGCAAGGCCCCTCATTGAGCTGATTTGGAGGTTCTTAATTCTGCTCTCGGGGGAATTTCTTCCTTGTATATTGTCCTTTAATGACCATTCTTTGAGGAACAAAGAAGAAGATTCTACTTTAAGACAAAAAAATACATACACAATTAACTAAATGCTTGATTCGAAGTAAAATGACTCTAAATGGCAAACTCAGGATTGGTGGGCCGTTGTCTGGCCTCTTTTAGTAGAAAACTATCCTGCATTTATTGAGCACTTGGCACTTATTGTGTATTAGCCCCCATTCTAAGAGTTGAACATAGAGTCTCTGACTTAATCTTCATGACACCTTTTTAAGTATGATATTAATACTATTTTATTACAGATGAAGAAACTAGGAAACACAGGTGTTGTTTGTAAAGTTCCATATTTAGAATGTGGTGGTCTAAGATTCAGTCTAGGCATTGAGTCACAAAGACTGGGCCACTAACCAGAACTTTCTGTGTGTCTCTAAATATTGACAACTGAGGTTCTCTGCATACTGGTATGATTTGATGGGCTCTGTGAAGTTCCCCTCCCTGTATCTTTGTCAATTCTAAAAGTTCCATGGTGCCTTGAATACTAGTGAATTTATTTTCTAGGACATGACAAATGGCCACAGATTTAGTGACTTCACAGTGTAGAATTGTATTCTCTTATTGTTCTGGGAAATCTATAATCAATGCATTGGCATGGCCATACTTTTCCTGAAGGTTTCAGGGAAGAATCTTCCTAGCCTATTATGGCTTCTGGTGATTCCAGATGACCCTTGGCTTGTGGTAGCATCTCTCCAACCTCTGCCTCCATGATCACATGGCTTTTTCCTGTCTCCTCTTATGTTCATATAAGGACATTAATCATTGGATTTGAGGGCCATCTTGAATCCTGAACAGTTAATCTTGAGATACATAATCAATTACATTTTCAAACTCCCTATATCTAAATAAGGTCACATTCTGAGTTTCCAAGTAAACATGAAGTTTGGAAAACCTATATACTGACCACATAAGATTTATTCTTTTGAGTTCAGAATTGCTTTGTTCAGATTCTCTTTTAACAATGGGAGCCAGGAAAGGCATTCCATGAATGTGTATTGTGACTGTTTATTCTGATGGCAACCCAGGAATCCTGAAAGAATGCTGGGAAAGAAGATGAGAAAAAGAAAAGGAAGATGAGAAGGAAGGAATTGAGCATAAATTAGAATTAGTTTTTAGTTTGGGTAGAAGTTTTATTGAGAATGTTTTCCCGAGACGCATGCACAGAAGAGAAGTGAAAAACTCCACTTACCAGTTTGCTAACATGAGCTCTCAATTGCACTGGGTCCTGCATAATTTTTTGAAATTTTACTCAGAAGTACAGATTGTAAATCTCACTTGCAACAATAAAAACAATTTCTAATTGCATAGCAAGCAAACTGCCACCAGCAAAGCATTTCACAATCATCAAGCTCAACGCCCCTTCATTTTATGGAATGTGTAAACCGTCTCTCAGTTACTTTTAAACCCAAAAATGTCAATTGTGATGAATCCATCTGGTTCTCTCGATGAATTTTTTTTTTTGTAGAGCATTTTAGGAAAAGAGCTGCTGAATGACTAGGAAGGGATAGCATTGAGCATAAGATTAAAACTATTTCCCACTGAGATCTCAGTGACCATAGGCCAGCTTTTCATGTCTCATTGCCTGTCTCTCCATGAGCCAATTTACCTCCCAGGGATCCTGTGGGTATTACAGGCACACATTTAGATGAAAGCAGGAAACCCCAATTCTAAGAGCATGCAGCGAGCGCTGTGTAATTGTGTGTCTCTAAATGCTCTGAGTGTAGTGGTGGGAGGTGTTACTTCTTTCTAAATAGGTGAGGAATCATAAATCTCCAAGAAGCAGGACAAAATAATCCATATTTGCATAACAAAATAATCTGAATGTCTTTATCCTCACCTTATATAAAAAGAAGAGCCTATAAGATGGCACTTAAAATATGTTAAATTGGAAAAAGAGCTGCATTACATATTTAAAAAATTAGTACATTATAGTTATACATAATATCGGGGTTCATTTTGACATAATCACATAAGCATGGAATATAATTTGTTCCACTTCAGTCCCTGTACTTACCCTTTCCCTCCCCTTCTCCCTCCACTCTCCCTCCCCAACTTTTCCCCATGTCTCTACTATACTGATCTTCCTTCTATTTATTTATAGATCTTTTAAAGTTGGTGATATGAACATAAAGGTGAAATCCATTGAGGTATATTTGTATATGTACATGGCATAGTACATGTACATGTATATGGTCAATTTTTTAAACATCAGAAATTTATTAGTTGCTCAAAACATTACATTGATCTTGACATATATCATACATTTGATTCAAATGGGGTATGATTTCTTATTATTCCCGTGTGTACTGCAATCTGTATATGGTCAATTTAATTGTAGTATTGTTCCCTTTTCCTGCACCTCCTCCCTCAAACCCCTTCCTCCACTGATTGCCCTTCTATTTTTATGGGATTACCCCCTCTACACACCTTTTTTCCTCTTATTTTGTAAATCTTCCACATGTGAGAGAGAACATTATAACCTTGATTTTTCTGAATCCAGCTTATTTTACTTGGTATGATGTTTACAGTTTTTTTTCCCCATTTTTTCAGCAAATGCCATAATACCATTCTTCTTTATGGCCGAGTAAAACTTCATTGTGTACTTATAACACATTTTCTTTATCCATTCATCTGTTGACAGGAACCTGAACTGGTTCCATGACATGGCTATTGTAAATTATACTGCTATAAACATTGATGTGGCTGTATCACTATAGTATGCTGATTTTAGTTTAGTTCTTTGGGATAGATACAAAAAATTGGATAACCAGGTTATATGGTGGTGCTATTCCTAGACTTTGAATCTCCACACTGCTTTCAAAGTGGTTGTACTAATTTGCTGTCCCACTAACAATGTATGAATGTGCTTTTCCCTAACACCTTCACCAGCATTTGCTATTATTTGTGATTTTTTGATAAATATTTTTATTAGAGCATTATATTTACACATGGTAGTTGGGTTCATCTCAACAAACTTGTACATTCATAGAATTAAATTTCAGTTTATCCTCCCCCTTTCCTCTACCTCTCCCACATCCATTCTCCTTTCCATACTCTGCTGATTTTCCTTCTGATTATTTAGTCTATTTATATTTATTGGGTTTTTTTAACTTAAAGGTGAAATTCCCTGTGGTATATTTAAACATTGAAATGGCTGTTAGCACTATAGCATGTGGTATATTTATACATGCACATGACATAATTTTTAAAAATTCATTCTGCATTTCCTCCACTTTTTCATTCCTCTTTTCTCCCTTTCAATCTACTTCCACTCTAATTATCTTCCCTATATCTTTATGATATTTGATCCTCCTTTCCTTATTTCCTTTATTTTTTGCAACATTCTGCATTTAACAGAAAATATTCAGTCATGCAATGTCAATTTAGTTCTTTTACCAATGTCAATTCAATTCAATTCTTTTTTTTTTTTTTTGTAGTGGTGAATCAAACTGAGGGGCACTTGGCCACTGAGCCACATCCCCAGCCCTATTTTCTATTTTTATTTGAGACAGGGTCTCACTGAGTTGCTTAGTGCCTTACTTTTGCTGAGGCTGGCTTTGAACTTACAGTCCTCCTGTTTCAGACTCCCGAGCCTCTGGGATTACAGGTTTGTGCCATTGTGACTGACTCAATCCTGGATTTTTTTGAGACTGGCTTATTTCACTTAGCATGATGTTTCCCATTTCCATCCACTTATCAGCAAACTCCATTGTGTATATTTACCATGGTTTATTATTCCATTCATCTATTCATGGGCATCAGGATTGATGCCATAATTTGACTATTGTGAATTGTACTGCTATAAATATTGAAATGGCTGTATGCTAATTTTATTTCTTTCAGATAAATACCCAGGAGTGGTATAGCTGAATCATATGGGGTTTCCATTCCTAGTTGTTTTTGTTGTTTGTTTTTGTTAAGATTCTTCATACTGCTTTCCAGAATGGAAAAGTTTGCAGTTCCACCAGCATTGTGTGAGATACTTTTTGCCCCACATCCTCACCGACATTTATTGTTATTTGTGTTCTTGATAATTGTACTGTAGTGAGATGGAATCTTTGTATAGTTTTAATTTGTATCTCCATCACACTAGAGATGTTGAACATTTTTTTTGTATATTTGTTGGCCCTTTCTTTCTTTCTTTCTTTCTTTCTTTCTTTCTTTCTTTTCTTTTCTTTTCTTTTCTTTTTTTTTTTTTGAGAAAAATCCATTTAGTTCTTTTACCCATTTAATGATCGGGTTAGTTGTTTTTTTATTTTATTTTTTGGTGTTAAGGTTTTTGAATTCTTTATTATTCTGGATGTTAATCCCCTGTCAGAGGAGCAGCTGGCAAGAATCTCCTCCTATTCTCTAGGTGTTCTCTTCATGTTTTTAACTGTCTTCTTTGCTGTGCAGGTATTTTAAGTTTGATGCCATTCCACTTATTGATTCTTGGTTTTCTTTCTTTTGCTTTAGGATTTTTGTTGAAATGTTAAGCCTACATTTCCTCTAGCAGTTGCAAAGTTTCTCATCTCATTCCTAAGTTTTAATCCACTTTGAGTTTACTTTTATGCAAGGAGAATGATAGGGACTTAGTTTCGTTCTCTTACATCTGGGTATTCATTTTTCCTATCATCCTTTAAAAAGGCTCTTTTATCCAGTGTATATATTTGTCACCATGTTGAGTGTCAGATGACTATGTGTATGTGGTTTTGTCTTTGTGTCTTCTGTTCCATTCACCTTCATGTCAATTGTGGTGCCAATATCAGGTGTTTTGTTACTATAGCTCTATAGAATAATCTGAAGTCTGGATTGTGATACCTCCAGCTCTTCTTGCTCAGGATGGCTTTGGCTATTCTGGTCTTTTATTTTTCCAAATGAATTTAAGACTTTTTTTTTGTAGTTCTGTGAAGAATGTCATTGATATTTTGGTGGGAAATGCATTGAATCTGTGTAACACTTTGGGTAGCATGGCCATTTGGACAATATTAATTCTGTCCATCCACAAATATGGGAAGTTGTTCCATCTTCTTAGATCTTCTTCCATTTCTTTCTTCAGTACTCTATAGTTTTCATTGTAGAAGTCTTTTACCTCCTTGGTCAGATTTATTCCCAAATTTGCAAGTGCTATGAACTTCCCAATTTTAAATTGAGTGGCAATGATGTATAGAGAGTTGAATGACTTGCCCATAGTCAATGACTTATGATATTGTCATGGTTCTAATATTAGGTGTCCCCTAAAAGCTCGTGTGTGAGACAATGCAAGAAACTTCAGCAGTGAAATGCATGGATTATGAATGTCTTGGCTTAATCTGTATATGAATCCCCTAATAGGGATTAGTTAACTTGATGGTAACTGAAGACTGAGTGTGGCTGGAGGAGGTGGGTCACTGGGGGTTGTATCTTAGGGTTTATATTTTGTCCATGGTGAGTAGAGGCATTTCTCTCTCTCTCTCTCTCTCTCTCTCTCTCTCTCTCTCTCTCTCTCTCTTCCTCCTTCCCCTCCCTCCCCCCTCTCCCTTTCTCCCTTCCTCCACCCCTCACCTCCACCTCCCTCCTTCCTGGTACCATGTCCTGATCCACTTTCCTCTGCCACGGTCTTCCACTAAATAGAGGGCCTCGTCTCAGGGCCCCAAAGAATGGAGCTGGCTGTCTATGGACTGAGACCTCTGAAACCATGAGCCCCAAATAAAGTTTTCCTCTTGTAATTGTTCTTGTCAGTTGACTGACCACAAGTTAGTTGTATATTTTAAATGTGTGTTCTTGTCATCTCTTTGGTCACAGAAGTGAAAAAACTGACTGAAACAAGAAACTTTCATTAGAAGCAAAGACATGTGTTAAAATGTATCTTCACCCAGCATCCATTCTAGTGCTCTACCTGCACGATAACCAGGACCTAACCATTGCCTACCACCTTCACTGCTATTGACCTGACCCCAGCATCTTTCAGCTTTTTTAAGTTCTAAAACAAATTTAATTCACTTATTAATTGTCATTGTTTATGAAGTACAGTGTGATATTTCAATACACATATATGATGTATAATAACTGGATCAGGATAATTGGTATACTAATTACCTCAGATATTTATAATTTGTATTGGGAACACTAAAAATACTCTGTTAGCTATTTTAAAGTATACAACTAACTTGGGGTCAGTCATAGTTATCCTACTGTGCTCTAGAGCATTAAAAGTTTTTCTTCTTATCCAACTGCCCCTTGCCAGTCCCATTAACTATACTCTCTCCATTCCTCTCCCTCACAATCTTCCCAGGCAACCAATATTTTGCTCTCTACTTCTAGAGGACCAAAGTTTTAGCATCCACATACAAACAAAAACATTGCATTTGTCTTTCCATAACTGACTTAATTTACTTAATATAATGTCCTCTACTTCTATCCACATTTCTGCAAATAACAACATTTTGTTCTTTTTTTGGGCTAAATAATATTGTACTATGTATGTGCACAGTACTTTCTTTATGCCTTAATTTTTTAATGTGCTCACAGGTTTATTCCATATCTTTACTGCCTGCAATTTTGAAACTCTTAAGCCAATCTCCCTAAAAAAACAAAGTTTAAATGTTTTCTCTTATATGTGGAAGCTTAATCACAATAAGGGAAGGGGAGGGGGAGAATAGAAATTCAGTAGTTTAGACAATGGGGAATGGAGAAAAGGAGGGGGGATAAGCAAAGAAAAGGCAGTGGAATAAATCTGACATAACTTGCCTATATATATATATATATACATACACACACACACAAACACATACACACACACACACACACACACAGTGAATCCCACCAGCATGTACATACATAAGAAGGGGACTCTAACTAGAATAATATATATTCCATACTTGTATAATTATATCAAAATGGATTCTGTTGTCATATATAACTAAAAAGATATATATCCATTGACTAGTCTGCAACAACCCACATGATCTGATTACTCTTATATTTTACTGCCTTATTCACTCCAGTCTAGCCAGATTCATATATTTTCATTCTTTGAAAATGCTTCCAAATGCCTTCATCTCTGAGCCTTTGTAATTACCTTTACCTCTTCTTATTCTTTTTCTAGGTATCCAGCAGTCTTACTCCATTGCACCCTAAAGTCTTAGGTCTTTCTTCAATACCTTCAATACTATTCATCTTTATCCTATTACCCTGAATCATTTTTATCTAAAAAGTTTTATCTCCTAAATAGAAAATATGCATTTATTTTTTATTGTATGTCTTATTCCACAAGAATGTAGTTTCTGTGAGACAAGAGTCTAGGAATATTTTTTTTTCTTTTTTATCTCTGTATCTCCAACGCCCAGCATTGTGTCTACCATGTAGTGGGATATATTTTATTGCTGTGACCAAATACCTAATAAAAACAATGTAGCAGAGGGAAAGATTATTTGTGGTTCATGGTGTCAGAGCTTGCTGTCCATAGTCAGCTGACTCCACTGCTCTGGGCCCTAGGTGAAGAGGAGCATCATGGAAGAAGGATGTGGTAGATGAAAGCAGCTCAGGACAGAACAACAAGGAAGCAGAGTGAGCTCCACTCATTAGGGGAGCATGTCCCCACTGACCTACCTCTTCCAGTCTCACCCCGCCTATCTGAAGTTACCACCCAGTTAATCTATATTGGTGGATTAATCTATTGGTTAGGGTAATTCTCTTATACTCTAACCATTTCACCTATGAATATTCTTACATTGTCTCACACATGAGCTTTTGAGGGATACCACATATTCAAACCCTAGTGTGGGAACATCATATCATTAGCTAACTGAATAGCACTCCTGTCTTGGTATCTAATGGGAAATAATGATAATGCATCAGCAATGCTTCTCTTAGGGTTCTGTGGGGTCATCAGAGATCCTAGAGGGGAAAGTGCTATGCAAACAATAAATTTATCTCCACATGTGAGATGTGTTCATTTCTTTAGTCTATGGTCTGAAACTATTCTAGATGAAAACTTTGCTTGGGCTTCAAAAGAATGGGGTTGCATTCCCCAGGATAAGTTTGGGGTGTACTTTGTCATATGAGTTGATTCTAAAGCATTAGAATCTGTGGATTTGAACAGACTTTAAAAGTTATATGGCCTGACACCTTATATTGGTATTGAAATTTGCTTCATTATATTCCTGACAACCTTGAAGTAGCAGGAGGTCATTCACTTCTTCATGGTAATACCTTCTGGAATGCACATTCATGAGAATGTTCTTATCAGTGATGGGCTGGTACCTACTTTTCTGTGATATTCAACTAGTATTTTTCATCCTCTTTGGAATCCATATTGGAATATATTCTGTCCTTCTCAGGTTCCTTTCTTAACATCTTCCTTGATCACCAGTTCATCTTTGCTTAGGGTAAACACCAACCCACCAAGGGCTGTAGAAATCTGTTGCTATCTGAATTCTTAAAAGAATGATAATGATAATTTAAGCTATTAGTTCAAGAAAAATGTGTGCCAGCTGCTTCTTACCAGGGTCCCCATTAATGTGTCATTTCCTTTTGCTACTTTACTGCATCCAAGACAGGGACATGCCAGTTATCAAATAGTTCCTCTAGGTTTCTTTTTGTCTCTCCTCAAGTGCTCCCTAGTTCAAACCACGTGCTTGCCTACTTCGTTGCTCTGATATCCCCCAACTCTCCTTTCATTATCTGTACGAGCAGAAGTTGTTGTTCACCATCTACTAAAGTAGCCTGATACTCTAGTGATTTTCTTGGCTTTGCCTCTAATTGGTTGAGTACAAGTCATGTCTATTTTTCTGTGACTAGTTATTCTCTCATGTTGTACAGAAGTGAAAACTTTTCAATGTAAAATTGAATGAGTCCTAGTTTTAAAAATTACGAGACAAAATACTTTGTTCCAATGCTGGTTAAGAATTAACTGGTGCTGGGCACGGTGGCTCATGCCTGTAATCCCAGCAGCTTGGAAGACTGAGGCAAGAGGATTGCAAATTCAAAACCAGCCTCAGCAACTTAGTGAGGCCCTAAGCAACTTAGCAAGACACTATGTCAAAATAAAAAAATAAAATAAAAAATAGGGCTGGGGATGAGGCTCAATGTTTGCATGCCCCAGGTTCAATCACCAGTACCTAAATAAATAAATATTACAAAAGTATTAAAAAAGAAAAGAATTACAGTGAATAAATATTTACTTAGTATGTCCACCAGGGGCCGTACATGGTTCTAGACACCAAAGTGATCTCAAGCAATATAGAATAATCCTGACTTTATCTTTAACCAATTGATTCTCTCTCTATATATATAGATTATATACTTATAAAACAAGATAATTGTTAAGTTTTAGAATTAATTTTACATGGATGAATAAAATGTGTTGATTACTGTATTGGAAACTTGAAAGTTGCACAGCTTCCTTGTGGCTAACTTTTTTGGAGGGGAGCAGAGTATTTAGAATTAGATTGCCCAGATCTGAAACTTGGTTTCTTTTTATTAGAAAGATGAGAAAAAGATAAGCTATTTTAGATCTATGTTTCTCAGGTTTTTTTTGTTTGAAGGTATATATTTCAGTAAAAACACCTTGTAAGTTTTATGTAAGGATAACTGAGATACTACATACCAGGCTTTCTCCCTCGGGACTCTGTATGCAATAAGTATTCGTTACCTGGTGGCTCTTACGACAGTTGTTGATGCCCTTAATTCCTTCATATCTTGCAGAGTCTTTGCTGTATTTCCTTAGATTTTTTTTTCTGCCTAAACTTGTATTTCACATGGGATTTACTATTACTATTTCAGTGCACTAAAATCCCAAGGTAGTTAAGAATAGAATAAATGTTAGCATGTGTCTCTGATTTTGGAAGACCTGTGGTAAAGATGATGATGTCATGACTTGGATATGGAGGTTAAATTCCTGAATGTTATGGTAGCTTAGAATGGTTTAAATGGGAAAAAATGCTTTTTTTTATTTTTGTGTGCAGTGAAGATGACTGATACAGAGGAAAGAAAAAGTGGCAAGATTCCTTTTTGCTTTTCTTGTCTCAGGGTAGGAAAACAAAGGCAATAGAACCAGTTTCCATGCCCTGAAACTCCAGTGACAAAAAGCCTGTTCAGGAGTGCTAACTTTTACCCAATTGCTTCCGGAGACAGAGCCAGTGCCACTGCCACGTAGAGTAAAGTAAGTAATGTCATTAGTTGGTGGCCAGATAGACTAGTAATTGAGGCTAGTTGAAATTCAGTGGGGAGACAGGACACTAAAATATATAAAATTACATAAAATATATTGTATTTGAGTCCTAGACTCATGCCTGCTAGTTTGTAGCCTCAGACAATACATTTAGAGAACTAATGGACGAAGGTAAAAATGCACATATAATTCCTTGAGAGGTCACTAGAATGACCAGCTTCACAAACTACAAATTATAAAAAATACAGTAATTATAATATGTATTGTTATCAGGGTAGGATTCAGCACCTAGGAGAGCTCCCAGTGAGTGAACGACCAAAGTAAACTATTATTCTTATCTTGGGCCATGGTCCATTGAACTGTTGTGCCTACCAACTGTAAGTCAATGATAAACTACAGAAGTACAGTGGGGAACGCAGCATGTACCATCTTGTCCTCATGAAGCTGTAGACCTCAAAGGACCAGTACTCCTAAGTTGTGTCAAACATCTCCTTGAAAATAGTCATTGCAATACTTCTTGAAGGACTATACATTTAAAGTCTTATGGAAGGTTTTTCCATACCCTTTGACCACTTACCAATATAACCTTTAAAGTCTCTTATATATTCAGACATTCATGTGTATAATCAGATATACACATCACATATATTCATGATGATGAATATGAGGAAAAGTAAAGGAATAAAAACATAAGCAGAGAATATATTTATGTCATAATGTTACTTCTACCATACTCTATTAGCCAGAGGAGCTCACAAGCCTGCTTAGAATCAAGGGAAAGGGACAAAGACCCCATATATTGATGATGTGGTCTGGTGGGAAAGGATTATATTGTAGAAAAGCATGTGGTGTGTGATATGACAGTTTGACAATAGTTAATTGTCAAGTTTATTTTTAATTTTTATAATCATTTTATGTATATATGTATATATGTGTATATATATAAAACTGAAGCTGAATTTGCTTAAATGTTTTAATGTATGGGATCTATGTATAGGACAGGTTCTCTTGTGATTCAGAGATTCTATATTGGTTTCAGATGCTGACCGCTTTGGAACTCAAAGACTCAGAAAATGTTTGAATGAATATAAATTGAGATGCCAAGGTCTTCCCAAGCATTGTGGACAGATTTAAAGTACAGATTTTATATTTAATAACAGCTTTTAGAGTTACTTGGTTTGATGCAGAACTAAATCAGAAGGCAGCTCAGGAATGCTGGAATGCTAGAAATGGCTAATATCAGTTTGGAAAAGCAATTATTCAGGCATTTTGCAAGCTGGTGATTAAACTGTTGGTAACTGAAACTGGCTATAATGAAGGTATGTACACAATTAAAATGGACACATACTACAAATAAAAGTTTCCTGTCATGCTGGTTTGACAGAATACTGCTTGAACCATGGAAGATTCTTTTCCTCAGTGAGGTGACATGACCATCACAAGCCTACAGAAGAATTTCACATTACTGGTGAAATATAACCACATATACAGAGAAACAATGAGTGGCTGAAGTTACAAATTGGACTTTAAGATAGTGCCTATATTATTTCAATCAGTATATACTTAGGTTTTATTATGCAAGTCAGGGTAGTGATTAATATGGCAAATATCTAATACATCGGTTTTTATGCCCTGAAAAGTTTTACAAAGGATTGAATGTCCCTAGAGCAGACTAGAAAGATATCAACTCAAGATTGTGTTGATATTTTGTGAAACTATCTAGACACCATAAAGGAAATGTATCCCAGTATCCTAGTGGGGTTAGATCAAATATCCATATCTCAAACTCTGCATAGAGTCAGGGTTCTTAGAGGTAAGACAATGCCAAGTGAACTTGGGCAATATCTTGTCTAGGATATCAGTATGTATCATAAATGTCTTCCAGACACACAATCATACGGTGGTCTAAAAGATCATAGAATTCTTGGTTCAAAGAAAATGATGAAATTCCTGTTTTGCATTGTTAAAGCTGAACATTGCATTTTTTTAAAAGGGACACTAGGTATTAAAATTTCAGTCTTCCTCTCTGATCTATCCATTTTCTGAACCAGATTATACATTTTAAATTAGTTAGGTATGAATGGTAACTTTTTTTGGATAACTTTTTCTAATAAGTTCCCTATTAGGCTGCTGAATAGACTGAATAACCAGTAGTTTTTGGAAAAGATAGTGTTCTGCATCATTTTAATAAATGTATTTAGATATGTGAAGAGGAATCATTGAGTACATATTTAACATCTCTGCCTATAAAGTCTCAACATGCCCTTGTCTTCAATTTTAGCAGTGTGATTTTAGTATAATTGTTGTTATTTTCTTTTTTGTTTTTCTTTATAGGATTTACATTTTGGGGCACAAGGTGTATAGTCTGACATGTGTATGCTATTGGTGTTATGTTCTTAGCCTAAAGAGCCTGACCATAAATCTTAAAGTCATGACACTTCCTGGAAAGGATTAGTGCAGCTTTCACCTGTGATCCAATTAGCTTCAGTTCAACCATTGTTAATACCAGCAAGTGATAACATTATGTCACTCACTCTCTAATTTCTCTTTTCTGTTTTTTCTCTGCTCATTGACCATTTACCTTTTATGTTGAAACATTTTTTTATTTGTTCTAATCAGTTATATGTGACAGCAGAATGCTCTTTGATTCATTGTATACAAACGGAGGACAATTTTTTACTTCTCTGGTTGTACACAAAGTGGAGTCACACCATTTATGCACTCATACATGTACCTAGGGTAATGATGTCCATCTCATTTCACCATCTTTCCTACCCCCTTTCTCCCTCCCTTTCTCTCCTTTCCCTTTGCCCAACCCAAAGTTCCAATCTCATGTCCCCCCCACCATTATATATTAACATCCACTTATCAGAGAAAATATTCGGCTTTTGTTCTTTGGGGATTTGCTTACTTCACTTAGCGTGATATTCTCCAACTCCATTCATTTACCTGCAAATGCCATTATTTTATTCTCTTTTAATGCTGAATAATATTCCATTGTGTGTCTATACTACAGTTTCTTTACCCATTTATCTACTAAAGGGCATCTAGATTGGTTATGTTGAACCATTTTTATTGTAATTATTATGAAATTTTATTCTTAAATATGTCTGATATATATCTTAAAATAGGCACTAAAGCCAACTAATTACAATATCTTTCTCACACCTTTAGGAAATTAATAGCACTACCCCAACATTTTCTAAGGTCCAGACTATATTCGAGTCTTCCCAGTTTCAGTATATCCACCCCCAAAATTCATTTTTTATAAAAATAAAAATCCCCAAATCTAGTAAAGACTCATAGGCTTTGTGAACCTTTTATTACTTTTATTCTGAGTGATCATGAAAGAGAGAGGGACTGACATAACTGGAGGTCACATTTTAGTGGGTTATGCTTTGAGCAAGAGAGAATTAGGCGGCCAAGAGCCTTCACTGCTCCAGAGAGGACATAGTCTGGATGTTGAGTCATGTTTAAATGAGATAGGAATAAGGTAGAGAAAATATCCAATTGAGAATTCCCAGTTTATAGAGACCTGAAGAAAATGTAAACCTTTACTTTAAGAACATTAGGTTATCCTCCTTGTTCTTTGCTCTACAGTGGATCTTTCTGGGATTTCATGGCCAGTGTTTGTTACTGTCACATAATCTTGAAAAAAAAAAAGTGTTTTCAGTCTTTTCTATCTGGGGGTCCCTGGTCTGTTTTTGATGCACCAGTGGAGTCTTACTGGATAAGATGGGGGTTTCACCATCTTGATCTTGATGAACTTCCCAGCTATCGGTGCCTATTTCTCCATAACCAACTCCCTTCCTGGCTAGAGTGATAGATGGAAGCAGTGGAAAATTAGAGAGACTGTGGAAATGGTTCCCAAATCCCAGTGATTATTTCTCTAATCTCTTAGAACGTGCTTTTTGTGCTTCTTCTCTTTAAATAAGGGTATATGACATCTTAGTGGTGTAGACTATACCCATTATTATCACCAAGGCAGTCCTTGGCTATAGACCAAGGTCCAAGGTGCTCTAGAGTCTGACTTGCATCTTAGAGCAGCTTAAACTCTCCTGATTGTACCCGGGGCTCTCTAAGACAGGTGAGTTAATTTCTGGAATGAAGACTACTTCTGGGTCCCAAGGCCGTGTTTATCTCTCAGTGTATCATTTCAACTTCTCCCTAGAAGACAGTCTTGGTTCCTGAAAATGTTCATGAATAGTCATGATGTTTCACGACTAGTATCTGCACTTTAAAAAGGTATAAGTGTATTAATTAGGCCTACTTGAGAGAAAATGTTTATCTCAGTCCTAGGATATTTAACAATCAGAGTTTTAGCCTTAGCACCACCCATAACCTTCTTGATTGGACAAAGATTCAGAAATTCCTTGGTCGGAAGAAGTGTTTGGGCATCAATAAGACTGGGTGTTCTCTTTTCTCTGTGAAGTGAGAATTTTCTGTCTTCATTCTTAGGGTGATGTTGCTGTGATCATCTTCCTTACTTCCCAATATTGTATATAAGGGGATTTTTTATCAGAATTCTCCCACAAAAATAGTTTTTCTTTAGGCCATCTTAAGCCAGTATCTCAACCTCCAAAAATAATGCAGAAGTAATATCATGCCATAGTTACTAAGTAACAGAAAGATAAACTGGTATATTCTTATGGAAACAGAAATATTGGGTTTGTTATAATTCCATGGTCATTTTGACCCCTATCAGGGTACATAAGCCCCTCTCCTTCTTTTGAATCTGATTGGTCTGAATTGCAAAAAGCTATCGGCATTCACATAATTGCAGTGATGAAGGAGTTAACTGAACCAGAAGCTGACAAGTGAGATTCTGGCAGCAGATGGTGTTGTCAAATAGAGGTATAATTGCATTAAAAAAAATCTCTTCAAAATAGTTTCTCAAGCTTTAGGTAACTTAGATGACATTTAGCAGGCTCTGAAAATCACTCAAATGGGTACAGAAATAAAAGAATTACAGAGGAAAATGTCACCATCTGAATTTGTCTTGAGTCTTATTGAGTAGAGACATCTGAGTTCTTGTTAATACTTAGCAACTATTTACAGCCCATGGAATAGAAGTGTCAGTGTTGCATTAAGTTTAGCTCATTTATTGGGGAAGATCTTTGTGGCAGAATACAGATTTAGTGCTCTAAAATATGAAATCTATTGGAAAATAAAAAGTATAAATTATTTTAAGTTCAAACCTAGAAAAATTCACTGGAGCTTTTAGAGAGAGGTAATTAATGCAATTGAAAACTACAGAAAAATAGCCCCTTGTTTTTTCATTGTAGAGTTTGTCACTGTTACTGAATATGGCACAGCAAGAATTAAATGTAAAGTGCTTTCATAACATTTGGAAGCATTGCAGATATCAATGGAGAACCTAATATTTTGAGGGTTGGGAGCATAGTACATAGTACATATTCTGAGGAATATACCCCAGAAAAATTAGTTGCAGGACAAAACTTCAGCTTTAAATATAATTACCTGTATAGGTGAGGAAGATGAACCCAAAATATGAGCTGGAGTTAGATCTCTTGCCTGGCCTTTGCGATGCAAATTCTTTGAAATTATGCAAAATCTAAAATATCTCATTGTCAAGTTTATCAGAGAGAAGTAGAAATAGACCAGTCATCTTACTACAACCACAAGTGTAAGACAAGTGCTGCATGTGAAATCCCAGAGAGGCAAGAGATATTACAGATGAAAGGAAGGTGCTAAAATCTAACCATTTGGGATTAAACCCTGACTTTAGTCCTTATTAATTTGAAATATATTTGCTTAACTTCCCTAGCTTTGTTTCTTCCTTTGGTCAAGTGTACAGTCTCTATCAAGAGCTTTCTCACAAAAAAACAGTATTAATAAATGCCGAAAGGGGCATGTGTTTTCTCTCAGCTCTTGGGGCCACCTCTTTGATTTTTCTGGTTTTAGCTCACCGTAACTTCTGTAACAGCATTTGCATTCTGACTTGTGACAAATACTATTTTAGAGTCATTGGGTCTGTTAGATCATAAATAGCAAAGTTACTTATCTTGGAGTTGTTCCGATGAAGAACATTTTGTTTACTTATTTTTTTTAAATTTTAGGCCTAAATGTGATCCCTGGACCAATAGCATCAGTATCACATAAAAAGTTATCAGAAATGCATGTTATTGAACCAATCCCAGAACCGAATCAGAAACTGCAGAGGTGTGTTGCATCTGCAATCCTTCCCAATCAGAAATATGTTTCCCGGTGATTCTAATATATACTTGAGTTTAATTTTTTCTTGTCTAGATTTTTGGGTTGTCAGTTTTGTACCATCTATTAAATGGGTCAGAAATGAAGGTACAGGTATGGTATATATTGCCAAGGAGATGCATTAAGATGGTAGAGTATCCAAGTTACACTATGAAGGGAAGGACAAGTAGTATACTTCGCTGACATAGACCAGATCATTTCTCCAGAGAGTCTGCTGAAATCGCAGGCCCTTGCATTCTCACCGGACTATCATCTCCTACTTGCCAGCATGTCAGACCAAGGCACACAGGAGACGATTAGTTACTGTTTCTTGATGATCTCTTAGTGTGAAGTTATCACCTTATTTGGATAAACATGATGTTTTGTGGGTATAGTGAGATTATGAGGATGACTGCAAACTAGTTTATATACAGACCCAGATAGCTGGTATAACCCTGAAAGATGATGAGAGTGGTCCATCTTCTGTCTTTTTCGTGGGAAATCGCCTAGCATTACACCGTCCAGCCTTTCTCGCCTCTGGAAGATGTTAACACTTCCTCTGAAACAAAAATACCAATGTGAACTGTGACAACTCGCTACTAGCTCTGTACGTAGGAAATAATAATTTCCTATAATTTTCAAGATCCTGGTGCTCTTCACAACGGAATATTTTTGAATGTATTGTTGGAGGAAGAAGTTGGGAAACATAAGGGAGGGAATGGGTGTCTCATATTGATAAATTCATTCCTACTCTCCTTCTCTCTGAATTCTGCATTCCTTATTGTATATTATAAAGGAATTTTTAGTATCTTGATTTCACTTACTCTGGACCAGTGTTGAATACAGGTTTGGGTTGACCAACTGATATTAAAAATCAAATAATCAGAACCATTTCCAATGGCTAATGCCAGTACTACCAGTAATTGAACTGTTACTGATATAGCCACCCAAATCCATTTTCTCTTCCTTTTTCTGCTGTCCTCAAAATCCATTCCCTACACATACATGTTCTTAAGATTTTGAATTATCCATATTTTATAAGATTCTATCTCGGACTAAGTGTTTTCCTTCAGGGTCTGATTTCTCATTTTATCCCTTGTGGCACTTTAGTTATGTGTTTGCATTTGGATAGAACATGATGAGATTTGGATCCCTTTTCTAAAATAGATGTCACAATCTGAGTCATTGCAGGGTTATCCAGCAAGTGACAAACTGCTTTAAAATGAAGGAAGAAAAAATTACCTCTCTGCCAGGGAAATTATAGCAGATGTGGAGTGGCAGGACATCACGGACATCACGTGGTTCACCTCTGCCATATTCCCCCATTCCCCTTCTCTAGATTCCATTCTTTCCTTTCGGTATTTTAACTTTCCTAAAGAGACTCAGTGAATTGATCTGACATATTTCAGCAAGCTGCAGGATCAAACACTGAATTTGACTTTTCAATTTTAACCCTGCAGCTGTAAGAGATATTATTTTAGTACAGCCATAGAGAGCTCCTGAAATTTTTTGGTGGGGAGGTGTGGGGGGAGCCTGTGCCTTGAGCCAAGCATCTGGTATTTTGATGTTGTCCTCCTATTTCTTTGAGTTGTTTAGCTCTGAAGTATTCCCCTGATTCTACAGTTCTGGAATTGTTCTACCTCTTCATTTAGGTGTTATAATAGAAGACAGGTGGTTCTCTCAAGCTTTGTCTCCAATGGATACGCTATCTAAGTGATCATAGAAGATAACTTACAATTCTTCATTACATGCCCTGGGCTGCCAGATTTATGAATTAATATTTTTCCCAAGGTCCTATTTTGCCCTTTTCCTGAGGACTTGTTGCATATATCAATTAGGTTTCTTAATTAAAAGCAACATAAATCAATATAAACTGACTTAATCTTCAAAAGAATTAACTAAAAGACGGTTTTCTAGAATTTCTAGAAGGTTCAGGGAACCAGGCTTACCAGCTCAGTTAGTAATAATATGGAAATAATATTATTGCTGCTTATCCAAAGGACATGGGAACACATTGCTTTGAACCACCTTCATTGATATCTTAGGAAAGTGATTCTTGCTGTTAAGAAGTGAAATTCCCACTTCACACCCAGGCTTTGGTCATGATTTGAGTAAAAGGTATGACCCAAGAGAAAGAAGATCCATGGGCAGAGAAATAATGCAGAATTTTAAAAATTGGCCTCAAATCAAAAGATTCTTACATTACTAATGTCATGGAAGAGAAAATTGGCAGGCAAAAAATGTGTTGATTATTTTAAAATTATTAAAACAAGGGTATGTCCATGCCCAGAATATAGGGTGCTCTTTTGTCACTGACTATCTCAAAAGATACAGAGAACCCATATCATAGGAAAAAAGGCCAGGTAGGGGATCTGGAAATGTCTTTTTAATCTTAGCGGAGCAGGGCATGGAGTCCCTGATCTTACCAATATTTGTGACTGTCCCAAAACACAGAATTTCATGATGGTTTACCATCTAATACCATTTCTTGACCCAGCTTTCTAGTGGGTTGGTTCATCTGGGGGTTGCCTTGACTAGAGCATTGAACCTGTCTGTGACTGACAGCCCAGTAGCCCATTGAGATTAAATCTTGAAAGCCAGGGTCTATTGGATAATTTCAACCATCATTTATAACTTTAAAAAAATGCAGGTACTCTGGTCAGAAGTACCCAGTTGCATTAGATTGTAATATAATTAAAATTTGTATTTGTAGAATAGCAGTAATGTGTGGAGTAGTTGTGATGATGGTGATTCTTGTCTCAATTGTGTTCTCTGTGGGTTGAGACAGCTGTGGAGTCTAGGAAGTGAGTGTGAGAGTTCTTGCCCAGTGTTTTGACTATGATGTTATTATCCAAACACTTGGGAAGGTTTCCTTAAATAAATGCTCCAGAGTGACTCAGCATTTGTTAGGTGAAAATCTTTTTTATCTGTGGGCTTCAGAGCCACATGTATGAGGCCGTACTTCCTTTCAGAATATGTATGAATAAAATTCTGATGTTTGCCTATAATAAGCCAATCAAGACTTCTGAAAGCTTTGCATTGTTACCAGGCAATTTACATCTTCCATATCGACTTTTACCTTATATGAGACACCAAGACTCTTTATTGAATGCTATTTCCCAATTTTAGCTGGGTGTATGAGTACATGCACTATATATATGTATATATACATATATGTTTATATTTGTATTAATATACTTTTATTTTTAGCCATAGGATTTTAACCCCCAGATTCTCTGTTCTTGGCATAGGGGACTATTGCATCTGTCTTCTACCTTGTTTATGGAACACTGGATAGTATTTAGTCTAGTGTGGTCATCTCTTATAAGCCAGTATTTGTATTTTGTGTCTATATGGAAGTCATATGGAATTCTAAAAGAAAATATTAAGTCTTTAATATTCTTCCATTCTGGGAGTTTAATAACATAGTGCTATCACCTGTTTGAGATTGGAAGTAAATTGTGAATAGTATGGTTTATGGTTGGAAGATCCTGGTTTGAGTCTTGGTTCTGCTATTTATCAGTCATCTAACTGTGAATAAGAAATGCAACTACTTGGAGGTTTTGTCTGTTCATTTATAAGATGGAGTAAATCAATTTTCCTCTTTAAGGTTATTGATAAAACAGAAAGTCTATGGACATTGCCTAACATGGTGGCATTTGGCATACAGTAAACATTATTATAATAAAATGCCTGAACTAGAAGGAATCTTAAGAGTCAGTAATGTCGACCAACATTCTCTGCAGATGAAGATTTAAGGCCCAGAGACCTAACAACAACAATAACAATAAAACCCAAAACAAAACAAACAAAAAACTTTTCAATTTTTGCCTAACCCAAAGATAGGCTTGGAACTAGACTCCAAATAGTCAATTTGCATGAAATTTTAAGAAATCCATGTTATTATCAGGAAGCATATGAATCAGGCAGTATTGTAAAATGGAAGGCATTTTTTTGTACATTTCCTGAGTTGGAAGAAAATTCTGTAGTATTAGCAAAGCTTCTCAAATCAGACATCTCCTTTTGGATTTTGGAGAAGTTATTTGCTAATTGATATATAAGCTATTTGTAGGATTTTCAGTTAGCCTTCAACTTAGTAATATTGGTAAGTCTGAGTTAATGTTTATTAAACAAAATTTTGGGACATAACTTATATACCACAAATTCTCCTCTCTTTAGTACACACTTCAGTGATTTTTTTTTTTTTTTGCAAGTACTACAAGTTGTGCTACCAGCATAACCCAGTGTTAGGGCACCTCCATGAAGTCATCAGAATTTTTCCCAGCCCTGAGGAATCACCAATCCATTTTCTGTCTCTGTGGTTTACTTCTCTGGGCATTTTCATTAAAATGCATTTATACAATGTGTGGCTTTCATGTCTGGCTTCTTTCATTTGCCATGATGTTTTGGAGGTTTATCCACATTGTAGCTTGCTCAGTGTTTTGCTGAATTTTATTCCCAAATCTTGGTTGGCTTTTGATAGGGGTTCTGTTGATGTTACAGGGAAATGGGGGCCAATAAATTATTTCAACCTCTCCAAACTTGCCACCTGACAAGGCTGACTCTACAGAGTTGCCCACAGAGCAGCTTCCCACAGGGAATTCACCAAGGTCGAGTCCTCTGGCCCTCTTCCCAGGCTGTGGGGAGGAAATGTTTACATCCTTGTCTCTGATGATTATGCCACTAAATGCTTGGAAAATTGCCCAAGTAGGAGGCGGCTGCTCGGATTCCAGCAGGTTAATGACGGCCTTGAAGTGCACATTGGTGAGGGGCAGTGACGCACCTGCCATTGAACGGGGGGGGGGTTTGGGGAAAGGAGTGAGTCCTCATGGGAGGCTGTGGAATGAGTTGTGTAAGTGCCCCAGTGGGAGGTGGCCCTGGTGGGATGGGGCAGGTGTGTGTTCTGACTTTGCTGGTTGTGAGAGTGCAGTCATCTTAGAGTTTCAGTGTGCAGGTTTGGAAGTCAGTCAGAACTGGGTTGACGGTGACTCTGGGCCAACTGTGAAGCCAACTGTGTCTTTAGTTCCTTCATGTGCACACGTCATGTCCGTCTCATAGAGTCATGAGACTTAAATAAGATGTTAAAGATGAGTGCTTCGTGGAATGTCTAGGATCTAGAAAATATTCCCTAGATGTTAACTCTAATCTTTGACTCCCTGCTACTAGAAAGTCATGCCTAGTCTTGTGTTTTTGTTAGTTCCCTTTCTAAGTGTCTTTAATGAAGACTAATTATCTGGAATTAATAGAATACTATTTTTGCAAAATAATAAAAATTTCAAGGGATTGACAGAAACAGCATTACACCCTAGAACGAATTTTCTTTCCTTCCGGTCTTTCTTTACCTTGCCCTCTTTTCTGTTCTTTCTCCCTTCCATCTTTTCTTTCTTCATTTCTTCTTTATAAGTATAATTCCAATAACTAATATTTATGTTGCTTATTAAATATTATGAAGTGTCTTTCATAACCTTGCTGTGTTCAATTCTCACAGCAATTCTGGAGTTATTATCTCTTTTAGACCTGAAAATAATGTGATCTGCCAAGAGTCACACTGCTCAGAAATGGTAGATACCACCAATATCACTAGGTATTGGGATTTGGGGATTCTATTAGTTTCCAAGGGCTGTCATAAAAATTACCACAAACTAGGTGTTTAATACAACCTAGTAGCATTTTACAGGCTTACTTGGCAGTAAAACCTAAAAGAGTAAAGGGGGCTGAGTGGGAAGTTCACAGAAAAGGAAATAGGAAGTCAGATAATAGAAGGGACACCAAAGAAATAAAATGGGTACAGGCAGCCTTAGGAACCCTTTAGGTCTGTGAGAGGGACACCATGATTTATATGAATCCCAAGGAAACTGCCTGAGAGGGCTGGGACTACACCTGCCATGGTCATGGCTGAGCCCCTCATGTAGGATACTATCAATATTTAGCAAATGCTCAATAATGGTGAGCAGAGGTGATAAAGGGAAATTACGAGGTTCTAGCACATCCCAGGACAGGAAGGAGCAGGTTGGGTTAGTATGCAGATGGGCCTGAACCGTAGGTGCAGTGGAGGATGCTGACCAGGGCCAGAACGTCTGATCAGCACACTCACATTGGCCAGATGGGCTCTGCCCAGGGGATAGCCCAACTCATCTTTGCTGGTCATGGCATAATTTCAGAGTTTCTCCATTTGACTTGTTCATAACATGTTATGGTTGAGAGACGAGACGTCCCTCTAAAGCTCAAGTATGAGACAATGCAAGAACGTTTAGAAGTGAAAGGATTAGATAAGAGTCATCACTGAGTGAGTTAATCCACTAATAGGAATGAACTGGCTGGTAACTGAAGGCAGGAACTATGTGGCTGGAGGAGGTGGGTTAGTAGAGGTGTGTCTTGGAAGTATATATTTTGTCCCTGGTGAGTAGAGTTCTCTCTGCTTTCTGGTGACAAAGCCTAAGCTGTTTTTCTCAGGCTCGTCTTCTACCTTGACATTCTGTCTCACCTCAGGCTCAGAGCAGTGGAGTTGGCCAACTATTTTCTGACACCTCTAAAACTCTGATCCCTAAATAAGTTTTTCCTCTCTTAATCGTTCTTCTCAGGTCTTTTGGCCACAGTAATAAAAAAGCAGACTAAAACATAGCACATGGTCCTGTCTGTGCCCAATACTCTCAGAGGCCAACTCTTTCTCTCTTTCCCATCAGTGCAGATGTGGTTCTGTGTATCAGACTCGCTGTTTTCATCCCAAGTTGAGCTTTGTCTCCTGCTCTGTTCTAGCCATGCATAGCTGGAGTCTTGAGATTACTCATGCCCAAGGTGCCTTACCTGGATGCCTTTACCTGGATATGCCTGAACCCAGGGATTGGATCTAGGGAGATACGGATGGAATGAAGAATAATGGTGTACACATTCAGGCCCATAGAATAGAGGAATAGACACAAAGCCTGTTTCTAAGAGAAGAGAAAAGAAGAAACCACCAAGTTTTGTTTTGTGAAAAGTAGTCTATATATTCAAGCCACAGTATGGATTATTGTGAGCTTCTGTCCACCATCCCTTTCATGTTGAAATAGCAAGGTATCATCAAAAAACAATTCTTGAAAGCACCACAGAATGTCTAATGAGAAATGACTTCTACTCTCCAATTTATTCATTCATTCAATAATCATTCTTCAGCAGCTACTGTGTGCTAAGTGCTGGGCTTCACACAAGCAAATAGGAAAGAGGACACAGAATTTATTCTCCTCCTCCCCCACAGAATCTAATACGTTATGGCAACTTACCAACTCTGTACACCTAAGTATCAACCCTGCCCCCAAATGGAAAGGGATAGAGAGGTCAACCACAGTGGGAGATTCCAAAGTTGAGTTTGAATCTTGCCATGTTGTGGCTTCCTTAGTAGGTTGACCCAAAAGGAGGCAGGGAAGAGGGTGTTACAGTCTAAAATTCTAGGTCAAAGTCTGCCTTCTATTCAGCCCAGGAGTGTGGGTCACAATCTGAAGGCTTACCTGTACCTACAACGACTCTTCAAAACTTGCCCCGATGATTGATGGGAGCATGGGACTGGCTGTCCTGAAATAAACTCAGCTGATGATTTTTCAAGTCATCCTGGCCTGAAGGAGCCTTCCTCAACTGTGTTTCCCTGCTCCACCCTCTTTAATGCAGGAGATCTTATTCATAAACTGATAAGCTGCTGGTAGAGATTTCCTTCTGTCTAGAAACAGGAGGGGGAAGGGCCTTTCACAGATTTTCAGTCACTGAAACCACAAAGTAAGAGCAGATTCAGACTCATTCCCTGGGACCCAGCTGGGGATTCTCCCTGTACATTTGTCCCTTCCCTGTTTGCTGAGACAAAACCCCACAGCCCTAACTGATCCAAACCCAGAACTCTTCCATCTTCACTGCTTCCTCCTGCTCATTTCCTTTTACCCTTGGCTTTTCATTCAGTTCTGCAGCCCGTGCCCGATGTCTCTCATTTGATCAGCATTTAGAAAGGAGAGCTAAGATGCAGTGACTGTTCTTAGATTGGTTGCATTATTTGGTATGAGGCAGAAAGGTCTCTCCCTTTCCTTCTGGTACTACTGACATTTGGAAGGTCAGGAAAAATTGCTCCCACTAATAAGCCTCAACTACCCAAATTCTACAACATTCACATCTATTTATATTATATTTGCGTGTAGGTCCTGTTAAAGACATTTTGCTAACCTATAAATATAATGTGATAAAAATAAGCTTTGGAGCCAGAGAGATCTCAGGTTATGTTGTAGGCCCACTGTTCTTTAGCTGTGTAACCTTGACCTCTTTGAGCCACAGTTCCTTTAAGTATGAAAGGGCTGTTGTGAGGATTTAACTAAAACAGCACAATGCAGTAGCAAGGCAGGTGCCTCCCTTCTCTTTGTCTCCTAGGAAGAGGAATGGTGTTTCATCCACTTTGTGTCCTTTTTAGAGCTTTGATCCTGACTTTACACAAGAAAGATAGAGTTGGGTCCTTGTTCAGTCACACAAATGAGTAAATTGATGAATTTCAGGACAGGGCAAAGAGGACTATAGCCAGGCACAGGAATTTGGGTAGAAATCAGAGCTAAAGGAAAGTTTTTCTTTATGGAGTCATGCAGGACATTTCTGAACATGAACTTGAAGGATAAGGAGCCCAGAAGTTCTAGACCTGGATGGTGGCGAGTTAGTGCTAAGTTAATGTCACCCATTGTGCTACAACTGTGTCATACCTAGAGCTCTTTTCTGGGTCCAGCTCTGCTGAGCCATAAAGTAGGTTTATCCAAGACATTATACCTTTCTGATTCTAGGCATTGCTTTGATATTGGTAATTCCAGCTGCTAAGGTCAAGTGCAAGGTTAGTATCCCATGACTTGATCTCAAGTCCTTGCCTAGGACTCCATCTCCTTCAGAGAGATTCTGCTTCTTGACCACACCGACCCCTTTTCTAGGGGCTAAAGCAATAGGGGGGACTACCATGGAACTGCATAGGGCTCCACAAATTATAGACTCATACAAAATATAAAATTTTAGAGACACTTGGTTACCTCTGTCATTCGGATCTAGCATAACCTAGAATTCTCAACATTTACCCTTTCGGTTATCCCTGTTCAGGCCCTAAGTGGAAAGTTTCTCCACACCTTTTGCACTGTATCTTCAAAACAAAAGGATAATACAAAGAAATACTTGAAGATTTATTAGTTGTGATGTGACTGGTGTCATAGACGTATTCTGCTTTGGCATGCAAGAAGGATTTGAGCAGAGGTGCTTAGGTAAGAGAAAAGACGACTTAATTTGTCAAATCCTTCCTCTCAGACAGCATGCATGCAATAAATTCTTTCCTAATGAACCATCATTTCCCAAGAGTGCCAAGTGTCCATTTCCTCATTTCTCTTTGTGGTCTCATCTGTAGATTCAGAAGCACTCAAGGATGTATACAATATCTTTAATCATCATTTAATAGTTATATGATGGAATAGGAATGTTTTTATAATACTGAACAACTTATTTTAAAGTTGTTTCAAAGTAAATTTAGATGTGATGTGCACCAACCATGATGCCAATTCTTCACATCAGTCTGTGGGTCTAGGCGTTGCGTTAAGTGACAGTGAAAACCATAAGTCATAGCAAATAGTATATTGAAATTACAATATGACATTTATGCTGTGTAGTGATTTATTCCTGTGATCCAAATAATATTAAACAAGGTTTATCCAAGACATCATTCCTTTCTGAATCTAGGTATTGTTCTGGGATTGGTAATTCCAGCTACCAAGGTCAAATGCAAGGTTAGTACCCCATGACCCCAATAGCGAGTGCCTTTTTCAATTTTGTACCCCAGGTACCTTACTCACCTCACCCTCATCAAATCCCTGCTTTGAAGGGTCAGTTAGTAAGCATTTCTTACTTTGCTAGCCATCCAGTCCCTGTGGCAACTACTTGGCTCTGCCAACATAGCACAGAAGCACCATTGACAATATGTAAGTGAATGTTCAGAGCTGTATTCAATAAAACTTTATTTTCAACATCAGGCAGCTGGAGTGATTTGGCCCATGTTATTACTTGCTGGCATTTAGTTTAAGTCACAAAGGCTTTCTTTTTTATGATGTCTTACCATTGTGGGTCACTGTGGTTTCTTCTCTGTATTTCTTCTTCTGAAACCCAGGTGGAACTGTCATCACCTTGAGTATTGGTTGTTGCTGTGCAAAAGGAAGGAAAGGCCTTTTAATTTGCCCTAATGATTAAGTGCTTGGAGCCAGAAGGAGCACACATTGTATCAGCTCATGATTCATGGGCTAAAATTAGTCATGAGTCCCCACCTAACCACAAAGAGGTCACAAGAACTATGATAAGGGTTCAAATTAGGTGTGAGAGCATAGCAGAAGGAGAGATCAAGTCTAATTAGTGAGTTTTAGAGAAGTTACAGAAGAAGTGGCATTTGCTGTGGGCTTCAAAGCATTGGTGTGTATCACAAATCTATGTAGTATTCACATAGAGAGTAGAATTTATTTCACATGTGTTTTAACAGGAGTTAATACGGAGTGTGTACATTTCCATGTTTTTGTTTATAACTATGTTTTAATAACTTTGTAGACAGCAAAATAGGCACCACATATTTATTAATTTTGAAAATCCTGTCTTAAGTGTTACAACATTTAAGGTAAAATGGATGGTAGAATGTCTTGCTAGTTTTTTCTGTTTGTCTTAACTGAATATTTGTCCCTTTTTTCTTTTTCTATCTGATTATATATTATTTTTATAAATCTTGTGTATTAATGCCAACTTTTTAAAAACCCATTTCAAAAAAAATTTAGTGTTTTTCCTGGGATTTATAGCATATATTTTAATTTATAATCTATCTTTAAGATACTATATTACATGTGGTATAATAACATTAAATACTTCATTTCCAATTGCTCATTTTCTTAGTTTTTGTTATTTTTATCATACACTTTATTTTTCTATAATATATATCTCCAAACTAACTGATTTCTTTTGGCCTTAGTCAATTATATGCTAAAGTATCTAAAAATAAGAAAAAAAAGTCTTTTTTATTTAACTTTTGAAACACTTGCAATAATTCTACCTATTTTCATATACATCCAGGTCTCTGTGTAGGTATCTTGGTAATGGTTTCCTTTAAAAAAAAAAGTGGTCATTGATTTTCATATATATATATTTTTAAAAAATTATTTTTATATATGACAGCAGAATGCCTTACAATTCATACTACACATAAAGAGCATAATTTTTCATATATCTGGTGTATACAAAGTATATTCACACCAATTTGTATCTTCATACATGTACTTTGTATAATAATGTCTATCACATTCCACCATCATTTATAACCCCATGTCCCCTCCCTTCTCTTCCCACCCCTCTGCCCTATCTAGAGTTTGTCTATTCCTTCCACGCTCCCCGTCCCTACCCCACTATGAATCAGCCTCCTTATATCAGAAAACATTCGGCATTTGGTTTTTTGGGGTTAGCTAATTTCGCTTAGCATTATCTTCTCCAACACCATCCATTTACCTGCAAATGCCATGATTTTATTCTCCTTTATTGCTGTTTTTCCATTGTGTATATGCCACATTTTTTAACCCATTCATCTACTGAGGGGCATCTAGGTTGATTCCACAGTTTAGTTATTGTGAATTGTGCTGCTATAAACATAGATGTGGCTGTGTCCCTGTAGTATGCTGTTTTTAAGTCCTTTGGGTATAGACCAAGGAAAGGGATAGCTGGGTCAAATGGTGGTCCCATTCCCAGTTTCCCAAGGAATCTCCATACTGCTTTCCATATTGGCCGCATCAATTTTCAGTCTTACCAGCAATGTATGAGTGTGCCTTTTCCCCCACATCCTCACCAACACTTATTGTTGTTTATATTTACAATAGTTGCCATTCTGACCAGAGTGAAATGAAATCTTAGACTGGTTTTAACAGATGCATCCTTTGTAAGTATGAAAGTATTGTTAAGTCAAGAATGCACTTAATAGACCTGACCCACTGAACATCAAAGCACGGTCCAGTGTTCCTTAAGTGGACTCAAAACACATTAGCCTAAAATAGGGCAAAGTCATCTCCACAAAGTCCATATTATAATAAAATATTGCATCTCATGTAATTAGTATCTATATCCAAAAAATGCTGGCAACACAGCAAACTATAGAACATCAGCTGGTTTCCCTCATGTGGCCAGCTGGGAGCTGTGGCTTACTGATGTTGTTCAGCATCATGGGACAGTATCATATTATACTAGCCTGGAAAAAGATAAAAAATCAAAATCTAAAATATAATTTCCACTGAATGCATATTGCTTTTGTACCATCATAAAGTTGAAAAATTATAAGCGGAACTGTCAAGGATTGTCAATTGGTTTCTTTTTCATGTTTTTTTTTTAATTCTTCTGCTTGCTTTAAATATTTTCTTTATATCTTAGGGTCTTAGCACTTTAAATAAGAAGGTTTTATATTTTTACTTTGATATTTACCTTATTTATGGATGTTGAGATTCTATAACATTTCTTTTTCCACATTTTCTTTTTTTTCCTTCTCCTGGAATTCGAGTTACACATGTGAATGTTTGATGCTATACCTCAGAGCCTAGAGGCTGCCCTTTGTTTCCCCCACTTCATTTTTCCCCTCAGTTTGTGGAGTTTCTCTTGGACTTGGAGCTTTAAATGCACTGATTCTTTCCTTCATTGTTTTGAGTCTACTAAAGAGCCTGTGGGAAGAATCTTTCATCTTTGCTTCATTTTCTAATGTGTAGCATTTTTGTTTAAAGATTTATTGTAGTTACAACTTTTGCTCAATTTTCTTATTTATTCATACATAGACATACCTTGGAGATACTGTAGGTTCAATTTCAGAACACTTGCAATAAAGTAAATACTGCAATTATAAAACACAAATCTTTGGTTTTCCTGTGCATATAAAAGTTATGCTTATACCATACTGTAGTCTACTACATATGTAATAGCCTTGTGTTTTAAAAAAAACAGTGTGTATCTCTTTTGAGGAGAAAAATATCTTGTTAAAAATGTAATGATCATCTGATCTGCTGGAAAAGTAATACATATGGTAGACCCAATTACTTACGAAGCTGCTACAGAACTTCAATCTGTAAAAACAAAACCCCTAAAACACCCTACAAAATCCAATATCTGAAAAACACAATAAAAGGAAGCAGAATAAGATGAGGTATACCTTTATGTCATTTATGTCATTCATTAACCTATTAATATGGTAATAATTGTTATTTTAAATCTCATGTCTGGTAGTTTCAAAATCTTGGACATATTTGGGTCTGGCTCTTCTGGTTTCATTTCTTTTTTCTTTTTTTTTTTCTTGTACTTATTTGTATAGCTTTTTAAGATTTTTTTAATGTTTGTTTGAATGTTAATGTTTTGGCTGAAAAGTAGAGACTGAGGTAAGAAATGTGTATTACTGGACTGGGCATGACCCTTTTGCTAGGCTTCTGGCGTGGAATGTTGACTACATTTAGTCAGTCCTGAGCTGGCTTCGGATTTTGTTGTTGATATGATTAATCCTAACTTTGTACTTAGGGTAGAGGCGAAGGCTAACCAAATGTTCCTGATTCATCTTTGGCTTGAGGTCTCCTCTGTTCACTTTACCCATAGACAATAGACCTGTATATTCCTGACTTTTCTCTGGTAAGATTGCTGTTGGTTGTTACTGTGTGCTTGCTCACCATATTGGGGCTGGACGGCTAAGAGGTTATCTTGTGCAGGTTGTCTCAGGAGCAAGGCATCTTCAGCCACCCTGCCTTCCTCCAAGCAGGTGGGAAATCATGGTGAGAACTCAGGATGGATCCTTGCCTTTCTCCCATTCTGTTTTCTATTCTTCACCTCCTGCCACAAGGGGAGCTCAACTGTGTCCTGGGGCCAGGGTGCTTGATGTCCTTCCCACTGCATCTTTAGAACTTTGTTTCTGAGGGGCAAAGGGCCCACATGGGCTTTTCTGTAGCAGGCATTCCTCTCTTCAAAGTTCTCACTGCTAAGATTTTCTCTGCTTTCTTGCATTGCCTCCAATGTTTTCTCCTTCCCTCCCTCCCTCCCTCCCTCCCTCCCTCTCTTCTTTTCTTTTCTTTTTCTTCTTTTCTTTTCTTTTCTTTTCTTTTTTTAAAGAACACCAGAGATTGATCACAGGGGAGCTCAGTCCCTGAGCTACATCCCCAGTCCTTTTGATTTTTCATTTTGAGACGGGGCCTCACTAAGTATCTGAGGCTAACTTTGAACTTGCAATCTTTCTTCCTCAGCCTCCCAAGTCATGCCCCACTGTGTCTGGCTCTCCAACCTTTTCCATAAGCCGAGAGTCAATGTTGGTAGACAAAAGCCTGCCAGTCATTGGCAACCCATTTGAGTTTGAAACACTTCAAAACCAGAGTTTTCATACTTTTTCAATATTAGACATTGGACATCTAACAATCCATTAAAATTCTTAAGCTAATTTCCTGTGTTTACCTGCATGGTAAACATATTATATTCTATCTCAAGTAGGCCAGCACCTGACTGTCCTCATAGCCACAATAATAAGCTCTCTGATGGGTTCAAGAAAATTTATGATTTGATAGCTAAAATAGCTGCTGCTTTTTGTGTGATGGCAGTAATACTCTTCATAAATTTCTGTGTGCCAGGCCAAAGGCAAAAGTCTCTGTTGCTTTGGAGGACATCCACTGTGCGTGAAGATTACCTTCCCTTCCGCTTTACACAATTCAGACAACACCCTGAGAATGAGTTCATTTTTTATGACTTCACCAGATATTCAGTTTATATAAGAAATTGAGCTATAATTATGCTCTGAATATATGTGAAATTACTTTGTCAAATTATCTCTAAGCACATTTGATTGAGTATTCTCATGCGTTTGAAACAAACTCCTTCCTAAATGTCTAAAAATTTAGGGCATGATCCTGTCTCTGCCATTTTGTAGCCTAGTGATTTTTTGAATACGTCACTGAATGTCTTTGGTTCTCAACTTTCTTTTTGTAAAACAAGTATGCTGGGCTGGGAATTTCTGTGGTCCACAAGCACTATAAGGTCAATGATACTGAAAGAATTTCCTTTTATTCACATAATTGTAGTACAGGTATTAGTATTGTCATTTAACAAAGAAACAATTCAAAAAATAGCCAATATTATGCACTTTGGCATTGAATTATAAGACAGCAGAGTAATGAATTATGAAACTTGATCTTATTCTTAAAGAAAGGTGGGGTTATACTATTTGCTGCCTCTTTTTTTTTTTGGTATATTTTTCACATCTAGAGTTCTCATCTGAAGTTGCACCATCTCTGCTTTTTTTCAGAAGACTGAATTCACTACCATAAATAGGCTGTATAAGTCACATGCTATTTGATGTGAATTTGAATTACTGTCATAACCTACATGTGGATCATAGGGACAAAGGCTACTAATGAGTTACAGACTGGTGTAATCTAGTACTTAAGGAGCTGGAACAAGAATCAATGTAAAGTTTAATACCAATGTCCTTTTTAAGAAAATACTTTAAACTTACATGTAAAAATTGTACATATATATGAGGCATATGCAATATTTAAATATATGCATGCATTGCATAATACACTAAACAGGGTAAACATGACTCAATCATTTACCATTTTTTGTGGTGAAAACATTGAAAATTCTTCTAACTTTTCTGAAATATATTTCAATATATAACCCCTTGTCAGATGTATGCTTTTCAAATATTTTCTCCTATCATGTATGCTGTCTTTTTATTCATTGACTATTTTCTTTCCTGTTTAGCAGCTTTTAATTTGATATGATCCTCTTTTTTTATATTTTTGCTCTATTTTCCTGTGCTTTTGTGTTCTTATTTAGAAAGAAATTCTTGTCCATTCCCAAGGTCCTTTTTACTAGGTCCTGTTCCCTAAGTCAGGATGACTGCTACTGATGCAGAGCTGTCTTACACAATTAGAGCCCTGGGATTTAGAAAACATATACTCAATATTTAGAGGTGTCCTAAGATACTTTTAGTGGTAGAGTAGAAATTATCCCCCAAGCCACCCGCCTCAATTTGGAATCATAACTCAAAGAATATAGGACTTGGAGATACGGTCCTCTCTGTCTTCTATTATTCTGAATCAGAAAGTTCATCTCGTTAGCTGCATAGTGTGAGGACAAGGGGAATGCACAGGCCAGACCTACAGTGTCTACTGTGCAAGGGAACTCATTCCCACATCTCTCTCACCCCACACCCCATGCATCTTCCTTCAAGAGTCAATGCAAATCCTACCTCACTGTAGGAAGCATTCTCCACCAGTATTAGTCCTATTTCTAAAGATCTATAATACTTACAAGTTACCTAAGTGGTTTAATTTGATAAATTAGAAATTAGAGATTTTGTTTTTCTGCTTTACTCAGCAAATAGATGTTTGGGAAACAGTAAGCAAATAATTTAAGTTAATTCCTGTTGATAGTTGAAATCTTTTTGAAGATAAGAACAATAGAGTATTTTTGTATTTAAATAAATATCTATTGATCATTGACTACCTTACAAGCATTTTTTTTCCCCATCCACTATGGATACAATATTGCATACAATGGGCCAATTCCTTCTCTTTGAGGAGCTGAAGACCCATGATAAGCAAGAATATTCAGATGGTGACATATTCTCTGACAGAAAATTAAGTAGGATAAGGGGTCTTAAAAGCAACTAAAGATTGGTTAAGAGAGAGTCTCATTGCGTATAGGAAATAAATAAGTGACTTTGAACAGAGCTGATGAAAAGGAAGGGGTAAGTGATGACCATCTCTAGAAGATGGTTCCCATGGTAACACTGCACAGGTTTATTTAATATCCGATAAAACGTGTTTTATGTTGCACAATAGAAAAGCTTCAGGTGATTCGGTTTTGTTTACTCTTGATTAGAAATTTGACATAATTTGTTGTGAGGAAACTTTTTCAATTTCTAGAAACCAGAGTCAATAGGCACAAAGTAGTTATTTTTTAGTGTTTTAGACAGTTTTTTTGCTGATACGAATAAAAGACCTGACAAGAACAATTTGTGGGGAGGAAAAGTTTATTTGGGGGCTCACTGATTCAGAGGCCTCAGCCTATAGACAGCTGGCTCCATTCCTTGGGGCTCACGGTGAGGCAGGACATCATGGCGGCAGTGTGTGGCAGAGGGAAGCAGCTCACATGATGATCAGGGAGCAGAGCGAGATTCCACTTGCCAGATACAAGGTACATATCCCAAAGGCACATCACCAATGACCCACCTTCTGCAGCCACACTCTATCTGCCTTCAGTCACCTGTCACTTAATCCCATCAGGGGATTAAATTGCTGATTAGGTTAAGGCTCTCAGAACCTGATCATTTCTGTTCTAAACCTTCTTGCATTATCTCACATGAGCCTTTGGGGGACACCACACATCCAGACCTTAAAACTTAGGATGCTGATCTTATTAAGAGCACATGCTGTGAGCAAATCAAAGAATGGTTATCCTTGGACGTAGAGACAGCTCCTGCCACACTGAATTCAAATAGAAAAAGAAGTAGAATGAGAGAAGGAAAGTCTGAGTAGGGTGGATAATGTGTGGGGTGGGCAATGTCCTAACAGAAAAAAAAAAAAAAACAAGACATGTTAAAACCAAACACCCAAGGAAATAGGAAAAAATCCAAACAAACACAGTGAGAGCTAATGGTACATCAGGAAAACAGGAGTCAAAGTTATGGGAGTCTTTACAGGATAAGTAGTTGAAGAAGACTGGCCATTACAGTGGAGATAATGAAACCAAAGGCATAGATAGATCTGCTTTTCCTGGACTATTGGCCTTTTAATTGCTGCACTACTTCTTGAGTGAGGAGAGATTTTGATAGTTTAATTGCAGATGCAATAATATAAGCTCTCTAAGTAATGAATGCCTTATTTAAATTCATATTTCATTAACTGCCATGTCATTAAAGAAATAGAGTAAATTGTTTAACAGCTAAGAGCACTGACTCTTGACCTCTGGGGTTATATAACCTCAGCAAGTTCCTTCATCACCTCATGCCTAAGCTTCCCCATCTGTAAAATGGGATAACAGCACACATCCTCAAGGGGTATGATGAGAATTAAATTAATTAAAAACAGATGAAGCACTTTGATGCTTTTGATAATAGTAACATTATTTGTGGTCGTCCCATGTGATTGCATTCCATTTTTAGGAAGCTTAGCATAATACTGATTAGCCTAAGTTTTCATGGGCCTTGCTATTCTTGCTGTCTACATTGACATGTAAGGCTGGGCATGATAGCTCGCTTCAATCTGCCTGTATGTAATAACTGGGTACAAAGTGGACTAATTATAGAGGAATAACTACAATTTCTACAATTATAATTTTACCATTAGTCACTAAAATGTGTCAGTAGTCTCACCCTGCCTGAAACATGAAATGTTAGAGGCATTACTAAATATATAATATAAGCTCTAGAAGGATATGTACTCTGTCTACCTTGATTACTGTTATAGTTCTCCACCTAGCATGATGCCAGTTTCAGTGATGAAGCTCAATAAAGATTTATTCAAAGGACGAATTTGTGTATATTTTAACCAAAGGATTAAAGCTTGGGAATTTACAAGACACTTTTAAAAGAAGATATATGTGGCCCCAATGGTGTCAGAATGACCCTAAAATCCAGATTTCAAAACACAAGACAAAATGAATCATATTTTCATCCAGAAAGGCCGTGATGACCAATGATATCATCTTTGATTATTAATCTTATTTTCCACAATTGAATTATTATAACTAAACGGATGGTTTTAAGAAAGTGAGTTACCTTTAGATATATGAATTAATCTGCTGATAGATTATTTAAGCAAGTGTGTTTTGAGCAGTGAAGGACAACAGTCCTTCGTATATACAATTTCCAGGATGTTGGTTAAGGGGTCAGTCATATTACTGAGACACCCTACAGTAGAACTCAGGGAAGAACAAATGAGAAGAGGTATGAGTTTGAGTGAATTGCAAGGCAAAGCTCTGAAAACTCTGAGATCCTTAAACAAGGGAACATTTGTGAGCATGGGTGAATCGAACATTTTTCAGTGGGTCCATTATCCAGCTGGAATTATCTTTAAAACCCATCCTTTGCATTATTTGAGAATGAAGAATTGTACTTAGGGTTTAGTCTCCTGATTCATGATTCAGATGATATATGAAGGAAGGCTCTATGTTCACTCATTTTGGCCCTTGGCAAACTGGTGGTCTGACACATTTTCAGGAATTAAATGATCAATTCAATTTTGTAGCTCTGATGACCAGATTGATTAGACAGTAAATGATCAGGCCAAATAGAAATTACCACTTGGCACCAACCAATATGACCATTGAAAAAATGGAATTGACCTCAAAATGTTTAATATAGTACCCAGTATAGTTATAGACTTCAGAGTTATTATCTAGGGCAGTGGTTCTCAAACTTTGGGTACATTAAACTCACCTGCAGGGCTTGATAAATCACATTGTGAGAAGCCACCCCCAGAATGTCTATGGTCATGGGCCTGAAAAATTTGTATGTCTAGCTTGTTCACAAAATATTCTTGATACTGGTGGTTCAAAAATCATGCTTTATAATTACTGTTCTATATAAGTAAACTGTTAGATGATTTTAACATAACACAGAGGTATAGATTGTGACAATATTTTTAGGTAAGAAATTAGATCTAGGATTATATTTAGATATAGACCGAGAGTATGCAATATATAATCACATACCAATATTTTGAATATCATAGAGCAAAATCTTTCAGCATTTATACCCCTACACTTATTTGATAACAAGAAATTATTATTGACTGAATATAAGGTAGAATATATGTCCAATGACAACGTATTATTGATAAATTCTAGACAATGGAATCATAAAGAAGAACAGCAGTTTTAGTGAAATAAATGAGCAGCAGTTAGTACAATAGCCCCCCATTATGGGGAAAAACTGTAGGACTCCCAGTGGATGCCTGAAAACATGGTTAGGACTGAACTCTTTATATTGTATGTTTTTTCTTCTATATTCATACCTCTGAGTTAATTTGTAAATCAGCCACAATAAGATATTAACAATAATAAAATGGGACAATTAAAACAATATATACTATTAAAAAATTTGTAAATGTGGTTTCTCTTTCAAACTGTCTGATTGTGCTCACCTTTCTTGTGATGATGAGTTGCTTACACTGTGAGACCGGTGAGGTGGATGATGTAGGTATGCTGTGTGACATAATGTTGAGCTGCTATTCACCTTCTGACCATGTATTAGAAAGAAAGTCACTGAGCCATGATGATGCTGGTTGCCATTATCATGGCTGAGACTGCAAAAAATGAAAAGTGGATAAGGGGGACCACTGTGTAAAGAATGAAATAATGCACATTTGTTCATTTGATAAAGTGTTTGGCTGTAGATACAACACTGTACCATACACTGAGAATTTCAAAAACTTGTCATCAAGTCCATGTTAAGCTGAACCCCACCATGAAATGAACATGTTTCCATCATATGCAATGGCCAACAGCACTATAAAGCCGTGCATTATTGGAGCCTCATTGGCTGGCACTGAAAGTCCATTTTATAGAATACAGGGACAGGTGGATGTTGAGGGACTTGAATGACCCAGGCTAGGCTTTGTGGAGAAAACAATGTTGGATTTCACTCCATACCACTTACCAGCAATGCCAAATAAGACCAATAATGGAGGGGACTCTGCGGTGCACTTTTTACTTCTTCACATTGCTTGAAGAATATTCCCAGAGAACTAAAACAGGTTAATTAAGATGCTAAGAGGCTGGCACAATTTCTGAGCAGATTAACACCACACAAAATTTTGGTGTAACTAACTGGTATTTGTTCCTACTTGCAAAAGCTCTGTTTGTACAACTGGGGCAGAGTCCAAAAGGATTGAAAGAAGTTAATTAGTTCAATTTGCCAAGGCCTTGTCATCTGGTCCCAGGGCTAGGGAACAGGACAAACCCAATGAATTTAAATTGGTATGCACAGGCGAAAGATTATGATTAATACATAACTCTATTTTCATGTTACCAGGGCTTTTATTATATAAATTTTTAGCTGCTATTGGAAAACAGGTCAGGAATTTTATGATGGAAAGACAGGGATGTGAAATGTTTGTCATTTTGAGCCATTATCCAATGGCTCAAAAATCCCTGGGATACTGAAAAGTGATACAGATTCTAGGCTGTCATCTCCAGATCATCTTCTACAGAATGTGTGTATGTGCCCTGGAAATGTGTTTTTGAATCAGTTCATCTAGTGATTTTGCTGCATGGCTGGATTTGGATAAGACTGTTCAAGATACATATAAAAGAAGTGCACACAATACTGGGTAATCAGAAGTATAAATGGCAACAGGACTACTTGCTACTCTCCCTAGTGACCCACTAGCAAAATTTCTGCTCCCTGTTCCTAAGACTTTATGCTCTACAGGTCTAGTGGGACTTAGCTCTAGAGGAAGAAATACTTTCACCAGGAGACACAGAAAAGACTCCATTGAACTAGAAGTTCAGACTGTGGCCAACCACTTTAGATTCCTCCTGCCCCCTGAGTCAACAGGCAAAGAAGGGAGTTATGTTTTTGTCTGAGGTGGTTGATAAAATTATACAGCATCCTCATAACATAGGTAATGAAAAGTATGTCTGTAATATAGGAGACCCCTTAGAGCCTTTCCTAGTCCTGTATTACTGTGCCCTGTGATTAAGGTCAATGGAAAACTACAACATCTGTTAGGGAGGACTACTAATGACCACAACCCTTCAGTAATGAAGGTTTGTTCATTGATTTATTAGTTCAATACCATAATATTTAAGTTTCAAGGTATCAGAAGAAGAATAAACATTTAAGGAATAGTTACTATAAAAGAGATTAATACATGTTTGGTTCTGTATATGATAATTGTATCATAAGAGACTTAAAACTTCAAACTTCATTATTGTCTTTATTTGGAAATAAGTATGGTTTAAGAAGATGTGTACGGGTGTCTAGTTGACAAAAGATAGTCTTGGTTTATTTTGTGTGTTGAAATGACTGGGCCAAGGGATGCCCAGATAGCTGGTAAAACTTTATTTATGGATGGGTCTTCCGGAGTGTTTCTAGAGGGAAAGATATCATTTGAATCAGTAGAATGAATAGAGAAGGTCATTCTCACAAATGTGGGTTGGCACCATCCAGTCTTTTGAAGTTCACTCTCACCAATGTAGTTAGGCATCATCCAATCTTTTGAAGGTCTGAAAAGAAGAAAAATTAAAAAGGCAGTAAAAAAGCACAGATTTGCTCTCTCTGCCTTATTGGAATATCTATCTTCTATTGCCTTCAAACATTGGCATTCCTCATTCTCAGACCTTTGAACTCAGACTGGGATGTACATCATTGGCTCCTCAGTTCTCCAGGTCCTCAGAGTTGGACTAGAACTGCATTGGTGGCTTTTCTAACATCTGGATTGAAGATGTCAGATTGAAGGACTTCTCAGCTTCCACAAGGAGTGAGTCAATCTCTTATCACCTTGGCTTATATAGTTGTATAGCCAGGCTTGGGAAAAAAATGGTGAAGATATTCACAAACCTTGTGTACCACCATACTTTTCTATGTACTCAAAGGATTGAAAGGACTTGTAGACTAGTCCAGGGACTAGTAAAAATTCACGTTCCAAATGAATAAAGCAGCCCAAAACACTATGAAGCAATGCTTCATTGGGTGATGCTAAGAGTGCCACATTGGGAGATACCGAGAATCTATTTCTGGGAGAAACGTATAATATCTTAGGAACAGATCTTGAATAGAAGGTGACCAGTTCATTTCCTAGTTATCCTAGCTCAAAAGATGGTTTATTGGGAGCATAATGTAGTGGAGAAGTTACTAGGCTTACAATGTAACCATATAGGGTTTTTTTTTTTTTTTTTGATGCACAGAATGGTTTGAAGAGTGTTGACACAGAGTGGGAGCTCAACCCAAGAATAAGCAAAGCCATCATAGTCATCACCCATGGCCAAAACCAAATGACATTACGTTTTGAAAACTACTTTGGACAATTCAAGTGCTTTATCAAAACATTGTATTGTCACTGCTTATCATTAAGTTTTTTAGCCAATTACTTCTCTCTCATTGCCATATATGGCATGTTCAACTAGCTTCACTGTGCTATAAGTTAATATATAGAGAGCATATTACATTTAAAGTGATATTTTATGTACATTGTGACCAGGAAGCCAGTGGTTCCCCACCAAGGATATTGTGAATCAGATGTTTCTTTTTGGCTCCTACTGAGGTGCCTGAGCAGCCTGAGCAGGAGAGAAAAGAACCTGTCATCATGGAGCCAACCCATTCACAGTCCTTTATTCCCTCTAACCAGATATTTGTAGGCCTAGTACAGATATAATCTGTACCTTCCGTCAGGTAACCTGTCGTTTGAAATGGGAGAAATTCTCTGAAGTCTGTGGGTAGAAGGCGCCCTGAGAGTATGGCATATCTATTACCCTTGGGAAGGTGGCAACTGGGAAACAAATGATAATGGCAAAGAGCTAATGACTCAAATGAGCTGAAAATGATGATGTAGCACGTGAAGCTTTCTGGTTCTTGTGATGAAGCAGGGCCTATCGTTAGTTTGATATATAAATGTGCCTTACAGAAGACTTTGAGGGTTGCTTGTCTCTCTGTGATCCAGAGAATTCATTAGCATATGGCAGCCTTCTCCAGTGACAATTACCTGAGGATGCATGGGGACTGCCTTTGCACAGATATTGCAATGTAATTGTGCTTGAGGGAGCATTTTGACAAACAAGGCAAACGCATTATTTTTATCCATCTACAATTGCAAATTAATTGAACAATTTGTAGTAATAGCTTGAATGTATGTAATGGGGCACCTTGCATCCTGAAGTACTGTATTAACAAAATATGAACGCTAATTCTTCACTACTGCGAGAAAGATCTCTTTGGAGTAGGTACAACAGCTGTTGAACAACCACAGCAACCTTTATCACTATCTCTAGCCCATAGGAAGAGAATGGCATAACCTGTGGGAAGAGAAGGATTCATCAAGGAAGTTAACACTGGCACCATGCATGTCTGTTGCATGGCTACAAAGAGAATAAGCTACACATTCCATTTGTTGATCACAATTCAGACTGACATCAGCAGGTAGATTAGATACAACTTTAAATATAACAAAGTAATAGAGTTGAAACTAATATTCAAGCCAATTTTTATGCCTTTTTGTGTTTTAAAATGAAATATTTATTGATTTGGGGGTTTGATGGGAGGGAGGAGAGTAAAGCCTGTTATTTCATATTAAAGTATCTATGTTCTCACAAGGATTCCTTATCATACATTTTGATTGAAAGTCACCATGTGATTGTCAGCAGTACCATGTTGGGATTAGGATAGCTCTTCAGGTCCACATATTCCCTGATAGACTGTGTCATGCCTGCTTCTATCCTGACAGTATATAAACAGAACTATTAGCAAGCGCAATTAGTAAATATCCCCATTAGGAACAGATGCCCCCTTGCTATGGTGAGAAAACATGATGTATAGCACTGCAGACTTTCACATGTTTAGAAACAAATATTTTGAAATGATTAAAAAACATATTTTTGCTATAGATATGTTTTATATGTAATAAATATATTATTTAAAATACATATAATATTTTAATTTATAGTTACTATAATCTATCATATATAGATATATAATATCCAAGTTTTGTGAATGATTGGTTATTCCCCCCCACCCCGCCCCTGCTGTAGGGATAATACCTTCTTTATAGCACATGTATAAATTCCTGTGTATTTGTACAGTGCCTCAGAATAAGCGGAAGCAGAACTAAATTGCTGAACATACTTACCTTAGGAAAAACCTGTGATAGATTGTCTCATAGGGAAACCCTATGGAAAAATTACTACTCTCCACATTAGATGAGAGTTGTTACTTTTTTGAGTTCTATGATTGTTGTCTTTCCATCCAAATACTATCTATTTTATGTAACATTTTTCAAACTGATCATTTGTTTTTTTATCTCCCATCCAAAATATTGTAAATTTCTCCTTTCCTTAAAATATTAATTCACTCAACACACATGGCCTTTTACAATTTTACTGAAATAATCTTTCCAAAATACTACTTACATAGTGCCCATACACCTATTATAAAGTTTTTATGGGCTTCTCATTGCCTCCAAAATAGGATACGAATCCTATTTGGCCACTCTGGGTGCACAGACTGGTGTCAAGTCATCTTGCTAGAACTTTGTTGCCAGTATTCCTCCAGATAGATACTCCCCCCAACCCCTACTCAGGCTGCTTAATCACCTTCCATGGAAATCTGCATTCATATTATGGTTTCTGTATTTTTGCTTGTATTACTCCCCAACATTTAGAATATCCTCCTCTTCATAACCCCAATTACCTTTTACAAACGTTTAAGATTCCCTTAAGTTGATATCAATTGCTTTATGGGTTATAGAACATATTTGCTCTATCAAGGCATACAGCTAAATAACCAGGAAGCAAAAGGCCCCAAATAGCATAGAATTGTCAACATTCTCATGGTACTTGGGAGATAAAAATTGATGTTCAGAAGACATCAAAAATGAGGAGCCCTCATACAATATCCACATTCTCTCCTGGATGTATCCTTGGCATAAGATCAGTTTGGAGGGGACTGAATATTACAAGATGTACATCATTCTCAAGTCAGTTTGATACCATATTAATCTGAGATGTATATGCATTCCTACTGCTGCCAGAAGATTGACTCTTTGTAGGAGACAGACACATTCAGAGCTTCTCCAGGTTGTCATGTACAAACAAGATTCAATCAATAACCAGGCATATGAAAAAAAAAGCTACAAGAGAAGGCATAAATAATAGAAACAGACCTACAAGTGACCTACCTATTGGAGTTGTCAGTCACAACCTTTACTAGAGCTGAAATAATGTATTTGATAAAATAGATGTGTGACATTTCATAATCAGATTCTCGGTCTAATCAGAAATAATTTCAAATTTTTTACTTAAAAAGGTAGAGCAAACATTCAAAACTCAACACAAATGTGAATTGTAAAAGTGTATCGTAAAAATATTTTAAACTGTAAGAATTGAGAACATTTCTTTCTCCTGAGGTCTTTCTTTGAAAGGAGAGCTTAGAAAAATGAGGGAGTTTGAATGTAAAGAGCAGGTAAATGGCACAGGAGTCAGGAAACGGAGTTCAGTGATGACAGGGCTGAGCAGTCCCAGAGATCAGCCATCCCAGACAGGGTCATGAGGATGATGGCACTGGGAGAGACGGCTCTCAGACAAAGGACTGGTAGCAAATCTTGGTAGACTGTTAGAGAACTGAAGACATCATATGGAAGACTTTGGAAGAAGAAAAAGACAAGGAACTTGGAACAGAAAGTCAAATAAGCAAATATGATAAATTTGTGACCCATTTTTGGTTTTGCAGTGAACAAAAATTGTCCTAATCAAACATTTCATAATGTTAACTAAAAATGGCATAACTGAATTATAAGGCTAGAGCAGGAGTAGGTATATGGCATGAGAGATCTAAATTAACACCCATAATAAGGCAAAGAGAAGATTTAAAATTGATAAACAATAGTTATAAAAACTATTTAGCAATATAAAGGTCACCAAACCTTGCAAACCCATAAGATCAAGTGCAACGCTGGAGCAGAGGTAGCTTAATTCCCAGGACAGTTGGTTTTCATATATTTGTTGTGATGTTTATTACTTTGAAATATAAATAAAAATTTTATTGTAAGTGGGTAAAGTAATATGCTAAATATAGGAAGTTTGAGAAAAAGACAATGATAAAATAAAACTCATCCTAATTTTACCACCCTGACTAGGCTGTTTAGTTTTTGGTATATTCCCTCAAGTCATTTATAAAATATACACACATCTTTTTATAAACAACATTGAAATTATAATTCATTACAGTTTTTATGACTGAAGTTTTACTGTGACTATTTCCCCCTACTATCTTATAAATCAAAAATATACATTTTAATGTCTTCAGTTTTTCCAGCATCTAAATGTTAAGATTTTATATAACTACTTGCCAATGTTTGAATAATTAAGGTGTTTCTAAATTCAGGAATATTATAAATAATGTTGCAATAAATGCCCTTTTACATAAACATTACATATCCTTTTACATAATCAGAGGTTATATAAATAATTGGAGCAATAATTGTCCTTTGCTCATTAAAAATACTGATTATTTCCTTATGATAAATACTTAAAATAGAACTGCCTACTCAAGTTTATGAATCATTTTAAACTTCTTGATACATCCATATCATTGCAAAATTGCTTTCTATGAAGGTTGCATGACTAATGCTGTACTATTAGAGGCCAAACTGAATGTATAGAGAATGTGTAATATAAAGGGAGAGGCAGAGCAGGGGCCTGGAGTAGGCAGGCAGAGGTCTAAGGCATAAGCTTGGGCTTGACCCTCCCAGTTTTGGGGACTGTATACTGTATCATTTAATTGCAAATTATAGGCCAAAAGGAACCAATGAAAGAGAGAGATGGATTTCCCTGAAATTTCTACTGCTTCCAAATTTCTTATGGAGAATGTGCCTCTAGAACTGAAGCAGGTTAATTAAGATGCCAAGAAGCCTGGCACAATCATTGTGCAGATCCATATCACTCAAGACATCTGTGGAGCAACATGGGTTTATCCTAGTCTGCAAAGGCTGTGTTTATATGATTGGCACAGGGTCCAATAAGACTCGGGTGAGGGGGGGGGATGGTGGGAGGATTGGTTCAGTTTGCAGCAGCCTTATCATCTGGTGCATCCCAAAGGCTATAAAGCTGTAAACATAATCATGATGATTAATATGATTCTTCATTTTCATTTTATCAAAAGTTTGGATATTCAAAAATCTATTAACTACAATTACAAATAGAATACAAGTTGAAAAAATTATGAGGGGGTGAGAGAGATGGATCCTGAAACAGAGGTCCATGCATTGGTGATCTCAGAATTACATGAAGAGCTTTTTTAAAACCCTTTCATCCCATACCCAGAGATTCTGAGGCTCTTGGTATGGTGCCTAGAAGTCTGAATTTTTGGAAAACTGTCTGGGGCATTCATTTACCCAAGTTGAAAGCATAGATTAAACATACAAGAAGTACACAAGAGTTACTATTTCACTTAATTCTTACCAGTCCTGGACTCTGTGTGTGTCTATCTCTGTCTCTGTGTACAATGTATGTGTATCAACTTTGTAGGAAAACTAAAGAGGTCTTAACATAATTGAAACTTGCATTACTCTTGATCCTAGACAAAGGACTATTTTGGTATATTTTCGTGTATCCTTTAATATGTTCTCTCACCTTTCATTTTATGATGAATTTGACAAGGATATTTGTAGAAAAATATCCTTGTAGAAGGATATTTTCTTTATCAATCTGTAAGAGCTCTTAAAATATTTAGATTTCATTCTACTTCCTGAGACCTTAGAAATGGTAAAAATAGATTTATTCTCTGAGAGCTCAAATTAGGAATTAACACATGGAGGAGTAGAGCAGAAATATGAGAAGTCAGCTTTAAGAGAAATCACTACCTGGCTGCCAAGACATGATTGAATTATCGAATTTATTACCATTCCTAAAAAAGATCATGGCTTTGTAAAATTGTCTATGGAAGAGAGTAAGAAAGTTCAAGGGGCAAATGTCAGGTGGCCAGTCAACACTGTTCTTGAGAGCAGGTACAGCCCTATCAACACATTATCTTAGCCTAATGTTATTAAACATTCCAATTGTGCAGCTAACTACTATTGATTTGATTTCATTCTCCCCAAGAAACTCCTTCATGTGCTCCTTGTGTGCCTCTAGGGAGACCATATGCCAGGCAGAGGGCAGATGGGTTGATGTCTCAGCAGTTTTGCTTCTCGTTACCAATTAATAAACTGGCATCTTGGTTATACTTTGCATCTTGGGCAAGAAAGTGTTGGTTGCATTTAAAATAGGCTAGTTCTTTCCACAGTTATAATTCTTATATAAAATCAGAAGAGCAATTTTTTCATTAATATCAGTATCATGAGTTTGGTAAATATGGGTCCTGCCCTGATGGATTATTTACTGTCTCTAGCAAACAAAAGCACCCTTAAAAAATACAGGTTCATAGATATAGTATAATAATTCTGAGGAACTTCTTTGCAGATAGCCATTCAGACTGTCTATGAAGAGAGCCCCCTCCACCACTTCCTACTGAATGAACCTTTTTGAGTATCAGTGGAGATCCTATTAATCTGGAGACAATTTTTAGAGTTTATATTTGCTTTGTATTTTGTTTATACTGTGGAAGGGTACTGAAAAAAAGTCAAATGTGAAATACAATATGTGTTCATGATTGTATGAATGTACTCAAACTGCATGTTTAACTAGGGATTCTGCAGATGCTCAAGAATAGCCAATAATACCAAAAAGAGCTATTGAATGCATTTTAAGTCTTTCCAGTGAAACTGATGTTCTCAAAGTAGGAAGAGAGATGAAACACAGACCTGACCTGGGAAACTGCTCCTTGCTCCCACGTATTCTTCCTTCATTCTTCATAATCTTGTGGTCCTTCGCTACTGCATTTAGTTGTTTCAGTAGAGTGCCAAGTTGCCATGACGTGTGGGAAACTATCCTGTAGCAATACTGAGCTGCCTGTAAAGTGTGAGACACCTAACGATGGGAGATGAGGCTGGGTTCGGGGGATGAGTAGCAGTCAGAAGGGGTCCTCACAGACAGTGTTAAGACACTAGGATTATTCTGCAGGCAACTGGGAGCCACTGAAGGATTTTGGAGCACAGGGATGAGAAAATGAGATTTGCATTTTCAGTGCCAGAAAAGAAGCGGTAACAATAGTTCAGGTAATAGAAGAGGAGGGAGGAGATATGTGGAATCAGGTGTGGCTTTGTTCCCAACCACAAATAATTTTTTCAAAGAAAAAAATTAAACCTTTTTGGAGTTTCACCCTATTTTTTTTGTTGTTGTTGTTGTTGTTTGTTTGTTTGGGTACCAGGGATTGAACTCAGGGGCGCTCAACCACTGAGCAACTTCCTGAGCCCTATTTTGTATTTTATTTAGAGACAGGGTCTCACTGAGTTGCTTAGGGCCCTGCTGTTGCTGAGCCTGCCTTTGAACTTGTGATCCCCCTGCCCCAGCCTCCTGAGGTGCTGGGACTACAGACATACTCCACCACGCCTCGCTCACCCTGTTTTTGCAACTTGAGGTTGGTGTTTGAGGAGAAGCACCCATAAGCCCAGGTTGGTAAGAACCTAAACACAATTCAGAGCATGTGTAACATCCATTAAAACTTCCCAGCACACAGAATAGTCTATGCTTGCTTTTAGTCCTTTTCTCCCTCTTGTCTTAATCATCACCATGGATGCGGCAACAATTTATCATATACATTCTAGCACCTTCTTGTTACTTGTACTCCTTTTTAACATTACTTTCTCACAACCCCAAAGCCTAGTCTCTCTATTGCTAGGTCCCTGATAACATACTGTAACATGTGTATATATTTGTAAACATGCATTTCTACTTATGTATATTATTTCTACTTATATGTTTATATATGTGTATATATGCATGTATGTTTTTATGTTTTATATACACACACATATAAAATAACATGTATATGTATGTTTTTTTCTACTTTCAAAAATTGCTTTTCAGGTCATATCCTAGGAAAGGAACTCCAAAAGTTCAAACTCCTAATGTGGAAGCCCAGAGGTCAGTAGTGCAGTTTAGAAGGTACAGTTTGGAATGGAGAGGTCTTTCCACAAATGTTATCACTAAATTTCAAGCAGTGCCAGCTGGTCATCATCACCTCAGGAAGGAGCCCACGTTTCAGGCTGTTCACTCACTCTCTTTCTCTGATGTGAAACAGAGCATTTGAGTTTGTATGCACTGAGGACAGGGTAGCAGTAACTCTGGCAATTTCATAATTAACTTGATAGAGCAGATAACTACTTAGGTCAGAATCCCAAGTGATTCCATGTGGAAGAACAAGGGTAAATTTAACAGCTGAGACAAAATGCACCCCTTACTAATTAAGGGTTCTCCTCTGCCTTCTAGAGCTCCCTTCATTTGCAAGGTCTGTGCTTTGAGCCTCTGATCTCGGTTCCATGACAGTATTGCGATAATTTTGATTAAGTCACATGTGAGGTCTGAAGAGACCTTACTTAGGTCTGGAATTGGCTTTGTGATCAGCTTGGCTTCCATGCAGTGAGGAGCTGCATGTCCATCTAGTCTGTGGCCTGCTGTGTGGAAACCATGTGGGATGGTCTCTATGGTGGTGGGTTTCATCTCTTTATTTCAGCTTAGCACTCTGGTTTCCCTGCTGGATTTGGAGTTTTGCCTTGAACTCCAGCCCAATTGACTAGGGTCTTGTCAACATGCCTGGCACTTGACATTCCCTGTAATTTGGCAGCTGCATGCTGTCTCCCTTAGTTCCAGTCACTGACAGGAATCTTGTTCCAAATTAAATGGACCACCCAAAACTCTGATGCTGCCACCCATCTGACTTTGTACGCTGACTTTGCCTGGTGACTCCTGGCCTTTTCCTGTCCTGCAGATGGGATCCTCATTAGCATCAGGGAAGCTTGGAACTAATACCCCTTTGGACTGTAATGGACATTGTCTTCTGTTCCTGGGAGAAGAGCAACTCTATAGCCAGCCACTGATTTTCCCTCTCCCTGGGTGCGCCCATTCCCAGCCCCTTGTCCTCACTTTCACCCCACTTTACATGTACTAAGGTTCTGCATGCCCTGCTACCCACAATGTGAAACTTAATATATTAAGTTTCTGGTTTGTGTAAACTAGCTTTATTGACGGCAGATTTAACCTCAACATGATTTAATGTTTCTGTTGGGGCTATATTATGTTCACCAAAGCATATAAACCTATATAATAAAGATTTGGAGGTTTATAGTTCAATGCGATATATCTGGAAGGCAGCAGCTGACAAACCAATATAATACTGCACTCCCTTCTAAAGTTCATATTAGAAATGCAGCCAAGATTGATGAAACTCAAAAAGATAAGTTGAAGGAGAGGATACATAGCTGCTCTTAGGTGGGGAAAAAGAATGAAGAAAAAGGATGTTCATTGTTGGGTTTGTCAGACTTCCCAAGGAAATACAACTTTGAGGGGGGTTTCGTATGGAGTCCTTATTAGGGAAAACAATACTTTGTAGAAACTTGTTGAGTACTGGAGGGAGAAGAGGAGAAATAATTGGCCATTATAAGGCATATTGTTTATCTAAAAAAAGCATTCAGTGAATGTTTAATATAGATCAGTCCATTAGAGTAGGCTCTCAATAGTCACAAGTACCTGCTTAACACAATATTATGCTTAATTAAGAAATACATTATTTTCCATACTTGAGTTTCTAAGTTGAATACAAAACTGCATTTTATGCAAAAAAGTATCAAAAATTGAGAATATCTAATTGCCTCTTGATAAATCAAGATTAAGCAGTACCTTGAGGCAAACCAATGATAAACTCTAGAATATGCCAAGTATATATTTCAACTGTGTTCTTCCTATTTAGACTCTGAAACACATCCTCTTCTCCTAGTCTTAACACCTTCCCATTTCTTCCTGACCCCATCTCTAATCCCAATGTCTACATGCTTCCCCACTCTGTCCCCATTTATGTAGACGTTCAATTAAAAGTTGTTGAGATACCTGTCTGCTTTCCACTTACCACCTGGAAACAGGGTACTACATCTTCTCGGATGATCCCTGTCCTGGCTAAAGAAACACCTGTATCTCAAAAGTCATAAATCCAACAGAGATGGGATTAAGCACTAATGCTTGACTTGAAAGTGATCAGAGGGGTTTCTTTAATAGGTTAGATAAATTCTTCTGACCACATTAAGTCACTTAATAAAATTGGTAATTGTTCCTACCATGAAGACTGGCAGAGATGTGAACTTGGGCTCTAGTAAATGAGAATACTGGCCAATTTGCCCTCACTGTTCTGTGTTGCTTTACAGAAAAGTGTGCTATAACACCATTTTGGCATTGCATAATCAGTCCAAAGAACTGGGATCATAAAATTAGGCAATGAATATTTTACAAATCAGTTTTATAATAGTTTGATTATGGAATGACAGTTTACTGTTGACGCTGCTGGTAAGGGATCTGTGATGAAATAGTCAACCCATTAAACTGAGTTATACAGTTGTCAACCAAACACAATATTTGTTTACACTTATGTCTGACAACCCAGAGAAAGGGAACCTTGTTTGTTCACAAGAGTTCTGGGATGGATAGTACATACAAGGAGATGGAAAGAAAAGTTGGGTAACTGAGGTCGGAGAGGCTGAAATTAATTAATTATTTGGGTAGAAATATTTAAAGTTCTAACTCTAATGCTTGGGATTTACATAAATGTTTAAAAGAATAATTTTGTGAAAATAGTATTGAAAAATATTGTTTAAGCTAACTTTTTATGGTATAATATTATCCTGTATCACTTAGACTAACATTTGAAAATGGAATAATTCATCAGACAGAAAGGAAATAACTTCTCCACAGTGTGCTTTTCAAAATTTGCTGGATCTAAATGAGATGGTAGCAATAATTCAAGAAAAATATTGATGATATTGTTAAAGAAAATAATTTAGAAGAGAAGATATTTAGAAAAAAATTATTCTTAAGATTCAAGCTTTGGAGTTTCAGAAGGAAAAAAATAGCTGCAAAGAAAAGTGGTTGAATGTTAATGATGTCTCTTAAAATTTATATGTGTGTATGTGTATAAATATATATACATATATAATATATTTAAATTCATTTTTGTGAATTGAATTTTGTAGTAAAACCTTCCCTACATTCTGACTCTTGGCAAGGGCTACAGTTTTCTCTATCCCATAAATTATATACCAATACTTTAAAAATCCAGAATGCGATAATTAGCACTTTTCTTACACCTAAAGAACATATTTTAAAAATTGAATTGGAATTTAAATAAACATAATAGTTGAAGAGGCATTTTACAGAGTAAGGTTTTATACACACACACTATATATATATATATAATCAACAAACTTTCAAACCTAAAACACCTAAAATTTTAAAACATAGGTTGAGTAAAAAATATAAAGGGCATATTTCTGGCAAAGTAAAGCTTATTCATGTCAGTTTAGAGTGAAACTTCAAAATGTAGATTGAATTCCCACAGCTTACATTAAGCTGCCTCTATTTTTTCCCCCTCTTTTCCTTTATTCTTCTACTTGTTGAATAGAGCTTCTTAGTTGAAATGTTAAATTTCTCAACCACTAAATCTGATTCATTTCATTACAGGAAATGTACCCAGAAGTTAAAAATTATTTTCAAGAAAAGTGAAAAATTTTGAGAAAAATGGGATTGGCCCATTTATGAGGATTATTTTCTCATAAAACTACTTTTGTCCACTCCTCTTTACTTTTCCAATTTTCCTTCTAAACTAATTCCCTCTGTTTTGCTTCCATATCTCCTAGTACTTATCATTTTTAGCATTTCAGTCACTTATAATCACATATTTAATAATTACTTGTTTTTCACTTACTTTGAGGTTCAGGCACAGGTTTTCAGTGATATATATTTACTGACCAAAGTTCTATAATAACTAAGTGAGAGATTTTTGAGAGCAGCAACCAGATACATATATTTTCAGGGCCTGGTAATATGCTTTGTATATAATAATTTACCAAAAGCATGTTTTCTTTTTTTGTTTGTTTTTTTAATTATTAAGAAGTAGTAAGTGGAGAATGCTACGAAGCACTGAAGGATTGAAGGGTTCTTCTGGGCACTGACATCATGGCAACATGGTAGAGTTGGCTAACTGTCAACCAGAGTTTTATTTTTAACTTTCCAAAATCTGGGGTTATAGAAAGCAGTTAACTGGTCAGGAGGATGTGAACAGGAGGAATCTATACCTTTTGGACCTGCGTTTATTTATTACTGAAATCATTGTCTTCTCTACCCACTTTCATCTTTCTACTGATTCAGTAGTCTCCAAGACCCCAAGATATAAAAAGCCTGGCTCTCTTAATCTCTTTTTGGAGAAATCCTGTTTACTGAGCTGCCACTCCAATATGTAATATACACTAATATTCACATCAAATACACTCTTGCTGTGTTTAGCCATTGAAATTTTGGGGCTGAATTGTCATAACAGCTAACATAACCTAAAAACCCAGTAATTTTACTGTTTTAATGCCTCCCCCCCCTTTTCTTTTGTAAACAACAACTATAAAACCAAGGAGTTCTGGGGTAGTAAAGTATGCTGTAATGAAATGAATCAGATTTAGTGGTTGAGAAATTTAACATTTCAACTAAGAAGCTTTATTCAACAAGTAGAAGAATGCAGGAGAATGGGGGTAGGGTGGGAGAATAGAGGTGGGAGAATAGAATAGAGAATAGGAGAATACTGTAGATTGAATTCCCATGGTTTATAACATAAACCATGGGAATTCAATCTACAGTATTCCTAAGGAAAAGTGTCTAGAAAAAAACAAATCATGATTGCCTTCAAATCTGTGAAAAAAGACATAGGCAGTGTGAGTCACTGAGGACTTTGTGACACAGTTGTAGGGAGTGAAGGGCAGACAAAACAATATTGTTGAAAGCCTGTATGAACATTTCTAATGGATTAAGTACACAAAGGTCACCAGTCACCTAGTGGACTCATGCTCCCAAGCTTTGGGAATTGTAGCTAAGTGCAACTTTGAAAGCCTTCTGTTTTTCATTTTCTTTTTCTTTCACTTTCTTTCTTTCTTTTTACAGTTAGAATTGAATCAAGGAAAAATTGCAACTGGGACATTCACAAGCTGAGAGTCATGGCTGCAATGAATAATTGCCCATTCCACATTCTTAGAAAAAACAAACCAAGAGAATGAGCATGATTTCCTTCCTGTTCCATATTCCATCGAATAGGTTAAGAAACAACTATCTACCATGTGCATAGAGCTTGGGGTGGGGGGAGGGGGCGAATGATAGCTTGTCCTCTGAAAGTGCATCATGTGGGTATGGGGGAGGGTGGATGGGGCCATAGGACGGAGAATATTGCTCATAATGCGGTCCTCCAGCACTGCCTAGTGACTTTATAAAAACCTCTGCCTCAGGAGAACTGCTGGTTCTAGGATTGAGAGTCAAATCTAAAAGTCATGTGTAGCTAATAAAAAAAGAAATCTAAAAGTCTGAGTCAACTTAATAATAGTTCTAGGCATATGGTATCACGGCCAAATGGGATTACAAAAAGAAAGGGTATGGATTTTTGCTGCCCAAGTGTGGCTGGGCTGAGAATATGAGCAATAGAAAGATTTCCTGCAGATTTGAGTTTACTAAGTAGAGTTGAACCTGTCAGCTTTGCTCCATGACCCTGAAAAACTCGGGGTGAGAACTGAACATCATTACTGAGCTCCAGAAGATGGCTTAGCTTAACTATCTTGTGAACCATGCCCTGGAAAATTTTTGAAGGTTCAGCCATAGTGAATAGTAACAGCCTTGGTTTTCTAGGTGGCCTTGCTCATTGCTTTCCAGTATTTGGAAACATATTCCGTGATACTTGCATCCTCTTTCACCAAGATAAGAACAATAACAAAAACATTGCACATGTGCATGAGAAATAAGTGGAAGAGAGACAATTTTCCTTGCCATTTCCTTCTGCAAAAGTCAATTTATCTATGTGTCATCACTAAGTTGAAGGGTCAACCAAAACCAAATTTAAGTGGAACTAACAATGGAGTTGTTACACTTTTCTTTCAAATTATCTCCATTTTTTTTTGCTTTATTTACTGAAGGTTTTCTTCATTACCTAACCTATATCATGTGAGTTATAATCATGCTTAAAATCCAATGTCTGTTAATTAAATGACAGAGGGAAAAGGAGAAAGAGAAAGAGACATAAATAGGAAGGCAGGGATGGGAGAGGAAGGAATCAGGCATAAAGAGAACCTAGAGAAGGAAGCAACCAACTCTAATGGGAGAGTTTAGCTGGGGCTTTATATAAAAGATACTGATTGATCTTGACTTGAAAACATAAATAGGAATTCAAAAATTTTCTATGATGTGTAATACACAACCTGAAGCATGCTACTACCTTCAGTGTGCAGGTCAGTGAATTGTTCTAAAGTAGAAGCACACTTTGCTCATCCAGAAGCCCCATTGTGCTTTCTCATCTCCACCCCTACTTCTCCCCTGATAGACACCATTGCCTCTGAACACCACGGGCTGGTTTCACCCATGCTTGAATTTTATGTAACTGGAATCACAGTATATATGCTTTCACATTGTGTTCTTTGGTTCAACTTTTTTTTTCCCCAAGGGTGGTTCAGTTTTGTTGTATATTGCAACTTTTCAATAATTTTCATTGCTCTGTGCTATTCTGTTCAATGTCTGCACTATAATTTATCCACTCTACTCTTAATGAAAACATGATCATATCAGACATGGGATTCTACAAACACTGTTATGAGCATTTCACATGTGTATGTATTTTTCTTGGGCACAGGTCTGAGAATGAAATTTTCAGTTTACAGGTATGCGTATGATTAACATTATCTAGTAATTAACATTTTCCAAAGTGGGTATTGAATAGATTTTTTTGTTTTGGACAAATACCTTTATTTTGTTTATTTTTATGTGATGCTGAGGGTCAAACCCAGGGCCCAGCACGTGCTAGGTAAGTGCTCTACCGCTGAGCCACAGCCTCAGTCCCCTGAATAGGTTTTAACAAAGAAAATTGAGAGAACGAAAGCTGGAGACAAAGAATGTCATGGTAAGGACCCTAGCTAGCCGGATGGAGGCCTGGGCCCAGTGAGTGTTTCCCGGTGACTGGAGTGTGTGAGGGCTGTACTAATAGATAAGTCAAATGCAAGTAGGGACAAAAATATGAAAGACCTTAATGACTTTCTATGCAATCGAAACTCCATATCATAAGGAATGGGAAATCATCAAAGAAGTTCAGATAGGAAAGGGACAGGAGTGGATCTATGCTTTGATAAGAGCAGTCAGTATAAATTGCTTGCAGCATAAGGTCCAGAGAGCAGAGGACATGATTCTGCATCTGGAGGTTGACAGTGACAATTGAGGGTCAGCTGGGAGATAGAATGGCTGAAGTTCCCACAGGAGGTGTCATCTTTTTTGTGGCACAGAGCCCTTTATTCTGCTCAGTTCTAGAAGGTTTTGCTCTACCTTCCCTTTCTTTTCTCTTTAACAACAATGACCAGTAACTTCCTTTAGAATTCCTTAACTTATTTCCCATTAGTAAGATTTTTATTCTAATAATAACCACCACCAGGTGGTTTTAAGTAGAGAGCAGGTGGACAAAAGATGGATAATCTTATTTGTCATGAACATTAGGGATTAGCAAGGGGTACACAGGAGCCACAGGGTTTAAATAGTTCTCTGTAAAAAAAAAAATGCTACATGAAAGATGCCAAACGATTTATGATTTCTCTTTCACACATGCAAATATTGAGAAAAACCCTGTCAATACCTAATGTCTGTTTACAATTTTAATAGAAAAGGCTTCACAGTGTAGGAATAATTTGTATCAAACTATATTAACCATTGATCACCAGAAGACCAATTTAGTCTGATTGTTTTATGATGGCATTAACACACTGTTAAGGGGACCAGATGGGTCAACAAAGAAATAGATAATTACGTGGCAAAGAATGAGTTCTGTCAATCAGATTTTTCCGGCAGCACAGAAAAATACATTAACACCACCTCCCCACATCAGAGGCCTCACATAACCCTGTTTTTCAACACAGGTCTGCCATCATTTAATAGCTTTGGGGTTTGGGCTCAATTAGTTTCAATCTTTGTGGTATGAGCCTGAAACATAGGCTGAGGCAATCACAATAAATATTTGGTAGACTCCAGAAGAATAATTGTATTCCCTAGCTATAAGCAATTAAGCACTAGATGTATTCCTTGTAAACCTTTGCAAATGCAATGAAAAACACATTCTAAAATACAAATAATTAAATGCCTTCTTTCCTTTGGTGGCATTTAGGCAAAGGGAAATTAAAGCTTGTTGTTGTACCTAGGAGGAAAAGAGATTTTTCTGCTATAAAAATTATGATGGCTTGCACATAACCTTCTGGTAATCTTTGAGAAATCATGGAGAATGGGATAGATGCCAGAAAGCAGATGGGGAAAGGTCCTGAAATCTAAAAGGAGAAAAAGACTGGCTTTTACAGATTACTGGAGGAAAAGTTTAATTTCAACTCCCTCTCCTCTTCTGAAATGTATTACTGAGCAATTGAGATTTAAAGGGAATTAAGCAGCCTTATTCTCCAGATTTTCTATTCTATTCCAATCTCTTTGGGTAGCCTTTCATCTGCAATCTCTTCCAAAGATACTTACATATACTTAGTTTCCATTTCTACTCATCAAGATATTTCTAGAGCATCTTACAACATGTATGGCTTCACCCCACACCTGTATATCATTACTCTTCACATTTAAACCTGAAGGCAAGATTACTCTCTGAGATGCATGTATCAAATAATAGAGAGTCACCTGGACATAATACTGGATCATAAAACTCCATCATTTGACTACCATCCTTTCTACAGACAATTTCTCCAGTTCCAACTTTGTTACTCTTTCTATAACCTCACTGTCTGCATCTCTGCCTACTCATGTACCCAAATCAGAAACACAGCAGTTACCTATTAGTTCTTCTTCTCTTTATTCTCCACATCCAGTTAATTATTGATTTTTGTCACTTCTTCTAGGTGAAGATGTTTATATCTTTTTGCATATTTCCACTGCCTTATAGCGTATGTTACTTACAGCTTGCCAAATTGTTTTTTTTTTATTGATTGATCAAAACATTACAGAGCTCAAGACATATCATCTTTCATACATTCGACTCAATTGGGTTTTGAACTCCCCAAATACATAATACAGACTCACTTCTGTTACATACTCACATTTTTACATAATGGCATATTAGTGACTGTTGTATTCTGCTACCTTTCCTATCCCCTACTATCCCCCCTCCCCTCCCCTCCCCTCCCATCTTCCCTCTCTACCTCCTCTGCTGTTGTTCAATTCTCTCCCCTTTTTTTCCCCCCACCCCCTTGCCCCTCATAACCTCTTATAATTTTGTGTATCACTGAAGGTCTCCTACCATTTCCATATGTTTTCCCTTCTCTCTTCCTTTCTCTCCCCCCATTCGTCTTAGTTTACTGTTAGTCTTTTCCTCATGCTCTTCCTTCCTGTTCTATTCTTAGTGGCTCTCTTTATATCAAAGAAGACATTTGACATTTGTTTTTTAGGGCTTGGCTAGCTTCACTTAGCATAATCTGCTCTAATGCCATCCATTTCCCTGCAAATTCTATGATTTTGTCGTTTCTTAGTACTGCATAATACTCCATTGTGTATAGCTGCCACAATTTTTTTATCCACTCATCTATTGAAGGGCATCTAGGTTGGTTCCACAGTCTAGCTATTGTGAATTGTGCTGCTATAATCATTGATGTGGCCGTATCCGTATAGTGTGCTCTTTTAAGGTCCTCAGGGAATAGTCCAAGAAGGGCAATAGCTGGGTCAAATGGTGGATCCATTCCCAGCTTTCCCAGGAATCTCCATACTGCTTTCCAAATTGGCCTCACCATTTTGCAGTCCCACCAGCAGTGAACAAATGTGCCCTTTTCCCCACATCCTCGCCAACACTTATTGTTGTTTGACTTCATAATGGCTGCCAATCTTACAGGAGTGAAATGGTATCTTAGGGTGGTTTTGATTTGCATTTCTCTGATTGCTAGAGATGGTGAGCATTTTCTCATGTGCTTGTGGATTGATTGTATGTCCTCCTCTGAGAAGTGTCTGTTCAGGTCCTTGGCCCATTTGTTGATTGGATTATTTGTTATCTTATTGTTTAATTTTTTGAGTTCTTTGTACATTCTGGATATTAGGGCTCTATGAGGTGTGAGGGGTAAAAATTTGTTCCCAGGATGTAGGCTCTCTATTTACCTCTTTTACTGTTTCTCTTGCTGAGAAAAAACTTTTTAGTTTAAGTAGGTCCCATTTGTTTATTCTTGTCATTAACTCTTGGGCTACGGGCGTTCTATTAAGGAATTTGGAGCCCGACCCCACAATATGTAGATCATAGCCAACTTTTCCTTCTATCAGACGCCGTGTCTCTGTTTTTATATCTAGCTCCTTGATCCATTTTGAGTTAACTTTTGTGGCTGGCGAGAGAAAGGGATTCAATTTCATTTTGTTGCATATGGATTTCCAATTTTCCCAGCACCATTTGTTGAAGATGCTATCCTTCCTCCATTGCATGTTTTTAGCCCCTTTATCAAATATAAGATAGTTGTAACTTTGTGGATTAGTCTCTGTGTCCTCTATTCTGTACCATTGGTCCACCTGCCTGTTTTGGTACCAGTACCATGCTGTTTTTGTTACTATTGCTTTGTAGTACAGTTTGAGCTCTGGTATCGCTATACCTCCAGATTCACACTTCCTGCTTAGAATTGCTTTTGCTATTCTGGGTCTTTTGTTTTTCCATATGAATTTCATGATTGCTTTATCTATTTCTACAAGAAATGCCATTGGGATTCTGATTGGCATCGCATTAAACCTGTAGAGAACTTTGGGTAATATCGCCATTTTGATGATGTTAGTTCTGCCTATCCATGATCAGGGTACATTTTTCCATCTTCTGAGATCTTCTTCTATCTCTCTCTTTAAGGTTCTGTAGTTTTCATTGTATAAATCTTTCACCTCTTTTGTTAGGTTGATTCCCAAGTATCTTATTTTCTTTGAGGATATTGTGAATGGAGTGGTTTTCCTTATTTCCATTTCAGAGGTTTTGTTGCTGATATACAGGAATGCCTTTGATTTGTGCGTGTTGATTTTATATCCTGCCACTTTGCTGAATTCATTTATTAACTCTAGCAGCTTCTTTGTAGATCCTTTTGGGTCTGTTAAGTAAATTATCATGTCATCTGCAAATAGCGATAATTTAATTTCTTCTTTTCCTATTTTTATGCCTTTAATTTCTTTTGTCTGTCTAATTGCTCTGGCTAGTACTTCGAGAACTAAATTGAATAGAAGTGGTGATAGAGGACATCCCTGTCTTGTTCCAGATTTTAGAGGGAATGCCTTCAGTTTTTCTCCGTTTAGGATGATGCTAGCCTGAGGTTTAGCATATATAGCTTTTACAATGTTGAGGTAAGTTCCTGATATCCCTAGTTTTTCTAATGTTTTGAACATAAAGGGATGTTGTATTTTGTCAAATGCTTTTTCTGCATCTATCGAGATGATCATATGGTTCTTGTCTTTATAGCTTGCCAAATTGTACTCAGCTTCTAAAGGGAAAAGACTATCAAGACATTTAAAAATAATTTATTATAAGAGAAATAAAGGCTGATGGCCACAAGGCACAAATGAAAAGATGATATCAGGATAATGTGTGTGTGTGGGGGGGGGTGGCTTTTTTTCTCTGCCTTCTGGTTACTTTTGATCCATGCACAGATATATGCAAACACTGCGGTGTAATGAGAATAAAGTTGGGAAGCTGATGGACAGAACTGTTTACTGATATTAGGAGAACAGAGGAAAGGAAAGCCAGGATATTTCTTCCCTGCTTCATTTTTGCTTTGGAGATACTTCTGGAAAGCATAGCCTTTCTCCTCTACTGTTACATTGAGCAGGTTTCGCTCCTCTATGGTTGTAGTTCTCAGTGGTTCCTAGTACTTTATTTCTTCCCCTTGTTCCCTTGGTCTTAGAGCAGTAGCAGCTATCTGCTGTTAACTAGTTTCTGAATACCTCATTTCCCGGGCTAGTTCCCTTCTCTGATACTCTTGTTATTAATCCCTTCAGTATTTGAACTTCCTGGAGTTTGTTCAGATTCCTACAAGGACATTGCCTGATACGTTAGCATATAAGGTTTGTGTACTCAATTCTGTTGCTAAGAAGCTGAGCTTTTTCTTATAGCTTCAGGTTGATAAACCCAATTCCCTCACAAGACCATTACTACCTAGATGCTCCATAGATGTTGCAAACTCAACATTGTCAGCCTGAAGTTTGTTTCCCCAAGTTCCATGCTTCTCCCTGTACTTCCTACTAGCGTAGCTGAGTTATTCCAGCTAGAAACCTGGAAGTCACTCTACCCTCCGCATCTTCATGTCCCTATAGTCAATATTGCCACATTGCTCAGTCTGCATATGTAATATGGCTCAAATCCACCTCTTCCTCTCTTTCCCTGATGTCTCTGTTTAGACTTTCATTGCCTATCATTTGGACAGTTAAACTGTGACAGCCTCTTAATTAGTTTCTTCAATCCAGACTTGAACCTCAATATTGCTGCCAGGGAATTTTCTTCAAAGAAAATAGGTGCTCATTTTAGAAATTCAAATAATATATGAGATTACCAGTCTTTTCTTTTAACCATTAAACTACTTCTTGATGGTAACTTCTATATTTATTTTAACTATGATCATTTTCCATATGTATAAGCCATATATATAAACCATACATATATATATGCAAATATATCTACACATAACATATAGATTTATTTATAGAAATGATATTGTTTACAGTTAGTTTAGCAATTTAGAATAGTGTAGGTAAAAGTTATCTTTTAGAAATTAAAATCTAATATTATTATCCTCTCTCCCTCTGAAACTTGAGATGTTTCTTGGTCATTTTTAGGATCCCATTCAGATGTTTTTCTAAGGCAGCCAAAAGCCTCTAGAAATGAGCCTTAGTTAGATTCCACTACCTCATCTTTTTCTATATTCTTTTTACCCTATAGTCACACTGTATTGAAGTGTCCAATGCTCCTTAAAAACATTTATTTCATACCCTCATTGACTCTGTTGATACTAATTTGAGAATGTAGTTTTCTTCACCTAGTAGAGAAGTCCTTCAAGGAAGAGCCTTGGTGGGGAGGCCAATTAATCATTTATGCTTTTGAGACTTCCAGCCATCAGCTCCTCAGTTGTCAGTGTTGAGTCATATCCTCCTTGGTGGTAGAAAGCTAAGAATCTTTATATATGGTGAGGTGCATCTATGAATGTCTAGCCCCATCCTCTAAACGTTTTCACTGATATAGACTTATTTAAAAATACCCATTTATTATAGGTCTTAGATGTTTATTTTCTATAACATAGATGTCAGAAAATTAAAACGAGGTAGGAAAGACAATGAATTGGACATAATTTTCCTTTAGTAACATAAGAAAATTGTCAGTGCCTTCAATATCTTCCAATTTATTGAAGTATAAGTTTTCAAAATAATTTCCAATTATCCTCTGTATTTCTGTAGTGTCTGTTGTGATATTACCTTTTTAGTCACGTATGCTGGTAATTTGAAAAAATAAATAAAATTGACAGACTCTTAGCTATGCTAACAAAGAGAAAAAAAATCAAAAAATCAACTTTTTGTTATGTCATTTTTATCATTTTTTTTTGTTTTGATTTCAGCTCTAATTTTGGTTATTTTTTGCCTTCTACTGCTTTTGATGTTGAGTTGGTCTTCCTTTTCTAGGGCTTTGAGATGTAATGTTAGGTCATTTATTTGTTGACTTTTTCTTCTTTTAAGGAATGAACTCCATGCAATGAACTTTCCTCTTAGTACTGCTTTCATAGTGTCCCAGAGATTTCAATATGTTGTGTCTATGTTGTCATTTACTTCTAAGAATTTTTAATCTCCTCCTTGATGTCTTCTGTAACCCATTGTTCATTCAGTACCATATTGTTTGGTCTCTAGGTGTTGGAGTAATTTTTATTTTTTGCATTGATTTCCAATTTCATTCCATTATGATCTGATAAAATGCATGGTAGAATGTCTACTTTTTTGTATTTGCTAACAGTTGCTCTGTGGCATATTATGTAGTCTATTTTAGAGAAGGATCCATGTGCTACTGAGAAGAAAATATATTAGCCTGTTGCATGTTGAAATATTCTATATATGTGAGTTAAGTCAAAGTGATTCATTGTATTATTGAGATCTATACTTTATTTATTCAACTTGTGTTTGGAAGATCTATCCATTGGTGAGAGAGGTGTGTTAAATCACACAAGATTATGTGTTGCGGTCAATTTGATTCTTGAACTTGAGAAGAATTTGTTTGATGAACATAGCTGCTTAATTGTTTGGAACATATATATTTATGATTGCTATGTCTTGTTGGTGTATGGTTCCCTTAAGAAGTATGTAATGTCTATCTTTATCCCTTTTGATTAACTTTGGCTTGAAGTCTAAGACACCCCTGCTTATTCTGCAGTTCATGTGACTGGTATGATTTTTCCCAACCTTTCACCTTTAGTCTGTGTATGTCTTGTCCTATCAGAGGACACTCCTGGAGGCAGCATATTGTTGGGTCTTTTTTAAAAATCCAATCTGGTAGCCTACGTCTTTTATTGGTGAGTTAACATTTAGGGTTATTATTGATACATAGTTTTATTTCCAGCCATATTTGTTTATCTTTATTATTTAACTTGACTTGGTTTGCCTATTTGATTAGTTTTTCCTTTAGTATACTACCTCCCTCTGCTGACTTTCATTGATTTTTGTTTCCTCTTCATGGAATATTTTTCCAAGGATGTTATGTTATGCCGGTTTTCTAGCTATAAATTCTTTTAACTTTTGTTTATCATGGAAGGTTTTTATTTCATTACCAAATCTGAAGCTTAATTTTTCTGGATGCAAGATTCTTGCTTGGCATCTATTTTCTTTCAGAGCTTGGTATATGTTGTTCCAGGATCTTCTAGCTTTCAGAGTTTGTGTTGAAAAATCTGCAGTTATCCTAATTGATTTTCTCCTATATGTAATCTGATTACTTTCTCTCATGGCTTTTAAAACTATCTTCTTATTCTGTATGTTGGGCATTTTTATTATAATGTGGCTTGGTGTGGATCTGTTGTGATTTTGTACATTCGGCAGCCTGTAGGCTTCTTGAATTTGTATTTCCAATTCATTTTTTTATGTTTGGAAAGTTTTCTGATATTATTTCAATGAATAGATTGTTTCTTCCTTTGGTTTGGATCTCTATGCCTTCCTCTATGCCACAAACTCTTAGATTTGGTCTTTTTATGCTAGCCCATATTTCTTGAGTTTTCTGCTTATGGTTTCTTACCATTATCCCTGTGTGGTCTGTGTTCCTTCTATAGATTTTGTCTTCATTATCTGATGTCCTATCTTCTAAGTGGTGTACTCTGTGGGTGATGCTTTCATTTGACCTTTTAATTTGGTTTATTGTTTCTTTCATTTCAAGGATTTCTGTTTGATTTTTTTAAAGAACCTCTATCTCCCTCTTGAGGTGATCTTTTGCTTCCTGTATTTGTTTATGTAGCTCCTTGTCGAAGTAATCTTTCACTGCCTGTATTTGCTCTCTTATAGCTTCCTTGAGTTCACAGAACATTTTAACTGCATACATCTTGAACTCCTTATCTGTAATTTCTTCTGCTGTGGCTGCCAATGATTCTAATGTTGTGGTGTCTTTATTTGTTTGGGGCACTTTCTTCCCTTGTCTTTTCATGTTGCTCATGTGTCTTCCTTTCCAGTTCTGTGGGTCCGGGATGTTATTGTTTTTTAACCTTCTAGGTTTTAGTGCTCTTGTAGGGTTCACGGCCTCTCCTGGCTAGCTGGAGATCTGATCTGGGAGCTTCCCCCACCAAATACGGTGAGGGAGGTGAGGCAAGATGGAGGCAGTCTGCTTCTAGCACCGGAGTGTCCGGTGAGGTGGGGGAGCTGGGCAATGGAGTTGTGCTGTGGGTAGATAGCAGCTGAGTGTCCTGCATGGGAGCAGAGCAAAGTCTGGGAGTTCTGCAGAGGTGCTGATAGGTGATTCTGCTAAGATGCTTGCAAGCCTTGTGTTGGCTGGAACTTTGGGTTTTCATAACTCCACATTATGTACAACCACAAGAATGGGATGCTAATCGGAATGGGTTGTGTTTTAGTCAGCTGTTTTGCTGCTGTGACTACAAGATAGGACTAGAACAATTTTAGGAGAGGAAAAGTTTATTAGAAGGCTCATGGTTTCAGAGGTCTCCGTCCATGAGCTGACTCCGTTCCTCAGGGATCAAGGTGAGGCCAGGACATAATGTGGAAGAGTGTGGCAGAGGGAAGCAACTCACATGGTGATCAGGAAGCAGAGAAAGACCTCACTAGATTCAAATGGATACCCCATAGCCATGCCCCCAATGAACCACTTCTTCCAGCTCTACTCCACCTACCTCTAGTTTCACTCATTTTAATTCACTGATTAGGTCAAAGCTATATAACCCAATCATTTCTCCTCTGAACCCTCTTGCATTGCCTCACATGTGAGCTTTTGGGGGATAGCTCACGTCCAAACCAGAGCAAGTTGTACTGTAAATATGTATGTCACAATACACTCTACTGTCATGTATATAAATACAACAACAGCAGCAAAACTAGCATATAATTCTTCACTTATCCCTTAACATTCTAATGTAAGAGATTTTAGACGCAGAAATCTTGCTATTATATCTTGAAAGTAACTGTGTAAAATAGTTAATCAGAGGAGGAGGGAGAGGAGGAGGAGGTGGCTGCACAAATTAAAGTTATTACTCTCTCTATGCTATAAATTCAGGTGGTAAAAGGAAAAGCGGACATAGAGAACTGCTCTTAAAATAGTCTTGAAAAGAGTAACATGGGGGAGAAGATATATATTTCTGCCTTATTTTAAAAAATGACACATAGGATAGGAATGACCAGGTGCTAATCTATTAAGTCTGGATTATACTTACATTGGAATTGATAAGCTGTCAGGAGAGCCAGCGTGGTATGATTCTGTTAGCATTCACCTTAATAATTCTGAGAAAACTTGTTGGGGTGGTAAGAAGATGTCCTTAATTATTTTTTAAATTTATATTTCTTTATTTCAATTATTTTGTTTATAAATGTCTGGCTTGTTCACATATGAAATATTTGATGGTGATCAGTAATTCAGCACAGGCTAGTAGTAATCTACTTAGACTAAAAAATGAATTCTCTAATCAAAGACTTTGGTAGGAATTCTCACTCTCTAGGAATTTTTGGTTGAAAACAGGGAGAATCTAAATGTCATCTCCAAATATTTAAGAAAAATTTGTTTGAAAAGATTTTGAGAATATATAGTCCTCTTAGAATATTTTATAGCAATAATACTCCAAAACTCCATGTCACAGACTCTATTCAGCTAGAATACTTAGATCTCGGGTATCCTTGCAGTGTGTCACTTGTCTAGTTGTTTCTCTGCATGGACAAAGTTCAAGACTCCATTGTTGTTCTGCTGTCTAGAGACATTTTCCTGGGATCACTGTGGCTATCAAATTCCAAGTAAAGTGAGTCCTGAAGAATTGGCTTGTGAGCTGTGTCAGAGCTGTAATATGTCTGTTCAGACTCTTGTACAGTTTTTGCCCCCTTTAGTTTTATAAAGTTATAATTCCTTATTGTACTAAGAGCTATAGCTGTAATAAAATAATGACTATAGAAAGAAGTTGGCTGGATACCCTAATAGTGTAAGGGCAAGGTGTCAGGGAAGTCTTCTAGCCAGAACAAAAATAGCATGAGCAAAAGCTGAGTAGTACAGAATTAGCTGGTGTATTTGTCAACATCACCTGTTAGCAAGGAAATTAGTGAAGATGCAGACAGCGGGACACTTGTTCTCTTGTGGCATTTACTTTATAATCCCACTCCCCTGAGCCTCAGTATTTGGATGAACTGAATATGCATGTATGTATACACAGAAGGGTTTGGAATAGGGAGATAAACAGGTCCATATCTAAAGCTATCTCAAGTCTCACTTCTGGGAATTGTGATATTTGGACTAAAATCTGCTGAGAGTTCCTTAGAATCAATGGTGACCTGGAGAAAGGTTCATGTAAATACTTAAGGATCCTACCTAGAGAAAGGATGACCCCAGTGGTGCTAGGTGCAAATGTGTCTATGTGGCATTGGCCCTTTCATTTTGAAAGGAATATAGTATTTTCAGCTCAATGGGGCTAGTTACTTTATGCTTGGCTGGTTATGATATCTGCGTGCTGGTTGCTTCCCCCTGAGGCCACAGGAGTTTCTCTGTGCCATACAATTCTGCATGAACTTTGAAGTTAGGGAAGTCTGGAAGTTCTCAATGATCTTTTCTGGGTCTCTCCTTGATTACTTAGTGCATGAACTGAAGAAGAGTGGGCAGGATAACCTGTATTCACTTACTACTTAATGACCACTCCATATTACTCAGATCACCTTATATTACTGGCTGAACATCCACCTCCAGCCAGTGAGCTGAGGGCAACCTGTGGACGAGATGGTGTGAAACTCTATAGTTTTCTCATATGCTGCTCAAAGGGTGCTGAAGGCTCATGTTTCACCTGGTACACCTAGAATGTGTTGAAGTCTATCATAGCCTCAGTCGTTGAGTGACTGTAGAGTCCCTTGCTGCTTGTTGAATAAATAATGTGAGCATGAAATAAGCTTTGTTGCATTAAGTCACTGAGATTTCAGGGCTATAAAGCTAATACAGCCTAATAGATAAGAGAATCAATATTGCAAATAATCCTTGAAGATAAAAGCACTTGGAAAGCCCAGTATTCAGGATAGGCAAGTTATAGTTTGATGATAATTCGTGTAAAAAGTTATGAGAAATGCTTAGAAAGATTAATTGCTTCATGCTTATAGTCTTCCAATGTTTAAAAAATGATCATAGAGGAATCAAGTTATTCTGGGTTACTCTGGAGGGCAAAAATTAGACCAACATTGGAAAATTATAAAAGCGATGTAGCCATTTAACAAAGAATATTTTATCAATTCAAGCTGTTCATCAATGGATGAAGATACTTTGGAAATGGTGATTTTTAGGAACAGCTGAAATAGTCATGCTGAGGCCAGTTGCTGCCCAAGGATAAGCGATGTTATATCACAAAATTTTTCACTATATAAAATTTTGGTCTATAAAATTCTTCCATTGTTAAGGTTCTACCATCTGTTTACCCTAATAATGATTATAGTATCAATACTTGTGTTTTAAGTTAGGATATGTTTTATTATTTACCCAGAGGGGACCTAGCTTGCCACAACTTATCAACATTTTCATGCAACCCTTTGTGATGAGGTTTGAACATGGCCTGCTGCCATAACTAAATTGCATCAATGATGAATTGGCTAGACTAAATTGGACAGGATCAGAAAACTAAAGCAATGTCTGCCAAGTTTGGTCAAAAGATAGTGCTGGCTGTTTTATAAACTTCAACTCAGGACATCAATACAAATACTGATTCAAAGGCTCCATTTCTCAAAAGTTTAATTGATGATTTGGTTGTGGGCTCTGGCAATATGCATTTAATTGAGCTCCCCCAGGTTGTTCTGATGGTTTCTTTAGTTTGGGAACTTATGCTTTGCTTCTCTATGTGTTCATTCTCTGAGGTTTGTTTTCTTGTTCATTTAATAGAAAAAGGTCTTTTTCAAATCACCAAGTCTATCTTAATTAAACAAAAGGAGATTTCTCCTTGCAGTGGTCGATGGGGCAATGAGAGATGGTGGCAGAAATAATCATGTTGTCTGCCGAATGCAGGTTGAGAAAGACAATCACAAAGGATGAGAGTCATAATCTGCTTGGTCACCAGACCCCTCACCTCTAATCTTGGCACCATCTTTGAGCACATTAGGGCAGGCAAAGAAGTACCTTGGTTGGAACCCGAGAAATAATACAAGCCCATGTACTCTAGTATTTTTTTTCAATGAATTAATTCAAAGTAATCACTGTCAGAAAAATGACCCCAAGTTGCACTTTCAGGGTGTCTTCAAAGGATTTTTTACTTGCCCCTTAATCTGGTGGCACTGGTAGAATCTGGCTGTGACTGAATTCAGAGCTTCCAAAGGAGCATTTCAAGGAATGAAATTCTGAAGGAGGACATGAGTTTCCCTTTCAGTGTAGATGATAATTAGACACTGAAGGTCATGCCAGAGAGCTCTTAGGAGAGTGAATACCGGTACTTAGTAGAACATTCTTCTCTGGATCTGAAATTTCCACATTCTGTTTTTTTCTGTAAACAGCATTTGGGTTGATCATGAGTCTCTCTGTGTCAGTCTTTTCCCTGGATGGTAATTGCTTTTTAGCAGGTTGAGGTAACCACATAGTCCTTTGTGCATGGGGTAAGTGTCCTGGCCTATTTTCAGTACAGTTCTCTTTCTGTAATCATCACACTCTTTAATAGAGCTTGAAATGCTTAGTTTCCTGAGTCTCAAAGACCCTGGTGTTCAGTGCCTTGACAAGATGGTGTGAACCTCTTAAGAATGATAGGTGGATTCTGATGACCACTCTCCAGCCCCAAATATATTTTGTCTAAGCTCTATCCCTGCTATTGCATTTCCCTTCAGCAAACACTCTGTTCACTGAGTCTTTATTGTAATCTGTAATAATTTCCAAAGTTTTGGTTGACTGGTCTGTTTGGGAGGATGAATCAAAGCCCTCAGTGAATCTAAAAGATCAGAAATCTAGGGTTGTTTCAGGAAATTAGGAATGTTTATAGATGTGTTGTGGTTTATATATTTGGTGTCCCCCCAAAGCTCATGTAAGACAATGCAAGAACATTCCAAGTTGAAATTACTGGATTATGAGAGTCTTAACTCAATCAGTGAGTGAATCAGTCCACTGATGGGATTAACTGGGTGACAACTAAAATCAGGTAGGGTATAGCTGGACCAGGTGGGCCATTGGGGAATTGGTATGCATTTTGTATTTGGCAAGTGGAGTCTCTTCTGCTTCTGATCATTATGTGAGCTGCTTCTCTCTGCCACACTCATCCACCATGATATTCTGCCTCACCTCAAGCCCTGAGGAATGAAGCTGGCTTTCTGTGGACTGATACTTCTGAAACCATGAGCCTCTGAGTAAACTTTTCCTCTCCTAAAATTGTTATCAGGTCTTTTAGTCACAGAGTGAAAACACTGACTAAAACAATGTGCAAAATAAACCAGTTGCAGAAATGCTTGACTTACACATATCTAGAAGCTTCAAGTACTATGATCTCTTTCCATGAGTGTGATTTTCCCTTTCTTTTCTTTTATTTTCTTCTTTTTTTACCTTTTATTGATTTTATTTTTTTAAATAAATGACAGCAGTGAAATGCATTATAATTCTTATTACATATATAGAGCACAATTTTTCATATTTCTGTATATAAAGTATGTTCACACCAATTATGCCTTTATACATGTACTTTGGGATTTTTGCATTACAATTCTTATTACACATATATACTATATATTACACATATATACTACATCTCTCTCTTTGTATATAAAGTATGTTGACATCCAATTTGAGTCTTTATACGTATACTTTGTATAATGATGTCCATCACATTCCACCATCCTTTCTAATCCCTGCGCCCTCCCTTTCCCTCCCACCCCTATTCCCTATCTGGAATTCATCTAATCTTCTCATGGTTTCCCTCCCTACCCCACTATGAATCAACCTTCTTATATCAGAGAAAACATTTGGCATTTGTTTTTTGGGGATTGGCTAACTTCACTTAGCTTTATCTTCTTCAACTCCATCTATTTACCTGCAAATGCCATGATTTTGTTTTTTTTTTTAATGCTGAGTAAAATTACATTCTGTATATATGCCACATTTTTTTATCCATTCATCCACTGGAGGACATCTAGTTTGGCTCCACAGTTTAGCTATTGTGAATTGTGCTGCTATAAACATTTGATGTGGCTGTGTCCCTGTAGTATGCTGTTTTTAAATCCTTTGGGTATAGTCCAAGGAGAGGGATAGCTGGGTCAAATGGTGGTTCCATTCCCAGATTTCCAAGGAATCTCCATACTGCTTTCCCTTTATTTTCCGTCTTGGCATATTTCAAAGCCTAATACAAAAATCTTTGCCTATAGGAAGGACTCGGGTAATAGTCTTTTAGTTTAAAATGGATGGATAGGTTGATTAAAAAACAAACTCTATTGTCAAGAGGCAGAGTAAAGTTCAAGGAGGAAACTTGCTGGAACCAATATACAGTCTGTATCCATAGTGTGACCCTAACTGCCTGCAGCTGTACTGGTTTACTGCTGTAGTGTATTTGTTGATAGTCCCTCCATTTACTCAAATATGTTGGATAGTAAAAATACGGTCACCCATACATAATATTCTCAGATCTTTTATTAAGTATTATTTATTCTTGTATTTTATTCAAATAATCTTGAATAGATTTTTATTTTGAAAGTGATGAAGCAAATTTTAAAGGTCAGTAGAGGGGATAAAGAGGTTTATCCCAGTTACCCAGAAACTACTTATGTAGCACATGTAAAGTTTTACCAGGCAGGGGATTAAAGGATGTATTTAAAACAATTTGAATCATAATTAGTACATTTTTTAAAGTTTTGGTATATTCTGAAAAAAAACCCAAATTATCCCCATATCTTTTCAGGAATGTAAAGTATCACTACAATGTGTAGCATTTATTCCCATATACTGTTCAGGTCAAACATCATGTAGATATGGAGAAAATAAAATGTTCATGTTTGAGAAGATTGTAACATAGTAAAGCCATGATGAACCATACTGCAGCTTCCATAAGCCAAAATCTACTATAGTTTTCTATTTTATCCTCTCAAAGGAAAGAAATATGCCACATGGAAATAAATTGGTTTAGTAAATTTAGTCTTAAAAAGAAGAAAGGAGTAAAAGCAATGGTCCCTCTTGATTTCTTGAGGTTGCCAAGGACTCGGTTCTTGATCTGTCCAGTTCCCTGTACTTTCTCTTTTTCTTTTGCTGTGAGAGGCAAGGATTCCAAAATGAATGATCAATCTACAGACTGAATGCTTCCACAATCAGTAAGAAAGTGTCCAATACCTTTCACTGGGCTGATCCATAGAGCTAGAAGAGTGGGCGTAGCCTTTATTTGAGAGTTTTTCAGTGTAGAGCACTGAATTGGCTAATTCTGAGTTGAATAGAAATTTCAGTTTGCCAAAATCCTTATTCCTAAATTCAACACTGGTTTCCAGTTCCCTAGGTCTCTTGACCCAACGTGATTTGCTGATAGTGGAAATGCAAAATGATAGATGGCAAAAAGCTGTGTGGCTGGCAGTACCCAAGCCTTCTAAACCCAGTTGGGAGGGACACAGCAACAGTTCAAGTGGATTCTAGATTAAGACAGAGCGGTGCCACCTGAAGATTTGAACATAGGCAAAAACAAAGAGCATCCTTGGGGAATGTACTATCACCTTTGCAAATGGGGGTGTTCTGACCCTTGTCCTCTGTACCAAAGATGTATTTTCATTTGGAAAATGGAAACTCAAAGAGTCCCTCATCTGGTCCATTCAGTATATCCTGAGCAGGATACACTGTTCCCTCCCTCATCACTGTACAGAATGCTTCCACCTCCTTTTGGCTGATCTGAATCTGGTCCTTCCTTCAAGGACAAGCTCGATTCTGGGCTCCCTCACCTTCAGCCATCCTAGCCCAAACACAAAGGATTGTTGCCAGTGTCTTCCTCACCTTTCATTTACAACTAGGGCCCTGGCTGTGGCTTTTCTTTATCCCGACAGCTTTATGAATGGCACAGAGCCTTGTGTCCCTAAAATGGTTTAAATGGGGACCCTACCCAGGAGCAGCCACCAATGCTGAGCACTTCTTCTGGCCTCCTCTGGCCTAATGAGCCCTCGATTATTGTTTGGCATTATTAAATGTCAACAATAGGATGGCTCCCCTCTGGGAACTCAATGAAAGTGGCAAGAAATATAAGATTAGAATTGAGGAGCCACACAAATAGCTTTTATTTTTATTTATTGGCAGAGAGGAGAAAAAGCTGCTAAACATCATCTCAGTGTTCCTCTTTATCAACTCTTGTCAACTTCTCCTTTTCCTCCTCGAGGGCAGTGGCTCTATCTTTGTAGGATGTAACACATTAGAGCGACAAGTTTTATGTCAGTAATGATATTAATAATGGAGTTAGAAAACACTGATTTGCCAATCGTTTAAAAGGAAATTTAAGCTGCAAATGATTTCCTGCTCACATTTCTATATAATGGCTTTCTCTGACTCTGAGGCTAGAGGTTATGAATCTAGCCCTCTGGAGGAATTGGAAGGAAACTTGGATTTATTTAGCACTTCCGGTGTATCAGGCCCAGAGTTAATGCTTGGTTTGGTTTGAATGCATCCTGTCCAAAATTCAGACTTGACGAATGTGATGATAGTAAGATATGAGCCCTTTAAGAGGTGGTTAGGACAGGAGGGTTCCTCCCTCTTGAATGGGCCTAGGTACCATCATAGAAGGGCTTGACACAGGGAGTTTGTCTTCCCAGGGCAGAAGGGCCCAAGGGGAACAAAGTGTTTCTCACCTCTGGAGGATTCAGGGGTCAAAGCACCATCTTAAAAATAGAGTAGCCTCCTCAGACACTAAACCTACCTGTCTCCTGGGCTTTTCAGGCTCTGGGATGTAATAATATGTTGAGAGCCACAGCCGAAGGGGCCCCAGCAAACTTTCAGACTGTCAGCTGATGATTGGCTCACAGTGGCCCCAGCAACATCTAGCTGATTGGCTCCTCTGTGGTGATGCTTATTGGGCTGTTTCTCTGCCCTTTCAGACTGCCAGCTGATGATTGGCTCACAGCGGCCCCAGCAACATCTAGCTGATTGGCTCCTCTGCGGTGGTGCTCATTGGGCTGTTTCCCTGCCCTTTCAGACTACGGAGCTGCTCAATGGGGGACTTTTTTGGCTCCGCCCACACAACCTAGCCAATCGGCCTCAAGAGCAGGAGTAGTGGGGGAGGTCGAGAGGCTTGTGGGAAGCCGGTGGTGGCAGTTGGGCTCTGAAGGTTTTCCTGAGGAGCTGTTTTGTTTGGCATGTGTGGTTCTAAAAATAAAGTTCGTTTCTTTTGACAAGTGGCTCCTGAATTGTGCCCAGCCAGACTGCAGCAATAATACATTTCTATTCTTTATAAAATACCCAGATTCAGGCTTTCTGTAATAGTAGCACAAAATGAACTAGGTTACTTGTTTCTTGCATTTGCCTGTGAAGTAGGTATCAATAGTCACATTTCTTAGATGAGAGAAAGGAGAAGTAGGAGATGAAACAACTTGCCCTAGCTCACACCCATGTGAGGAGTAGAGCTGGAATTAAAGTCAAAAGGAATTTCCCCAAAGTGTCCTGTTAGGTACAGACATTGGGATGTGGTGGTGGGTAAGGGACTCGGGGTAGGAGGGGTGGTGAATGTCTTCCTCTGCCTTTGCATTGTTGGTAGATTTCTCACCCTGATGTCAGAGGACAGAGGGCCCTGGACGTCTTCATATGGGTGGAGAGAAAATGTAGGTTAATGACTCTTCTACTGGCTTGTCTCTTAGAACATGGAGCTTTGAGAGAAGGATCCATACTTCCTCCAGGTTCCAGAGACCTCATGGCCCTGCACAACTCTGCCACATGTTTCTGCCACATGTGAGTTGGGGAGGCCGGCATGTGTGCTTCCCACACCAGTGAGATTTGTCATTCTTGTTATCTGTGATTGACACTCATTCCTACTAAGGAATTCATTATAAAAAAATTTGTTATAGTTCACCTGAAGTTTTGTATTTTAAATGAAGTAACAAGCCTATTTTAATGTCTGTTACTGAAAAGAAAGAAAAGACTCTAAACATTGAAAAAAAATTAACATTTTATTTGCTGCCTAAAATGTTTATTCTTTGATTCTTTATGGATAGAGCTTGCAGTCCCCTGTCTTACACCATTAGCTCATTATAATTATATCATAAGGGAGATATTATATTATTTGGATACAGGAGCAGAGAGACAGGATTTAATCACAGATCTGGTAATTATAAAGCCAAGCTCATTGTATTATACTTCATGATTTTTCTGTAGTGCTTAAAGGGAATGTTACACACAGAACAGTTACAAACATAGGATGATGACCAACAGTGGAGCCCCTGGGGGTCAGGACATTTTGAAGGGGGGAGGGTGGGTGGACAGTATTTTTACCATAGAATTTGGTATGTATACAACTATTCCCTGATTCTGTGCCCATGGCAAATAGTGATCATTGATTAACACTCTAGTTTTTACTAAGTCAGTAGGTAGCCACAGAATTTTTTTCAACACAACATTTCAAATATAACATATAAAATATAATTGGTATTTCTGTCAAACATGAATGGGGGGTATATTTGAGTATCTGAGTATAAAAGAAGACTTTGAGGTATAGATAGAAGAAATCATAAGAAAAAAACATGGATTTTTCATTTTATAAGGAAGGCTTTCAGGAAATACGGTCAACAGATATATAAAAAATTATCTAACCTTTCTAGCAATTAGAGAAATGTAAATTAAAACTACACTGAGATTTCACCTCACTTTGACCAGGATGACAATTAACAAGAATATGAGTAATAATCAATGTTGGGAGCTGGGGTCATAGCTCAGTGGTGGAGCACTTGCCTAGCACATGTGAGGCACTGGATTCTATTCTCAGCACCACATAGAAATAAAATAAAGACATTAAAAAATGTTGCTGAGGATGTAGGGAAAATGATACAATCATAGATTTCTGGTGGGACTGCAAATTGGTGCAACCACTCTGGAAAGCGGTATGAAGACTCCTCATAAAACTAGGAAAGGAGCCACTATTTGACGTAGTTATCCCATTCCTCAATATATATCCAAATGAGTTTAAATCGGCATACTAGAGTTACACAGCCACATCAATGTTTATAGAAGTTCAATTCACAATAGCTAAGCTATGGAACTAACCTAGCTGCCCTTCAACAGATAGATAAAGAAAATGTTGCACACACACACACACACACACATACACACATACACACACACATACACAATGAACTATTACTCAGCCATAAATAAGAATGACTTTATGACATTTGCTGGTAAATGGATGGAACTGGAGACTATCATGCTAAGTGAAATAAGTCAGTCCCTCCAAAATCAAAGGTTGAATGGTCTCTCTGATGTATGGATGCTGACACACAACAAAGTCTGGTGGGGAAGAATAGAAGTTCAGTATATTAGACAAAGGGGAATGAAGGGAAGGGGGATAAGAATAAGTAAGAAAGTGGAAGGAATCTGACACAACTTTTCTATGAACATATATGAATACATCACAGTGAATCTCAACAGCATGTACATCCACAAGACTGGAATTCTAATTAGAATAAGAAATACTCCATGTTTGTATAAATATGTTAAAATAGACTCTATTCTTATGTATAACTAAAAAAACAAATTTTAAAAATAAAAAAGGAAGACTTTCAGGGAGAGGAATATATTCAAGAACTCCTTTATAATATAGTTGAGAAATATGAGGATATGAAAGAGTAGAAAGAAATTCTAGCACAGTGGCTGTGACCATGGATCATGGACCATAGAGTCAACATCGCTGCTACTTGCTGTGACTCTAGGCAAGATTTATTTCTTTGTTTTATTTAAGTTTCCTTGTCTAGTAAAATGGGAAAATAAGAGAACCTATTTCATGATGTTATTGTGAAAGTTAACTTAGATAATTTACATAGACCATGGTCATGCCTGATATAGGGCAAGTATTAATATAAATGTTAGACAAACATGGAGAAACTAAGAAAAAGTAGGAGATGGTAGAGTACAACCTATGACTAAGGTCTTTCTTTTCTCCCTTGTATGCTACTCAATATTTTCTTCCACCTTTTAAATTCAGACAATAAAAAACAATCTGAATCACCATGTTCTGCATTTATGCATGCCAGTGTTCCATCCCAGTGAATTTTACTCTGTCATCTCATGGATTCTCAATAACCCCAAGACAGTTCATCCCCATGGGAAATCTTCCTGACCTGTCATTTATCTTGTTTTTCTGCAGCTAAAGCCAAATACACATTCTTGCCATTGTGGCAATTTGGAAAATAATTCATGTCACCCTAGTACTTTTTCAATAATGTTGATTTAACAATGTGTTTAATCAGGGAGAGTTAAGGCCTCATTATGCCATAAAGTGTCTGCAGTAAGGAGTTACCTTTAAATATTCAAAATAATTCATTTCAAATTATGGGGCCCATTTGTGTTATAATACTCAGCTACAATACCCCAGGGATACCTGGGTAGTCACTAATGAGCTAAACTATCTTTTTAGCAATCTGCTAGAAAAGAAAAAACTCTCTGATATATTGCTTCAAAGCTTCCTTACTTAGGCTCTTATGCTCTATGGCTTCACATACTAAAGTTTTAGAGATGGTGTTTTCTAAAGTAAGTTCTCAGGGGAAAAAAAATCAAATTTTAGTGCTGTCCCTCACAGAGCAAAGAATCAAAGATGAAAGGACATAGTTTTTTTTCCTGCTGAAATCTCAGAATACTCTACTAACTTCAGTTCCATTTTCTAATCAATTATTTTAAGTTGGCAGGTGGTAAGTTGATCTTGGAGTCTGTAGTTGTCCTTTTCCTATGTGAAGAGATAAGTGCCCTATGTGGTCACTAAGTATACCTTTTCTAGCCTCAGTCCTAAAAAGAGGACTGAATTTTATATATACTAAATAGAATCTCTTTAAGAAATAAGTTGAGTTCTGTGGAATCCAGCAGCTGAATCTTTGGAGAAGGCTGCAGGTCAGGGTGCCTGGACCACTCTCTCTGCAAGCCAAGGCCTCTCACTCAAAAACCTTTAGCTGCAATGGGATGCAGAATCCAGACAGCTGGTCATCAGATGACTCAGTTACCCTCATTGGAGGGTAACTCTCCTCCAATGACTCCTAACCCAAATTCTATGACACTGGGATAGCTCTTGTTTAAAGCATCCAAAGAACTGAGATGTGATGATTATGAAGAAGTTTTCTCCTTTTCTCAAATGAGACATTTTTCATTTTAGCTCATTTATAATCTCAAATGAGCCATTTTTTTCATGTTATCTCAACTCTTTTCTCAATAATTGGTATACACAGGAAATCATATCATTCTTGATGTTGAAATATGGCTGTAAAGGACAACACTGGTCTTTGATCTGCATTTTACATTCTTACTCCCAAACTAAAACTGAAGTTGAGCTAAATGACTAATTGCAAATCCATACATATTAAACACATCAAAACATGAATGTGAATTTGGGATTTGATGGTTAGGCAGAATTATTATGGCATTATGTGACTAATAGAGATCCTAGTCTTATAGCTTCCTGGTTAGGGGATATTTCCTTCAAAGGATTAGTTGTCTGATTTTCATATGTTGCCCAGAGTCTGGGATATATAAGGCTTGGGAGGAGATTGAGTAGGGTATTTCTTACTTGTGATCGTACTGCATTTGGCCAAATTTTTCAACACCCAGTTTTTTTTTCAAATAGGTATGATTTAGTTGTGACTGAGTAATACTGCTATATCAGGATTTTTAATACCAAAGATTACTCACATTTCAAATCTTGCTATATCTTTTGGACACTGTCACAAATGGCTATCTGGCCATCTCTTCATTGATGAGAAGACAGAGTGAATAGTGGTAAGTGCATAAGAAGAAGAAAAAAATCAAAGCTAAATTCCCTTATAGATCATGTACTAAGTATTCTCTACTAAGTACTTATAACACCAAGATTCAATTGCCTTAGCTGTAAACTGGTAATAATATTGCTCTGCAACGCTGTGAGTTTTGAAGAAGCAGTATTCAAATTAAGTAAAATGTTCAGTATAATGCCAGATATAACTACGATGACTGAGTACTTACCATCTACTAGGCACCAAATGCTTTTATATGTATTTACTTTGGTCATCCTCATTACAAACTAAAATTGATGTTATTATTATTATCATTTTATGGATAAAGAAAATAAGATAATAGTAATTAAATAACTTGCTGAAAGTTATATAGTTAAGTGATGGTCTCTAGTTCTTATAATTTTTTCCAGATAAATTTAAATATATTTTAAACCCTAGAAATATTTAAGAACACAAAATAAATTACTTCCAAAGGCAACAAATCTTTCCTAAGAAAGATTTGTCCTATGGTTATTTTAATGGTACATGGAAATTGAACATGGCTCATGGAAATTGAAACTAAAAAGTTAAACCTCCCATAAGTGAGGCCAAGGAGAAACCAGTTAAGGAAATTTCAAGATTGTCAGAAATTAGGCGTGGTGCATAGAAATCCCAAGGGTTCACAAACATAAAGCCAACTGGCATCTACTCTCAAATATTTACATGACACCTTAATTGGGTGCATGGGGATAACATACTAAGGCTGGAGGAAGAAGGAGAGCTGGCAGAGGACCTCCCTGAGGTCAAGTGGACCTCCCTGAATGCCAGTCAACAGCAAGCAAAGCAGGGCAGAACTGATGGAGAGCCCTCCTCCCACTATTCCAGTACACATGGAGTTTTTATGTATGTAAGACGGTGCCAGAGTCTGGCTGGAGAGATCCCATCCGTCATGATGCATGAGCCTCAGGAAATGAACAACAGTATCCATTTGAAGGTTGAGATAAGGAAAGAGCTTAGAGAGAACCATATGAAGTACACTGAATCTTGACTGAAAAATTGGGGTAGGCTAGCAGGGTGAAGGGATTTTTTTTCAAAAGCACTAAAAGTCAAGTTCAAAGAGGATTCAGAGGGAGAATTCCCCCAGTGACCCCAAAAGTTGAGCTGTATAGCTAAGAAAGACATTTTGTAGTACAGAATCTTGGAGGCTGGACTATAAAGCATAAATACATGTCTATTATCTTGGTGGTATGAGATCCTTACCTCTACTAAGGGAAAGTTCTCATCAAAGAAAACTTAAAGCCAGGATATACTGAATCCTTCTAAAGCAGAAAAGAAAAGAAAAGGAAAAATAAAACCTAATTGAAGTAAAGATTAAATTGACTCAGCTTTATCTTATTGATGATCTGAGAGAAGTTGTGTGACTTTCGAGGTAAACATTCATTTCAGTCTCTGCTTTGTTTTTCTCTTTGCACTTATGCACAATGTCTGGATGGAAGAAAAACAAAAATAATCATGGAACAGAGAAGTAGGAAACAATGAGAATTATAACTTAAAGTATAAATCAATCAGTAAAAGCAGAACCACAGAATGTGCTGATGTTTGAATTAGTACTCAATGGCTTTAAAATAACTCTTCTGTTTATAAATAGATGGTAACAATTACAAACGAAAACTTTCAGTGGAGAATTGGAAACTAGATAAAAGAATCAAATGGAATTACAGTAAATGAAAGATATAACTCAAGAAGAATTTGATGGACTTAACATTGGATCAAACCTTACAGAAGATCAGTGAAGAGAAAGACAGTCTAATAGAAAGTAACAAAACTAAAATACCGGGCTGAGGTTGTAGCTCAGTAGTAGAGTGTTCACATAGGATGTGTGAGATCCTGAGATCCTGAGTTCGATCCTCAGCACCACATATAAATAAATGAATAAAAATAAAGGTCCATCAATGACTAATATATATATATATATATATATATATATATATATATTATATATATATATAAAATTAGTGTCATATATGTGTACACATGTGTATAGGTGTACTTATGCATACACATATACAATATATATATGTCCACCTATAACTAAAAAAAATAGTTAAAAAAACCACTAAAATACCAAGAAAGAATAAATAAGTCAAGTTGTTGAACAGATCGATCAACATATGCATGGAAATTTTAAATCATCTAACAGATGGGAAATCAGAGCAGAGATAATGTGCTAGAAAAAAATTATAGTTATTAGAGATAAGAATTTTCCAGTATTGAAAATTCATCTTACATTCACTCCTCTGTGAGATGGTCATTGAACTTCTTAGATCTGAGGGTTGATGTCTTTAGCCAACATGTAAGTAGAAAAACCAACTGTATATCTTGTACTTAGACTGTTGAAAACCAAAGATAAAAGGAAAAAACCAGAAAGCATCTAGAGTGGTATTAAGAAACTATTGCATGCAGGCCAGATGTGCCATATGAAATGGAGTTCACATCCCATGGCCGAATGAGGATTTTTTAAGTGATTGTCACATAAATGCTTACAAAATATCCTCATTTTTTTCCATTTGGCCTAAAATGTCTAAAATATCTGTTCCTAGACATTTATAGTCAAAGTTGGGCAACCTTTGAACTATTATATTTAGGAGAGTGATATCGATAAAGTTAGCAGAGTTCTCATGAAGATAGTGGAGGATAGAAAACAAGGGAACCAGAGTTTTTAAAGAGGAGAAGAAGAAGAAGAAGGAAGAAGGAAGAAGATTCCTCTTTTTAAGATTAGAGTTTTTAGAATTAGAATAGCAAATCAATATTAAGTTTGGTGCCTTGGACTGCATAGAAGCCAGTTCCACAGACCATAGTAATTGAACCTAGGAGCAAAAGTTAAATAGTGTCCAGCAGTTGTTAAGACCCGCAGTTGAATTAAAAAAAAAAAAAAAGGAAAACTAAAATAGGAAGTTAGGTCAGCTATGCTTTAAAATAACATGGAGAAAAGGGCAGGTAGTTTTGATAGGACACTCAGTTTTAGCTTACGTGTTGGCTCTACATGGTGAATACATTAGACTGACATCAGGGGAAAGGCATAGATCAAATTATACTTCCTCAGTGTTTTTTTTTTTTTAAGAGAGAGGGAGAGAGAGAGAGAGAGAGAGAGAGAGAGAGAGCGTGAGCGAGAGAGAAATTTTTTAATATTTATATTTTAGTTTTTGGTGGACACAACATCTTTGTTGGTATGTGGTGCTGAGGATCAAACCTGGGCTGCACGCATGCCAGGCGAGCGCGCTACCGCTTGAGCCACATCCCCAGCCCCCCCCACACCAGTGATTTTATAACAACTGCTCTCAGCAATGGTTTTCTACTCTGTAAAAGAGTTAATATCTCACCTATCTCATATTGTTGATTTGCAAATCAAAGAATGAGTGAATATCCTGAACAATTAAAAGGCTCTTTGAATATTCCCACAATACAGGTTGAAATAAAACCACCAAAACTACCACCAATAAAAATCATTCAATGCATTTTTATGCTCCATGGATATAGTTGTAGAAAAAGAGGGGATTTTTTTCTACTCCCTGTCCTAGAAAAATTACTCTAAAAATGTTGAATTTTTGCATGTCACACATTGAGAGAAATAGACCTATAGGGACACATTCTGAGAACATTGAGTAAAATTCTAAAATTCTTAGGTTCAGAAAATTTGAAAGAATGGGAGACTTTTCCTGGTAGCCTTGCAGAAAAGAGACTCCGGGATCCCAAGAAAGAAAGTGGAAAATCAAACAAACTCATGATTGAAGTCTCAACTGAGCCAATCCTTGCAGCAAGGTCCCGGGAAAACTCACTAAGCTGGTTGAGTCTCATTTCCTGCATTTGCTAAGTAGAGATAGATAATACTAATTTATGATGCCAATGTGAGGGTTCAGTGAGATAATTCTAAGATAATAAAACATAGTCTACTTTTGCATAGAATTCTAACCTAATGGAGGAAGAATAATTTTAATTACTTTAAACCAGTGGGAGTTGTATAGAAATGTAATCAGTTGCTTCTTTTTGGTTAAAAATTCAACTATAAGCATGGTGTAACAAATATCACTAGATATAGTTGGACTACATGATGTTTAAGGACCTGTTCAATCTTCAGGTCATAGTTGAACAACTTCAATAAATAGGACTGTATATCATTTCCCAACTCTATTCTCATTACTCTGCAGGAGTTGCAGATATCTGAGCGTGGGGTGGAGTAGGGGTTGGTATAGATCTATGTATAAGCCTGTTTAGAAGAGCAGAGCAAACTGAGAAGCTAAGAGACCCCAAAAGGCTCTCTTATGGGACATCTATCAAAATTATAGTCCTTTGCCTCTTCATGGGTTTTCATGATTTGTTCTTATTTTAAGAACAAAAACATCCAATAGATCTTCATGGAAAGTGTTAAAGATTTTACTAAATGTCAGATGAGATTTTGGAACTGTTTAATAAACTCTAAGAGGAGATAATTCTTCAAGCTAAGAGGAAACATTAGATTTTGTGATACTCTGTAGATGTTTTATTTATGAAAGAAACAAAATAATGGAAGACATGTCTGCTAAAATGACTAGAAATTGCCAGACTTGTGGACATGTTGTTCTTTGTCTCATGCTTTAATAACATATAGCAGTCTGGCTTGAAGAAAAGTTCTCCTGTTAGTATTATATCAGCAATGATGACTTAACTACAAAGGAATGCATAGAGAAATGTTCTTAATGGAACTTTTGAGGGCTGTTGGAGAGACCTATCTGCCATTCTGGCAAAAGAGATATTATGATTACCATTCACTTGCCAGGAGATTGTTTTTCCCCTGAGAAGTTAATGTTTTTCTCTGCCTGAGAGGTCTTAATTTTGTAATTTGATTAAATTAGAATCTACATGGAAGGAATATACACTGGAAGAATCTAAATTGTCCTGATTTATTTTTACCTGTCCTGATTTATTCATTACTTTCTTTCCCCATTTACATATATGTGAAAAATGAGCCCTGAAATTTTGTGAGTAATCCGATTCTCACCCTTAAAGAATAATTTGGGGCCCTCTGTAGTCAAAATAGCTAAATAATATACATAAAAGGTTTTTTTCCACTGGTTTTACTACTCTATTACTTTCTCCATTCTTCCCCTTTGGGAAGATTGCAGAGAATACCGAGAAAAAAAGCTCTGAAACACAAGTTACAATGATAATGGGCCACAAGTGCAGGACTCCACCTGCAGAGGAGGAAGAACTATATTTCTTATCCAATGAGGTCTTATCTAATGAGGAAACTTGTGTTTGGCAATTCCAACAGTCGTTTTTCATGTCGGCTTTAGGTTACCCTGTGGTTCCATAAAATGTTGCAGTATAAAGAGAAAATCCAAGAGTCTGAGTACTGGGAAAGTTCATATTGAATTCAGATTTCTCATTTCTCATAAGATAAATTTAAAGAGGCTAGACACTTTCCTTATTTGGAAAGGTGGAGACTGCCTGAAGTAATACGGCATGCAAATAATGGAGAAGACATAGATGAAGAGGATACTGATGCTGATCATGCTAATAATAATCCATTTACATCACTATATTGATTGCATTTTACAAAGCATTTTCATATACATTGCCAGGAGAACCTAACCATAATCGAGCAAGGTTGCTTAAGAAAGGTTTATTACCCTTGTTAGTGACATGTAACATGCATACAAGAATTTACATCAAAATGTATAGTGCAATGGATTTTCATATGTTGAATGTTCCATGTGAACTACTTAAAGAACATACAGGTCATTACTAGCTTCCATGTGTCCTTCTTTATGCCTACTTAATTACTAATACCCTCAACATAATAGGTAACCACCTTCTTAACTTCTAGTACCCTGGCTTTATTTTGCCTCTGCTTTCTTAAACTGTAAATAAATTCAATCACATAATGTGTACTTTTTTGTTTTTTGGCTTCTTCCATATTATGTTTTTGAGATTTATCCTTAATTCTCATTGCATAATATTCCATTTTGTGATTATACTACAATTTAAACATTCTAGTGGCATGCGGGTGGTGTTTATTATTAACATTTTTAACTTTTTTTCCTAGATATATACCTAGGAATGACACTGCATACATGATAGGGTATGTGCATATGACTAAATTTGGAATACATTTTTCCCAACAGTAATCAAAAGTGGTTGATCCAGTCTCCCACTAGCAATATAAGAAACTTTTAATTTCGACAAAACCTCATTCAGTACCTGATATTTTGTGTATTATTAATTCTTTTTGATGGGTGATTTTTCACATTTGGAAAATGGAGACCCAGAAGCACTGTCATAGGAAAAGCCTAGAGTATGAATCTTGTGCTAACATAGCACTCTTTAATCCTAATATGACATTTCTTCCCGTGGCAAAAAAAAGGCTAGATATCAGCAGCATAGACTATGACAAATAGCAAAATGTAAGTTGAGGTTTCTGTTTTTATCTCGATATATTATTACCATTTCTTACTGCAAGAAAAAACATGCACAAACTAAAATAAAAATATATTCAATTACTGTTCTTGGATTTACTGAAGATTTCAGGGTGATGATTTTCCCAGAGATCTAGAGATATAGGTGAATCCAGGGAAGTCATAGCTGCAATTTGTTTTTGTTGTCAAATCCCCTGAATTCATAACTTAGCATACAGAACTAACTTAAAACTTTGGAGGTAAAATTGAGGAAGAACTGGAGGCTGAGTATTCAGAGATGCTCACTTGTAACCACCACCTAATAGGACGCCAATATAAAGATAATGCACTTTAGCTGGAATAGCTCAAAAAATATAATGGCATCATATAATAGTTTCTTGTGATTTTATCCACATAATAAACTGAAAGCAACTAAGATGTCCTTTAGTAGATGAATAAACTATATTATATACATGCAATAGCATTTATAATGAATGAATCGTAAATGCACATTACTAAGTAGACAAGTCTGAAAACATTCTTTATGTTTTCAGTTATATGAGATTCTGGAATAGACAAAATTATGAACATAGAGATGGTAAACAGATCAGTGGTTGTCAAGAATATTGGCAGGGAAGAGGACTGAATAGATGAAGCAAAGGAGGTTTTTTAAGGTGGTGAAAGCTATTCATCAAGTCACTGCAATGGTAGATAAGTACCTTGTAGATTTATGAAAATTCATAAACTTTACAGAACAAAGAGTAAAATTTGTATTACGCAAATTTAAAAATATTATTTAGGAAGTTGAAGTGTTCCAGGATAAAATTCAGACACTAACAAAAGAACCTCTATGGTAAATGTGTAAAATAATCCTGCCTGAGGAGTTTGGGGAAGAAATGCTGATCTAAGCATCCTAAAATGAGTGGAGACAATAAGACCAAGGAAAAATGAACTGTACTTAAGCATAGTTCTCTCACTGATAATTGTTTCCCATGCTGTATTGGTTAAACGATTGGAAAGTACTGATCATGCACACTGGAATGGAATAGGTGTTACATGTATCAGAGGTTAGGAGATATTTCTCACTGGTGATGTAGAAACTTATAGATGAGCAATGGGAGGGAACTACAATAATAGTTATAATGAATAGAATTGGAGACTTCAGTTTAAAGTCATGTTTTGCTTAATACAGAAACAGATGGTTACATGTAGAAAAACATATGTATATAGTCAGGAGTAGTACACACACATTTTCTCACTGTCAGCAGAGAAGGCATAGAAGTAATTGCTCGCCAGTAACAACAGTGTCCAGTTTTCATTTTCAGATGACTTGACCCTTAAAGATTCTTGTGGATCTCCCACAAAACTGTTAGAACTGATAAGTGAATTCATTGATATTGCAGGATATAAAATCAACATACAAAAATCAGTTGCAGTCCTATATATTAACAATGAAATAGCTGAAAATGAAAACTTTTTTTAAAATTCTACTTATGATAGCATCAGAAAGTATAAAACACTTAGGAATAAGTTAAACCAAGAAGGTGAAAACTGCACATTGAGAAAAATAAGATATTGATATGAGAAGTGGAAGAAGCAAATAAATGAAAAGATATTCTATGTTCATGGATAGGAGGGATTAACATTGTTATAATGTTCATACTACCCAAAGTGATATATAGATTCGATGCAGACCCTATCAAAATTCAAATGACATTTTTTTCACAGAAATAGAAAAATCCTAGGACTCATAGCCATTAATAGCCAAGATAACTTTGAAAAAGGACAAAGTTTGAGGCATCATACTTCCTGATTTTAAATTATATTACAAAACTACAATAATAAAAGCAGTATGTTTTGGCATAAAATAGACATGTAAACCAAAGGAACAAAATTAAGAGTCCTAAATCTCTGCATATACAGTCAGCTAACATTTGACAAAAATATAAAATAGGTAAAGGATAGTCCCTTCACCAAATGTTGCTTGGGAAACTGGATATTCACATACATCATTCCAAAAGTTAACTTGAAAATAATTAAAATACTTGAATGTAAAAATTAAACTGGTAAATTTTCTAAAAGAAGACCAAAAAAAAAAAAATCCTCACTGGCATTGGCCTTAGTGATGCTATCTTTTGAATATGAGACCTAAACAAAAAACATCAAAAGCCAAAATAAATAAGTGGGACTATGTTAAGTGAAAAAGATTCTGCACATCAAAAGAAACAATACCCTAAAAAGACAACTTATGGAATGGGAAAAGACATTTGCAAACCATATATCTGATGAGGGGTCAATATAGAAAATATATAGGAAAATAACTCAATAGCAAGAAACAATTTGGTTTAGAAATGGACAAAGGACCTGAGCAGATATTTTCCCAAATAAGACAAACAAAAGGCAAATAGATACATGAAAAGATGCTGAAATCACTAGTCATTTGGGAATCGCAAATCAAAACCACAATAAGGTATCAATTTTCAACTCATCCGATGACCAAGACCAAAAGACTAGTGATAGCAAATAGTGTACCATTGATGGAAAAGTAAATTAGTATAGTTAATATGGAAAACAGTATGGAAGTGCCTTAAAAAATTAAAAGTACCATAAGATCCAGCATTTCTACTTTGAGTATATATCTGAAGGAAACAAAATTACTATCTTATAAAAAGATATCTGTATTTCCATTTTTGTTGCAATGTTAGGCACAATAGTCAAGACATGAAAAAATGTCTGAGATATGACTAGATAAAGAAATTGCACTGTGTGTGTAGATATTCAACTTATCATATTATGTAATATTATATACTATGTATGTGTATACACACATGTGTGGGTGTGTTTATAATTAAGAAAAATTCTGCCTTTTGGGACAAAATAGATAAAACTGAGGGCATTATGTTAACTGAAATTAGAAAAGACAGTACTGTATGATCTTAATTATATGTTAAATAGAAACAGAGTAGAATGGTAACTGCTGAGAGGTAGGGGAAGGGAGAGATTTGACCAAAGTGTATGCATTTTCTGTGATAAGATGAATAATTTCTAGGGACTCTAACATGCAGCATGGTGATTCTGGTTAATAATATTTTATGCATATTTAAATTTGCAAACAAAAGAAACCTTAAATGTTCTACTTCACACACACAAACACACATATACAAAGGGTAACAGGTAATAGATGCATTAACCCACTTGGTAGTCATTTTATAATGTTTATATTAAATCACCATGTCATGCACCTTAAATTCATACAAATCTTATTTGTCATTCATTTTTATTTCCTCAATAAAGCTAGAGGAAAGCATACTGAAGGACACACTCAAAGATGGGAGTGGAGCGTCTTGTAGAGCCAGAAAAAGTGTTCAAAAAGCCAAGTTAAACAACGAAATTAAAAAATACATGATTGAGATACAATAAAGGATAAAGGAACACAGGAGCCAACAGTAAGTATTGCCTGTGACCCATGCCTGGAGGATTGGAGCAACAAAAGAAAAAAGAATCATAGTGAATTATAGCACCATATGTAAAATATTCATGGATTTATATTCATGGGAACAAACAATTGAAGAAATAAATAAATGTGGCAGAAATATAAAATCCCCCAAATCAAAGGAATTATACATAATATATGTAGATCTTCCACTCTCCAGGAGATGGTAAAATTCTCACCCCTGAAATGTGGGTGGCACATAGTGGATTCCTTCTGAGCATTGGAGAATGGAACCTGAGCCAGGTGGTTAAGGCTCCCATCAGCTGTGATAAGTTATGTTGACAATAGGTACTGCTTTTCTGGAGCAGTACAGTATGACAAAAATGGCACTTTAACTGTGATCATCCTCCTAAAAAGCCGGAACCACAGGGACATCCTTGAAAATACTGGCTCATACTCTTCAAAACTGTTTGCTACATTTAAAACATGGAGAGTCTGAGAAACTGTGTTGACTACAAGTGTTATGGAAGCCTGATTGGAATTCTGGAAGAGAAAAAGGGCAGTCGGGATATCTAAGTAAATCTAAATGAAATATTGACCCTAGTTAATAGAAATGTATTGATATCTGTTCATTAATTGTGATAAATGTGCCCTGGTGATAATATAAGATGTTATTAGAGGGGACTGGATGTGGAGTCTATGGGAACTCTCTCTAACGTCTTTGCAACAGTTTTGTAAACATAAACTACTTTAAATTTAAACAAATGTATTTGCCAAATATGCATTAGAATAACCTCTCCTCTGCTCTTTAAATAGTGAAAAGCTACCCCCCAAAATCTCTCATGTTTAAGGGAAAGTATAATTCAAAGGTCAGGAGGGTGCACTTACGGTCAGGGCTGCTTGAAAACGCTGGGAAGGGATTCATGATGAATGGAAGTCTGAACTTTAAATCTCCAGATTAAATGTCCTTCTAAAGCCAGACACCTCCCCACAGGTGAGTGAGGAGAAACTGCCTGTCTATAAGCCATTTGGGAGAATATTCCTGCAGAATGCTCCTCAAACTTCCTCACCAATCAGCTTATAAGAGTAGGTGACAGTAACTTGTAGCTTCAGGGCAAAGTTCAAGATAATTTCTGCAAAAAAGTTTAGAATTTCCCTGAAAGCTTGAATTTTGTTTTAAAAATGTCAGGGAGTTTGGCATCCTACCCAGGAATACATGTAAATGTCCAAGTTTTCACCTATTATCTTTATGTAAAATGGATACTGCAGGAAACTGTCCCTTGGCTTTGAACCCCTTTGCTATGTCACTGCTTCTTTCCCTGAGTGGACTCTCCCTCCCTTTTCTAAATTAAAAGCAGAGATGTTTGTGGCATAGTAATTGGAGTTAGAGGGATTTGTGGTACCAGAGCTCAGTGGGGGCTGAGGCATAATTCTTCCCTGCCTCCGGCTTAGCCTCTGCACCCATCAGTTCTATCACTCTAATATTTTCTATTCAGGTTTTGCACATGCCACAGGTTTCCCATTAGCTTGATCTTTATTTCTAGAGATTGTCAAACTAACTCATCTATACTGTCCTTAAGGGAAGTGGCTGGGGCTTGTTCATTCTATCCATCATACCAGGATAATTCCTTATGTATCAAAGACGCAGAGATCGTTTCTTTATTGGCTCTTGAATGGTTGCAAGCACGAGAGCTCTCAGCCTACAGGATACAAGTGGAGACCATCACTTTGGGCTTTAAGTTTCCTTCCTAACTTTGTTCTTGCCTGATTCTCTGAAATCCTTGCTGAAAGAGCCACTTATATTTGTTGTTAGATCTGTGGTAGCGACTTGTAGATTATTTCTCCTCAAAAGGAGATTACCGGGATTTCAACAGTATAAGTTCAAAATAATGTGAAAATCGTCTTTTTAAAAATGTCTTGGGAGCAAGACAGCAGCACAACATGGTCACCTAAAAAGGGCAACCTGGGACGTTTCATTATCAGAAAAGAAAGAAAATGATGGCTGTCCCTGGGGCCAACATCAAAGAGAACCACTAAGGCTGACTGCCCTCACCTTCAAAGACTGGCTGGGCTGCGATTCTGAGAGGTGGCAGCTGGGGAACAGGAGGTGACATTGGCATCATTAAGTGAAAACTCCTTTGTCAATCCTGTTGTGTGGGCTGAAGAGTCTGAACATCAGGCAACATCCAGTAGATCCTGGGAGAATGGTCAAGGTTGGCCAGGTGAAAGCAGCTTGGGTCCTGTGTTACGGGGCTGCAGAGACAGGGACAAGGTGGGGTGTCAACTACATCTGGGAAAGTGGCCTTTCCTTGACAGTTGGTGAGAGTGACACTTCATGGTCAGCAGGGAATGGAAATTGCAGAGTTGTTGGCTGGGGCCCTTCATTCACTCCAACAATGAGTCTCTAGAGGGAAGCGTCCAATCTTCCCTAGACACAAATGTCATGGATCTTGCTTTTAGGTGACGAACTGGAAAGTACATGACAATTTTAACTGAGTGCTATGTTAAATGCAATGCAAAGTAAAAACAGCTGAGGCTACCTGGCTCTTGCTCCCCTGATGTTTTTGTGAGATCTTCTTGAGTCAGATGCATGCCTTATTATGAAGCAGGACTAAAACTCTCTAAATCCAACTTCAGAGGTTAGGAACAGAACTTGGAGCATCCTGGAAAGTTGATTCCTATCCATTCCCCACTGCTCTGCATTTATTTTCTCAGTACCAAGAAGACAGACCTTTGGCTAGGGAGAGCTTAACTTAGGATCCAGAAACGATTAACTTCTAAACAGCCAGAGGACAGGCAGGCCAAAGAACATGGCCGGATGTGTGTCACAGTTCAGAGCACCTGAAGCAGGTTTCTAATAAGCCTATCCACAGAGAGAGGCAATGACAGGCATTGCTCCTGCAATTTATAATACAAATTGGATAGAACCCAATAGATTAATTAGAGAACATAGTTTGAATTTGCATTATGCAGACAGCAATTGGTTATAACGTGATTGAATTAAGAAACTAGCACCCTGGGAACAGGAAAAAAAAAAAGTCATTGTCAAGATACAGAAACAAAGGTACACCTTGCCAGAGTCTGAGGGGCTGGCTGCTCAAATGGCTTTCAGTTAATTTTCCTTGTAGAATGAAGAACCTGGGGGGCTTGAGCTGTGTTAAAGGAGTAGAGAACAGAGTAAGTGGGCAGACTCATTAAAGAGAGCCAGGCTGTGGGCTCAATTAAATTCTTCTAATCACTTGTAATTTTCTTTCAGGCTTTTAGAATCTTAGATTTAATTTCTGTTGTTGTTTGTAATTTGTAGGAATTCTAGGATCCCAGCATCCAGGGCTTTGCAAATAGCTCAAGAATCCAAATATACTCCTGCCCAGTGACTCAGGGAGACTAGAGGAGTGAAGAGAAGGAGGTGATGTTGACAGGTACAACATTGTGAATTTCTACAGGTCATTCCTCTGCCTCATATTCCCATATCAGTTCTTCCTCTGTCCCAAATTCCCAACTTCCTTCATCAAGGAAATAAGAAGACCACTAAGAACCATGTGGAATCTTTTCTAGACTTTTAGAATTCCTAGATGGCAGTATAAAAATTAATTCTCAACTTTCTAAAATAATTTAAAATGATAATTGAAGCAGAGCAAGAGTGGAATCTAAATCTTCAGAAATGTGTGAAGTTGTACTGGATGAGGTTCCCTTGAGATTAAGGAATGAATGAAGTGCTTTCATCTAATTGGTGAGCGTGTCTGTGTTACTAGTTCAATGTGAGGCACCACATTGGTGGACAACAAAACAAAAAGAGGACGTAGTGTGAGCTGCCCTTTCCTCTGTGAATGCAGAGACATTATGAGTGAATGCCTATTCACTCCCGTGGATCTGGGTTAGTGATCAAGATTTATGAATGATTGTGAGAGGCTGGTGGAGACATTGGTTGGATGAGCTCTAGATGACTGAGAATAGTGTTCCCGGCAACATTGGCCTCAAGGGGAAGGGATTTTCCTCTGCTGTCAAAATGGATGAAGGAAAGCTCATGAATAAGATGCTAAAAGAGGAGCCAGAAAGACATGAGCAAAACCGTAAAAAATAATAATAGCCCAGAAATGAAGGGATGAGGGAGTTCCAGATAGGGCATGATGTGACCTATGCAATACCACTAAGGGTTAGCATAGTCTGGGTTCCTCTAGAAAGAAGATCTTATACTAAGATAGGTTACATTGGGAAGCATATCTTACACTGGGTAATTTCTAATAAATATAAAATTATTGGCTCACAGTTCTGGAGGATGGCAAGTTCAATATCAAGGTGCCAGCATGTGGCAAGATCCTTCTTGCTATATTATTTCCTTGGAGGGGGAAGGAAGAAATGGCCAATAGGGTGATAATGTCACCTTTCTATCGTGGCACCCATCCTGATCACCTCTTAAGTCCCTACCTCTTGATATAATGACAGTTAATTTTCAACATGAATTTGGAGGGAACAAACATTCAAATGATGGCAATAAGGTACATTCTCTCTTCCATCATTGATCAGTCCCTTCAAAATAACTGATTAATCTCATTGGGCCAGATGCTCACTCAGGGTCCAATTGCTGAACACAGGGTCATTAGGACTCCCTTCTCTGAGACACATGCTGTGCTCAGTGTTGAACTCTGCTTCACAGCTGCCTTGAACTCAGTCGATATTCTCAATTATTATCCTCCATCAGCATCAGTTCATGTTATCCTAATGATGCATCAAATACCAGACAATATCTGCTATACAGCATTCACAGCATTGTAAAGAGCCCTGTTTCACTTAATACATTTAACCCATTTGAGTAACACATAAATAAAACTCATTTAAGATCTTTTCAACAGATGTGGATGCTCCTTGAATGCAAGAAGCATCCATCCATTATTTGCCATCATTGCTCTTTGTAAATTCTCTCACCAAAGTCATGGGCTTGACATGTACCTGTAGACACTTTTTAAAAAAACTTTTGAATTGCCAAGTGTCTGCACGTGCTCTCTGCTTTTATTCACCTGGACAAACTTCTTGCTAACACCACCATCGATTCCACCAAAGGTTTTGGAAGTTCAAACCCCTTCTTATTCCATATCACAGCCTTTACATTAAGAGTTGCTGCAACTCCATGGAATGAAGAGTGTTGGATAGAAATGGGATACCCACTATTAAAGGTGCAGCAAGCAAGTAGAGTGTGATAACATTCTAAAATAAGAAATTAGGTAGACGGAATGAATGGCAGAATATTTATAAAATCATGAAATATGTTTTCCATCGAACTTAAAACAAGGTGAACTATAGATACATATGGGGGCTTTGTGTTATTTTTTATGATATAAAGAAAAAAGAGTAATGTTTCAAATCAGCAGAAATAAAAACAAAGCACCATCACTTCCAATGATGAGGATTTTCTAAGAAAATCAGATGATAGAGTTTAAATCAAAAGCAGGAGAGAGCATGTAATTCTAATAGGTCCTATTTTAAATATTAATTCACTTGAATGTCCAGAGCTAAACTGTGCCAGCAGAAACATTTTGCTATTATTTGTGTTGTATTGATTTACATACCTGCAAACAACGTTCACTAAATATTTTAACATTTTTTGAACTTGTTATTTCTTCTCTCTATCCCTAAAAATCATTTCTAAAACTTTAGTGAATATATACATTCTATTGAATACACTAATTTTTAAAATGTTTGAGCAAATGTATTCTTGCATTATACAGTGCATCCTCTGTGTTCATTGTTCTATGTTTGTAGATTCAAATAGAATTCAAACAGAAAATATTTGAAAAAAATTGTTAATACTGATCATATGCAGACATCTTTTCTTGTAATTATTGCTTAAACAGTACAAGTACTTATATAGTGCTCTATAATACATCATGTGCTATGAGTAACTTAGAGGTAATTTAAAGCACATGGTAGGATGTGTGTAGGTTATATGAAAGAGTGCCATTTTATTTAAGGGACTTATATCTGTGGGTTTTGGTATCTGAAAGTGGTCCTGGACCGAATTTCATATGAGTATGGTGGGTCAACTGTATTTACTATGAGTGTATAAAACTTTTACAAATCTTTATCAGCCAGAATCCTGGACTGCATTGTCCAGCCAGAGCATTGAAATGATTGACCATGCTAAACATTGTCTGGTCTTGGTATGATGCTATCAAATCAGCAGGCAGTGAGTAGCTGAGATAAGGGTGCTAGCAGGAGATAAGGAGAGAAACATCCAAGAACAGAAGGCAGAGCAGAGCAGAGCAGAGCAGAGCAGCTCTTCATTGCTTCGAATCATAAGGAAGCTCCTTGGGCTGCTTTTTTTTTTTTTCTGTAAGACCAGCACCTTCCACTACCTTGCTCTGGTAATGGGTACTGTTTAAATAAGGGGAAACTTGAGTTCATTTTCTTATAGACACATCATAGCATAAATCATTAACATTTCAAAGCTCCTCATTAGGGAAAGAGCAGCACTGAGTTATTTTCATAAACAGCCCAGGACAATTGTGGATTCATTATAATTCATTTATTCATTGCATTGAGTGCTAATTTCATGCAAGACCCAGGTAAGGATCCCACAGGGATACAAAGATGAATAAGACAAGATTCCTACCCTCAAGGAGTTTAGCATCTAGCTTGGGAGATCAAATATGTACCAAATAAGTAAGTGTCGAATGACATCAAACTGCCAGGGAAAGAGAGGGAGGGTTGGGGGCAGGGGGAGAGAAAAAGAGAAGAGAGAATAAATTTTATAAGAGAAATACTCTTTATGATCTTAGGAGTCAAATTTCAATTCTAGGCACCAAGGAGAACAGTGGCAGTTGGGAAGAGCCTTGTGGAACAGCTCTTATTCTTCTGTCTACTATGTTTTGAACGGATTGTTGGTGGGATACTGTGCTTTGCATTTAGGCTGGACTCAGAGAAAGGTTAGACCTACAGCCAATGGGACTGAGGGCTGTGCAACATGGCAGTCAGTGGTGTACTACAACTGGCTCTTATGGGCTCATGAAGACTAATTGTTAAATGTTCAGGGGTTTTGTAAGCAGGTTGGCCTTTCCTCGATTGAAATCGTCATTTGGGGACTTTGCTATGCAAATTAGTAAACACTACAATTCAGAGTGTTCCTCCACCCGTACCCAGGGCCATTCCTTAAACTTTGGCTGGCCTGGATGTATTCCAGGGAGAGGAAGGAAACAAAGCCTGACTAGTCATGTGACTTCCAGCAGTCCCTTGCTGGTCCATGGTTTTTCTCATCTCTAGAAATGAGATACTTACGGTTGATACTTAAAATTTTTCTCTCAATATCTCACTTTCTATAGAAGGAAGAGTGATAAGTGAAGTCCTGAAACTCAATGATGAAAGGGTTAATAAGGATCAGGGAACTTCTGCAGCCTGCCTGCTTCCCTGCTTCTCCTTCTGTTGGGCAGGTGCTCAGGGAGAAGTGCTAATAAGCATTGATCTCCAGACAGTAATGAGGGGCTGCAGAGCCTCTCCATAGGGGTGCTGTTTCTCCTGCTAGGAAAGTCTTCTGAAGTGGCTGAACAGAGGCCAGAGGTGGAGCCCCCTCCCTCCCAGGCCTCTGTGGGACACCAGGACAAGTCATTTAACCTCTCAGTGCCTGGTGGTCTTCACCTGCAAATTAATCTCCCTTTCTCCTCTTGCCCCTGCTAGGATAACGTTTAGAACGTGCAGGCCAAGCCGAGGCATTCTATAGGTCTCGGGGAGTACAGTATTGTTAGAGTATAAAACACTGTGGCCATTCATTGCCCAGGAGGGGAAGAAGGCCTTGAAGATTTAGCCAGTGTGCTGAATAGCATCAAGTAGCCCAGTTTCTATGGCATCTGGGCAGGGAGAAAGTGATGCTATTTTGGCCCACTGAGATTTCCTCCTAGCAATGCTAGATACCTTACCTGCTGCTTTTTAAAACTTTTTACCTGAATTCTCCTCCTTGTGTACCATCTTTAGAGTGGCTTATTCTTCCCCAGAGGGTGCAATTCTGATTCTAGGATCCTATGATGCCACCTGACCCCTTAGTACTTCATTGATTACCTGTTTTATTTAATATTTTGTGCTGCCTCAGTTTCCCACATTTTATGTTTTAATTGTAAACATGGGAAGCTGTTTGTTTCCCTGGCTAGATTCTGATTGATGCAGAGTTGATGATTTGGGTGTTTCAAGTGGATGTTGTGAGATTTAAAGAAAATCCTACATAATTCCTTGCTAGGGTGAGTGCTCAATAAATGTCTATAAGATCACCCTTGTTATCAACCTTCTTTCCTTTTAGTTCATAAAATCATTTTTTAAAAACTTTTGCTCTTTGATATTAAACATTCTGGAAAACTCAATACGGATGCTACTCTTTTCATCATCAAGTTTGCTCATTCCTTACCAGATTTCATTTGTAAAAAGTTTTCTTTCATAGAAATTTTTGTATGCATCTCTAAGAGAATTTTGTATATTTTGCCAATAAGTTAATTATTTATAAATTTGCTTTTCATACTAATCTATAAGATTTTTGCTGTCTCTCTAATCTTCATGACTCTCTAAACCTCTAATACTAGAAAAGGTGCTTAAAATATAATTTTTGAACCTAATAGAATAATAACCCTTCTTTGTACTTTTCTCTGCTATTAGTTTCCGGAACACTGAGATTATGGAAGATACCAGAAATGACTTTCCTAATCAAGTGTTAAATACATTCTTGATTCAGCTCAAAGTATTAGAAATTATTTTGAAGAGTGCAGTTGCCCCATATGTTCTTGGGCTTGTTTTTATATTAGAGATCCACTAAAAATTGCACCTATCCTACATTTACTAGATGTCCTATATTAAGGGCATTGTCTCAGAGGGTATGGAATATGAAGAAATGTTTATTATTGTAAATAAATCACAGAAAATTAGATGTTGGATTTGTGCTGTCATGTGAGAACATATATATGAAATCATATATCTAGTGTCTAGAATCGTGCCTGTCATATTACAGGTATTCAAACATTCAACACATATTTGTTGCATAAGTGTGTGGTTTGGATAATTACATGTTTGTAGGTAGCCTCCAGAAATCACTCTTTCATATGAATTACAGATTGATTACTCCCTCATAATCTCATTTATTATTTTTGTTTTAAGGGAATCTTGCCCTCGGGGCCATCTCTTCTATTTTCCTATCTTTCCCCCACCCCATGTTTCCTCCATGTTTCCTCCCATCCATTATTTGGCTTCTGAAAAGCTTCCTTAAAATATGATATAGTTCTGATAACATCTGAGGTGTTAGCGATAGAAAAGTGATAACCGAAGGCTCCACGCCACGGACTGAAGGTGGTTCCTGGTGTGTTTTCTTCATGCTTCCACCTGTTCTTCAGATTTACGGTGGGTCCTCCTCTCCTGGTTCCCTGATTCCTTCTTCACAAACGACCCAGCTCGGTGGAGGCCGCAGAGAGTGATGGAGAAGGAATCATCCTATGTGAAAGGGATCCTAGAGTTTAATCTAGTAAAAAATCTACTGATTTATACCCAAAAGCCAGAGTAAAATGAGCCCCTCAAACTTACAAAAGAAGTTCACAGATGTGCTTACCAGCTTGGACTGCTACAACAGAATTTGATTTTAAGCAGCAGATATCTATATGCTATATAGAATTAACTGCTAATTCTATATAGCATTAACAGTTATATAGCTATATAGAATTCACAATTGAGCAGCAGAATTAACTGTTAATTCTGTATAGCAGACAATGCTAGTATGCTCATGGTTCTGAGGGCTGGAGGTCCTAGGTGAAGGTGCAGGCAGGCTCTTTGTGGGGCCTCTCATCCTGGTCTCAGAACCTGTCCTCTTGATGTGTGTGTGTACAAGGTCCTTGTTGTGTGTGCAGGTGAAAAAGAGCACTCAAGCTTGAGTGTGCATGTGTGCAAGACAGCTCTTTCTCTTCTACTGAGGTCAGTGAGGTCATGAATCCCATCAATGGAACCCAAGACTTGTGATAGAGTCTAACACTAAGCACCTTCCCATAAGCCCCATCCCTGAAATCATCACCTTGGGGATTAGAGCATATAAACTTTCAGCCCATGTTCATAGAAGAGCTGGAACTTGGTGATTCCTGATTCCCAGTGGAATGGCCAGCAGTGGCAGTAGTTCATGCTGCTCCCGATGAGGTCTAACCTTCTAGAATTGTTCTCTGGTTCAGCCTTGCCCCAACCCTAGCATGCCGGCCTACTAAGTACAGATTTTTATGACCATTTGGATCGAGTGGCCATTTTAGTTTTTCTTATTCAGATCCTTTGAGCTTTTAAAACTTAACCTTGTAGAGAAAATTCACCCTATGAATAAAATGTTCTCTCAACTTAGGAAGTATTTTTCTCAACCTTACCAAACCTTAGAGGGTTGAGCTAAATTTCCCTGGAGACCTGGGACAGGCTTCTCTCAGCTTGTTTCATCTTCCCTAAGGTCCTGAGCCAGGGTTCCTTCCACAGACTGTTCCTTTTCATTGAATGTCCTTGTCAAGATTTATGATACCGTAAAGAGAAAAAGAGCCACGTCAACTGTCCTGTGAAGGAAAATGAGATTCTGCTAAATTTAAGGAGACTGTAAATGAATAGAAAGATCAGCAGGTTAAATACTATGAAGCAGGATAATAGATTAATTTTAGAAAATACCAGAGTCATCCTAATTACAGGTACAACAGAGTAGAGAGCTGGATAAGCCCCATATCGTTCTTTTATAGGCCATGACATAATTAAATGACTGTTCATTTTATAGATAAGATATATCTTTGATGTAGACACTGTGTACTGGGAAATCATCTTCTCTGGGATCCTAACCTTATTCGGACTCATACTTACCTGAGAGGAGACGAATATTCAGATAAACACCCTTTGAGGAAAACCATGATCTTCTGAAAGACAAGAGATTTCTCCCATTTAAAAGCCAACGCTCAGGTATGCTGGTATGTATTGTGGACCATAAAACTCATTTCATGGGCCAGAACTAATGTCTGGGACACAGGGATTGATCAATACCAAAAGAATATGGCTTTGACTGTTTACCTTCTTGTTTGTCATCAGTTCTCTGTGAGCTGTGCAAAGTTCTTGATCTGAGATTTAGGAAGCCTCACTCTTGGGCATATCTGGCTGACAAAGCCTAATGTCACATGACTCTCCTTGGTCCAAGTTGAGGTCAGGTCCACTGGTTTTCAAACAATTTTCATAGCTAGAAATAGGATGGGGATGGAGGATAATTCACCCCATTTTGTCATCTTTAAAGATGTCCAATTATCTGAAATCATTTTGCTTCTTTATTATCTGTCTTCACTCAGGAACCTCTTATTGGCTGCTGTGTTTATCGTGCCTAGAACAATTCCAAGGTTATAATAAATGTTCAATAAATATCCATTGGATGGAAAAGTAAATAATAAAAAGATTTTCCTGCTAAATATATTTAAATCTTATCTACTTGACCTGAGACACAATTGTTAATTCTAAAATTTGAAATTTTCTACTTTTAGCAAGAAGCAAGTCTTGCTTGACTTTTACCCTACAATGATCTTTCCTTCCCATCCATCTTCCCTGTCATTAGCTGTTTAGTTATTGTTAATCCACTCAAGCTAAACTGAATGACTTCCTCTAATACGGCATTCAAGAATCCTCAACTTCCCCTTATTTGTATGTTTTCTCTATTACGACACTTTCTAACATTTTATTTGTGTTGTATGCCCTATACTAAATTATAAGGTCACAGGAAACAAGAGTCTGGAATAATTAATATTTGCATTTACAAGTGTTTAACACAATCTCTAACAGATAGTGGAAACTTATTGCTGAATTGTATTGATTATATCTTAATTTCTCAAGATGTATTTATGTCTCAATAATCAGTTTTGGTTTTTTCTTCCCCTTATTAGGGCATTTATTAAATATTTCCACCACAATAGTATATCTATTCTCTAAATTCTTAAGCCATTTTGATGTTTAGTCTTTAATTAGCATATTTAAATTTCATACATATTTTATTTCCCTAACAAATATGTATGTTTTGTGATTATGTTTAGGAAATGAGTATAGATATCAAGGATGATAATGAAGACTAAGAAAGCCACTGTCTTCAATCATTGTAGAGTAGAATCTTCTCTGTGCAATTCCTAATATGTGTGCGTGTTTATGTGTGTGTGCATGCACACCCCCCACACACAGACATCCTGAGAACTCAAGACGAGGAAGCACTGTGGAATTTTTGTAGAATATAACTACTGAGCCTTCAGGGCTTAGCAAATACTTGATACAAATGGGATTAGTTGGTGTTCCAAACACATACACTGGTATATCCACATGGCACAAACTTATTATCTCTTATTAGACAGCAATTATCTGTCTTTTGTAGTGAAATGCAATACCTATGTGACACTGTTACTACAGACCACTAACGCAGGTGAGTCTGACAATGTTGATGTCTTCACCTTTATAGAAAGTCCATAATAACCCATGCTCCATAGACCACTGAAATCTGGTGCCTCGAGAAATAATTAGATGCAAATAGAATGTGATAGGAAACATTTACCAGTCAGGTAGAGTAAAAACTTTGTTAATTTGAAATGCAAGGGACCAGAAAAATGAGCTCTGAATTAATTGGGTTTGGATTATCTGATATTTTTATTAAGGGCATTTAGTCATTTAGGTAATAACAGCTGCTGTTTGAAGTATTTGGTGTTAGCCCTCTGAGGTTTTACTATCAAGGCATGATTTTGTATGGCAATGTAATGAATGCATGTAACTATTAACCTTTGCAGTTAGACACACATGTATCTAGAAATTTACCTAGGTTTTCACCAGCCAGCCTGGACATGTTTCCATATATCACTCTTGTTTTATTTCATTGCGATTTTAGTGACTGCCTCTGACCAGGATTCTCTACAACTTAATTCCTTCTTTTCTGATAACAAATAATTGCGGTGGGGGAAAGGCTTCCAAGCAGCCGAAGGGCAAAGCCATCTTACTGCTGATTATATATCAAGTCATTTGAGTATTTAAATGCAGGACTGATCTATCCCTTTATTTGCATGAGGAATATTGTAGAAGTCTAATCATTAGAAAATATAGAGGAATTCTAAGTCCCTGACCAAGGTGGAAAGTTATTTAGGACCATTCTAAATCATTTTTGAAACATGGTATTCATAATCCAAAAGTCAAGGCTATCTGTGATACTAAGCAAACGAAGCAAAACCCCATTAGAATATATTCATGAGTCATTCTAAATTTGAAGACTTTGCTTTGATCATTTTATCGAGAAAGAGAAGTGACCGAATTTAAGGTTTTCTTATTTTGCTTTGGAAAATCTATCAACAGCCTACACTTTATTAAGGAAGACAACTACACATAAAAGTAACAACATATAAATAGACCCAGAGTAATATTCTGGAAGTCCCAAATTAATGACAGTGGCAATGCTCGTAAGAACTTAGGAAGGGATCTTGATTATGTGTAAGGACTACCTAAAGATTAAATGGTGGGCTGGGGATGTGGCTCAAGCGGTAGCGCGTTTGCCTGGCATGCGTGCGGCCCGGGTTCGATCCTCAGCACCACATACCAACAAAGATGTTGTGTCTGCCGAGAACTAAAAAATAAATATTAAAAAAAAATTCTCTCTCTCTCTTTCTCTCTCTCTCTCTCCTCTCTCACTCTCTCTTTAAAAAAAAATAGATTAAATGGTGTTGACCTACCATTGATCCCAAATATATATTTACTATCTATCTGTTAGGCTTTCCTAATATGGTAAGGCTGATTTAATTATTCATGTCAGATTTCCATTTTGTGTATACTTATAATACAGGGACCATTTCTCCTACGCTACACTTATTTTAGAAGCTCTAGAGCCTCAGTCTCAGAGCAGGGAGGGATCCTCTAATGTAGTCCTGCCATTGTGCAACCATGGAGGAAAGTGGCTTGGTGTGCATCCCAGAGGTGAGGGTGGTCTACCAGACCAGAGTTCCGGGCCCCTGGCTCCTGTCTAGATGAAACTCCCGGGGTCTGCTCTGTCTTCTTCATTACCATTGCTCCAAGCAGCCTGTTTAACTTTAGAAGCAGAGATATCTGGGTATATTCCAGTAGAGTTGAGTATCAACAAAGTACATTCCTTGCCTTTAATTTTTTTTTATTGTGACATTTTCAAAATTTATTTTTTTGGTTTTCTTTTCTGAGTTATTTACTCATTTGATTTCATTGTCTTCTCATAGAAGACCGCTATTTATGGAATACATGAATATGGACACTTGGGGTCATTTGTATAAATAAATGGACATGTTTTTCATGATACATTAGACTGAAATAAGCAATAATTATTGAAAATATATTTTTTGACTCATAGGCAGACTAGATTTACTGGCTTCCTTTCAAAGTGAGTCAACTCCAGACTGGTCATCTTGAGAGAATATCTCAACCCCACTGAGGCATTCAATAACCTGGGCCCTTTTAATAGGTCAGATTATATTATTTATGGGATATGGGGAAGTCTTTTAACTAACCTGTGGGTGTTCATGTTTGCTTCCTCTTTGAGGGATTCTAATCTTAATTCTTTGAGAATTTTGAGTTTCTTTTTTTTTTAAAATGTCAGATGGAATTGGTAAATAATGTTGTTAGATGCTGAGTATAAGTAGACCCTTCTAGTATCATCAGTGTCGGGGACATGACTGACTTGAATGGCCTGTCTGGGTCTTGTTTTTGAATAGCCTCTTAAAGCAGTGTGGAAGAGCTTGGTATAAAGTGCTTGGAGTGCGATGATAGTCTTTTTTTTTTTTTTTTAATTTTTTTATTTTTTATTGGTTGTTCACAACATTACAAAGCTCTTGACATATCATATTTCATACATTAGATTGAAGTGGGTTATGAACTCCCAATTTTACCCCAAATGCAGTTTGCAGAATCACGTCGGTTACACATCCACAATTTTACATAATGCCATATTAGTAACTGTTGTATTCTGCTACCTTTCCTATCCCCTACTATCCCCCCTCCCCACCCCTCCCATCTTCTCTCTCTACCCCATCTACTGTAATTCATTTCTCTCCTTGTTTATTTTCCCATTCCCCTCACAACCTCTTATATGTAATTTTGTATAGCAATGAGGGTCTCCCTTCATTTCCATGCAATTTCCCTTTACTCTTCCTTTCCCTCCCATCTCATGACTCTGTTTAATGTTAGTCTGTTCTTCCTGCTCTTCCTCCTTGCTCTGTTCATAGTTGCTCTCATTATATCAAATAAGACATTTGGTATTTGTTTTTTAGGGATTGACTAGCTTCACTAAGCATAATCTGCTCTAGTGCCATCCATTTCCCTGCAAATTCTATGATTTTGTCATTTTTTATTGCTGCATAGTACTCCATTGTGTATAGATGCCACATTTTTATCCATTCATCTATTGAAGGGCATCTGGGTTGGTTCCACAGTCTAGCTATTGTGAATTGTGCTGCTATGAACATCGATGTGGCAGCATCCCTGTTGCATGCTCTTTTAAGGTCTTCAGGGAATAGTCCGAAAAGGGCAATAGCAGGGTCAAATGGTGGTTCCATTCCCAGCTTTCCCAGGAATCTCCAAACTGCTTTCCAAATTGGCTGCACCAATTTGCAGTCCCACCAGCAATGTACAAGAGTACCCTTTTCTCCACATCCTCGCCAGCACTTGTTGTTTGACTTCATAGTGGCTGCCAATCTTACTGGAGTGAGATGGTATCTTAGGGTGGTTTTGATTTGCATTTCTCTGACTGCTAGAGATAGTGAGCATTTTTTCATGTACTTGTTGATTGATTGTAGGTCCTCCTCTGAGAAGTGTCTGTTCAGATCCTTGGCCCACTTGTTGATTGGGTTATTTGTTATCTTATTGTCTAATTTTTTGAGTTCTTTGTATACTCTGGATATTAGGGCTCTGTCTGAAGTGTGAGGAGTAAAAATTTGTTCCCAGGATGTAGGCTCCCTATTTACCTCTCTTATTGTTTCTCTTGCTGAGAAAAAACTTTTTAGTTTAAGTAAGTCCCATTTGTTGATTCTTGTTATTAACTCTTGTGCTATGGGTGTCCTATTAAGGAATTTGGAGCCCGATCCCACAATATGTAGATCGGAGCCAACTTTTTCTTCTATCAGACGCAGAGTCTCTGATTTGATATCAAGCTCCTTGATCCATTTAGAGTTAACTTTTGTGCATGACGAGAGGAAGGGATTCAGTTTCATTTTTTTGCATATGGATTTCCAGTTTTCCCAACACCATTTGTTGAAGATGCTATCCTTCCCCCATTGCATGCTTTTAGCCCCTTTATCAGATATAAGATAGTTGTAACTTTGTGGATTAGTCTCTGTGTCCTCTATTCTATACCATTTGTCCACTCGCCTGTTTTGGTACCAGTACCATGCTGTTTTTGTCACTATTGCTCTGTAATATAGTTTGAAATCTGGTATCGCTATACCGCCTGATTCACACTTCCTGCTTAAAATTGCTTTTGCTATTCTGGGTCTTTTATTTTTCCATATGAATTTCATGATTGCTTTATCTATTTCTACAAGAAATGCCATTGGGATTTTGATTGGCATTACATTAAACCTATAGAGAACTTTTGGTAATATCGCCATTTTGATAATGTTAGTTCTGCCTATCCATGAACAGGGTATATTTTTCCATCTTCTAAGATCTTCTTCTACTTCTCTTTTTAGGGTTCTGTAGTTTTCATTGTATAAATCTTTCACCTCTTTTGTTAGGTTGATTCCCAAGTATTTTATTTTTTTGGAGGATATTGTGAATGGAGTGTTTTTCCTCATTTCCGTTTCAGAAGTTTTGTCGCTGATATACAGAAATGCCTTTAATTTATGCGTGTTGATTTTATATCCTGCCACTTTGCTGAATTCATTAATTAGTTCTAGTAGTTTCTTTGTAGACCCTTTTGGGTCTTCTAAGTATAGAATCATGTCATCTGCAAATAGTGATAATTTAAGTTCTTCTTTTCCTATTTTTATGCCTTTAATTTCTTTCGTCTGTCTAATTGCTCTGGCCAGTGTTTCGAGAACTATATTGAATAGAAGTGGTGATAGAGGGCATCCCTGTCTTGTTCCAGATTTTAGAGGGAATGCCTTCAACTTTTGTCCATTCAGAATGATGCTAGCCTGAGGCTTAGCATAGATAGCTTTTACAATGTCAAGGTACGTTCCTGTTATCCCTAGTTTTTCAAGTGTTTTGAACATAAAGGGATGCTGTACTTTGTCGAATGCTTTCTCTGCGTCTATTGAGATGATCATATGGTTCTTATCTTTAAGTCTATTGATGTGGTGAATAACATTTATTGATTTCCGTATATTGAACCAGCCTTGCATACCAGGGATGAATCCTACTTGATTATGGTGCACAATTTTTTTGATGTGTTTTTGTATTCGATTCGCCAGAATTTTATTGAGGATTTTTGCATCCAGGTTCATTAGAGATATTGGTCTGTAGTTTTCTTTCTTTGAGGTGTCTTTGTCTGGTTTCGGAATCAGGGTGATGTTGGCCTCATAGAATGAATTTGGAAGAGCTCCCTCTTTTTCTATTTCCTCACATAACTTGAAAAGTATTGGTATTAATTCTTCTTTAAAGGTTTTGTAAAACTCCGCTGTATACCCATCCGGTCCTGGGCTTTTCTTGGTTGGTAGTCTTTTGATGGCTTCTTCAATTTCATCCATTGATATTGGTCTGTTCAAATTGTGTGTATCCTCCTGACTCAGTCTGGGCAAATCATATGACTTAAGAAATTTATCGATGTCTTCACTATCTTCTATTTTATTGGAATATAGGTTTTCAAAATAATTTCTAATTGTCTTCTGTATTTCTGTAGCATCTGTTGTGATGTTGCCTTTTTCATCCCGTATGTTAGTAATTTGAGTTCTCTCTCTTCTTCTCTTTGTTAGCATGGCTAAAGGTCTGTCGATCTTATTTATTTTTTCAAAGAACCAACTTTTAGTTTTGTTAATTTTTTCAATAGTTTCTTTTGTTTCAAATTCATTAATTTCCACTCTGATTTTAATTATTTCTTGCCTTCTGCTACATTTGCTGTTGTTTTGCTCTTCCTTTTCTAGGGCTTTGAGATGAAGTGTGAGCTCATTTATTTGTTGGTTTTTTCTTTTTTTGAGGAAGGACCACCAGGCGATGAATTTTCCTCTTAAAACTGCTTTCATTGTGTCCCATAGATTCCGATATGTTGTGTCTGTATTCTCATTTATCTCTAAGAATTTTTTGATTTCCTCCTTTATGTCTTCTGTAACCCATTGATCATTCAGTAACATATTGTTCATTTTCCATGTGATGTAGGATTTTTCCTTCCTTCTTTTATCATTGATTTCCAGTTTCATTCCATTATGATCAGATAAAATGCATGGTATTATCTCCACCCCTTTATATTTACTGAGGGTTGCCCTGTGGCATAATATATGGTCTATTTTTGAGAAGGATCCATGTGCTGCTGAGAAAAAAGTATATCCATTTGATGATGGTTGATATATTCTATATATGTCAGTTAAGTCTAGGTTATTGATTGTGGTATTGAGTTCTATAGTTTCCTTATTCAACTTTTGTTTGGAGGATCTGTCCAATGGTGAGAGAGGTGTGTTGAAGTCACCCATAATTATAGTGTTGTGGTCTATTTGATTCTTGAACTTGAGGAGAATTTGTTTTATGAATGTCGCAGCGCCATTATTTGGTACATAAATATTGATAATTGTTATGTCTTGTTGGTGAATGGTTCCTTTCAACAGTATATAATGTCCTTCTTTATCCCTTTTGATTAACTTAGTCTTGAAGTCGATTTTATTCGATATGAGGATGGCCACCCCTGCTTGCTTACGAGGACCGTGTGCGTGGTATATTTTTTCCCATCCTTTCACCTTCAGCCTGTGTATGTCTTTTCCAATCAGATGTGTCTCCTGGATGCAGCATATTGTTGGATTTGTTTTTTTAATCCATGATATCAGCCTATGTCGCTTTATTGGAGAGTTTAAGCCATTAACATTCAGAGTTACTATTGATATATGGTTTGTACTTCCATCCATGTTTGATTATTTATCCTTTTTTAAAAAAAAAAATTTAGTTTGTTTCTCCATGATTATTTTTCCCCTCGCCCTCTGTCTTTACCGAGGCACTTCCCTCTGATGGTTTTGGTTATTGTTTTTCATTTCTTCCTCGTGTAGTGTTTTGCTCAAAATGCTTTGCAATGCTGGTTTCCTGGCTGCAAATGCTTTTAACTTTTGTTTATCATGAAAGATTTTTATTTCGTTGTCATACCTGAAGCTTAATTTTGCTGGATACAGAATTCTTGGTTGGCATCCATTGTCTTTCAGTGTTTGAAATACATTGTTCCATGACCTTCTTGCTTTCAGTGTCTGTGATGAAAAATCCGTTGTTAACCTTATTGGTTTACCCCTGAATGTAATCTGTCTCCTTTCTCTTGTAGCTTTTAATATTTTCTCTTTGTTCTGTATATTGGATATCTTCATAACAATGTGTCTTGGCGTTGGTCTACTGTGATTTTGTGTGCTCGGTGTCCTGTATGCATCTTCAATTTGTATATCTGTTTCCTTTTTTATTTCTGGAAAGTTTTCTGTAATTATTTCATTCAGCAGGTTACTCATTCCCTTGGTTTGAATCTCTGTACCTTCTTCTATCCCGATGACTCGTAAGTTTGGTTTTTTTATGTTATCCCATAACTCTTGGATGTTTTTCTCATGATTTTTTACCAGCCTTTCTGAGTTGGCTAGACTCTTTTCAAGATGAAATATTTTGTCTTCATTATCTGACGTTCTGGCTTCTACTTGCTCCACTCTGTTAGTGATACTCTCAATTGAGTTTTTAATTTGGTTTATAGTTTCCTTCATTTCTAAGATTATGGTTTGATTCTTTTTTATAATCTCTATCTCCTGATAAAGGTGCTTAACTTCTTCTTTTATCTGTTTGTGTAATACATTCTCAATGTGTTCTTTCGCTGCTTGAATTTGCTGTCTCGTATCCTCTTTAAGGTTCCATTCCATCTGTCTAAGGTGTTCCTTGAGTTCTTTATATGACCATTTTTCTGATGACTCTAGGTCCTCCTGAATATTTAGGCTGTCCTGCATTGTTTGTACTCCTTTTCTTCCTTGCTTTTTGAAGCTGCTCATGTTACTTCTTCTTCTGTTTGACTGCTGAGTTACTGTTTACTCCTATAAATTTATTTGATGCTGTAGCCGCAGGTTCCAATGAAGTAATCTCCTCCGCCGCAGTCTGATGACGTCAGTTCTCTGCCATGGTGGTATCTCTTGCAAATGGCGACAGTTCGTTTCCCTTTGCTGGGTGACCAATGCAACGGGTGGGTCCTTACTGTCTCTCCCAAGCCCCGTTTCAAACCTGTGGCCACTACCTATGAAGGCTCGGTTGGCATTTACCTCCGTAGGATCAGAAGGGCTGACCAGTTGTTTCAGCCGGATGGATTAGTGCTGAGTCACAGCTGTTTGTCTGCGGGAAGCAGGCGAACGGGAGCTTGAATTCAGCCGATCCGGGTTCAGTGTGTGTTCTGAGAGGCCCAGACTGCTCGTCCCAGATCCACGTCAGCTCAGCATTGCCTAGTGATCCTGAGCAAACAGAATTAGGCTGTTTACGACTCCCTATGCCTGCACAGCTGAAGAGGTCAGAGACTTGATCTCTCCGCGCCCGCCGCCATGTTGGAATCCTAGAGTCTTTTCTTAATAAGGCCCTAGAATTCCAAGGGGTAAGTGCTTGACTAAGTATATTGAAAATTTCCTTGAACTGAAAGCTTCAGAGAACAGTCTTGAACTACAATTTCCAGAAGACTGTGAAGTGAAAAGAATAAAAACTAAGAACATGAGTTTAGAATAAGAGAAAGGCAGAGTAGAGGGTCAGTGTCCAAGAAGGGACTTGTATGCACTTAACTCTTAGGAAGTGCTTGCTGTGTGTTCACTGTAAATCTTTTACTGATGCTAACCACCTAACCTTTATCATATCACTACTTGGAAGGTCATAACTTTAGCCCCATTTTACAGTTGAAAGAGGCTGAGGCCACAGAAGTCACCTAACCTGCTCAGGGTTACTCAACTGTAAAGTGGTAGAGATGGGTTTAAACTCAGGCTGGAAATCTGCAAAGTTCATGCAACACTATGTCCAGCTCTCTATTCTAAGGGAACCAAGTGATGATGAAAAATCAGGGGCTACTTTGGAACAAAGTGTTATTTGGTGACCTGATGAGAGAATGGTTCAGAACTGTGGTACTGGACAAGTCAACAAGGACAGGTAGGGAGCTATAATTTTAAGGGCTGGGGAGGCAGTGAGCTCAATATCCAGATACTACAATCTTGAGAGCACCAACTCAAGCCCTCACACTGAAGGCCATACATTCAGGCATTTGGAACTGTCCATGCCAATAGTTCAGAGTTTGCTGGGAGTCTGGACAGCGGGCCAGCTATCCTCTGATGGAGATATTTTTTAGTCTATGAACAAGGACCCACATTGATATGAAAGCACCTTGCTACTTACTGCTGATGTAGAATGGAATCACAGGACCAGGGCAGCCCAGATAAGAAAACAGAGTAGATAATTGTGTCCTTGGTGGGAAGAAGTAGGGAATTACAAGATCTTGACAATTAATTTGGAAACCCCAGGATAATGGCATGGTACTCATTACTTCTCTCTGACATTCTCAAGGGATATTTCAAATTAATATTCTGCTCTCCCTCATCTCAGTTCTGGGCAAGTTGGCCCCTGTGCAGAATGTGGATTTCCAGAGGCCTTTTTCTGGGATGAAAGGCCTCTGGAGTTAGGATGCTCTGATTCTCAGGATTGCCTCTCATCCTCCAGAGATGACTCTGTTCGACCTGTCAAGAGCTTCTGTCATCCACTGCTCCAGGGGAGTCAGGCAAGTGTGGCTGACTGTCCCTCGGGGATTCCTGCCTAGATGTGCATTATTTTCCTGTGCTCTCATACCCTGTGCAGGTTTCCTGGTTCTGTCAAACCTGTCAGCAACTAGATATTTTTTGTGTTTAAGCAAATCTTATTTTCTTCCTTACCTCCTGGCTCCTCACCTGCTTTGCTCCAGAGCAATAAGGTAAAGAAATGGCTGCAAGGAGAGTCTGCTGTCCTTGATGTGACAGGTGTCTCTCAGTCATGACATGCTCTGCTCAGAGGTGCTACTGTCAGTAGATATCAGGCAAGCACTTCTTAGGATTCCTTTAGTCATACTACATGGCATTTAGACAGACCATGCAGCTCATGGGCAGCCTGCCAGCGTGGACTCAAGTGTATGACCGATAGCTCCTGACAATTGGCTCTCCAACCGCTGGAAAAGAAAGCACTTGTTCTCAGTCTGTGCTTGGTTACTTTTGTTTTGCCTGGGTTTACCTCATTGCTGTGCAGCAAATGTAGCCCTAGCTGATTCCAGACATACTGACCCGAGTCAAAATCCCTGAGTGATTGTGCCACATATCTGTGTGAAGTGACTTGGTGTTCCCCTCTGTGAAATGGAATTAGCTCATGCTCATCAGGAATCCTTTAGGCTTCAGACTGTCCTCAAACAGTACTGTCACATTTCTTTGAATCTCTGCTGAAAATTAGGGAACACTTGTTTTTCATACAAGTCATGCTATTGCTAAACCATCTAGTAGGGACCAAAAGATGTATTCACAAGGAAAAGTCTGGCAGGGTTATAAAACAAGAAGCAAGTTTAAAGAATCATCTAGAAGGTCAATGCAGATAAGTAGCCCGAGATCCAGGACATTCTGTGGCCAAACTTGGTGCAGATCCTTTGAACAATGCAATTGAGCACTTCAGCAACTTCTAGCCTCCATTGGAATTCTACACCATCAACAGCATGAAAAATATAGGTCTGTACTCAGAAACAGGTTAACTGCATACAACCAGAAAGAACTCAATTTGGATAAAATTTAACTTTTCAGGAATCTTGAGAATAATTGAGCTTCAGAGGAGGAAGAAAGTGACAACTTAGAAGATGAAATTGATAAGATGAAGGTGTATTTTACATCCGTATACAAACTTCAAGGTGTTTGTGTTCAACATGTATGTTTCTTTTTTTCTCCCACATTGTATCCCCTTAAGAAAACCCAAAATATATGCTAAGGATGTCTGTGATGGGAGAGGCCTCCAATGTCCAAAGCCTGCAGCAGCTGAAGTGGTTTTAAATAATCCTATGGTATCAGGTCACTAATAACTAGTGTCTTAAAGTTGGAATTCTCAAATAGACTCCTCTGGACCAATAGCATGGGCTGCTCCATCCGGGTTTCTCCCTACACCAATAAACTTGAAAACTCTGGTAGTAGGAGGGAGTAGGGACAGCAACATGCATTTAACAGATCCTCCAAGGGATTTTGTTGTGTCTCGGGTTTGAGAACAAATTAACCTGAGCTGCACATTGAAATCTCCCAGTGAGGTGTTTTTTCTTGTTTTGTTTGATTTTATTTTTTTCAATATGCAGTTTCTACCTTCTGAGATTCTAAAGTAATCAGGAATGAAGTCTCTAGACGTTTAAAAAAGCTCCCCAAGGGATTCTACGGTATTGTCAGTCTAACACTAGTCAAAATCTTGCTGCTAAAAGTGTGAGAAACTCAGACTGTACTGTGCATGAAACTCACCTGGGGATTCTACTAAAATGTAGATATGAGTTGGCAGCGCTGGGATGAGGCCCCAGATCCTGCATTTCTAACAAGCTCCCAAGGACATTAATTCTGCTGGGTAGGGGATCAAAGTTTGAATCTGAAGCCCAGAAGCATCCTGAGAATCCACCACCTGACTGTGGATGTTCATACCTAAGTGCTGGTTTGCTCCTTGCTGTTTTTACCAATAGAGTTATAAATTTTATAGGAGTCAGCAACGTTAATTCCCAAACAGGTCAACCTGTTTGCAAGAGATATAGCTTACTGTAATTAGTTCAATATTTTGGAAGCCAATAAAATATTTCTCTCTCCTGCATTACTCTGAAAACTAAGTTGAAAACTTTAAGTTTTCATAAAAGGAAATGTTGGGAGCCATGTATAAACTATGGATTGGTTTTGAGCCATTAAAGCAGGCAGGCTACTTTTCTGGGTACTCCTTGGTGAAATTCCCAATTTTGAGAAAACCTAGATCATGCTGGCACTCTGCCTTAGCTCACAGCCCTAGGATCAAACACCACTACCACCCAGAGGAGATGGGAGTAACCTTCCAAGCACCAAACAACCTGTTTTCCTGAAGAAGCTCCTTACTGATCCCCTGAGGAGTGTAAACACTATAAATAAAGCATTAGTGAGCTTTTCTCTTTGTTAGGATCAGACCCATCAGATCTATCCACCCATCCATCCAGTCCCTGCTTTTGAATATATAATTCTCGTTGTTTGTCTTTAATTTTTTTTGGGGGGTGGGGTACTTGGGATTGAATTTAGGGGCACTCCACCACTGAGCCACATCCCTTGCCCTACTTTGTATTTTATTTAGAGACAGGATCTCACTGAGTTGCTTAGGACCTTGCTTTTGCTGGGGCTGGCTCTGAACTCAAGATCTTCCTGCCTCAGCCTCCCGAGCTGCTGGGATTACAGGTGTGTGCTACTGCACCTGACTTAATTTCTTAATATTACCTTTCTAGCTTTTATTTCGCAGTCGGCCCACATCTCCAAGGGTCACCCACTCCTACCCCATGCAGGACAGGGACAGAAGGGAAACTTCTGAGACTGGAGGACTGTTTAAATAAATGTGGGCGAGCCACTTGGTGTCATAAAAATCTAGACAATGCTACACTGAGAATGCTTAGTCAGGCTGATGTTTTGTTGTTGTTGTTGTTTCCCCTAAATTCTTGAGTCTTGCTTACTTTAAAGAATCTGAACCTGGAAATATCAAAGGAATGGTGTATGTCATATGGATGATTTAAGATTTCAATCATAGGACCCATCAAAGAAAAATTTCTCATCCTATGAAATGTTTTGCAAATAGATAAATATTAATCTTTTTTTTCAGTTAAAATAGAACATTTGATACCTGCGTGTATCATTTTAGTGATACTGTTTCAATGCTAGTCTTGATTGTTCCAGGTAAAGAGGGTCAACTGTAATTCTGTTTTATAAGAACATTACTAATAACTACTTAGCATGGCATATTAGATGTGCATCAGGCACTATGAAAAGGGTTTGTCATTTATTTTAGCTCATCCTCTCAAGCATAGGAAATAACAATAATATTCTCATTCTCAGAGTGAGGAATGTAGTGTGGTTACTTCTATTCTCACATTTTTCCGGGACCTCAATATCCAGCCCAGGATAAGAAATAGTAGATTTTTTTCCGAGTCTACTAAGTTTGTTTAAAACAAAAATCATACACATTAAAAGTACATTGAATAACAGGTAACTAATTTCTTAAAATTTTTATTTATTTATTTGCCTTTATACATGAACTTTTTTTTTCATTACAACTAGTAATATACATATATACCACAATTTTTCATATCTTTGTATATAAAGTATGTTGACACCCAATTCAAGTCTTCATACATGTACTTTGGATAATAATGTTCATCACATTCCACCATCCCTGCTAATCCCCTGCCCCCTCCCTCTCTCTCCCACGCTTCTGCCCTATCTGAACTCATCTAATCCTCTCATACTCTCCCTCCCTACCCCACTATGAGTCAACCTCCTTATATCAGAGAAAACATTCACCATTTTTTTTTGGGGGGGATTGGCTAACTTCACTTAGCATTATCTTCATCCATTTATCTGAAAATGCCATGATTTTGTTCTTTTTAATGCTGAGTAAAATTCCATTGTGTATACATGCCCCATTTTTTTTTTATCCATTCATCCACTGAAGGGCATCTAGGTTGGCTCTACAGTTTAGCTATTGTGAATTGTGCTGCTATAAACATTGATGTGTCTGTGTCCCTGTAGTATGCTGTTTTTAAGTCCTTTGTGTATAGTCCGAGGAGAGAAATAGCTGGGTCAAATGGTGGTTCCATTCCCAGATTTCCAAGGAATCTCCATACTGCTTTCCAAATTGGCTGCACCAATTTGCAGCCCCACCAGCAATGTATATATTTACTTATTTTTATGTGGTGCTGAGGCTTGAACCTAGGGCCTTGCACATGCTGGGTGAGCGCTCTACTGCTGAGCCACAACCCCAGCCCCAACAGGTACCAAATTTATACATGATACATTCTGTTCTGAACTAACAAAGAGGGTGGAGAGTTACCAAAGGTGAGGAGCACCATCCAACTCTCACCACCCTCAACAGGCTCAGGCACAGTGGCCCAGGAGCAGTGGACTTCTCCATCTTTCCATGTGCTTTCATGGCTTCATGACTTTGCTTATGACATGTCCCCTCTGAAATGCCCTTTTACCTCTTTTCTCAGAAAACATCAATTTATCCTTAAGATTAAGTTGCTCCTCCACTAGAACACTTAACCAAATGAATCACTCTGTCTTGGGTGACAGTGTGTGGAGACAGCTAGTTAATAGAAGGGCCAGGTGAGAAAGACGAATTTGCAGAATTACTTGCTCAGTGCCTGCTCTGTGACAGCGTGAACGTGGCACCCATGGCGCCTGCCCCTGTGGAACCTACCACTGGTATCGCGGTGACTGGCCTCTGCATTTCTTCCCATGTTTTACTTCCCAACTACCTTGTCTTTCTGTATTTGCTATGCTTAGCTCAGGACTTTAGTATTAGCTACTATCTTTGGGGCCTTTAGATCTTCTGTGTAATTCACCAAAAGCAGCCTTGGTCATCTACAAACCAGTCTATCATTTAGGAAATGACTATATCCTACATGTGTTTTGATCACACAAATATCTTGCAATTTACTGATGTTTTTTACCTCTTCTCAGCTCTAAATTATCCCAGAGATTATCTCTCTGCCTTTCTTTCTTGCATCTAAAATAGTTTATCATGCTTTCTCAGATTTTATGGCTATGTATATTACACCTGCTATTTATTGTGCATGCTTGCAGATCAAGAATTGAATTTCAATTTTTTTATGTTTTTCTATCATTTGTTTTAAAATACACAAAACATAAAATTCACCTTTTAAACTACTTTTCAGTATACATACAGTTTAGTGGCATTAAGTACATTTATGGTTTTGTGAAATTGTCACCATTATCCATCTGTAGAACTTTTTCATTGTCCCAAACTGAAACTCTGTACTCATTCAACAGTAACTCCCTGTTACCCCACCTTGCAATCCCTGGTTATCTCTCTTCTATTTTCTGTCTCTATGAATTTGCCCATCCTTGCTATTTCACGTGGAATCATACAATACTTCTTTTTATGTCTGGTTTATTTCACTTAGCATGTTTTCAAGATTCATCAGTATTATAGCATTTACCAGAATTTCACTCCTTTTTAAGGCTGAGTTATTTTCTGAGTTATTTCACCATTTCTGTTGAGTCCTATGGAGGATCACATCCCCCATTGTACAATTTGGTAACATGAGAGAAAATGGTAAGATGTCAGAGTAAGTTTTTTTTTTTTTTTTTTTTTTAGGTCTTTTAAAGCACAAGTTCTTCACCAGGGCACCAGGGCTCATCCTGCCTGCCTTCTTTCCTTGGGGCATGTGGTGATGTCTTGTCACTTGAAGATATTTTTGGTTGTCATAATAGGGTGGAGCATTGCTATTAGCACCTAGTAGGTAGAGGACAGAAATCCTACATATTCTGTGCTGCACAGGTTATTCTCCCCCAGCAAAGAATTTGCCAGCCTAAAATGTGAACAGTGCTGAGGCTGAGAAACATTTTCTGAAAAATCTTACTCACTTTTACACAAAAATAAAATGCCATAACTAAGGTAAAATTCGGACTGAGCTGCAGTTGGCATGTCTTGACCCCAAGCCTGGTGCTTTCATTACTAATATTCCCAGTATGTTTTGGAGCTTAATGATAATTTCCAGAGTGCTTGCATGAACTTGAATAAAGTGAGCTTTCATATATAGCATTTCCTCTGCTGAATCTATAAACTATACAGCCCAATAATTGCTTTCTCCTCTACTTCCACTGGAAGTGTCCTTAGGAATAATAAGTTGATATTTCCTAAGTTCCTTTCGAAAGAGGTGCTAAAACTTCTCTAAATTATTTTTATCACCTCTATAAAATTTAAAAGCGAAGTATCATTCCTTGTCAAAAACAGGCCTGATCCTGATTTTCTTCAATTATAACCTCTGATTAGCTATTGAAACTCTCTGATTACAGGCTGACATTGTGTTATCACAGGGATAATACTAGTTAAATCTGAGAAATAATTGATTGTAGCCTGACAAGACTGTGAACTGTTGTAGTTGGGAACAGAACTTCAAAATACTGTAAAAGATTTACTGGTAAAACTCCCCTTGTTTCAAATATGAGGTCAATGCTCTGGTGTCGTTATTGATTAGTACTGTCAATTTGATTAACTAACTTCCTAATTACTTAAAAAGATTACTAAAGATTTATCACTCTTAACGAAAAACTATCATCCAAGAAAGAATTTTGAGGGGTCTTCATAGTTGCTATGGCTGCCCACAGGAAGCCACACAACCTGATGAAGTCCATTTACCAACCCCTCATTGTCCATGAAAATCCTTTTATCTTCCTTGGATGATCAGATTTAAGCCTCTTTTTTTAAATGGTATCCATCATGACAGTTCATTGTTCTCTCTAAATTGAAGAGATGATGAGGAGAAAAGAACTGACTCATCTTGTAAGTTAGTAAGAATGGACCACAGCTGACCTGTTTTCTAACCCCTGGACCAAAGGAGACTACATTACTAATAAGGATTCAATTAAAAGCTATGTGCATGCTCATGCAAGTGGATTTTAGGGGATCTCTGAGGACAAATGGTCAATAAGGCCATCTTACCTCTGTCAGTTGTGAAGTCACAGATCATTATCGGAGAGGGATTGCTCCTTCTTCTCATAGCCCCTTGGGCCTGCCTAGCTCAGGTTGTGTTTCAGGTTTCCCTCATAAAGGCCAGTAGAAGTAGCTATCTGGTTTGAAGATCAGCACTTGGGAATTTTATGTTTTTGGAAGTAGTGTTTACATGGCAAAGCTTGGGGTTTAGCTTAGATTGGATGCTTCTCAATGAATGGCTTGGGAAAGGCAGGTGATGATATGCAAGGGCTAAGGTCCCCAAAACACCTTTTGGTTCACCTACTGTGGCATATGAGCTTAAATATCCAATTGAGACTTACTAAAATAAGAGTGTGAACAGGGAGTAGCCATCAGGGCTGGAGAATGGGGTGTTAGAAGATATTCTTAGTGCAAGTTGTTACAAACTGTAGACCATTAATCCAGGGCCATATTTATTATATTCTCTTGAGTTTCTATTGGCTTTTTATTCTCAGTTCCTCACCTTCTATTTTCCTCATGATTCTGTCTATCCCCCTTCTGGTCAGTTCTCCTTCCACTGATTCTTGGAAAGATCATACATTAGACTACAAAATTCATGTCAGATCAGGTGACTCTGATCTGTGTCACTGGGACTGACCACTTGCACAGCCTCAACCTGGAGTCTCCAGCTACCTGTTGGGCACACATACCTGCGTTCTCTTAGCATCATAAACACAGTGTGTCTGATGCCACAATCATTGACCTATTCCCTGAATCATCACATTTTCTGGCTTTCTCCATTTTTTTCTCCCAGGGGGAATATCTAATTTTTTTGCCCCTATACTCTGAAACAAGAGACATTTATTCTCTGATCTATTTGCTTCCCAAATCTTGTTTTATTGACTTTTCTTCCAAAATCCATTCACCTGATTCTTTCTCAATTCCAGTCTGATTATGGTCCACTGGAGATTCAGGGTCACTGATGCTTCTGCACCTGCCTGGTCTCAGGCTCTTTCATCTCATCCAGTCTACATGATAATAAATTAAAATTGTTAGTGATCTATTTAGTAAGTGCTACAAAAAAATAAAAAAGAAAACACATTAAAATAACAGAATAATTTGGACCTAAGGTGGTAACCTCTAAGGAGCAATCAAGGAGTTGAGAAGAGATTGATTATGGTCTGTGGCTTCATTTCTTTCTATTAAATTGAGTTGAAATTTCTTGTCTAAGATAAAGAATTTTCAGGCTTTTCCATTGCTCCCTTTATAAACCCCATATGCCAATCCAAGTGGCCCATATGTTAGTGCTGAATTCTGTTTTGCACTTCCTGTCTGTATCTTTGTCATGAATTTCTCTTTGTGGAACCTCACTTCCTACTTCCATCTCTTTCTATTAAGATCATGTCTGCATTTTAGGGAAGAGAAAAATCACTCCTACCTCATGAGGCATCCAGCAGTACTATTAACTGGGAACCATCTCTTCATTGTCTGGATTACCACTAATTTTTTTTTTCATCTCCCACCCAGTGCACAGAAATTATTTGAATGTCATCAAATAATTTTGAAAAGACAACAACATATTTCTTTGTCTCCTTGGGTTTTCCAATACAGTTCCTTGATTTATATAAGCATTCATTAATCATTTGCAGAAATAATAAATAATCTTTTAAAAGGGTACCAGAATCAATCCCAGTGACTAGTAAGAAAACGGATATGATCTAGTCTTAAATATTCCTAGCACTCTGTCCATTTTCTAGCACAGATGCTCAATAAACGTTTGCTGAACTAAAAAGTCCAGGTATACACAGAAAGCCATCAGCAAGGAGAAGACTGGAATTCATGGTTGTTAAGCCTTGGGTCCCCTTCAGTCCCTGGTTGGGTTTGCCAACCACAGAACATCTAGACTCCCATAAACCCACTCATTTTTTCCTACTTGTTTCCATAACAGCAGCATCAATTTCTATTTGTAGGAAATAATCGCATGACATGACTTTGTGCTCACTGTCTTCTCATGTTGGTAATCACTTTGCCTCCTGAATATTATAAAATACTTGAGAGATTTTTTTTTACCCATTTCTGAAAGTCGCATCCAGACATAGATGATTATTTTCCATGCTTCAAAGTTCTGGCTCTTTCAATGCCACAGCTAGACCCTCTGTTTTCTGTGGCTGTGTTCTTCTTCCCTTTCTTCAAAGCCAAGCCGGATAAAAATACACTCCACAGATGCTGTTCCGAATGCATGTTCATCAGCATAGGCAGTACATGGGGGCAAGATGGGAAAGAAGGCAGCTTCACAGCAGGCTGTTGGAGGTGCCGGTGACAACAGTGGAAGTCTCATAGGGCTGAAATCAGATGCAGAAAGTTTAATAGAAAGTGCAAAGTTGTAGGAGGCAAAAATGTCCTTTCACCAATGGGGGAAACAACAGATTCAACAATGAAAGGAGGAAAAGAAAAGGAAGGAGGAGGAAGGGAGGGAGGGAAAACATCTTTTACAGTAACTCAAGCGTGAAAGATACTTCCCAGCTAAATTAGCCAAGATTGTAGTCTACGTTATTATGGGAGAAAATCGAGCCATTAAAATAATTATTCTAAAATGCATATGTTGATGATAATAAGATATGTTTTATTGCTTCTCTATTTCAGGTTATTGAAATCCCTTAAGAACAATTATCTTATTAACTCTTATTATATGGTTATGTAAGGTTGGGGTTGGGAAAAATTGTTCCTCCTTTGCAGTCTAGGAGATAAGGATACAGAGTTATGTGAATTATTCCAGGCACCCAGCAGCAGAAATTAATACCAGAAACTATTCTGGAGTTCAAATCTATTTGTTCTTAAACTAATACATTTTCCCTTTATAGTCCATCTCAAGTCCGTGTGTGCTATTGGCTGATATATTGAATAAATCCAAGGTGCTTTACTTGGAGTTCTTATATCTCTGCTTATTTCTTTGTTTCTGAAAATTAAACAACAACAATATATGTACATATATAAACATCTATACCTACATATATACAACCAAAAAAAATATGCGTGCATGTACGTGTGTGTGTGTTTGTGACAATAAAAACACTTTTTTCTCAAGCCAGAATCTGGTACAGAAAAGTATAAACCAGGTAGATCATTTCCCTTGAAAACTTTTAGTTTGTATTAAGAGGAACAATGATCTGGCCCAAGGGGAATATCTCCTTCAAACCTCAGTGACAGTGCATCTGACTTGTAAGCATTTCCTGTTTCTGCCTACAATGATTCCTTTATTTTTCCCACAGGGAGGAAAGATACAGAATTTGTTGACTGGACTGTTGGCATGTTCTGTGCTTTAGTTTACACTTCTGTTTTCTTCATCCTCTTGTGTTAGAAATACACTATTAGGCTCTTTGTGGTTTCCTGTTTCTCTTCGCCTTATTAGAAAAGCTCTTGTGGTGGTTTGTACCACTTGAAGTGATTGAATTAATCAATTATTGTCTGGTTCTACATTTTTAGGGTTAAAGAGATGTTGATAGGACATCTAAAACTCTACAGAACCTGGCTTTTCTCTCCTGAGGCTATTAACATGGAGATAGTATTTTTTATAGATAAAATCTCCCCTGGCTATTACTGCCTCTTTTTCTACCTAAAATCTTAATCTTCCTTTTTTTAAAAAATATCACAATCATTTTTAAAGTAACAAGTTGAAATATTATAACCACTTGACATGCTTGAAAAAGATGGAGAATATTTTTAGCTGCCTAATTTTCTAGAGCATTTGGAGAAATAGATTTGCTATGTAGACAGTTTATTTCTACTCAGTTGAGTATGGAAGAGTAAGGAAAATAATGTGGTTTTTGGCAAGAGTGGGTTTTTTTTTTCAATTGCTACACAATTTTGAGATGTTAACTTACAACTTGTCTATGGAAATTCACAGTAGAATGGGGTTTCCAAATGCCAGTGTTTTAGGAGATGTTGGAAAGGAAGCTCAAGGACCTGTTGACCAGGAGACAGTGAGAGATGAAGGATGCGTGGTTGTTGGATGAAGAAGATGCAACATTGTGCTTTAAGAGCTAAACCTCTCTTGATCCCTCTGTCTTTATAAATTCAACTGCATCTATCTTTTGTCCATGACCTACTGCAACCTTTTTTTCCCCTCTCTAAGCCCCCGATTTCTATATCCATGTTTCTAAGCATATTGTTCCCTAAAACTTTCTTTTCACCGCTCTTGTCTTTTGTGGCCTCACTATTTCTCCCCTTTGGAAGGCCCTTGTAAAACTTGGTCCAAAGTCGCATAAATTTCCCAGTATGTGGAGACAGTGCTCTTTGAGGCTTAGTGGAGATCTCTGGTGGTGTCACTGTAGGAAACCTTCCAGTGTGGAAGAGTCAGCCACATGTGGCTGGTCTGCCTCACGTCTCTCAGGCTCCTCTCCTAACTCCTGCTTCTTCCTGCTATAATACATCTCTTCTCCAAAGTATTGGCAGAAAAAGGAAAGCCACAAGTGCCAAGCTCATCTGCACTTGTGCCATTTTAGTTATTCTTAAGTACCAATAATGTGATTCCCTCTTTCCATCTCCTCATATTTTTTCATTGATTGCTATGAAGAACTCCAGTGAGACACTAGGGTTTCACTTCACATGGGGCCATTCATGTGGAGTCATTCAGAGTCCTTTTGGGTATCTGTGTCTCTGTACCAACAGGTGACTACTATATATCTATGCTGGCAATATAGCTTTTCTGAGGTCAGATTATCCAAGTGGAGACGAGAGGTCCAAAGTGGAACAGAAGTAACACATCTTAGGTCCAAGTGGCCCATAGTAGTAGCCCATGGGAAAAAAAAAACAGTCAAGAAAAACAAGACTTCCTGAAATAGAGCATGGACTTTCAATTCAGAGAGACCTGTATTCATGACTTACTGAGTGAATTACCTAACCTAGCCCTGAATTCTACCTGTCTCAATTTTCTGGGAAAGCAATTTTTTTTTAACACATAGATTTTTGAGCCAAAACTTATAATCTCAAATATACAGGCTGTGAGTATGAAGCAAAAAATCCATATCTTAATCTATTTCTGAATAATTCTAGGAGTCTGATGTAGTTTTTTCAGTGCTCTGACCAAAATACCTGACAAGAACAATTTTAGAGGAGGAGAAGGTTATTCGGGGCTTATAATTTCAGAGGTCTCAGTCCATAGAAAAATGGCTTCATTGCTCTGAGCCTGAGGTGATAAGATTATGGTGGAATGGTGTAGAGGAGGAAAGACACTAAGATATGGAAACATGAAAGGAGAGAGAGATCTGTTCACCAGGGACAAAATGTAAACCCCAAAGGCACACCCTCACCCTTGACTTACTTCCTCTAACCACATCCTACTTGCCTACAGTTACCACCCAGTTAAACCATATTAGTGGATTAATCCACTGTTAAGTTTATGCTTCTCATAACCCAATCATTTTACCTCTGAATGTTCTTACATTGTCTCATACATAAGCTTTTGGGGGACTCCTCATATCTAAACCAAAAGATAGTAAGCTTTGTGTTTGGGCTACAAATTTGGAGTGTCCCCACATACACATTTAGGGAAATACTTGCTTTTCATTTCTAAGCCCTTTCCATAAAATGGGCTTGATTGTATTCACTATACCATAAGAAAACTAAAATGTTAAATAATCTAACGTGTATAAAGTGCTTCACACTGTGCCTATCATAGGGAAGATGTTGTATGCATAGGGGTCGTGACTGATAAGAAAGTAGGGCAAAGGTGTACTAAATAAAGTCTGAAAGAATTAATAGGCTGAGGCCTGAAAAATTCCTGAGCTACCCACTGACTAATGGCTGTCTTTTGCTTTCTGTTATATTCTACTCAGAAAGAATTCAGGCAAGTTTTATGGTTTAGAAACATAAAATCTAATCCCCTTGTGCTAAAAATTCATGTGTTCTCTGGTTAATTCCCACCTATATTCCTCTCAGGTGTCTACAGGTAATGGTTTTTGTTGTTGCTGTTGAAGTTTGTTTGTATTAATTTCAGGTATACAAAACACAAGTAATGTAATTCCTTAGTCATGACACCCAGGTGGCCCTGAGGTCTCAGCATTCTCTAGTTCCAAGGAAAAGGAAATTCATTGTATTCTACTTTGACCTTCACATTATGGTCCTCCTGGTTATAACATAATCTTTTCAGACTCAGACTTATACTCTTTAACAAGACCTATGAAATAAAAAACAAAAATACATCACCAAAAAAGGATTTGTTTTTGGTCAAATTATTAGCATACAGCTATTTAAAAATCTGTGAGTGTGTGTGTGTGTGTGTGTGTGTGTGTGTGTGTGTGCACGCACGCGCACGCGCTTGCGCATAGTTCTAGTTCAGTGCACTTCTGGCCAATTTTTTTTTTTAGGAGATTCTCCCAAATGAGACTCTGTTTTGTTGTTTGAGGTTACTCTCTGCAGTCAGGTGGTTGAGCAGTCTTGTTGAACTAATATGGTATGTTGACTTTGTATTTTATATACATCTTTCTATTAATCAGTTATTTGTTATTTGATTTCAGTGCCCTGAAATCTAGTTTCCATAGTAATTTACCATAAAGTTGTTGTTCATGAATTCTTGTTCTGGATAGCAATGGCTGGAATTGTTTCCTGAAGTTCATTACTTTGCTTTGAGTTACTTGGACTCTATGTATATTTTGTCTTTATTTTTTATAACAGGATAGAATTTTCCCAGAAAATATAATATTTCCATTGTTTTTCAGATAAAAAACTATAAAACTAATAGTTTGGCTATGTACTCATAGATGTTTTTAGGTACTAGTTGCTGAACCCAGGGGTTACCAACCTCTGAAGTGTATTCCCAGTCCTTTCTCCTCTCCCTTCCTTCCTTCCTTCCTTCCTTCCTTTTTTTTAACAAGGTCTTGTTAAGTTACTAGGGCTGATCCTCCTGCCTCAACCTCCCAAATAGCTGAGAAGCTGGGATTATAGGTATGGGCCACTGTACCTAGCCGTGAATGAATTTGGCTTAAGATTAGAACTCTGTAAAGAGGCATCAAACTTGAAGTATGGCTTATTTAGTAAACTTGCCTTTCTTTTAATTATTGAGAGTCATTAGAGGAAAAGAAGAAAGTGTGTGTGTGTGTGTGTGTGTGTGTGTGTGTGTGTGTGTGATAAACATCTTCCTAAAATGGTTTGTCATATCTGTGTATCAGTTTCCTCAGTGGATTGAGTTCTGATTCACAACCTGGACCCAATATGTCACCCATGTCTCAAGTTCTATTACTGTCCAGTCTGAATCTTCCCTTTGAGCTGGACTTGTCCACTCAACATGCCCTGAATACACTCTGTACTTCCTCTCTGCTAGAACTTTGCTCTTCTATTTCTCCTCAGTTTGTGTGACTCCTTCCCAAATGGTGCCCAGTTGATTGTGATTTCTCCCTTTTATGGGAGACTGGGGAGGACAATTAATCACTTATTGTATTTTTCTCACAATTGAATTTGCTACTGGGATTGCCAGTTACATGTTGAAAGTTCTTTTCATCTTTATATTCCATATAACATCTAAACATGTCCCAAATTTCAACAAATACTGTTGACTACTATAGTCTTCTGTTGCAAGAAGACCATCTCTGCTTATGCATATTAACCCCAGGTCACACTATTGTTGACCAAGTCTCCCACTATTAGATATTATAGCATAGTTTCCAAGAGCATTTCTCTGCACTCTTTCAGTTATTTTGCAAAGCTATATTATCTCAACAAGAGAGTTGATCCAGTGGTTCAGGCTATTATTTAAACAGCCATTAATTGAACAGTGAAGTGTTCTGCTCACCTATGATTGTATAGGGAACTATAAATATATGTGCAGTTGTGTAATTATCTCCACCAACGCTACCTTTCAAAATGGCTAATTATCACAAACATATGAAATGCAAATACTATCTCTAGATGTTATTCAAAAGGACTCATGCAGGTACTATAATTCTATTGGAAACCTCAACTGTGATTTCCTTTGCTTAAATTTACGGTGCCTAGCATGTTACTTTCCCAGTAACTTGTGATTCTAGCTTGCCCTTCAAGACCTCAAGGATTGTACCTATGAATTTAATAACAATTTCGTGCTTTGAACACTAATTTTCAGTAATAGAATTTCTGGAGCTGGAGCCCCAGTCTTTCTATGATGAATTCTTTTGCTTTTTATATTCATTTCTTCAGCACACTGGATATAACCACTAGCTGAGTGGCCTAGGAAAAGTTACTTGGCTACTATTTCCTACTCTATAATATGGGATAAACTCCAAATTCACACAGTTGTGGTGAATATTAAATAATGTCATACATATGATATACATGTTACATGTGTTCATTGAATGTTCTCTTTCTAGTTCCCATTTCCATCCTGCCTTCTAATATGTTGGATCTGATAGGTTAGACTTTACTATACCTTCATCCCTACACCTGGACCAAGTAGCCAGGATAGATGAAGCCATTGACCACGCAAACCTGAAATGTGGCACATCTCACCAAATAGTGATTTTTTAAAAAATGTGTGTGTGTGTGTGTGTGTGTGTCACACACACACACACACACACACATACATACATACATACACGCACGCATGCACACACAATGCTGAGTATAAAAAAGACCATATTGATCATTTGGGGAAAGAAAGGCTACCATTTTTTCTTGAAATCAGAAAACAAGGGGTAGGGGAGAGATGGAAGGTAAGGCTTGAAAAGTAAAGAAGAACTAGATCATTTAGAACTTGGAAGGTCATAGTAATGGTATATTCCTCAAGATTCTGTCACTGATTTCTTTTCTCTAGAGCATCTCTTCTTAGGACGCTTTATTCTCTCCCAGTATGTCAAATGCCATCTCTGTGATAACACCCAGTTGAACCAAACCAAATCCCAGAAATTGATTTCCATTGCTTTTAAATATATCCAAGAATTGATCAGCTTATTATAAGCTCCTTTTATAGGTCTTTCTCTCCCATCCTTCCAGTTGCTCAGCCCCAACCCTGAGACCTTCTTTACTTTAACATTCACTTATCCAAAAAGTATTTATTTTTGAGTTTCTGTAGACATTGTGCTAAAAATCCACAAGGACAGGTAACATAGTTCCTGCCCTCATATTACTTGTGTTTCTTTTTTTGAAAATCATTACAGAAAATCATATTCCCTGCTGTTTGTTTGGTACTGGGGAATGAACCCAGGGGTGCTTAATAACTGAGCTACATCCTCATCCCTTTTTATTTTTTTTTTATTTTTAGACAGGTTCTGGCTAAATTGCTTAGGGTCTCGCTAAGTCGATGAAGCTGGCTATGAAGTTGCAATCCTTCTGCCTTGGCCTTCTGAGCTACTGGGCTACCACACCTGGCTTTTCCTGTCCCTTTTAAAAACTATTCTTTGTCATATTCTTAGTGGCTCTGACTCATATCTGCAATCCTAATTTTTAGACATCCTAAGGCTTGATTCATGGATCTGTTCTCTGGCTATTAGTTTAGTATTATCAGCTTGGACTTCAGGTCTGAATTCCAGGCTAGTAAATATAAGCCACTCCTTAGCGTCTCTTCTTGGAAATCTGATGGGCATCTTGCTTATCGTTTTTTGAGGGTTTGAAAATAAAACCATAATGGTGTTGACATTCCTTCCCTCAAGGTGGAGTCTAAATCTCCTTTCTTTGAGAGAAGACTGACCTTAGTGACTCCCCTGTAATAATCACAGGACAGTGAAAGTCATGCAGTGAGACTTACAAGACTAGTTTAGGACAGTTAGCCAGTTGCTGCTTGTCTGTCTCTTATGACATACATTTTAGGAGTCCTGAGTAGACACCTAAGAGGTCTGGCTATTCCAAAGCCACCAAGTTGTAGAATTTATAGTTTGACCTACAAACTTGGAGATTCCTGAGGGGCCTCAGCCCTTCTAACTCCAGCTCTTTCTCTTCTCAGCATGCCCAGATACTTTAGTGAGTAAGCCTTTCTGGGCCCTGCCTTCAAGCCGTGCTGGGTTGTGCTAACTGTGCCCAGAGATAGGTCGTTCCTCTGGAGTCCTGCCGGAACCAAGATTCATAAACAGTATCAAGGAGGTGGTTGGTATAAATTTATTTACACCAAGTCTGGAGCAATGTCTAAAATGAATGTCTACTCATTTATCATGTGGTCATCTTCTTCACGCACACACTCAACCAAACTTTTGTCAGTATCAATTTTATTCTTTCTCTTGCACTCTACATCTGGTCAGTCAGAATTGTCTATCACTGAGCTCCATAAATTTCCAGAAACCTACTAGTTTCCTACTACTCCTCTCATCTTTGATATGGACTATTGGGACCATCTTTTTGGAAGACTTGTTATGTTAATAGCCTTGATTATTTACCTGTCACTATCTCCTGCTGCTGTGAATCCAGAGGTAAAGAGGAGTTTCCTTCTCTTTAATTTTGATTTCAGTCATATGACTTGCAGATAAGTTTTGTCCATTTCTTCTTGCTGTATTGCTTCTCTGGGACTGCCTTCAGTTTAAGCCTGAGCGTCCTTGCTAAAGAAGGTGTGGTATAGAATCCAGTGACTCCTGTCACTGAGGCTGAATTCTTTCCAGGTTGGCAAAGCTGGGTAGCTCACCTGCTGCTGCCAAAAAGCATGAATCAAGTAAGACAGGACGACCTATTTCCTTGACCCACAGGTTCATAAGGATTGGCTTATTGTTCTAAGCTGTGTTTTGAGGCTTTGTCATGAGACAATTTTATGGCCATAGGAAACATACAAAAATTTATGCTATAAACCAGGTGTTGCCTTAGCAGAAACCTGACATGTGTGTTATTGGCTTCATCCCTGGAAATGGGCAATAGGCTGGAAAAATGTCAAGGAGTTTGTAATAGGAAATGGTAAACCTTGGAGCCATTGTTAGATAGTTATAATGTATTTGGGAAAATGGTTTCCCATGGTAACTTGGAAACTATAAAACAGTACTAAAAATCTTTGGGATTTGAACCAAGAGATCTCTAGGCAAAGTTGAGAATACCAGCTGGCTTTTACTAGCTGAATAAGACATATTACAAAACCAGGATTTAAAGGGAGTACAAATACTTAGTACCTGGTATAGTTCTTTGCATTCAGTAAGTTCTCAAAAATTTGTGGAACGAATTAAATATTTATTTGTAATTTTAATAAGTGTTATGAATACCAAGTGTAGAGTTCCTTGACAGTCTATAGAACAAGAGCAATCATCTCTTTACCTCACTCCTAGGGTTATTTCAGTTAGAATCCAGACTTCTGGGAGGCCTAGATCATTTTCATTGAAATATAGTGGTGCCTGACATAAACCTTTTTTTTCTTTTGGTACCGGGGATTGAACTCTAGGGCACTCAACCACTGAACCACATCCCCAGAACTATTTTGTATTTTATTTAGAGACAGGGTCTCCCTGAGTTGCTTAGCACCTCACTTTTGCTGAGGCTAGCTTTGAACTCACGATCGTCCTGCCTCAGACTCCTGAGCATCTGGGATTACAGGTGTGCGCTCCTGTGCCAGGCTTGACGTAAACCTTTATTCCAGGGTTCTGTAGATCTATTGTGAGGTGTGGCACCTTTCTGAAAGTCATGCACATGATGCTTCTTAGAATTCTCTGTGCATAATATTCCTGTTTATATAGTTTCTTTTAGGTCAGATTTCTTAGCCACATCACCATATCTAATTTTTTTATATTCTTGTAAGCATACATTAGAATCCAGTTCTAAAATGAGACCTCAAAAGGTTGCCTGCTAAACTCTTGATATAAAAGAATAATTTTCTTCTATTGTCTTTGATTCACAGAATATAGGATTTCTGGCTAAATATTGACCATTGTAAGCCATTCTTCACTTAGATTTTAACCATTTTTCCCCCTCATTAGGTACGTCTCATATATCCCTTCCTTATTTTGTTTGTTTTTCTTTTTCACACTTCCAGTTTGCTAGCAATTTGAATTCTAATCTTGTCTCCAAAATGCTGCTTCCTTCCTGACTGTCTGGTACCCATCTGCACTTTTGATCAGACTGCCCTGTTGCAGGGGACACTAATCAGCCCTGGGTCCAGGACTGACCTCTGCCAGCATCAGCTAACATGCTGCTCAGGTTGCTCATAATTCAACAGCCTTCCCTAATGCCAGAAGATAACTGTGAGATAAGTATTTTCCTCAGTTCTTTAAATCCACATTTGTTTAGATAAGAAAAAAATTTTAACAAGCTTGGTTTCTAGGGATATAGTTTGAAAACTACTTATTATGTGCATTTTACACTTGGCAGAAAGCTTTTGCAAGAAAACCCAAAGTATTGGAATCCCACCTACTGAGAAGGCTTCCCGGTCTGCAAAAAGAACCCTCAGCTTCAAAGCGTTTCTCCAACTTATAAACAGTGTTCCTGCAGCTCAAATTGCTAGGAAGGATGGACTCTCAAGCTTGCCTCACAATTCTAGATTTCTCTATCAAATGAGAGGAAATAGGAACTATACTTGTTGCCCTCTCAATCAGTTTAGGAAAAGCTCCCATGAGAATTGACGAGTCAGAGGTCAGTAGAGAGCCCTTGAACTTGAAATATGAGGACATAGTTATCAACCTAACTCTGACACATACAGAACAACATTGCAAAGAACATGGTATCTGTCTGTGCAGGCTCTGTGGATGACTAGATGCCTGCCCCTATGTTGACTTATTTTAATATTTTTCTCTCTCCCTCACTAGTGTTTTCTTTTTATATCACAAAGGTAACCACTGCATATCACAAAAAGTAAAAACAAAATTACTGCACAGGGAAAAGCAAATCTCTCTCTTACTTCAGACCATCAGTTCTTCTCCAGAGACTGAGTTTCTTGCATACCTTCCAGAAAACTTCACATGTGGATGTAAGGACATTGCCCTATTTTAACAATCCAAATGAGAAAAGTATATTCCCAGAGTTCTGTATTTTACTTTATCCCTTAAAAATCCTCATTAACCTTTCTATAATCAGGGTGTAGGAAAGGACCTTACCTCAATGACAGCTATTGTTATTTCATCATCTGTACATAGTAGATTTTATTGAACTGGGATCCACTGATGGACATTTAAATTTAAATTGTTTTTGTCTTTCACTACTCGAAAAAAAATGTTGTCATAAAAATTCTTCCATATTTGCACACATGGAATCCTATACATTTCTGAGAAATCCTTGCAGAAATTCCTATGATTTAAAAGTCCTAAGTGTGTTTAACAAATTGCTACATTCTGTTAAGAATCTGAAGCAATTAATACGGTCCCCAAAATTTACAAGACTATCAAGTTCCCCATAACGTCATCAACACAATGTATTATTAGATATTTCATGTTTTCCAACCAGGTTGGTGAAAATGACATTTCAGCTTCAAAAGCAACCAATAAGTTTGCATGTCTTTTCTCATTTATTACAAACTTGCTTCACGTATAATTGCAGGATGCCTTATTGGGGAAATGGAGATGCTGATAATGTTACCAAGAAGGGTTTTCTCAGAATTTTGTCTTCCTGAATGATAGGTTTTAGTGGAGAGACACAGAAAAACCATAAAAGGTTTATTTAGTGAGATAGAAGTACAACCTGAGGAAGAGCGGGCTGCCTCCAAGGGAAGAAATGGACTGGGGTCTTCCATGGTTGAGTTTTTACACATGAGACAGGAACCTCTGTTCTCATAGATTATGTACTTGGTGTGATTACTGTGTTTCCCTACTATGGCTCAGTACACCTAGCCAATTTCCAGTTGAAATTTTTTCCAGCATAGATTATATCCATTTTCTCCAGATTGATGGAGAACTGTCTGGCTATAGGAAGGCTGTTCTGACAACATAAAGGCCAATTGGGTGTGGCCCACAGGCAGAGCCTGAATTCCTTTTCCCACCTCCCTTGCTCATATCTGCCTAGCTAACTACTTTAACAATAATAGCAGGTCAGGCATAAAAATAGGAAAAGAAGAACTTAAATTATCACTATTTGCAGATGACATGATTCTATACCTAGCAGACCCAAAAGGGTCTACAAAGAAACTATTAGAGCTAATAAATGAATTCAGCAAAGTGGCAGGATATAAAATCAACACGCATAAATCAAAGGCATTCCTGTATATCGGCGACAAATCCTCTGAAATGGAAATGGGGTCAACCACTCCATTTACAATATCCTCAAAAATAATAAAATACTTGGGAATCAACCTAACAAAAGAGGTGAAAGACTTATACAATGAAAACTACAGAACCCTAAAGACAGAAATTGAAGAAGATCTTAGAAGATGGAAAAATATACCCTGTTCATGGATAGGCAGAACTAACATCATCAAATGGCAATATTACCAAAAGTTGTCTATAGGTTTAATGCAATGCCAATCAAAATCCCAACAGCATTTCTTGTAGAAATAGAGAAAGCAATCATGAAATTCATATGGAAAAATAAAAGACCCAGAATATCAAAAACAATGCTAAGCAGGAAGTGTGAATCAGGTGGTATAGCGATACCAGACTTCAAACTATACTACAGAGCAATAGTAACAAAAACAGCATGGTACTGGTACCAAAACAGGCGGGTGGACCAATGGTACAGAATAGAGGACACAGAAACCAACCCACAAACCTACAACTTTCTTATATTTGATAAAGGGGCTAAAAGCATGCAATGGAGGAAGGATAGCATCTTCAACAAATGGTGCTGGGAAAACTGGAAATCTATATGCCACAAAATGAAACTGAATCCCTTTCTCTTGCCTTGCACAAAAGTTAACTCAAAATGGATCAAGGAGCTTGATATCAAATCAGAGACACGGCATCTGATAGAAGAAAAAGTTGGCTATGACCTACATACTGTGGGGTAGGGCTCCAAATTCCTTAATAGGACACCCATAGCACAAGAGTTAATATCTAGAATCAATAAATGGGACTTACTCAAACTAAAAATTTTTTTCTCAGCAAAAGAAACAATTAGGTAAATAGGGAGCCTACATCATGGGAACAAATCTTTACTCCTCACACTTCAGATAGAGCCCTAATATCCAGAGTATATAAAGAACTCAAAAAAATTGGACAATAAGATAACAAATAACCCAATCAACAAATGGGCCAAGGACCTGAACAGACACTTCTCAGAGGAGGACATACAATCAATCAACAAGTACATGAAAAAATGCTCACCATCTCTAGCAGTCAGAGAAATGCAAATAAAAACCACCCTAAGATATCATCTCACTCCAGTAAGATTGGCAGCCATTATGAAGTCAAACAACAACAAGTGCTGGCGAGGATGTGGGGAAAAGGGTACACTTGTACATTGTTGGTGGGACTGCAAATTGGTGCAGCCAATTTGGAAAGCAGTATGGAGATTTCTTGGAAAGCTGGGAATGGAACCACCATTTGACCCAGCTATTCCCCTTCTGGGTCTATTCCCTAAAGACCTAAAAAGAGCATGCTACAGGGACACTGCTACATCGATGTTTATAGCAGCACAATTCACAATAGCAAGACTGTGGAAGCAACCTAGATGCCCTTCAATAGACGAATGGATAAAAAAATGTGGCATTTATACACAATGGAGTATTACTCTGCATTAAAAAATGACAAAATCATAGAATTTGGAGGGAAATGGATGGCATTAGAGCAGATTATGCTAAGTGAAGCTAGCCAATCCCTAAAAAACAAATGCCAAATGTCTTCTTTGATATAAGGAGAGTAACTAAGAACAGAGTAGGGATGAAGAGCATAAGAAGAAGACTAGCATTAAACAGGGATGAGAGGTGGAAGGGAAAGGGAGAGAGAAGGGAAATTGCATGGAAATGGAAGGAGACCCTCAGGGTTATACAAAATTACATACAAGAGGAAGTGAGGGGAAAGGGAAAAATAATACAAGGGGGAGAAATGAATTACAGTAGAGGGGGTAGAGAGAGAAGAGGGGAGGGGAGGGGAGGGGGGATAGTAGAGGATAGGAAAGGCAGCAGAATACAACAGACAAGAGTATGTCAATATGTAAATCAATGGAAGTGTAACTGATGTGATTCTGCAATCTGTATATGGGGTAAAAATGGGAGTTCATAACCCACTTGAATCAAAGTGTGAAATATGATATATCAAGAACTATGTAATGTTTTGAGCAACCAACTAAAAAAAATAAACTACATAGGTAGGTCATAAAGGTTTATAACATAAAAAAAACAATAGCAGGCTCAAAGCAATTCTGTGAGGTTTAAATAAATGAATACAAGCATGGCACTTAGAACAGTGCTTGACATAATGGAAGCACATGGAAATTAATCACTACTTATCATTGTGACTCCTGTTATTATTGTTACCTTCTTTTATGCTTATGCACAGCTTTTGTTTCTCTACATATGAATAGGCTATTCATGTAGGTTGCTAATTTTCCTGTTGGGTCACTGACATTCAGATATTCTTTATATATTCAGTAAGTAAATTAACATTCTGCTATTTTAGTTTCAGATATTCCCTTCAGTGGGTCATAAATTTCCAAAAATGTCAGGTTTATGACATTTCCTGTGCAAGCATTTTAATTTTTATATAGATAAATATATTAATCTTTACAGTTTCTGAGGTATGTGCTTCCATAAAAAAAGCAAATCCATCTCCAAATTTGTCCTTTATTTTGTCTGACTTCATTATAGTCAAGTAGACTAAAGTTCATATGGAAAAATAAGCATGTCAGAAAAGCTAGGTAAAGTACCATGAAAAAAAAAAAGGATCCAAGTAGATATTAGAACATATTATAAAGTCCCTACGCTAAAACTAGTGTGGTATTTGCTGGTTATTAGCAAAACAAACCAGTGGAATATAGCGCAAGGTCCAGAAAGATAAATAAACATAGGTAGAAATTTACCATGCAGTTTGCACCAACTGCATAGCAAATTGATCACATAAAAACTGTAGCACTGAGAGATCCAAGATGGAATAGAGGAGGTCATGTTTCTGGCTGCTCCATGGCTTGAAACCAAGAAAGCAGATAGGCAGCTTCTCCGTAATGTGGGGATGGGGACTTTATGGAAACCTAAAACTGGACATTCAAAGAAGATGAGGGACACAGTGAAAGAAAAGTGACCACAACACTCGCAGCATCGAAAAAAAACCTTTATTACAGCAGTGCAACAAAGAGGAAGGAAAGAAGGAGAGGAGAGGAGAGAGAGAGAGAGAGAGAGAGAGAAGATAAGATAAGATAAGATCAGGGAGAGAGCAAGAGCAAGAGAGAGAGACAGCGTGCACAAGAAAGACAAAAAGCAAGAGGGAGTGAGGGGGGGGGCCTGGCAGGAGGGAGTTCTTATAGCCCAAATCTAATGGGGCTTCTGGGTCTGCAAGCTGCCTTCTTGACCCAAGTGGGGGTTAAGTGTTCAGCCTTGAGCAGGGTTGAATGTTCAGAAATTCAGGTGATAAAGGACCAGATAGTCCATGCACTCAAAACCTCCTCTATCTTGCAGCCAACATCTGTTCAGCCTGCCCTGGAGACAACACAGTTCAGCTTGCTCTGCACCCAACATTCCTCCCTTTTTGTTTTTCTAAGTGACAAACACGGAGTACGGTGTAAAGTCCTTTGGCTACTTCCTGCTTAATGGTGGGCGACATTGGACCTAGAAAGGGAAGTGGAGGAATGTTCGGGGGACAGGTATGAGAACACCAGGGCAGCCAGAAATAATACTCGGTGGCTACAGACAACTACTGTGGGTAGGGGTAAAGTCTATAAAAGTTCCTTGAAGCCAGAAGTCCTCGATGGCATCAAACCAGTCCTAGATGGAGGAGATTCTTGGTATCAGCCACTGGTCCTGTAGCAGGGACTCTAGGAAGTATTGCAGGTGGCTTGGTTCAATCCAGTAATGTTAAGGGTGACAGCCTGATTGCAACCAGTGGAAGGGCAATCGCCTTGACCCATAAACTGAGAGTGGGTGGTGTCATCCTGGTGTCATGTCACTTGGATGTAGAAGCGGTATCTGTGGTTTGAGATAAAAACTTGAGAGAGAATAATGATTAGTAAAAGAAGAAGAGGGTTGGCGAGAAATTTTGAGTTTGGTGGGCATGGTGGAAGTCCAGGACCAGACATTTGGAACAAGTGCCTTTTTAAGGTGGGAGACATGGTGGTACCAGGGAGAGTTTAGATTTGATGCTTCCTTGTGGGGATACTGTAGAGCAGACAGAATAAGCAGAGTAGATGTGCTGGAGAGTAGTTCTCATTCCTAGGAAGTGAAAGAGGGGTTGTGAAAACTGGAGAAAAGGGTTAGAGAGGGTTTTAGATGGGCACAGAGTTTCTGGAGCCAGAGGAGTTGGTTATGAGTCGTAGATCTTCATCTTAGGCATCAGGGCTGGTGCCCAAGATGTAAAGAAGTAGTTGATTGACTGACTTGTTGGTGAATTTGTGTATCTAATCTTGCAGGAACTTCTGTAGGCAATTTAATAGACATGGTCCTATTAGGAGAAACATCTAGAGGACTAATAGGGGTCCTGTGAGGGGGTCGAGCCAAGGCCGTACTTGACTCAACATTCCCCATAGAGCCTGTTGGCCCTAGTTGCTGTTTCCTCTTTTTTAGCTGTTCTTGTCTTTCATTATTCCTAGGAATGACTTTTTCGCTTAACAGTTTTTGGTAGGTGTTTAAGATCAAGCTGGTCAAAATTGACTTTGTTTCTATCTATTGTTAAGAGTCAGCCGAGTTCCCATAGGGGTCACTTGTGGGGGAACTTGAGAGCAGCTTCTTAGTTCTGCTAGTGCCATTTGCGCTAGGATGGGTCCGGGTCCTGCTTGACCATTGGCTTCCCTTGGAAGCATTAGGGATATCTCCCTTCTCCGGTGACCTTCCTATTCACAGCAAATGCACGGATTGGCTTTTCATTCTCCAGTGGTCTCATTAATCTCCCTGATCAGGAGGTTATGTGGCCCAGAGTTGCAAAGCTCTTTAGAGAAGTTCCCTGTTCCCTGGATTCAGACTGACTCAGAGGGCCAGAGCCAAATATTGGTTTTCTTGGCCATTTTAATTTAACTTTAAGTCTTGATCACAAACATCCAAAAAATTTTCAACCTAAATTAAGAGTATTGGGCTTTAGCTGAAGTCTGGCCTACTTTGGAGTCATTCTGACATGTAGTAAAATGGGAAGCACAGCCTTATCTCAGGTAAGGCTAAGATTTATAAATCTTAGGTAAAGTATTCTAGTATTGAAGCTGATCTTTGTTTTTAAATATCATTTTATAAAATTTATATATTGTTGCTTGAGGTCATATGAATACTAGCTAACACAATATGATATTACATTTAAATTGTACCCAGTGTATAGAACTTTATATTAATCTTATGGATAACAGGTCCAGTTATAGAAAATTTAATGATGTAAATAAATCTCCAATATGTTATTTTTATAAGCCTAAAATAACCATGCAACCTTTTGGAGAACACCAGCTTGATATACTTTTTTTTAAAGTTTCTATCTTAAAGATTTTTATATCTGGAAAGTATGAACACATTTAATATACAGAGAAGAGGAATAGTACCACAATTACTATTGATGTTTTTATATTAATCAAGTTTAGTTCTTAAAGAAATAACATATTACAATATTGCAAAATAACAATTGTTGTTTAACCATAGTTGTATAATGCTTAATTCCTTCAAGATTACTTGCTCAAAAAACTTACATATATAACCAACTTACATAAACCTTCTTTATCACTTGCTTATATCCTCTTATTTACTTAATCATACAGACTCTCTTATCTAGAAACATATTTTCCTTTTATTAAATCCATACTTAGAACCTTCTAATTTCTTTTTCCTATCTCTTAACTCCTTCTTTATTTACACTTTGAAACAATCCTTGTAAATTTCTGAACCCAGGCAAATTATTCCATTTTAATAAGAGTTATTTTGTTATTTGCAGCACACAATCACATCTGTTGACCATTTCATGAACAATGTTTAAGTATATAGGATTATACTGTTGTAGGGACGGACAAGGCAAGGAACCTAAGATAGCACTGAAGATAGGGAAATAGTTTTATTTGGGTGCAGCCAGATTCAGAATGCACAGCTTCTGTTGTAATCAATTAATCCCCTGAACCCCAAGTTTAGGTTGTTTCAGAATTTTGTACCCAACATGTAAGGGAAGGGGCTCATAAGTTCATAGTCTGCAGAAGTTCACAAAAAGCATTTTTTTTTCCCCTCTGTTCTGGGCAAGTTAACCCTTCAAGGACACTTGGGAGAGGGAGAGCTTTTTCTTCCCTTTCTCTCCTCTTCCCTCCACCCTCCCCACCCCAGCTGTTATCATGGAGCCCAGTTGGTAACTTCCTTATCTTAGAAATGTAGCCTTCTCTGTGAAGCCCCAGCTCAAGGCCAGAGGCCTTGTTTTACATATTTTGTGAAAAGCTAGTAAGGGGGTGTCCAGCGCCTGGAGTGCTGATTTTTCTAGCCAGTGACCAAGTAAAACAGGACAACAGGAAAATAGGAAGTTTATATACATTTAACTTTTTTTGTAGAGATTCTTTTGCAGAAAGTCTAAAATCAGCTATGGTGAAGATTTCTGGAGAAGGTCAGTTAAGCCTTTTCTGTGGGCCTGGGTAAGGAGCGGAAGATGAGAAGGCGGGGCTGAGAGCAGCTGTAGATCTGAGAATGAGGAAGGAGTGATGTAAAAGAACAGCATTTTCCCAAGCAAGGAAAACTTGAGCAGAAGAACAGGTAGAGCAGAGGGGAAGACTGGAGTGAATATCCTAAAAAGCCTGTAAGGGACAATTCTTAGCAACCTGTTTTCAGTGATGACAAAGCAACTTTAAAGGCCATTTTCACCAGATCTCTGATAGGAGTCCAAGGGCTCTCCTCAGCTCCTTTGAGCTTTGGGCTAGCTGGTAAGAGGAACTGGTGGGACCTGGTGTGGGCGCTGACAGAAGAAGAGAGGAGTGAGTGGGTGAAGGGATTCCTTCAGTACCGGCTATCTCAGAAAAGAGGCAATGGTTTGAGGAAAGGCAGTTGTTTAGGTTTTTGATCTAGTGAGTGGAGAGGAGAAGTCAGGTTGTTCAGGTGGGGGAGACAGTGGAGGGGCTGGGGCAGAAGGTTGAGGGTGAGGACCTATTTGAGCCAGGTGATAGGGTGGAAATTCATCAGTAGGGTCAAAAGTAGTGGATGAGTCTGGAGGAGGAGGAGATTGGGGATCAGCGGTTGTGGGTGTTGGTTTGCAAGCTAGAAGAATTTGCAGAGGTCTGCAAGAGGTGCAGAGAGCACAAGCAAGAAGAAAGCTTAGATATAGCCGCTTTTTACCCATTTTTTCAAATGCTCACAGTAATTGTAGAGATCCCTTAGAATGGAGGGATCCAGGGACTCAAAACGGGGGCCATCTGCTTTGGTTGTCTAAGGGATAAGTGGGCCAGGCCTGGGTGCTATATTTGATCAATTTTGGGGGTTTTATGTCTGGTGTCAAGGAGAGGGTTTTGAGGTTATCCAAGAGGCATTGTAGGGGAAACTGATTTATTGGCAAAAGGGGCATCCTCACTAGAACCAAAAAATCAGGAGTGCCTTAGTGGCAGGTTTGAGCTGCAGAGATTGGTCGTCACCGAATCCTGACAGTCGAAGCTCTCGTCCTGATCAGAGCCATGAGAGACCTTGGCCAAGGCTTTTCGGGACCCCTCCTGGAGAGGCCAGATACTCCCAGGGCTGGAAAGAGGGGAAAGAGAGAGATGGGGGAAGAGGGAGGAAGGGGAGGGTAAGCATCTGAGGACTAGGATTTTAGGAGAGCCACCGAGGCTGTAAAGGTCTGGGTGGGGTGTGATGTTCAGTTCTCTGTTATGTGTCCCTGGAGGTTACAGAGTCCTTTGAGGGAGACCTATAAAGCCTATGCTGGGAAATTACCAGCTGGGAAGGGAAGGGGAATAATTTTGAACCCAGGAGTCTATTCTGCCCTAGGAAGGAGTCCCTGAGGGCCACCGTGGCCTTGAAGGCTGTGGTGGGGTGTTTTCCTCCCCGCAGGTGGGCAAAGAGCTTTGCTGGACAATCAACGGTCAAATCCTCCTGACACCACCATTGGATTTAGGACTCCAGGAAAGGGAAGCTCACCAATCTAAGGTGGTGGATGTAGTTCTGGTAGTCAAGAAAATTGGTTCAGGTCGTTTGGTGAGTGGCACTTCCGAAGGAAGATGGACCCCAAAGTGGGTTTTAACCCTCTCCCGGGTTTCGGCACCAAATGAAAGAAAAGTGACCACAACACTCGAAGTGATCAAAAGATCTTTATTGCAGCAGTGCAACAAAGAGGAAGGAAAGAAGGAGAGGGGAGGGAGGGAGGGAGGGAGAGAGAGAGAGAGAGAGAGAGAGAGAGAGAGAGAGAGAGAGAGAGAAAAGATGAACAGGGAGAGAGCAAGAGAGAGACAAAGAGCGCACGCAAGAAAGACAAAGAGAGCAAGAAAGAGCAAGATGGAGGGAGCAAGGGGGGGGGGCTGGCAGGAGGGAGTTTTTATAGCCCAAATTTAATGGGGCTTCTGGGTTTGCAAGCTGCCTTGTTGACCCAAGGGGGGGTTAAGTGTTCAGCCTTGAGCAGGGTTAAATGTTCAGACATTCAGGTGATAAAGGACCAGATAGAGGAGGGTTTGAGTGCATGGGCTATCTTGCAGCCAACATCTATTCAGCCTGCCCTGCAGACAACACAGTTCAGCCTTCTCTGCACCCAATACACAGGACATTGGATATAATAAAATAAGGAAAAATATCCCCAGTGGCATAGCTGCTGCCACAGCTGGGCTGAGAGCTCCAGCCAGAGGGGTCCCTCGGTGGGGATAGTAGTGAGATAAGGAAATAAAGAAACCTGCATTTTGAGGAGGCCTTAGCTGTGTCTGGGTATAGAGCATTTAGAGACCAAGGATATTGCCCAACAAACCTGAAGGACAGGCTGCATGATATTCATGTGTGGGGAAAGAAGTGTGTGGAAGACAAGGGACAAAGGACAAAGCAGCTGCAGTGCAGGGGCTGCAACTGAGGAAGCCAATTCCTGGGAATCCCAAGTTTGGGCCGAAATACAGGCCCAATAAACACATGTGGCATGATGAAGTATGTTCTTAAGTGACCAGGAGAAGATCAAACCCAGAGAGAGGTTTATTCAAGGGACAACTGGTTGTGGAAACCCACCCGGCTCTCCGGCTTCCCCTCCAATCTGATTGTTTGCAGGATCATCTGGGAGATACACATTTGGCCACAAGCTCAGAGGGTATGTGGAGGAGAAATTGTTTGGATGCTGAATCTGATACCAGGGACATGGGTTCTGCAGGTGACATAGGGGACTAAGCATTGGGTCCCCACCACATGAGTGTAACCCATGGGAGATCCATGGGGTAAATTTTCCAGAGTGTACCATCAAGTACTGGGTGCTGTAGTTGTACTGATTTAAAAGTCTCCAGACCAGTTAGCATTTAGCAAAGAGCCTGGAGCCCACCTAAGCCTACATCCACCTCTAGGAACTCTGCCTATGGGATTACCTCTCACACTCCAGTAGTCTAAAGAGTGGAGCACCACCCTCTAGAAGACTACACTTAAAACTGATGAGAAGAGAAGCTGAGGATAGCTTCTAAGTAATGTTGGAGAATGTAGCACTAAGTAATGTAGCACTAAGTAATGTTGGAGAAAAGATGGACCCCTACATAAACAGTACATGACAATTGGGTAGCCATTTGGAAGAAATCTCATGATATATCAACTTCAGATGGATGAGAGATCAACAAAAAATAAAGCTTAAATCTGCTAGAAGAAAATGATTAAATTTATAAACCTAGAATATTTCCAACTGTGATTTAAAATCCAGAAGCAAAATAAAAATAGTAATGAACTTTACTTAATTTTTGTGATGAAATTTTATTTAATAAAGTCAAAAGAAATTATTTGCAACTCATATTGCAAAGTGTCCATCACTCTGATATATAAAATGCTCTTTAAAATTACGAAGAAAAAGACTATAACTGACAGAAGAATGCATGAAAGACCTAAATATATATTCACAGAAAACAATAAAAGCAAAAAACTTTTAAACTTATTGAAAAATTGTGATTTTAATTGTAATGAAAGAAAAAAATAGATCCATACAATGACATACTAGCTGATTGGCAAAGTTCAAAAGATTGTCAACACATTTTGTTGCTACAGCTGTGGAAAAATAGGTACTTTCACAATTTGCTAGTAGACATTCAATTACCAAGGAAGAAAATTTGACACAATCTTATAAAAATGCCTATGCATTTACTATATCATATTTCTTCAAATTGACCCTATAGATACAGTCCCATTGAAACAAGACAAAAAAATAAGAACTGTAGCCATATGAAAAAGCATGAGTAATGTTATTATGAAATTCTTTATAATAGTAAGGGATGGTAATAACCTCAATGTTCATTAAAAGAACTGATTGAATAAAATGAATGTAGTCAAAATATGACTGAACAATATACAGCCTTAGAAAAGAATAAGACATAACAACTCCATGAACTATCATGAAACGAATTCTAAGTTATTTTTCCAAATGAAAAATGCTTTTTGTGTGTAAGAAAAAAGAGGAAATAGCATATTGTTTTAATTAGCTTTTTTGTTGCTGGGACCAAAATATCTGATGATAACAATTGTAAATGAAGAAAAATGTATTTGGGGGCTCAAGTTTCAGGGGTCTCAGTACATGGATGGCCAATCCGTTCCTCAGGGCCCAAGGAGAGACTGAATATCATGGTGGAAGAGTGTGTCACAGGACATAAAGATCAGTAAGTAGAGAGCTCTGCATTAGAAGGACAAAATATAGACCCCAAAGGGAAGCCCCCAGAGACCCACCTCCTCCAGCAACACCCTATCTGCCTACAGTTACCATCCAGTTAATCCCTATCAATGGATTAATACACATTTAAAAACCCAATCATTTCACTTCTAAGCTTTCTTGCATTATCTCACACATGAATTTTTGAAGGACATATAAACCATAACACATGTTTATTTATAGGAAAGACAAATGGGAAACTAATGAACATGTTTTCCTGAAAAAAGAATGGAACTTACCATTTTATGTAGTTTTGACCTTTGAGCCATATTGATGCTTATGAATTTAAAAATATAATTACATTTTTAAAAAAGTAATCCTAAAATGAAACCAGAGGACCTAATTTACATCAAGTAGATGATCACTTAGGGAAAAGAGTAAGTTCAAGTGATTTTGAAACTCATACTATGATTGTAGATCACTAATGGAGAATATTCTAAAAGCAAATACAAAGAATTTCTTAAAGATCTTAAATTTTTAGTAGGCTTGTTATTAATATTAAGTTAATAGTTTTAGTAATGTCAATGATACTACTTGTAAAGTCTCTGTATCATCTTAGGGTGAAGCAAAGAAGTAATATATTAATGTTATATTGAACCAATATTTTCATAGTTGAAAAAAAGATATAACAAAAGTAGTCATAATCTCTTTAAGAATGGATTTAATGATGGGAGAGGTGGCAAATGCCTATAATGTCACTGGCTCCGGAGGCTGAGCAAACCAAGGCACTAAACAACTCAGACCCTATATGTAAATAAAATACAAAGTAGGGCTAGAGATGTGGTTCAGTGGTTGAGCGCCCCAGAGTTCAATCCCCAGTACCCCAAAAAGAAGAAAAAATAAATAAAAAATAAATAAATTTAACCTGAAATGTAAACTCATTATTTTTCAAATATCCGTTTCCCCACTCTGCCCACTGAAAAGGCATGGGAGCAAACACCTTGGTAGTGATGAGAGAATCGGCATTTATATTTTATTTCTTATACCATTTCCTATTAAAATAAAACAGAACTCCTTGGAAAATTTACTGATTTCAGGTTGTTTCATTTATCCAAACTTAGTGGCTTACAAAATAAGAGCATCAGTATTGCTTATGAATCTGCCAGTTGGTCAGGACTTGGCAGAAACAGCTCACTGTTGCCCACCCACTGCTAGTCAAGACCTCATAGTGTGAACAAAGATTTCACTTGAAAACTTGCTCACTGGTTTGAAAAGTGAACCAGAGATCCAGTCATCTGGGGCTGAAAGAGCTGAGTTCTCTTTCACCCCTATGGGATCTCTGCATGTTGTTGACTTCAGGGTAAGCATACTTTTCATTTGCTGGCTTAGGATTCTCAAGGTATCTGTTTCTAGAAAAATCGTGAGACAGAGGCTGTATCTCCTCCTTGACCAAGTCTTGGAAGTCATATAGTATTATTTTTGCTGCATTCTATTTGTTAGAAGTGAGTCTCCAAGGCCAACTTACATTCAATAGGAAAGGAACTAGAGTCCTTTTTTTGATAGGAACAATGGCAAAGAAATTGCGGACATGTTTCAAACCACTCTGGAACTACAGGAAAATGTGAGCATAAACCTCTTGATTCTACTGAAAATCAAGGAAGTGCTCAAACATTCATATGGATATATTAGAAAGACATAAGAACTTGTTTAAGCATGCTCCTCTAGAACATATTTGGGACAATTTAAGTATCCTGGTGAATGGTAAGTATAATTAATTATAATATTTGAATTATAACATTTGATTGATAAAAAATCTGAGTCTACAGTGATTCAAAAGGTAGAAGAGAGGTAGTGAAAGCTCTTCTTTTAAATAAATGCTGGCCAATTCAGATAGAAATAGTAGAATCTAAATATCACTGTTTTGAAAATTCCCATGTAAGAGGTGGAGGTTATTCTAGAATTCCCTCATTCTAGAATGAGGGAAGGCTATGGGGCTCTGGTGATCTGAGATCATGTGCCCCCACATTCGCTGCATTTATTCATTTATTCCAGCCTCATTCCTGGGTCAGTTCTATTTCAAGTAGTAAAGAAGAGTAAAGAAATCTCAAGAGGAAAAAAGATTGAGACAAAATTCAGTACAGAAGACCCATATTAACATACCAGGTCTCTGACCAATAATGTGACTTTCTACATAAACAAGAATGGAACCCAGCAGACCACTTCTAATGTCCTCAGTTTGAGAAACTACATCTCCTTGAAAAGGAGCCAAATTATGTCTTGGGAAGTAATTTTGCCTTTATTATGTATTTGTCAAGTTTCCTCTTACTGTCTTGCTGTATTTTAAATTGCATTTTTGCATTAAATATGCAAGATTTATGTCTAAATTTAAAATTAGCATTCCAGAAAAAGATAAAGATAACAAATATCATAAAGTAGGAAGAATGATTGCAAAATTTGGTTACAGGAAGTAGAAAGTCCTACTGATCAAGAGGAAAAAAAATAAAAAGCTTCACTGAGTAGAATTTTCTTTGTGAATAGTGGAATGTATTTGCTAAACCCACCTCTGATGATGGATATGTAAAACACTGCAAAATTAATGAAGTCGACTGTAGTCCTACTCCTGATATTTATCCAGCTATAGTTTAATTTGTGAAAATAGTTTTGCAAAGGTACATTTTGGTCTTTGTACAATATTGTCCATCCTCCACACCCCGCCACCCCTCATTCCCTTAAGCTCCCTGTATTGCTTCAAGGGACTTTTGAGTTCATGAGAACCTGTTCCAACACCAGATCCCTTGCATACTGACTGAATTTAATCATAGCTTCTGTCCATTTGAATGTTGTCAGAAAGATTCTTGTTGAGGTTAGCATTAGCTAAGGTGGACAGTTGTCCTAAACACAATGTTGCCAGTTTACATATAATTTTCGTATGCATCATCTTGTCTAGTTCTTACTTTGAACTTGGATTATGGTATTATTGTTATTCCTGCTGCATATAGGATAAAAAAAGATATGACTGAAAGAAAATTCTATGCTTCTTTATACTTCTATTTCATGTACTATTTTATCACCTTCCTATGATAACAAAGTTCCTTCCTGCAAACACCTTCTAATAGTGCCTGGCCTGTTTCTCACTCCATAAATTAATGTTGATGAATCTTGCCTTTCAAATTGGAAGAGGTACACCTTAGCAGGGTACCCAGAACACACAGATCAGTGCATAGTTTTGGGCCATCGATTTTACTTCATGGTAAATAACTTCAAGCATTATTTTTATTCAAAAGAATATCTTGGAGTAAAAGATTCACATGAATTTAAAGACAAAATATGAGACATGAACAGACTTTGAGCCTCACAGCATGCTAATTTGATCCACACCCCTGACTCTCTTAAGTAGACAATCTGTTGGAGTTACTTCAGTGAGAAACTTGGAAACACCCCATGGTGGGTGTTCTTCCCTCTTATCCCAGGCTCTGGGGGACTTAGTTAAGCTGTGATGAGTGTGATCTGATTCGAACCTTACAGGGCAACTTGAGTTGACTCAAGATTTTTTTTTTTTTTGCCTTAAAAAAAAAATGTTCTACTTAGTTTTACATGTAAAATCAAAAGAGAAGCTGGACTCCATTTATGAATCATGATTTTAATGTTGTAGGATCATACCAGTTGTGTAATCATATATGCACATAGGTTAATAATGTCCAATTCATTCTATTATTTTTCCTGCCCCCATACTCTTTCCCTTCCCTTCACTCTCCTCTGCCTAATATAAACTGCCTCTACTTTTCCCTACCCGCCCCCCCACCTTATTGTGAATTAGCATCTGCATATGAGAGAAAACATTCAGCCGTTGTTTTGGGGGGGATTGGCTTATTTCAGTTTAGCATAATAGTCTCCAGTTCTATCTATTTACCTGCAAGTGCCTTAATTCCATTCTTCTTTAAGGCGGAGTAATAGCTCATTGTGTATATATACCACATTTTCTTTATCCATTCATCTGTTGAAGGTTGGTTTCATAGTTGGCTATTGTGAATTGAGCTGTTATAAACATTGATGTGGCTGCATCACTGCAGTATGTTTTTAATGAATGTTGATGACATGATGAAGGAAGTTCTCTGTCCCTGACTATGTACCTATCAAGCCTTCTAAGGGCTTTAACCTTCCCCATTAATTATAACCTTTAAAAGCAAATTTCCAGATAAAAATTACTCCAATTTTCTGACTTTACCGATTAGGAGGCTGAGAACCTACAAAGTAAAATGATTTGCTCCAGGTCATATAACAATATAAAAATATAACCCAAGTGAGGTGCAGTTTCCTAGCCCCTGGGCCAGTGCTGTTTCCTCTTTCTTTATTTGAAAGCCTATCTCAAGTAAGCAATTATACTACTTAGGGGAAAAGGCCAAATGTACACACTAACCACCAAAGCACAGGGAAGCCAGGAGTCATAAAGGAATGGCTTTTTACAAGGTCAACTTTGGGGAGTGGGACATGGAACATGCAGATGTGTCTCAGAGACAGACCCTGCCCTATGCCTGCCAACCTCCGTCAGCAACTACAGGGTTCCAGGATAACCAGGGAGAGGCTTTCCTAGGGGTTCTCCGTATCAGTGATTATGGTAATAAGGAGGACAAATCCAGAGAGGAAAGAGGTCATCCATAAAGGTGGAGAAAAAAAAAACTTTCTATAAGTTTAATATGGAGTGACAAATAAGTTATTCTCAAAGAAAAACAAACAAAAAAATAAAGCCAACCCTCTTCCTTCAACCCTTGCCTCTGTAAGAAGCTCCCCAGGGATTCAATCCCAATTCCTCACTGGCTTCTTTGCAGAACTAAAGCAAACACACTGAGCACTGTTTACCAGAAGCAGCCAATGACGCCCCAAGGAGCAGTATCCCTAAACTTGCAGAGCTGTCAGCAGAGAAAATGCTGATGCAATATTCCAAACTCAGAGTTCAGGGGAAGACAGCAACTGGGCCAGAAAAAGAATGAACAGGAGCAATAATATTTCGGGGGGTGGATAAGTCTCTTTCAGTATCCCCCAGGAAAGGCAGTATGTCCTGACAGTACACTAAGGTTTAGTAATTAGAACTGGCATCTAAGAAGCACAATCTCTAAGTCTCCTGAGTGATAAAATAGCTCAAGGTGACCATGTATTCTGCTCCTGGCTTCCACCTAATTGGCAGGAGTTGGTAGACCTTCATGTAAGTTGATTAGCCTACAGTGATGGAACCGTTACTATTACCTATATAATAGCAGTCTAATGTGGTTTGCACTGTGCCAGGCACTGTTCTTAAGTTTAAATTTATATTATCACATTTAATTCTCACCAGAAATATATGAGGTAGGTGCTGTTATTATTTCATTATATAAAAAAGAAAGCTCAGATAATATAAATACTTCACCTAAACTTTCATGGTCAGTAAGTAGTGTACCTGAGGTTCCAGCTCCCAAGTCTGTGTCCTTAACCTGTACCATCCAGGTGGGAGACAGGGTACCAGAGAATTGCTGCGAACTAAATGGCTATAACAACTTCTCTCATGGGGCTCACTGCTGAGTGACAGAGATAATTGATGACCTAAGAAACTACAGTGCAGGAGATAACTTCTTTGACAGGAGCAGCACAGGGGGAATGAGAAGGAGAGGCAAAGGCCCACACCCTGTCCTGGGAGTCAAGGAAGTGCTCCTCTGCTCGGTTGGCCCTCTGGGTGGGGAGTGAGAATTAACCCATGGAAAGGGGAGTCCTGATAAAGGGAACAGTGGGCACTAGGAGCTGCGGTGGAGAGAGACCAGACAATTTTTAGGTCAGTGATTCCATTAGGTCAGTGATTGAAACATAGAATTTGCAAGGAAAGAGGCAAAAAATGCAAAACTGCAAAAACCAAGCAAGAACCAATTCGTAAAGAGCTTTAAGTTACCTTAACAAGTGAGTTGTGGGTGGGAGCCCAGAAAGAGTACTTTCTTTACAGTTCTTTTTGAGAATAAGTGGACTATGTTAGATGGTTTCCCTTTCTTCCTTATGTGACATATGGAGATGCAATTGTTGACAAATTTGTTCAGCATTGGTAAGCAATTAGCATATTGGCATTCTTAGCTTCTGTTCTCATTCCACTGCAGCCTTTAAAAAAAAATCTTGAAGGGGAAAAAATGCTTTCTCTGGCTTTACTGTTTCTGATAATGGTTATTTTTGCATCATCGGGATTACCTTCTCTTATTTTTTTGTTTTAATTAGTTATACATGACTGTAGAATGCATTTGTGCATTTTGATAAATCATACATAGATGAGATATAATTTCTCATTTTTCTGAGTGTCCATGTTGCAGAATCATATATGCAGTTACATATATATTTACAGTAATAATGTGTTTCATTCTACTATCTTTTCTATCCCTATATCCCCTCTCCTTCCCTCCCATCACTTCCCTCTACCTAATCTAAGGTAAACTCTGTTCTTCACTAGTGCCCTCTGCCTTATTGTGAATTAACATCCACATTCTAGAGAAAACATTTGGCCTTTGGTTTTGTGAGATTGGCATATTTTGCTTAGCATGATATTCTCCAACTCCATCCACTTACTGGCAAATGCCATAATTTCATTTTTCTTTAAAGCTGAGAAATATTCCATTGAGTATATATACCACATTTTTTTATCCATTCATCTATTGAGGAACACTTAGTTTGGTTCCATAATTTAGCTATTGTGAATTGAGCTGCTATAAACATTGACGTGGCTGCATTACTGTAGTATGCTAACTTTTAAGTACTTTCAGTATAAACAGAGGAGTGGGATAGCAGGGTCAAATGGTAGTTCCTTTCCCAGTTTTCTGAGGAATCTCCATACTACTTTCCATACTAGTCACACCAATTTGTAGTCCCACCAGCAATGCATGAGTGTACTTTCTCACCACATCTTTGCCATCATTTATTGTTGCTTTTATTCTTGATGATTGCCATTCTGATAGGAGTGAGATGAAATCTTAGAGTATTTTTGTTTTTCATTTTTCTAATTGCAAGAGATGTTGAATACTTTTTCATATATTCGTTGATCAATTATATTTCTTCTTCTGTGAAGTATCTGTTCAGTTCCTTAGCCCATTTATTGACTGGGTTTTTTTTTGGTGTGAAGTTTTTTGAGTTCTTTATATATTCTAGAGATTAATGCTTTATTGGAGGTGCATGTGGTAAAGATTTTGTCCCAATATATAGGCTCTCTCCTCCCATTATTGTTTCCTTTTTAATTTGAATCCATCCCATTTATTGATTCTTGATTTTACTTCTTATGCTTTAGGAGTCTTGTTAAGGAAGTTGTATCCTAGGCCAACGTGGTGAAGATTTGGGCCTAATTTTTCTTCTACTAGGTGCAGGGTCTCTGTTCTAGTGCCTAAGTCTTTGACCCACTTTGAATTGATTTTTGTGCAGGGTGAGAGAAGGATTTAATTTCATTTTGCTGCATATGGATTTCTAGTTTTGCCAGCACCATTTGTTGAATAGGCTATCTTCAGTGAATGTTTTTGGCACTTTTGTCTAGTATGACATAGCTGTATTTATGTGGATTTTTCTGTATGTCCTCTATTCTGTACTGGTCTACAAGTCTATTACGGTGCCAATATCATTGCTGTTTATGCTACTATAGCTGGGTAGTATAGTTTAAGGTCTGGTATTGTGATGCCTCCTGCTTTACTTTTCTTGCTAAAGATTGCTTTGGCTATTCTGGGTCTCTTATTTTTCTAAATAAATTTCATGATTACTTTTTCTATTTTTATGAAGAATGTCATTGGGGTTTTAATAGGAATTGCATGAAATGTGTATAATACTTTTGGTAGTATGGCCATTTTGACAATATTAATTCTGCTTCTCCAGGAGCATGGGAGATCTTTCCATCTTCTGAGGTTTTCTTCAATTTCTTTCTTTAGGTGTCATTGTAGAGGTCTTTCACCTCCTTTGTCAGATTGATTCCAGGTTTTTTTCTTTCCTTTTTTTTTTTTGAGGCTATTGTGAATGGGGTAGTTTTCCTAATTTCTCTTTCAGCAGATTGATCACTAATGGATGTATAAGGATGTGTTTGATTTATGGTCTTGATTTTATATCCTGCTAGCTTTACTGAATTCATTTATCAGTTCTAGAATTTTTCTGGTGGAATTTTTTTAATCTTCTAGATATAAAATCATGTAATCAACAAATAGTGATAGTTTGGGTTCTTCTTTACCCTTTAATTTCCTTCTTTTATCTAATTGCTCTGGATAGAGTTTCAATGATGACGTTGAATAGAAGTGGTGAAAGAGAACATCTTTGTCTTGTTCCAGTTTTTAGAGGGAATGCTTTCAATTTTTCTCTATTTAGAATGATGCTGGCCTTGGGTTTAGCATATATAGCTTTTGCAATGTTGAAGTATATTCCTACTATCCCTAGTTTTTCTAGTGTTTTGAACATGAAGTTAGGCTGTATTTTGTCAAATTATTTTTCTGCTTCTATTGAGATGATCATATGATTCTTGTTTTTAAGTCTATTGATTTGATGAATTACATTTATTTTTTTCTGTATGTTGAACCAACCCTGCATCCCTGGGATGAATCCCACTTTATCAAGGTTTACTATCTTTTAAAAAATGTTTTTGTCTGTGATTTTCCAGAATTTTATTAAGAATTTTTGCATCTATGTTCATCAGGGATATTAGTCCGAAGTTTTCTTTCCTTGATGTGTCTTTGTCGGGTTTTGGTATCATGGTGATATTAGTCTTATAGAATGAGTTTGGAAGGGTTCCCTCCTTTTCTATTTCATGGAATACTTTGAGGAGTATTAAAGTTAATTCTTCTTTGAGAATCTTATAGAACTCTGAGAATCCATATGGTTCTGGGCTTTTCTTGGTTGGTAGGCTTTTGGTGGCATTTTCTATTTCATTACTTGAAATTGATCTGTTTAAATCATGTATAAGGGCTGGGGATGTGGCTCAAGCGGTAGCGTGCTCGCCTGGCATGAGTGCGGCCCGGGTTCAATCCTCAGCACCACATACAAAGATGTTGTGTCCACTGAAAACTAAAAAATAAATATTAAAAAAATTCTCTCTCTCTCTCTCTCTCTCTCTCTCTCTCTCTCTCAAAAAGATTAAATCATGTGTGACCTTCTCATTCAGTTTGCATAGGTCACATGTCTATAAATTTGTCAATGTCTCCAATATTTTCTATTTTATTGGAGTATAAATTTTCAAAATAGTTTCGAATTATCTTCTGTATTTCAGATGTGTCTGTTGTGATATTTTCTTCTACATCTTGGATTTTAATGATTTACATTTTTCTCTATTTCTCTCTTTATTATCATGGCCAGGGGCTTATCTATTTTATTTATTTTTTTCAAAGAACCAACTTTTTTGTCAAATTTTTTTCATTTTTTGTTTGTTTGTTTCAATTTCATTGATTTCAGCTCTGATTTTAATTATTTCCTGTCTCCTACTGCTTTTGGTGTTGATTTGTTCTTTTTCTAGGGCTTTGAAATGTAGAGTGAAGTCATTTATTTGTTGAATTTTCATTCTCTTAATGCACTCAATGCAATAAACTTTCCTCTTAGTACTGCCTTCATAGTGTCCCGGAGATTTTGATGAATTCTTCTACTATTCATCCATCATTCAATAGTGTATTATTTAATCTCCATTTGTTAAAGTAGCTTGCAATTTTTATTTTATCATTAATTTCTAATTTCATTTCATGTGGTCTGATAGAATGCAGGGTATTATCTCTGTTTTAGTTTTATTATTATTTTTTTGGTGTGTGTATTTACTAAGAGTTGCTTTGTGGCATAAGATATGGGAAGAAAGTATATTTGTTCATTGATAGATGAAGTATTCTATACATGTCTGTTAAGTCTAAATTATTGATTGTATTATTTAGTTCTCTAGTTTCCTTATTTAGTTTTTGTTTGGAATATCAGTTCAGTAATGAGAGAGGTGTGTTAAAGTCACCCAGTATTATTGTATTGTGGTCTATTTGACTCTTGAAATTGAGAAGGGTTTGTTTGATGTACATAAATGTTGCATTGTTTGGGGCATAAATATTTATAATTGTTATGTCCTGAATATATATACTTCCCTTGAGAAGTATGAAATGTTCCTCTTTGTCTCTTCTGATTAACTTTGATTTAAAGTCTACTTTATCTGAGATGAGAATGGAAACCCTTGCTTGTTTACATAATTCATATGAGTGATAAGTTTTTTTTCCCATCCTTTTACCTTCAGCCTGAGGATGTCTTTGCCCATGTGGTAAGTTTCTTGAAGACAGCATCTTGTTGGGTCTTGCTTTTTAATCCAATCTTCCAGTCTATGTCTTTGGATTGATGAGTTTAGGCTGTTGACATTTAAGGTTATTATTGAGATATTATTTGTATACCCTGTCATTTGATTTATTTATTTTTTTTATTGGTTTCTCATTTGGTTGACTGTCCCTTTATTGTAGATCCTCCCTTTGCTGGTTTTAACTTTTCCACTTCATCCTCATGGAATATTTTGTTGAGGATCCTCTGTAGTATGGACTTCTAGTTGTGAATTCTTTTAATTTTTGTTCATCATGGAATTTCATCTTCAAATATAAAACCTAATTTTGCTAGACATAAAATTCTTGGTTGGCATTCATTTTCTTTCAGAGCTTCAAATATATTATTCCAGGACCTCCTAGCTTTGAGGGTCTGGGCTGAGAAATTAGTTGAGATCCGAATTGGTATCCCCCTATATGTAATTTGACTTTTTTTCTCATAGCCTTTAAGATTTTATCTTTATTCTCTGTGTTAGACATTCTTATTTAATGTGTCTTGGTGTGGGTCTGCTGTAATTTTGTACATTTTGGTGTTTTGTAAGCCTCTTGTATTTGATTTTCCATTGCATTCTTTAGGTTTGAGAAATTTTCTCCTATTATATCTTTGAAAACATTGTGTATTCCTTTGGTTTGTATCTCTGCTCCTTCATCTTTTCTGATAACTCTTAAATTTGGTTCAGTGATCCTGAGAGATGTCAGAGACAGGGCTGAGAAACTGTTGAACACTGACAGATACAGTCCAACTTTCCAGCAAGATTTATTTTATTTTGTTTTATTTTTCTGTTCTCTCTACCATATTTGGAACAGGATGTATTCTATGCATCAGTGTGTGGAGGACAATGATATATGAATGGTGTTTTGTATTTTTGTTGTCTTTAATTTTTTTTCTTTTTGTTCATATTCTTCCTCTCTCTTGTCTATTTTCTTTCCAACATTTCTCCAACCAACAGCCAATCTCTGCAGGCTCCTCTTCCCCTCTTGTATGAATTTTCACTTCTAGCTTCTCTCTTCTTCCCTCACAAATATTGCATACTACACTACCTCTGTTCTCTTCTCCACCATTTGAAATTGTAAACCATATTAACAATTTTTTTGTTTGTACTATAGATAGTTATTGAATTCATCATTTATGTTTAATATGAAAAGCAGTAGATGCCTTAGTGGGAATTATTAGGATTAAGGCTATATATTGTATACAGTAGGTGCCAGTGATATTGGTCTCACCATTAAAGGCGAAGCACTGGAGAACTTCAGGGACACTATAGGTCTACAGGGTAAAATTTATGCTGCCTTAGGTATATACTTCTAGATGGGAAAACACACTAACATGAAAAAACAAGGGACTAAAGTGCCCCAAACAAACCAAGATGATTCAACAACAGAAGCTACTGATAACACAGTAGAAGAAATGTCCAAGAAGGAGTTCAGATTCTACATAGTTAAATTAATATGTAAATAAAAGATAGTATAAAGAGTGAAATCAAAGAAAAATATAGAAAGTGGAAGATCACTTCAATAAAGAGATTGTGAAAAAAAAGCATAAATCCTTGAAATGAAGGAATAAGTAAACTAAATTATAAATTCAAGAGAAATAATCACCAACAGACTAGATCACTTGGAAGACAGCACGTCAGACAATGAAGACAAAATATATAATCTTGAAAGTAGAGTTGACCATGCAGAGAAGATAGTAAGAATCCATGAACAGAACAACCAGATACTCTTTTGAGCATAGAAGCCATCAAATCACTCTAGTAGTTGGAATGGATTGGTTCTCAACTCTGTAGTCCAGAGGAGCAACACAACTTGAGGTGATTAGTGCAGAGAGCCCAGAAATAAGCCATCCATGCTCAGACCTTGGCTATACCACTCACCAGTTGTAGACATCTGTGCAAGTGACTTAGCTACTTTGTGCCTTACTTTCAACATCAATAAAAATGGGGACAATTATACCATTTTCATATTAGATTTAGAGATTTCACTAAAAGGTTTATTTTATATATATATATATATATATATATATATATATATATATATATATATATATATATTCAAGTGTCAAACACTTGAATAGTATCTACTGCAAAGCGAGTACTTAAAAAAATTAACTTTTTGGTATTTGTCATAGAGACTTGTAATAAGAGGAAAGGAAATACAGAGAATGAAAAAACTTATTTGGGTAGAGAAGTGTTGAGGAAAGAGATCGCATAAGAACTGACATTTTTCTGACTCTTTTTTTTTTGAGAAAACACAGAAATAATATCATCCTTTTTAAGTTTTATAGAATTAGAGCAAGTAAAACAGTCTTTGGAGAAGCCATTTATTCCTATCATCTTGAAAGATGAACCTAACCTATAGCACCAATAACCAGGTCAAGCTTTCTCTGATAACAAAGCTCAGGACATCATTTGTTCAAATTGTATTCTGAGAGTTGATGCACTCTCCCATTTTAAGTATATTTTAAAACTTGAACAATAAATAAGGCACTGGCCTTATTTGAGCAGAATTATTTACTTTACAAAATAATTTGTAGTAAGATTATTTTTTGTTTAAATACCAAACTCTCTTTTAATATTAATTTACAACATCTCAATTTGTACTTTCCATTTCACTGAAAAGACATTAACTGTTGAATGTGAATTACTTGTCTCTGTGACAGGGAGCAACTGAGCACCATGATTTCTTGTAACAACTGTAGGATGTATGATGCATGTATTACTCACACTCTACAGCTAGAGGAGTGGAGACTTAGAGAAGTTTAATAAGCTACCTTAATTTACAAAACCAGTATATGAAGAAGACTTCATTAAAGTCTAGTTTTTGGTGTCTGTGTGCATCATCTAGTAGAAATCATTACTTTTTTTAAAAATTCCATTCACTAAGAAAAGTTACTTTATATTTTTAATCCCTTCACAACTACAAGTCATTAAATTAGAAAATATTTTTAGGTTCAAATTTGTCTGCCAATGCTGTCTTGTTACCTTTGGTTGTCACCTTAACATTGAGAGCAACCCAAAGCCATCCGCTTAGCTTCCTGCTCCTACTTAATTCGGCTTTCCACCTCACTTAACAAAAGACCAGCTTAATGATGGAATTCTCTGCTTTCCAAAACATAAGCTGTTGAATGGAAATTTCACTCAATAACCCAATCCATTTAACTCTAATTAAGCCTATTTCAAGCCTTTGTCTATATTTGGAACAGACAACTTAATTGGTTGTCCACGCAGAGGAATGTGGAGAAGGTTCTCACTGATTTGGTCACACTGAGACTGTAATCCTTTCTATACTCGCAGGAAGGAAAAATCTCCAAAGTATAAATCACTCCTGATGTGGTAACACTCTCTATGACTTTCTCAGTTGTTGTGGGATCACTTCTGGATTTAAATTTTAGCACATCACAAGTTATTCCCAATCCTTTTCCTTGTCCTCCATGGTTGATGTTGCTGACCCTTTATCTTGTCCCTTAGCTGCTACCCCAAAGGAAACAAATTCCCAAGAGTTTGTCCAGCCATACCTCTTATTTCAGATCAAGCGGTTCTCAACCTTTGTCCAACAAAGATAGTTACTTCACATTCCCTAGATTTGAATCCTGTCTGGCAAAATCGATCAGATTCCAGGTTTCCTTCAGGCACAGATTAAAATTGTGTGTTTACAGGTGTATTTATCTGTTATTTATTTGGTGTCAGTCCAGTGGGTCAGAAGGTCTTCTTGGACCTAGGCAACACCCATTCCTAAGAGAGAATGAGAATGATGGAGTAATCTTTACAATCAGAACCGCTTCTTGGCATTGTATAAAATAACCATGGAATATTTACCCCTTCTCTAAATTAATTTTCCCAATGATGAGGTTCATGTTGTGATAACCCTGATAAAGATTTTTTAAATACAAGAACTGAAAGAGGACTCAGCAATTACCTAATTCACCTGCCTCCCGTTATTGGTGATCTTACTGAGATTGATTGATAGAGGAAAATTGCCCAAGGTGATAGTTGTAGTTAGAAATCAGCATCTGTGGCATGTAGCCTACTGCTCTGTCCACTGGAAGCTCAGTCCTGTGCTCGATTACAGTGATCTACTATCATGTAAAATGTTGTTCTTCATTCTTTACAGGCAGAGGCATTGGAAGCTGCCCTCTCAAGCATGCAGCAGGTGACAGGAATGAACTTATCAATACAATAGAAAAATAAAAGATGTGCAGAGTGAGATGATATCCCAGAGGTAGAATGTTTCCTCTTCAACTTCCAATATACTTAGAGTGAGTGTTTAGGAGATTTTCAAATGTAATATTAAGAGATGATTTTCATTTGTAGGGATAATACGGTGTCCAAAATGAGAAAGCAGGATGTTGGAGTAGAGGTTTGGCTGTGCACATAGAGCAATCTACACAATTCCTAAGTTTAATGGTAGCACCAAGATTTTTCCCTTTTTCTTCCTGATTGACTCTAACTTGCCATCCACTCACCATATATAAGAAATCTGGAGATTTTAAATGACCTCTGTTGCCTAACTTTGGGGATATGCTCCCTCATTTGCATTCGTGTTTCTTATAGAGGAGGGAAATAGTATCACAGACACTGGACACACCAGACAGAAGTGGGTTCAGGAGTATGTTGTTGTTAGTTCTTTCTCTTCGGAGTCCCAGTGTGCTGAGTTGCTTGCTCCTGTCAGTACCAGGGTCTTTGTATTTGTTTGTTTTTAGTCAATTAAAAAAAAATTGATCTAATACCCCCACTCTTTTGGCATTGAGATGATACAGCAAAGGTGGTAGGCATGTGAAAAAAAAACTTAATATTTTTACTTAATGTTTTTTTTAAGTTACCCAAATTGGCATGAAAAGTAGAGTTTAGAGTTTGTGTTTCTCATTAAAAAGATGAACTCTGAATACTGGCTGCTGAATTTACCTTCTGTGCCAAACCCAGGAGATGTTGGAAAATAATCATGCACTGTATAATGATGTGTCATTCAGTGAGACGGCAGGTGTGATGGTGGTATCATAAGATTGCAGTAGAGTTGAAAAGTTCCTATCACCAAGTGACACCATACCTGTCATGGCATCATAGTGCCTATGACTGGTACAAGCCTCATGCACTACCAATCCTGTGAAAGCACAGCAAGCACAGTTGTATATGGTACATCACACGTAACCATGATGATAGATGACTGCTGCCTGTCTGTGTATTTCCTATTTTATATTTTCATCATTACTTTAGGGCGTATTCTTTTCATAAAGAAAGTTTATCATAAAACATTGTGCTGTGCTATGCCAGCTGCAGCCTGATACACATCATATTTATCACATTCTTTATTTGCATCATTTCTGTGCTTGATTTAATCTTGTGTTGCTTTGTTCATCATGAATCTATAACCAGTAGGCTATAAAACACACACACACACACACACACACACACATACACACCTACACATATACACACACACACACTCCATGTAGCCTAGACCTATGGGAGGATATACCATCTAGATTTGTGTGTGTAGCCTCCGATATCTGTACAATGATGAAATGCCTAATGACTCATTTCTTAGGACATCTCCCCATCATTAAATGATACATTAAGAGTTTTCCAGATTAATGGGATGGCATAAAATAGGAAGGAAACATTTGAAAAAAACTTAAGGGAGAAAATCAAGTTAGAATGCAGACATTCACCTAAGACTAGACTGTACACAGTTTATTTGAGTGAATGTGGAGCTTCTCCTAAAAAATCGTAGGATATTATAGAAATATCCCAGAAGGCCTTAATTCCCTGGGGTCAGTTTTTAGGAGGAGGAAATAGCAAATTGGAGCAAAAGCAAAGGAAAGGGGTTGGGTGGGAGTTCCCGGGTATGTCTTACCTCACTCTCCCAAGTTGTTGTGAGCAGGCCAGGCAGGACCATATCACCTGGAAGGCACATCCTGAGAGGGACTCCAAGAGAGTAGTGCAAAGCGTGGCTGTCAGCAAAGGCACACTGCCTCTGAGCCTTTCCCTGTGCTAGTAGATCTGTCCCCACTGTAGTATGATCAAGAAGGCTTTAAGGGAGCTGGGCATGAATGTGGCACCTCAAGTCAGACCCTGCCAGGATGGGCAGCCGACTTCTATGTTTAACCACACTGCTTTGACCATGGTATCTGCTTTATGTCAGCCTTTGTAAGCACTGGGGGTGGTGGTAAGCAACACAAGTTCCTCCCACAGGTATGTACGCTGTACAAGGGAAAGACAATAAGGATGTTGTAACCGAGTATCTTCCCATGAGCACAGCTCCTCGTATTGTGCAATATGGGCTGGACAACTGTCCTAGAGGGTGAGTCTCTGGATAAAAGGGAGCCTGGGATGATGGGACCATCAAGGTCCCGCGGGGATAGTACATGTCCAAAACGAGGGAAGAGCTGAAGCAGAGTAGCTCTACAGGTAATCCATGGGGCTAGAACTCCCCTTCCCCAAATTGAGGGAACTAGCCTGGATTAGACTTCACCCTTTCCAGATTAGAAGTTACAATGAAGAAATCTGATCCTATAAAAGGAACACTGATGAGATAAAAGTAAAATTTCAAAATATTTAGAGTGTGTTTATGTTACAAGGCAATAACAAATATTCTAGAGGAAGCAGAGTTAATGGAGCAGAAGGAATAGAAACTTTGAATAGCATAATGTACATCCTTAGGGAAATATACTGCAAACTTGAAAAAAGTACCCATGCTTAGTAAGAAGAACCAGCTGGTGATATCAGTTGTGGAAAAAATATACTTATTAAAATAATGAATCCAATAGAAAATTAAATGGAATTGGTGCAAAGAATCAGTTAATAGTATGGAAACTCATGTTGAGAAGATTTTTCCTGAGTAAAGGGATGATATAAAATAGGAGGGAAATATTTGAAAAATTTAAGAGAGAAAAATCAAGTTAGAAAAGTTAAAATGCAGACATTTGTCTAATATAACTTTTAAAAGGAAATAGTACAAATACAAAATAGGAAAATAACTTAGAAATAATGACTATTTTCCAGAACTAAAAAAAAACACAATCTCTTTAGATTGAAAATAGTTTCAGGTGAGAAGCAGCAATGAAACTCCAATTCATCTTTAGAACACTTGGAATGAAACCACAATTTGACCCAATTATCCCACTCCTTAATATATACACAAAGGACTTAAAATCAGCATAGTATGGGGCTGGGATATAGCTCAGTTGGTGAAGTGCTTGCCTAGCATGAACAAGTCCCTGGGTTCAATCCCCAGCACCACTAGCATACTATAACGACATGGTCACATCAATGTTTATAGCAGCTCAATTCACAATAGCTAAGCTATGGAACCAAATTAGGAGCCCTTCAACAGATAAATGTATAAGGAAAATCTGTTATACATACACAAAGGAATATTACTCTGCCATAAAGAAGAATGAAATTATGGCAATTTGCCTGTAAATGGATAGAACTTCAGACTATCATGTTAAATGAAATAAACCAGTTCCCCCAAACTAGAGGCTAAATATTCTCTCTGATATGCAGATGCTGACTCATAGTAGGCAGCGGGTGGGGGTGTGAAGTGGAAGTTCACCAGATTGGACAGGGGGCAGTCGGGGAAAGGAGGGGAGATGGGAATGGAAAGACAGTACAGTGAGTTGCACATAACTTTCCTATGTTCATATATGAAGACATGACCAATGTAACCACAACATGGCTAAACACAAAAATGGGAAGTTACATTCCATGTATGTATGTCAAATTACGTTCCACTATCATGTATAACTAAAAAACATAATAATAAAAAAACCCTCCAGTCCAGACATAAAAAAGTTAAATTGAACAATAAAGAGGTTCCAGTCCAGAAAAGCAATTCACCCACAAAACCACAGGTATCAGAAATGACATCAGATTTCTCTAAAGCAATGAAACAATGAGGTTATGTATTGGTGGGGAACATTGGAAGGAACTGATCTAGTTTATCCAGAAAATATGTAATTTAAGTGATAGAATGATAAAAAGATAAAAAACCTTTTTATCTAAATGCTGTCAGACTTTAATCTGAATTATTTTTTAGAGTAATTTATTTAAAAGACAATATAGATGAATGTATGCCAAAGTAATTATTATCTATAGCAGGAATACATAAAGGCATTAGTAAAGATGATTACTTAGTTGAGTAAACAATCATTTAAAGGAAAATAAATACCCACAACATTTAATCTACAACTTAATGTCACATCAACATTAATGAGATAAATTATAGTAAAGAGCAAAGGGAGATTAAAAACAAAATTAAGACAGACTTTTAGCGAATGGGAAGGGTTGTGGGGAGAAGGATGGGGGAGAGTTGAGAAAGGTGGTTGGACATGATTAACTCAGTATCTGCCTTATGAAAATGTCACAGTGAGTCCCATCAATTTGTAAACTCATATGTGTTAAAAATTACAAAATATGTTGGCCAAGGTTCTTACTGTGCTGCGGGGTGTGTGTGTGTGTGTGTGTGTGTGTGTGTGTGTGTGTGTGTGAGAGAGAGAGAGAGAGAGAGAGAGAGAGAGAGAGAGAGAGAGAGAGAGAGGGAGAGAGAGAGAGAGAGAGAGAGAGCATAGAGGTGGGAGAGACAGATATAGGTATTTAAAAATGGAAACAATGACCAGGATAAGAAAATAAACCCTTTGATAAATAAATTACAACCATCAAAGAAATGCAATGAAGCACACACGTTTAAACAAGCAGTGAGAAGTAGGAGGGAAGAAAGAGAAAGGGGAAAAGGGAGGAAAAGAGGAAGGAAAGGAGAAAGGAAAATTGATCCAATCAATAAGTATCAGACCAGAGGGGCATGGTGGCACCACCTGTAATCCCAGCTGCTCAGGTGGCTGAGGCAGGAGGATTACAAGTTCAACGCAAGCCTGGAAAACTTAATGAGATGAGACCCTGTCTCAAAATAAATAAAAAAGGTTGGAGATGTCGCTCAGTAATAAAGTGTCCCTGGGTTTGACCCCTAATACTGGTGGTGATGATGATGATGATGATGATGATGATTAAAAAATAAACATTGAACTTAGAAACAAAAAAGTAGTTAAAAATAAATCCTAGTATATTGGTGTTATAATAAATAAAAATAGGTTAAAGGCACAGATTTTTAAAATAGACAAGACTAAAAAACCCAGCTTTTGTTTATTAACTTAAAACTAAAAAAAAGAGAAATTTGAAAATGAAAACAAGAGAAAAGACCTAGTAGCAAAATGTGAAACAAAATAAGTCTGGGGTAGTTACACTTTTAGTATCAAGCAAAATGAAATAAAACATGTAACACACGTATATGTCTGTGTGCTTGTGTGAAAATGACTCATAACTAAGTGTATCGTATGTGTTATAGATGAGTGTTATTAATATTCTTATAAGACAAATTTTAGAAAACGTCTTATGCGAAATAGTTCCAAAAGCTTGGTTACATTTTCTGCTCTAAAAGAGTTAGAACAGAATTCATTTTTAAGTCTGGGCTGCTCATGATGACTTCTTTCAAAAGACCAGAGTCTGGAAAAGGGGAGAAGTGTGATTTCACAGGAGAGAAACCTGATAATTCAGAGCCATATGACAGACAAAAGCAGCACTTTGCCCGTGTTCTTCTTCTCCCCAAATCTACCATTTTAGTCTAATCCCGAGGGAAACATCAGACAACTCCCAGTTCTGAAACATTCTACAAAATACCTGACCAGGACCTTTCAGAACTGTGGAAGTTGAAAAATGAAATGTTGCAAAACAGTCATAACCAAGAGGAACCTGAGGGACCCTAAGGGTGGATGAAATATGCTATTCTGAATGGAATTCTAGAACAGAAAAAGGATACAAGAAAAAAAAAAAAGAAACTGACTAATCTATAGACTTTATTTAATAACAATGTAATAATATTTGTTTATTAGTTACAATAAATGTACCACAGCAATGTTGGGTGCTAATAACAGGGATAGTTGTAGGGTATATGGGAATTTGAATTATCTTCATGATTTTTTGGTACATATAAAACCATTCCTAAATTTTTCCAGTTTATTTTTAAAATGTTAGTTAAAATCATTTTTTTAAATAAAAAGGCCATGGTCCTAAGTGTAAGAAGTAAGTCTAAAAACTCTTCAAAGAAAACATAGGAGTAAATTCTCATGACCTTGGGTCATACAAGGTTTTTCTAGATAAAATTCTGGGAACACTATAGCCATAAAAGAAAAAAAAATAGAATATACCAAAATTTAAAAGGTTTGTGCTGACTAATTTAACTAAGAAAGTGAAAAAACAATTCACAGAAGGGGAGAAAATGTTAGAAAGTTATGTATCTGATAAGGAAATAATATCCAGAACCTAAAAAGAACCCTACAACTCAATAATAAAAGTGCAAGTAACCCAAATAAAAATGTGCCAAGATTCTGATACAACATTTCTTAAAAGAAGATACACAAATGGCCAACACTTGTATCATTTGTCATTAGGGAAATGCAAATTAGAAATATGGTGGGATACCACGTCAGATCTAATGGATAGTTAAAATCAAATGTTATCTGGGATGATGAGAAATAGGAGACCCAAAAGTTGAAGGGAATATGAAACAGTATAGTCAGTTTGGAGAAGTAGTTGGTATTTCTTTAAAACATTCGATATGGAATCAACATAGATTCAGCTGTTCCATCCTAAATATATGCCAGGAGAACTGAAGCATGTGTCCATGCAAGAACTTATATGTTCCAAGGAATATTATTCATAAGAGCTGAAATACAGAAAAACCCAATGTCCATCAACTGACAAATGGATAAATAAAAGTCTAATAGGATATGATTTGGCAAAAGAAGAAATGAAATATTGAAATATGCTTCAATGTGACTAAACTTTGAACACATTACCCTAAGTGGAAGATGCTAGATGCAGAATATCTCAAGTTACACAAATCCACTTATAGGAGTTGTCAGGGATAAGCAAATCCATACAGCCTGAAAGAAGAGCCCTGGGGCAGAGCCTGGGGCAAGTAGAGAGAGGGGCGTGTAATGTCAATGAGTGCACGTTTCCTTTTGGGGTGAGAAAAAAGATCTAAATTAGAGAGTGGTAATGTTTGAGCAACTCTGAATGGATTAAGAACCACAGAACCCTGTGTTTTAAGAATGTGAACATTATGGCACACAATTATACCTCAGACAAGTTGTTATGTTTTTTCAAAAAAAAAAAAAAGAAAGAAAGAAAAAGCAAATCTTTTGAAAATTCGAAGAACCCCCCAATACTATGCTTGATTGAATAGCCAGAGAATGCATTTCTTCTTTGGCCTACATGAACTGTTCCTCAAAATCAATCATGTATCAAAGCCACAAAGGAATTTCAATAACTTCAAAGAATCAACTCCATGCACATTATGGTCTTTGACCACAATGCCATAAAATTAGAAATTAATAACAATAGAATGCATTTAACATGTGGGTAAGAACTATATATTACAGTTCCCATAATAACCCATGTTTCTAAATAACCCATGGGTTAAAGAGGAAATCAAAAGTGAAATTGTAAACTATTACAGCCAAATAAAATGAAAGCAGTGTATTTCAAATGTGTCATATGCTCCTAGAGGGTATTAGGAAGGAAATATAAAGCTTCGACTGTAATTATCAGAACATAAGAAAGGCTGGAGAGACACGAGGTAAATGTTCAACTCAGTAGGCAGAAAAATAGAAATACAGTACACTTAAAAGGAAAAAAACAGAAATAATAAAAACAAGGTTAGAAATCAATGGAGTAATATCAGAAAACAGGATAATTACAAAGAAGTATGTTCAGTGAAAAAATATAGAACGGATAAACTATGGTTAGACAGATCAAGATGAAAAGAAATGTAGAATAAGCAAATAAAAATGTAAAAATCTGTAAAATATGGCAAATTTTATAAAGATACAACATACAATGAATGATTGTGTATGAACATATCTGAAAACCTAGTTACAGAAGTAAATTCATAGAATACCACAAAGTCAAAATTAGCCTACAACGATATAGAAAATATGAAAGAACAGCGACTACTCAAAAAATTGAAATGCTGGTAAAAAACAAGCATTAATTACACGCACACACACGTGCACCCACATGCATGCTTCCTCCTCAACCCATCAACATTTCCTGTCTCAATTTTTGGGCTTCTAGATCCTCTTCTGCAGGTTGCTGCTTGCCTGCTGTCTTTGAAGGGCAAATTTGATCATGACCCCCCCCCCCCGCCCTCCCCAGGCAGATAGCTCACGACTGGCTGCCTGAAGACTAATGACAAAGTTCATGATCTTTGTTTACTGTTTGCATCCATCATTTTGAATAGTAGTCACTGAATAGGTCATCCTGCTCCACATTTTCATGCCTTTGTCCAATCCCTGAAATGCCCTCTTTCAGCTTTCCATCATCTCGTTGATGATCCTGTCTGTGGAACTCAGCTTCACTCTTTCCAGCTTATACAACTCACCCCCAGGTTGACCAAGTCACTTTGCCTTCTTAAAGCAGTCTGCTTGTAAGTAGCATTTCCCCTCATAAATGTACAACCAGCATCGTTAGTTAAGAAGAATTTTTTAAAAAGCGATTTTTTTTAGCATTGTATTTATATAGGTTCTATACCTGCTCTTGACTCTCCACCTGCTGTCTGTTCTCAGTTATTTATGAAGATACTACCACATGTTTGACAAGTGGTGAAAACTAGAACTAATTAGAAATTTTTCTCTTTGATGTTACAGGAGAAGAGAGAGAGATAAATGGAATGATTTTTCCAAATTTCACTAGAAATCATGTTGTTACCATACATAGGATATAGAGATTTGCTAAAATCTAATCTCTGTCTTCATAGAGTTCACATAAGATGTCACCCTTACCGTGGCATTTTCGTTCTTATGTAGGACTCTTAAAAGACAAAAACAAAACAACAACAACAACAAAAACAACTACTACTACGGTTTGGATATGAGTGTCCCCCCAAAAAATGATTAAATTATGATGGCTGTAACCTAATTAATGGATTAAATCTATCTGATGAATTAAAAGTTTGAAGGGAATACTGTATGGGTTATAACCATAGGTAGGTAGTTTATGACTGGAGGAAGTAGGTCATCAAGGATGTGCACTTTGGGATTACACATTTTGCTCCTGATTCCTTTGTGGGGTAGGTTCTCTCTCTCTCTCTCTCTCTCTCTCTCTCTCTCTCTCTCTCTCTCTCTCTCTCTCTCTCTCCTGAATGTTGAGCTAAGCAGCTTTCTTCCACCATGGTCTTCCACCAAGATGATCTGCTTCACCTTATGCTCAGAACAATGGAGACAGCTAACCATGGACTGAACCTCTGAAACTATGAACCAAAAATACAAATCCATGTGCAATGGGCAAATTTCAATCTAGAAGGTGCTGCTAAAGGACAGTATAAATTTGTGTTATCCTTTAATTTATACCTACTCAATATGTAGTTGGCTGCTTGCTTTGAATTTGGCAATGTCTGTTGATTCATGGACTTTCCAAAGGCACTTTGGAAAGTGATGCACTTTGCAAAGGCACCATGTGAATGTGAACTTGTCATGGGAAGGTTAGTCCTGCCCAAAGCTGAAAGTGGTTGATCTGTTCAAGTATGCTTTGTCCTTATTTTCCTTTAGGACTATCTGCAAGTCTTCCCTAAAACTGAATGTTTGCTAAATATGGCAACCGTTTGCAATAAGTGATGCTGTATTCTTTGATAGAAGGTCAGTGAAACTTAAATGTAAAATGTATTCTTTATAAGGTTCCTAGGTTGCATTTGCTGGCAAAATTAGATATAAGAAAATTGTTGAAATGCATCTGATTTTATGGTCAAAGCACCTTTAAATATTATCATCTCTCAGATGTGCTTATTCCCAAGTTAAGTTAGGGCACTTTATTGTTACCATATGAAAAGATAGTTTCATAAAGTTTCATACCTTAATAGAATACAAATCTCGACAAAATAGTTTCTTACATTTAAGTATCTCTTTAATCTAAAATTTAATTAAACCTTTAGTTTTATATCACTGAAGAGTTAAAGTGAGTAGGCAAACAGTAAATCAGAGTCCCTGTCTAAACAAGTTACAATATCTCAAAGTTAAAATATCCACAGAAGGGCTGGGGATGTGGCTCAAATGGTAGCGTGCTCGCCTGGCATGCATGTGGCCCAGGTTCGATCCTTCGCACCACATACAAACAAAGAAGGTAGATTATAATTGTGGAATAATTTCCTCAGCTATCCCTTGATAAGCAGGAAGAGGAGACATAGCCCAGAAAGAATATTAATGTCAAGGGACTTAAATTATGTGTTTTAAACCCATAAAAATTTAAGGTATAAGTGGCAGAGCACAGAGTAGAATACAAGTTTTCCTGTTTCCAATTATGGTTTGCTGTATGACATTGCTAATTTTATATGAAATGGTGACTTCTAATTTGGAATGGAGTTATTATTCTCATACTAACAAGTTGTATGCCGTTGGATACTTTTCCTATGCCTTGTTTTTTAAAATTCAGATTTATTCAGGTATAGTTTACAAGGTACATGAAATATGACTTGCCCATTTAAGTGTAATTTTAATGAGTTCTGACAAATATATTCAGCCTTGTATTGTACCAGCATAAAAATCAGTCTCCAGGATATTTCCATCTGCACTAAAAGCTCCCACATGCTACTTCAGTCCTAACAGGAGTGTATAGACCCATTTGACTATTCTTTCCTTTAATATGTAAATGCAAATTCTGTAAATGGCACAAGAAACAAAAGGTGGTTTTTATAAAATGAAAACTGATTTGAGACCAGACGATAAGCATGACATAGGAGAGCCATATTTCCCACCCCCAAGGTCAAGGTCACCCAGACAAGTGCTTCCCACTCCCTGACCTAGCCAAAAAGTACAGTCCAGATTGATATAATCCTCCTCCACACTGAACAGCTGTCCCTCTGACAACATCAGAGTGTAGAGAGAGGAAAAGAGAGAAGGTCATGGCAAGCAGACTTGGGTAGATATTCCTGTTGTCCTCCTGGATCTGACACTGTTCTATTTAGAGACACTGCAGCAATCAGGTGAAATGGAGAAAAGAAACCTTTTTCTCTCCTTGGGTTTAAGACTGTCCTACCCTGCTCAAGAACACTGGAGTAGGTAATCACCACCACAACAAGGTCAACAACCACAAAACCCTAGTGAAGCATCAATGGGAAGTCCTGAGACTCCTCTTCTCCTCAAGTAGACACCACAGACCCCAGCATAGGTATGGGGATACCAGCAACAACCAGTGGCTGGAGCTGGGATGCCTCTTTGTCCCCATGCCCAGGACTTACCCTCTGCTCAGAGACACCAGGGCAGCTACATGGATAATGGATAAGGGCAATCCCACCAAGAGGCACTTGGAGATCTTGTCTGGAAAAATCTCCTCCATGACCTTAGGCAGCATCAGCAGCAAATAATGGGAGCCCAGCAACACCAGAAGGCCCCAGCGCAAACTAACATGGCAAAGGCTGTGAGTAGTGGAATATCAGCCCTGTATGCAGAGCTTCAATAAGGTGACCATCTCCCCAAATAAAGGATCTAGATAAAACCCAAGTTCCCCTAACATAATAGCCAGAATATACAGGATACGATAAAGAATCACCAGTTCTATCAAGAACCTAGGATATGATAAGAGAAGATAATCAGCTGATGCAACACCAAGATGAATCAGCTGGTGCATACTTAAAAGTTTTCTAATACAGCTGTCATGAAAACACTTCAATGGTGAACTACAAATTCTCTTGAACATGAAAAATAGGAAACTTCAGCAAAGGAATAGAATAATAAAAAGTAGAAATTACCAATATGAAGAAAAGGTTACAGAAATTTAAAAACCCAAAGGGTGGCTTCAGTAGGGGGGAGATGATAGAGAATGAATTGAGGAACTTGAAGACAGATGAACAGACTAAATGACCTGTGTGGCAATAACCACAGATTCAATATTCATGTATACTGAGTTCCAAGAGGAAAGAGGATGAGGCTAAGAGAATATCTAAAGAAATAATATCTGAAAATTTCTCTATTTGGTGGAGGACACAAACTGACAAAACCCTATTGGCATAAGTCCAAAGAAGTCTATACATCATAATTGCACCATTTAAAAAAAAAGATTAAAACACAAGCAAAACAATACCAGTAACAACTAAAGACGACCAGAGAGAACTGACACATAAGTACAGAAAAGCACCAATTAAAATTATGTAAAATTTCTCATCTGAAGTCATGTAAATTCTCATCTGAAGCCATGTAAAATTTCTCATCTGATTGCATGATGGTCTTCAAAATCTGAAAAAAAAAATCTGTCAATAAATTCTATAGATGACACGCGCTATTCTTTATGAATGAGGGGAGGGAAACCATCGAAGATGAAGGAAGACTAAGAATTGTCCCTAGTTGGGACTGAAAGATTAGTTGAAGGACATTCTTCAAAAGTAAAGAAAATGATAGAAGGTGGGAAGAAACATTGAAAAGAAAAAGAGGTATGGGGATGTACATCAGATTTATGTATTTGATGTGTTCCCACCAAATTTATATATCAAAGTTGTAATTTCTAATGGACTACCTTTTAGAGGGTTCCTATGAAGAAAATCAGGTATATGCAAGGTCAAAGATGGTGCCCTTATAAGAGGAGGAGACACCAGGTTTCTCTTGCTCAGTTTTTGTCCCCTTCCCCCCTCATTCTCTCCTTATCATGTGTGAACACAGCAAGAAGGGGAATATCTGTAAGCCAGGAAGAAAGTTTTCTAGAGAAACTTAGTTGGCCATTATTTTGGTCTTCCCAGTCTCCACATTTGGTCTTCCCAAGTCTCCAAAATTCTAAGAAATAAATATTTGAGGTGTTTATATTTTATTTATTTACTTTTATAACTAACATCATACTTACTGGTGAAAGATGAAGTACTTTGCCACTAAAATAAGATTGGGACAAAAGCAAACGTTTTTTCCCCCATCTTTAATCTATACAGTATTTAATGTTCTAGACGCTGCACTAAGTCAAGAAGATGAATAAGGGACATTCAGATTGAGTAAAGGAAGAATGACCTAAATTTGCAGAGGACATGATGTTGATACTGAAAATCCTATTTTAAAAAAAGACCTATATCAGAAAGACTAAAGAAAAAATAATTATGTCACCAAATGCTGGAAACTGCTGAGAAACTTGAATATTGTAATACTGTGGTAGGAATGTAAAATAGTACAACCACTCAGGGGAAGCCAAATTTGTTAGGACCATGCAGCCCAGCAACATACCTGTGGGCATTTTACTCCAAAGAAATGGAAATTTACATTCATGCAAAAGCCTGTAGAAGGATGTTCACAACAATTATATCCATAATAATCCAGATATAATTGAATCATTTCAGATGTGTTTACCTAAGCTAATAGTTAAACTGTGATATATATGTACTGTGCAAGACTACTCATCAGTAAAAAATGAACTACTGACATACACAGAAATGTGGATGAGGGCTAGGGTTGTGGCTCAGTGGTAGAGTATTTTCTTAGTATGTGTGAGGCACTGGGTTCAATTCTCAGCACCACATATAAATAAATGAATAAAATAAAGGTCTATCAACATCTCTCTCTCTCTCTCTCTCTCTCTCTCTATATATATATATATATATATGTATACACATATATATATACATATATATATATATAATCACCTATGATATAATATTATAATTTTATAAAGGGTAGCCTTGGAGGAAACTGGGCAAGGTATGCATGGAGTACTTTGTACAATTTCTTGCAGATGCATGTGAATCCACAATAATCCAAGTAAAACATTTAATTGAAGACTAGGTTGTCATGTCATGACATACCAAATTGCTGCTTAGAGAAGGAAACTGAATCTGTTTTTTTCATTGTATTTTTTTTTAAAGAGAGAGTGAGAGAGGAGAGAGAGAGAGAATTTTTAATATTTGAGAAAGTGAGAGAGGAGAGAGAGAGAGAGAGAGAGAGGATTTTTAATATTTATTTTTTAGTTCTCGGAGGACACAACATCTTTGTTGGTATGTGGTGCTGAGGATCGAACCCGGGCCGCACGCATGCCAGGCGAGCGCGCTACCCCTTGAGCCACATCCCCAGCCCTTTTCATTGTATTTTTAAGCTCCATCCTGGTCCATGGCCATCATGTCAACCCTCTTTCCACTTCCCTGGACCCTGGCAACCATTGATTTCTGTCACTCTAGTTTTGCTTTTTTGAATCTCATACAAACTGAACAGCAGTCCATTATTTTTTGAGTCCTGTTTGTTTTATTTAGCATAATGCTTCTGGTATTCATATCTACCAGTGCATGCATCAAGAGCTTGTTTCTTCACTGCCAAGTTGTATTCCACAGAACAGATACACCACAATCTTTTAACTCAGTGGAACAACATTTGGTAATTTCCAGCTTTTGGTAGTTGTGAATAAAACTGCTAAAAATGTATACATAACAATTTTTATGTACATAAGGTTTCACTTTCCTTGGGTGGAAACCTTAGACTTGTATTCCTTGGGTTGTATGGTGACTCATGTTCCACTTTCCTGGTAACAACGCACATAAGTTCCACTTGCTCTCAGTCCTTGTCAGCACATTTTGTTGTCTGATATCTTACTTTTGAATTTTAGCCATTATGGTGATTATGTAGTGTCCACCCCAACCCATGCCCATGTCTATCTAAATAGAGTGATTCATTATAGTTAAAAATGGTGCCCAGAAACTCAATAATGCATGCTAGAGAAAATTCTCATGATACTTTCCTTTGTGTGGTGTTGAAAGCATCAAAACCACTTGCCCCAAGATAACTTCTGGCTTCTTCAGTAGTTACTTCACTGAACCATATTTATAAGGGGTATCCTTCCTTCTTGTGGTCTTCCTGCTTTCTAAACCTCTCAAGGAATTTCATAGTCTCATGTGTCAGTAGTTTTTATCAGGCTATTTCCTCTGTGTTGAGCACCTTCCTCACTTTCTACCTCACAAGTCTCTTCTTTCTCGTTCAAGAGCCAAGCCCAAATCGGATTTTAATATTTCTCTGTATTGCGGCTCAAAACTACCGTCAGGTTTATTCATTGCTTGTGTCGTTGGAAAGATTCTTTAAGTGTGACCCTATGAAGCAATTAGTAATCACCAGTTGTGTGATAGACGTTTGCTGTAGAAGGAATGCTCTTTTTCTTGACTTAGAAGCAGTTCCTCAAGAAATAAAAGCTGTGCCTTCTTTTTCCTCTGTATTCCCTAGGACTCAATAGCAGCATTATTTATTAAATTGAATTGAATTACATAGAGTCTGCTGTTTCACAATATACAGAAATATCTCTGAAATCTAAAACATACACTTATTTTTCAGTGCTTTTGTTGGTGTCATAAGTTGTGAGCTCTGAAAATCTTTCCTTGAAGGGGGACCTAGGTGGAACATCTCCAGGTCTCCACAATCAGCTAGTATTTATTTATTTTTACCAGGTACCAGAATGCTGAGAAAGTGTTCTATGCACATCATCTCCTTAGTTTGCACATTCTCCCTCTGAAGTAGATAGCAATATTATCTGTACTGATAAGACGGTAGGTAACTGGCTCCTGCCAAGTCCCAGGAGTAAGTAGTGAGGCTATATTGAGAAATGTAGGCCATCATACTCCAAAGGACAAACATTTAACCACAATGGCTTGTGGTTGTGAGATCTATACTATTCTTGATTGTGCTTCCCTCAAATTTGTTCATCTGCTTCCAGTGAAAATTTTTGTTAAAATTAAAAAAAAAAAAAGAAAAAGAAAAGGAAAAAAAAAAAAAAAGAAAAGGAATGTCCATTTGCTTCCCATTGTGAACACATGCAGGTACATTTTATGAAGCAGACACTTTTTGTTTGTTTGTTTGTTTGCACTAAGTGTAAAATACCCTGAGGAGGAGAATTTCCATTTTGGTCTTGTGTGAACTTCTTAGACTGATAAGTCCCTGGGCCAGTGTTTAAGGTGAATCATGAGTCAGCCCCTCCTGCCTGCCATGTTTATGCTAATGGGATGCACTGATTGAAGAGCCGGGAGGCTTCTGGAGCCTGCAGTGCCCATCAGTATTTCTAGACTGTCCAATTTATAATCTAGGGACGCAGATGAAAGTGCAGCAGTCAGTCACCAAGTTGCTCTCTGCTGAAGAGCTTTTCAAGAAAATAATTCACCTTTAGATTTTCATGCAGCTGTACATAGCAGCATCAATTAGCACTAAGATTTCAGTGGTGGACCTCATTTTCCTTCAATTATCTTTTGATAGATCTATAATAAATAACCAAATGAACTTTGGACAGGTGTGATTAAGAAAAATCCTTGGCCTTCTCCACCTTATGTTTATTGACAAGGTAATTGTGTGTATGTGTATATATATACACACACACATATACATATACATATATACACACACACACACATTCACTTACATATTATATATATATATATATTTTAGAGATTTCAGATATTTACTATGCATTATCTTTTTCTAAGGATAACTGGAATAAAAATAAAGATAGACTGTCCCAGTTATTATTAGAGGTGATAATTTGCAGTCTAAGTGTGTTGCCATGGATACCTAAGAACCCCCCAAAGACTCGGGCCTGGGAGTCAGGCCCTAATCCTGAGGTGCTTTCAATAGCACCAGCTGTCCAGAGCCTGAAAGGCGTGGCAAATTACACCATTATTAGAGTGAAATGGTATGGCTAAGCTAATTATTTGTGGGCTCTAGACACAGGTGTTCATAAAAGGCTGAACGTGCACTCCTAATCAAGTCTGATTGGGCCAGAACAACAGCCCAGCATGGGACTATCAAAGAGTTGTTTATAGTGTCTTTCATTTAAATAATAAAAGAGGCCACTGTAGGCCTTCTGTTCAGCAGAGTTTTTAATGTTGCTCTGAGTTCCTCATACCAGGTACTCATATTTGTTGATTCTCTTTGACTTTGTCTAGTTGTGGAGATCTGTTTTCTAATAATATTTTCCTTAATAGTCATACAACAATCCGTTGTATTTTAGTCATTCCATGGCTGTTTCTGGTTAACGCCACTTCCAGCAAATGCAGTTTGGCTTTACTGAATGGGAGATTCAAACTGTGTCTAAGAGTTTTAACATGTGTTTTATTATTATTATTATTATTATTATTATTATTATTATTATTATTATTATTTAAATCACAAACACTATAGACTCTGGAAAGTACTTTTTCAGAAAATTGGTAATGCTTCACATATTTCCAATTTATTAACTGTGACACTTCTCTGACAGTTTTTGTGTCCATGGCATAGTGAGTATAGCAAGTTGATTTTAGAATACACTTTGAAAATTTCTCTCGAATAAAAGTATTTGATTCATTTTTACATAATGCCAAACTAGTAACTGTTGTATTCTGGCATTATGTAAAAATGTGTATGTGTAACCGATGTGATTCTGCAATCTGTATTTGGGGTAAAAATGGGAGTTCATAACTCACTTGAAACTAATGTTTGAAATATGATATGTCAAGAGCCTTGTAATGATTTGAACAACCAATAAAAAAAAAAAGAGTAAATTAGAGAATTATACAGGACAGGCATTATAAATGTTCAATAAATTCTAGAAAAACAAACAAACAAACAAAAAAAAGTATTTGATTCAACTAGTATTTGAATATCATCAGCTGTTAAAATGTATGTTTGCTGGGAAATGTCCCAAATTAATCATAGAGTGATATTATACTAACTATGATCAAATACCCTGCTTAGCCAAGCAGACCTGAGTTTCCTCATCTTTGCTTCTTTCACATAAAGAGGAGTACTTCTTTGAAGTGCATGGTCTATAAAGAAGTTGACATCCGATGTCTGCCAAACAACATTTATACATCTAACATTTTCCTTCCAAATAACAATGTTGTGGTACCCTGATACTATTTTAAAAGGAATTGACTTGTCTAATTTTTTTATTGTTTTTAGATATACATGACAGTAGGGTGTATTTTGACATATGTACATGGAGTGCAACCCATTTCAATTAGGATCCCATTCTTGTGCTTGTACATGATGAGGAGTTACCCTGGTTGTGTGTTCATATATGAGCATAGGAAACTTATGACCAGTTTATTCTACTGTTTTTCCTATTCCTATCCCCTTGTCTATTTTATTTTTACAAGATTAATACAACCCTACTTAAGAACACCATCTCAGTAGTACTTCTACCTCCTAGATTATTTCACTTGAAGTTTCTGTCACTCCACATTTCCACAAATGTTTGGAAACTTGTGCAACATGAAGACATATCTGTATAAAAGGAGTCACTTCCACAATCACATGAAGATGAACTCACCCCTGTCTGGAGGTGAAAAGTGCACTGTTAAGGGAGACAGATGATCTCATAAATGTGTCTCTGTGCAGATCAATATGTTGGCCTGATATAAGTGTAGACATACCTTTGGATGATTGAGAGAATAGAGTTTTGTCTGAGTTCATTCAGTCAGGGTGGTGTTCTTCTCTGCAGTTCTACTATGCTTGGAACTTGGTCCTTTTAAAAATAGTGATAAGTTGCTTTTATATTATCAAATGCAAAGGTACAAGATTGTCTAACTTTCAGGTAGAAAGTAGGTCAATTACCTTTCTACCCAGCTCAGTTATGTGTTGTACACAGGGATGAGCGCCCTCATGGGGAGTGAGGACTATGCAGTGGTCACTCTTCACCTTGAACTTGCAGTGGTCATCTTATTCACTTACATTTTGACAATTATCTACCATGAACCCCTGTGCTCTGGCTCTTCCAGAGGGTGGACTGGCTGTAGACATAGGTAGCTACCAACACTAGTTGTTCTTTCTTTCATTTCTTCATAAAATGTATTTTTCTGCTTTTATCTCTCAAGGCACAGGGATCTAACTAGTCAGTCATTTCTGGGAACCATAACTAAGTCGTGTCTCTTTGAGTCCCTCTGGAAGAGAAATATGCCTGCTCATTTGTGGTGGAAGTAACATCTCTGGTGAGGATTCCAGCCAGATCTCTGACTGTGAGAGGTGGTTTCTTGAGCCACTCAGGATTGGTAGGCCAGTATATAACACACGCTCCAAACTCTCAGGAGCTAACCACCTAAAACATCTCTCTGCTCATGTTACCAGTTTATATAAGGTGAGTAGATGGTGTAGTCTGTTTTGGTCATGAGGGGCCCAGTCTGATGGACACTGCCTTTTGCCCTCTTCTTCCTTAATCAGCGTTACAGAGGAAAGGGGAGTCAAGGACCTACTCTTAAAGTTTATGCACTAGTAACACAAGTAACTTCTGCCTACATTTTATTAGCTCAACAAATCATACGGCTACGCTTAAATTAAAGGGCAGTGTCCGGAAAGTGTGGAGCAGAGAAATATTTAGTGAGCGTCAATAACAGCTACTATTATACCCTCTAAATCACTCATTGCCAGGAAACTCTTTATGACAAGATTGGCTCAAGAACGAGGTACTTAACTGATAACTAATTAAAACAGAAATTCACACAAGGAAAACACCCTTTCTTCTGTTTTGAAATCATTTGAAATGATAGGAACAAAAATCCTACAAAGAGAATAGGGGAAAAGATCCCCAAGAAAATTCACCATCTCAAATATCTATGCCACAAATATGACATTTTTAAATGAAATGACGTGACTCTTCCTAAGTTTAACCCAAAGAGCCCGAGGGAAAGAACTTAACTAGTATGTTTACATTAGTCATAACAAAATGGAAAATATTAAGTCGGTAAATTTGATCTGCTAAAAAATTTTAAGTCATTTAAAACTTTGATGGAAGAGGAAAGCCATTGTTGATTTTGGTCAAGTTAAAAAAAAGGCAAGAGTACATAATAAAGAATATGAGATATGAGAATAAGGACATACATAGAGAAATACAGATGTAGAGAAAATTTAAAATTGTTAGAGAAAAAGTTATACAACTCTATTTGTACAAATTATCATTTGAGTGAACTCCTGAAAAGGTAGAACTAATGAGAAAAATAATTTGGGGAGATGAGAAAAAGGACAGATAAAACTTACCCAGAGAAGAAAAAAGTCAAATTAATTTTATGAAGGGGTCCTACCAAACTCCCTACATAGGAAATCTATAGTCTATGTGCTAGTCCACAGAATAGAAACTTCCTAATATTCTACCAGCTAGATGAGAGTCTACACCTACAGAGAGAAGAGAAACTTAGAACCAATCATGTTTATTAAGAAAAAAGTCCAAAAAAGAATGTTAGCAAATCAAAGCTCGGGTTTATGTTAAAAGAGAATTACATTATGATCCAATAAGTCTTAATTATAAGTGCAAATTTGACTCACAGCAAAAACAAAACAAATATCTTACAGATTAATTGGTTAATATTGGTAACTGTCCCAAATTATAAAAGTTGATATGTATAAAACGATTTTTAAATCACTTAATAAAATTTGAATAGAAAGAAACTTCCTTATGTAGGTGAGGTATTACTACCAATGAAAGAAAATAAATATCACCTATAAATGGTGAATCATTAGAATTATTCTAAAATAAACATCATAGTAAGGATGTCCACAGTCACTACTGTGAAATTGCTGAAAATCTTTACCCAAGTAATAAAATGAGAAAAAGAAATTAAGCAAGGCAGTTTAGGTAGCGAAAAATAAATTTTCTATCATCCATCCATCTAGTTGATTATAATCTATTTCATTTGAAAAACTTAATAAAAAGGAAATGTCAGGGACAGATATTTGACAGAAGAGTTAACTATGACAGGATGAGGAGAGATGTCAAAACAGAACCAATAGGATGGTTTCTATTTTAAGGAATTGACCCACACGATGGTATAGACCATCAAGTCCAAAATCTGCAGTGTGGGCTGGCTGGCGGACTGACACACTTTCAGAGAAGAGCTGATGCTGTGGTTCAAGTCCGAAGGCCATCTGCTGGCAGAATTCCTTCCGCCTTAGGGCAGTCTTTTTTGTCAAGACCATCAACTGATTGGATGAGGCTTATCCATAATATAGATGGTAAAAATTATCAAAATTGTGCATTTTATCTTCTTAAAATGACAGGAGTTATAAGCTGTTTTTTTTAAAAAAAAAAAAAAAAAAAAAAGACACCTAACTTCACCCATAAGCAGAAATATACCAAGTAAAACAATGTGCTACTTTTTACCCATCCGACATGGCAAAATGTACAATTTTGATATAGTCAATGTTGGGATGATGTAAAGTTATGACACCCTTATTTACTATTAGTAGGAGTCAAAATAGAGAATACATTTTACAAGGGAATTTTATAGTATCTATCAATATTTAAAGTGTGTATATCTCCAGACTCAGCAATATCAAGTTTGAATAATTTAATCTGTGCTGCAAATTTAATTCTTGCCCATTCATACAGTAATCATTTCATTTGTAATAATTAAAAATTGAAAGTGCCCTAAATGCTTACCAATGGAAAATGGTACATGTAAAGGTCTAGGCAATGAAAAAAAAAAAAAAAGCAAATCTCTGAACAATACATATTGGTAATGGTAATGCAAGAAAATAAATAGCTATAGATACAGATGCATTAAAGATACCAAAGCATTCTGGGTATTGTTAAAACTGCATATTTTATCTAGAAGGAAAAATTTGTGATGTTTACATAGTTGGTCTTCAGTAACATCTATACTTACCTCTTCTTCAGATTCACCTTTATTTCTAATGAGACAAGCCTTGCATAGGGTTATAATCCTTTACTTTGTGGGGGCATTTAACCAGGAGCAATGAAGGAGGAATAAGAAAGATGCATGCTCTAAAAGTAGAATTTTTTTTGAAAAGAGCTTTCAAACTTGGATCCTTCTTCTCTCTCTTCTACCTATATCTCTTTCTTGATGACCCTGAAAATGTATCCCCAGGCAGTAAATACGGCAGCACCTGGAACAGTTAGTTCTGGTTGAGGGAAGGAGCACAAGGTCAGTACCCTTGGGGAGCAGGGAACAGGTACAAGAGGACCTCACCTCATCTACAGAGAGATTTTAACTGTCAGACATGCATAGAGCAACTGATTGAAAAACAGTTGAGGGGTGTACTTGTAGGGAATGGTAATTTTCCAGGTCTCCACAGAGGGCAGCTAGATAATAAGGACCTGGATAAAAATAGCCAACACCTCCATAGCAATGACTCGGAGTGTGATCCGAATCTAAGCACTTCACCTGTATTGACTCATTTAATTTTCACAAAAATACTTTGGGAATACTATTCCTATAAGCACCATTTCACAGTTGAAAAAGGGAAGCAAGATCAATGAAGTAAGGACATGAACCAGAACAGGCTGGCCCCAAAGTGTCTGCTCAAAGTCGTGGATGGAAGTGTAAGAGCAGTGTTGATTGGACCTTTCACTAAATATCTTTGTACTAAAGGTCATATGGTAACATATCCAGGGGTGGAAAGCCACCGCTGAGGAGACAGGGAATGGTCACTGTGGTCCTCTGAATATCTTATATCACTTCGTGCATCAGAGGGCTTGCTGATGGTCTGCCCCTCTTCCTCCTTGCAGACAGTTTTATTTTTCCTTACTCAGTTGGGATATTTCGGCCCTGTGAAACCTTTCCCGATGTTGTTCTTTTTCTATAATCAGCCGGGCCCCTTTTTGGTCCTGGAATGCTTCTAGCCTGTGTTTGACAAACGTGAATGAGCAATTTATTGCCATGTCCATCTTCTTACCGGATTTCAGTATCTGGTCTCCTTGTGGGCCAGTGACCACACCATTGAGTTAATCATACTCTTCCCCACACAGAAACAACACCATCCTCTTTCTGGCTCAGATAATGGCAAGGATACATGGAGAAGGAAGGAGGACAGGAAATATTGCTAGTGCTAGACTAGTTTTGGGACATAGCTTCTCTGTGGTGTGTTGTTGGGCCCTTCACACTGGGCAAATGCCTCTCCCTAATCTAATAGTGGGCAGCCATTCTGACCACGCAACTTCTGCCTCTCTCTCCTACTGCATTTGCTTTGTCTGCTACTGACTCACATTTTCTTTACTATTCATCTCTTATACAAATTTCCCACCCATAATAGTGAGCCGTAACTGACAAGAATTCATGTAGGAGGATACCTCTGAGATTACTGGCTGGAGATCAGCTGGTCTTATCTGTGCCAGGCACTGGTTCCTGTACAATGAATGGTGACCAAAGAAGTGGGGTCATGGAACAGCATGCTGTAGTGACTTATGGGTAATAGAACACCTGTGGTCAGTTCCACCAAAGGAAGAGTTGGCTACAGTCAAAAGCTATCGTGTGTCCTAGAAATCTGACACAGTGCATTTCACACATCAGACATTCCACACATGTTGATTGCGTATAAAAGATGTCCTGAAATGAATGACAAAAGATTCATCAAAGAAAGCAAGAAACCAATAATTTTCCTGAATTATTCATTTGTTCAATCATTTAGCAGTCATTTATGAACTCTCTGTTAGGTCCAACAGGTATCACATAGGAATGAGGGGTACAAAAATAGGTAAGATCCCAGTCTTTGAAAATTTCAATCTAATGGAGAAGATTGGCAAGCAAATCTGCTCTTATACTATTGTAATTGATGCAGGGGAATGTCAGCATGTCTCAAGTTTGTGAATCAGGGTGATGAACAGTTTACTTCCCAAAATCTCCAAAGAGAGTTAATCAAGGAAAGGGAGTAGGAAGTGTAAAGAATTTATAAATCTGCTCTGAGAGACCACAACCACCAAGCCACCAAAAGAAGAGATTTTTTTTCTTTTAAAGTTTACATTAAACCAAATTACTAATTCCTTGAACAATGGCTACACATAAGGAAAACTCTCAAGTGAACTGACGCCCACACATGCCCACTTAATAGAAAATAGCAAACAGCAGAATGTAAAGGATGAAGTTGCTTTTCCTCTTTTTACAAGTTTGTTAACAGGACGGTGCTCCTGAGTTTCCTGTGGGCAGACAGAGATCTCTGTGGAGTCCAACGTACAGACTGGTAGGCACTTAACATCAGCAGGATCCTCCACGTTTCTGCTGCTTTTAGCTTATGGTTTCTAGCTGGACAGGTGTTGAGAAGGATTATGTTAGGGCTCTTTTTTAGACCTTTGAATATAACAGGTGGGCTAACATCCACTTCCTAGTTGAAAAGCATGTTTTGATGGTTAGTAAATTGAGCTGATCTTCCTATGACTTTGTAGAAAGTTAACTGAATGTTAGGGGCGATTGAGAAGATGTGGATATACAAAACAGCTTCTAAAACAGTGGGCTAGTATGGCTGGGTATGTAGAGGTTATTTCCCATAACCAGAGAAGGTGCTAAGGATGTTTAGCCCAGACAAGTTGAGGGTGGAGAGAGGGGTGGAATTCAGGGTGAAGAGCTAGAGCATAAAGATGGTCCTGCAGTGCTCAGGGAGGTAATAGGACCAGGGGCCAACTGGTTCATAGTTGAATGGCCTATCATTATAACAGTGGGTATTCCGCTACTGGGATTATCAATAAGACACTAGAAAATGATCAGCTTGTATCAGAAATATAGAAAAGACTTCTGTTTGGTATTTGCAATGAAGGATGAAGGAAGGGGCTGGTGAGATGGTCTTTTAGGGCTTCTGCTAAACATCGGATACTTTATTTGAGGTGTAATCAAAAGCATATCTCTCAGTAACTGGTCAAACTATGCAATATCTATACGTTCTCATCCATTCATGCAACTCTTGCCTCATTTTAAAGAATTATTTATAAATCTTCTATTACCCAGGAACTTCTGCACTTATTGAGGAAGGCATGGCCATCTCCTCCTGGAGGCCTTGTTAAGATGCAAACTTGATTAAATAACTCTTTTTAATAATCCCACTGGCATCCACACGCAGCAGATGAGGAAATTCATTTCCAAGGGACAGTGCTACCTGGAGAATGGAAATAGGACTCTTTAAAAGATCACGGAGCATTAATATGGATGCAAGAATTTTCTCATCCGGGGAGCTGTGGGCTTGTGTTGGGAATTCCTGTGAGCTCACAGTGATTGGACTCAGGAGCATTTTTATGGGAGTGAAGGGTCAGAAGGCTTTGAAACTTACTGCCAAGACAACCCAAGAGCACTAGGCACTTATTACTGGTCAAAACCAGACATTACATTTTGCTCCAATTTGGGGAATTTTGAGAGCTTGAGCAATGGGAGTTTACCATGGTGTTAATTTGCATGTGTTCTCTTATTTATGGCTTACAACAACCCGAGGAGTATATTTATCTTCATTTTAAATGAAAAAACTTAGGGGAGGAGACCATTTTAAAAACAAAGAGACTATTACAAACTAGGAGAAGATTTTTTTAAAAATATATTGCTATCCAGAATATGTAAAAATTTACTAATCAATTAGAGAAAGAAAATGACCCAATATAAAAACAAGCATTTTAGATTGTTCCAGGAAAACCTACTTATAAAGCAAAGTTGAATGTACTAGACTTAAAGCTGCAGGGGAGAATGTCGTCTTTACCATGACTTAGTAGTTAGGAGTGGGACACGTTGATATCCAGTCACCTAGAGCTGCTGGACATAGTGAACAAGGGTCTTAAGGTCAAATTTTAAAGAAACCATTTTCCTGGTAAGACAGCTGTTTTTTTTTTTTTTTCCAGATGATCAAACTGTTTGCTCAGATAAATTGGTATGCAAGAAGTACCTGAGCCATCAGTGAAATGGCCTTGATCCTGGCCATCTCACCTTTAGCCAATAGATATGTTGGGAGGTCTCAGGTTCAGTCCTCTTCACCCTCATCTTTATGGTCATTCTTCAGACTAAAGGATAGGCCACCTGGGGATATAATTAATACAGATCCATGACATCCGCTGAGGTGTTAGGATCATGCATCAAGTTTGTGGCACTGGAATTTCTACTTTTATAAATATTAAGCATTTTTGTTTCCTGTTGGGTGATTATTGTTGGATCACTTGACAAAATAGGGGCCGAGCATTTGAAACAGTGGAGATCACACAGATGAGCAACGGAGGATACTAAGAAGATTTTGACATTCACTTTTAAGCCATTAACTAAGGGACTGAAATTAAACCAGATCCCTTCCCAATATGAAGCACCCGTAGAACCAGATGTCAAGCACGACAGGCTACCCCCTTGGATGTGATGTGTTCTGCCCTGAGAGGTCCGTTTTCTATCTAGAGCTGCTGTTTTCAATCACCATATGTTTAGTCTCATGAAGTATTCAGGGGAGGTGTCATTTGACCCTAGAGGTATTAGCTCACTCCCTCGTCCATGAGAGCCAAATAAATGTTTCCCACTTTTTGGCTCTTTGTAAAAATGAAATTAAGAGGCTACAGGAGAGAAGAACAACCTAAAATTAGTTCCAGTGGTTCACCTGAGATTGAGACCCGTTGATTCACCTTTCCTGAATTCCTAGAGAGCTCACTAGTCTTGAGGGGAAACAGAGGCTCCCAGATGGACTTGAAAGATATCACGAGCTCATCTGAAGGCAGCATCAGTTTATCAGGGTAACTAACCTCTGTTCAGGTTGCAGGGACTCCCACTCTATTGTTTGTTTAAACTGCTACATTTGGAATTTTGTTTGTAAATAAAGTTTTATTGGAACAAAGCCATAGGTATCCACTTATATATTGTTTATGAATAGCGCACTATTTGTTTTGTATTATATCATTTATGTTAGGGGTTTTGTTTTTACTTTTTTAAATTTATATATGACAGTGAAATGTATTACAATTCTTATTACACATACAGAGCACAATTTTTCATATCTCTGGTTGTATATAAAGTATATTCACACCAATTCGTGTCTTCATACATGTACTTTGGATAATAATGATAATCACATTCCACCATTATTTATAACCCCATGCCCTCTCCCTTGCTTTAAACCCCTCTGCCCTATCTAGAGTTTGTCTATTCCTCCCATGCTCCCTCTCCCTATCCTCCTATGAATCAGCCTCCTTATATCAAAGAAAAACATTTGGCATTTGGTTTTTGAGGATTGGCTAACTTCACTTAGCATTACCTTCTTTAGCTGCATTCCCTTTCCCTGCAAATGCCATGATTTTATTCTCTTTTATTGCCAAGTAATGTTTCATTGTAGTATTTGCCACATTTTTTTTTATCCATTTATCTACTGAAGGGCATCTAGGTTGGTTCTACAGTTTAGCTATTGTGAATTGTGCTGCTATAAACATTGATGTGGCTGTTTCCCTGTAGTATACTGTTTTTAAGTCCTTTGGGTATAGACCAAGGAAAGGGATAGCTGGGTCAAATGAATTCTTATTCCTGGAAGCATTCTTGAATGATAGAGACTAGCAGTAAACCAACTTTCTATGTCATAATTAAGAGTGAACTATTTTACATGTTCCTACTCAGTGATAATTCAAGGATGTCAAACTGTTACTTCCATTAATACTACTAGTTAGTATTTACTGAGTATTTACCATGTCCATGAACTGTCCTATTTCACATATTTACTTATTTAATGGTCACATCTGTCCTAGAAGAAGGATTTTAAATAACCCTCTTAAAAATGTCAGATGACATTCAATTCATTCAGTCACTGGGGAATCTGGGTGTTTTCAAATCACCTGACACCAGCCCTTAGTAATGTTTCCATGTGATAAGATACTGTTTTTATGATCACTAAAGTTTCTTAAACAAGAGCCTTTGATTTTATAGCTATATGTCATCATGCCACATGCAGACTTCTTGGTTTCAACTAATTAAGTGTTCTAATTACTTATTTGTGATCCTCAGACTTCAATTAGCTAGAATCTTAAATAGATTTGGTATGATTTTCAGGTAGGTGGATGGAATGAAGTTCAAGAAACACCTCTTTGTTTAAGTGGGTGGATGAAAACATGAGCATGCTTACCTTTTTCTTCCTATGCAAAGCTTTGCCGGGATTGGAGGATTATTTACATGTATAATTTTTTATATTCTTCATGGAAGATTTGCTTTCATAAGGATTATAGGTTTTAGAATACTGGAAACTGGATTAACTCTCCGTTCTCCTTCAATTCAGAAATTAATTAGTCTTCAGTTTCTCTCTGTATAGTTTACATTCATGTTTGACATGAGACAGAATTTTGCAAATGCCTTTTTGGCAAACTACATTTTCTTCAAGCCAGAATTTCACATTATGTTACCCCGTTATGTTATGTTACCTCCATCAATCAGGGGCAGCATGTGTGTTATATAAAGTTACATATACATAGCTGTGGGGGCCTGGAAATAACTGTTAATGAACTTCAGTCTCTGACAGGGCACATAGTCTCAGACATCCTGCTTTGTCCCATTTTCCTACCAATCCCCCACTCCATCTCTAACCTCAACTGGACACTCAATTCTTCCCTGCCCAGCAAATGCTCTGGCTACAGCTACACAGTCCAGACTGTTCATTTCCTGAAGATTTGGATCTGTAGCAAAAAACAAACAAACAAACAAAAACTTGGAAGCAGGGCCACTGCATCTGAGTACAGCATTAGGTCCCCAAAGATCCAAAGCCTCCAGAGACCCTCTTCACATGCTAATATTCACACAAAGTGCCGTGGCCCCAGCTGGCCTTCACCTGCAGCCCTGACAGGCAAGAGCCTCCAGAATGAGATCCTGGTTTCCATAAAAATAGGAAGGACACAAATGGTAAATGACAGAGATCTAGCAGGAGCTATAAAATTATTTAAAGTCGGCTTCCTGGCAGTTAAAACTAATTGCTGGGAATACAAAGACTAGGCAGGAGCTCCTCTCTCTCTCTATTCTTTCTTTAATTCACTTGAGAGAGAGAGTGACTTGAATCCTGTGCTAATGCCCACACCTAAAATTAAGGGGTGCTGTGACCACCGTTGTTAATATTCAAGTATGTTTTAAGTACAGGAGGAAAGTGACGTGTGGTAGTGTGTCATTTAGAATTGTCCTTAGCTGTTTCTTTGGTCTTTCGGGGGTACTCATGAAATGGAGGCTTATTTGTTATGATTGCCTCTCTTCCATCTGATTTCCTGTTATTGCAGGGCATACTTTGCACTGGTTCATTCTACTTTTGTGAAACAAATTTGTAAATGAAAAGCTACTCAATTCACCAACATATTCCAGGATTCAGTAAGCTGAATATAAGCCAAGAGGACTACTTTCTCTGTTGCTCTTTTTTTTTTTTTTGTGACTAGTTTAGAGATAAGCTGTGCAATCCCTTTTCTGACAAGTCCTTCTTTCCATGTGGTTTAGTATATAGGGCATCAGTGAGAGCACAGTGTTAAGACTCAGCTCCTATCACCAGATCCCAGAATTCTGCTCCTTCCTGTCCACGTATACCTAATTCATGACATCCTTTTCTTTTAAGACTGCTGTGATTTAAAGCAGCAGTTTCTTTGCTTTTTATATTAAGTGATTCACTTAATATAAGAAATTCACTCCCCAATTCAGATGCCTTTTTAGTTCATTTGCTTTAAAATACATACATGGGTGGTATAAATTCAGTAGCATCTTAAAGTGAACTAATATTTAGTTAACTGCAATTGCATCTTATTTATGAGAATGGCTGTATGTCTGTGTAGAGGACATTAATCAAATGTCTAGACAGTGTTTAGTAATCTGCCTATGGGCTCCGGGATGCCTCTCAAAATCTTTATGGCCTCCCCAGGAGTCTGTCAATTGTCTCTGGGTTAAGGAACAAGAGTCTAGAGGGAGAAAACTGAAGGTAAAAAGCCAGCAGACTGGGGTTTTTGTCTGCATTAAGTCACTGTGCCCTCTTGGCACCTCGGTCAACCTCTCCACACTGGTTTCCTCTCTAAAATAAGGGTGATTTATACCTGCCATATTTATCTCACAGGCTATAGGGAAAATGATACCCAGTCATGATCACTAAAAATATGCTTTGGAAAGTACAAAACCACTATCCAGGATGCTCTTATTTACTAAATAAGGTGATGTTTTGTACTTTGACAGAGGATAAGGAACTATATACATTCTCAGATTGAACTAGATGAGGAAAGCTTTGGTATCGTTAAAAATAAATAAAACACAATGTTAAAGTCAGGAATTGGATAAAAGCTCCTTAAAATAGCAATATTATTATTTTTTTCTAAAATTCATCATATTTCACAAAAAGATAATTCAATGAAGAGGAGCCAACATTATTTTTATAATTTGACTATATTCAGAAAATGTTCATGGAGCTTCCTGTGAGACATAGTGCTTGGTTCTTATCCCTGAGACACAAACACCTTCATGTTAAGCCTGCCTGTGTGATGGCGTATGGGTGCACGAAATATGCCCTTTATTCCCTTTCTCTCTCTCTTTCTGTTCCTTTCCGCCTTCTTTCCACTTCTCCCACTTCTGCTTCACCGAACCATTTGACACTTACATGAATACTTTTGAAATTCTAAGAATCAAACTTGGCCTGCCTACTTTTTATAGTCAAAATTTTAGAAATTTTGAAATAATGATGCTTTTATAGGTTAGGCTTGAGCTGTTCATGCTTTGAAGTTATATATCATTATTAGGGAAGAATATATGACTTTATTATGAAAATGAAATTCTCCCTTTATTAATTTTAATTTTAGTAGATAGAATAGATAACTAATGAATAAAATGGAAAATTTATGTCTTCTATCAGATTTAGCTTAAATGACTCTTCTTTATTATTATTTAAAATAATTTTGGCTTGAATTAATAACTATCTTAGACCAAAAGTTATGTCTGTTTTCTTTTTGCTCTTTATTTTTGTTATAAGTCTTTACCGCTTTATCATTATTAGTGACACTTCAATTTGTGCAAAAGTGAGGGGTTACATGAAGTTGCAGGTAGATTTTCTTCTTCACTTATCCCTTATTGGTAAATTGAATGTAGTTTTGCCACTGAAATTCTGAAGCTGCTTTACCTTCTTTAAGATTCATCCTCAGATAACTTCCTATCCTCCAGGTGCATGCAGTTCCACAGTGGGCAGACTACAGAAGCAGGCATGCCACTGTGGCTCCCTGTAATGTAAGGTTCCCAGTCCTGTGGGGAAGGGGCAGAAGAAAAGTTAGATATGTAAGGAGGTGGTGAATTATGCTATAAATAAGTATCGAATTTCTGCTCCATATAGAAAATAATAGTCCTTAGGAGATGAAGACGGAGCATTGTGACTTGATTGTCCAAGAGATAAACCTTTTTCAAAAAATATATGCTTAAGTTATAAAAATTACTTTCACTTCAAAGAAGGTAAAGAAGGTGGAGTAGATGTCCTTTTCCCTATCCCTCATGTAATTACAACATAAAAACTCTGGGCCAGCAGGATGCAGTGGTGCACACCTGTGATCCCAGCAACTTGGGAGACTGAGGCAAATCGAGGCTCTAAGCAACTCAGGGAGACCCTTTCTCTAAATAAAAATACAAAGTAGGGCTGGGGATGTGGTCAGTGGCCAAGTGCCCCTGATTTCAATCCCTAGTAACCACCCCCCCCCAAAAAAAACCCCCACAAATCTCAGGGCAATATTGTGGTATGAGGATATTAAGATTCCATATCATTTGCCTTGACCTATGGAACCTAAAATGATTTAAAAGACCTAATTGTGAGTTCCCCTGCTCCCCCTGGATGTGTCCTTCACTCTATGGGGAAAGTTCTGCCCCTGGCTTGTTCCCCTTCAGCCAGACCAGCTGTGCTCCACCCAGCCTTCAACCTAATGGGCCTCCCTCTCCTGCTGGCCTGCAGAATTATTCTGCCCATCACATCTTCCCCTGAGAACCGGGGTGCCCACACCCTGTGCCTACTATAAACACCACCTCCCACAGCCTCTACTGGATCACTGTGTTCCCGAGTACAACTTCAGTGTGGCCCTGCATGCAGTGTCTTCCTCCCCTGGCCTTTGAGTGAGTGTGTATGACTAATGAACTGTTACTGGTCCTCTCTGCCCACTGTCAGGTGTAAGGTAGTTGCCCATCTGTTTAGGCTAGGGGATATTGTTTAGGATAGGGAATCCAACACAGTGGATGGTAGGAGAAATACACACACACACACACACACACACACACACACACACAAACACACACACTGAAAGGAGGAGAGAAGAAAGAGGATCACATAGGAAACTTGTAAGCCTTCTCTAAAAAATTAAAAAAAAAACACCAAGAAAGGACAGCATGGTAAAAATAAATAAATAAACGCTAACAGAGCCAAACTGACACACAGCCTGGAGTCGGGTGAGAGCCTAGATTTCTACTTTTTCTGGGTGCCGATGAGGGACACTTGCCTGCCACGGAGCTGTCAAAAAAGGCCAAGCAGGGAGATGTCCAGGTGTCACTGGATGACGGGCTCCACTCCCCTTGCAGTGCTAGGGGGGACCATGGGGTGACCAGACCCTCCTCTTCCAGCCAAGGAGGTACAGTGGAGGGGGCCTCAGAGGGGAGCAATGACTTCTCACCTCTGCCATGAGTGAAGAAGTCCCATCTTTTCCCTGCCGTGGTGATGTCAGAGTAAACTAGCTGAAAAATAAGAACCCGAGTCTTATCATATAATATCTCCCAAATTCAGATTTCAATTAAAAATCATAAAAGAATTGGGAAAATCTCAACTTGAATGAAAAAGTGATCAGTAGACATCATTGCCAAGATGACAAGAAGTTGACAGTTACATTAAATCAGTCTTAATGAAAAGTTTCATCAAGAAATTGTAAACATGGTTGAAGCTTGAAATAAATGAAAAAAAAAATAGAAATGCTTAGGAAAAAAACCCAGAAAATATAAAGGAAAAGCAAATAGAAATTTTAGAGCTAAAAAAATACAATAACTGCCAAAATGAATCAATAAATGAAATGAACAACAGAATAGAGGAGGAGGAAGAACTTTAATTTAAAATTATGGTGACTACTAATTTAAACGAAGAGAAAATATACTGAAAATATAATGAGTAATGCTGGGCAAATAGTGCATATCTGTAATCCTAGCAACTCTGGAGGCTGAGGCAGGAGGATTGCAAGTTTGAGACCAGCCTTAGCAACTTAGTGAGACCCTGTCTTAAAAAAATAATAATGAATAATTTAAAAGGTCTGGTATGTAGCTCAGAGATAAAGTATACCAAGTTCAAGTCCCACCCCCAAACATAACATAATAAAATAATGCACAGAGACTTTGAGACAATAACAAAAAAAAATTATTTTGTTTCATGAGAATCTCTGAAGGAGAGGAGAAAGGCATCATGATTTAAAATTTATGTAAAGAAATAATGACTGAAAACTCTAAATTTTTCTAAAGACAACCAAAAGATTCAAGAAGCTTGAGAAGCTTCAAATAGGTTCATTTCAGGGAAATCTTTAGCAAGATGGAAGAAAATCAGACTTCTGAAGTCAAAGAAAAATAACCTTGAAAGCAGGGATAAACACCTTACCTAACAGGAAGGACAATGTCAAAGACAGAAGGCTCAGCAGAAACCACGGACTCCAGGAGGAAGGGACATAATGCTTTTGAAGATTTGAAGGAAAAGAATAATGAACCCAGAAGTTTTTATCTTGCAAAAAAAAAATGCTTCAGGAATCAAAATATTCTCAGCTGAAGGAAATTCAAGAGAATCTGTCACCAGCAGAACTACCTTGGTTAAAAAAAAAAAATGATGCAAGAAGCAGTGTTAAGGTCTGAGGATCTAGCTTAATTGGTAGAGTGCTTGCCTCCTATGCACAAAGCCCTGGATTCAATCCCCAGCACCACAAAAAAAACAATAAACAAGAAAAACAAAGTTAGAAAATCAAGAAAGAACAATGGAAAAGTCTAAAATATAGGCAAATCCAATAAGGTTTTCTTCTCATTTAGAGTTTACAAATTGTTTGAATGTTGAAGCAAAAAGTGCAACACTATCTGATATGATTCTAAATGTATATAGGGAAAATATTTAGGACAATTAGATTATAATTTCACTCCAAAATACTATGGATAAGTCAAAATGGAATTCTAACAAAAGTTTTATTTAGATAGTCCCTTTATGTGGTTTATCAACCTGGGGAAGTCAGGAAAAATAAAATAGGTAAAAGTAAAAAAAATCAGATAAAAAAGAAAAAAATTAAAATGACAGACATAAATTCTAGCATTTTAATAATTATATTAAATCTAATGGTAGATCTCACCACACTTCATTACATCCAATTAAATGGAAAATGGAACAAGAAAGTTATATCTGAAGTATGTGTTATCAACAAGAAGCTCAGGCCAAATATAGTGAATTAGGGTAGAGAGTGAGAATGGGAAAAAATATATCAATCAAACAAACACTAATTGAAAGAACGCAAAAATGAGCATTATCAATATAAGGTAAAGGAGACTACAGATCAAAGAACACTACAAAGCAGGACTGTATGTAACAATAAAAAGGCCAATCAACCAAGGAAGGAAACCATCCTAATTGTGACACTCCAGATAGCATAAGTAAAACCTACCTTGAGTTGTCTTGGATCGGCTTCTAAAAGTTGTACATCTGTACTTCTTTAGGGTTGAAGCCAACCTTCTCTTCCCCATGTATGGCAATGCTTCATCGACACACATCATGTTGGAGAGGAAGCCCACAGAGCTCTCAGAGGCTGGGCAAACTCACACCTGGAATGGGTCTCACTGGGAAGTAATGAAGTTCACTCCAAACTCAAAGGAATAGGACTCAAAGCCATTAATCATATGGGTAAATAATGTTTGAATTTAAAAGGAACCTCCTGCTTTTGCTCATTAGGCTCACACTAGAGGTTCTGGAAGCCTTTGATTTATTGCCTCACGTTTTCAGCCTTTCTTTTTCTTTAAGTATATGGCAAGTTCAAATTCCAAATTGATATGCGTGGTGGTGCACTGCATTTGAGGAGAGAGGCAAAAAGAAAAAAAAAAGTCATGAAACCCAACTATATAGTCTTTCATTGAATGACAGTCACACTTATGGTCTAGAGATAATGAAGTACAAGGGTTCCTATCTTCTTACTCCTCCAAAGTTTATCACCAAGTGTTTCAAAGTCACTCACACAGATAAAACCAGAAACATTTGGCACAGTTAGCATCTGTGAAGCCATTTCACACATCTGTGGATTTGTTTATGCTGTTTCTTTGGCCTAGAGTAGTATTATCCATTTATTACCTGGCTAAGTCATATTTATCCTTTTCTCAATTAAATAATCCTAAATGAATCTTTCTCCTCTTCTTCTAATAGCAATTCCTTGACTCCTAAGAGAAAGTAGATGATTTCTCATTCTTTTGCTAGTCCAGTGTACATATATCAGTGTATTTTACTGTACTTTTATGGAAAATATCTACTCTAGACTAAGCAACTTGAAGACAAGAGCTGTGGCTTATCTATCCCCCACCCCGCCAAGTAACTCAGTGTGCTCAGTAAATGGCACCAGTATCTGGCAATGGTGAAACGTATGTGCACAATAGTTTTCAGAAAGGTGGGAGCAAATCATTCCAGAGAAGTAAATAAATAAGTTGAAGAGAATGTGGTTTGAATTCAATGGATAGCAACAGACTTGGTTCACTGGATGCTTTTCTACAACTGAATCTTCCTAACAAGGACAATGACTTTCACACTTTCATTATTACTACGAGATTATATATACCATGAGGACAGGATCCTGTTGCCGCTGCTCACAGAGTAGGTCCTCGCTGTATCTAGAATGAATGATTATTCCAAATAAATACCTGGGAAACACCACTGAACGGTGACTCCCAGTGTGTACAAAGACCACTCTCTTCACACTCCTTACATCCTTCTCTCTGAGTGTTCTCTGAGGGTCGGCACTCAGCTAAATGCTTCCTATAAAGTCATAGAATTCTCAAATAATTCTGTGAGATAGGTACTGTTCTGAAGTGGGTGAATCCAAGCCCTGCAGAGATGATTAAGTTAGCCCAAAGTCAGGGTGCTTGGGATGGACAGAGTCGGGCATCAAACTCCTCTGACTTGCTCTGGAATCTGCCCTGATAATTGCTCCATTATATTACCTAGGTCTAGTGATAAAAGGAAACTGAGGTCTAGGTAGCATCTCTACTTCACAGATGAGAAAACCAAGTTCTGGAGATGGTTATCAAGCTTGTTTAAGATCATCTGCTTGGAAATGGTGGACCCACAAAGTGTTTTAGTCCACAGGTGGGGACTGTGAAACAGGGCTTTGGCGTCAAGTACTTTTTAAGATGGGTGCATTTGGAATATTTAACTTAGAATGGACTATCAGCTGATGGAGCTGGATTTCAAGACCCCTAGTTGTAAGTGAAGGTGAATGAATGTATGTGTGTATATCTGCATGTGGATGTGCATGATTGTGCTTATGAGTGTGTTAATGCACATGTGATCTACTGGAGAGAGTGATAAGTGTGCATGTGGGCAGGTGTGTAACCTTCTTTTTGGTTGACTAGCATCTCTTGATGCTAATGTAACACAGATCCTCTTAGTGGAAAAATCCTGATACAGTTAGGAGTTGGGACTTGTGCGTGAGTGCTGGACCAGCCCTGTGAGAGTTTAAGCCACTGACTAGAACAGAGCAGAGCAGTGGAATATGCCTTCTGCCAGTTATCTGTGACACTGGTAGGCTCACTAGAAAGCTGGCAAAGAAGGCCAAATTTCAGACCTTTCATAGTCTTGACAAAGGGTAGCCGCCATTCATTTAGCCATTTATGTTTTTAAAAAGTAAAATCATGGGTATAACATTGTAGGTTGTGTTACTAAGGCTGCAGAAGGATCTGCAAAGGCCATTTCTCAGTGTCTTGATTTAATGTGATACTAAGGGTTCAGAGAGGGATGGTCAAAATGGCAGGGCAAATGATCAGTCCTGCAGTGAAAAATTCAAGTGCAGAGGAGATAATATAATTAAGCCATTTGCTTTCTTTAACAAACAAACAAAACCCCCAAGCCCAGCCACTCGTTCTAGTTTTTTTTTTTCATTTGATGACAACAATAAATTATTTAATGGAATATCACTTGAGAATTAGAGAATGGTTCAAAGAAAAAGTGACTATTAATCTTACTATCTTGACATCACTACTCCTAATCTTATAAAATATCTTCGCCATCTTTGTAGATGTGTGTGTGTGTGTGTAAATTGGAGAAATGAAATCACATTCAACATATTCATCCTCTGTATCCCACTTTGTTTATTTGTTAAAAGTATTTTCTTAAAGATAATATTTTATATTTTTATCACATAGACACATCTATTTAACCAGTTTCCTATTACTAAAAACTTTCAACTACATTCTTTTCTCTACCTTAATGCTGATTTTCTTTAAACTTTTAAAATAATATTTTAAATTGACATAATATATGCAATGGGGTACAATGTGAAATATATAAACGTACACATACATACATATGTGTACACATAATATGGATGATTAATTAAAGCCCAATAATTTATTCGTCACCTTATTCATTTTTTTGTGGTAAGACATTTAAAAATTTCTCCCATAATGGTTTTGAAACCTACAACATATAATTATTAAGTACAGTCCCCCTGCTGTATAATAGACATCAAAAATATATTTCTTGTCCAGCTGGAACTTTGAACCTCTGCCCAACATCTCTCCATTCCCTCTGCTCCTCCTCCCCAGCCTCTGCTAACCATCGTCTGTTCCCTACTTTTATTTATATATGTGTCTTTGCCCCCCTTCCCTATTTTAATTATTTTCTGAAATAGATTACTACAATGAGACTAATGAGTTTAAAGATATCCATATTGAATTTTTTTAGTTGTACACTTTTAAATGCCTTTACAAAGAGTCTACGAATTTGTACCTCCAATACTTTATTTCCCTTAAATGCCATTATTGTAATTTTTTTTTTACCAATGAAAATTATAAAAGCATTTTAATTTGTATGTAAGAAATATGGTTAGCTCCAACCTAGATACCCTTCAGTAGATAAATGAATAGGGAAACTGTGGTATATATACACAATGGGACATTACTCACATTAAAAGAGAATAAAATCATGGCATTTGCAGATAAATAGATGGAGTTGGAGAATATAATTCTAAGTGAAGCAAGCCAATCCCAAAAAACCAAAGGCCAAATGTTTTTTCTGATATGAGGATGCTGACTCATAATGGCAATGAGTGGGGTAGCATGGGAGTAATAGAGGGACTTTAGATAGGGCAAAGGGGAGGGAGGGGAAGGGAGGGGGCAAAGGGGTAGGAAAGATGGTGGAATGAGTTATACATGTACTTAGGATAATAATGTCTAAGACATGAATGGTGTGAAAATCATTTGTGTACAATCAGTGACTTGAAAAACTGTGCTCTATATGTATAATATAAAATGAATTGCATTCTGCTATCATATATAGCAAATTAGAATAAATAAAAAAGAAAAGAAATATATGGTTTAAATGTTTGTACAAGTCTTAGATCAGACATACCTACATTGAAACTTAACTCCATTATTGATAACTGTGTAACCTTAGAAAATTAATCAGTATCTCTGAGAGGTATCTCTAAAGTAGAATTAGTGAATGGTATGTACATTGTAGCAGGATTGGGGAAACATTCAGATAATATGCATAAAATATAAGCACAATGTAATGGCTCAGTAGGTGTTTGCTTCTATCATCCCAAGCATCATCTTTAATTACCAGTGTGGTTGAACATTTGACAATGTCAATTGAAAAAATATGTAGTCTGATTTAGCTTTCTTTTTCTTACTAAATTCTAAAAGTGTACCAAATATAAAATATAATCTTTATGACACATATATTTCAAGTATTTTTACCTCGTTTCTCCTCCGCTATTTAATGTTGTTTACACTATTCTGCTTTTAGATAAAGGTAGCACTCCAGTTTTGTTCCCATTTTTAGCTGTCTGTGCTGACTGTCCCTTTGAAGCATGGTCATATGACTTGCTTTTGCCAACATCTGAGCAATAGTCATGTGTCACCTCTGGACAAATGCTTTAAGGGCCAACATAGAATATTCTCTTCTGTCCTGATGGTGGCCCATGTGTACAGGTGGAAGTTTTATCAGCCTGGGTCCCTAAGTGACTCAAATTACTAGCACTTCCTTCTTGCAATAGATACAAACAAAATAAACCTCTGTGGTGTGGGAGCTCTGAGACAAGAGGATCACAAGTTGAAAACCAACCTCAGCAAAAACAAGATGCTAAGCAACTCAGTAAGACCCTGTCTCTAAATAAAATAGAAAATAGGGCTGGGGATGTGGCTTACTGGTTGAGTGCCCATGAGTTCAATCCCTGGCACAAAACCAAAAAACAAACAAACAAAACACCTGTCTTTGATATAATACTGAGAAAATACACAAAGATTTTCTAACTTTTAGAGTGCTTCAAAATGGGCTGAATAGCCATTGAGATAATGAGTTACCTGCACACGAATGTTTTTAAAGCAGAAGTTACGACTATATGTCAGAAAAGCTGTGTGGTTATTACATATTATAGGAGTCATCAGTGTAGTTGACCTTTAAGTTTCCTTCCAGCTGTTTGGATATTAAATGTGATGCATAGTTAGTTACTACTCTCAAGGGCCTTGCTATGTACCCTGGTGTTTGCAAAGACAGGTAGAATCTGGGCAAAGAGGAGTCTTCTTTTGTCAAATAATCCAGGATAAATATGCTGATAAAAATTCCCAGTTTGTGGGATAGACGTAAATTTCTATGACTGCATATTAAAGCTCTATCCTCCTAACTTCTTGTCAACCATTCCGCTTGGCCAAACATTAAAGAAACACTCTTTCCTCCTGCTCTGGCCAGAGTAGCACTTTGAGAAGTTGATATAAGAGTTGGAGCAGCTTCGTAGCCAATAAAATGTGACACCCCAGCAGTTTCATTTATTCTTCAAATGACATCAAGTACAGAGCAAGCTTTCTTAAAAACTCCTAGAAGGTATTTTCCTCCTGTGACTGCCAGCCTCCTCCTAAGTTTCCTCATGGTTCTTGACATGGGGGTGAGGGTGAGATGTAATATGTTCAAAAGTAAACAAAGATAATTTGAAGAACTATGTAGATATACTCTTTCAAAGAATGTATTTAGGGTTTTTTTGGAGGAAAACAGCAAAAGGTGATCTATTAAGGGTATTGTAAGCTGATTAAATTTTTGTTGAAAAAGTTTCTGCCTTTGCTCATCTTTTTAATTTTTAAATGATATTTTTTCTTCTTTATCATAGTAACTTTTTATTGCCACCTCTATTAGCCTTTTCACGTTTGTGTGTTTGTGTGTGTGGGGGGGTCTGCTGTACAGAGATGTGTTTTAGAAAGCTGGAGAGAATGCTGGCTGAGCCGATGCTACCATTGATATCACAGATACCTGAGTGCAGAGCTCTGTCTATAAAATAGCCTTCTAACTTCGATTGTTGAACAGAGATGATGAGCAGCTAGTTGTATGTACCAGCTTCAAAATCCTAGGAGGAAACATTTAGTATCATATAACATTTTCTTCAACATCCAGCTTTTTTTCCATTCTAAATGCAGTTTTGAAATTTCAGTATGCATGAGTTCACTTACCTACCTGCATTATCATTATGCCTCTCCATTGGGTCTAGCATCCCCCTAGGCAGAGTCCCTAGCACCCCATTTCTGTTGATGTTGAGGGATGTAATCCCTCTCTGATGAAAGGAGCTAATGATATAACTGCTCTATAAATTCCTTTTAACTCCATCCTAGTTTTCAGATTTAGCTGATGTCACCATTTCTGAACCAAGTAAATCAAGTTGGTTGGTTTTTCCTATTATCTCTAAAATTTGGCTTTCTGGGGTTTGTCTCAAATACATATATATCTTTACTATAGTTTTAGCAGTGTCTTGTGAGAAAGAAAAATTTGATGATATGGTTTCAAATAGCCTATTTCTCATAGATATCCTAACTATAGTGATATATGATTATATAAATTTTAAGTTTGACACTCTTGTGCTTGTTTTTCTATTTGCCGTAGAAAATGGTTTACTTGTCATCTCTGTGGTATAGGAAATCAAACTTGTAATATTTAATCAGGTGACAGTAACTTCATTACTTAATAAATCAACAACTGTGAAAACTGATCAGATTCTCTCAACTAAAGAAATAACACCTGCTTTACTACTTTGAAGTACAGTGAGAGTTTCTCTAAATGTTAACTTTCACAGTAACATTTTAAAACCCTACAAGAAATCTTGACTTTGTCCTTGGTGTAGTGATTGTTTATTTTTTTCTACCTCCAAGACTGATTGGTTAGTTTGCTCTTCTCTGGAAAATGAAAATTAAGGAGAATATTGAATTTTTGTCCTTGATAAGGTGGTATTCTGATTTAGGAGACAAAAATTGTAGAATATGCATATAATTAGATTAAATTGGGTAGTGCAACAAATATTAATAATAAAATCTTTTTTGTCTGTAATATTCATAGAACCAAGATTATGTATCCATTAACTCATTAATTTTCTATGTCTGTTTCCATTGTTCTTTTGCTTATTTCTTTTGGATTATAAATCCCTCAAAAACAAGGCTATCATTTTTATGACTTTCTAAAACTCATCCTCTATATGTCCTAGCCCAGTGTTAAGAATGGTGTTAATTCCTATACATTTAACAAGGTTATGTCTAAATTTTCATCACCTGGAATCTACACAGAGATCATGTGAAATATTTAATTATTCAAAGAGATACATTACACTTGAGAGAAATAGACAAAAAAAGAAAATGACTTTCATTTTAACATTTTCTTATAAAACCCAAATATTGGCTTTCCTTTTGTTTCCAGGGAACCAGCTCATTCCTTGACAGTCTCCTTCATTTCCATACTCATTGTCCCAGCCTGTAAGAAATTCACACTCAGGATGGAGTCTTGAAGTTTTTAGTGTCACACATAAAGGTCTTAATTTGATCATCACAGGCTCTCCTAAAAATGGGAAATTATTTAAGAGATTTTCATGCTAAAGAAAATCAACTTTATTTAATGAACTCTAACTTTAAGAAAAAAACATTTTTAGTTGAAGATGGACATAATATCCTTATTTTGTTTATTTAGTTTTATGTGGTGCTGGGGATTGAACCCCGGGTCTCCCACATGCTTGGCAAGTGCTCTACCACTGAACCACATCCCCAGCCCTGAACTCTCATTCATTATAAAAGATTTGTTGTAGGTTCTGGGAGAATATAAAAAACAAGTCTATACCATTATAGACTAAAGCTCACTTGAGAAATAATATACTCACAAAAATGTTATAACTAACAATCCAAATGCCAAGTGAGGATGCTACATGAATTTAAGTAAAGAGAAACATTATAGAGGGTAGAGCTCTGTGGTAGATTATGTGTTTATTTTGTATGAAGCCCTGGACTTAATCCCCAGACAGAACCAAAAATCAAAAATTGAAATTAAAAAAGAGAAATAATGATACTGCTACTAATAAAATAAATACACTTGTATTGCTCTTATACTTGAGCATACATAATATATACATAATATGTATTACATATATTAATAGTAAATGCATGAGTACTGATTAAATTCATTTATTAGATGAGAAGGTATATACCTGGAAAGGCTGAGTAACTTGTAGATGCTAATGTCACATAGCTATTTACAAAGCTTGGGCTTGGTCCCAGATTAGTAATCATAGAGCATTATGGAGGAGCATTAGCAACCATAGAGCATTATGGAGGGATGTTCATGGAGCAATCTGAATTGGGACATAAAAGATATTAATCACCAGAGAGAGAAATAAAATTAGAGTTCAAGGTCATGTTAGTCAAAATCTTAAAGTAGAGCAATAAAAAATTATTCAGTCTTGTAGAAACTGATATGTTATATAAGATGAGCATACAAGGAAGTACAAGAAGAACATGATTTCATTCCAAACTGAAGACTTTTGGAAAGTAAAAGGGGCTGCTAACAGAACGTAAGATTTGGATAATACACAGACCTATGGACCTCCTAGTTATGTCCCTCAATTAGCAGAGGGACCTTATGTATTTGAATTGGTTCTTAGCAATGGGGATGGTGTGATTGGGTCTGGGTATTTCACATCAGAATGTGTAAAATGTTTAAAATGTGAAAGATAAAAATAAACTTAGCCCTATTCTCAAGGTTTGGCTTGACATCAGCACTCTCATGTAATTATCTCGGACAATTTGACCAGGACTTTGTATTTTTGCCTTCTTAGAGATGTTTTTCTTCCTCATTCTTGTATTAATGAACTTCTATGGACACAAACTCTGACCTGCTTCAACTTATGTAGTCCATTTGATCATTCAGAGTAGAATGTCAACAACTGCAGAGCCTGACCTCTGAGCTGTTTGACTTATGGTACTTGTCAAGACGCCTGCAGAGCCAAAGTTCTATCTTGTATAATCCTAGTTGTTCTTACTAGCTCTGGCTCTTTACCTCCTTTTGAAGTGGTGATTTTTTTTCAATATAGTTGAGTCATGGGACAAAAGTTGGAAAGGATCCTGCTTTAGGAATATTTTTCTATAGCTTGTGCATTCGGTCCGAGAAAGAGTTATTAATGGATTCAAGCAGAAAAATGACAAGATGAAAGTAAAATAGATGTGCCAGTATATGTGAGACAGATCGCCATGGGAGACTGAAAACAACAAAACCAGCCAGGAAGACACATAATTATCTATAAATAAAGTAATAGATGTTCGTTCTAAGGTGACAGCAATGAGAATCCAAAGGAAAAAGAGGCAGAAGGAATATTGAAAAAGAAGAATCTTCAGAACACGGTGTGTTTCTCCAAAATATGGAATGTGGCACACATTTCTTTGAGTTCAGTGAATAAGTGAACACTCCAGTTGATTTGTTTTGTGTTAGATTGGAGAGGAAGAAAATGCGGCTGTTGGTTCTTTGTCCTCAAACGGAGCACATATGGAAATGTTCTTTTTATGTTTGTCAATGTATTTTCACAAGAATTATCTTCTCCAGGGCAATGGGGGGCATTCAGCTTTTTCATATTCAAGATTTGTATCACTGAATAGGACTGGCTGTCATAAGCAGGTGCTTTAAGTTATAGCTTGGTTAGTTTAGCTAAGATAGAAACACGAGTCTGGGAATTTTCTTCTCTGTATGGTTCTAGGCTAGGAGTGGGCACGGGAGAAACCGGTGTCTCATTTGGAAGGCAAAAGTGAAGCAACAGACATTTTTTTTTATTCTTTGTAGACTAGAGCATGAGCCGTAATAGTTCATACATTTTGATGATCTGCTGGCTCCACATGTTCAACGTGTTAGTATACAGCGGTGCTTCATATGGAATCAGATGCCGATAGAAACTAGACTTTGCATGGTCAAGAATATGGCACAGAATAAAGTGGGGTCAGTTGACTGCTTATAAATATGATAGAATGCTTGTGGAAAGGAAAGTATGAGCAAGGACTTTCAATTCCAAGCTCAATGTCAGAAAGAAAACAGGAGTCTTTAAAATTGCTGTAAAGGGAAATCCTTATCATTTACAGCCTCATGGTTGAGATGTCTGTGAATGAAGTCCAATCTCTAAAGCTCCATGTGGGTAAATTCATTAGAACACAAAAGGAATTCCCAATTATACAGAGTTTCTTATGTTAAAGTTAGGGCATTTGTTTAGAAGGAGTAGTATCATGAGCACCAAGTTCATACATAGAGATTTCAATGAAGCCAAGGGTATCCACCCCTCCTAAATTTTACGGAGTCTCTTTGACCAGCAGAAGAGTCCTTTCTGTTTCTGTATTTGGAGGATCCTTCTCCTGCCTAAAGAACTTGAAATGATTTCCCCTCAGGTGTAGTCCTTGCATGGACAGATGTTCCCCCTTAAATCCTGTGTGTAAAACTATTGCTTGTAGGCCAAGGATCTACTGTAATTCCTGGCAACGTCTGAGAGGTTAAGGTACAAAATGTGACTTTTGAGGAGGCACAACATAGAGCAGAAGAATTGTGAGATATTGCATTTTTAAGTGCTTTAAGAGAAGGTGGAAGAACAAAATGCTCAGTCAGCATGAATTTGTTGATTTGACTTCCTAATGAATAATTCTGAATTCAAAGCTAGTGGCCTAACTAAAAGTCTCTCTCAAAGTTTAGTGGTTGATTGAAACCTATGACACAAACTCTCCTGCACTAAATGTAGTTGAAAAGCCAAAAACATCTTTATTGTATTCTAAAAGAAGATATCCAGAAGTTTAGGGAGAAGGCTACAATACACTTTCTATATAAGAGATGATTAATATCCCCTAAGGGCTTCCAGAAGACAATCTCTTCATTAAGAGTGTAATAGAAACATTTGTAGAAAGAGTCTATTTGGGGAGTTCTTTGATAATGTTATGGTTTAGACATGAGATGTCCCTGAAAAGCTCTTGTGTGAGATAATACAAGAATTTTCAGAAGTAAATAAAATGAGTATAAGAACATTAATCAGTGGATTAATCCCCTGATACGGATTAACTGGGCAGTAGGGTGTGGCTGGAGGAAGTAGTTCAGTGGGGCTGTGCCTTTGGGGTTTATAATTACTCCTTGGTGAGTGGAGCTCTCTCTCTGCTTCCTAGTTATCTGTCCTGAGCTGTTTTTTCCTGTCATATCCTTCTGCCATGATATCTTGCTTTACCTTTGGCCCAGAGGTTACAGTCAACAAACCATGGACTGAACCTGTGAAACTATGAGTCAAAACTTTGCCTCTTCAAAGTTGATCTTATCAGGTTTTTTGGTCACAGTCATGCAAAGCTGGCTAAAACAGATAGCTTGTCTCTGTAAGCCAAGAATGGTCCTAAGAATTGCTGACCATCAAACTATCTCTTTCAATTCAAAAGGGATGATAGGTTTGTGAGTCGTAGGGGTAAAATAGCAAGATTTAATTACTGAAGATAAGGTGAATTCAATAAGGGTAACAGTGAGCAGAGCCAAGAAGTAGCCAGAATTGTCTGCCCAGAGGTCACTGGCATTGACTATTTGGTCATAGTGTCCCAAGGACTTAACTAGATAAGCACCCTGTTAAAGTTATAGGTACAAATGAAAACCCCTAAGTCTTAGGACTCAATTGTAAGTTGAATCTTCTCAATTGTGAATCCCAGACTTTCAACAAGTTTACAGACTTAAGCCAGTTTGCAGATTTAGAACCTATTGATTGAGATAAGGTTTTCTTGAGGAAGCATCTTGCTGATAATCAAAATTAATCTGTAAGTACTACTAATCTTCCTTAAAGGAACTTGTGGATATTTATCCAGTGGACTTTACATTGGTCACAAGAAAATAATCAGCCTTTGGTGGAAAGCTACACACTTGTTTAGAACTGATGTTAGTTCTTAGAGACCTAACGTTTCACTGTAGTCTACCAGTCAGAGAATGAAATTATGGAGATCAGAAAGTCAGTGGAGGTTTGGCTAGTAGGACTAGTTTTTAACCCCAAACCATCTGCATTTGTTTCCCTATTTCTGAAATGCAGTGGTTGAAATTGGCAGAATCTATCCACTGGCTCCCTGACTCATGAAACAAAGAGTAGATGATTGTGGTAGTATTATGGGAAGGCATCTATAAATATTTTTCCAAATTACTATCCCCTGGTTATCCAGTATAATATAGGCACCACAGTGGATGAAAGTTTCAGATATAATAACCATCCCAAATCAACTAAACATCTGATACAGAGATTGTCTGGATGGGCCTCATCTAAATCACATGGACCCTTTCAAAGATAACAGTTTTCTCCAGATGATAGCAGACTGCGAAGAGAGATTGGACCCGTCATTGCTGACTTGAAGATGGAGGAGGACACATGAAGATAAATGCAGTCTGATTCTAACTGCTGAGAATAGCACCTGGCTTGTAGTCGACAAGGTAATGGGGACTTCAACCCTACAACTGTGAGGATCTGAGTTTTGCCAGGAACAGAAATGGTCTTGGAAGGGGATCCTGAATTTGGAATGAGAAGGCATTTGGCCAACATTGATTTCTGCCTGAGCAAAGTACCCAGCCATGCTGTGCCTAGTGTCTGACCTAAAGAATTGTGAGCTAATAGATAGGTATTGTTTAAGCCACTAAACTGTGGTAATTTGTTAAGCAGTAATAGAAAACTCATACTGTCATGAAAGGCCAAGTAGAGGCCACTATATCTTCCTCTTCTACCGAAATAGTGAAATAATAATGAGGAGGAGGATTATGATAGTAATAGTAATTGCATTGATGTTATCTGTATTCCTAAGGACACTGCAGAATTTATTGCCACCATCAAGGAATTCAAAGTCTTTAAGGTGGTGATTTCTGACACAACCTCATTCAGCTATCCCTTTGGGCTTGTGAAGAGAACTGATGTCTCTTGAAGAATGATAATTGATTATTGTATTTTTTTTTGGGGGGGGGTGGTACCAAGGATTGAAATCAGGGGTTCTCAATCACTCAGCCACATCCCCAGCCCTTTTACTCAGTTGCTTAGTGCCTTGCTTTTGCTGAGGCTGGCTTTGAACTTGTGATCCTCCTGCCTCAGCCTCCCAAGCTGCTGGGATTACATGCATTAATCTTACATGTAAGACTACTGTAAATTTAATGATATGATATTTCTAATTGTATATTTTGGTCTAGATGTGGTTTCACTGCTATGGTATATTAAACACATCCTTCCTATACGATATTTATCTAAGAAGTGCTTTATCTGTACTCATTTGTAAAGAAAGATCACCAGTAGCAATTTTATTTCATCTAGAAGGACCAGTAATATGCTTTTACCGCTTTTCTACAGGGCCACATCGATTCTTTAATTCTACGTCATTAGATAGTCCACAGGGACCTTCCTCAGCTTTCCAGACAACAGAATTTCATGTTCTTCCTAAACATTCACTATTGTCAGCCAGACTTTGTCTTGATAACAAATAATGGAGATACTCAACTTACAATGAGAAGAGATTTATTTTGGGTCACTGTTGTGGAGGTTTCAGTCCAAGGTTGGTTGGCCCCATTGCTCTGAGGCCTATGGAAACGCAGCACATCAGGGTGGGAGTGCAGGATGGAACAAAGTCACTCACCCGATGGCCAGAGCGTGAGCGGGAGGAAGAAGAAGTGACCAGGGTCCTGCTATACCCTTAAGGGCATGCTCCGATTCTCTGAATACCTCTACCAGGCCCCACCTCCTGAAGGCTTAACAGCTCCCCTAGAGTGCCCTGGACTGGAGACCAAGGCTTTTAACACATTCCAGATCCAACCATAGCAATCATGTTACAATAAGTGGATCCAATGAGTAGGGAGTGGCAACACCTTGTTTCCTGATTTACTTATTTAGAAAATCCCACCATTAGTCACTGCAACCTAATATTTATTTTCAGTTACTGTTGTAACAAATTACCACAGATTTCGAATTTGTATTGTAGAAATACAAATATATCATCTGATCCTTTTGAAAGTCAGAAGTCCTATAATTTGCTGTCAGGATTGTTTTTTTTTCTGGAGGTTCTAAGGGAAAATCAGTTGGCCTCTTGCAGCTCCAAGAGATTGAATGAAGGAGTCGCCTGGTGATCCCTCCCTCCATCTCCAAAGCCCACAGCACAGCTCCTTCACATCTCTCCTGTGGCTGTCCACTTTGCCTCCATCACAGTCTCCTCTGACTGGGACCCTTCTGTCTTCCTTTTGTCACAATTCTTGTGATTACATTAAACCCTCCTGGATAATACAGTATAATCTTTATATTTAAGATATTTAATCACATCTGCAAAGTTCTTTCTGACTTATAAGGTAAGACATTTTCAGACTCCAGGGACTGGTATATAGGCATTTTTGCAGAGGCAGGGGCATTGTTTTACTAATATGTACCTCATTGAAATTTCTCAGGTTTCTTTGATCTGAGACAATTGGGAGGTTTGGATACGAGGTGTTCCCTGAGAGTTCTTGTGTGAAGCAATGCAGTCATGTTCAGAGATGAACTGATTAGATTGAGAGCTGCAACCCAAACCATGGATCATTCCATCTGATGGAAAATAATTTAAAAGGACTGCTCTTCTGGGTACCTATAGGCAAATAGGGTGTGACTAGAAGGAGTAGGTCATTGGGGGCATAGCTTTGGGGTTTGTATTTTGTCTCTCTCCCTCCCTTCTTTCCTCCCTCTCTCCCCTTCCTGGCTTCCATAAGCTGAGAAGCTTTCCTCTGCCATGTTCTGCCTTATCTCAGTCCTGGAGCAATGGATCCATCCAACCATGGACTGAACCTCTGGAATCATGAACCAAAATAGACTTTTCTTCCTCTAAGTTATTCTTGTCAGGCATTTTGGTCACAGTCATGAAAAGCTGACAAACACAGCAGTCAAGACAGCCTTTCTAGAATTAAGAAGGTTGCTGTATCTGGCCTCTCCTACTACTAAGAAGTATGCACAACAATTTAATGAAACTCTTTGTATTTTGGAGGAAATATTCATCTCATTTGGGCATGCTATTACAATCATTTACTGAGAAATCTGATAAAGTGCCAGTGTTGAATTGGGTCCAGACAACATGAAGAAAGCTCCGTAATAGGTCTATCCTGCCGTATAAGCTGCTCTGTGTCTTAAGCGATATGATCTCGCAAATCCAATGGTGCTTGAAGTGTTGGATAAGGATGTCTTTGGAGGCTCCTATAGGCAAATCACATTGCAGACTTTCAGGATTTTGGAATATAACTGAACAAATCTCTGAAGATGATGATTATCATTTTGGAAACTCTTTCTGGCTTGTTTCTTAGGCCTCGGAGATATTGAGCAGTTGGCTATGAACCACCAAATTTCTATGTGACCTAATAAACCTACTGTTAAATTGTTATTATCTGCAGCCCCCTGTACAAATCTGGCCATAGGCAGTAGCACTTGATCATAACATGAAAGTGGAAAACACAATTTTGAATTTACTAAGATCCTGAAGGAATAGGTAAGTAGCCTAACTATTCAGGTCCCATATTTGGTGATATTTTTCTTCTTCTCAATATGTGCCTATGGACTTATGAACATAAAAACCATGGTAACTGATTAAGGAAAAATGACAGTGGTGAAACAAATTTTTTTTCAGTGAGATAACTTTAAATAGCCAACTTGAATTTTGCCTAGAAGGGACACAGACTGAGATGTGGATTTGCAATGATACATGAAAAGTAGCAAAAGATTTGATCAGATGGTCAGAGATTTAGAAGAGAAACAATTGGAAATTGGAAACTAGGAAGTTTGGCTAAAATTTATGTTTTACATCTTTCCAAATCAGCAGAGTTTGTGAAGATATTTATGTCTGGTTTAAGTGCTCACAAAAAGGCAATTTCAACAGAAGAGGACGTTAACTATTGGGTAGATAGCAGAATGTATTCTATGGATATTAGTAAGCCACTCTTCCTTCTACCTATGTCTTTACCCAATGAGCTCACGGACAAAGTGGCCAGTTTTGCATGAACTCAGCAATGTAGATTTTCATTTGTCAAAACGGATCTGGCAACAGCTTTTGCTGTGTGCTCAATCTGCCAACAGAAAACCAACACAAAGCTCAGGATTTTCCACATGGGTTAACCAGTCATCTGATGGCAGAGTGATCACATTATATAATTTTCATAACCAAAATCACCAATTTGTTCTTACTAGAAAACTGATTTATTCTGGATGTGGATTTTCATTCTTTGTCTTCAGTGCATCTGCCCAAACCACCATCCACAGATTTTTGGAAATCCAGTTCATAACATGGTATGTCATGGAGGAGAAGGAATTCCTTTCACTACATGTGGAGTCCAACCTTGAGCCTATGCTTGTGGATTCCATCCATCTTTCCATTTCTCCATTAGCCTGAAGTAGCAGGTGTGGTAGAATGGTTTCATGTACTCAGTAGTGGTGCCAGCTGATGTAAATGTCCTGTAGGGATGAGACAATATCCTCCACATATAATTTTTCATTGGTATGCTGTTGTTTCCCCAGTAGCCAAAATTCATAGCTCTGGGAAATATTGAAGCAATAGGAATAACTCCTCTATTTGAACTTTTAATCAAAAAGTTAAAAGTTTGCTTTCTGTCCCTACTATATGTACTCTTCTAGTCTAGTGGTCACTAGAATTTCTTCAACCCAGAACTGGTCTCAAAAGCCATAACCTTGTAGAGACTTTTCTGACAAAACCCACACAAAGATTCTGCTTCTCCTATCAGATGCTGAGTGAAATATTTCACAAATGTTTATAGAATCAATGAATTAATAAGGTATAGCTGAAACTCTCTCAATTTAACTTTAAAGATAATACTTGTTAAATTCTATTCAGGAAATGAAAAGACAAATTGTTCTGGGGGAAGGGAATAATGACAATCATCAGAGACCACAGTAGTTAATAGGATAAAGGGTCAAATAGTTCATAATTGTGTGCATGAAATTGAAAATTCAGGGTGTTTAGATTCTCAGGGCTAATTCTTGGTCTAAATAAAGAACATCTTACGATTCTGTGTTGGGTTGTAAAGAATATGGAGCCATGATGAAGCAGATACCTCTGTCCAGAACTGGAGCCATTTGTGAAGCAGTAATGGTGAAGTTTAACACTTCAAATGCATTTAAAATCAAAGATTCACACAAATACAGACAGCATCAACCATGTACTTTGAACTATTAGAAGGTGCTGGGAAACCAACTCATACCTTTAAAACTGATAACTAAGAGAAAATAAAATATTTTTTTCCTGGCTTAGGATGGCAATCATCAAGAATACAGGCAACAATAAATGTTGGCAAGGATATGGGGGAAGAGGTACACCATACATTTCTGGTGGTGTAACCCCTGTGGAAAGCAGTATGGAGATTCCTCAAAATTCAGAATGGAACCACCATTTCACTCAGCTATCCCATTCCTCAGTTTATACCCAAAGGACTTAAAATCAGCATGCTACAGTGATGCAGCCACTTCAATGTTTATAGCAGCTCAATCACAATAGCTGAACTGTGAAACCAACATAGGTGTCCTTCAATAGATGAATGGATAAAGAAAATGTGGTGTATATATATTCAATGGAGTATTACTCAGCTTTAAAGAAGAATGAAATTATGGCATTTGCCTGTAAATGGATGGAGTTGGAGAATATCATGCTAAGTGAAATAAGCCAATCCCAAAAAATCAAAGGACAAATTTTTTTTTTAATATGTGGATACTAATTCACATTAAGGGTGAGAGCATTAGGGAAGAATAGAGTTTCTTTAGATTAGGTAGAGGGGAGTGAAGGGAGGGGATGTGGGGATAGGAAGGATAGTAGAATAAAACAGACATTGTTACTAATATATATATAATCTGCAAGACCAATGTGACTCTACAATATGTACAATCAGAAAAATGAGAAATTATACCCCCTCTATGTATGATATATCAAAGTGCATAAATTCATTCTACTGTCTATATATAGACAGTATAATAACTAATATATAACTAACTAATATAATAACTGATTAAAACAATTTCTTTGGGAAAAAAGAAAAAATCTTTATGGCAGTTGTTTCAGCTAATTAAAGAAGAAGAAATTAGATATTTCAGTATTACCATTTCAACTCCTAATGAATAAGTATAGATTTATCATAAATAGTTACTGACATGATAGCAGGAGTCTATATCCTGATAAAATACATACCACCATCTATGAAGGATTTCAACTGATGGATGGTTCAATGGAAGTGTAGCAAATAATTTACCAATTATTTGCTACACTTCCATTTGGTAAATTCATAAAAGTATAAAATGAAAAATTTATAAAAGCAATTTATAATTATCAAATTTATAAAAAACTAATCAATAGTAAAAAATAGAGGATCATATACAACTACATAAGGAAAAAACAATTCACTGAAATTAAAAATGGGGGAAACTCTACAAAACAAATGACCCAGTGTATTCAATAAATAAAAGAAAACATGAAGATGGAGGGAAAACTTTTTAAAAATTACTAAAATTACCGATGGGTATATTTATAGTTGGTAATTTTTTAATGTTTGGGTACCTAAATTATACCTGCATAAGATTTATTTTTTTAAAAAAAAAATGGAGCTACAAAAAGTGTATGAAGGATTAGATTGTATTTAATTAAATATTAACCAAAAATGGAGATATCAGTGTTTAAATTTCTGCTTTATGTAAGACATTTAGTGATATTAAGGAATTGTTAATTTTACTGTGAATAACAGTTTTGTGGTCATGTTAAAATTTTTTAAAAGGCTGGGTATGGTGGTGCATTCCTGTAATCCTAACGGCTAGCATGGCTAAGGCAGGGGGATTATGAGTTCAAAGCCAGCTTCAGCAATTTAGCGAGCCTCTATAAAACTTGTGAGACCCTGTCTCTAAATAAAACACAATAAAGGGCTGGGGTTGTGCTTCAGTGGTTAAGTGCTCCTGAGTTCAATTCTTGTTACCAAAAAAAAAATTGTTTTAAAGACTCCTTATCTTTTAGAGCTATATACTGAAAAATGAAAATTAGAAGTTGGATTTTTAAAAATTTAAGTGATATAACTGTGTTCTACAGTTATAGAATATCATGAAAATAGGGTGAAAACTGGCATTTATCTGTAAGAGATTTCAGGAGGGAAGTCCTTTTGTATATACATATATTTTAAATTTTTTACATGGCAGCATAGTATATTTTAAAATATTATTCATACATAAAATAAGTATAACTTATTCCAATTAGGATCCCATTATTGTGGCTGTACATAAGGTGGAGTTACATTGGCTGTGTTTTCATATATGAGCAGAGGAAAGATATATTCGATTGATTCTACTATATTTCCTATTCTTATCCCCTCTCGTTTCCCTTCATTCCCCTTTGTCTAATCCAGTGAACTTCGAATCTTCCTTTCCCTTATTGTGGGTTAGCATCTACATATCAGAGAGAACATTCACCCTTTGGTTTGGGGAATTGGATTATTTCACTTAGCATGATAATCTCCAGTTCCCTCCATTAGGCCTAGTAATATTCCATTGTGTATATACACCATGTTTTCTTTATCCATTCATGTGTTGAAGGGCACGTAGTTTTGTTTCGTAGCATGGCTATTGTGAATTGAGCTGATATAAATATTGAAGTGGCTGTGTCACTGTAGCATGCTGATTTAAAAGTCCTTTGGGTATAAACTAAGAGTAAGAATAACAGGGTCAAGTGGTGATTCCATCCCAAGCTTTCTAAGAAACCTCCATACTGCTTTCCAAAATGGTTGCACCAATTTGCAGTCCCACCAGTAAGGTAGGAGTGTACCTATTTCCCCATGTCCTTGCCAACATTTATTGTTGCTTATAGTCTTCTGGGGCTTAAAAATGAAGTTTGTGTGGGGCTCTTCAGATTTGCCTGCAGTTTCACTAGCACAATAATAGGTGAAAGGCAGTGCACCCTGCTGGCTCCATTTTGATTTCCTGTGACCTCTGTCCCAAGCACTATTACCACCTGTTAAGTGGAAGCTCTGCTACAAGGTTGAAAAAGCATTTTAAAAATGATGCACACAAATCACCTTGGAGATATAGATGAAATTCACATTAGAGAGGTAATAAATCTATGATTTATTTCGAGTCACCTTATTTTCTTTCTGAAGAATTTTTGTAATTTGGATAATTGCTGGGCTGAGTCACCTCTTTTTCACTTTAAAAATTTGTCTTAAATAGAATACAAATTTTTTCAGGGAACATTTATTCCCTAGAATAAGTAGAAGCAGCTTAAAAATATATGCATGTGCATGCACATTTATTTTACATATATTTATATATGTGGATATGTAATTATGTATCTGTATGTGTATTTATATATAAACGTACTTGCTTGATGCATGATTGGAACTGCATAACTGTGGCTGAATTTATATGAAAGGAATAGGTAATTTTCTGATCATTAATAATGGTGGTAGCTATGCAGTCCAAGACAATGATATGGGTAATTGAATCTCATGCTTCAAAGCACAACGTGATTGCTGTAAGGAAATCAGGGGAAAATGTACTTGCCCCATGTTGAGCGTTATATATTTGAATACTTAGGCAGGTGGAGATGAAGAAAGATCACCTGTTCCTGAGGCATGAGGGATTTTGCTCAGTGGAACATCTCACTGGGTAACACAGTGACATTGGTTCTATATTAAAATGCACCATAATTGCCTCGAATGGAAATGTTTATTGAGACTATGGTTAGGGTCATGTCAAGCCATGGTTAAGTTTGTCTGAGAAAGTGGCCTGGAAGTTATAAAGAAAGGAAAGAAAGGAAGAAAGGAGGACCCAGGGATGGAAGAAAGAAGACTGCCTTCTAAGTTTCAGGAGCAAAGAGAACTAAGAATTAGAGTCGGAGCCAAGCAGCGTGGGCACTGCCACGTAGCAATGAGACCAAATCTTCCAGATACTTCAAAGGATCACTAGTAGGCAGGAATTCAGTGATATTTTGTCGAGTGGCAGCTCCTATAGAACTGCCTTTGATCCTCTACCCTAAGGCAGTGATGCATGCATGGCCCAGGTGGCTTTCTACTTTCTTTCTTCTCAGAGAGCTCTACACAGAAAATGTTCGCATGTATCCCTTCACTCGGCAGATGTTTATGGAACATGTCCTATGCCTATATCCTCTAGGAGGAAGAAAACATAGCAGAAACACTCCAGTTTCTCTCCACACCACTATTTCCTTCTTCTAACAGCAAAGCCGATGTTGGCTACAAATTCAAAGTTACGTTATTCAATCAGCTTTTGCCATTAATGATGATGGCATTTTAATTCATCTATCTCCCATGTCTTTTTTCTCCATTGATTTTTCAACTTGGGAAGGGAGGAAAGAATAACCTCAATTCTGAATACCAAGCAGTAGGAAAAAGTGACCACGCAGTGTCCCCTGGGTATCCCTGGGCATCACGTGGTTTAATTTCGTAGGCCATTCTCTTATTTTACAGTTAAAACAGTGGGTTCCCTGTAAAGTATCTCCTGGATTCCATCCCTCCTCACCAGGTTGGAGTAAGGATTTAAAACCCAGATTGATTTAAAAACTTGGATAGGGTCTAAGATTCTCTATGCTTCCTGTGTTTCTATCAATTGCACACTTTAATGCATTGCATTAAAACCATCTGTATTTCTTTAAATTTTTTCACCCCTGCTAGACAATGAATTCCGTTTAAAATAGAAACTTTTCCATATTTCTATTCTCATTTCCTAACACACAACTTTTCCTTGATAGAAGATTTCTGAATTAATTGAATCTTCCTCCAGAACTTACTTTCCTGAAATCTGAGCACCTATCATATTTGAAGTGATTTCTGAATTTATATGTCTAGTATTACATGCTGTTTACCAGGAAGAACAAAAAAATATGATTTTCATGGTACCAGAGAACTGTAAGGAATTCTCTTTGGTTTTTCCTCTGGCTAAGGAAGGGAAGGTTGAGGTGACGTTGTTGGCCCCAGAAGTCTCTGTGAGAGCCTTTTCACCAGAAAGTATCCTCTTTACCTCTAGAAATAATCATTATTCCATTAGGCTTCCAGCCACAGATTCTCTGTTTTTCCTGGTCCCTAAAGACTTACCTCAAGTTTAAGGCACAGGCTTAGGACAGTATCTTCTTATCCATGTCTTGTTCTTCCTCCTGCCCCTGCCAAGTGTCCTGCATGGAGAAGGAAGGCTCTTGGGTTATGAGAAGCATGCCTAAGTGTTTGACATTTGTCAAATCGTTTAACCTTTGAGGATTAAGTTCTTCTTGAAGGGATTGAGAAGGACTCCTGGATTCTGCATCTCTGTAGTGATGAAGAGGAACTGGAGATACTAGGATTACAAGAGTTAAACATTAAGAGTCTATTTCTAGGATGCCTCCCTTAATTCATTCAGTGCACATATATCTCCTTCCTCCAAAGTCCCAAAGCAGTTAATATTCTGAACCACACAGTTTCTCAGCTGATTATATATATTGTTTGGTAGTGCTCACTGATTGTTTCTTTTATGAAAACCTTGCTTCTGTAAATAGATTGTATAGTCCTTGGCTTAGGAAACATGTCTTCTGCTTCCTCCTATTCCCCACACATCAGCTCTTTCTTCCTCTCATTTTCTCTGTGCCTAACTAATGGCCTTTTCTCTTTGTCCTCTCCTCTGGTTCTAAATAGTTATGTGTAGGGCTCTTCATGACCTGTGAAACATTTTCTTACATATTAAGACATTTGGTTCTCATCGACATCCTAGGGATTCAGTATTGATCTTGTTTTCATTACTGAGACTGAAGAAGTTGAGTCTCAGAAGAGAAGCGAACCCCACAGTGTCTGCACTTATTTAAATAGTAGAACTGAAGTTGGAAGTAGAACTAGGTTCTTTTCATTAACTCTTGTGTTTTAACCATTTACCTTGTCTTATGAAAACAGAAATAAAGATGAGAAAGAGAAAGAAAATTAAGATACAGGGTGTTAAGAAACTTTTACTATACTATTATGGCACATGATTTATGGTGGGGCTACATCCCAATAAATGCATTGCAGCTGAAAATGTCCTAACTCAGAGGTTCGTCATCTAAGCTGCTGAACACCATGGCTCAGGGACACAGAAACTGCAGAGAGTAGGTTGTTTCCCCCTGTGACCACGGGCTGCCTGGGGGGTATGGCTGGCTGCCAATGCCCAGAGTCTTGAAACAATATAATGACAAAATAGCCCTTGCCCAGGAAAGGACCAAAATTCAAAATCTGAATTCCTGTTTCTATCCAATAAAGACTGCTTTCACACCACCTTAAAGTTGAACCATCTTAAACTGAGGACCATTTGTATATTGAATTGTGAATAAGTGGAAGTAGTCCTATAAAATACTTGCAGACAAGTATTGAACAGTTGAAGAATGTAAAAGGAATGTGTGAAGTACTCATGAGGTCACAGCAGAATTTAGACAGTGTCCCTTTCTTGGGGTGACCTTAGCACTTCAACCCACAGTCAACACAGAGGTGATTGTGATTCCCCTTCCTTTACACCAGGACCTCAGTTGTCTAGATCATGGCCGGGCACCAAGAGAGAAGCAAGAGAGTTCATGAGAGATAAGAATAATGTGAAAAGTTACATGCACTGATGTCATACCTTTTTAAAAAAAAATAACGTATTGCTCAAGTATTAAATTTGAGGTGGCCAGCTTGCGCTTATCTTTGATACGCCCTTTATTATGTGGAGTTTCTATCTCACAACAGATTGGGAATGAAGTTAGGAAACTGACATTGTAAGAAGCACTGGGATAGTGGTCTGGTCAAAATTGATTCCATAAAAGTTGTAAGAAAATATAAAGAAAATATAAAGAGAATTTAAAACTCCATAGGATCTAACATTTTATTAGTACTGATTATACATCCAAAGGAAAAGAAATCATCATATCACAAAGATACCTGCATGCTCATGTTTAGTGCAACTGAATTCACAAAATCTGTGATATGGAGTCACCTCAGGTGGTCACAATAGGTAAATGGATAAACAAAATGAGGCATATATACACAGTGGAATATTATTCAGAACCAACTAAGAATGGAATCTATCATTTGTGGCAACATGGAGAGAAGAGGAGGGTAGTTTCCTAAGTGAAACAAGCCAGACACAGAACCAAATACCAGAAATTCTCACTAACTTATGGAAGCTAAAACAGTTGATCTCATAGAAGAGAGTAAAACTGTTCACTTGAGACTAGGAAGGGGTGCGCACATAGAGGGAGGTTGGACAATGGGTACCAGATCGGTTAGAAAGGAGGGATCAGTTCTAGTGTCCTAAAGCACAATAGATAACTGTAGTCTACAGCAGTTTATTATATACTTAGAAATAATTAGTAAAGTCCAAAGTTTTCCAACATCAAAATGACAAACGTTTCAGGAGATGAAAGTGCTCGTTAACCTTCTTGATCATTAGACATTGTGTACATGTGTCACATTGCACTGTACCCCATAAAGGTACAATGTGTGTCAAAAAAAATTCTAGTAGTTCAGGGCCATTTACAAAGGGCATCACTGGTACAGCCCGACAAGCCTTCTACAGGAATTACCTACATATTCATTGTCCATCTGCTCTCCAATTCAGAATTTATATGCCAGGCACTGTTGGAAATCTGAGCATATTAAGAAGGAGTCACCCAGAGTTTCTGTTTGTATCACACTCAGTTGATTTAGGGGCAAGAAGTGACCAAGAATTGAAATGAAGTCAGCGAAAATGAGACATCAAAGAAGAATGAGGTGTTGGATGTTTTCAATGTCTTCAGAGCATAGAGAAGCATCTAACAGCCAATATGCTGGTGGAGAGGAGTCAAGTCAACGAGGTGAGGAAATTGACAGCAGAGTGTGTGGTGAGGCAAGGAAACCAGTCATTCACTGCATAAGGCCAAGATGGGAAGAGAATATCCAGACGAAGCCATAGGAGTGACAGTGTCTACTCTGCATAAATAGGAATAGAAGAAGAGTGGCAGAGTGACGGAGGAGACACAACCCCTCTCACTGTGCATCTGAATAATGCCTTCCACGATTTGTCTTTGTGGAATCTTTCCGAAGCAAGACAGTAACTATATTAATAAATTTGTATCCTCCAGAATGTCTCTTTCTGAAACAGAAGTGGCCACCTGAGTACGTATGATTTAAAATGCTTCTAACAGTAGTTCTGCCTCTGTGTCCGAAAGCCCAATGGTAATGATTTCTCGAAATGTTGAAATCTTTTGTTCTAATTCACTATTAACTCGTAGGTTTAACATATTAATCTAGGAGTAGCAGTTAATTCAACCGCTAATTTATCAAAGCCCTGAGGAAAAGACATGGCTAGTAGGCATGTGGTGCCGGAGATGGGAGGATGGCGGTAGGGAAAGCATCTCCCGGAATAGAAAAGGTGGTGATGTTCAGATGTACTACTAACTTCTGGTACAGCTTCTGAGAAAGTGTAAAGACTGGGGGTGGCAAGTAAGGAGATGGGCTGACGGTAAAAATGACTCAAAAAATATGCAGCATCAATATGAACAATGACCTACATCAGGGATAGCCTGGTCTTTGCAGTCAGGAGTCCAGATGAATCCAGCATGCGGAGCTGACACCACCATCCCTTCAGCAGTACCATCAGGGGTGAAGGAGCCTCTGAAACCATTTGCAAAACATATACATTATCTTACTCATATCAGTTAACGTAGAAAACATCCTGGTCATCCCTCATCTCCAAACTCTGCTTCTCACACAGATCTGCACACTGCCTGTTCTGTCTCCTTGTTCTAGTCCTCCCCAGCTCTGGGCTCCCTTCCACCATGCCTTCCTGAATTCACAATCATAGTTGGAAAATATAATCTGTCTTGTCAATCACTTCTCTGAGATTTTCTTCCTTCCTTCCTTCCTTCCTTCCTTCCTTCCTTCCTCTCTCTCTCCCTCCCTCCCTCCCTCCCTCCCCTCTCCCCCCCTTTCTTTCCCTTCCTCCCTTCCTTCCTTTTTTTTTTTTTGTTAGTGGGGGTTGAGGCACTTAACTATTGAGCCACATCCCCAGCCTTTTCTGATATTTTCTTTAGAGGCAGGGTCTCACTAACTTGCTTTGGCCCTTGCTAAATTGCTGAGGTTGCCTTTGAACTTTCGATCCTCCTGCCTCAGCCTCCTGAGGCGCAGGGATTACAGTGTGACACTGTGTTCGACTAATGAAGGTTTTCTTAATCTTGACACAACTGACTCTTTGGGCCAGGTGATTACATGTTGTGGGAGGCTGCTCTCTGCACTGTGGGATATATTTCATTATATGTGGCCTTCATTGACTAGATACCAGGACTTTTCCACCCCAAGTTCCAAACATTGCCAAATGTCCCAAGGGGTGGGGAGGTTCAGTGGTATAAAATCATCCCCTTTGAAGACCTGTATACTGATGGCCCATGCCCCATGACACAGCTTTCATTCAAATCCTCTTAGAGTGTGGCAAATTTCATATCCAACCTCCAGTTCTATCAGCCCACCAATGGGGCTGAGATGGAGAGAATGACTTTTTCTACTTAGGATCACATCAGATCATTCTCCTTCCTTCCTACTCCTCCTGCCACCAAAACATTTTAGCTTCAATTATTATGTCATCAGATTACATCACCCTCTTCTCCTCATTGTGGTTTCATCTACTGATTTCATATCATTCTTCCCTCAGTTTTTTTATTATTATTTCAGCTCCTGGTTCTTTGTATTAATTATTTGCAATTTCAGAGCACAGAAAAATTATTATTCTAACAACTTGACCCTCAGTTTCTTGGATTCCTTTCCTTCAGTGATCTTGTCCTTTACCTACATTCGACTCTCTCCACGGACACATCCTAGACATTGTAATTACTAATAAGATGAAATTGTAATTATTGAAATTTCTCCCCCATGAATTGAATTCCATTCATCTTTTTCTCTCTGATTCATTTACTCTAGCTTGCTGGATTAGCTCTGGTCCTCTGAGAACTGCATGACTGATGTACCAGCCTAAATATCATGGGAAGGAAAGTGGTGGGCACTGGGAAAAACTTGAATTGCAGTGCAGGTTCTATAGAGGAGAAAGGGAAGGATGGAAGCTTGGATGGGAAAAGTCTTGGATTGCAAAGAATTTCTAAGAGAATTTTCCCAGAGCTCATTGAGAGCTGTTTAGCCAAAGTTGTCTGTCAAAAGTTTCCTACATCTCCCGGGAATGATTCTGCCTTAGTATCCTTCTTGCAATCAGGAAGCTGATCTTGGGAAGTTTGACCTACTAATAGTTATAGATTTCAGAATACAGAATCCATGGCTATTGGCAATTATATTTCTTGTATTTGTAGATCTGAATGATGAATTTTCATAGTTTTCACAGGTCTGCATTCCAATAATCATCACTCTTCTTTCCCTATGCATACCTGGGAACTCTAATCCCTTAATCTACCCCCTCCCATTAATTATCTATTGACATTTCTTTTTTCTTCTTCAGCTTTAATTACATTGGAATTGTAATAACTTCCTTGCACAACTCCCGTCTTCTCTGGGTTAGTCAGCTTTTCATTGCTATGATAACATACCAGAGAAAATCAACTTAAAGGAGAAAGAAAAATTTGTTCTGATTTATTCATGTTTTAGAGGGTTTTCTTTTGGTGGTGGGGGGGTACCAAGAACTGATGAACTTAGGAGTACTTGACCACCAAACCAAATCCCTAGCCGTGTTTTGTACTTATTTAGAGGCAGAGTCTCACGAGTTGCTTAGAACCTCACTTTTGCTGAGACTGGCTTTGAACTTGTGATCCTCCAGCTTCAGCCTACTGAGCCACTGGGATTATAGGCCTGAAATGTTTTAGAGGTTTTGATCCATGCTGTCTTAGCGTTTGTATCCCTGGGCTTTGGGTGAGACAGAATATCACCGGCAGAGCCCAGGGTAGAGCAGAGCTTCTCGCCTTATGATATACAGGAAGCACCAAGAAAGCAAGGAAGTGGCTAGAGACAAGATATATCCTTCCAGGGTGTGTGCCCAGTGATCTGCTCCAACTGACCCCCACCTATAAACAATCCATCTAAACTCTGAACCCATTCAATGGATTCGTCTATTGATGAGACCAGAGCCCTCATGATCCGATCACTTCTTAAAATCCTAAGCTCTAAAAATCATTGCACTGGAGGCCAAGCCTTCAACAGGAGTTTTGAGACCTTACAGGTCCAAATGCTAACACGCTCTCTTGCTTACCACAGTTAATGCCGCTCTTCACCCACCCCATGGCTATTCCCATTCAACCGAATAAGGCTAAAGGAAAAAACAGTTTCTTCTCCATCTTCACCTCAATCATGATCTTGTCTCCTATTTTCCCAAGAAAACTGTAACAATAGGAAGAGAACTTGCCCAAATTAACATAATTACAGCATTCCATTCTCTCCAAGACCAGTCTCTGTTAGCAAACTTAATCCCATCCCTTTTGGTCTAGGATTTTGCTCCCTAGTGTGTCACTCCTACAACATCAGTTTTGACCTCTGCACTAGAGCATCTGCATAAGCAAACAAAATTCTGTTGTTTCCCTCTTCCTTAAAAAAAACAAGATGCTTCTTCCCTATCTATACTCATTCCTTTGATGACCTCATTCAGTTTCATGGTTTTAAGTTTTACCTAAATGTCATTGACTCCAAAACTTGTCTAGTCCAGTCCTCTTCACAAATTCTGGACTTGTACATCTAGCTGATGAGTTAATATCTCCACTTGCATGACTGGTATACCACTCCCACTCACTAAGGTTAGAAGTGAAATGCTGATTTACTTTCCTGAAAATTGCTTTGCACCATTGCAATTGACACAATCCTGTTTTTCCAAAATACCTGAGTCGTTTTTGATTCTTCTCTTTTTCTTATTCCCCCTATCCAGGAAATCCTGTTGGCTCTACCATCATAAAATCCAATCTGGCCACTTCACACCACTTTCACTGAGACCACTCAGGTTTCAACACACCATATCTCATTGACTTGCAAAAATTCTACCTTTTTCTGTTCTTGTTAATATTCTGCATTCAATAGGAATGTGTGATCTCTCTAAATGAATTTTAATTTCGTATACTATGTGCAAACTATTGCAGTGACTTCTTCATGCAATCTGAAAAAGAAAGAAAGAAAAAGCCACTGTCTTTACAGTGGCCTGCAAACCTTGTATGATCTGCCTTCCTCAACCCACTTTATCTTCCCTGCTCTGAAATCTTCCCTTTCACTCTGCCATAGCCGCTTTACCCATTTTTATTCCTGGAACATGCTAAGAAGGATTTTTCCTTAGGTCTCTGTTCTGACTTTTCCCACTGACCAGTCCCTCATCTCTCAGACAGCAACTTCCTTTATTCCTTGTTCAAATACCACCTTTCAACGTAGCCTATCAGACTACCCTTTTAAAAATGGCAATTGCCTCCTTCAGCTACCCAATTCTTCTTTATCTTGCTGGACTTATCTTTAGTTTTTCGACAGACATATTGCATGCCAATGTGCTATATAATTTACTTCTTTATTATGTTTATCACTTACTGTCTATCTACTTGGTAAATTGCAAACTCTGTGCTAGCAGGTATTGCTGTTTTCTTCCTTGATGTATCCCAAGTGTCTTGAACATTATCCAGCCACTAGTAGAGCTTAACAAATATTTGTTGAATTAACTATGAATGAATGGTACATTGAACTTGGTGAACTTATATATTTTGTCTCGTTTTATGCTTACCTGGTATGGGGGTGGTATAGCTTTGGTTCTTCAATAGTTTTTCTTAAGATTTGAGAAGAATTCATACGTCCATACATTTATTGAATGGCAATTAAATGAGTGGTATTATTCTGATGAATATCAATGACTGAAAACAGAATTCTGCTTAGAACAAGCAAAATGTGTTCCTTTTCTTCTAATAGAAATAGCTTATAGTCATATGCCCAAAGAAGATAGATTTATAAGGGGAAGAAATTTTATTTTCTTTGGAATTTAGGCCATTATTCATCAGTAGTTCTGCCATTCTGTGACTTTATCATTCTTTCACTATATATTGAAAGCCTATTGTGAGCTAAACACCTAGCCTTGAAAACATCCCCAGCTTCAGTGGGATTAGGATCAGGGCCAGGGATAGGGAGGAACAAATACATTATTTTCTCCTGAGCATCCATTTAGACCAGTTCTGCTAGGATGTTTCATTCTACCACAAACAGGCAGAAACCATATCACATGACAAAAAAGGGTATGTTCTTAAGACAAGGATACTCCTGTCCAAAAAAGAGGACTTACTGGCTGGCACAAGCTTAGACGCAATTTTGGAAACTGCTATTTCACCTTAAGCCTGTTAAAGGAAATACTCTAATACATCCTCTGGTGATGATTTGAGTAGCCTTCCCCAAATTGTAAATTATTTTAAAGTATGATGTTTTAAATTAGATATATTTGGAAGATTAGAAAAATTGAGTGTATTCAGGTCAACTGATTATTAATCATGTGTTCTTTTTAAATGTTGTAAGAGCTGCATCTGCATCTTTATCCCTAACCATCCCTTCCGTATGGACTTAAGTTTGCAGTTTGAAGTATTTAAAATGTAAAACAACTCTCTGTGTTTTTAGGAGGTATTCCAGAGGTATTCACTTGTATCCTCTATAACTTCTGACCATAATTCTTCCATAAACTGGAGCTTTAGTTAACACCTGATAGCACATATAAAAGGGATTTCTGTGTCCCAAAGAGAACAGGCCATGCAACTGGAGCAGATGCATCCACACAGGTTCACAATCCTGATAGACTCCCAAGGAAAACATTCTGCTGCCACTGAGGCTAAATCAACTGGACACCTATCCTACCTGAAGGAGTCAGGTGGGAATGAGTTGCTCCAGCTGGCAGGTTAAGCAGTCAGGGTGCTCTGGAAATTCAACACAAGAACCTGCCTGGATTTTTAGCTGCTGCAAAAAAGCCCAACTAAAGCCACTTTCCATTTTTAGGTTAGAGCAAGCATTGACCAGAGTGGGTTGCATGGTGTGACTGATTTTCTGTTTGCAGTCTCTGGCAGAGGGCTGAGGAAAGCCACCTAAGGTCTCCAGCCACCAGTCTGAACCTTATTTTCCCTGAAAACTGATCCTTGGGAAATTGCACACTGGTCAAGTGAAATGATAAGGTGGAGTTATACACTGAATATTCACATTTGTTTCTTGCTTGGGAAACTTATTTAAGTTCGTCTAAAGCTATAATCCTGAAAAAGGGTAATATAATTTTCCATTAAGCTGAGTATGATTATATTTGCAAACATGAGTGAAACAATCAAGTTTCTTTGGAGATATGCTGTGGGAGGTCAGAGGACCAAGCTCCGTCAGAAGTTGTAAGTCTTTCCCTATAGATGGAGTTAGTCTGTTATTCAAGGAACCGAGAAAGGGAGGGAGGGAGTGGAGGATTTGTTTCATCTCATTTATTTTACAGCACAGCAGCCTGTTGTTGCTAATGACAACGTGGATGTGAAAGAAAATGGAAGTGAAAGGTTTGGACTTTGCTTTGGTATTGTAATATTCCCCATTACTGTACTGGAAAAAAAAATGGCTCCTTGGAATCTTGGGTGAGTGGTTACATCCAACTCTAGTAGTCAAGTCATAGTAGCAGAAACAGGTCCAAGCATTGCATGAAGCAGAGATTACCTGGCTCTGTCCTGTTACTGGTATGACTAAGTTCTCCTTTGAGTCCTAATTACCCAGTCTGTACCAGGAGGTAATGTAGGAGCTACTTCACAATCATTTGGAGGAATTGCATTTTTGAAAGCATGGGGACCGTGAATAACAGTGACTACACCTTGGTAAACTCTCCATAAGAGTAGTTTGTGTTATTTTAAAACAGAGCTATAGTAATTCAAAGAGTAAATAATGTAGAAATTATTTGTATTATTTTCCCAGCAATATATTTACCTCTCTAATTCTGATTTAGACTTTTTTCTCGCCCATGGTTATACGATTCCTAGGAATCAGAGTTAGAGTGGGAACCGCAATTGACTAGTCAAATGGTCTTGTTCTTATTCTACCTAAAATTGCCTGAGATCTTGAATATGGGTTGAAGAATAGTCAGCAAAGGAATTATTTCCACTTAGAGTGGTTTTACAAAAAAGCATATAAAAGTAACTCTCTCCCCTACATGGTTGCCAATATTTGAGTATATCAAATTTAACTCTTCTATTTTCTAATCTTCAGAAATAAAAGAATGTCTTATTTTTTGCAGTTCACATGACCTTGATAATGATGATTAATGTGAAAACAAAATAACACAAACCCCCATTTTGTTCAAGCATTAGCTAAGTATGAAAAATATGTCTGTGTGCAAATTAATCAGTTTTAATTAAAAAGAAACTGAAGCAATTCAATCAGACCTAACTCTACTTTGTCAGTAAAATCTTCATGTTCTAAATTGTTTCTCTTTGCTGATAGGAAATGCCAAGGTCACAGAATATTTATGACTCAGAGAGCTAAACAAAGAACATGCCTGATAAATAATCAGATTGAGACAAAAGTGCGTAAAACAGAAAACCTGATTCTGTGATTGTGGTTGACAGACTTCTTGTATGGGAATTTCCTTTTCACTAATGTCAGGAGACAGATTCTCTCTGTTCAGTGTTTTCACTTGTTGTAGATACTGTGAGACATGATTTGAATCAGGAAATATGCTTAAAAATCCTAAAAAGTCATAAACCATAACTGGTGTCACAGTTGATAATGTCTCGCAGACAGGGCTGATTTAAAAATTTATACACAACTAAAATTATAAAACTCAGCCACAATGTCTTCCAAATCTGCGAAACATCAAAACAGTACCTGAATTTTTAGATGACTTCCTTAACAAACTATCTTTCTTTTACAAAATTTAATTATAGAGCAGGTTCTTTCTACAGTATCAAAATTTAAACATAACATAGAACTTTGCTAAACTTTGAAACTCATGAGAGTGAACATCTTTTCCACCCAACGCTAGTGGTCAGAGTAGAATTGTTGATTATCCAGCCTCTGTGAGATTTTTGAACGATGCTTTTACTTAAGTAGTTGGCATTTTTCTAGGTGCCACATAGATTCCCTGTATTTTTTTAAATATTAATTCTTTGTTAGTTGCATACATTATGAATCTCTTGTTCCTGAATGCACCTTATTTTTTAACTTCATTTATCATAACTTTCCTTAACCAAAAAAGGAGACTTACAAAAATTCACTGCCACTATCACACTTGGTGGTTAAACTGTGTGATTTCCCCTTAAGAGTAGAGTAAGATGGGAACCTCTGTTGTCACCACCTCGATCAAAGATCATATCTGAAGTCCTAGTCAGGGCAACACAGCAAGAAAAAGAAACAAAGATATATATATTTTTTCAGATTTGAATATCTTTATTATCATAATCATCAACGTTTATTAATTATACAAATTAGTGGGTTTCACTGACACATTTACATACATGCATTCACCCATCAATCAAATCCACATCCTTCTACCCTCTCCTCCCCTTCCACTCTCCCAGCTCCCCTCCCCCTCCCCCTGCATCCTTCCTCTTCCCTGAGAGTCCCTCTTCTATTTTCAGGTAATTTTTTTGTTTGCTTGTTCCCACATTTGGGAGAAAACATGTGATATTTATCTTTCGAGTCTGTCTTATTTCATTCAACGTGATGTCTCCCAATTCCATCAACTTTCCTGCAAATGACATGATGACATTCTGCCCAATACTCCATTGTATACTTACACCATATTTTTTTTTCCATTCATCTATTGATGGGCACCTAGGCTAATTCCACATCTTAGGTGTTGTGAAGAGTGCTACTGTCAACATAGGTATAAAGGTATCTCTTTTGTATGCCCAACCAGGAGCAGGATAGCTGGAGACTGTTTTCCATCAGGCCATACTAGTTTGCATTCTCACCAACAGTGCATAAAAATTCCTTTTTCTCCACGTCCTCCAAAGCATTCTCAATTTTTTTTTTTTTGGTCATTTTGATAATTGCCATTCTTCCTGGGTGAGATGGAATCTCAATGTAGTTTTGATTTGCATTTCCCTAATGGCAAAAGATACTGAGTGCTTTTCGTATATTTATTGGCCATTTGTATTTCTTCTTTTGAGAAGTGTCCAGATCATTTGCCCATTTTTTTTATTGGATTGTTCTTTTGTTATGTTGTTTTGAGTTTTTTAATTTACTATGGATATTAGTGCTCTGGCAGATGAATATCTGGCAAAGATTTTCTCCCCATCTGTAAATTCTCTTCACTCTGCTGATTTTTTCCATTGCTGTGCAGAAGCTTTTTAATTGGATGCAATCCCATTTGTCAGTTCTTGCTTTTGTTTCTGGAGTTCCTGGGGTTTGATTCAGTCAGGAAATCACCGTCTGTGCCAATATTTCGGAGTGTTTCCCTGTGTTTCCTTCTTGTACTATGTTTCAGTACTTGAGATCTTAGATTAAGGTCTCTGATCTAATTGGAGTTAATTTTTGTACAAAGTAAGAGATGAGAGTCTAGATTCAGTAGTCTGTAAGTGGGTATCTGGTTTTCTCAGCAGCATTTGTTGAAGACGTTGTCTTGTCCAGTGTATGTTTCTGGAAACTTTGTGGTGATTCAGTTATGAATAATTGGGTAAGTTTATTTCTGGGTCACGTATTCTGTTTCATTGGTCTGTATTTCTCTTTTTATATCAATACCATGCTGGTTTTATTGTTAGGTTACTAAATGTGTTATGTTACTAAATGTGCTTTGGACTATTTTGAATCAGGTATTTATTTATTCAAAATTATTCTTTTTGCACAGGATTTCTTTAGCTATTCAGGGTCTTTTGTGGCTCCATATGAAGTTCAGGATTTTTTTTTCCTAGTTCTGTGAAGAAAGTCATTGATATTTTGATGGTGATTGCAATGAATATGTAGCTGCTTTGGGGGGTATTATGGATATTTTAACAACGTTAATACTCCCAGTGTGAGAAAATGGGAGGTCTTCCATCTTCTAATGTCTTTTTCAATTTTTATATTCAGTGTTTTGTGATTTTCACTTTAGGTTTTTCACCTCCTTAGTTAGGTTTATTTCTATAGTATTTTCAGACTAGTTTGAATGGGATTGCTTCCTTATTTTCCTCTTTCAGTGAACTCATTATTGGTGTTTAGAAAAGCTACTGACTTTTTTAGTTGATTTTGAATTCTGCTACTTTCCTGAACTTATTTATTAGTCTTTTATTCCAGTCTTTAGGGTTTTCTAAGTGTAGAAGCAGATCATCAATAAAGATGGATAATTTGAGTTTCTCCTTTCCTCTTTGTGTCCCTCTTACATCTTTCTCTTGCCTACTTGCTCTGGCCAAAAGTTCTAGTACTCTATTGAATAAGAGTGGTAAGAAGAGCTTGTCTTATTCCTGATCATAGAAGAAATGCTTTCAGTTTTTCCCTATTCAGTATGATGTGGCTCTTGGTTTGTTATAGGTAGCTATTATAATGTTGAGGAATGATCTTTCTATACATAATTTGTTCTGGACTGACTTTCATCATAAAGGGATGTTTATATTTATCAGAGGCTTTAAAGGTTTTTTTCCCTGCATCTGTTAAGATGATCATGAGATTTTTACCATTACATCAATTTATGTGCAGTATTACATTTATTGCTTTGCATTTACTGAATCATCCTGGCATTCTTGGAATGAAAACAACTCCATCATAGTTCATGATCTTTTTCATGGGCTTTTGAGTTTGATTTGCAGATATTTTGTTCAGGATTTTTGCATCTATATGGGTATATTGGTCTATAATTTTATTTTGTGCTTGTGTTCTTGTGAGATTTGGGGAGCAGGATAATACTGACTTTGTGTAGAGTAAGTTTGAAGGATTCCCTCCCTTTCTACTTTGGGAGCAATTTGATAAGCACTGGTGTTGATTCTTCATTAAAAGTCTGGTAAACCCGGTGTGACTGGGGAGGCTGAGGCAGGAGAATCTCAGGAGAATCTCAAGTTCAAATGCAGCCTCAGCAGCTTAGCAAGGCCTTAAGTAACCCAGTGAGACCTGTCTCTAATAAAATATAAGAAAGGTCTGGGGATGTATTTGGTGGTTAAGCATCCCTCAGTTAAAACTCTGGTGCTAAACAAACAAACAAAAGAATTCGGGTAAAATTCAGCAATGAATCCACCCAAACCTGGGCTTTACATTGTAACATTTTTGATCACTACTACAATCACATCACTTGTTCTTGATCATGTTTTTTATATTAGCTTGATTCAATTTTGTAGTCATGGGAATATGTACATTTGTTTCTTCTATATTTTCTAATTTATTGGCATATAGTTTTTCAAATATTCCTTAACAATCCCTTGAATTTCAGTGGTGTTTGTAGATATGATGCTTTTTCATTTCTGATTTTGTAGATTTGGTTCTCTTCTCTTTTAATCAGTTTAGCTTAAGGTTTGTCCATTTTGTTTAGCTTTCTGATGAACCAGCTTCTTGTTTCCTTGATTCTCTGTTGTTCTCTTAATTCTCTATTTCATTTACTTCTGCTCTGATCTTTATTATTTCTTTCTTTCTACTAATTTTGGCTTTGGTTTGTTCTTGTTTTACTAAGACTTTGAGCTGCACAAACATACTGTTTATTTGGTCTCTCTTTCTCTGCCTCTTGGATAGATAGTACTTATTTCTATTGACTTTAATGTTGTTCTTAGTAACTCTTTTTCTGTATCCCACAGATTCTCATGTTGTAACTCCATTTTTGTTGATTTTAAAGATTTTTTTAAATTTCCCTCCTGATTTCTTCAATGAAGCACTGTTTAATAGTGTTATTCAATCTCCATGTGCTTTTATGATCTCTGAAGTTTCTCTTGCTGTTGATTTCTTGTTTCATTCCATTATATATGAAAAGATGCATGAAATTATTTCCTTTTTATAAGGTGGCAAGATTAGCTTTATAGACTATTATATGACCAATTTTGGAAAAAGTTCCATGTGCTGATGAAAAGAATGTGTGTTTTGTACTTGTTGAATGGAATATTCTGTAGATGTCTGTTAAGTCAATTTTATCTATTGTGCAATTCAATTCTGATATTTTATTTTTCTGGGTAATCTATTCATTAGTGAGAGTGGGGTATTGAAGCACTATGATTGTATTGCAGCCTATACCTCTCTTTATGTCTAGTAGTGTTTGTTTCATAAAGTTGGGTATTCTAATGTGTGTTGCATATATATTGATAATTATTATATATTCTTGGTGAGTTATTCCCTTTATCAAAATGTAGTTACTTTCTTCTATCTCTTCTGATTTGGGCTTAAATTTTGTTTTTAAGGTAAGTATAGCTACTGCTGTTTCCTTTCAAATGCCATTTCCTTGGAATATATTTTTCTGTTCTCTAACATTTAGTCTGTGCCTGTTTTTTTTTAATTTTTAAACTTGTTTTAATTAGTTATGCATGACTGTAAAATGCATTTATGCATTTTGATATATTATACATAGATGGAATATAATTTCTCATTTTTCTGAGTGTATATGTTACAGAATCATATTGGTCATGTAGTCACATATATACATACAGTAATAATGTCTCTTTCATTCTACTATCTGTCCTATTCCCATATCCCCTTCCCTCACCTCCCATCACTTCCCTTTACCTAATCTAAGAGAACTCTATTATTCTTTAGTGGCTCCTGCTTTATTGTAAATTAGCATTCGCATATTAGAGAAAACATTTGGCCTTTGGTTTTGTGGGATTGGCTTATTTCACTTAGCATGATATTCTCAAACTCCAACCATTTACTGGCAAATGCCACAATCTCACTCTTCTTTAAAGCTGAGTAATATTCCATTGAAAAAAATATATAAATATATAATCACATTTTCTTTATCCATTCATCTATTGAGAGACACCTATATTGGTTCCATAGTATAGCTATTATGAATTGAGGTGCTATAAACATTGATGTGGCTGCATCACTGTAGCATTCTGATTTTAAGTTCTTTGGGTACAAACCGTGGAGTGGGATACCCAGGTTGAATGGTGGTTCCATTCCCAATTTTCTGAGGAATCTCCATACTGCTTTCCATAGTGGTTGCACCAATTTTTAGTCCCGCCAGCAATACATGAGTGTGCCTTTTCCACCACATCCTTGCCAACATATATTGTGCCTGTATTCTTGATAATTGCCATTCTGACATAGTGAGGTAAAATCTTAGAGTAGTTTTGATTTGCATTTCTCTAATAGCTAGAGATGTTTAACACGTTTTCATATATTTGTTGAACAACTGTGTTTTTCTTCTGTGAAGTGTTGTCTGTTCAGTTCCTTAGTCCATTTATTGATTAGGTTATTATTTTTTTGGTGTTAAGTTCTTGAGTTCTTTATACATCCTAGAGATTAATGCTTTATCAGAGGTTTATGGGGTAAGGATTTTCTCCCAATCTGTAGGATCTCTCCTCACATTATTAATTATTTCCTTTGCTGAGAAGAACCTTTTAAATTTGAATCTATCCCTTTTATTGATTCTTGATTTTACTTCTTATGCTTTAGGAGTCAGAAAAGTAGCAGGATATAAAATCAACATCCATAAATCAAATGCATTCCTATACATCAGCGGTGAATCCACTAAAAGAGAAATTAGGAAATCTACTCCATTCACAGTAGCCTCAAAACAAAAGCAAAACAAAAAACCAAAAACAAACAAAAAACCTGGGAATCAATCTAAGGAAAGAGGTGGAAGACCTCTACAATGAAAACTACAGAACACTAAAGAAAGAAATTGAAGAAAACCTCAGAAAATGGAAAGATCTCCCATGCTCCTGGATAAGCAGAATTAATTTTGTCAAAATGGCCATACTACCAAAAGCGATATACAGATTGAATGCAATTCCTATTAAAATCCCAATGACTTTCTTCATAGAATTAGAAAAAGCAATCATAAAATTTATTTGGAAAAATAAGAGATCCAGCATAGCTAAATCAATCTTTATCAAGAAAAACAAAGCGGGAGGTATCACAATACCAGACCGTAAACTATACTACAGAGTTCTAGTAACAAAAACTGCATGGTATTGGCACCAACATGAACTTGTAGATCAATGGTACAGAATGTCACTGACTGGATTTTCTATGCCCTTGGAATGTAGGTCGTCTTCTTCTAGTATGACGATGACTTGGGCATTTGCTTTTTAAATGATGTTCCAGCAATCTTGGATGTTGTCTTTATTCTTTCGTGTTTTTGTGATTATTGCTGTCTTAATATGCTTTTGTGGTAGTCATTTTCAACCTCTGCTAGCCTTTTTTTTCTACTGGATCTAGTTTGTTTCAAGGCTTTCAACTGAGGTGTTTCTTTTTTGTTGTTGTTGTTTTGTTTTGTTTTTGTTTGTTTTTCTGATTTATTAGGTTTTTCATTCTCAGGATTTCAATTTTTTTTCAAAATCTGCATTTCTTGAAGTAATTACTCATACCTTGCATTGTCTTCTTTAATTCATTTAGCTAGTTTTTTTAATATTCTATTTCATTGAATTACTTGTACTTGCTTCCTTTGATTTCTTCATATAGTATTTTATCCCTTTAATATTTTTTGCCTCTTTTACTAGGGAATATGAATTTTAGGTGGTCTCATGTTGCCTCTGTTTTTAACATTTCTTGTGTTTCTATGTCAAGATTTGTACATCCATTGGAATGGATATCGCAATTCTTTTAGTTAGCACTAATCTCTTGCCAATGTGTCTTGGGATATTGTTTTGTTGTTCACTGTTGAATTCAATTCCAATTATGCTTCATATTGTGGCTTCCTTGTGATTTCTTTGGCTAAGATTGGTGGGTTCTGACAAATGCATATCTTCTCAGAGTCTGAAGGATCTGCTTTCTCTGTAGATCTCTCAAGAGTGAGGTCTTCTGGTAATTCAAGAAGATGTGGTATAGATAGCAGAGTTTATGGACATATCCTCTGAAGTTACTCCTAAGGTTGAAATTGTAGCCTCTATATGGTGTTGGGGTTTCCTTAGGTGCTGACGATATTGACTGTGTTATCAGAAAGCAGCCCTGCTACAGGCTGTTTGATTGACCTGAAGTCTTTATCCTCTGTTTAACAGACAATGCTGCAGTTCCAAGTGTTTCACAGGGTGAGCCAAGGGCTTTGTCACACAGCTCTCCCTCTGTGGCATTCATCTCAGGTCTCGTCATGTGATCTGTTGGGGTTGGTGATTGACTGATGCTGAGATTCCTTAAAGATATGATGGACACAACTGTGGTGTTATTTCTCTCTGCTGTTTCTATGGTGGTGAGTGTCTAACACAGGACCTCAGACCCTCCATTTGCCCAGCCTACTTGGGAACAGGCTGTCAGCTAGGGGCTTTTATTGCCCCTATTCTTTAAAATGAAGTATCTTTCAAGTTTCAAGCAGGTGTTAGTCATGACTACAGCAAGGCACAGCTCCTCTAACCTGCTAGCTTAGCAGTCAAGCACCCACCCAATGTGCTCAAAGTGCCAGGCTTGATTCCAATCACCAAAACAAAAGAAGAGAACAGAGAAAAAGGAAACAAAGTAACAAAATATATTCTATAAAAACCAAAAACACATCAACTACACCATCAACAACTGAAAATATAAGAGAAAAACAATATGGGGCTGGGAGATAGCTCATTTGGTGGAGTGCTTGCCTCGCATGCACAAAGCCCTGGGTTCAATCCTCTGCAACACAAACCACCACCCCCCCCCCCACACACACACGGAGTAAAATTAATAACTATTAAAAGTAAAGAACAAAATTAATAGAAAAGGATGGGGAAAAGGTAACAAATAGCTGGTTAAAATTTTTAAAAACTTGGAGAATGGGAAAAGAAAGGGGGAAAGAAGAAAAGAGAAAAACAAATGTACATAAAACAGCAACAAATAGAGCATCAATAAAGCATTGGAATTTCCTCTTCTCTAAGGTACTGGAATGAGTGGGTGAGAGCGCATATTCAAGCCTATGCCAAAAAAAAGCTTCTCTTCATGTCTTCTTGGACTGTGCACCACTTGGACAGAGCAAATTCTAGGATTAACCAACCTCTTCTTTGTTGTGTTCTTCAGGAGACTAGTGTGGGTGATTTGTAGTGAGGGTTGGTTAGAATATCTCTCAGCTGGTTTGCATGCCTGAATACGTTTGGACAGAATGCAGAGTTCCCCAAGATTCCCTCCAGGACAATTTGGGTAACATTCCCTGAGGTCAAGTTTGACATTGACTTCATCACCTATTGAAAATTTAGTGCAGAATGTGGAACTTGCCAACAAGAGGTGTTTGTGCCGCTCCCTTGGAGAACAGGAATAACTCAAATAACAGGGCCTTTATCAAGATGGCTTTCAGTTACGGTGATACCACCGGTTATCAGTGATGAGTTCTGCTTCCACACATGTTAAAGTTTGAACATTAGAGAAGCACAAGCATATAAAACAGGCTTTCCCGCTAGGGAGAAGGGGACCCTTGCTGGTATCCTGGTATCCTAAGAAGTGAGATGTTCTGCCATTTCATAGGTCTTAGGCTTCCTTTGTCCTCCTGCTCTCTTCCCCTTATCTCTCTCCTTCCTGTGTAGGTGACTAGGCCCAGGAATGCTCAGTGGGATGGCCAGAAGGTGGGAAACAGGTGGGCTGAAGGGGGAAGGGCAGGATGGAGCAGCCCAGGACACATTAATCAATAACCGTCTAGCTCCCTGTAGGGAGGGGCAATTCCTGGGACAGGTTTCTTTAGCCACAGGTTGGAGCAGGGGCAGGTTCTTGATAAGGGTGGAGGAAGGGCTTTGAAGGAATTTCAGGGGGCAGTCTCCAACTTTCTGGACTCACTCAAATGGGCCTCCTTGATCCAACTTGACTTGATTTACCCATCTATACTGACTGCCCATCTAACTCTGGCTTCAAGAGCCTTGTGAGAATATGCTGGGAAGTACAGAGAACCTCTCCAGAGCCATGCAAATCCTAGCACTATGGTCCTTTTAGATTATATTTCTGCAGGTTGTTGAACACTATGGTGGTGATGCTCACTGGGACTCTCCAAAAATTAAAAACAAAAATATACCAAAATAAAAATAAAAAGTATAAACACCTATATGCAAAAAAGTAAGTATCGACCTTACACCTTATACAAAAATTCACTGAAAATGGAACACAGACTGATATGTAAAATTCAAAGTTATAAAATTAAGAGTAAACCCTTGTGATCTTGAACTAGGCAAAAAAATCTTAGAAATAACACCAAAAATAAAGGTCCATAAAACAAAAAACAATTTGTTCTGTAAAGGACATTGTTAAAAGAATGAAAAGAAAAGCTGAATGCTGAGAAAATATATTTGTAATCACATGTTATCCAGTATCTGTATCCATGAAACATGAAGTTCTCCCAAGCTAAACAATACATTTAATCGAATAGATAGAATAGATAGAATAGAAATCAAACAATAAATTTATATGAATAGATTTTAATTAAAAGACAATATCAAGCATTTGTAAAGAGGTGGAACAATATGAATTTTCATACATCGCTTTGTAGGAATGTAGAATCATACAGTTGTTCTGGAAGATGACTGAACAATTTCTTATAAAGTTCAACACATACCCTTTGATCCCCATATCTCATTCTTTGGTATTTACTTTAGACAAATTAGAATCTTACCCAGAAAGCATACACAAGCCAGGTATGGTGTTGCATGCCTGTTACCCCAGCTATTAAGGAGGCTGGAGCAGGAGGATCTGAATTTTAAGGCCAGACTGGGCGACTTCAGTGAGACAGGGTCTGGAGGTATAGCTCAGTGGGTTCAATACCTAGTACTGATAAAAAGAAAAAAAAAGAAATGAAAAGAAAAAGAAAGGAAGAAAGGGAAAGGGAAAAGAAAAGAAAGAGGAAGCCTACATAAAAGCTTTAAGTAGCATTCTTCAGAATTACCGTAAACAGAAAGCAGCCCAATGTCCTTCCATGAGTGAATGGATGAGCCAACTGTGATACAGGTGGGTGCTCCTCTACAGGAAAAGGAACAAACAACTGATATACACAAAACATGGGTAATCGCAAATGCATTAGACCAAGTGAAATGAGCAGAATGAAAAGTTGTATATTATATGATCCCTCTTCTGACATTCTGGAAAAGAAAAAAAATTAGGGACCATTGGTTGCCAGGGATTGAGGTAAGGAGTATTTGAATGCCAGTGTAGAGTGTGAGTGTGATTTGGGGGGTGATGGAACTGTTACATAGCCTTATTGTAGTAGTACTTAGATGAATATATTCATGTAGTGAAATTTACAGAACTGTACCTCCAAAGGAGTGACGGTTACGGTATGGCAATTGTAAATACAATTTTATGCAGCAGTTCTATGTGTTTGTAGTAGTGAGATGGGATCAGCATCAGGGCAACCCATTTTGTTGCATTAAGTCATGTTTTTATTGCTTTTGTAGTAAGAAAGGACAACATAATAAAATTATTTTGGAAAGCGAAGAAAATTACAGTGATAGTACTTCAAGCTCAGAATCAAACATCCAGATATGAAAGTGAATTTTTATAGCTGAATAGGAGCCCCCATATTGTGAACTTCAGATTGGCATAGACGTTGCCTCTTTTGCTGTATACACAGGGACAAGAACCAAGCCTGCAGATAACTTCTTGCAATAGGTACCTCTTGTCACATCCTCATTTAATAAATGACTATATGAACACTGACCTGCCTGTGGAAGGATAAGGTCTAAAACATGATACAGGGCATGCAGAATTTGCTTAGATTATCTGTTCTCATATAGTGGGAGAAAACAAATAAACAATATTTAAATGAAATACCTTTCATTTCTCTATTTGTACTTCATTCTCTTTTCTTGGTTGAAAACTCCACTCATTGTTTAAGCTTCAGGTCAGGTTTTATGTCTTCCAAAGAATGCTCCAGGCCCTCTCTACCTTACTTAGATTCTCTCTTATCTGAATGCAGATGATTCACATTTTGACTTTCAAAGTAAACAGATATCCTCTTATATGGCATGCTCCAGCTATGTCTTATCCCTCTAGATTTATTAAAAACCCACAGACTGCAGTCTTTATGCTACTCCCTGTAAGAACCTAGTTATCTTCAGGCTTTATGCTAGTTCCTGTAAGAACCTAATCAAATATGTTGTCACTTTTTTATTGCATCCTTCTCAGGACCTATATTTCTCTAATGCACCTGGAAGGCCTGCAGACGTAGCATGAGAGCTAATGCTCAGCAAAGTTCCTCATGACCTCACTTCCAAGTTGGCAATAAAATATGATTTTGTTGAAACTGAGGGGTTGGGTATGTGTGAGGAAAAAGGTTGAATTAAACTTGGTCCAGAACCCCACAGAGAGCATTAGAAACTTCCTGGGCAGAACCCTGCTCTCTGAAGTTACAATATGACATGGCCTGGATGTCTGGCCTGGACTCTCAGACCATGTAGGAATGAATCCTTATTATTCAGATTTCATTCAGGAATCTCAGTCTATTCATAGACAAAAACCTACCACCTTGAGTCTACCAAAAAAAAAAAAAAAAAAGGTGGGGGAGATATTGTTTTAATAAGAAAATGTTAGATTGTCCTAGGTCCCTTGAAAATTCCACTAATGGAATTAATATGATTAAAGTATTTTATTTCCTGCAAACAAAGAATAAAAGTACAGCTTTTTACCAGTTTTCTCTTAAGTTTTGCTTTCTCCTTCAGACAGGGCTCCTAATAAAAAAAAGGTTTACTATCATCAAATTGATTTAATCAGTAGATTTAAATGGTGCTTGACATTGAACCTAGTGATTATGACTTTGCTGTATTTATGTGTTTAGTACATTTGCACGTGGCTTGCTTATTAAACAGAGCAAATAATTTGCAACAAAGTCAGCTGGGTCTCTGTAAGCTGGGAGAAATCTGGAGCTCTGTGTGCCTTCCTCTGCTATTCTAACCACTTCCTTCTTCCCAAGGCGTGGCGCTTACAGGCTTAAACAGTTTTGAGTTTGTCTCCATCAACTTTAAGCAATATTTCCTATTCATCATCATCGAAGAATATGCTCTATATTCTGACATTTTAAAATATTCTGATGAGGAGAGAAGATTCCAATTTATTTCCCATTTCAGAAATGGCTACGTACGGCACAGAGCTCACTAATGCGCCATTAGAGGTAAAGAAAGAAAACTAGTGAGAGAAGTGGCCAGAACCCATAGGTGCCTTTCTGATTCTAACCCCACCCCTTTTTAAATCCCAAGCTTACATGAAGCCATGCCTGGTGACACCAGCTTATATTGGAATCACATGCTACTAATGATCAGTGCCCTTCCAGTTAATCCTGTCTTACTGAGCTTTAGAGTGGTTATATTTTGTTTTTAAGGATTAAAACTTATTTTTTCTAAGGACTGGGACTACATTGCTCATTTTTTAATGTATTTCCCACAGCCTATGTGATAGTGGTGTAAGGGCTCATGAGTGCCCAGGACTTAAATTGCTTGTTCCCTAAACATACTTGCCTATTTCCCAAGACTGGCATGAGTACAGAGAGTAGTAGACACTCAAAATATTAATTTCTTGCTGTTAAGAAAAGAAATGCGATTTCTCTAGCTTAGCCAGAGGGGCTGTCCTTTTGACCTACAGCATTTTCACAGTTGTTTAAAGTACAGCATAACTGTCACTTTTGACTCCATGAAATATTGGACTTCTACTGACCTTATTGGCTTTGCCTAGTTTTAATGGGAATATAAGCAACTGTGAAAGATCCAATAATTTTAGTTCTTTCACAGAATCAATGTATCCAACAGCTGCTTTCCTCAATTGACCAGTATTTGCTTCCCTAAAAAAAAAATAGGAGAATGGAGAAGATATGTCTGAGAGGATCTCCTCCACTAACAAGTGAGTGTCTAGAGAGGGCCCGTGCAGACCTCTGACAAGTGCTAGACTTTATATACAGTGTTTGCCTCCTGCTTCCTTCTCTGCTTTATATCTTCATACAACAGCCATGCAACTGTGGGTTTCTGCTATTCCATCAGTAGCAGCAGCCCATCTTCTGAGGGCTCTGGAGACGGCATTTTTCTTCCTGGGCTCCAGTCTGGTCAGGCCGGCACAGCCCTGTGTTTGGCCTAAGTTCCCCATAGAGCTCAGAAGGATTTCACCCTTTCCGGATTAAATGCTACTTTTGGGTTCCCTGAAGTCTTACTTAACAATGGAGATGATAACAAGGATTTAGTCCTGTTTAGGTGTTCTAATTATGGCAGGGGTCTTACTTTGGACTATGCTATGAATCCAATGTTTGTGTCGCTCACAAAATTCAAATGTTGAAGATCTAAGCCGCAGTGAGGTCCAGTCTACTGGTTTGGATGAGGTCATGGGGTAGAACCTGATGACAGGATTTGTATCCATAGAAGGTTATGAAGACACTAGAGTTCTCTCTCCTTCTTATGAAGATATAATAAGGCAACCATCTACAAACCAGGAAGAGAATCTTCCCAGGAAATGAAATGGCCCATGCCTGGATCCTGGTCTTCCCTGTCTCCTGAGCTGTGATAATTTAAACATTGTCTATGGTGTTTTTGTCATAACAGCTTGAGCTGACTAATACATGCTGTCTTACTCTCAGGGACCCCTTTAGGTTTAGAAATTGATTAATATGCTTAAACTTTGCATACTTGTGAGTGTTTTGCTGTCTTCTGATAAATTAGTCCCTGATACTTTTCATCCATCTTTTCTTTCCTATCTAGAAAATTGCTTTCTAAACTATCTTGTCTAGATGTGAGGTCTGAAACATAGGCCACCACTTTGTGGTCCTTATGGGAATCAGCCTAATGGCAAAACTCATAGGCAGAGCAATAGAGGTGATGTCCTCAAACCTGAGAGTCCTTGATATTCCTCCTGTGATGCAGAGCTGGCCAACCCTGGCATGCAACATACCTTTGGACTGCTTGAAAAAAGAAACTTTGGTATTGTTTATAGTACTTCAAACTGAGACTTTCTATGATTTGAAACTGAAAGCAACTGACATAAGTTGATTAGGTGAAGCTTACTGTGAAAGTATCTATATTCCCTGGAACAAAGGGGTCACATGAGTATTTGATGATAGACAAGAGGGAAAAGAAAATGAGCACACATGTGTGCATGCGTGCTTGAGAAACACACACACACACACACACACACACACACAATGGAATATTATCCAGCCTTTAAAAGAAAGGAAATCCTCTCATTTGTTGTACTATAGATAAACCTGGAGAATATTATGCTAAGTGAAACAAATCAGACACAGAAAAGCAATGCTATGTGATGTCACTTGCATGTGGAATCTAACCCAGACAAACTCATAGAAGCAGAGTGTAGAGTAGTGTTGCCTGAGCCTGGTCCAAATACAAACCTGAGTTGCACAGGATGACGATGAGTTTGTTCTGAACATCTAAGTTATAGCAATTTAACTATGGCTACGTGTACTATATTGTATACTTGTATTTGCTAAGGGGATAGGAAGCTCAAGTATAAACACACACAGAAAAGAAAATGCTAAGTATTTGAGGTGATCTATATGCTAATTAGCTTGATTGTGGTGGTTATTTCACAATGTATTTGTACATCCAAACATCAAGTTATAATCTTAAATATGCACTGTTTTCATTGGCTAATTATCTATCAATAAACCAAAATTATTTTCTTATAATATTTATTATTTGAGCACTTATGTGCTAAGGAATGGTTCTGAGCAGTAAGATCAATGACAAGAAAAAAAAGTTCCCTGCTCTCAGTAAGCTTGTAATCCCAGGGAAGAAATAAGAGCAAACAATTAATTATGCACATACTCATTTCTTTTCAATAGTAACTGCTTTGAAGAAAAGTGTGAGGAACAATGGCAAGTGAATAAATACAGAGGTAATAATTATTTTAGTGTATTTTTCTGGGAAGATTTCTCTGAAGATATGATATTTAATTTAAGATCTAAAGAACAGGAGAAGGTTGGCCCAGGGGGCATTGGTGTGCTACCTGTAGAGACAGAATGGATGCATGGAGTCCATAAAGATTGAAGGAGGAAGAGTCCCCCTGACTGGCATAAAGCAAGCAAGGAGGAGTGTGCTCCTCATAGACGCAACCATAGGGTGTATTAATTGGCATTTAGGGTGGATTCCAAAAGAGTAACTATCATTATTGACACCTCATGATGGGTATGGTGTATTTTGCTCTACTAAGACAAAAATGCTTCTGAGAGGTTTAGTTGATAACCCAAAATAAATGTTATATTCATTTATCAAGAAAAAGGAGACTGTCTGAGGGGTCATTGTTGTTTTTTGAAGCACATGTCATCCCAAACTATCATCAGGGCCATGTCACTACCATGGTCCTTAGTCATTGGGTCAGTGGATGAGAACTGCTACTTCCTTGTCCTGGATCCCTGGCTCTGCTCTAAAGCATAAGCCCCAACGTCACCCCCGCCCCCCAGGTCTACAGAAGGCTCTAACAATGGCACATCAGACAAACCAACCCCACTGCCTTGAAAACTCGCATTGTAGACTATTTGTGATTAATATTTTCCTGTCTCAAAAATATTGCTTTCTAAAAGCTTGCGAATCCCATCTGGGTTATAAAACACGCCCTGGTGAGCAGAGAGCTGGAGGAAATGCAGTAGTTTGAACTGAAAGGGGAGGCTTATGTGGGGGAGGGGGGAAGATCATGTTTATTTTGGAGATCTTTAAATATTTAGAGAATTTTTTTAAAAAAAGTTTCATGCCAAAATTGGTCTCTCTGTATTTTTGGGTGCTGGGATGTACCAAAAACACAAAGTGATAGTGCATTAATTTTTAATAAATCCTCGGGAATAACTGCAATAGCTCATCCATGAAGGATGACTGTGTTTTCTTCACTTATGAAGAGACCTTGATAATATATTAATGAGCAGCATAACGCTTACCCTTCAAGGGTGACATGCTCCATATATATGCAAAAGCCACATCACCCCACACTGAACTTTGGATACTGTCCAAATGTCCTCCCTCTATCCTGGCTGGGTGCTTGTCATGTCTGTTTGCTAGGTATTTCCTCTGGCACTGCTTGGGCATAAATAATGATGTCTGGAGGTTAAAGAATCCAACCATGTTCTGTTGATTGATCAATTAATCAATCTCTATTGATTACCAGAATGTTCTATTAATTCCATTATGATGTTTAAAGGGGAATCCATAGCAATTAAACAAAAAGACATTTGATAGTTCTTGTGGTAATTGAATTTGTAAATTTATTAGCTTTCAGTTGTTTACTTCCAATATAAGTAATTAATATTTCATGTTACTCTTCTAAATGGGAAAATGCTTATGGGATCAATTTAATTAAGAAGCAGATATTGGTTTGAAATGAAACCACTAAAAGCCCTGTGTTTGTAATCAAGTAATACCTCTGTTACCAATGATGATGCATTCGGATTACATTTGTATTTCTGTGAAATCTCACTTCCTGACAGGTAAGGATCTGGGCTTAGATGTCAGCTGGAGAACGAGGCACTATTGTGGAGGGAAATCCTCAAGTCCAGGTTAAATAATGGAGCTCTACTAGTAGACTGAAACATGCATGGTGGTCTCACAGCAGATGGAGATTGGCTAAGATACACCCAGAGGAGGTGAGAGAGTCTGAGCACTGAGCAGAAGGAAGGAGTGTGGAGGAGGTGTGAGCAAAGAGGCTACTGGGGGCCACATTGCTGTATTTGTAAGTGCTGGCAACCCTAAGATGATCACAGAGTGTTGAACAGGCTCTGGCCCAGTCGATCAGAATCTGTTCACCTGGAAAGAGCAAATGGAAGATCTGGAGAGCAGAATCAGTCATTCAAAGCCCGAGTATAGGTGACTGGGGTCTATATAAGAAAAGCAGGGGAGAGGACTGCCTATCCCATAGTTAGGGAGCTCAGGGAGCCACCACAGGTTAGCTCCTGAGTGGGTGGCCTGGATCTGACTAGTTCAGGTTAGCATTCTGAGGACCCGCAGCTGTGCTGGTGCCTATGAGTCCTCAGGGGTTCAGTGGGTGACTGTGGTGTGACTGTAGGCCACTGGAGAAGCAGGGTGGGGGAACATGGGAGGGTTCAAGTACTTGAACAGATAAGAAACTTAAGTGGGTTGCTTTTTTACTTTCACAATGATCTTTAATTTTTTTTATTGCTCAAATTTGTCTTAAATGATAGCATTGGTCATGTTTACCTGGATCATTCCATGAAATTTTGTCATTAGAGATATACATGCTGCTATTATATATCATGTGAATGGGCTTTAATTGGTCAGTCAACAAATATGACTGAGCAATATCAGAATATTTCTTGTCTTGATAGTACATCAAAGTTAGGCGTGAGGGCAGGTGTTATGGCTCAGTGGTAGAGCACTTGCCCGGCATGTGTGAGGCACTGGGTTCGATTCTCAGCACCACATATAAATAAATAAAATAAAGGCCCATCAACAACTAAAAAATAAAAATAAATAAATAAAAAGGTGGGCAAGAGGTACAGAAAGAACGGGAGAGCTTTGAGGTTTTAAATGGTCATCATCAGGTGTGGGGAATGAAGTAGGGAGAAACACCGTCACAGACTTCACCAGATTCTCTTTGCACACGTACCTTTGCTATGAGGCCTCATATAAAAGCCATCCTAGCACACACTTCAGGTGGTGCTTGTGGTGTTTTTATATTTTGTTATAAAATAGTTTTATTCACAATGAAATGATCACAATGATAAATACATTTTTACACAAATATATATATACTTATTTATGTATGTATTTATATATATTTATCATATATACTAATATATGTTTATGTGTGTATGTGTGTGTGTGTATATATATATATATACACACACACAGTCTTAATCTTTAATTATATATATATTATTTATTTATTTTTTTGGTCTTGTAAACATTATCGATCAGTAAAACTCCTTCCCTTCAGCCAGGAAAACATGAATCCTTAGTAAGTGAAACCTTGCATGACACAGGACAACAGTCTTAATCTTTAAACATCCTTTCAAATTTTAGATTTTTTTTTCCAAAATTAACCCAATTTTAGTGAATTGAGATCTGAGCCCTGGAGAAGTAGTATGGAAAGCAAAAACACACAGATATGTCCTGACCTTCGTTCCAGTCAGGTCTCATTCAGTCTTGGGTGACCTTGCAGGCACTTCATCTTTCTGAGCCTTACTTTTCTCACCAGCTAGATTACAGAAGTAAACTAGATTGCCTTTTAGATCACTTCTCTCCTGCTTTGATAATCTAAGGATGAGGTCTACAACACCATTTTCTAATACACAGACATTTATAAGCTAAAAATATAATTTCAAAATTTAATACACATGTGAAAAGGAAGAAAAAATGACAAATTTGATAATATAGTACATTGCTAAAATCATTATATCTAAAAATTTTATTTAAACAGTTGATAATATAAAATTATTCAGGAGTTACTTTACATCCTTTTTATCCCAAGTCTTAGAAATTCAACTTACATTTTATACTTACAGTCTTTGATTAGCTACTTTTCAAGTAGTCAGTAACCATGTGTGACTGCTTATTACTGTATTCAACAACACAGGTCCGTAGTGTGCAGCTAGAAAAAAACTTCTATTACATGGTAAGAAGTCTTTTTCAGCAACATACTCAACTTTTTTCATACAGTCATAAGAAAAGGAGCTAAATTATTACTTAATAATGATGAGTTTGGCTGAGTTGTCTAGTTCTTGTGGCTTCACTTTACTCTTTCTTTTCTTCCTTTCCTCCTGCTCTCCCTCTCTTTCTTTCTTTCTTTTTGGTGGCACAGGGGATTGACACTAGGATACTGAGCATGCAAAGATGTGCTCTACCATTGAGCTACATCCCTCTGCTACTCCTCTCTTTTGCTTATCTATTGTCATCTGATCCCCAGCTGTGACTTGGTCTCTGCCTTAGGGTCCTGTTTGCTTTCCTGTGAGTCCTTAACTCACAGCAAGGTCATTACCACTCTCAAAGATTTATTGGCCTCAGCAGAGGAGGAAGCAGAAAACACTGCCCCTCCTACCCCTGTCTTACCTCAAGGGTGTCATCATCCTTTAATCCCGAGTGTGTCCTTAGCATCACCAATGAATGGCAGCTGTGTGTACTGCATTTCACTAATAGTATGGTCATATTTTAAGCAAATTGAACATGGTGGTGGGAAGTTGACAATAGATGATATGTACAACTGCTTTCAAAGTCAAAGAAAAGCAAATCTAGGAGTTTTTCACAGTAGGTAGGGTTGTCAGATAAAATGTAGACTATGTAGTTAAATGTGAATTTCAGATAAAAAACAATTTTTAGAATGAGAATGTCTCACATATTATATAAGAATTTCGTATACTAAAATATTTCACTGGTTTTTTGATATTGAAATTTGACTGCACATTGTGTATTTTTTTTCCCTTAAGTTGGACAACTTTCCTCATAAATATCCAGAGATTCTGATGTGATTTCCTCCCAAAGTGGGAATCCTTTCTTTATATTCCACAGAGTTAATCTCTGACCCTTCACATAAGTTCTTTTTATGGTTTAAATTTGGCACTCTACAGAGTCATTCCTGCTACCCACTATTTTATGAATGAAGCCATTCCCTGCAGAACTTTTTCTAGAGTCTAATATCATCACATAGTGGGGAGCCTTCCAATGACACCTTTTATGGGTCTTGAATTTCATCTTTGGGTACATGTCTCTCCCAGGGTGAGTCAATATACAGCTTCCTAACTATTTTTCTGCCTCTCTTCACCAGAAAATAAATCTCCACATGAACCGCTTGACCTCCAAACAGAATAAGTTGCTAGTCAGTAACTGTGGTGAAGCCCACAATGGTCCTCATTGAACCCCACTAGGGCTGACTCCTATCCTGGGTGGCTTTCCTGTGTCCTCATCCTAGTGTGTGACAGGGTGATTCTGACCCAGCTTCCTGGGCTCCCATTTAGATTTAGACATTCTTGAAATGCAGAGCTGCCCCTTTCTTGACACCCCCTCTTCTGGGGGGTGGGGTCCTACAAGTAGGACAGGTTCTCCTTATACCCTTATTTGCTAATAATTCTTCTAATGCCCAGTGACACTCATGACTGAATGGATCTCTTTGGGTTAAATGTCTCAAGTTCATTCTGTTTACTACCCATACTTCTTTTCTTGCTACAGACACTTGGAAGTTGTCAGACTTACCCTGGGATAGAATTCTCTTCCCTGCTATTTGCTTTTATGAATTACTTGGCATCACCTCCATTGTTTCTTTCTTTTTTTTCCCTAATTTATACCTAATAACCTCCAAGGGCAGTGTTTTATAGTGCAAGCTGGGCATTTCCCTCCCTCTTTTCTTATGTTCAATTGAAATCTCTGTTTATCATGTTGGCAAGTCTCCTAGAAAACATATTCTCTGCGGGCCCCATGAGATAAACTGTATTTCTTGCCCAAAACATTTTATTTTGGTGTCATAAGTCATGATCTAAATTTTTTTTTTAAAAAAGCACATCCTTTACTTTGACACCATCTCTATAGCCAGCTGTTCATGTCTCATAACTTCCAGTTGATTCTAAAGGCATGACCTTTAACTGGAAAAAGAGATGAAAAGCTCACCTCTGACTTTAAGAGACTTTATTTTTAGCCTAATAAATTGTAGAGATCTCAGGCCTGCTTTTAGTATGGTGATTTTGACCCTATATCATTTAGATATGGTACAAATCTGCTATATCTGTTAGAAACTATTGTAATCATAATTAAGTAAAAAATTATTATATGAATGCATAAAATGTATACAATAAAGAATTATGAGGTATAGTTTTTAACTGGGAAGAAGCTGAGGCTAGGCAATATGCTGATATGTGAAGTTGGTTAACTTCAATTCCTGGAAATATCTAATTCTGCCCACTTCTTTGTAAGTGTCTAGAAGTCCTATTGAAAGTTACCTTCGACCTTATCAATAATTGAGCTTCAAACATAAACAAATTTGGTGGACATGAATGGGTAGTATTCATGAAAACTAGATTGCAGGTGAACATTCATCCAAATGAAAGTTCATAGAGGAAAAGCTCACTCTAACTGAGAAAGTTGTTAAACAAGGTGGGTCAAACTAAGCAATGAGGTCTGAATGTGGAATGAGTACGGCAGGCAGTCACAAAACACTAGGTAGAACAGAAATTGTCATTAGCTTAGTTTTATTGGAGGCACTTAACTGCCCAGAGAAAGGGGGACTTTCTAAAAATACTAAAATAAACTTATTATTATGAGGCTTAAGAATTCTTGGGTAGTTTATAAAGTGGAATTTGTTTGCCCCTTGGATTGACATGTCAGCACCTAACATCAAGGCTTAGAGTGATGGAGAACCAAGATAGCAACAGGAAAATAAAAGTATGTCAGTGCCATCCTGTGAGCAGAGAATTCCACTGTCATGGGAGCTATAAGCAAAACAGCAGGACATAATGTCCAAAATGGATGGAAATGACAGCTCATAAAGCAAAGGAAAGCAGAAGTTGCAATGTCTGAAATGCACCTGGGATTTAGTTTAATCAGGTACAGTAAGGTAAAAGAGAGACACAACTGCCTTTGCAAAAGTTTGCTACTCACCCAAGAGGAGGAGGTGCACTCGGCCATATGAAGCCACACAGGGGAGGAGGAGGTGCACTCGGCCATATGAAGCCACACAGGGGAGCACCAAAGTCCATCCGGAGGAAAGAGAGATGAGGAGAAAGCATGAGTGTGAGCCTTTATCACTGTGGTGGTGGGAAGTGATTAGGTGGGGATATCCCCTGTTGATCAGGAGACAAAATAACAATTGTTTTAGTTTGTGATTAGTAAACAACTTGTTCTATTAATATGGCCCTGTTGCACTGGATGCCACATTATCAATTATAAAACCTCAAGAATGACATCTCTATGTAAATCGTAGTGCAAACAAAGTATCTGAAAAATCCTACTCTTGTTCCTTTCAAGAGGAGCCCGAACAGAAAAAGACTGAGAAGATTCAAATAAAGTGGCCTTAGGGAAAACAGCCTCTCACTGTTGGGAAAGAGAAAGTATTTTGGTTATACTTGAAACACGTGAATTAATAGAGACTTAATGAAGCCTCTCATTCGACAAAGACATTTTACACTCTGGGACTCCCTAATGGATCAGAACCTACTTTTTGGAAGTAGAAACACCCTGGCATTAACTCAATAATATCAAAGTTATCCTCTGAAGATAAACATAGAATAAGGAACAAAAGATGTTTCCCATAACTTGATGAGCCTACCAGAATATGCCAAAAGAGGAAGATGCTCTTTCCTTCTACCTTAGCATTAGCTGTTCTTTCAGGTAGCAGTATTATCTACATTTGTAAATAGTAAATCAGAACAGGATCATTATATAAGAGAAATGCTGCATGAGTGAAAACATCCTGGGATTGGAAGAATAAGCATCTTTGTAACATCAGTTTGTTAATGTAAAATGTTTATAGAATTAGTTTTTAAATGAGATAAACAAGTTATTGATAGTTAAAATGGAATAATAAACATCCAAGCATAATTATAAAAATTGTGGGATAATGAAACAATGGTAAAATTTCTCTTTAGCTATTGATGACTAAGAGTTATCCACTTCCAAAAAAGACAATGGGGTAGGCAGGCATAGGCAGCAATTATAGACACCCACTTTCAAAAGGGAGGAAATAGAAAGGAAGAAAATGGAGTCTTCATTCCAGGCAATTTTGAAATCCAATTGGATGAACTTTAGTAGGCCTCTACTATGAAGGGGTGCATGTATTTTCATCTGACTTTTTCATCAGCCTATACATCCTGCATGTGGGGATTCCAACAGGGGTTTTAAAAATCTTCCTTATTTTGTCCTCTCTCTGTCTCTTTTAGTACAAGCTGGTCATGTTTCTGTTAGTTTAAAATTCTCAAGAACTTTGTAGCTCTTACATGTCATGAAGATTCATGCCTTTGGATGAGAGGCTCCTTATAGATTTTCCTGGGCAATCTCACCTCCATCTTGGATTCTGCCAAGTTGCCTGGGGGGTTTTCTGAGGAACCAGCCTTAATAAATATATGTTCACTAGCATAGATAAATTGTGAATACACTAGGGAAAGTGAACACAGTTAGGTTCATTTATGTGAATTTAATTCATTTATATCCACAAAAAGGCAAAACTAAGGGGCTGGAGAATAGATCAAGGATGGCCAAACATTGCAGCTGAGTGGGGGAGGGTTTGATTTGAAAAGTCCACATAAGGAAATTGGGGAGGTGGGTGTCAGTGAAGCCGTTCAGTATCTTGATTGTTTGGGGGCATCTCTGAATTTCTGCATTTGTGGAAACTCAAACTGAAGACCACAAAGAGTAAAAATCTACTGTATCTAAGTTTAAATTAAGTTATAAAAATATAAAACACAGGCGAAATGGAAGGAAGGGGATTTATAATTCATATTAGGTGACGTTCCTTTATTGTAAATGTTCCTGAGAGTAAGTGAATATAAGAAGATAAGCTGTTTTTCCCAGGAAGGCATAATTCATAATAACACCTTCTCTTTCTCTACCTGTATCACTGTAAGGTGGGAAGATCCTGGAGAGAAATCTCATTACTCCTGTTAGCAGTGTCCTGAAACAAGCTCAGTTTCAAAGCTGAACTTGGCATTTCTGTAGCTTTAAAATAGAGTTCAACAAAGCTAGGGTTTTACTCCCCATTCCAAGTGTACAGCATTTGCAACCTTTAATGCACCATAATGGAATCATTTGGACAATACACTGTAAGTTCCTTATGATCTGATCCATGTGATTCCTCTCAAACTTCCTAACATGATCCCCTGTTAATGCTGCAGACCCCCATATATCTGCATGGACTAAATACATCTGTCACAACAAACCTCTCTTAGAAACACAAATACCCTATAGGCTTGAGAACTTTTGTTTTCATCTTAATACACTTTTATATTTCTTATGTTTTCTACAATAAGCATGAATTACTTTTATAATTAGAAAAAAGCAATAAAGGTTATTTTGCAAAAGCAAACACATCTGGGAGGGTTGTTTGAACCTTATTGCTTTTCCTGGAACAATTGAGTTCAGTTGCAGAGAGACCGAGTTTTGATTTAGGAGGGATAAAAATAAGTCATTTGTGAACAAGGACTGCTTTTAGAATGGGCCTTAGAGCAACTAGAAAAACCCAAGAGTTTGATGGGAGGTGGGATAAAAATATAGAGAGAAGGGTCTGAAGTAAACATTTGTATTTTTAATTCTGTTTTTCTCTTACCACTATATTCATAATAATAGGATGAATTCATTTTTTAATATTTATTTTTTAGTTGTATTGTCAATACCTTTATTTTATTTATTTATTTTTATGTGGTGCTGAGGATCGAACCCAGGGCCTTGCAGGTTAGTGCTAGGTGAGTGCTCTACTGCTGAGCCATAACCCCAGACCCAATTTGTTTTGTTCTGGTTCCTCGAGACGGACTTGATTCTTGAGAGCAGGAATGGAGGAAACATTATTTACTGAAATATTATTTCCCAGCCCAAATTCCAGAAGCTAAGGGTAGTGGGTAACATAGTTCTTCAATTCATCAGGAAAATGGGAAAATAACAATGTAGACAGTTTTCCATAGAGTTGTTTTCTCCTATTTAAAACTTTTGCTAGTTCCTTTTTTCTAGATTTATTATTAAAGTATTGTCCATGGAATAATAACAGTAAATTTCCAGTTATTATTTAAAGACTTTTCTCATCCTAGAAATCAACACTTGGGCTTTGTCTCCTTGAACTATAAGTTCCATGATGGTAGAGTATCCATTTGTCTTCATCCCTCACCTCCACAACTGTGTGCCTAGCACTGTGTCCAGCACATAAAAGTTCATTAATAAATACCTATTGATTCTCCAACTATGGCAATTTAGCTGTATTATGAGTCATTTGTATCCCAAATTAGTGTGGGGTCTAATCCCATTGCGTAACTTTTCAGGTTATATATCCCAAGTCAACAGAAACTTTCTAAACAACATGATCAGATGTTGCAGATTTTGTATAGAACTCTTTCATATCCATGTTTGTAGTTCTGACACTATGCTTTGCAAATAGTTTGTCAACGTACAAATAGTCTGACACCTTCCATCAAAATGAAAGATTCTCTGTGTCTAAGACAGCATCTAGCACAAGGCAAATGTCTTAACTTTCTTTGTTGAGTCAATGAATGTTCTACTTCTCTGCCATCTGCAAGTGACAATGTCTTGTTAAACTATAACCCATGGTTTTAGGCACATTTGGCATTGAGTGCTCCCATTTCCAGTCTTCTTTCCCACCATTCCCTCCAGAAATCATGTGACATGAAACCCTCAGATATGATGTATGGGCTGTATGTTAAAAAGATAAGTCTAAAATTTCTAGGTATGAATGTTGGTAGACTGGAAGAAGAAGGAGGGGGGTGTAGGAAGAGGAAATTGCATCAAATAGATGAGCACATGATTCCAGACTCTGTTTGACAAATTATTTCTGTCATGTGGGTGTGTTTGTGTGTGAAAATTTTAAGGGATGCCCTTAGACAAAATGACTTACTGTGATTTTTTGTTTACATATTGGTCTCTTCAGTGAAATAAGCCTTTTGAAGATTCAGTCTACCTCTTATTTACCTTTCTATAGATTTGCTAAAAGAAGCATTTAATGAGTATTAATTGAATAAATTTTCAGATGTAAACTTTTTTAATAATTATAGTGAAATATTTCTGTAGCACTTCACAGCTTGGGAAACCCACTGTGAGATTTACAAAACTATGTGATCCATTGAGGAAGTATTCACCCTCATTTTACAAATGAGGAAACCGAGGTTCAAAGACTTCAGCCTAATCCAACCTAATACAGCCAGAGTATGAGGATGCTAGGTTAGCATTCTAATCTAAGTCTCCTGAACTCTGTTCCTGATATTCATTAATTCTTTCTATTTTTCATTCCTCCAGTGAACATTCCTTAAATATTATATTATTCATACTTCTTACATTTCCATGCACAAGACAGAGGACATCTAGATAGATTAAGGAATGTAGTTTTCAAAAGGACCTTCCAGGATGAGATCAGAAATGGTATTTGGATAGATCTGGGGCTATAATAGGCTGAGAAAAGAACAGGCTGGGTAGGAAGCATTGTTAACGGTATAATCAAAGTTTAGAAGGAGAGGAAATTGAGTCCCAGTGAAATAATTTCAGTGAAAGAATATGTCAGGGGTGGGAAGGAGGATAAATCCAATATACAGTCTGAATACAGTTTTTGAGGGGACTACTCATGCAGAGAAGGGCTCAGCTCCAGGGTCTGGACCATCTGAGGAAGACAGCTGGTCTGGAGTCATAAGAGTGAGTGGAAATATTTTCTTGGAGGAGGCAAGAGGTCTTTCAGGTGCTGTTAGAAATGGAATTCTGATAAAGCCCTTCCTTAGACATATGTAGATATGCCCATGAATCAGGATGACCTGTGTTTATTTCTACCCTAAAGCCAAGAAGTAAATTAGTTTAGTCTTCGAAGGTTCTTGCGGTCCTTCTTTCCCAGAATCACATTCAATAATGCCAGAAACAAAAATCAATTTTGTGAACCCATCAGGTACCTAAATGCAGGTTGGTGAGTGGCTTTTCCATACAGGCAGTTCACATGGATCCAGAATACTGTACCCTGATGACCTGGTGCTAAACTGCTCATTATTATTTAGAACAATTATTACCCACGTTTGTAACATATTGTACCTTAAAAGTTGGTTGTAAAATTCAATTTTTAGAACATATTCAATAAAAACTCTGCTCTTGCTTTTGCTTAGGGAAGAAACTAATAACAACTCTGAGACAAATGCCAGCATTTTGAGATCAAATTAAATTATGTATCACCCTAAGAGAAATCTCTGTTCTTTCTTTTTTTTTTTTTTTCTTCAATTGAAATCTGTGCAAATCTAGTTCTGTGGCCTCCATTCCATTTGGTATCTGTAATTATGTCATAACATATTTGCCTTCTTCCAAACTCTACAAAGCATTTTCTTTTACTTGGTAGTCTATTTCTTAATGAAGAAATGGGTAACTGGGATCTCCACACAATGTGTAATTAAGATGCATGTTTGGACTTCCACTTTTTTGTTTGTTTGTGTTTTGTTTTCTTTTGTGGTGCTGGAGATTGAACCCAGGGACTTGTGAATGCCAGGAAAACACTCTACCAACTGAGCTATATCCCCAGCCTTCCGCTATTTTTAATGCTCTGAAAAGACAAGGAGTTCTTCTGATGAGTCAACATCATGATCCCCTAACTGAAGCTTGAGAACAGAATAAAATTAATGCCTCATCAGACTGTGTTGTCAAGCCTGGACAGAAGGGTATTATATAGTGTGATAATCTCATGACACATCAGAAAGGAAAGTACCAATTTCTATGAAAAAGATGTCATCTTCTGTGGACTATTGAAGTTGCCATGACAAAGCAGTTTTTACCTTTTTAAAGATTTCATGGAATCGGTGATGGAAAAGGAACATTTTTAGAAGCCCCTTAACCTCTTCGGTAGTCAGTGTTTGCCAAGTGCTTACCTAATGGTTTTGTCATTTCCAGCGTCTCCATGTTCAAGAACATTTCCCTGTTGATGTGGAGGCTCTACTCTTGCTCATTAGTATTAATTTGGTTACCATGGAATTGAGTTTCCTATGACTGTTATCCTAGATAAATATTAAAGTCAGCATGAGAAAAACTTGTTAAAGCCATGACTCTTTTGAGTTTAATCATTCCTTCACTACTCACATATGCCATGCTACTGAATGGGAAGGTGTCCAAATTATCAGGCTGGTATAAGTGGGGAAAAAGGGAACACTACTGCTTCCAATACAAAGAAGGAAGTAAAGATGTGATGGGAGACTTCTGAGAGTGGATAGATATAACAGGAAAAGGAAAAGTGAAGCATATGAATGAGACATTCAAGACCACAGAGTTTGCTAAAGTATGCTCTTTGAAGAGACTGGCAATTTCCAGTACTGAAGGAGGTGGGTAGACTGGTAAAGACTGATTCATCAAGCAAGACTACATTCTTTAAAAAGAAAAACAACATCAACAACAAAAAAACAATTAATTATGTGTCAGTAGGAATGATGGGTACACAGTGGGGTCTAAGATTCGAATTACCTGTGTGTCTTTTTAACTAGGTAGCTCGCCCCTCCACTTCTCCCTCATATACCAGATGATCTCTAAAGAGCTAACACTCTGACATTTTACTATCGTTTTATGAACATGCTGGCTTTGCTTATATGTAACTTTCTTTTTTCCTGCTCCATTTGCTAAGTATAATGGAAGTTAACCTTCAGGGAAAATTGGAATAGCAGCTTTAGATCCACAAGGACCATATGTTCAACTTAATAAAAAAATAAGCATTTATTGAGTGTGTACTATTCACTTGGCTAGTAATATACTGAGGATTCCATTAGGATTCAGAGGAGAAACATGCTTCAATCTTTTTTGATGAGGAACTAAAAATATAATTGTGGTAAAATAAAGTAGTTAAAGAAGAGTGTGAAGTTTTAGTAAGGTTCTGAATTATATATACTCAAACTATAAAATAGACATTCACTGGAATTTTTTAAAAGAGATTCTTTGGGAATCTCTTTGGTTTGCAGTAAAGTTGTTGGCTGACCTTCTTTTAGTGACTCAAGAATGCCAACATAAGTCAGGGATCACAGGGAGTCATGGGTGGGCAAGAATGGATTTGCCATAGTACATTAAAGTGCTTATTAGCAGTTGAGCTTATCTTATTGGTAAAACTTACTTTAACTTTCTCTTTTGATTCATCCCCAACTCTGTGTCTGCTTCCCCAATTTCAGCCCTTGGTAAGAACATCTGTTGGAAATTCTGCATTGAAAACATAAGTAGCAACTTGATAACACAAGTTCTGTCATTTAGCCTCAGATATATTCATCCAATTAAGGTCTCAAATCGTGCACATTCTTGCACACATGTTATTTATAGGACTCGTATTATTTGCAATACACAGAGAAGAGAGGATGAGGCTGACAATTTAGAGATTGCCTCATTTTTCTTAGAATTGCTATTAAATTAGTCCTTTAATTAATGTCAGATATGCATAAGCATTTACATATGGAAAGAAAAAGTAAGAGTCTCTTTCAGAATGTAATTGGGGAAATCCTCAATTCAGACACTTGGGCTAGAGACTGGCTCTTTGAAAATGAAGCAAAGAGAATATGAAATTCTCTTTCTTCCTGAGTCACAGAGAAGGTATTTGGTATGCTAGAAGTGGGTGGGAGGAGATGGTGCACACAATGACCTACTTCTGAAAGCACTGTCCTATAAATTAAGACTGTACTATGCCATGTGCTAAAAGTACCAGTGTGTACAGAACACCCGTGAATTAAGAAAGATTTGGGGGACTAGTCATTCACATATTCCTTAGGGTTCAGACTATTCCAGATGAACTAGAAGAAGCTACAGAGAAGGAATTTACAGATGAGTATTGTAGACAAGAGAGAGGAGTGACTTGCCAATGTGCAATTATATTGCTCTTATGAGGCTTTAAGACATACTCATATCCCCTTCAAATTTAGCTGGCCATGCTTTTCATTCTCAGCAGACAACCTTACATGAATTACTTTTCCATAAGAGATTATTTCACCGCATGTAAGTCTTTAAGTTGAACCAAGTCATGGCAGTGCTTTCTCTGCAGAACATAATAAAAGGTGACCACAAATAAAGGTGGTCAGTTAAAGGTCCATGGGAGATAGGTGCAATCCTAACTTTTAATGAGCAAGAAACACAAAAATAAATGATGTGGGGCTTCAGAGAGGGGAACCTAACACACATGGAGGGGATGTGGCAAAAGCTGGTCAGTAACAAAGAACCAAATAAGAGAGAGAGGGTGAGCACCCCTGACTCAGTCCTAACTCTCCAGTTCCCAACTCCAGGTGCCATGCATCTTGGCTATGCTTGATTTCAGACTGACTCTACCACAATTTTTCGATAGCCACATCCCATGACTCTGTTACCACCAGTCTGAGTAGTTTATACACCACGTAACCTGACCCAGGTCTAAGAAGACACAGAGAATTAGGACAGGGCTAGAATTAGGACAGGCTTGTTACCCTCCACACCAGGGTTTTACTCACAGCATCTCACTGCCATCAGCCCAACCACACTGCTTGTAGGCTAATTTAACTTCATGAAGGTTTTATTAGGTTCGTTTTCTTACACTTAGAAAATGAAATTTTCCATTGGAATTAAAAACCTTGGAAAGCATTGACAGGAAAATCTCCCCTTATATGCCACCATCTCTGGTCTTTGTTGTTCACAAAGAGAAATCAGTTGTTACTTTTATATGACAGAGTCCTTGAGTGTGAGGATTTCCCTTCTCTTGAGTCTTTCAAGATGGTGTCTTTGGCTTTCAGCATTTTAATCGTGGTGTGCCACAGAGTGGATGTTGCATTAGTCAAGGTTTTGTATTGAGATTTTGGATTTGTAGATGAATGCTTTCAGTAAAAATTGGGGAGGTTTGATACATTATGGCTTTGAATAGTTTTTCTGCTCCCTTTTTTCTCTCTCAGCTCCCTCTGATGCCCCTAGTACTTACAGATTGTTGCACACCATGGTGGACTATATTTTTCTGAGGATCTCTTTTTCCCTTCATCCTTCTTTCCTTCCTTCCTTCCTTCCTTTATTTATTTATTTATATTTAATTCTTCAGTCTGGTATACCCTCTATCAATCTGTCTTTAAGTTCTCTGATTCTTTCTTTTTCCAGTTCAAATCTACTGCTGAACCCCTTTGGTAATTACCTTCATTCAGTTACTATAATTTCCACTCCTGAATTTCATTGCTTTGTGATTTGTAAAATTGTTTTAGTGATTTTCTCTGCTTGGTGTGAGGCATTATCACTACATCCTCCTTACTTCTCTCCACATCTTTCCTCTGGCTCATTGAGTATATTTATTATAGATATTTGAAGTCTGCTAAGTCCACTGTCTGGACACTCCTAAAATTTGCTTCTGTTTTCTGTGTTTTCGTTGGTTTGTTTTTGTTTTGTTTTTTGTTGTTGTTTTTTTCCTATGCATGGATAACAACTTCCCAGTTCTTTTCATATCTTACCATTTGTGTTGAAAATGGGACGTTTATATAACATAACTGATTCTATCCCATTTGGAGCTTGCTTTTGTTTACGTGTTTTTTTTTTTTGTGTGTGTGTGTGTCAAGAGTTGGCGGGAGTGTGTTAGTGCAGTCCCTTTTTGCCCCACAGTGTGAAGCCTCTGATGCCCCTCTTTTGAGGGCACAACTGGGATGGCAGTGGTCTTACCAGCCTTCTCTTTGTCTCTTTCCTGATCTCTCTCAATCCACTAGACCTTTGGTCTGATACCCAGAGATTGGTTTCACTAATTTCTGACTGATTGCTGCATCGTCATCTACAATATCCTAAAAGCATAAATCGCTGCATAGTTTTATCCAGCTAAATTCAAACAACTGTTTAGCAGTGTTTTTTTAGGCCAGTCTTTGAGGTTTATCCTAACCCCAGGATGTCTCTTCTTATCTTTTTCTCTAATTGTTTCTGATAGGCCTATCTCTGGTCTAGGTTATTATTTTCATGAAGTTATCAACTTTTTACTTGTATACTACAAAATAAAATCTATTCTTATTTATTTTTGAGTATCTTGAGGCTTGACATTGCCCACACATTTTTTTTTCAAATAAAATCAGGAGAGATATTAAAACCTCAAATAAACATCATGAGAGATATTAAAACTTCTTTGTTCAAATGGCTCTCCTCTCCCCTGATCAAAATCTCTGAACTACTCTCTAGAGATGAGCCTCGGGACAATAGCCTGCTCCTTGGGAAGCTCTAGAATAGGAGTGCTGAGTTGGGATGGTAGCCTCTAGTCTTTGAGTTTTGCCTGGTTTCTCCAGGATGGAAACCAGGGCCTGAAGATTCTTTGCCTTCTGAAACCTTTGTAAACCTTCTACAGGCTGATGGAAGAAGGGATTCCCCTGATTTTTCAAATTTCCAGGAACATAGCCTCTGAAACCTAGAAGCAGTTGAAGGTGTGAGAAATTCAAAGACCTGCCTTTCCTGGTGAGACACTATATCCCTTGACCAAGAGCTAATGGGATAAGGAGCCCATGTCCTTGGTTGTTGAGAGTCACAGCCGAAGGGGCCCCAGCAAACTTCCAGCGGCCCTAGCAACATCTAGCTGATTGGCTCCTCTGTGGTGATGCTCATTGGGCTGTTTCCCCGCCCTTTCAGACTGCCAGCTGATGATTGGCTCACAGCGGCCCCAGCAACATTTAGCTGATTGGCTCCTTTGTGGTGATGCTCATTGGGGGACTTCTTTGGCTCCGCCCATGCAACCCAGCCAATCGGCCTCAAGAGCAGGAGGATTGTGGGAGGTGGTGAGGCTTGTGGTAGAGGCTTGTGGGAAGCCGGTGGTGGCAGTTGGGCTCTGAGGGTTTTTCCTGAGGAGCTGTTTTGTTTGGCCTGCGTGGTTCTAAAAATAAAGTTCGTTTCTTTTGACAAGTGGCTCCTGAATTGTGCCCAGCCAGACTGCGGCACTTGGTCACACCCATCCAGGTGGAGCTTCTGCCATGTAGAGTGATGGGAGAGGGAATGCACCTATGGCACCATGTTTCCCAAACTCCCTTCATCATTAATGTTTTCATTGTGAGTCAATGTTTCTTTAACTGAAAATAGATTTGCTGTAGCCTGAACTGGGACAGTTTTCAAGAGACTTCGAATGGTCGCTTTTTAAAATATGTGTCACCATTCTGGTTGTTTCAGCGCAGAGTTGAACCATGGAGTGCCTCAGCCTTCTTTTCCAGAAGTGGAACTCTAGTGAATGCATTTTTAATACATTCAACTTTACACTGTTTTCCATAATTTCTCTTATGACAATGTTTTGCGAGCATTATCAGATACAGTTAAAAGAAACAAGTCAAATATTTGAGGGAAAAAGGTTGTCATTTTCAAAAATAAGGGAAAGCCATGGTTAGTAGCTTTTCAGATATTTCTTTAATGACTAGAATCATTTATAATTGAAATTCTAATTATTTGCATATAAACATATGCTTTCAATCGGCTTGAAGGCACTTGAAAAGAGTTGGTTCTCTTAATATTCTGATTCTTCCTTTGCCATTAATTCTCATACCAGTGCTTTGAAGCTTTCAGGTCCCCTGTCTAAACTAGAATACAGATTGTTTTCTGCCTTCCATCTAGACTGAGAATCCATGAGAATCTCCATAGTATTCTTGCTGATCTTTGGACTCCACAGTGTTCATCATTATTTTTTATTTGAAATACAATGAATTCAGAAGTGATATGTGTCCATAACTGTGAACAATCTGAGATTTACCCTAGTTGCAAGTTAACATGTTGGTGTGCTACGGTTTCATGGATGCTGGCCAAAACATAAGATTCTTAAGGGAATGTAAATACAGTTCATTTACCTCAGTAGCCATAGCCAGATTATCATCTCGTTCCCTGAGCCCCAGTTTTTGCCGAACAATCCATGAGGGCCAGGTGACTCTTGCACACCCCAGGTGATCCTTGAATTAAAGGAAAGAAACTCCAAATATTTTTAAAAGTCAATAATCCTCCCTGAACTTTGCACTAAAAAGAGACATTATCTTTGAGATACTGGACAGTAAACACCCCTGTCTTTTGTTATAGAAGGAGCCTCTCTATCCCTGTCTTCCAAGGTTGTTTGCTTATAAAGAAAACAGTCTTAAAGAGATCATCCAGAACAAAGCTCACCAGTAGTGCTCGTGCATAAAACATGTACCTAAGTGCGAAAGACCAATGAAAAATTGTCTATCAACTATATGAATTGCTCAGGTTCAAAACACTTGTGATAACAAACCTTAAAACGCAACACCCTGAAATATAGGCCTCATTTGGAACGAGGTATTTTAAAGTGAAAATTTTATATAACTGAAGTTTATACTTACATATCCCAAATTTGAAAGGATAGATACTTGTGATGGAAACAAATGCCAAAAAATATGTGAAATATTTAAAAATTAAATATTAAAACCTCCGTAGATATTTGTTAGTAGGCACAATCTAACCTGCTCCATGAGACCACTGTGTTTGTGCAAGTGTGGGTAACGAAAACTTGCATAGAAGGCTCCCCTGGGCAAATATGATGGTACTCTGGAGTAGGAACTGACTAACCATCTAATTAGACTGGGGATTACATCCGTAGAGCCAATAGTTAGATACACCGTTATATAGGATCAAGCTCAGAATACTACTTCTAAAATTGAAAAAATTCTAGGATCTTACACCTTGCTGTGGAGTGTCGGGCATTATATTTAAATATATTAGCTAATCTGCCCCTCAGATAACATTAACTTTAATCAGCGAAAAGCCATTATTAACCTATTTCTAAGTAAAGCCCACTAATTTCACCAGCAATATAGAAATTTCACTTCTAATAAACACTAACAAAATTTCAGTGTGGATGTTAGTTACAAAAATCCTAGTGGCTGAATCCTTTGATATCTAATGATGCAAAGTGTGTGTGTGTGTGTGTGTGTGTGTGTGTGTGTGTGTGTACTTTTTTTTTTTTTTTTGTACCAGAGATTGAACCCAGGGGCACCAAACCACTGAGTAATATCCCTTGTCCTTTTAAAATATTTTATTTATAGACAGGGTCTCACTAACTTGCTTAGGGTCTCACTAAGTTGTGAGGCTGGCTTTGAGTTCACAATCCTTCTGCCTCAGCCTCCTGAGCCACTTGGATTACAGGTGTGTACCACTCCATGCCTGGAAGGAAAGTATATTCTTTATTAGGGCAAAAGCCCGCCCTCAAAAAGTAGAGTAAAACTTCTGGACTAGACATGTGCACTCACCATCTTGACTAGCAGAATGTGTGTTACAAACTGCATCACAAGGAGTTACCATCAGATCCATTTTGTAGCTAAGGTAACAAAGGTACAGAGGCAGAAAATTTGCTTGCGGTCACAAAGATAAGAAATACAGCATCCACTTCTGTGCCACAATTCACTTCTGGGTTCTGTTGCTTCTTTTCAACTTCCCTATATTCTGCCCCATCAAGCAGTTTATTTTCATTATTTACTTTTATGAATCTCCTTTTCCTGTTTCTACTAATTAGCAAATCCAAATTTGCTGGGAGCTGAACTTTTTGTTTTAAATGGCCATCAGTTAGAACTGAATGAAAGAGTAGGACCTGGGTTTGGAGTGGGAGGTTGTGAAAGCTGCTTCCAGGATTCTTAAGGGCTGTGGAAAGCTGCTCTCTCCATAAGTGGTTTGTGACTGTGTTTAATTTTAAGGTTAACAAAGGGGGAAATGGGAGCAGGTGATGGCTGGGTTGCGCTTGATGATTCCAGCTCCATTCGGGAGCACGTTTCTGTGGTGACCGGCTGGTATTGTGTAAGGATGATTATTAATTCCAACTATCAGCAGGGCCTGAGCCAGATTAATCTCCATATGGCAGAGACACATGAGATCCGAGTGTAAGCATCGATATACACAGGTCCCAACCTTATCTACATGCTGGCACAGAGAGTGTCAGTTTCTAATTCTTCTTTGGGAATATATCATTTGATTCATGTGTGAAAGATCAGTGAAGGAGGAGTATAAATCCCACTTTTGTTCAGCCTTCTGGGCAGTTCGAGCCTGCTAATTTCTGCAATATGCATGATGTATAACGGAGTGGCAACCTCTCAGATTTACAGTCTCTCCTTGGAGTCAAAATTAAGCAGGCAACCATTTATTAACATTACAAAGACAGAGACCCATGTTCTGGTTAGCACTCTAAGTTCACAGAAATTCGATGAGTGAAAAACTCTTCTAAATCTCTTTACCCAAGCTGTTGATTTATGGGCATGAGTAAGCAAATGTGAGTGTTGGAGAGTGTGATATCCACATTGTTTATTCTCTCTGGTCAAATGTTCCTTTACTTGACAGGTCTTTCCTGATCATACTCTATAAAATAAGACTTCCCCTCTCCATGCTACTTTCTCTCACTTTCCTTCTACCATCTGTATACACCTTCATAGAATTTATGACCACCCTATACATGCTTATAGTCTTTGTCCGTATGGTTGTCTGACTTCCTCCCTTAGAATTAAGTTTAATGACAGCCAGGACATTGTCTGGCTCGTAGGTGCATATAAAGAGCCTAGAATAGTGCCTGGCACAGAGTAGGTTTCCGATACATATTTGATAAAGAAGACAGAAACGAAATGTTTACAAAATCACTTTTCCCTTATCTAGTAGCAATGGGGAAAATGTAAATAATATTGCATTCAATTCAGCATTCAAAGTAAAGAACTTTAATTTGCACAATGCTGTTGGCAGAGAATATTTCATTTAACTGCCATTAGCCCTTGTCCTGGAATGACTCCATGCTATTGAATTGCAAATATTTCTGCTTTTACTTGGAAGAAGCAATAGAATTGTGTGGTAGCAACTAAATATTTCTTCCCTTTTTTTTTAACATGCAATTTGCTATCTATAGAATAACCAGATTATCCTTAATGGCAAGGCACAAATAATAAGCATTTTGATTAAGACGAGTTGGAGAAAGGCCACAAGCTAATAAAAGCAAGAGGGGGGGGGAATCTAATGTGGTCTCCTCAAATTAAGTAAATTGACTATATAATGAGAAAAAAGTTTAAATTAGTTACCTAGTGGCCCCAAAATGAAGCATTAGTAATGTTTATTACTGGAAATCTGCAGAACCTAATATTAATTATTCCATTATTTTTTTCTTTGAAGCTTAAATCAACCAGTAGCTTTAACAATTAAAAAAAAAAACCTTTCAGGAAAGAAGTCATTATGAAAAAGACAGGTGAGATTTACTCAATAACTCCTAGATATTGTTCATGTTACCACATACAAATATCCCACAACATATTCTTTTCCAGGACCACAAGGCTTTATGAAACAATTCTTTCTCTCTAGTAGAAAAGGCAAAATTTTCACTTTGCCAAAATTTGTGGCTGAATTCTAAAATCTATGGGACAAAGTCTTTCAGAATATTCCACACTTCTTCATGTGTTTTGATGTTTTTCTTTTATGGTATGGTGGAGCTCAAGGTGAGGTAAATAGATTGTCTAACAGTCAAAGGACCCTGTAGAACATCATCAACTCAGACTTCAAGAGGCCCCTGCCTAAAACTATTTCCAAGTGGGCTTCTTAGTTGGTCATGTCTACCTAAATTTCATATTCTTTTTGTTCTCATTTACTAAGGTCCCTTTTCAGCCTTCATTTCTCTCCTAATGACGAACACATCTGACAGTCTTAAAGATCAAACTCAATTTAGCCAGTTCATTGATCTCCATACTCACTGGCTGTAAAAATCTAATGGTAATAATGATGACAATGATGATATGATAAAAATAAACATTTGTTAACCTCTTGCAGTGCTCCAGGATTGCCACTTAATCGCATTATTTCATTTGATCCTCCCAACATCTTATCAGGTAGATATTACCATTATCCACATTTCTGTAAGTCAGGTAAAGGAGGATTTGTGAATGCCTGAGGTCATTACCTAGACGGAGGCAAGAACTTCAGTCAAATCTATGGAGCTCTCACAATACAGAACTTAATTGCATGGTGTCTTATCATCATTGTTGTCTCATGTAGTTACTTTTGCCTGACAAACTAGATTACAGGACATAAGACTATTTCTTTGCTCTAATGATCAAAGGTTTTGATGATCAAGTGTGTTGAGGACCACCAAGTGGAATTAGTGGATGATTGATTGATACTATGGGTGAAGAATATGTCCTCTCTCAATGCCTCAGAGGAAAGAGAACTAGCAGCACTTCTTCATCCATTCTCCATCTTCCTGTCCTTGAGAGCCTCTTGAGGCAACTTCTCCACCGACAGGAATGAGTGCTTTATCCACCCAAACCCAACACAAGACAGTGCATTCTCTCAGTGACTCAATAACCAGGCGTGATGATGTCTATTCTTCAATCCACTTGCTTAGAAGCTGTTTAACAGAATTTCAGTTTCCCATGAGGCTGACCTATGATAGTTCATTCACTGTTCTGCAACTGACCATAGAATACATGAGCTAAAAATAATTGAGGGGAAAATCCAATTCCTTCTCCCCTTCTTATAGATAAGGAAATGAGACTAGTTGGTCAAAGCAGGTACCATGTGTTCCTAGAATTGGCTTATGACTCCTTATTCTTGGAATTGTATCATCTTCCCAGATGTAGAATCATGTATAAGGAAAAAATAAATAAATATATTTATGTATATATTAAAATATATAGTATATAAAATACATATATAAGCAATATGTTAAAAAATATACAAATATAAATATATATATTTGTCTCTGTGTGTGTGTGTGTGTGTGTGTGTGTATATATATATATATATATATATATATAAATATATATAAATAAAAGCAAGTTAAGAGCTAACTTCTTTTAAGAATTTGAACCTCTTTTAAGAGTTCATAGAAGGTAGAGGAAAAAGTTTCTCAGCTAGGAAGATATGATTGAATTGGAAATAAAGGTTGGTGAAAGATTTTTTTCAATATATATTTTTTTGGTTGTACACAATACCTTTATTTCGTTTATTTGTTTTTATGTGGTGCTGAGGATCAAACCCAGGACCTCGCATGTACTCTACTACTGAGCCACAACCCCAGCCCCAATGAAAGATTTTGATAAGGAGAAAGGATGAAAAAGGGACCAGCCTGGAGCTGTATGAAAGCTGCAAAGGCAAAGCCATGCTTAGGAGCTATGGGACATTGGATGGAGTGGAGGACCACTTAAAAACACTGAGCAAAAAATTCCCTCTGCCTGAGATCTCTTCATGTGGAAAGCACACCCAAGGAAACTGGCATATGGAAATTATGAAGCATTTTGATATCGAAGGTGATGTTACATGAGAGATGTTTCATGAAAATCGATCTCGTGTGGTTTGCAAGTTGGACTTCAGTGGGGAGACACTGAAAGCAAGCCAAACAATTTAGAGGCTGCTTGAGAGATGCTCTGGAGCCTGATTACCTCAGCTCCCACACATAATAATGAAATCAGCTAGAATCTATGACTCAGAGAGATTAGATCTAATTTTTGATCTATACCTTTCCTGATAAAGGGAAAGAAGGAATATATATATATATATATATATATATATATATATAATTTTTTGGTTTTACAGGGGGGTGTTTGAGGCATGGAAATGCTCATCCCAGTGTCCCTTCAACAAAGAACTAGCCTCTGCACCTTGGCAACCAGGCAGGCAGCCTCCCCTCAGCACCTGGAGGGTCTGCCTCAGAGGCTGAGAGCCTCTCACCTCCTGGCATTGCTTCTTGTGACTAAGGGAGGTAGGTATCAAACTTGGCCATTCCTGCCTGCCACTGATCATTCTGAAGAACAGCACTTGTGCCAAGAAAGAGTCCCAGCTGGGAGGGTTGAGCTTTGTGGGGCGGGCCTGCATTCAAGTTCAACTTTCCCCCTCTACTCAATTCTGCTTTCACCTCCCTTTGTGTGTGTGTGTGTGTGTGTGTGTGTGTGTTGTTGTTGTTGTTGTTGTTGTTTTGTTTTGCTTAAGTGCTAATTTTAGTAGATATCTTGCTACAAAAGTCTATCATTGCCTGTTTCCCAAGAACCCTACTTGTGACACAAGAGAACGCAAGGACAAAGATCAGGGGAAGGCAAACCCTAGCTCTGTGAATAATGCTGAAACATGCTGGTGGCCCTCCCCAGCTTTCTACCAGGGAAGTGTTCTAGATTAATAGTCTGATTAGAAAGAGGGTTGTTTTCTGGTGTTGCCTAGTATTTACATAGAAAATATAATAAACATGTCCACAGCAAAGAAGTGGTTGTGATAGATTGTGCTAGTGAGTCTCTGGGAGTGAGGGTGTATGTGTGACTTACAGTGACAGGGAGTGTGAGGATGTCACTCCAGAGGAGGCCTTCACTTGGACCTTCTAGGCTCTTGACACATTGCAGAAAAGAATTTGAGGATGTGTTGAATATTGGCAAAGAGGAAGAACAAGGAGTGCCTTTGGGGTGTCAGGTTTATTTCTTTAGTAGTACTGGGGATGAACCCAGGGACACTCTACCACTGAGGTCTATCTGCGGCCTTTGAAATAGGGTCTTGCTAAGTCACCTAGAACTTGCAATCCTTAAACTTGCAATATTCCTGTTTCAGCCTCCTCAGTAGACAGATTATAGGTGTGCTGGAACAGGCCATTGTTTTAAAGGAAACTTTGTATGGGGTGGCTATGGGAAGGCATGTGGAGATGGTATCATTCTTCTGATCACAAGATGGTTTATGGTGGTCTGGCCATTCTCAGGATCTTTAGGCTGACATCGTCTCCATTACCTGATCAATAGATGACATTTAGAATTTACCTACCCTGTATTAAAGGTCTCTTAAAAATATCATATCTCCTAAAAAATAAATAAAAATTAAAAGAATCCAAAAAAAAGAAAAAAGAAAAAAAAAATATCGTATCTCCCTTTGCTTGTTCTGGAAATACACGTGTTACTACATTAGGTAGGCTAATTAACAGGGCACCACACAGTTTTTATACATGATGAATTTACAGTAACTCTAAGATTTTTAGGTTTCTTATGAATTTTTTAAATGACAGACCTTGGAGGAAAACAACTAGTTTGAGAAAACTTAGCACAAGGCATTGAGATTGAAGTTAGAGTCACCTTGTCCTTCCCTTTGTCCCCTTTCTACTTAACTTTTTATCTCTTCTATCCTGCCTTGTGTGTATTAAAGCCCTCTCTAACTTCAAGCCTCCTCTTGGCATTGCCAAAAACTTCTTTTCCAGGCCTTTAAATGGTGGCATTTACTTTTGTTATTATATCCCGAGAATAAGGATGGACAAGAATATTAAGCTCCACATCAAATAGCTCCCAAGTCCCAGTGACTGAGAACAATGGAGATTTAGTCCTCTCACATAACACAGGCCCACAGCAGGTGTCCAGCGGCTCTGTTCTCCTTGGCCTCTGTTCTGAAACTTAGAATCTTTTTAAGGAAAAATGTACAGTACTCTAGACTTCTTCTCTCTATTATTTCCTTTGCCATCTACCATGCTGGTGCCAGTGGCAGGGAGAAAGAGGGTGTTCTGGAAGATCTCACAAGCAAATGAAATGCTTTAGCCTGGAACAAAGCACTCACACTTCACCAGTCATGAGAAACCATGCTCTCTCTCCCAACTATCCAGGAAGTTTAATCCTATCATAAGCCAGAAAAGGATGGACCTAGAAATATTTGATGAAGACTACAAATAATAAAACATTCTTTCTCTTTCCTTTTCTGCAATATCCTTCCTTCTGTGAGTTTCTATTCGGCTTCTTTAGCTTTAAGCTGGCCAGTGTACCCACAGATGCTGTTCAGAGTATTTCAGAATTTGCAGGGGTTGAGCATCAAATTGAGATGTCCCTTCTGGCCTGAAACAGTGTTTTGCGTGTACGACATTCTTAACATTAAGAGGTAGTGTTAAAGAAGACTATTTCCTTGTAGAACTGAGTTAGGCATTTGCATAGCAACGTAAAATGGGGGGAGGGAGAGAGTTGGAGAGGAGAAAAAGGTAAAATGGAAATCCCTTCTGCTGTTCATTATAATGTCACTCCTGAAGCAAAATTACCTTATATCCCTGACAGAGATTAAAGGTTTTACTCCTCCTGGTTATCAGCAACAGCTCTTCTCATTAACCATTCATCTCACCTCCCACAGAGCCATTTATTCAAATGTATATGTAAAATTAAAAATAAATAAAAGAACTAATCCATAAGAGTGCACTGGCACAGGAAGGGAGGGTCTAGGATGGTAGTAATGCTAAGAAAAAAATGAAAAATAATATTAAACCCATATTTCACATGGCATGGAAAAAAGATTTCTCATTAGCCCATCTGTCTCATTATCTTCTCAGAAGACATTTCAATATTCACATTCACAAAGACAGTTTTTAAAAGCTCAATTTTGTCTTACTTAAATGTAGGTTCAAAAGGCTGGAGAAAAATGCATACTTTGTGGAAATGTTCATCTTTACCTCGCATATGGATTCAGGCGAGGGGAGAAAATTTATTTTTCAAAAAACAGTGATTTAAAAAAAAACAGTGATCTAAACTCCTTTGGTTTTCTGAGGGTAGAACAATGGGGAAAATGTTTGAATGGCAGTTGGAATGATTCTGATTAGAGGAATAAAGGCATTTCTTGGCTGAAAATATTACTGTGTGCTAGAACAGTTAATGATAACAGTCACGACTACCATACATTCTGAGCCTCTGTTTACTATGTCCCTAACTAACAGCGGGTTGGATATTTACTTACATTATTTTCAAGAATGTATGTATGCAGTGAAGTCCTAGTGATTCCATGATGTGGGCAAACATTAATATCTCAGTGTCCAAGGTTCAGAAAGGTTGAGTAACTTATCTAAGGGCTCACAGATGAAAAACTAGCAGAAACAAGGTACAGTACCAAGTCTGGGGGGAAAAAAATCTCAGCTATCTGTTGATGCAACTGGAATTTATTCTTTTTAATAGCAATTACTGTGATGATGGCAATAATAGCAATAATAGTTATTAAGTAATAGTTATTAAGCACTAAATACTGAATACATGTCAGCTTATCTTGTAAGCATTATTGATGTATTAATTCAATAAATCCACAAAAAATCCAATGGAGTGAGTGCAAATACGACATTTCACAGGTGAGGGGATTGATGGAAAACAGAGAGGTTAAGGCAGTAGGTAGTAGTGGCAGTTGTTAGATAAACCGAGTCACTTCGATTAGTCTTAACTACCTCTGAAAGTACAGCATAAGACCAATTTATAGAACTTCAGCTCTTGCTACCCAATTTTCCTCATTACCCAGTGCCAATAATATGACACATACGATACTGTGAAGGTGTGCTGAAGCTTATGACCTCCAGAGCTAGTCTGAGTTCTGGTCATAGCTGAAGAGATTCTAGTGAACATTCTTTTGTTAGATTCCTATGGCTGTTGAAGCAAATTACCTCAAACTAGGTGGTTTAGACCAACAGAATATTATTATTTCACAGTCCGGAGACCAGGAATCTAAAATTAAGATGTCAGCAGCACTCTGCTCCCTTATAAGGTACAAGAGAGGGTTCTTTTTCTGGCCTTCCTATAGCTTCTGGTGGTTGCCTGCAATCCCTGGTGTTCCTTGACTTGTAAACATGTCAATTCAACTCTGCCTCTTTGTATGGGATTCTCTGTGTATTTCCCTTTCCAGTTTTTCCTCTTCTTATTTATAAGGATACTGCAGTTATTGGATTTAGCATCCAGTCTAATCCGTCATGACTCATTCTAACTCTGTTATATTTGCAAAGACCCTATTTCCAAATAAGGTCACATTCACATTCTAGAGAGTACGCATTCTTAGACTACATCATTTAATCCAGTAAAATTCTAAGTATTATCCATGAGTAAAATGAGAATAAAAGTTATGTTGCTGTCATAGATGTGTTGTGAGGCTTAATATATGTAAAGCACTTAGGGATCAGCACAACACAAATTCCATTCGAATGTCAACTATTTTAATTACAAGACTAATTTCTACTTGAAACTTGATAGGATCAAAAGTTATGTTAGGTCTGGTTTTATTAAAAATAAGTATGTGCATTTTCCCCTAGACATTGTATTTTTCTCTAAATTAATATAGCTGATAGCTGAAACTGCTGCTTACTTGTAGAAATTGGTTTCATTGATCAATATACAAGTCATTATTTATATAGTGACATTAAAATTACTGGATTGCCTTCTATGACTTTTTGGAGGTTGAGTGTTCTTCCTTTCCTTTTCTTTAGTTTATTATCTTTCCTCTTTGTCAAGAATTTGCAACTAGTGAGGTGTACAGAAGATATCAAAGGGAACTTTCAAAGCATCCTAAGTGTAAGAAATTTTCAACTCTGAAAACAAATAAGTGAATTCGGACAACAACCGCATCTGCTGCTATGAATTAAATGAGATTTCATTTTGTGGCTTTGCAGTGACCTTAAAAGAAATGAAGATTATCTGACAGTTTAGAGACAGTGCAGAGGTTTCTGTGTTTTAAAAATAAACCCTACGGTAAGATACTGATTCTGCTTAGTATTTCTCACTGAGCCCAACAAATTGGTGTCACTTGATTTAGCCAATGTTTATTTTCAATCATAGCCATTTGAACTTGAGAACTGGAGGATTCCTGGGAGTACCCAAGTCCACCTCTTTATTCTACAGATAAATAAATCTTTATCCATTTTGATTTGTGATAGATTATGACATACGAAATGGCACCCCTTCCTTGGCCATCCCTTCCCCAACAATTCCATTTCGTTCTTGAAGTCCATCATTAGTAGTGTTGCATATGCAGAAGGATTTTCAGAAAGCAAAAGTTTGCTTCAAAAAAAACAAAAAACGAAGAATCACAAAAAAATTAAATAAAAATAAAAATATACCTGACCATTACTTCTTTTAGAAACCTTAGAGTTTAGGGGAATCAAACCCACAGGGCAGTGCAATTAGAGTGTTTATATAGAACTAAACCTTGTTGAGCTGCAGTTCTCTTAGGTTCACATCATTTAAGATTTTAATGTTTAGAAAAATGGTTTTGCAAGCTCTAATTCTGTTCAAAGGTGATGTTATTTCCAATATTACTTTTGACAGTACTTTCACAAATATTTTTGAAGATTAATTTTATTTTGCTATATTTGCATTTTTAATGAATTGGGTTAGCATTCTGCTTAACCCTAGCCATGCTTGGTGAAGGTTTTGCTTTGCTCATGAAATTCTTACTTAGAATTTGCACTTGTAATTTCTGGAATTAGTGAATGAGGCATTCTACTTAGGCTGTGTCTTAAAAGACATCACAATGCAATTATTTACAATGTAGGTAAATAGTCATATAAAAAATAGAAAATACTAACATAGATGTTTAATTTCATTTTTCTCCAGAGAACAAGTGCCATTTACCTTCTATATTAGAATGTTGCAGTTGTAGAAGAACATTGGGGGAACCAGCCACCATTTTGTTTGACCTCTGAGGTTAGTGTTGCTTTATTCTCTTCTGCCAGGAGGTCTGTGCTATTCCTTACCAGCAAACTGTGGAGCCTGGCACCAAAGAACTGTATGTCTTTTCTTGTTCTGATGTTCAGGTTCTTTATCATTTTGTGACAGAGATAGACAGAGCATAAACAACCTGTGATACTTGGTGAGTCTGCTCCTTTGACTGATCTCAAAAATGCTTCAAACAAAGCAAATAAAAGGGAAAACAAGCATGCCAGCTGCTCTGTCTCCCTTTAAGGTGCATTATAGAAAGAAACTATGTTGTATGTGGAATTGGGAGAACTGGGTTCATCTTCTAGTTTTGCTACTTCTTGGGAGAGTTCTTGATCTCTTTGGGTCTCAGTTTCCTTAGCTGTGAAATCAGGGCAATAATATTTTCTCTTCTGACCATTTTAAGCTTTTTTTGATGAACCAGACAGATTTCCACATAAGAGTCATTTGCAAGCCACATCATGGTGTAGGCTATGCCTTGTGTTCTAGAGATAACTAGATCCTGAAAAACCCAAGATTTCTTTTAAGAAGAAACAAAATTTCACTTGAGTGTAGCCTCTTCTCCACACAGTCTATTTGCCCAGTTATCCCACATAGCATTGCACTCTACAAAATATCTTATGAAACCCTTAGAAGAAGAGAGACATCATGGACCTACATATCTAAAATGCTCACGTGGTTTTCTGCTGGCCCTTGATATATTGTTCTTAACCATCCACAGTGGGCTAGAAAGATAATGCAATTCTTTCTCCTGTTTAGGCCCTAAGAACTCTGGAAATTCTTTTTGTAGATGCTTTTAACTCTGAGATCTCATCTACCTTAGAAACATTCTCTCAGTGATTTACGTCTTTAAAAGCATCTCTAAGTAACTCAGATTTTTGCTCAATTGTACCTTAAAAACATTACTGAGCATTACTGTGTACTTGACACTATTGAGTTCTGGCAGTACAGCTTTGAACTTGACAACGTCCTGGTCCCCATAGACTTTAAAATGTGAAAAGATATCACTAGAAGTATCTAAGCTCTTCATGATCTCTTGAGCCCATCTTTAATATACATGGGTAATATCATTCTTTCTCATTCCTTAAATGGACTCCGTAAATCTCCCTTCTGAAAAAAAAAAAAGATGGAAAAAATCCATTCTCATTCTTCTTTTATTCTCTGGTAGGATCATTTTTATAGAGACTCATAACTCATGAAAGAGTTGTTTTTCAGAGTTTGTGCAGTTCTTACAATATGGACAACTGGTGTACATCTATTCTCTTAAGAAATGATAGATGGCCTTAAAAGGAGCTCAGTATCTAATAGGAACAAAAATGGCATGATGTTGGCACCAAATTACATTTGTAGACCAATGGTACAGAATAGAGGATACAGAAAAATCCCACATAAATATAGTTGTCTCATACTAGATGAAGGCACCAAAAACACGCATTGGAGAAAAGATAGCCTCTTTAACAAATGGTGCTGGGAAAACTGGAAATCCATATGCAGCAAAATGAAATTAAACCCCTATCTCCCATGCACAAAACTCAACTCAAAGTGTATCAAGGACCTAAGAATTATACCAGAGATCCTGTGTATAATAGAAGAAAAAGTAATGCCAAATCTCCATCATGTCACATTAGGCCCCAGCTTCCTTAACAAGAATCCTCATAGTGCAAGAACTAAAATCAAGAATCAATAAATGGGATAGATTCAAACTGAAAAGCCTCTTCTCAGCAAAAGAAGAGAGAGCCTACAGAATGGGAGCAAATTTTTACCACACACACATAAGATAGAGCACTAACCTCTAGGGAATATAAAGAATTCAAAAAACTTAACACCAAGAAAAAAAATAACCCAATCAATAAATGGGCCAAGGAACTAAACAGATACTTCTCACAAGATATACAATCAAACAACAAATATATGAAAAAATGTTCAATATCTCTAGCAATTAGAGAAAGGAAAATCAAAACTACTCTAAGACTTCATCTTACTCTAGTCAGAATGGCAGCTATTCTGAATACTAACAACAATGAGTGTTGGTGAGGATGTGGGGGGAAAGGCACACTCACAAATTGCTAGTATGGCTGCAAATTGGTGCAACCAATCTGGAAAGCAGTATGAAGATTCATTGGAAAACTTGGAATGGAACCATCATTTGACCCAGCTATCCCACTCCTCCATTTATACCCAAAGGACTTAAAAACAGCATACTACAGTGATGCAACCACATCAACATTTACAGCAGCACAATTCACAACTGCTAAATTATGGAATCAACCCAGATGCCCTTCAATAGATGAATGGAAAAAGAAAATGTGGTATATATACACAATAGAATATTACTCAGCATTAAAAGAGAATAAAATCATGGCATTTTCAGGAAATTGAATAGAGTTGGAGAATATCATGCTAAGTAAAGGAAGCCAATCCCCCCAAAACAAAGGCCAAATGTTTTCTTTGCTATGTGGATGCTGATCCATAATGGGAGTCCGGGAGGAAAGCATGGGAGGAATGGAGGAACTTTAGATAGGGCAAAGGGGAGGGAGGGGAAGGGAGGGGGCAAAGGAGTAGGAAAGATGGTGGAATGAGATGGACATCATTACCCTAAGAACATGTATGAAGACACAAATGGTGTGACTCTGCTTTGTGAACAACCAGAGAAATGAAAAAATGTGCTCTGTATATGTATTATGAATTGAAATGCATTCTGCTGTCATGTATAACAAATTAGAATAAATAAATAAATTACAAAAAATAAAAAAAAGCATTACCAAAAAATCAAAGGGAAGCTAACAAGCAGAAATTTCTACATTTGCCAATAACAAACATTTCAATTTATGAATATGATTTCTCTTCCTGGATCAATTTTGTCCAGGAATTCTTTCTGGTGATTTTGTCCTGTCCTTGGTGTTCAAGAGCCATTGACAAAGTTTCTACGATACTTAGGAATTATGCCTATGGTAAAGACTCTCCTCATAGCTACCAATGAGATTAGAGCTATCACAGCTTTGAAGTACAAAGTTGGGAGCCCATGGCAGTATAATTGCTAATCCTAAGGTTGTTTGATATATTAAAAGAGAGAAAATGAGTTAACATCTGGCACGCACTGCTATCTAACAGGTGAGAAGATGGGGAGCGTGGCAGGAATAGTGTGTCCTGTGTTGTCTGGATGGAGTGCAAATTAAGAAAGTATAGCAGCCCAACATAGCTGCATTACCTCAGTTAGTTGGATCCCTGAGAGAGCACAAGGTACTCAGTGTCAACTGATATTTAGATGAACACTTATTGAATCAGTCTCTTCTCTCTCTCTCTTTTTTTTTTCTCTTTTCAGTGTGTAATTAAATGATTCTTAGGTGATTTAGACTTGTACAACCATCAGCTTCAACCAGTTAGGACATTTTCGTTATCCTCAAAGATCTCTCATGTTTATTGATGATCACTGCCCATTCTCATTCCCAGACCCAAGCAACCACTAATCTACATTATTCCTTTCTAGATTTTCCTTTACAGAATATTTCAGGAAAATAGGGTTATAAATGATATAGTTTGTGTGTCTGTGTGTCTGTGTGTCTGTGTTTGGCTTCTTCCATTTAGCATATTTTTGAGGTCCACCCATAATGTATCAGTAACATGTTCCTTTTTAAAAATGAATAATATTCCACTGTATGAATTCAGCACATTTTGTTTATCTGTTTATGCATTGATAGATGTTTCTATTTTTTTGCACTTAAGGATAATGTTGGTATGAATATTTGTACACAATATTTCTGGTTCTCAACCCTCAAATTGGGTTTTTCCATAGTTGAGATTGTTTATAGGCTAGATATGTTTCTTAGCTTTGTGTATTTGGAATTTTTCTAAATATATATGTATATATTATCATATACACATGCATCTACATAAGTATTTGTGTGTGTGTGTATGTGTGTGTGTGTGTGTGTGTGTGTGTGTGTGTGTTTTGCTGGGGATCAAACCGAGGGCTTAATGCATGCTTGACAAGCATTTTGCAACTAAGCTACATCCCCAGCTCTCTACTTAGATATATGTATGCCATACAGTTGGCCCTCTGTATTAAACAAACTGAAAACTTCACAGAGTGACAGGGTTGTGGGTCAATACCAAATGGTCTCCTATGTAATTAGAATTCCAAAAGGAAAAGAGAGAGAGAATAAAACATACATATTGGAAGATTGAAGATAAATAAAGACTCTTTTTAGACAAATAAAAATTATTAAAACAAAGCTTCACAGATTTTAAAGAATATGTTCCACGAGGAAAAGAAATGATGGCAAGAAAGTCTGAAATATTAGAAACAGTGGTAAGGAAAGGAAATGGTGGCTCGTAGAAAACTGAAAGTAAACGACAAAATCTATACAACTAGACCATGCAGCTGACCCTCCAAATCTGCAGGTCCTGCATCTACAGATTAACCAAACTTGGATTTAAAATCTCTGAAAAAAAAAAATTTTATCTACTCTGGCACACATATAGACACCCTTTTTAGTCACTGTTTCCTAAACCATATAGTATAATAACTATTTACATAACATTTATCTTGCATCAGGTATTATAAATATTCTAGAGATTTAAGATTTATGGAAGAATTGCATCGGTTATTTGCAAATACTGTGCTATTTACTATAAGGGACTTGACCATGTGCAGATTTGGGTATCTTTTGTGAGGAGAAGTCCTAAAACCAAGCCCCTAAAAATACCCAGAGTTATACTTTCTTTCTTTACTCTCTGAACTCATAAGGCATCATTTCAAGGTACCTCTCCAATTCCCTGTGAACAAACAGCAAAAATAAATGGTCAAACTTCTAGTGAAGCTGAGTCTTTAAGACAAATGATGGGACAGAACACAGAAGAAGCAGTCCTCTGGGTCCCTCTACCTACTCATTTCTAAAGTAGCCATTTTCATATGGAAGAAAAGGGAGGTGAGAAAGACAAAGAAGAAAGAAAGGCGTTTAAGTCAGTTGTAGAGTCTGTACAAGAAGGGGATAAGAGAAAGAATATGATGTTTATTGTATATGCAATAATATTCTGCTAGTTGCTTTACATTCATAATTAGTTAAATCTTCAGAGCCTCCTTAGGAGGTACATAGAATTTCACCTATGTAATATATGAGAAAATTATGGCAATAGAAAATTAAATACATATGCCCAAGGATACAATACTCATGATGGAGGCCAGATCCAAATGCAAGTATATGTGACCACAGAGCCGAAGCCTTGAATAGAAGTAGTTGTCTATAACATTGAGAACATAAATATGTCCTGAGGTCTCTACTCATCCTATAAGTGACTTACAGGTAGATTTGGAATGCTACAAAATTACCTCTCTGGCTATCTTTCCTCTCTGACACCAAGAAGACCACAGAATTTCACTCAACAAACTAGTATTGAGCCAAAGATAGGATAAACAAGATGTAGTATCAAACACTGAAGTGCTTTTATATGCATACATTTTATATGCACCCAAATAAAAGATGACCTGGGACTGCTAACTAGAGACTAGTTTGCTGAATGTGTCAGGGAATTTTTTGCTGGGTAGCTGTAATAATTATAATAATAGCTACCATTAGTGCCATTTAATATAATATTATATGTTAGTTCATGTCCTAAATGTTTTATGTTTAGTACAGGTTCCATTCTCACAACAAATCTCTGAGGTGAGTGTCTGCATCAGTCAGAAGGGGCTAGGTTATTCTTTAGTAGTAAAAACAAAGAGGGAGCCCATGACCTTAGTGACTTAAAAAAACTAAAAGCGTATTTATTAATTATGCTGTGTGTCCACTGCAGAAAGGCAGGAGTATTTATGTCATGGCCTCCAGGATCCCAGCCTGGTGGAGACTCTCTGGAACACAGTCCCAATGGTTGCTGAAAAGAATAAGTGGGTGTAGTGAATTGGGCACTGGCTATCAAAGCTTCTACCTGGATGCATGTATTATTATATGTCACATTTCTCCATTTATCAGTCAAAGCAAATCTCATTGGCCATACCTAAGTTTATGAAGGTAGAGAAATACAATCCTATCATGTGGCAAGACTAGGACAAGAACTAGACATATTTGATAAATGCATTTCAAACAAACAATTTTTGGAATTATTTTAGATTTATTTCAGAGTTCCTGTACACCCCGCCATCCAGTTTCTCTGAATTTTAATATCTTAAAAGCCATAATAAATAAATACCTTTAGTGACTACCAAAGCTCATTTTTATTGTCACTAAATATTTGGCCAGTGTCCAATGGCCAAACGTGCTTCCGTGATAAGGGAGACAGAAAATACATTTCTTGTGGAGTCTAGAATTTCTGGGTATGTGCAATGACCTATTCATTGAGGATAAGGGATCTTCAACAGTCTCTATGTCAGTTACAGATGTGGCTCTCTTTGGGCCACACATGTCTGTGAACTAATGATATAAATAATCTTCCCACGTTTGTAAAACAGAGCAATAGAACAGAGACAGGATAAACACCATAAACATTTCTCTCTGGTAAAGAGAAAAAAGACATGAATAGCAGACATTGGTCCACAGCAACTGTAAATTTTATTATGCATGTACTGCATACTCTGGAACCAGACGGTATCTTGCTAGGTACTTATTATGACCTCCCAGCGCTTCCAGTCCATTGTGTTGTCTGTCCTTCACTCTACTCTCTGAGGAGTTCTTCCTCTTCAACTGTCTAGATTGATTCACAACCAAGTTGAGAAATGTTTACTTTGAGTTAAGCAGGTTGTCAGCCTACTTTCTGCCTTTTATTGCCTAAAAGATGGAGGCCAAAGGGTCACTTAGATTCATGCAATGCCATAGAGCTTTTTTGACATGACCCATTCTCTTAAAAATTCAGAAAGGAAAAAAAAATAGATTTGAAAACTTTTTGAGTCCAGTTCCAGAAAACAGAAGACCGATTTAGTAAACAAAAACAAGGACCCTCCATAAAACTTCTATGAAAACACTAGATGATGAGATACTACCACAAAAATTGTTCAAGTGAGTATAGATAAAACACTAATAGGTCTTGTAGGGTATCAGCAACTCTGTAGGAGGAGATGGAGGGAAGTCAAAGGGAATCAAATGGCTCTGAGAACAGAGATCTTCCATTTCATCAAAAACGAACTGACATCTTCAAAGATATCTTTAAAGACTGTGAAACATTTTGTGGGCCAATGTGGGAAAAGAATCCAAATTAGGAGGTGGTTTGGAAATTTGTAAGTCCATGCAAGTGGAGCAAACTCAGATGGAGCAAGAATGGCGTAGGCCCTCTGAACGTTTTCTTTATTGAGATGTTCATTCACCACACAATTCACTTATTCTCCTTTGAAGTATATAAATCAATGGTTTTTAGCACCATCTGAAGGTTACACAACCATCACAGTATTCTGTACCATTTTCATTATTCCAAAATGAATCCTCATATCCATTTACAATCACTATTCCTTTCTCATCCCACCAGGTCTAGAAAACCAATTATCTGCTTTATGTCCCTATAGATCTACCTATTGCAGGAATTTAATATAAATAGAACAAATACGTGTTCTCTTATAACTGGCCTCTTTCTCTTAGCATGATATTTCCCAGGTTCACATGTGTTGTACTACACTATACTAGATCACGTACGAGTTGTTATGACAGCATATATTTTCATTTATCTTGAATTTACCAATTCCATCCTAGATGTGGTATTGCTTGGCCACATAGTAACCCTTTGTTTAAACCTTTGCAAAACTGCTCAATTATTTTCCAAAATATTGGAACTAAATTATATTCCTGCCAATGATAAATATATAGGGGATATATAGGGATCTTAGTGCCACATCTTAGATCTTGTTAATATCTATCTTTTTATTGCAATGTATATAGAGGAAGTGGTCTCTGTGTGCCTCTGAGTTTATTTCCCTGATGACATATTCATGTGCTTACTAACCATTTGGATGTCTTCCTTGGAGAAATGTTGATTAGAATCCATTAACAATTTTTAATAGGGTTATTTTCCTTTCATGATTGAATTGTAAGAGTTCTTTATAAATTCCAGATACAAGTCCTTTATTAAATACATGACCTGCAAGTGTATTCTTCCATTATCTGTGTTTACTTATGCTTTCTTGGTGATATCACTTGAAGCATAAAAGTTTTTAATATTGATGAAGTTCAATTTGTCTACTTTTCTTTTATTATTTGTACTTTGGACGTCATCCTAACAAACCGTTGCCCAACCTGTGGTTATGAAGATTTATTCCTCTGATGTCTTCTGAGAGTTTTAGATTTGTAACTCATATATTGAGTCTGTGATGCATCTGGAATTAAGTTTTGTATATGATATGAAATGAGGTCCAAATTTCCAAATTCATTTTTTACATATGAATATCTAGGTTTTTGAGCCTCATTTGTTGAAGAAACTATTCATTGAATTGTCTTGCCACCCTTACCAAAAGTGTAAGAATCTATTTCTGAAATACTGATTCTCTTTCATTGAGACATACATATCTCTCATTCTGATAGTACCACACTGTCATAATGATTATAGCAATGTAGCAAGTTTCAAAAATCAGAAGGTTGTAAGCTTTCCAACAATACTCTATTTTCTCAAGTTTGCTTTGGGTTGTTTGGGGAGATATATTACATTTCTAAGTGATATTTTAGAATTAACTTGTCAATTTTTCTCTCACAACCAAAACAAAATAAAAACATGGGATTTTAGTATGGATTGCATTAGACCCATAGATCAATTTGGAGAGTTTGCCATCTTACCAGTATCAATCCTCTGCTCCATTAATATGGATACATTTTCATTTCTTTTGATATTTACAACTACTTTCAGTAGTAATGTCTTGTGGTTTTCAGAGTATAAGCTTTGCATTTTCTCTTGAAACTTATTTCTAAGTATTTTATTCTTTTTATGCTCTTGTAAAAAGAATAGATTTTTAATTTTCTTGTCAGATTATTCACTGTTAATGTAGAAGAATATATTTATTTTTGTATAGAAATATAATTGATTTTGTGTGCTAACATTGTACCCTACAATTCTGCTGAACTCACTTCATAGTTTTAGTAATTTTTTAGTGAATTTCTTATGATTTTTCTGAACATAAGATCATGTTATATATAAAAAGAAGTAGCTTATTTCTAACTTTACAATTGAACTTTTAAAATTTCATTTTTATTCTAAATTACCCTTACTACCACCTATATTACAATGTAGAATATTAATAAAAGGAATAGATATCTCTTTTTTAATTTTATAGACCACCATTTGCTGTTATCTATGATGATTCCTTTATCAAGCTATAGACAAGCCCTTCTAAAAATAATTTTACAGTATTTTTGTATTGTAAGTATGGGTTTTGTCAATTTTTTCTATATCTATTGAGATAACCTTGCAATTTAAAATTTTTATTCTGTTAATGTTATATATTATATTCATTGATTTTTCAGGTATTAAACCACCTTGCATTTCTGGAATAATCTCTTTTACTCATTCTGTATTATCCTTTTACCTATTGCTGGATTCAGTTTGCTTATATTATGTTGAAGATTTTTCTTTCTATATTCTTATGAGAAATTGGCCTGTAGTTTTCTAGTGATGTCCTTCTCTGGTTTTGGTATGAGGATAATGCTAGCCCTGTAGATTGTTTTCTCTACCATTTTTAAAGAAGAGTTTGTGAAATATTTTAGAAAAGTTTCTATTAATTCTTTAAATGTTTGGTAGAATGCATCAGTGAAACTGTTTAAGAGTTTTTCTTTATGGGTAATGGTTAGATCACTAATTCAATCTCTACTGTTATAAATATTTTTACATTTTTTTCTTTCATCCTTGAGTCAGTTTTGATATTTTTTTTTGTCTTTCTAGAAATTTGTTTATTTTATCCAAATTACCTAATATTTGGTATATATTTGTTCATAGCATCCTTATAATCTAGTTTATTTCTGTAAAGTTGGCAACACTGTTTATTTTTCATTCCTTATTTTGATTATTGGAATTTTCTATTTTTTCCTTATTTGTCTAGCTAAATATTTGTCAATTTGGTTGAAATTTCCAAAGAACCAACTGTCTATTTCAATAATGTTTTTATATTTTTATTCTCTAATTCATTAAATTCTCATTAGTTTGTTCTTCATTGCAGTTAATAAATGAAGATTAGTTAATTAATTTTTTAAAAACAAGAAAAATTTGGCTTTATTTAATATAAGTGTTTGCAGCTATAATTTTCTCTCCAAGCACTGATTTAAATGCATTCTGTAGATCTGGTATATGGTGTCTTTACAGTTATTGCTCTCCAAATATTCTCAAATTCCCTCTGATTTTGTTCTTTGAGTCATTGGTTACTTAGGAATTATTTAACGCCATGTTTTTGTAAATTTCTCAATTTTCTTACTTATATTTATTTCTCATGTTATTATTTTATGATAAGAAAAATAGTTTTATATAAATTTAATTCTTGTCAATTTTAAATCTAGGGTATTCTTACACTCTTTGAGATATACCTGCATTCTTCTTTGTTGAGCATGCACGTTTCACTTTTTATTAATGCTCTTCTTTGTTTTACAAAAAAATAAACAAAAGAAAAGAAAATAGTATATAAATTTTAAAACTAATTGAGCTTGTTTTATGGACTAGAATATTGTTTATGCAGTTAAATGTTCTACATAAACCCTTTATAAGTGTCACCTGGTCTAATTGGTTTATAGTGTTATTCAAATTTTCTATTTCTTCTTTATCTTCAGTCTACTTATTCTCTGTTAGTGATCATGATTTAGTAAAACTATTATTTTTGAGTTGTCTAATTATCCCTTTAGTTGTGCCAGTGTTTGCTTCTTGGGATTTTCAGCTTTCTGGGCAAATATATAGTTATAATTTTTGTATCTTTTTGAATGATTATCTCTTTAATAATTTAACATTTTCTTCTATATCTCTAATAATATTGTTTTGTCTGAAATATATTTTCTCCATGACTATACTCACTGCAGCTTTCTTATGCTTCTTATATTTATTATGTGTTTTTTCCTTTAAAAAATTACTTTCAACACATTTATATCTTTGAATCTAAAGTGTATATTTTGTAGATAGCATATTCTACAAAAATGCTCTTTTTTGATGGTTATTTTCCCTCAGTTGTAGTAGTCTCTGCCTTTATATTAGACTGGTTAATCCATTTAATTTAATGCTATCATTGATGTAGTTTAATTTTCACTGGACATTTTACTTTCTGCTTCCTGTATGTCTCATGTCATTTTTGTCAGTTCTTCCTTTGCTGTTCTCACTTGATTAAATAAACATATTTTATTGTAATACTTAATGCCTTTAATAATCCTTTGCTATTTTTATGAGTTATTTTCTTAGTTATTGATGTAGGTCTGACCATAGATTACAGTTTGTCAGAATCTACTACAGATCTAAACTAACTTGATCCTTAGAAGAAAGAGAAACATTATTTCTTCGAGTTTTTTTGCTTTTCCTTTTGTGCTCTTTAATGTGATTGTATGTATATGTGTTATAGCTGCATATATCATAAATCAAGCAATATACTGTTGTAATTATTGCTGTGTGTAATTTAAAGTCTTTTAAATTAAATAAAGAGAGCATATGGATATTGAAAATGCATATTATATTAATATATTTTGGTATCAGGGATTAAACCTAGGATTGCTTAACCACTGAGCCACATCCCCAGCCCTTCTTATATTTCATTTAGAGACAGGATCTCACTAAGCTGTTTAGGGCCTCACTAAGTAGTTACGGCTGGCTTTGAATTCACAATCCTCCTGCCTCAGTCTCCCCAGACACTAGGGTTACAGGCGTGTACCACTACACCTGGCAATATTCTTATTCATTCTTTTGGTTTTATTTTTTCTATAGATCGGTTTTGTTTTCTTATTCCAATAAACCATTGTTTCCACCTACTTTTATGTCGGAATATTTTGAGATCAGCTGGCATAAAAGCACAAATACCAAAGATTTGGTAGTTAAACTAGTTTGAGAAAAACTTGTATGTCATTGACTATTTTAATCATATACATATTATTTTATACAATTGCTTTCAAAATTAGTTAAATGTAAGAAAACCTGATGCTCTGTTTCCTATAATTACATAATTCCCTTTACTGGTATTCCTATTTTTCCTTATTGATTCAAATACTTGTCTGCCATCACCTGCTTTCTGGTTGAAGAACTTCCTTTATTATCTCTCTTAAAAAGAAAGTCTGCCATCAGTGTATTCTCACAGTTTTCTGGATATTTTCACATGACAAGAGCCTTTGTTATTGGTGTTGCTCATTTTGGCGGGCTAAACGTGTCATTTCACTGGCTCTGACCTCCATGATTTCTGGTTAGAAGTCAGCTCTCTTATTAGTGAATTCCTTATATGTGGTGACTCATTTTTTTCTTGCTGCTTACAAAAATTTCTCTTTCTCTTTGTCTTTTAGCATTTTCACTGTGATGTGATAGATTTAGATCTCCTTAAACTTATTTTACTTAGAGTTTGTTGAACTTCATTAGTTTGGGGAAATTTTCTGACATTATATTTATTTTCATATTTTTATGCTATTTTCTCCTTCTCCTCTCTGGCACTAAATTTACATGGGCATGCTTAATGATGTCTCACATTTCTCTGAGGTTGTTTATTTTTCTTCATTTTTCTCTGCTTTCAGACTGTATAATCTATCAATCTACCTTCAAGTTTGTTGTTACTTTATTCTGCCAGTTCAAATTTATTCACCAGAATCCATCTGGTGATTTTTTTTTCATTCTAATTATCATATTTTATAGAGTTAACATTAGTTTTTCTTTTATAATTTCTATATATTTATTGATAGTTTTAACTATGACATGACCAACTTACCTTTTCTTACTTAGTGAAGTGTCGCTTCCCTAGTTCTTTGAAGATATTTTTCATTGCTTCTGTGAAGTCTTTGTATTCCAAGTTCATCATGTGAATCCTGCTATTGGACATTTCTGTTGCCTTTTATTCCTGAGTAGCGGGGGGAGGGGGGGAATCACACTTCTCTACTGCTACAAGAAATAATAATTGCATGCATTTCTGTCCCCTACCCTTTTTTTCCATTCAAGAAAAATGTTTAACACTGTGCTTATCATTTTGGTGAAAGTATATGACAGGTGACAAAGAAAAAAGGAGCCTAAAGTCTTTGGATTTTGTGTTCCAAAAGTTTTAAATTCCTTTTGTTATTTTGAGAGACTTTTAAAAAAATGGTTGGGAGAAGAAGAAAAGAGGAAGTGGTATGCCATGTCTATTTATAACCATGATAGCAAAGAAATCATACGTTTGAAGAGGAAAAAGAGAGAAAGAGTGAAAAAGAGGAAAATTGGAGGGTGTTTGAGAAAGTGGGACTGGAGACTTGATTCCACAACAGGATATTCCAAGGGTGGAGGAAGGAGGCAAACAACAAAAACAAACACAAATGACGCAACAGTGATTGTAAAGTGTGTCTATATGTGGATGTAGTTAGGCAGAGCCCTAGGTAGATACGTAGTTTCCTTTGCCATTATAGTGAGGTAGAAGCTGCCCAAAGATGTGTATTCTTCATTCTGCCCTTGTCAGAGTGGAAAGATGACAACAGATTTGAAGGAGGCTTGTGGACATGAACATGGACTATCTCGAGAGTAAATGTGTATATCTATGTCATCCAAATAGAGAAATATAGATATCAGAGTATTCTTGCTTCTCATATCACTCAAGAGCAGAAGCAGAAGAGTATCTTAGCTCTAGATGAGCTCTTAAAACTGAGGAGCAACAGCAGCATTCCTAAAGAATGAGGACTTTGAATTAAACATAAGTTATAATATAAATAAAGGGAAAAAAATTATCTTGCATATACACAAATAATCAGAAAAACACTTTGAAGCAGAGTAATGAGAGGTAAATGATTCTACCTAGATTAAAATATATCGCATATCCTTTATATTTAAAGCAATGTAGCATTGGCATAAGATTAGACAGGCACATTGATGGTACAGATTTTGTGAAAGGTGGTTTTGAGATAAGTAAATGTTTGTATTAAATATATCATGTTGGATCCATTCCTCACACTACATACCAGGATAAATTCCTAATGGATTAGGTATTTAAATGTAAAAAATAACATAAAACCATATAAGAAAACTGATAATGGTTGAATTCCTCCAAATTCAGAGAAAAGCAAAATTCTTTAGTAATTATGAAAAATAAAAGTTCCATATGCACCATGAAAAATTAACAAGTGGAGACTGTGTTTTCAGCAGACCACACTAAAAATTAACTTATGTAAAACAAAGAACTTTGAAAAATAAGAAAGAAACCAACCACAATTCAGTTATTTTTTAAATGGGCAAAAAATAAGCCACAAACAGATCACCAAAACTGAGGTGAAAATTGCCCTTACAGATAAAATATAATAATTTTCTCATATTAATACAACATATCAATTAAAGGTACAATTTTTTAAAACTTCTGGTGAGGAATCATGCCCAGTATCTCATCATAGTTTCAACACACTTCTCCTATAGCCCCTGATATAATATGACCTTTGTTACAGTTTGTCATGATGGAAATTTATGGTAGTTACTCCCTGCAAACACTGTTCACCTCTCCATGGCAAGATCCTGTTGTTTTTTCACTCTAGTGTTCCTATCCTGTATATACGGGAACTGTGCCTTTGACTGACTGAAAACCCAATTCACATACTTAGCATGATGATAAATGCACACCTAGGAAACCAGCATTTTCTATTTTACCCTGCCCTTCTGTTGACAACCATTGGAGTGAAGTGGAGTGGGAAATTACAGAACTTTGGGGTCACAGTATTTAGGTTCAGTTCCTGGGTCTACAACTTACAGTGCTATGACAGGGCAGGATATTTCTTTGGTTTCCATCTTATTTTAAAATGATATAAATAAAACTGCAACCTATCAGTACAGTTTGGGAGAAGAACAAATTATTTATTAAATGCAAAAATCTCACAGTAGGGTCAGCTTGTAGGTTTCAGTGCTATATAAATATTTTACATTATTATTAACCAGGGAAATGGCATATATTTCCAACCCAAAGGAATTAGGAAACAATCATAAAAGGGAATATGTTATGCCTGGTGGGGGTGAGGTCAGGGGCTCTGATCTTTCTATTTTTACTTGTTTACTTCCTATAATAAGTTATGACAACAATTATTGTTGCATATTGGAGCAGTTGATTTTTGTACATTTCTTCCTACTTGGTGTCTAGACAGCACCGAGTTCTCCACTGCTTCCTTTCTTATCTCATGAGTTTGGAATGTCAAGCCAGGTGTTATTTTTGAAAGACAGGCTTACAGACCTTCCAAAATTGTGTATCTGAATAAATCAAAGAATTGTTGAAGTAATTGGGATCACGTACTCCCGCTTGTCATCTGTCACCTTGCTACAGAATAAGAACTGCAGAATGCCACTCTTTCATTGCATTTTGGAGGTGTAGATGCTGGTCCTTGTGGTCTTCCAAAGAATGGCTAGAGAATATGACTTCAACTTTCTAAGTTTTCTGCAGTCTCCATAGGATTCATTGTAATCATAATAGTAATAATACTGCTTTACATGAAAGACTGACATTTTCTTAATTATATACAGAGCATGATTAGAGGAATAGTTAGAAAAATTTCTTAGGTTTATTAATCTGTGACATAAAATAAAAGCAATGCTCATTAGGAAAATAGTTTCTGTAAGAGCCTTGTGCCCTCCTATCATCCATAAGCTTCTTCTCTATAGAAATTCTGGAGCTACCTGCTGACCGGACCAACTTATGAGTGGCAGCTCTAACAATGTGTAAGTTAAGAGTTTGTTGAAGCCCTCAAGGAACTTGAATGGAACTCATCTCTATTTATATCTAGTATTCTTTTTGTACAAGTAACCTTTACTCAAAGTTACAAGTATCCACTTGTTTTAAAAACAAGAAGTTGGAATCATTCATTTTATTTTTAACAAATGAAAGAAATCCAGAAGCCATAGTATATTGAGGAAATAGAAGAGTCAGTACTGAAATACCCATCTCTTACCCATCTTTCAATACCTTGGTCCAAGTGGAATAGCATTACCTTAAAATATTTGTATTATTAAATTAGTAAATAGGGTAATTGTGACCTAACTTCATGACTATAGATTGCAGGGGCAGGACCAGCACCATGTATGAGGGAGGGAAATGAAACTGGGCCAGGTATGGGGAATGGACTAAGCAGAAAAACCAATTTGGTGACAGAAGCTCTTGTCCTTAGGACACAGGGCTCTAGACAAGAGTAGAGTAATGATCAAGTCAGGAAACCAGTGACTGGGGAAATAAGAGCCAGCGTTAGAATGACTTGCAATATGGAAAGAAAATTGAAGCAGCCCTTTCTCATGAGACCTCCCATTGAGAAAAGGCTGACTCAATACTCACCTGCTAAACTATCAGATGTCTCTTTGTAGTTCCCTTTCTAGGGACAAAAAGGGCCAGAATCTGGAATTGGGCCAGGGCTTGGGAAGAAGGAAGAGATCAAGTAAAGCTTGTTTCAAAGTTGGATACATCAAAGGAGCAGGAATCCAGGGAAGTCTTGACAAAAATGTACTTCCCTGGTTGCCTGTGTTCCTTCCAAAGCTACCAGTCTGCAATCTGTCCTGGGGGATGGAAAGGAGAGGTACCTGGCCTGCATTCTAGTTCACCCACTGACTACTTGTCCCATATTACCTGATTTCCTTCACCACTCTCACTCACAGCATTATCTAGGCAATGCTGAAGATAATAATGACTCCAGAGGTTTAGGTTAGAAATCTAAGTAGAAAGTCTGGAATAGTGTACATGTTTAAAAATTAATACCATCTGTGCACGCATAATCTGAAAATTCAAAATCCAAAGTGCCCCAAAATCCAAAACATTTTGAGTATCAGTGCTCAACCAGTAAAATCTATGCAAATATCCAAACATCCAAAAAGGCCTCTAAAATCTGAAACAGTTCTCATGCCAAGCATTTCAAATGACAGATACTCAACCTGCTACTTTGAATTTACTTAGTGGGAAGGCATGAATCACTTTAATTTTTTTTCCTTTTTCCATCCAAGTGACTCAACAAGGTAAAATATTACCTCATAATTTGGCAATCAGTATTTTATCAAAATTAAAAATAAGCCTCAGAAATGTGTGAAGAAATAATATTCACTTCATTGTTGATTATAATTAGAGAAAACTAGAACCAACTTAGCATTAATTAATAGGGGTAGAATTAAATAAATTATACTCATAAAGGTAATAGCACACAATCTCTAATATGAACCAAATAATTCTCTATGAATTTTAAAATATGGCCAAAGTATATTTATAATGTAATTCCTTGCTTGTATAAGAAGGATGGAGATATATATAATGGAATAATACAAAAAATACTTCTTATTTTAATCATAGTTCATTTAGGGAGTGGTATATATATGCCAAGGGATAGAGAATGTAAAGAGTTAATTTTCACTTTGTACTTTAGTATTCAAATTATAATCCTGAACATTTATTACTTTAACAATTTAAAAATAGTTGTTAAAAAGTAGTTCACGAGCTTTTTTAATCCACAGATATTTTTTAAATGAAGAGAAATAATTTGGGTTGGCTTGGGACATTAATATAATGATATTTCTCTCTAGTACACATTTTACTTTTTCTTTTTTAAATATTTGAAATATTTAAGATACATAGAAAAGTTCAGAAAAAATTCATGTGTTACCCCAAACCTAATTTACTATCTTAAAAATTACCATGTAATACATACAAATCTTAAAGTTCTCATTCATTTGTAGATAAACAAATAAAATAATGTTGGTATATTAAATGTTCTGCTTTTATCTTGTTCCTGTGCTAGGTTGATTTCTCTCTGTAATCATTACACTGAAGTAGTTTACATCCTCCTCAGCCATGTGATTTTGCCCTTTAACTCTTTTAACACCTCTTTAGGGTAAGATAATACTATCATTGTGTATTTACATATAGAGAAATTCAGGCTTAGAAAAATATAGTAATTTATGCTATTCGCATGGCTAGTAAATTAGTTTGAAATCGAACCCAGGGCAATCTGATTAAGCATTAAGGTGGATTCCATTAAAAAGTGATTTTAAAATACTGTGAGTAAATTTATCCTATGTCAATCTCACTGTTATGGTTTAAATCACATCATACAAAAAATACATTTGAATAAGCTCTAGTTCTTATGACTGTACCTTTATTTGGAAGTAGGGTCTTTGCTGATGTAGTGTAGTTAAGATGACTAATTATGACTGAAGAGGTGAAGAGACATAGACACACCCAAAGAGAAGAAAGCCACAGGAAGATGGGATCCGGATTAGAATTATGTAAGATGTGATGGAAGGATACCAGTGGTTGCCCACAACACCAGAAACTAAGACAATTGCATAGGACAGATTATGCCCCAGAGTCTCAGAGAACGTGAACCTGCCAGAACCTGGGTTTTGTATTTCTAGCTTCTAGAACTACAAGATACTAAGTCACGGTTGTTTTAAACCATCCCAGTTTGGGGCGCTTTGTTATAGCAGCCCTTGGAAACCAATCCTTACTCATTCAACAGATGTGTTAAGCGATTTAGGCAAATGGGTATGAATAAGCATTTTTTAAAACAATTTTATTGTAATCAACAAATTTCCTACCTGCAGATTCTGATTCTGTTACTAATTTAGGTTTAGCACAAGTTTTAAGCTCTCTTTCAGCTTCTTCATCTATAAAATGATTGTAATATAAAACCTACTTCATTGAATGTATGTAATAATGGCATGAATTAACATGTGGAAAGCAGTATCATGTTGAGAACATATCAAATACTTACTGTATAGATAAATATTTCTAATGTAAATAATGAATGAGATTTAAGCAACTCTGAAAGTTTTGCCCTGGGGACAAAAGTATCTGAATTATCATAATGAAAATTAGACAATATTTAGAAAATGAATGAAAATGATTTTGTGACCTATCAAAGGACCTAATAAAGCTGAAGAAAAGAACCTAGAAGTAAATTTACAGCCTTAATTTTTCTGTCATTTGCAACAACATAGTTACACTTGGGGGATATTATGCTAAATAAAATAAGCTTTGCAACAACGTAGATAAACCTAGAGGGTATAATGCTAAGTGAAATAAGACAGGCACAAAAGACCAATACCACATGATCTCACTTATATGTGGAACCTGAAAAGTAAATTTTCCAGTAGAGAATAAAATGGTGTTTACCAGAGTCTGGTAGGTGGCAGAGGAAGGGGGTTAGAGAAAGGAGAAATGTTAGGCAAAGGAGCAAAGTTTCAATTAGATAGAGTATCTATTCTAGTGATTTAGCAATCTATTGTACAGCATGCTGACTATAAGCAATAATATCATATACTTAACAATGTATATTTCATAGTTGCTGAAAGAATAGATTTTAATTGTTCTTATATGGGTACTCTCTGACATGCTTATCATTTAGGTAACTAGCCTGACTTAATCATTCCATAGTACATACATGTACATGGATTCCATTGCCCACTCCCATAAATGTATACAATTGCAATTTTCTAATTAATAATAAAAGTAAATTAAAAACTTTAACATCAAATATTCTATGCACAAACTTTTGTTAATGTTAAAAATATTGAACATTCCTAATTAAACAGACTTCATCTCTCATTGCACAAAATCAGGTTCATTTATTCTTTCAAAATTGAACTTTGAAACAAAGTTTTGATTTATTTAAAATCTCAGGAAGATTCACAACCAGACCAAAGACCTAAGACAAATTTAGCAAGATATATATTCTAACAAAGGTTAAATTACTATTAAGCACTCAAGACATGAATGTAACTGCAAGGCTTTACTAAAGAGTTCAATATCACTTTAAACTCATTTTATTCTTTAAAACTTAGTTTTAAAACAATTAGGAGTGTTATGATTTCAGTATCCCACACAAAGGCAGCACCTGGCTTTACCTCTTAAGGATATTAACCATGCTTAGAAAACTGTTCAGAGCAAGTGATGACTTACTTGGTGAGGCTTCGACATGTCTGAATAGATTGCAGACCATCCACTATTATCACTAAATAATAGAGGCCAACCTATTCCTACCTTCACATCATCAGATCTCGAGCAACGTGTGTCCTGCCATCACTCACCACCAGACGTAGACAGAGTAAGATGAACGCCATCCATTCTCCCTGCCATCTTCATCCATCACTGCCTTGGGGAATTTCACAGAGCCTAAGGAGGCACTGCAAGGAGTGCAGAAAATGAACCCAGAATGAGAATTTAGGAGATATGTGTGCTTGTCCCAACTATGTTATAAAAATAATAGAATTTTAGAATGTTAGCGTGAGAGGAATCTCATAGATCATCCTGCCCATGCCATCATTTTAAAGATGAGATTCAGAGTGAGCAAGGGACTTAACCAATGCCATTTTCAAACCATCATCAATTATTTATTGAGAAACAGATGGATTGGAGTGAGAGGTGTCCTCACACACAAATCCTGGACTCAGAATCTTGGACTCATCCCATATCAGTATGACCATCTGGGACAATTCCAACCTTTCCTCAGTGTTCTTGATTTTCAGCTCAGTAAGTAGTATTCCTCTGACCCCCAGCCTGCCCTAACATTTATTGTGGAACAAAACTAAATAGAGGAAATTTCCTTACTTCATTTGCTTCTGGTCATGCTTCCTGTCTTACATCTTTCTGTTTTATTTAGTCCATGTTATAGAGAACCCTTTTCATCAGCCCCTCTTCAGAAGTCATAGGAAGCATCAAATCTAAATGTCAATTTTACCTTGTTCTGTAAAACATTAGACAAATACAAGAGGTAGTTGGGGAATTGTTTGTCCATTGGCAGACTGTTGCTTTGCTGCCTCAGCCATTGCACCAACATTGTGTGTGTGTGTGTGTGTGTGTGTGTGTGTGTGTGTGTGTATACACACACACACACACATCAAGTATGGACGATGTGGAACAGATGATATAAGGGGAAGATACATGAAGTTCTGTTGTAGTCATCGATTTTAGTGCTGTAAACAAAAGATCCAACAAGAACAAATTTAGAAGAGAAAAAATGTATTTGGGGGCTCACAGTTTCCAAAGTCTCAGTCCATAGAAGATATTATGGTTTGGAAGTGAAGAGTGCTCCCCAAAAGCTTAAGTGTGAGACAATGCAAAAAGACTCAGAGAAGAAATATTAGGTTGTGAGAGCCTTAACCCAATCAGTGAATTAATGGGATTACCTGAGTGGTAACTGAGGCAGGTGGGGTATAGCTGGAGGAGGTGGGGCATTAGGGTGTGCCTTTGGGGTATATATTTTTGTATGTAAGTGGAATCTCTGTGTACTTTCTGATCATCATGTGAGCCACTTCTCTTCTGCCATGATGTTCAGCCTCACCTTGAGCCTCCAGGAATGGAGCCTGCTGTCTATGGACTGAGACCACTGAAACTATGAGCCTGCAACGAAACTTTTCCTCCTCTAAAGTTGTTCTGGTTGGGTCTTTTAGTCCAGGGAAAAAACTGACTAAAATAGAAGGCCAACTCCGGGCTTGAGGTAAGGTAGGACACCTTGGCAGAAGTGTGAGGCAGAGGAAAGCAGCTCAGGAGGACATTATATCAGGAGGGAGGGAGGGAGGGAGGGAGGGAGAGAGAGAGAGAGAGAGACCTCCACTCTTCAAGAACAAAATAAATATGCCAAAGACACGATCCAAATGATTCAAATGACCGATCCACCTCCAGCCACAGGCTACTTGCCTACAGTTAACAGCAAAGTTAATCCTATCAGGGAATTAATATGCTCTGATTAGGTTAAGATTGTTATAACTCAATCTTTTCACTCTGACAAGGTAGTTGGAGAATTGTTTGTCCATTGGCAGACTGTTGCTTTGCCTCCTCAGCCATTGCACCAACATTGTGTGTGTGTATGTGTGTGTGTGTGTGTGTGTGTGTGTGTGTGTGTGTGTGTATAAATGCATCAAGTATGGACAATGTGGAGACAGATGATATAAGGGGAAGATACATGAAGTTCTGCTGTAGTCATCGATTTTAGTGCTGTGACCAAAAGACCCAACAAGAACCAATTTAGAAGAAAAATGTATTTGGGGGCTCACAGTTTCCAAAGTCTCAGTCCATAGAAGATGTTATGGTTTGGATGTTTGGATTATGTCTCACAATGAGCTCTCTCAGATGCAAACCATAACAAGTACCCAGGCAGAGACAGTAGCAATTTGGTAAACAACCTAAAAAGGAGATACTGGAGAGGGAATGGAGTTGAAGACAAACTTCCAATTTTATAATCTGAACAAAAGCCAATCCTGACCAAATTCCTTTTATAGCGATAAAACCAACCAATCAACAAACTAAGAGAAACCACAAGTCCTAGATCTGAATGTCATAAGCTACTTCTTTTGTTGGGGGGTGGGAGGGGGTGTGCTGGAGATGAACTCGGGGACACTCAACCACTGAGCCACATCCCCAGCCCTATTTTGTATTTCTTTTAGAGACACAAAGTGTCTCTGAGTTGCTTAGTGTGTCACCATTGCTGAGGCTGGCTTTGAACTGGTGATCCTCCTGCCTCAGACTCCACAGCCACTGGGGTACAGGTGTGTGCCACCACACCTGGATATAAGCTACTTCTTTTACATAAACCCAACTAAATTTAACATCTTCACGTATGATCCAGGAATAACATACAGACATCTTTCCTATGCTGTATAAGAGTGGGATTGTGGTTCTCAGAAGCCTAGCTCATGAAGGCCCTTACAGATGCTAAGTCCCCTGTTCACTTGTTTCTAGTTCACATGGGACTCACCATATTTCTGTGTTTCTCAAACTGGGCTCACACTCTTGATGCTTAACTAGATCCTTAAAGCCACAGCCTAAGTATTCATGGAATGCTATTTCATTTGAAAAAAAAATAAGAAAAGTACTATTTAACAATTTAAACTATTTGTGTGAAAAATGAGCATCTTCTAGAAAATACATTGCAAAATATCTTCTTTTAGGGAGAACAACCACCAAAAGAGATTTTCCATAAGTAGGTGCTTTGGGTGATCCCATAACCCTTGTGCAAACTTTTGCTACCTGTGTCAGAGGAATACTTCTCTGTAAAGGTAAAGAAAAACTGTTCTGAGAAATCTTAGAATAGGATGGAATGCAAGCCTCCAGACTTGTCACTTTGTCCATATAAATTCCTTGATATGTGAACTAGGTTACAGCAGAAATGACCAGGACCAAAAGCAAATATAACTGAGGCTTGGGTCTCATCCTAGGGATGCTACTTTGTGTGCTTTGAACTGTCCCTGTTGATCCTATATCATCTCTTCTTGTGTCTTGTAATCTTACATCTGTTTTGATATTGAAAATTTCTTCCTTTCTTTTTAAGGCATTAGAGATTGAGCCCAGGGGCACTTTACCACTGAGCTACATCCCCAGTTCTTTTTTTTTTAACTTCTATTGTATTTTTTATTTTTATAAATCTATTTGCCAATAAGTTTTTGCAGTATGAATTATGTGTGCAGACAGAAGAGCATCAAAACTGATATTATCATTAGGGGATTAAAAATTTTGGAGTGAGACTTTTTTTTATCCCATTGTTTTATTTTTAGACAGGGTCTCTAAGTTGCTTAGGGCCTCCCTAAATTGTTGAGGCTGGTCTCCAACCTGTGATACTCCTGTCTTGGCCTCCCAAGTTGCTGGGATTACATGCATGAGCCACCATGCCTGGTTTGACATTGAAATTTCAACTTATTTTTTGAGATTTGAGTTCTACTCTATTTGAGCTGACACATCAGAGTTCTTCTAGAAAAGAAGGGTAAATGTAATGGAATTATATAGTATGTATCACTAAATGAACACCAGGACTGTCTACTCAAATAAGGCTCAAACATACCTTGTCTATTCCTTCTGAACAGTGGTTAGGGCTCTTTGCTCAGTAAATGGTCACAATCCACATAATTAGAGTTTGTGAACAGAAGCTATGAGAAAACACTGTCGTTCAAATATTGACAAATACAACTGTAAGCAATTCAATAGATATTATTAGAATTGTGTACAGAATATCATTTTTAGTGATAAAATGCAGTTTGCAATCATACAGTGTTCTTTCTTTGGGGGAGATAACTGAATGATATGAATGCAATTCATAGCTTCACAAAAGAAGCAAGTACAAGGTTACTCTAGGAAAAGGTACATAGCACTGTGCCATAGGTCAGTCCCCAGGAAGCCCATCAGAATTGTATGACCCTTGAAGTGGGGGGCTGGGCCTTACTTCTATCATCTCACAGTGCGCCAGGCATTGGAGAAGAGTTGCCCTCTGGGAAGGAATGTGACCCAGAGGGAGGTAGAGATGACTTTGGGGGCTGAAGTCAAATAAGAATTCACCTGAGAGGGATCAGCCACCAACTGTTGTCCACTGCAGCGATGAGGATCTGTGCAAAGGAGTGTGACTTGCACTGCAGGATACACTGTATCCTGGGTCCACTAACTGTTCGCTACAGATTCTCACCCTTCTCCATCTCACACAAAATGAGTGTGAGAATTATAGGAGCTGTCCTGGTTGTGTTATGCAGACCTGCTGCTGAGTGGGTGCTGTTCTTTCCATAGAACTTTCTATGATCTTCAAGGGCTGATGTGCAGATTAGGTTCAGAAACAAGTAAACACAGGAAAAGCCTTTCAGAGACCACCAAATAAGCTTATTTTCAAAATTACCATTCTTTGTTACTTCCTTTCTGTCTCCCACCGACCAAATTATTTCCATTTCAGGATATCATGATTTTCACCTAATGACTGGGATATTTGGGTGAGAAAAGTCTTTGCTCTCTTTATGTATATATTCACCTGTGTAATGTAATGGCCATCAAATTGATCCTGATAGAATTCATAACACTACTCTTCAGGGCTAAAAATTTCCCAACCAAATAGTCTTATTTCCTTAGTTTTTAGAAAAAGCTCTTTCATCAATTTTCTTCTAGGAAAAAGAAAGTAAGAAAATGTACTTTAAAGTGCCTAAAAAATTGTTTTCTTTGTGTAAAAGCTTAGTGTGCCAAGGTTAAAAGACTATGTAAGAATGTATCTTTTCTTAAAGAAAGTTCAAAAGCTTAAAAATGTAAAAAAAGAAAGAAAAGAAAAGTCATTCAGGTGTGCTCAAGTGTACTTGACTACTTGATGATAAATTCTGGCCCAGAAGCTGTCTTCATCGAACTCTTCATTTTTACCTAATCTCATTCCAAATGTAGGGTGAACTCATTTCCTTTTCCTTCTCTACCTGGGAGGATGGGGACAAGAAAAGGAGGAAAATAAACTTGGACACACTTGACAGAGCAAACTCAAATTATATAATAATAATAATAATAAGGAGCTAAGATGAAAAAATGATAATGTCCCATGAATTAATTGGCAGAGAGAATTAACTTATGTATACCTGAAATCCAAAAGGATAGAGGAAGAAGGGTGGGAAGAGAAAAAAGGATGAGCTTTATAACAGCACAAAAAATCATAGCATTCATTAGTGTAAAGTTAGTCACAGGGTCAAGGTATCCATAGGTGGGATGTGGAGCAAGCAGAAACCAATAGGAAAGAACAAATTTTGAAGGAAAAACATGCAGAAATTTTTAAAAAGTTACCAAAAGTGAATTATTACATAGGGTCTTGATTTTCTTTTTTCTAATTTTCTTACTTTTCTCTCTTAAAATTGTCCGTTTTTAATTTTTTTTAAAATTAGAAAATTTCCTTAGACATGGAAAATAAGTTTCATTTCAAATGTTTAAAGAGAAATAATGAGCAGTAATGCTCGATTCCTCTTATTTATTGTTCTTTGAGGCTCAAGCAGAGACTGGTCCTTCAAAGGTCTGCATCAGGTAGCAATAGGTGGGATGTGGAGCAAGCAGTAACCAAGAATATAACCACTAGGGTCTGTGCCGATGAGTTTCTACCTTGTCTGTGTAGCTCAGTTTGAATGGTTTCCTTGATGTCTCTGTGTAGTTCTGAGTTAGAGTGGACCACAGAAGACATCTGCTCAAGAGGTGGAAGGGAGAAGTGACACCTCACTCTTTCCAGGCGCCTAAGGTCTATGCAGAGCAATTAGTTTCTTAACAGCACCCCCATGTGGTGCTCATCTCTTTGCTACCCCCAGCTGGACTGCAGTTTCTTTAGCTCATACAGATCTCTCCCTCCAGATTTCCTGATCCTAGGCCAGGTCAGTATTCAGTACACCCCAGGCACTATGCTGGAAGCTTAAAGGAGTGAGCAACTAATGCAAGTTCCAGCTGGTTCTCACAGATTAGCCTCTCTGGTTCCAATGTATCTTTTCTTCCTTCAGTTTGTGTCTATCTTCTCTTCCCAAGTGCTTGCTTTGTGGACTTAGGCTACAGAACCAGATGCAAAAACAAAAGTATGTAACCAACTATCAGTCCTATGTAATAACCTGTAAGTTATTGGAGTTTTGTTTTTCTCCTTTGGACACAATGTTCTGGAGATGTCTCCCAGCATTTACTGCCACCTGGGACCTCCTGTCTTTACAAACTCCTTTAAGAAGATGTTTCCTCATGCCTCGCTTACTTAGAGGGTCAGCTCAAATACTGGCATATTGAAACATTTCCACTGACTACAGGATCAAAAGTCAACAAGAGAGCTAGTAAGCAAAGGCCATGCTGAAGTCTCATTCTTTTTCCTGTGAAAATGTCAATGTCCCCTGGAGGTATAGATTCACTTTATTCTTTTATTAGTGTTTGAACTATAGTGGGATAATAATAGTCTGCTCTTTAAAGTGGTCTAATATGAAAATCTTTCTGTGGCATAGTTTCTCTGTGATAGTACCTTATGAGCATCTTCATTAATTATCAAAATAGCATTTATAATTATCATTTGACTAGCATTTGGAAAGCAGAATAGGTAAATGGAATCCATATCAAGGTAAACCCAGGAACAAGGTGGGCATAGTAGCGATGGGAAGTTTTTATTTTTTCTTTTTGTGCCAATCTTCTTTCTCTCTTTCTCTCACCTGATTTCACAATGCTCTTTAGTTAAGAGACTGAGATCTAGAACATAATATTCTATCAGAGTATACAAACCTGTAGTATATATCTATAGTTCATTATCATACAAATAGACATTGAATCATAATGAATTCACATACTGAAATCGCCTTCCAGCACCTTTTCCAAGTGTTATAATCATTTAACTGATACTTGATCCTTCCCAGGTCCCTACAAGGTGAAGCAGTCTATTCCATTTGGGCCATATCTGATAATTAAGTTTTCCCAACTGAGCCAAAAAGTGAAATTATAATCCATTAATCCTGTTTTTATTTTTCCCATTCCAGCTTTATTCAGAAGAAGTTTTGATTTTGGTTGCACAGCACAGAGTTAAGAATTATGCTTTTGTCTAAGAGCCATCAGTTGGAAAGCAATAGGTGAAAACATGTGCTATTATTGTTACTTTATATTTTAAAAATCAAATATTCCAGATCAGCTATTAGGTCAACAGATTGAATAATTTATTTAAAAGACACTTAAACTTCTCCCTATAATTAAATTCTTAGAAAAATTTATCCAGGTGTCAGTTTTTCCTACTTAGTTGAAAAGTGTTTTAGAAGCTTTTTTTTTTCAGAAATATGCTATTACTTTCTCAAAGAAAAGGCATGAATATAATTTTTATAAGTAGATCGCTAAATTCAGTTAAATATGAACCCCAAAATTTTTAAATTTCTTTGATTTATCTTATGAAAATAGAATTTACATGTAACTACTTATGACTATTTTTATTTATAAATATATATATATGTAATTAAATAATTCTTTGAATACTTTATTCTTCATCATGAATAGCTTATCAAATTACATGTATTTACTTAGCAACTCATGGTTCTTTACTAGACAATGTGTCAATCAATAAAAGATTTGATATTATATATTTCATTATATTATATCTTTTTTATTATATCTTATATTCTCTGGGGTTCATCTGTGCATCAGAAACTATTATTCTGGAAGATGGTATTTTTTTTAATGTATTACCTCATTTCAAGTTATTCGTCCTCATAATCACACTCTAATGTTATTAATCCCAGGGTATGAGTTCAAAAACTGAACAACTGAAGCACAGAGAGCCCAGGCGGTCAGCACAAGGCCTCACTGACCGTGGCTGGTGGAGTGAGCTCGGTTTGGCCCCTCCCTCTCTACCATCAGCCTGACTGGAGTTAAGTTCATCTCTACAACTGCCCTCACTGTTGTCCTTACAGGGTTCTCACGCTGCTGGTGTGTGTGCTCTTGGCTTTCCTGAAGACCTTGTAGACAAGTATGGCACTGACTTTGAACTCTGACCTACAAGTGGGAGTCAGTATTCCCAGGTGTAGTCTCTGGAAACAAGAGTCATTTCTTTCTTAGGATTCAGAAGACGGTCCAGAGCCCTTGACCTAACATAAGAAGGGGGCTGATCTGTTTGTGGAATGATGTGAGGTTCCCTATGCTCTTGGCTGCTTCTGGTTGCTCAGTGTTCTCATGCCCCACCCCCTCCCCACCAGCCCTGCATCCTAGCTACGATTTTCTCCTCTCCATCCTCTGGCAAATTAAATCCTTCTGGCCAGGTTCTAATGAATTCTTATTCAGTCTGCTGCACTTCCTTCCCAGATCTTGAGGGTTTCCAGTCTGCCCTGCTATATCCCTGCTTCAGAAAGCCACCAGAGTGAACTCTATAGTAATCCATAGGCCACTTCCTGCTAAAGGAAAGTTCTTTCCCCTCCTCCTACCCCTAGAACTGGCTGTGTGTAACTTGTTAGACAAACCACAGATTTTTTTTTTTTTTATTTAGCACCACCGGGTTTTAGTATTCTGGCTTTAGCTCAAACCTTCTTAAAATCATCTGCATGAAAATCTGCCAATATATTCTATACAGAATCCACACTAAACTTGACAAATATTCTCTATTTGTTCCCTGAAGCTACTGAAATGAAGCACCATAAACTTGGAAATACAACAGAAAAGTATTTTCTCACAGTTCTGGAGGCTATAAAACCAAAATCTGTATCACTGCATTGAAATCAGTATGTCAGAAGGGCCACACTCCATCGATTTAGGAATCTGGTCTTTGCCTCTTTGAGCCCTTTGGTGTCTACTACCATCCCTCGGCATGTAGCTTCATCCGTCTTCAGTGGTCACATTGCCTTCCCTTCAAATCTTCTTCTGCTTCTTTCTTTTAAGAACACTTGTGATTCCAATTAGGGTCCTTCTGTAAAATCATCTAAATTTCCTTATTTAATCATACCTGCAATCTTTGCCATATGAGTTAACGCTCTGGGGATTAGGGCATGGATCTATTTTTTAATTATTATTAATTTATTTATTTTAATTAGGTATATAGGACAGAAGAATGCATTTTGTTTCATTGTACACAATTGCATCACAGCTTTTCATTTCTCTGGTTGTACACGATGTAGCATTGCACCATATGTCCAGCATACATATACCTAGGGTAATGATGTCCATATCATTCCACTTTCTTACCTGCTCCCATTCCCCATCCCTGTCACTCCCTCCCTTTTGCTCCATTAAAGTTCCTCCATTTTTCACATACCTCCCCACATTATGGATCAGCATCCACTTATCAAATAGAACATATTTCTTTGGAAACTTTATTTAGCATACTCCAATTATCTACTGCTGAGAAACATATTGTCCCTAAACTTAGCAACTTAAAACAATATTCTATAGTATTTCACAGTTTCTGTGGACTAGGAGTCTTCAGTGTGACTTGTCTGTGTCCTCAGGTTCAGTGTCTCACAAAGTTGTAGTCATCATGACATGAGATTTTGAAGGACCCACTTCTTCTTGGCTCACTCGCATGACTGCTGCCATGTTCAGTTCTTCATGGCTGAAGACTTGGTTCTTCATGAGCTGTTTGGTTGGCTATAAGTCTCTCTCAGCTCATTGATATACAGACCGCTCGTCAAGCATCACACATTATGGTGATTTGGATCATCATTGATTGAGAGGGCAAGAGAGAGTGCCAGCAAAAGGATACTAGCCAAACAAAAGACAGTCTTTTAGCCGAACCAAGGAAATCCCAATCATCATTTTTGCCTTGTTCTATTTGTAAAGATTTATTAGACATGCATTATACTCAAGGAGAGGGGACCACATTGATACTTGAGAACAGGGATCACTGAAACTATGTTGGAAACTGCCTACTATAGCTTCCAGACATTGTATGCTCTTCCATGACTGTCTGTTTTAGCCTTTGTGATCTCATGTGGACCCACAGCCATCTGCCTGGAGAACTCTTCCATAGGTTTGTACCCTACCTCATCTCTACAGTGAAGATTTTGTCCAAATAAGATCAGGAATGCTACAACTTTTATATGATAGAAACTTTACATCACCAGGAGTTATACATCAATTTGACTCTCCCATTAAACTGGGGGTTTACTGAGGTCAGGGATCTATCATATTCCCTCTATATTCATAGTGCCTCCCAGGTACAGTGCAGTGAATAGTATTAGCACTCAATAAATGATGCTTTGAATATCAGTTATTTTTCACAGTAGCATAATTTTGTGCTTATTTGATTGAAATGTGATCATCAAATTTCATGTATCCATACATTGCCTTACAGAATTTGACATAATCCCTTATGCTGCAGCAATGTTTCTTTAACTTTATTGTACAAATAATTCCTTTGGGTATTCTGTGAAAATGTAAATTCTTATTCTCCAGGGCTGGGATGGAACTTATGATTTTGAATTTAGAAAATATTTTAAGCCGATACCCAGGCTGTTTGTTCTAGGAACACATTGCAAGTAGTAAAACAAAGAAATGAGAGGAAAAATAATATTGAAGAATTTATAGGAGAAAATCTGGGTTCAAAGCAAGAGAATTTTCTAATAATAAGATCTGTATAAAAGTAGTGTGTGTGTGTGTGTGTGTGTATGTGTGAACTAATTGATGAGTTCATTATTTCTGAATTCAGTTGGATATTTGTTGGAAATCCAATTTTGTTGGAGACTGTGTAGAAGAGACTTAAGAAACAAAATAAATTTGATTTCCTCACTTATGTGAAGGATGCTGTTATTCTCTCAAGTTCTTTCGTATATCTATGAGTAACCAGAAACCCCAGCAGTCTTAACTTGAATTTTTCACGATTTTACCTGTTGAAGTTCTGTATAAGATTTAATTTATTTTAGAAATGTTCAGCTGCTTAGAACACACACTCACACACAATACACAATACTGTACACATGTGGTATTGGAAGCATTTCTCTGATTCTATGAGCTGTGATCAGAGAACCGGGTCAAATTTAAAGAAAATGTATCCTAATGCACAGCTTTCCAATTTAATATATAGCGGTTGTTTACTATCTTGAACTTTTGATTACACTGTAGTGAAAACTCATGATCTACTAACAGTGTCCAGTTGCAAAATAGATCAGCACCCCTCTGAGTGGACAAACTGATTCCCAAATTCTATGGACTGTAGGACTACTCTGTGATTATGTGCATCATTCATGAGAGAACCCTTTTTCCTTCCTTCAGTCCAAGACCTATTTGTTTCTATAGACAATTCTAACAGACAACATCTTATAATGGTAGGAATGACAGCTGGAAATCCAGAGATGTGATTGAAATTCATCTTTGGTGGGAAAAACCCATGTGGTCTCGGTCATGTTTCTTGTCCCTTGTGGGCCTTGGTTTCCACATAAGAATATCATTCCTACATCAAGGGTTGGAAGACTTTTTTTTGGCAAAGGGCCAGATAGTAAATATTTTAGGCTTTGTGTGTCTCATATCCTGTATCACAACTCTTCAACTCTACCACAAATAATATGTAAACAAAAAAAGTGTTTGTTTTCTAGCTAAATTTCCTTTACAGAGATAAATGATGGACTAGATTTATCTATAGGCCATACATTGCTAACCCCTGTTCCATAGAATCACTACATACCTGTCCAACTGAGAAACTCTGTGACTTAAAACTGGATAGAATTTGGTAAATTTTCGCTAAAATATTAATAGATTATACTGATTTGAAATGCTTATGCTTTTGAACAGGAAAGAGTATGTTTACTCAGAGTGACATAGTTCCACAGATGAAGATTTTCAAGCCGTAGCAGAGGTATTGATGCAGGGGTCTTTTCTGGGTCCTAAAACTATGCCATGTTAGAAGACACCTGCTCTGTCTATATAAGGTCCATGAGGATACTCAGAGGGAATCCTTGACCTTCAGAGGTCCCTGCTAAAGCCTTTCAGGGACTGCTCTCTTGCAAGAACAGCTGAGAAGCCACAAGGGGAATAATGAGCCCTGTTGTTGGAACTGTAAATAATGGAGGACTGCAATAGTTCTGCTCCATAGGGCCCCATACCAACTGCTATTCAATTGTAAATGTCTCCTTTCTCCTGGTGTGCTGGAGGGCAGAGAGTCTTTGCTATATATTATGCTAAATATTTCTTGGGATCCAGCTGTAGCAAGAGAGGACCATGCAGGCTGCAAAACCAACCCTTTAACTTGATGTGCATCTGCATCTGTTTCTCCATAACTTAAGGTGTTAAGAGAATCTACCCTTCCCTTTGAGACACATGCATATTTTATAAGTATGGGATATATGTCTGTGTGTGTGTATACACATACACACACACACACACACACACACACACGTGTATGTATGTATTTATGTATGTGTATGGATGTATTGTTCTTTGATTCCTTCAGTGGCACTTTCCTGAAGATGAGAGAGATTGACATGTCATTTGTTTTTTCCTGCAGTGCAGTGTTTTTTTCTCTTTCATTTGGTCTTGTTTTGCATTGTCTGATGCAGAGCCTTTCCCCTGAGAGGTTGTTAAATAGCCAGTGAGCAAATTCAGAGACACTTAAATTAATATCAATTTGCATCTTCTGCCAGGCGCTGGACTAGTTATTGCAATAACTGGTTCCTGACCAGTTATTGCATTGTCTTTTTCCTAGAAGTGATCCTTTCATTTCCTGTTTCCTTGATTGTTTCCTGACTTGCTCCTGCTTTTTCAAACTTTAAGATCCTGAACTCTGAACAATGGTTTGGTCCCCTGGATACTGTTCACTTCCAGATTCATTGTTGAGCTTGCTTTTATGACTTTAGGATGCCTACTAGACTTTGAGAACATTTTCTTGATGGTCATAGGAGAGAGCAGAATAGTTGTTCAAAAAGTTAAATTTACAGAGATTCAGAGCCTAAAGGGGCCCAGAAGTCACTAATGAAAACCCTTTTAATTTCAAATGGAAGTGAAAGTGCTTGAAGGGTAGGAGCCATTCAGATGCCACCCAGATTCTGGCTTCCTCCTGCTCCTCCCCATCCTCCTCCTGGGCATTTTGGGGAAGGCTTGAGTTTCTTCACATTCTCTCTTAATTGGTTCCGTTCTTATATTCTGAAATGAGGGGCTTTGTTAGCATCATTCTCACACTCTTCAAAGTACTATTATTTCAAGGACATTTTCTAAATATCCAGGTGAGGTACAAGAGGCAATTTCTTAATGCAGAATGATGTAAGTCAGAAATGGAACACAACAGTGAACATTCGGACATCTATGCTGCTTACTATCTTCAGTCCTTCAGTCCTCGTAGACTTTTTATTTATCTTCCTTTTCAATAAGAAGCAACCAGAAGACATACTGCTTAGATGTATTCTATTTCTGTCACCAAGATTCCCTTAGAATCACCCCATCTAGGGCTTCTTCCAAACTACCTTAATTCACATTTACTCATGGAGAGAAATTTAGATCTCATTTTGTTTCACCCTAAAAGTTTGAATGCAGAAGAGTTTGAATTTGGGTTTTGTTCAACAGTTGCTTATTAAACCATTTTGATAAGTCAAGCCATCTAATATGGAGCAGAAGTAAAGCATTGCTTCAGTAAGTGAGGGAACTTGTGAGGTTAGGCAATATTTATTTGTCTGTTTCTCTCTTTCTTTTACTTTCTCAAACCTAAACAACAGGCTGAGAATTTTGATTCAAACTGCAAATTTCCTTTATTTTTAACTCAGTGTTTTGAACATTTTTAAGAAATTTAGACATTGGTTTGGAGACGTAGAAGGAGAATATCTCAGTTCTCCATCCTGCAAGTGTAGATTGTGTTAAGTGCTATGTACTTAAACATCCTATATTTTCTTCTCCCTAAGTATTCCTCTAGCTTTTTCTTACAAAAAGTCAATTTAGGCAGAGGGCTGGGGAATTAGCTTAACCCATTTTACTTGCAGCTACAGCACAATGTCCTCTCCTGGGAAGCTATATTGTAGAGGGAACATTAGGCTGGAGTCTCTATTCTTGGATTCCAAGTCTGGCTCTGCAAATGGCTTAGCTGCATGACTTTGGTTAAATCTTCTACCTGTTTGGAATTCAGTTTCCTGAAGGAATACTTTGGCTGTGAGAAACAGAAAAATGGAACCAGCAAGCTTTATCAGAGGGAAGGTTATTCTCTCCTACAGCAAGGTATCCTGCCATTAGTGTCTTCCACTCTTGTTGGCATGGCTCAATAAGTTAGGGCTGGGCCCTACAATTTTTCTGGTTTCTCCTAATTGTCTCAATCCTGGGAGTTGTATCTCTGGGTATTAGGTAAGGAAAAAGTTATGGAAGCATCCCTCTGGCTCCATCCTTTCCATCAGCAAAAAGAAAAGCCATCTCAAAAGCTCCCACAAGACTTTCACTCTTTTGGCAGAATCACTTGGACAATCCAGCTGTAAGGGATGAGGAGAAGTTACATACTCAGCTGTAAGAAAAGCAGGCAGAAAACAGGGATTGGGGGATTGTACTGTGTTAACCAACCCTCAGTGTCTACCACACCTTCTTTATATATAACAGACGAAGTTGTATCTGAAATGATCTGTGAGACCTTTCCTGGCTCCAACTGTGTGTGCATATCTGAACAGGAAGAAAGAATTCAGTATGAAGCCTTACTCTTATGTGTTTAGGGACTCCTGGGTTTTGAGCATACCTTCCCCCAGAAATGCCTCCACGAAGATGCTGTATGCTAGTTGGGGAAGGAGTTGAAGAAAACATGACATATTTTTCATATGGTAGCACAGTGTCATTTCTGGAAGGAAAAAAGTAAGCCAGTAATCACAACATACTGCTGTTTTCAAAGCTTCAGGAAAGGAAAAGAAAAAGCATCTATTCAAATGGAAATGCATTTAAGAAACGTAATACTCGTATTGCTATTACATAAATTCGCATTGATGGTTTTAGATTTTAGAAAATTTTGAAAACCAAGAAAAAAAAGCATTTTTATTTTGAAGTTTTTTTTTCAGATTTTACTCATATATAATTCTGTATTTCTATAGGCTTATATATATATCATTTTATCCCCATATCCTCCACCTAATATGATCAGATTATTATTATTTTACAAAAAGTGGAGTAGAAGAAATAGAAGGGAAAGAAATGACTGAAACAAAGTATCACAGCATAGAGGGAAAAGATGGATGGGAAAATCCAGAGATCCTGATGAAAAGCAGGGCCCCTTCATCAATACAACTAAGTTGTGTGATCACAAAATCAGGGACATAATAAACATAATGGACAAGTGGGATTCTCTTCCGGAATCTGACAGAGGTACATGAGGTCCAACTTCCTCTTGGCTCCTCTTATGCATATTGTGTGTGTGTGTGTGTGTGTGTGTGTGTGTGTGTGTAAAATACCTAATATATATACACACATATTTCATATAATATACATATATATTTCAACTTACTGAGATCACTTTTTTGAAGTCAACCATTGCTTTTATGAAAAAAAAATGTTCCTTTATAGATTTATTTAGAAAGACAGATTTTTATTGCATATTTTAAGAACATCCCAAGGGGAAAAGAGTTCTCTAATAAGCAGTGTATCCTCCAATACCATAATCAGACTCATGGGAACCAGGTAGGGAACAGTTTCTTCAGAGAAAGACAATGTGTAGTAGAGTAAGAGTCAACTGGAGAGAAACTAGACCTTCTTTTTAATCTTCACTTGCTTAATATTTTATGGATTCCCAGATGTTTGGAGTTTTCTTCAGTTACAGAAGGATTGGGTACCTCAATTTTGATTGTATGAATTTGTCTGCTGTCATGATACACCCTTCTTGGTGTACAGTACATGTACAAATTGTGTTTTCCCTGTTTCTGGACATAGAACTATGGAAAGTGCAGAAATGATATGTTCAACATTTCAAGAGTAATTAGGTTTCCTCTCTTCTAAGCATGCAGCTGGATTGCATTTCTAGGCTTCTTTGTGGTTGGTTGGGAGAATGTAACTAGTTTTTTTTTTTTTAGTTGAATTATTCACCTAAGTAATAAGAATTATTCCATGCTAAATAGCATTTAATTAATATATTATTATATGAGAATTTTTACAACTTTCTTCCTCTAGAACAAGCAACTAGCAATGATAAGGGTGTCACTACTCCATTGGTCTCTCATTATTGAGTAATGACAGAAAAATAGAACCCTTGGGAAAACTCTGGCTATTAAAATGAGTGAGAAATATAGCTTTGTTTTTAAGGCATTCCAATTAGCCTATGCTGGCTGATAAGGCCTTCTTCTGAGGACACGAAGAAAAAAATGAAACTATCTGTGTCAATACAGAAGTTTAAATATAGGATAGAAATCACGATTGACTCAACAAGAAGAGAACTGGACCTGGTCCAGCCTTCTGCTTCAGATCAGTTAAAAGACTGTGGCAATTACTGGACTATCCAATGGTTCCATCAGTTCACATAAGAAAGGAATAATAATAATGTAATACCTTCATTTTATTTATCCAGTTTTCAAGATAATTAATTGGTTCCCTATCATCCTCAGAAGGTGACTAAATATCTTGAGTCTGAATACATTGCAGTTCTTACCCTTATTAAAAGCTAAAACTGTCCCATGTAGAAGTAGTCTCTTTATATTAACTCCTATGTACATTTGTCATTACCCTACTTGTCCTACTGAGATCCTGATGAAAACCATGGCCCCCTCATCAATACAACTTAGTTGGATTGCTATGTTCTGTGCTCTCTAATGTCGAGAAATTTCAGGTGGAAAATGGAATCAACCATTTTTCCATACCACCCTATGAAAAATGGATTTTAAGAACAAAGTCTGGACTTGCTCTTCATAATACTTTGTTCACATTTTTCTAAACTTTGAACAGAACTAGAGAACAATATGCATATCTGATACATTGTGAGTTTATGCTGATGTTTTCAATTCAACTTCACTAGTGTAATATTTTCCTTAATTTCTGTATAATTTTTGGAAATAATACTCCATGGTTCTCTTGTGTTTCTGAAAATCTTAAAAGTGGAGGTGTTAACTGACTTCATTCTGTACTACCTATGAAGGCAATGTGTAGAGCAAACAGCCTTGAAAGGGAAGGATAAAGTCTTTCAATAGTATAAAGAGAATATATGTTCCCACAAACATCTTTCCCCAGAGCAAAGAGCAATATATCAGTTAGAACCAATAGGATTTATATAAAAAGATTTCTTTGAAAGAATTGGTTGATGTGATTGTGAGGGCTGGTGAATCTGAAATCCACAAGGCAGACCAGCATCAGGCTAGAAACTCAGACAGGAGTAGATATTGCAATCTTGATGCAGATTTGCAGCTCCAGTGTTTACACTTACGGCCTTCAGCTGATTGGGTAAGGCTCCTACATATTATCAAGTACATATATGATAAAATCAACTGATTATATATTGTAACTGTAATACTTAGTGTTTGATTAAATCCCCTGTTACTTTATAGCCCAGTCAAGATGACACAGAAAAGTAAACATCACAAAATGATGTACTTATTGACTATTATAAAAGATTTGGTTTCCCTAAACTCCAGGTTACTCAGCTGTGATGCTAACTCACTGCATGACCTACAGTTCTCTGCATCACCCTTGAGGGTCTTGGGGAGCAAAGACTGACCCAAACTCAAAGGCCATGTTGCTTATGTGCATAAAAATGTCATGAGTAATACATTCCTTTGTATCCAACCCTAACCTTCATATTTTCTGTCAGCATCCATGAACTTTCAGTAGTCTCCCTTGTCAGCGTGCAAGTAGGATAAAATCAGGCTTTTCACAGTTCTTGACAGCTATATCTGTGACGTTTTCCTTCCACCCAGAGGTTTTGGGTCCTGAAAAAATATTGTGGACAATGAAATTGTAATGTTCTATGATTACTCGTTTGGTTGATCCCACCTTGCATTCCCTGTATTCTCATATGAACAATATTCATGACACCACTGATTATTATTATTGACAATACCTTTTTTTTTCTTTGCAAATCTTTATCCATTGATTTTACAAGTAGCTATACATGTAATATCCATCACCAGTCTTTATCTCTAGAAATTTTGGATGTCCAGGAAGATCTTCTGGAGACATAGGACAAGGTTACATGAATTCTTGCATGTTGTTAACATCTGTGCTTTTTTTATACTTGAAGAGCAGTTTTATCTGTTATAAAACCTTGTCTCATTTTTTTTATTTCCTTGTATATGGAAATATGTTGCTCAATATTTTTCTGACATCAAGAATCTGACAGACTATCTGATGGTAATCCAAACTTCTTTCCCTTGAAGGTCACAAGACCTTTTTGCATAAATGACTGAAAAAAAAATTTTATTTTTCTTGAAAGTCCAGGAGTTTTTATTATGATATATCTTAGAAATAGTTTGTAGTTTTAGGTATGTGGTGTGCTCTTTCAATGTTTTAACTCTTATTTGTTCTATAAAATTATGTTTGAACTATAGGTTTTCAGTAATTATTGACTTTTATATTTATTTTCTTAAGAAAATACTCCTATCTACAGGTTAGATCTTCTTTACTTATCCTTAATGATTGTTCATTTCTTTCAAATTACTATTTTCTCATTACATTTTATTCACTTTTTATCTCTGCCATTTATATAACAATAGTTGAAATAAAACAATTTCCTATTTTGAAATAAATGAAGGAGGGAAATTCTGGAAAGATGATGGTTGTGTTGTGCACAGTTGTTGACCTTCTTAAATCCCCACCTAAAAAGAGCAGATTGACAGTAAAACTAAAAGCCTGTGCACAATATTTTCAACAACACTGGGGGAAAGTGTGCCCACATGAACGTAATGTGAGGACAAAGCACTGATAGCACAGCCCTGCCCATCCCAGGCACCTGTGTGGGAAAAAGCAGAGGGAACCTACAGGTGTGATGAACCTGAGCTTAGGAGAGCTCCCAAACAGGAAGCAGGCTTCACTCCAAAGTGTGGACCACAGAAGACTCAAATAGAAGTGAGTTTAAGAAAAGCCCATGGAAAGAATGCAGGGAGCCAGTGCAGCCCTGCCCCCACCCTGAGGAGAAACTGCTGCTGGGAGAGGAATCTGCACAGATCAGCACTGGACAGCACCCAGGGCAGACCTAGGAGGCCCCATGAAACAGTGATGGGAGTGGCTGACAGAATCAGCCAATCTCAGAATCATAGTTTCAACAGAAGATCTATGAAGAAACTCCCTCTGTCTGAATACACTTCTGAAATTTCACTGAAACTAGAATTCACTAAGCACCAGAAAGTTTTGAGATCAAACTCCATGCAGAGTTACCACGAAAACAAACATGAAAAGCCACAGAATATCCCTGCAAACAATGAAAAATGTCATCAAAGCATCTCAAAGGAGAGGGAGGAGAATCAAAACTATAAATGGAAAAAGATCCCCTGTCAAAATCAACTAAAATACACATGGAAATTGTAAAACGAATAACCTGAGTCAGAGGTACAGTATTCAAGATGAGGTGCAAACCCACAAATTAAAAATAAAAGAAAAAATTACTGAAGGGAAAATAAAATAGAAAGAACACAAAAGAGAGTGATCACAACAAATAATGCCTTGATAGATGTATACAGAGAAAGGAGGGAAATTTCATAAATCAGCAAAAAAGCCTATCATACAACATTGAGAAAAGCTTTGAATTCTGTGGCATTTCCTTGATTTTTATGAAGCAAAATATACATAACAAAAAGTACACATTTCATCTGTATATGACTCAACTAATTCTCACTTATCATACAAACCCATGTAATCAATATTTACATCAGGAATAGAGTGTTGTCAGCCCTCCATCGGCCTTGCTATAGCCCCTTTCCCTTCCTCATTCCCCATATCAGTAACCAATGAGGCATAAATTAGCTTTACTTACTTTATTCATAGGAAAGAAATTTTTAAAAAGTGTACTTTTGCATCTTTCTTTGCCCAACACAATATTTATTATTCCTATGACTGCTGTGTAGAGTTAAGGAATGCATGTTCTCCTGTCTATATGTTGTTTCCTATATAAATATACCACAGTCTTTCTTTTTATCCATTCTACTAATTATAAGCATTTGCCGAATCTCAGTTTGGTGCTATTGTGAAAAATACCACTCTGAACAATCTAGTATGTCTTTTAACCATCTAACATACACATCTTTGTTGGGTATGCACCCAAACTAGGCATGGAATCTCTGAGTCAAAGTTTATGCCCATAGTCAGATTCAATAGATACTTTCAATCCCTTTTCAGAGAGATTATCCTGACACATGTATTTGCATTAAGTGCTCTGTGAAACAATATATCTGAGCAGAGCCAGGAAAAATTATGACCCAAACTGTCTTTTAGAAAAATTGTTCTGGCAATTCTTTCTAAGAGTAGATTGGAAGAGGAAGGAAACAGAGGTGAAGACTAGTTTAACTACTAGAAGAAAATAAGAGATTGAAATATATTAAATGGGATAAAGGAAAGGCATGGATATGAGTCATTGTGTGCTGATGCAATCTGCTAAAACCATGTGAGAGGAATAAAAAGAATGACAGTGTGCACAGAAGTTTGAGGAGGGTGAGGGTGGTTTCAGATGCATTCTGGCATGCAGAGGCCCCGGGGCTAATTCTAACCCATTCCCTTATTTCCCATTCCTGCAAGTCCTGAACGGATCCCGCAAACTTCCTGGAATCATCTACATTGACAAATAAAGAACCATATTTTTTTTTCTCCTATTTAACTAGTAATGCAGTGATTTCAGTAATTCTGGGTCACAATAATATAAAACACCCATTGAGAAGAATCTACAATTACTGCTTTCTGCTTCACACTACTGTATCATTTTTATTTTATGTCATACACAGAATTTCTTTAAAGGAGCTAATCGAGATTGACAGCGCCCGGGCTGCAGCTCTTCCCTCTCAGGCAAACAAGCAGACACCCACTTCTTTATGCCTAGGCAGAGCTACACCCACCCAGATCCCTGTGCTAAAAAGCCAAGAGCTATCAATTATAATGGCCTCGCTACTTTGCTTTTCCACAGCCCACCCTCCTTTATGAACAGAAAGCAAAATGTTCCCTCTTGGCCTGCAAAGGGCATCTGACTCCAGCAAACTCCCTACATCACACAGAAGTCTCATTTGGGGACTGAGACTTCTTGTTTTCTACAGTTTTCTTCAATCTTCTGGTACTGAGGAAATTTGCATCTGAACAGACTATTTGCCTCTTATGGGCCCATCTGTTCCTGCTGCTGATGTTTCACCTGGAGCCTTAATTATAATTGACTCCAGACAGAAATGCCTGTGACGTCATTGTCAGGAGATTGGGGCTTCAGGTGGGAAATAAGGTGCTAAAGCAGATGGACATCTTCTGAGCAAAGATTCTGTTTTGCAAATATTCACTGCATAAGAATAAGAGTAAAAGGAAATATTGAGAACAGAGCAAGGAAAATAATTCCTAACTACACTGCTCCTTTTTATTTTTTCTCTTTCTAACTTACCACATGGTGCCGGTAGTATAGTTATAAGAGATCCGTAGGTGTCAGAGCCACACTTTTAGTAAGCCTGGTTTCCCTAGGGACCAGCATAATGGAGTAGACACCCACTTGGCTTATCGGTTAACAGAGGACTCGGGGGATTCCTTGACTTTAGCATTCTAGGAGTAAAGACCATTCATTGAAGGAAGCTGCCACAGAATTTATATAACTCGATTTCTCTCCACACGGTGAACACACTCAGAATTCTTTCATCTCATGATAAATCACAGGACCATTGATACAAGAGGCCAGTGGGCAAAATCTTCTCTAGTGGGTCTATGTGAAGTTGAACCTCAGCCAATCAACGCTCAAGGAAGTAGCCAGTGATATGTTTCTCCTAACAATGTGTGTGCTAAGATCTACAAAGTTCTTCATCAGAGATGAAACACAAACCAAAAAAAAAAAAAAAAATACAGAAAAGTGGAATGAGTTTAAGGTTAGATGCAAGACTATAAGCCATATAGGAGGGAGATTAAGAATTCTAGTCTCCAAACAGTAAAATATCTAATTTCTAGTTAAATCCTTCATCAGCCTTTTTGGTTTTGGTTTTTGGTTTGTTTGGGCTTTTTGTTTCGGGTACCAGGGATTGAACCCAGGGACGCTTAACCACTGAGCAACATACCCAGACCTTTTTAAATATTTTATTTTGAGACAGGGTCTCACTAAGTTGCTTAGGGCTTCGCTAAATTGCTGAGGCTAGCTTTGAACTTTTGATCCTCCTGCCTCAGCTTTCTGAGCTGCTAGGATTACAGGAGTGTGCCACTGTGCTTGGCTTCATTTTGTTTTTGGTTTTGTTTTTATAATAAGATGATAGTTCTATGGCTTTGCCATTAACTCTGTGTATATATATAGTTTCAAATAACATTCAAGTTCTCAAGGATGTTGAGTCTTTATTTGACTATTACAGGTAGAATAACCATTAAGTCCTGGATCTCAACAGGAGAAAGTGAATCAGCACTAGTCAAATGTATGACAGTTGCCCTAGACCCTTTTAAAGGAGAGAACTCAGGTCCTCCCTATTTTTGGATCGGCTGGGCATAGATTTGTATCTTATTAAGGATCTTCAAGGTCAGGGCAAGGTTGTCTATCACATAAAGAGTGAATAGTCATATTAGAGCATCCTTCTGTTCCTCTTGGCATAATGTCTCTTTTTGACACATGCTCTCGTTTCAAACATAGCTGGAATCTAAATTCCAGTTGTTTGTAATATCAAATTGCAAACGAAATGTTTATAATTTATGACTAATGGCTCAACTACTATGTCTGGTAACTTCATCACCAAAGATTAAAAGCCTTTCTTCATATAGTTGCAACTTCTCTGTAGTACCGAGACTTGACTTAGATTCTTTCATATAAAGACTACAAGAAGGGAAAGGATTATTTCTGGAATCACTTACCAAAACTAGCCTGGAAATTACCTTGTTATACATGGTTGGTTCCAAAGCCAGACAGACTTCAATAAACAGAGGAAAGGAGCATAGAAGTACAGGGGGAAAACCATCTTTGGAAGAGAGAGAACTTGTTTTTCATGGTGTCCTCATACTCTTATAAGGCTATCCTACTTATTGGCTATTCTATCTCAGTTGGTAGATAGCTGGAAGATCTTATATGTGGCCCAGGCTCATATGCACACAAAAATAGGAGGAAGACAGAAAATGAAATCGAGGTAACTTGACTGATTTTAATACTAAAGTTTTTAAAAACGGGCCAGAGGCTAACAACTTTGCAAAGTCCATGTAAACAGATAGGTGAACACATGAGATTCATTTTCCATTGCCAATTTTGAACTGGGAGTTATTGCCAATAGGTTCCATTATGTAACCACTCCAATGATGGCTTATGGTTTGGATTTGATTGTCCTCCTTTCTTGCTCTTACGCTGTCTCCAAAACGTTTAATAGAATAGTTTACATTTCAGGTTTAGAGTCAGAGAAGGGTAGTTTGGTTGACTGGCCTGGGACATTTGGTTTGCCAGGACTGTTTCTCAGAAAATCATGGCATTGGTTTCACTACTTCCATTTGGAAGACTTGATATAGAGTTCTTTCATATAAATTAATGCAAGGGTTGGGGAAACATAGTCCATTAGCCAAACCAGCTGTTTGTTAATCAACTTTTATTAGGACATAGGATACCACGCCCATTGTTTTTGGGGTCTACTTTCTTGCTACAATGTCAGAGCTGAGCAAGTGACAGAGACTCTATGTCCTGCAAACTGTTAAGTATACTGTTTGTTCCTTTACAAAAAAGTTGGCCAGTCTATTAGAAACATCTCCAATTTCTGTGGCTGGAGATTTGGTGAATTTTCTAATTTTCTGACTTCCCCCACAGGGAAGTCAAAGGTCTTTGGTCAACTTTGAATTTTTCTGTGATGTGGTAGATTTGAGGTGTTGGAAAACCTGAATTCAAAGTCAGCTGTATCACTTATTTTTATGATTATGACAAGTTTTGAATTTCTACAAAGTAAGTTTAAAAGTGCTTGTTTCACAGATTTTTTTTGAGAACTAAATTCTGGGCACTGAATAAGTATTATCTTATTATTCCTTCCTGCCAGGACCTTCTCCCAGCTCCACCTGATTTCAGGTTCTGGTTGGCCATTGTGTTCTGATTGTGTTATGCAGTAACTTTGTGAGGAAGCTGGAACACATTCATTTGAAAGGGGATTTGCTCACCTTTGTTATGGAGAGATTTGGGGATTTAAGCAGACTTGTTGTCTCTTAGAAAGGACTGGGCCCTATCATCATCACTATGTGCTGTCTTGATTTGTTTTACAAAAGAACAAACAGAGTTTGTTCCTCTCTACCAGAAAAAGAAAAAAATATATATAGAAAGATGAATAAAAAAGGTTTATGTTCCAATACAAGGATTTCTGGATCTAGCTTTTCTATTGATTGAAAAGAAGTCTCAGCACTCTTTTGACAAACGTCTTCTAACCAAATATTCTGGCCATTTTTTTTAAAACAAGCATTTAAGTAGAAATCAAAATGAAAAGCAAGTATTTTCTTGGACAACTACATAGTGATCCCCACTTAATGCAGCTGACTCAGCAATTGTATGTCTCATAAATAACTGAGGGCATTCTAGATACAGGCACAAAACTTTCTTGCTTTTATCCTTTCTGAAGAGCTTTCAACATGTGCTACAAGGACTTCAGGTTTCTTTCTGTAGTGTGCAAAGCAGAACACCCCTGATTCACTGTGTGATCTAATAAGCAGTCATCTTGACTTGCTTATTCCTCCATGCTGTGTCTCCATTTACTCTAGAATCATGTGATTGGCTATTCAATCTTCTTTCAGATGTTTATCTATTACTTTAGGAGAAATAATTTTTTTCACTGGGCACATAGTATGTGCCTATAATCCCAGTGGCTCCGGAGGCTGAGACAGGAGGATTCCAAGTTCAAACCCAGCCTCAGCAATGATGAGGCACTAAGCAAGTCAACGAGACCTTGTCTCTAAATAAAAACACAAGGGGTTCAGGATGTGGCTTAGCGTTAAGTGGACCTAAGTTCAATTCCTGGTACCCCCTTCCAAAAAACATTTTTTTTTAACATATGTAGCCAGTCTATAATTAATCAATGGGTCTTATTCATTTTCTCCTGAAATCTTATTTTGTATTGAAGTTGATTATTGGGAAATCAAAATGTATTTTTCCATAAAATTATTGTAAAGCATGGATAAGGTTATTAATTTAGATCACCAATTTTATTTCTCTAGAGGATGTAGATGAATATTAAAATCTACTTATAACACCATGTTCTCATTTATAATATTCTTTCTCTCTAAGACCTTTTCTTTGGGCCTATTTGTGTTTTGGAGCTGGAGCCTGCTGGATTGAGCAGGGGCAGCCACCATAGCCCTTAGATGCCAGCCTTGTGACTTTACCAGAAAGAATTCCAGCAAAACACAGTGTAGTAAGCAAAACTTTAATAGAGAGAACTGCATGGACTACCTCTAAGAAATGACAGTGTGATGCTCATGGGGCTGAAGTTTTTGTTTTGTTTTGTTTTTTAAAGAAACTGAGTCCTTTGTTCTTGCCTTGATTTCCCTGTTTCTCCTAAGTTGTTTCATTACCTTTGGAGAGCGCCCAGCAAATTCCTTTGTGACCACCGCCTGGATACTAGCCTGGATACTATGGTTGACAATGTAATTGTGACATAGTTGATTGCAAGAGATAATGTTGGCACTTATCTGAAAGCCATAGTGCCTGCCCCTTGAGGGGTTACTATTAGATGATGACATAGCTGATGATATACAATCAATCACCAAATATATGACAAAATATTCATCACTGCTAGCAATTAGAGTGGTTTTGATTTGCATTTCTCTAAGATTTCATCCCACTCCAGTCAGAATGACAGCTATTATGCATGCAAACAACAATAACTGTTGGCGAGGATGTGGGGGAAAAGGTACACTCATACACTGCTGGTGGGATTGCAAATTGGTGCAGCCAGTAGGGAAAGCAGTATGGAGATTCCTTGGAAAACTGGGAATGGAACCACCATTTGACCAGCTATCCCTCTCCTCTGTCTATACCCAAAGGACTTAAAAACAGCATTCTACAGGATCACAGCCAGATCAATGTTTATAGCAGCACAATTCATAATAGCTGAACTGTGGAACCAAACTAGATGCCCTTCAATAGATGAATGGATAAAAAAGTGTGGCATATATACACAATGGAATATTACTCAGCAATAAAAAGAATAAAATCATGGCATTTGCAGGTAAATGGAGTTAGAGAAGATAATGGTAAGTGAAGTTATCCAACCCCCCCCAAAAAAATGCTGAATGCTTTCTCTTATATAAGGAGGCTGATTCTTAGTGGGGTAGGGAGAGGGATGATGGGAGGAATAGATGAACTCTAGATATGGCAGCGGGTTGGGAAGAGAAGGGAGGGGCATGGGGTTTTAAATGATGGTGGGATGTGATAGACATAATTATACAAAGTACACGTATGAAGACATTGGTGTGAATATGAGATGAAAAATTGAGACATGAAAAATTGTGCTCTATATGTGTAATAAGAATTTTAATACATTTCACTGTCATATATAAATGAAAACAAAGAAAAAAACCGAGTCCTTTGGTCTTGCCTTGATTTCCCTTTCCCTCCTAAATTATTTCATTACCTTTGGATAGCGCCCAGCAAATTCCTCTGTGACAACCTGGACACTATGGTTGACAAGGTAGTTGTGACATAGTTGATTGCAAGAGATAATGTTGGCACTTATCTGCCTGCCCCTTGAGGGGTTACTATTAGGTGTAGCTGAGGGTCTTCATGTGCCAGACCCCACTTTTCTGATACTTATCTATTTTAATTAGGATCCCAGGATTTTAAGTAATAATCTCCCCTCAAGGAATTATAGTTCTCTGCAGCCTGGGGAAGTTTAGGCATCCTACCTCATTTCCCAGTGCTGGCCTATTCAGATAAGGTTTCCCAGAGTTTCAGTTCTATAGCTCTGGATTTTTGGTGCCTACCCCTAATATCTGTCCTTCGTTGTCCTTTCCCTCTACCTACCTGCTCATAACTAACCAACCTACCTAACATTTGTACCCAACATAATTCTTCTTCCTTCTACCTTCTTAGCATGGGAGATGAGAGTAGCTGAGGTCCCAGTGGTAACTGTGATGGAAGTGGGGAGAGGAGGGAAGACAGTGTCCATGGCAACCACAGCTCAGTTGGGAGGACTCAGTCCCAAGCCTTAGATACCTTGTTTTCTAGGAAAGGAGATTCTGAGCATCCCCAATGTGAGTAGGAAAGGCAAAGAAAACTCCACAGCAGTCTCTCTATTGAGATGAGGCCACAGGAAGGAGAAATTTAATTGAGCATCATGAGTCCTCTAATGACACTCAAGTTCAATGTCTTATTAGTTATATTATCTTCTGCTCCTAACACCAGGCCAAACAAATAGTAGGCTTTTAATAAATATTGAATTGCCCTAGGAGATTATTCTTGGTACTATAAAAATGAGTCTCTTGCATAGGGTCCAAAATAATCCTGCTCAAGTTTAGATTTCACTTTCTAGATGGTTATAAACTTATAAACACTTCTAAGCCCTTACATTCTATGGCATGTAAGGAGAAGGGGTGGAAACTGCAGATGGAATAGAACTCTGGTCAGACATTCACTGGTGATAGATTAGAAGGAAAAAGATTTATGTTCCAATAGAAGGCTTCTTGGCTCCAGTGTTTTTGCTGATTGAAAGCACCCTTTTGAAAAAAGTCTTCTAGCCAAATATTCTGGTCACCGTTTTTATAGTCATTCGAGTAGAAATCAAAATCAAAATGGAAAACAAATATTTCTTTCTTTCTTTCTTTTTTTTTTTTTTCTTTTTGGTACTGGAGATTGAACCTGGGCATGCTTTACCACTGAGCTACTTTCTGAGCCCTTCATATTTTTTTATTTTGAGACAGGTTCTCACTAAGTTTCTTAGGGCCTGCTTAAGGTGCTGAGGTTGGTCTCAAAATTGTGATCCTCCAGCCTCACCACCATGCCCAGTGAGGGAGCATATGCTGCCCCAACAATTTAGTGGTACAAAGAGCTGCCAAAAAAGAGTAGAACAGAGGGATTAAGAGAACTCATGTTAGACTCAAGCCAAACTGGATACTGGATTTGAATCATGATTCTGTGTGATGTAGCTAAGTTACTGTTTTCTCAAAACCTCCCTTTTGTAATATGAAAATACTTTTAGATAGATTTTACTGCTGCATGAGAGTTCCAGTGCAGATTTAATAAGATAAAGGATGCCCAGTGCCTTGTGCACAGGAAGAACTTCATAAACACTCATTCTAATATTTTCTCACTTTTGGAAAATGTACCTGAAGACAAAGTGAGAAGATTCCTACAGGCCCTGAGACCAGATCATGCAGCTGGCCTGGAAATCAATTTCAAACCTCAGCAGTCACATCTGAACTCCCTTGAGTGCTGATCACAGCCACACGGCTCATCAGGGTGAGGGAGGGAGGATCAGTGGAGTGACAGTCACGTGTTCCCCTGTGGGTCTGTGTTGCCCACCGAGACTTGCACAGCCATTGTGTCTGTGCTCCAGGCTGGTCTATTATTAGCTTCAGCTGCTGTTTCTCCTCCAGCTGTGTGTCCATCAGGGTCCTCTGCAGAATACCAATCTGTCCTCACATGGCACAAAAGCAACCCAGCAGTCTATTAAAAAATATTCCCGGAACCCGAAACATCCAGTAGTCTCAACCCTCAGCGGCCTCTGCTTGGAAGATATTGTTCTGGAAGTTTCCAAGGTCTCCTTTGTTATCTGCCCCTGATTGGTTGTACTTGCAGCTTGTTGCTCTGAACTAACTTAGCCCCATGGCCAAACCTTTGAGAACACATTCTGGCTCTTGATGGTATTATCTATTTCCTCAGCAGAGCAGTCAAAACTGGATTTTTTTTTATTATTTTGAAACATTAGGGTTTCATTCATTTTGGAAATATATGCATAGGTTATCTTTCATCTTTTGCCTTCAAGTCATGGTGCTGGAGTCAATATGTCATCATTTCACCTGTCACCTATGCCATGAATTATTTTATTTTTAATTAACTGCATGGCATATAATAGCATGCCATGAAACTGCCCCATGCTTACTTCTGGTTTCTCTCCCCACATCTGAATTTCCTTTCTATTAATCCATACCTCATATGTTTTTGTATCTCTCTTACCATCATGTCCCCTCAAACCCCACCCTTGGAAAATAATATATAAACGCGTGTTGGTGACACGTGCAACAGATTTGCTACTTCCTGGCCTCTTGCTTTCTGAGACTACCTTGGGTTTATACAGTAGGATCCTGGAGTATGGTGCGTGGACAGTTCGCATTCCCAGGAATGCTCATTCCTGTGGTTCTGAAATCATCCATATGCTCAGGAGTTCCTCTCTTCCTCCTTCCTGTCCCAGATAGAAAAGTAGTTAATTATCAAACATTAACACATCATGTTGATGTTGCTGAGAGTCAGTTTAATCAAGAGGGACTTGGAGTAGAAGAAAAAAAAATTGAAATGGCAGAATCAGGGATGAAACTAATCCCTAACACAGAAGAAAACATACTCAAAGCAAACATGAATATTGTTATGTGCCAAGAACAGTTCTAAGCTCCTTATACATATAAACAGTTGATTCTTGCACTAAGCCTTGGAAGTACATATGGGAGTCAGAATGCTATAGCATATGTATAAAGAGTATAGACTTTGGAGTCCAATTGCTTGGGTTAATTCTAACTTCTCTACTAACTGTGAGGCCTTCAGGAAGTTACTTAATTCCTCTGTGTCTCATGTTCCTCATTTACAAAATGAAGCTAATTATACCTACTTTGTATAGTTCTCCAAAGAATTAAATATGTTAGTACATATAAACTATGTAGAGCAGATTCCAGTACATAATAAGCACCCATTAAGAATTAGCTATTACTATTAAAATATTTATGCATCCATAAAATATTCTCACCTGCACGTACTCTCCATGGCTTTGGTATATTTCCACCAAGGACATCAAAAACTGACTATGGACTACCATATCCCTGTGTCTAAGCAGGGAATCCTAGAGGTCACTGCCTAGTGCCCTTCTAGGTACTTCAGGAGAGGAGGGCACTGCCACGCTATATCCACTGTCCCATTGGGCTTTCTAACACCAATAGCATTTTGCACTCTGTTCAGTGGCAAAGTTTAGCATATGTTTAAAGAGCATTTCAACCTTTTGCATATTATTACCATAAACTCTTTAAGTCCCTTCTGTTACTTCAAGCAAATTGGGAGCTAATTAAATGTAATCTTTCTGGAAAAAAAAAATCTTGTTTGGGCTTTTCAGAGTGGGACAGGCTCAATTTTATAATTCCTTACTGAGAATTCCCCATTCCCCATTTAGAGCTCTTTCATTATTTATTAGTTCAAGAAAAATGCCCATGAAAGATCTCATGGGCAGATAAACACACAGTGAAATCAGTACATTTTCTTATTGGGGGATTTTCTCCACCCTAGTAATCACCAGGAAATGGACTTCTGAGGTAGTGAAGACTTGAGTCCATTTCTGAATTAATTGGCTCCTTCACTCATTAACAACCGTTCAGCTCTTACGTGATATGTAATAGCTCACATGTTAAGATACCTAGTTCTTAATTTTAAGAAATTATAGACCATGCCATAGACATTCTCCCTTGTCACGTTTGGCAAGCTTGTCATCCTCTCTGACAATTGCACTTTCTCCTCCAATCCTATGTCATAAACCATCTTAGTTAGTTAGATTGCCAACTGCTACCTCTCAGTTTTTCTCACACAAGTGCTGGGGTTATAGGAGCTCTGTCTCACTGTCTTGAGAGCACTGATGTTTCCTCTGCCATAAGGCCTTTGAACACACCACTCCCCTGTTAATACTCTTCCTCTGTCCTTGCTGCTCTCAATGTCACCCTATCCCCACCTAGCTGGTACCTATTCACCCTCACATCTGCCTTGACCCCTCCTAACCCACTCCTCCACCCTCAAATATCCACCCCCATCTAAATCCCAGATCTTTGATATAAGCAATAACAGAATTGTCTTTAATTCATTGAGTGCACTTTTAACTGTTTGTAATTAATCTTTTATTAATGCAATTATTTGATTAACTCCATTTTCCTGACTAAGCCAGAAACTCCATAAAGGAAGAAAACTTATCATTACACCCCCAGCATCCAACGCAGAATTTAGCACATGGGACAGCTGCAATAAATACTTCTAAGTTAATTAATTCTCAACAAGAATTAGTTTCTCAGTGATTATGGGCTCCATTTTTAGTAGATTTGTAGACTCAATGAAGTCTTCTAGAGCTAAGATGGAGTGTCTGGTTTAATGATGGGGTATGAGTTGTTCCAAACTGAAGAGGCACAACCATGGATGGATATGTCTGGTGTGCCATAGGCATAGAAGAGACAGGAGTCAGACTACAAGGCCAGAGTCAGAGTAGAAGATCCTGCCTGGCAGATCATCCTGATTCAGTACACACATGAATAGCAATATTAGGACAAGCTGTCATAGACCAGGGTAATGAATGAGGAATAAGACTGTGGAGTACCTAGGGCTTGGTCAGAGAAGAAATCCAAATGGCAGGCAATAGCTCTGGACTCTTACTGAACTCACTTACTGCAGAAGTTCTATGTGCTAGGTGCTATACAAAGCACCGGAGATCTGTGGGCACATAATACATCCTTTCCCTAAGGCCCTCAGTGTGTGAGTGTATAATGGACTAAATGTATGAATTCAAAATTGATATATTGAAATTGTAATTCTCAATAGACGGTACTTGGAGGTAGGGCCTTTGGAAAGTGATTAGGCCATGACAGTAAATTCCTTAGAATGGGCATTATTGCCTTTATTAAAGGAAATTCTGCCATGGGAGGATGAATCAAGAAGTCATAGCCTGCAACATAGCACAGGGCCCTCATCAGATCCCAACCATGTTGGCATCCTTGTCTCAGATGTTTAGCTTCCAGAACTGTGAGAAATGAACATCTGTAGTTTATAAGCCACCTCATCTATAGGACTTTGTTATAGCAGACAACCCCAACAAAGGACAGGGAAATAGGGAGAAAAGTAATTATAATACATTGCGGCAAATTCTATGAGAGAAACACTGTAGGAAAACAACGTTTCACAGTCTGCAGGCTTTCTTGAAGGTTTCTTTAAGGGGATGGAGAAGGCATCTTAACTGATCCTGGAAGAATGAGCAGAAGTGAGCATACAGGTAGTGGACTTGGAGGGAGGATATTCGAAAAAATGAACAGGAGCAGAGAAGGTCAAAGGACTGTCCAGCGCTCTGTGTGTTTGGAAATGGAAACCTGTTACGGATGACCAGACCGCAAAGGCCACAACACAGGGGTATGTGAGTAAGTACTGAGGTGCTGGAGAGGCTATGAGCTTGATTGGGTGGAAAATGAAAAGCCATTAGAAGATGATCAACAGGCATATCCGTGATCCGATTTGTGCTTAGAAAGTGGCTTTTCCATTAGAATGGGCAATGGATAGAAAAGGAGCTGGACTGACAGCAGAGAGATCCGTTAGGAGACATGGATTTATGAAAGTGGCCCATGGTCATGACAGGACCTAGGGAAGGAGCATTTGAGTTGCAGGAGAAGAGATAGACTTTGGGTGTATTGAACACGTAGGGTCTGAATGTGAGGTGTTTCTCTTAATGCTAAAGCATGACAAAGTAAAATGATCAGATTGTGAGAGCTGTAACCTAATGGGTCCATCCTGGTTTGAATGGACTGGCTGGGCCATCACTGTTGGCAGACAGGCATGGCTGGAGGGGGTGCGTCAGTGGGCGCATGCCCTGGAAGGATGAATCTTACCTGCTGTCCCTTCACTTTCTCACTTTCAGCTTTCATTCTCGCTCTCTGCTTCCTGACTCCACCATGAACTGTGCAGTTTTCCTGCACTGGTCCCTTCCCCTATGATATGCTGTGTCACCTTCAGCCCAGAGCTATGGAGTTGGCCATCTATAGACCTCTGAGACCATAAGCCCAAATAAAGTTTTTCTCCTCTAAGTTGTTCTTGTTGGGTATTTTGGTCACAGCAATGAAAAAAGAGAACTAAAACAGTCAGTAACATGTGGCCATGCCCACTGTGGGAGGTAAAGAAGGGGGAGGTTTCTAACTTGGGCAGTTTAGTAGATGATGGTGTCACTTACCAAGACAGCAAATATAAGAGGGGAAACAGATTTCATTGTTTGGAGGTGGGGAATGTGTTTGTAAGTATGTTGAAAGTTAATGAGACTGCTGGCTACCTCCCAATATCCTTTTTCTTTAAAAGTCAATGTCCACAATTCAGTTAGGCATATCCCAGTTTGCTTGCAGATACGCGTGAGGCTGTGATTCAGTTCAAGCTAGTGGGATGCATGCACAGCATGTTGGCTGGAGTTCCAACAACCAACTTAGACCATGAGACCAAAGCTACTTCTAGAGTAAGTGGAGCACTGAATGAGATAAAGTGTCTTGAAATCCCAATGACTCTAGAAGCACTTTTCCGTCCTTGGCCCGCCCACCTAGAAGGAAAATCACATTGATTTCATTTAAACCTCTGATATTTAATTCAGTCACTTATAGCCAAATGTAATCCTGACGAGTACAGTGAATCTGACATGCCCATACATAGCCACATGAAGATGTCCTACAGACAATTAGACATAGAGACCTGGAGCACATAGCAAAGATCTGTGCTGATAGTGGATGTCTGTACCCATGATCATGCTGCCAATGGTGAGATGGGTTTTCTGAGGACAGTGTACGGTGTGAGAAGAGGACCCAGGAGGGGTCCTGGGACCACAGTATTTAATCAAGGAAAATAGGAAGGCAAACTTATGAAGAAGATTGAAAGGAAGATTCCAAAGTGTTGGCTGGGAAACCAAGACAGAGAGTGAAGTGGAGGGCATAATCAACTTGCCCAAAGCTATTGAAAGGCGGCTTGTCAAGGAAACCAAGACCTGAGAAATGTTCTCTAGATTTATTAACCAGAAAACCATTGGTACTCCTGAACTGGACAGTACAACCGGAGGGAGGGTGATGGAAAATGATTGCACTGACACCTTCCAATGCCTATTTTTAAGAAAAGGAAGGACCCAGCCACTCAGGAGGCTGAGGCAGGAGATCACAAGTTCAAGGCCAACCTCAGCAACATAATGAGGGCCTAAGCATATTAGCAAGACCTTGGTTTAAAATAAAAAAATAAAAATGGACTGGGGATGTGGCTCAGTGATTAAGAACCCTTAGATTCAATCCCTAGTACCAAAAAAAAAAAAAAAAAGGAAAGAAATATAGTAACATCATGGCAAGGCGGTGTTAATGAGGTTGTTGACTGTTGTTGTTCTACTCTTTCTCTTCTCTCCCTTCATTTTTTAAATATAAAAAACACTTCAGCTTGTGCTGATAGAGAATGAATTTGGTTGCTCCTAATTAGCCTGTCTCTCTGCAAGTGTCATCACTGTGACAGTTTGTTTTGAACAGAGCTGTGAGGCTCTCATATTGTGCCAATACTTGTTTTAGTCTGGGTTTCTTGTAGCAGGGCCAGGGGCTTGCCCATCCCACTCCGTTCCACCCCAACTCAACACAACCCTTGACTGCCAGCTGCTCTCTTTCATAGAGCCTTATTTTTGTGGCCACTACTTGACTTCCAGTTAGGAGAGTTGTTTCCAACAAAGTATATTCAACACCTTCATTATTTTTTTCTTCATTAAAGTTACTATAGAGTGTTATGGGGAAAAACAGAGAGTTTGGAGTTTTACTCTGTTGAATTTCCTTCCAAGCTTTTCCTCATGTCACCACTTGAGAGCTATAAGCCAGCCTCTAAATTCTTGTCATCCATGGGCTTAAGGGGAGGGAAGTCTCCGGGCTAATGATTCATCACCTGGAACTCTGTCCTTGAGATAACTCGGGTCTTGACTCCTTGGGCTAACAAGGATAGCTGTATTATGAATAAATGCAAACTTACTCATATTACAGTTATTTCCTAAGATATGTGTTTATTATCACTGATAGAACTTTAAGCCGCTGCATTAATGAAAGCCACATAATACACTGTCTTTAGATCCCAGCTTTGAAATCAGAAAGCAGAAAGATATGGTTGTGATACTAGTGTTGAAAATCAGGATCCAGGACCCATTACCCACCTTCACCCTCGAGTCGAAGATCCAACACCTGAGAAGCAGTGATAGGTCAAGTGTTATGGGGAAAAATAGAGAGTTTGGAGTTTTACTCTGTTGTAAAGAGAAAAAAAAATTAAAATATATTTATTTTTTAGCTGTACATGTACACAATACCTTTATTTTTTAAAATTTTTTAATGTGGTGCTGAGGATCGAATCCAGTGCCCCACACATACTAGGCCAGCACCCTGTCGCTGAGCTACAGTTCCAGCTCCCACAAAAAAAAAAAAAAAAATTATTTAAAGAATAGAGAAAGAGAGAAAGAGAGACCTCTGTAGATAAGGGGCTCCAAAGCTGGTGTTCGTTCAAGGGAGTGGGGGTGTCCTGTCCTGGTGTGTCAGGGAGTCTGTCCTGTCCTGGTGTGTCAGGGAGTCGGGTATCCTGCCCCTTTTATCCTTTATTCTCATGTCTACATGGACAAAAGATGGGAAAGGAACCTTCCAGGGGTGCCTCCCCATATCTGCTCAGAAAGGCAGGAAGGGAGCTTCCCAGGAGGTACTTCATTAACAACTCCCTGTTGGAAGAATTCCATGGAGGTAGGTAATTTTGGCAACAGGTGAGGAGGAGGGAAGTATTCTGAAGCATTGTATTTCCTTTCAAATCAGCGCCCAACTTCTGTTGCACTCCTTCATTATCTACACTGACTGTCTTTGCCTGGCCTCGGTTGCATCCTGACCCTTTACATATTTAATACCTGTGCAAATTTAGGAAAATCGCTTGACCTATCACAGTGCTCATTTCTTAATTTATAAAATGGGAATTAAAACATCTTTCTTACATGACACAGAGGGAAATGTCTGTAAAGTACTTTACATTGTGTTTTTTGAATGATAAAGACATAGCAAGTTGAGAATATTACTGTTCTAGAAGTCAAAGTATTGTCACGTGAAGGCCCAAAACTTTCTGACTTTAAACACTTATATTCCCCAAAGGGGATATCTCCATTGATCTCTGGAACTTTTCTCTTTACCTTGCAATCAATCCCTTTGCATTCTTTGTTCAATATCTGCAGGTTAAACAGCTAATGTGTTTAACTCATCTCTGCCAATGGTTTAATTTGCTTCTGCTCCCAAGTAACTTTTGCATATAACAGAGATCCTCTCAGTGCCTTTATAAGAATAAGTGACTAATGGAAGAATTTCAGGCAGCTGGCAAGACCAAGGGGCACTGATACCCTGAGCATCTCCCAGGAACTTTTACACCATTCCACATAGAAAGCCACTTAACCTGACTACTGGTAAGGGCCCTGTGGCATCCTTGTTCTATAAAAGAATAAATTAGTGCAAATTAACACCAGCTATGGTTGTGTTCAAGGTTTACTCCCTGCCTTTAGGGTACAAACACACAATAGGCACTCAGTAGTTGCTTATAGAATGCCTAGATTAGGGCCCATGCTAAGTGAAGCTAGCCAATCCTTAAAAAACAAATGCCAAATGACTTCTTTGATATAAGGGGAGTAACTAAGGACTGAGCAGGAGAAGAAGATTAACATTAAATAGGGATGAGAGGGGGGAGGGAAAGGGAGAGAGAAGGGAAATTGCATGGAAAGGGAAGGAGACCCTCAGGGTTATACAAAATTACATACAAGAGGAAGTGAGGGGTAAGGGAAGAATAATACAAGTGGAAGAAATGTTTTACAGTAGAGGGGGTTGAGAGAGAAGAGGGGAGGGAAGGGGAGGGGAGGGGGGATAGTAGAGGATAGGATAGAGAGCAGAATTCATCAAACACTAGAATGGCAATATGCAAATCAATGGAAAAGTAATTGATGTAACTGATGTGATTCAGCAATCTGTATACGGGGTAAAAATGGGAGTTCATAACCCTTTTGAATCAAACTGTGAAATATGATATATCAAGAAAGATGTAATGTTTTGAACAACCAACAATAAAAAAACATTTAAAAAAATTTTAAAAAAAAAAGAATGCCTAGATTAGAGTAGAGGAAGAAAAAACAGAGAGGCTCATCTCCAGAAATCAAGAAAATGGTTAAGGAAAGATAATATCTGAGTAGCTGATTCAAGTAATTTCCTTTTGTTTTGTTGGTCCTGCTCCTTTTAAGTTGATGTTTTCTTTCTTTTAGTATATGACAAGGAGCACAGTTAACTACCAACTAACCTCCCTGGTCCAGAGTAAAGCACAAGGCAACTTATCAATTAGCACTGCCAATTAATAGAGTGCCTGCCAGTCTGCTGATGACTAGTTATAAAGTTAAAATACACTGGTATGCAAAGAATTTTAGTTATGTAAATTGGAAAAGGCCTTCAGGTATCATCCAATTCAGGGATGATATTTTTATATTAAAAAACTTTCAGAGAATCTGAAAATTTGACTTACCCAAGAAAATGCACATACACACAAATTCCACACACAATCTTCAAAGGTTATGAATTCTCTGAATCTCATTTACAAATCATCTAGACTGCCAGAGATCTAAGGTTACATTCATTTAGGAAAATGTAAACCCTGTGTTTTGTGAAAAAAGGAACCAAAACCCAGAGAAGTTAAAATCCCAGATTCAAGGTCACAAAGTACCTGGAAGTTCTGGTTTGGAGTTCATGGCTCAAGATTTCAGTTGGTAGCCTGCCACAGTGGCATACACCTGTAATCACAGTGGCTCTGGAAGTGGAGGCAGGAGGACTGCAAGTTCAAAGCCAGCCTCAGCAATTTAGCAAGGCACTAAGTAACTCAGTGAGACCCAGTCTCTAATAAAAAACAAATTAGGGCTAGGGATATGGCTCAGTGGTTGAGTGCCCCGGAGTTCAATCCCCAGTACCCATCTCCCTCCAAAAAAGACTTCAATTTTTATCTGAAATTTTTGATAAATTTTAATGATGCTAACATTTTATTAATCTGAAGGCAATCTCTGTTTTATATCCAAATGTATAAGGGAAGATATTACATCCTCCTAATCATTCAGATGGAGATTACACAAAAATAAACATAAATCATCCATGTTGTTTTCAAGTTGTACTCCCAGTCTTTGAAGATACCTGGATATGTTCATCAGAAAGCATGAATCGAAATTCAATTTAGTAATCCCAGTTTCTTGGGAGGCTGAAGTAGGAGGATAGCAAGTTCAAGGCCAGCTTGGGCAACTTAGCAAGACCCTGCCTCAAAATAAAAATTTGAAAAGTGCTGGGGCTGTGGTTCAGTGGTCGAGTACCCCTGGATTCAATCCCCAGTATCCCCCCCCCAAAAAAAAAAAGTTAGCCATCATTTTGCTCTCAAATGAGTTCCTGTTCACTTCCCAATCACCATTAGCAGAGGTTATTCCTTTTTCCTAAAACCATCAGAGAGGAGGACTGAAGACATCTCCTTAGATGTTCTGTTTCAGGATCCTGTGCCATCAGACTCAGGACTTGATCACCACCGTCTGGGAGCACGTTTGATTCAGAGTTCATTCAGACCTAATGTGCTCTGTCTGCACTTCATATCTCCTTAGTTCTTCTGAAGCCCATCTTGGATACCTACAATTTACAACTAGACTTTTTTTTTTTTAATGTTTTCCAAGTTATATTGACTGGGAAAGGATATATATCATTACATAAGCTTCTCAAATTTCAGTTACCGCTCATTTCAGGTCTTAACTTTTATTCTTTATATCTGCAACATCAGAAAATCCAGCATGTTGGAAAAATGTTTTGCCAATAAAGCATGATTTCATTACGTTTTTCAATTCTGTATGACCATTTTTGATGTGTTTAACTAGTTCACTTATACTATGGAATAGATCCGTTGTTGTTGTTCCCTGTGATAATTGTAGATTCATTTCATTTCTTGCTTTGTATGGAATTTTGACCTGAAGTTTCATGCCCAGGAAGTCTACTATACACAGAGGCCTGTATTACACAAAGAACAAATCCCTTGTTTCTGTAGCTGTGAACATGCGGCACCCAAGTACAGATGGACTCCTAAATAATACATATATAAATATGCAAAAAAATGTGATAGAGCGAATAGCTATTGAGATAACCAAGAGTTGTTACAGGAAAAATATCCTGCGTATCACTACAGTAAGACAGATTTTTATATTTAGCTTCCTAGAAGCTATTATTAAATTGGGGGATGCCCTATATCTTCTTGCCCATCACCACCATCTCCACACCCGTACACACCAGGGCTGCTAACTTGTCAATGTCTCCCATAGAAAACAACGCCACCTTGGAGAACAGACTATGTTTGAAGGAAAACCAACATAAAGATGAGGAATTGGGGGTCATGTCAAAGGTATGCATCAGCTGTCTATCTGGCTGACCTGTTGCTTCTCAGGGCCCTGTGGGAATGGACTATGGATGCCAATTTTCTATTATGGGCTTTAAGCAGATGGGCTATGAGTAAAACAAAAAGGAACTTTTACTTTAACTTGTGCTTCGTATGTATCAGACAGGAATGCAGTCGGATTTTGTGAAGCCTGATGTGCATGATTTGAGAGTCTCTGTTGAAGTAAAAGAATACAGTATGGCCAACAAAATATTAAATACAAAAGTGGATGATTTTTTTAGAATGGGAAGAGAAATCACAACAAATATAAACATGAAAGCACCCTGACAAATTTTATCACAAAGATAAAGATTCAGAAAAATTACAGTATTTTTTTGTTTAAGTTCATTTATAAACTTCCATCTAAACCTTTATAATTCTTTCCATAACCTAAATTTTTCACTGTATTCTTGTCATCATGTCGGCATTTGAATAATTTTACAATATCATTTCTATGCAAAAATCAGAAGCATAATCAGTCTTTTCTCATTTATTTTTAATTATTGATAGATTAAATTTTTTCTTCTTTCAGAACTTGTTATGAATTTAGGATTGTTGCCATACATGAGGAAAACCCCTACCATGTCTCTTTATAAATTAGCTATCACAAATGTACTTACTATTTGCAGTACAGTATAGCTTTCTTCAGTTTCTTCAACCACAAAGATTCTGATAAATTCTCTTGGTCTTAATTCCTATCAAAAAGAAAAAAAAAACAATGCTAATTCAATACTCATCATTTTCTAGAATACTTCTGATAGGAGAAAGCTAATGTTTTGACTTGGTGTTTATAGGAATTGAATCATCCAGTGGCAATTTCATACATTTGATGATTAGAAGAACTTTGCAGAAAAGCTTTTGGCTTTATTTATTTCAGACTTGGTTCCTCCTCTAGTACTCAGAGACATAGTCCGTTAGGAACTCTAAGATACAGGACCTATCGTCCTGTACCATGGAGCCATGACTGAAGATAGTTGCCTCCTCGGTGGTTGGGAATCCTTCTGGAAGCCCTTCCCAGACTATGACAGAAAGCAAATGCTTCCTAGAAGTGACTCCTTAGAAGTGGGCAATATGGATTGATCCCTTAAACTTGAACCCATATTGATTAATCTCTTAAACTTGACCAAATATATCCCCACATTCTCTTAAAGATTCCCAAAACATGGATCCTTTGTTATATAGAGAAGACCCATGTAAGAGAGAGAGGTTGGGGCAGAAAGAGACAGTGATGTTAATTATTGAGCTGTGATTAAAACTTCTCACTTTCGCAAATTTGAAAACCACACAGGACTGCATGAAGGCATTACTGGAGCTCCTCCTCTAGCCTTGGAAGGGCCTTGAAACTCCAGCCCCATCAGCTTCACAATTAAGCAGGCTTTGAAGCAAGAAGTTCTAATGTACTAGATCTTTCAGCCGTCCAGAGCCCCAGGGCTCAGACATTAATTTTATTTTCTGTCTTATTATTCTCTCCCTTAATGATCTCAGCCTGCTTCCTGCTTTTTAATATAATCTACATTCATATCATGTCCGAATTCTTCTATCAAGTCCTTTGAGCTTCAGAATCGTATATTAAGCATTTCCTCAATCTTTCTATTCAGAACCTAAGAGACCCTCAGGTTCAAGGATGCTATGACTGTTCTCTAGTTCTTGCTCCCTAAGCTCCACTCACAACTTCTTAGTGACAACTTTATCTTTTCAGTTGGTTATACCAAAACTGGTAGAGTCATTCTGCCTAGCAGGAAACCCTGTGACTTTAGTTTTAAAATATACATAAAACCTGATCACTTCCTGTGCAAATTACTGCTACTGCTTTGGGCATAAGCATCGTCATCTCTCACTGGTATTGCACCCAAGGACCCCTAAAACGATTCTACTTTTGTCCCTCTCTAGCGATTTTCAACACAGCAGCCTTGAACATGTAAATCAAGTTTGTCACTTCTCAGCTTAGCAAACCTATTTCACTCCAAGAAGTCAAAGGACATAAAATTGCCTGAGAAGCCATATGATCTGGTCTCCTGTGCCTGTCTGACCTCCTCTCCTCACAAGCCCTCCCCTTCTCAGGCTGCAGCCACTCTGGTTCCTAATGCAGGAAGAAGTGAGAGCCTCTGGGCCTTTATTCCATCATTGACTTGGATCATTCCCTTCTCTCCTTAAGTATTTCCTCGAATCTATCTCCTCAGTGAGGTGTCCCTGGCCACCCTGATCAATGCTACATTGTGTCCCCCTCTTCTAACATCCTCATGTTTGCTCCACGTGTTCTGCATCCCCACAGCGCCAATCACTTGCCAACATACCATGTACTGGCTGTATGTGTGCCCTCTTATGTCTGGTTAGAATGTAAACAGTATAAGGCCAGGGTTCTTTGTGTTTTTTAATGGTATTTATCCCAGGAGCCAAGAAATTCGTCTTGTTAAAATAAAAATTCTGAAATTAAGAAGTTCCAAAAGATCACAAAGGTAGTAGAGATGGAATTTAAGCCCAGAGAGCCTCTGCTGTCTGCCCCCTCAATCTGGGTACCATATTGCTCCCACTGCATGGAGGAAAAAGGCAGCCAACCAATGGGAAGTGGGTGTGGTGCTGAGATGGACCCTGACTTCCTCTCTCAGCACTAGGTTGCTAACCCCAGAGTTAAATCCCAGTGTCACAGATAAATGTCCCTATTGAAACTTTTTTTTTTTTTTAAAAAAAATAAGCCACTTATGCATATGGAGTGTAATTGTGACTTAACAATCATTTTCCTGAGGAAACAATTATATTCTTTCCCCTTTGTTGGGTCACCTGGTCTTTTCTGTTTTGTCCCTTTATCTGGCTCAATTACTTTCATCAGAAGAAATGTGAGACACTGGGCTATGATTCTGTGCAAATGAGGGACATGAAAATCTCAATGCTAATCCCAAACACATTATTAAACTAGCACATTGTTTTGGGAGATCAAGGTGATTTGCATAATACAAGAATCACCTGAACTCCATGGAATTACCACTAGGGAAGGGAAGTCACACAAGTAGAGAGGCAGACAGTCTAGGCATTGAAAGCTATTTGTATAATGTGCCTCTCATATGTTTATGTGAGAAGTAAATTAAAAGCCATAAAGATTATAATGATTCTTTGGCATGCCTTCATCATTTCTGAGCTTAGAGGCAGGTGTGTATATATTAATGGGGAAGATTTTGCAGGTGTGTCGTGGGAGTGAGATGAGACATTTCAGAGCCTGTAGTTTTGATAACCTACTTAGCATTACATATGCAAGTGTATTTCTGAACTTTTGCTGAAGCCTTGTATCTAGTCTTTTTGCCTCTAGCTTTCTTTACCCAAGGTTCTTGACCACAGTGCCTCTAAAAGGACTTCAAGAACCTAGACTGCAGCATGCCACCAGTCTACTAAAAATCCTTCTTTACAGAGACAAGTAGAGGAGATGAAGGGGAACAGAGAAAGAAGAGGTAGTGGGGAATTAAACTGACTAAATTAAGTTATATGCATGTACTAATATGCAATAATGAGGTCCACTGTTATGCACAATTACAATGTACCAATAAAAAAAGATCTTAAAAAAAAGGAAAAGAAAATTCTTCACTGGTACCCCTTTACCAACCATGGGAAGCCCATACTTTTTTTTTTTTTTTTGTGGCAACCAAAGTCATTCATTTTGGGCAGACTCACCCTTTACACCACTTTATGTTTTTGCCTCCTGGGAAGACTCTTTCTCCTCTGGGGCACATTGGCACATGTCTGTAATCCGGGGAGGCTGAGGCAAGATGATCGTGAGTTCAAAGCCAGCTACAGAAAGAGTGAGACCCTGTTTCTAAATAAAATACAAAATGGGTCTGGGGATGTGGTTCAGTGGTTGATTGCCCCTGAGTTTAAACCCTGGTATCCCTGCGCCCTAAAAAAATTGTACATGCTTGAAATGTCTCTCTTCTTCTTCTTCTTCTTTCTTCTTTCTTCTTCTTCTTCTTAAAATTTTTGGGTAGTTGTACATGGACAGCATGCCTTTATTTGTTTATTTTTATGTGGTGCTCATTATCAAACCCACAGACTGACATGTGCCAGGCAAGCACTCTGCCACTGAGCTATAGCACTAGCCCTACACCAAACTTTTGAGGAACAGCTCAAGTGCCACCATTTCTGGGAAGCCTTCCAGACTAAATCTCAACCCCCCTACCCACTCAACCTTTTTTAACAGGGAGACTCCGTGTTGCAGAAATGATAGTCTCCTCTTCTGTACTTTTGCAGGACTGCATTCATACGTGAACAGTTAGGGATCAGCCAGTCCCTCTCCTTAGTAAATGCAAAGGAAATGTTTGAGTGAAGAGTTCAGAAGTTCTTCATTTTTTGGACATATAATAATTGTACATATTTTTGGAGTGTATTGTAATATTTTCATACATGTATACATGGTATGATGCTCACAAAGAATCTATGTATTTTGCATGTGTTTACATCTAGGAGAGCTCCCTGACTCACCAAAGCTTTTCAACTCATTTTGTTTTATTGAATTGCATTTAATAAAATTGGGTGACTGTGGTGGGCCAGTGTGATGGGCTTGCCATTTTGACCTGGACCACGTAGATTAAAGGAGGGACAAGCACCCAGTCTATATTGATCTGATGGCATTTTGGGCTGTGTGTGTGTGTGTGTGTGTGTGTGTGTGTGTGTGTGTGTGACTTTTTCTGTAACACTTTCAAGGGACATTAAGAAGATAAGTAGGCCAAAATAGTCTCCAAATTCTAAGGACATCTGGAAAAGACAGTTTAGTTGGTTTAAAAAGTTAGTTGAGCCAGGAGAAGGCAGGAGGAAGGTATCGGATTTTACAGATATACATACTGTAATTAATTAATTAAATTGACTCTAATGAATTTTTAGAGATTTGTGAAACCATCAGAAAACAAAAATTAGTAATTTTTATGTTATTGTAAAGAATAAGTTTTTACATAATAGTTGTAGATAAAAGGACTAGGCCTTCTCACAAAATTCTTTCTGCTCCATCACACCATTCCTTACACTGAATCTGATGAAGCACCTGTTAGGGCTATTGAGGAAGAGGTCCCTATACAAGGTGAACATTCTATACAGGGACATTGAAAACCTTCAAACCAAAGAGAATAATATGCAAAAAAAAATAATAATGTAAAAGTCAGGATTTTCAGTGCCTTTAAAGTTGTTTTGTTTTTTATTGTTGCTTGCAGAGTAGAACCGGAAGTCTGAAGAGCTCTGGAATCTGGAGAATTCTACTTTGGGCAACCTGGACCTGCTTGTATTTTGGTGATTTCCCTTTGTTCTGCTGTGATTTGGAGGGTTTCCAAAAGTTTCCATGAACTGGAACAATCCCCTGTGGTGCTCTTTGAGGTGAGTTAGCAGGTCCCTATTTGCATCTAGATTGCTCATAATCCTAATTATAATCCAAATGTTGAATGGGAAACACCCTCAGCTCCTGAAAATGTGCTTGGAAAGTTCTGTAGGATCCATCTGTCCATTCACACATGAGTGTAGTTGGTTCAAGAAACATTTATGGAATTCCATTTCTGCTAAGCACTGACTAAGCTTTGGGGCTACCAGAGTATGTACTACAGACCTGGGCCCTGGCCCTGCTGAGCTTAATCTACACAGAATGATTGTAGCTCAGTGAAGTGTTCATTTATAGCCAAGCTGGGTTTGTACAGCTGGTTCTTAAACTGCAAGAAGTAAAGGTGTTTTTTTTTTTTTAAATTCAATTTTATAACTTCTTCATTGCTTCTAATCAACTGTGATTAGAAGTAGTTTTGTACATGGAGGTGTTTCAAAAAATGCTGATAAAAGGAGGAGGTTAGAGAGGGAGAGAGAGAGGGAGGTCTGTCTCTATTTTATTACCTAAAGATTCTGATCCCAACTATAGAAAAAAAATCACTGACTTCACCACACATTCTCTTCAAAAGGGTTGTTACTATAAACTCACAGAACACTGGCCTCAAAACCAGCAGCAAGACAAATAAATAAACAAATAAATAAAAACAAAACAAAACAAAAAACCCTAAAATTCCTGGCAAACAGCCTCAGTGTGGCAAGACCACAGGAGAGGAGTCTTCCCTGGTGATGTAACCCTTTAACCTTTCCCTTCTGCGGAAGCCTTTTTCTTAAGTGACTTCGAAAACATAGTCTCTTGGGGTTTGCATGCTTAGGAGGCTTTGGGGATTAAATGGAGAGAAACAGCATACATTTAACAGGATCATAATTATCTCTCTTTCTGTTTTTTTCCCCATTCCTGTGGGGCTCTGGAAATGTCATTGTCCTTATTTAAAGCAATGCAGTGAGTATAGGGGAGAGTCCCTCTTGCACCATGCAAATCCCTCAGCAGCTTGCACACTGAAGGAAGGAAGATGGAAAGTAAGATTTAAAAAAGCCTGTGGTATTGATTGAGATAACAGCCTCAACAGCAAGACCCCTCGGAGTCTCTCCCAACAAGAACAGAGGGAGCTGCAACATGGGGCAGATTCAGGAGGAGTACAAGTAGGCAGGGAAGCTAGGGGTCTGCTCTGCTCTTTACAGCCTGATTCACCACCAGGCACTTGGCAGAGGAAGCTCAGCCCTCAGACCTGTGCATCTGCTGCAGAGGAAAAAGGAGCGCCATTCTCCTTACCCTGGTGTTTCTTTATCTGTCACTAAGTACAGGGGAAAGGGAAAGTTTATTTGGATGGGAAGGGGGAATTTTTTTACCCTGCATATTTATTATCCTGTTTCTTTCCAATCACCAGGATATTCAGAAAGCAGACTTAGAGGAAGGCTCACCTAGAGAAAAGAACAGCCAAGCTGCTGAGGGCTCTTGAATTTTTAATCCCCTAACATTTTTCTCTCCTTTCTCTATTTATTGTCCATTTTCAAAGCCCTGGGGTAGAAGGATTGTCTGAAGCCTGCTTGTTGGCAGCCATTCAAAAAGTTTCATTTTGTAGCATGACTAGGGGAAAAAAACCAAGGGTAGGTTGATAGAGAAACTTTTTAGGAGTCAGGAATGATATCAGAAACTCAGTGTTTAATAGTGGGAAATACAAGTAATAAAAACAATGGCCTGGTGATTAAAGAACAAGCAGCTCTCTGGCCACACATCCCAGGCCCCGGGCCCAGAGTCCTGCCCCACCCCCAGCAAGATGTGTCTGGTGGTCTAGGCATGTGCAGTGACACAACTTGTGTTCCCCAGTTATGACCTTTGCTCCTCAGCCTCCAGGCATCTTGACCTGTACCTAAAGGGGCAGGATTTGCCACCCCTCCTCAAATGGCTTCAGCCTTTGTTCTATAAGAAAGAAGGGTTCAGAAGGAGCTCTGTACCTTGCCCACAGAGAGTGCTTCTGCAGGGACCCTTCTCCTTTTCCACCCACTACTCCAATGAACCCAGAAGTAGGTGGGGAAGAAACTTTTCAGCAGGTACAAATGCTCCTTAGGGTGAATATTCTCAGAGTCTTCTGTGCTCATACTAACCCACGTTCTGCCTTTGGCAATTTGTTTAAATTTTTAACTGATTTGTCTTTGCCAGTGTGCACAGTGTTCAACAGCATCCACCCCAGATAAGCAGCAGTTTGCCTGGAACCTCTCATTGCAAGTCTTTACATTTTGAATTGGCTATTTGCTCTGCTAATGTTGCTCTCTGATAGAATCAAGAAAATCATCAATTTGCAGGTTAATGTTTTCCTTTTTGTTGTTGGTAGACAGGACTGTTGCTCCCTTTTGCTTCATACCTCCTAAGTAGAAGGCAGAAATCAGGAGATGTATTTATTAAACTCAGTTTCAGGGGCTGGATTTGTAAAGGACTTTAAAATCTGGATTTGAAAGGGACATTTTCAAATTATTGCTCACCTGGAGGATAACAATTTGGATTGGCCTACAAGGCCATGGTAAAGGATTTAGAAATATCTAAATTTAAGATGAAAAGTCTAAGGAGAGAACTCTTTTCAAATATGCTCAAGGCAACCATCTGGGAGGAAGATTAGACTTTGTTTGTAATGGGTAGAGATCACAGGGGAGGAGACTTCTGATCAAGATAGTGGGGCTATTTCCTAGTAAGAAATATTAAAGCTGTGAGAGTGTTGTTTTGTTTTGTTCTGCTTTATTTGTGAGGTCACTATCTCCCTTGTGACCCTGGGTATGGTAGAGTTGGGCTCCTTTGAAAATTTCTCTGGATATTTTAAGGATCCTAATATCTTTTAGATTTTGGATGAGATGACCTCTGACATACTTTCAACTCATAATCACCAGAAATATCTTCTCTCTTTTTAGCCTCTCAGCTCTAGGGTACAGAACCCACAGACTTTCAATTTCATTTTATGTGTTTAAAGGAAGTGGGGCTTCTTAAGACAAAGAGTGTACAGTTATAGTTTGGGCACTTAACTATTAACACCTTTTTTAAATTTTTTTTTTATAATTGTTAGTGGTTTTTCTGCTTGGACTATCTACAATCTATGAAAATGGTAAAGTTAAACATTAAAGACAAAATAGTGATGAGTTACCCAAAGAAAAGAAACTGACATGAACAAGAACAATTTTAGTGATTTTAAGGGCCCAAATTGAGATCCCAGAGGGTCAAAGTCATCTGGTTTTGAGGAGAGGGAGGGGAAGAGAAGTAAGTACATGGCTTAGCTGGGGGCCACATGTGAATGCATACAAAGGGCTGGCACATGTATGTGTGAATGCCTACCCAAGGTGAACTGGAACACAGGTGAGACATATGGCAATTCAGAGCCCCAATAAATTGGTGGCTCCCCCATGGTTGATCAGAATCTAGAAACTCTATTTGGGGATGGCCATTTGGAGACAGGTCCCAAGGGAAGGAGCTCTGGGAGGTGGTAGAACGGGGTGAAAGCATGTTTTTGGCTTCCTCAGTGGCCATTCTTGTTTAACAACTCTAGATTTTCCTGCAAAACATGAAACTGATCTGCTGACATCTTTGGGTCTTCCATATGGAAACAACAGGGCCAGACATATAAATAACTTCCGTGATATCCCATCTAGTCTTCACTCTAGATATAGTCTTTTTTTTTTTAAGAGAGAGAAAAAAAAATTTTAATATTTATTTTTTAGTTTTCAGCGGACACAACATCTTTGTTTGTATGTGGTGCCGAGGATTGAACCTCGGCCACACACATGCCAGGTGAGCCACATCCCCAGCCCCCTAGATATATTCTATGTTGCAAGTTGAATATAATGAAATAGTCTTTCTTTTAAAATGTAATGAAGAGGACACTTTGAGCCAGTTCAATATAGACACAAAGGAGTTGGTGCCACTATTGTGAAGTTCACAAGGCTCACCTTCAGCCCCTGTCTCCTTTTCCATTTCTGCACCCTCTCTCTCCTCTTCACAGGGACTGCCCTTGCCATCTTCCACCACATCTCTCCTCTTCCTTGGAAAGAGTCTACTCTAATAAGTTCTAATGTGGTTTCTTTATGGTAAAACATGTTTGCCATATTGGAATAAGTTTGACCTAACACACAAAGATCACTTTGGCAGATATGTTCGAGCTGAGAGTAGGGTAGGTGACAGATCTTGTACTGAAATGGATCATGCCTCTTCTCAGCACAGATTGATTCTGAATAAAACCAGGCACTTGAAAATCTCTTGTGTTCCATTTTTTTCAAGGCATGACAATCAGTACACGATTGGCAGAGGTGTGCACCATCCGTGCTCCTTGCTTCTCCTTCTGTTATTCTTGTTTTCTGCAGTTTGAGGGTTACTTTTCTCCACATTTTCCCCTGGAAGAATCCCCAGAAAACAAAATTGGGGAAATAAAAGGCAAATTTTCCTACTTTGATTTTAATTTTAGTTTCTCTGCTTAATGATTTTGATAGGGAAAGAATTTGAAACAAACAACCAAAACTCAGGTAGTACAGTATAAGTAATTTATCAGTAGATTGTTTTTCATTTCTACAACTTTCTTAAAAATCAGAGTTGATTCTGATGCTTACAATTTTAAGAAAGAACAATAGTGTAAAATTATTTTAACTCAATCTAGTATCAAACTAGTATTTTGATTTCTCATTCATTCATTTAACAAATATTTGTTGATTATGGACTATACGCCAAGGACTGTATTAGCTTATGGAATTCACAGACCAAGAGTAAAGCTCCATCTGTGTTCTTACTTTGGATTCATTATTCTAAGCACTATGGAGGAACAGAAATGGCTTTAGATATGGTTCCTGCATTCAAGAGGATGTATTGACTAGGAGAACAAAGATATTCACAAGGAAATTAAAGGAAGCACTGGTCAAGTCCTGCCAATTATGTAGCATTGCAGAAGTACAAGGGATTAAGAAGGAAACTGTGTTAAGTTGTTTAAATTGGAAAAATGTAGATAGAAGAAAAGCATGGGAAGTGAAAGTAATTCTAATTCAGTAGATGGGACAGTAGATGGGACAGTGGATGTGACAGCATATTTCTATTAGATGTGAACATACACTAATGGAGGAAACTAAATTAGTATTGAGAGCCTCTTATGTGATCAGTATGAATCCAGAAGATATAGGGCACTCAAGAGTGCTATAAAGTATTGTCATTTTAATCAAGGGATTATAACTTCATTGAAGTCCCAAGAATAATGCACATGAAGCAGTTGTTAAGTAATTACATAATAGCAAGTGATTAGCTTCTAGGTAGTATGATTATTTCTTGTGTTATATGAATTACCGAAAGAAGGAGGCCCAAAAGTCTGGAGAAATTATGAGTGCCTTCACAGAGAAGGTGAGACCTGAAGAGGTGGAGAAGATCTGGAGAAGGCATACACTGTTGGTGGGACTGTAAATTGTTGCAACCACTATGGAAAGCATTATGGAGATTCCTTAGAAAACTTGGAATGGAACCACCATTTGACCCAGTTATCCCACATCTCAGTCTATACTCAAAGGACTTAAAAACAGCATTCTACAGTGATGCAGATACCTCAATGTTTATAGCAGCAAAACTCACAATGTCCAAGCTACAGAAACAATGTAGGTGTCCTTCAATGGATGAATAAATAAAGAAAATGTGGATTATACACACTGGAATATTACACTTAGCCATAGAGAAGAATAAAATTATGGCATTTGCTGGTAAATGGATGGAACTGAAAAATATCATGCTAAGAGAAATAAGCCAATCCCCCAAAACCAAGGACCAAATGTTCTTTCTGGTTTGTGGATGCTAACCCAAAACAAGGGAGGTTGGGGAGGGGAATAATAGGCATCCATGGGATTAGACAAAAGGAAACATAGGGAAGGAAGCAGGGTGGGGAATAGGAAAGACAGTAGAATTAATCAGTCATAACTTTCCTAGCCTTGTATTTGAATATACTACCAGGGTAACTTCACATCAGGTACAACCATAGAATGGGATACTAAATAGAATAAGTTATACTCTATGTATGTATAATCTGCCAAAATACATTTGTTATGTGTAACTAAAAAGAAAAAAAAATGAATTTTAAAAAGAATCTGGAGAAGGCCTGGAGGAAGAGTATTTTTATGAATTCAAGAGTATCAGGACTCATTGATGAAGACCTCTGTAAAATGATGCCAGGTCACTGGCCTGGAAGCTGACTATGAATGGCTTTGTATGCCAGAAAGAAATCTAATAATATTGGAGGGAGAGAACCTTTGAGAAACATATGTGGCTGTGATTAATAGAATAGAAAGAAAATGTTTAAATACTTCCTTCCTCTAACCAGGATCACTGGAGAGCCCGACAGAATTATGGGAGACCCCTGATTAACAGGAATGCAAGGGTAGAATGATAGGCAGAAGAGAAGTAGTTGTGGCCCAGAGGAGAGCACTGTAAGTTCTGTGGTGTCACAATCATCATCTTGGCCCTTTCTGTCACTAACCATGGGAAGTAGCCATTGGCTGATTGTGCTAAAATCAATGCTCCTCACCTCCTCCTTTTGTAAAGTCCATTTAACAAACTCCCTTGCTGACACAGAGAACTGACCATAGGGAAAGGGAAAAGGATGAAATCTGGCTGCGTTTCCTCAGGTATGCTTTGTAGGAAAGGGACTCGGTTTTCTACTAGCAGAATGGTCTCCTTGCTTCTCCAGCCCTTGTGGGAAAGAACCCTGTACTGTTACATCACGCCATGGAGCTCTGAATTCTGGGTTCCAGAAACGCCAGTTTCTCCCAGAGTCCCTCCAGCCCTTTGGATGATGGAAACCCCTTGTGGTTAATCCCAGAAGTGATTATTCATCTCCTGTTTGGTTTGTTAGCTTTTTTTTTTTTTTTTTTTTTTTAAATCACCAGCATCATCATGTCCATATATGATATTCCTATTGTTTAAAATACACAGAAATGTTCCTATTTTTCTGGCTGGTGACCCATATACTACATAATCACAGGTAAAACATTCAAACATTTAAAAATCTCCCTGGTGCTGTTTTTTTTTAAATATTTAATATACAGAACAAGTTGATTCTAGTTGATTTCTATATGAACTAGTTGATTTTGCTTTTCTTTCAAAGAGAACACGTAAACTTAGAAGATTAGGTATGTAAAACACTATAGGAGTGTATCAATTTGTGATCCATCTATCCATTTAAAACCTTCCCATATGATATGTGGCACACTTTTGAATATTTGCAGAGTTCAAATTTTAAAAGAATTATCCAATGTTTGTAGAACTTAAATGGTAGGAATTGATCCAACATAATTCAGCCTTTCTAAGGATCAAGACTTATAATCTGCTTGGAGATTCACAGAGAGTAGAGGAAAGGATAAAAGAAAGATTTCTCATGAAAAAAAATAAATAAAAATGCCAAGAAATGGAAGTGTATTTAGCCCCAGAGACTAAGCATTTGGAGCAAAAAAGGTCAACAAATATAGGAAAAGAGAAGTGTCCTTCTTCCTAGCATTTGCAAACACCCACCTATAGTGTCACATCCTTCATCTGAATTTCCATCTCTTTAGTGACTAGGACAGCCTTATTACCTTGTAAGAATCTACTTCATTCACATCACAGGCAATTTAGAATTTTTATAATTATCTAAGGATTACCAGTAGAGTAGGCCTTATTAATTCTCAATCGAATGCTCAATTTTAGGCCATAATTGGAAAGATTTCCCCTAATTTGCGGTAGTTATATTTACTAAGAGGAATGGAGGTGATCTTTGTTACTTTAGTTCTTTGTCAGGTCATTAGAGCCCACATTTGGCAGGGGCTTGAGATAATCTATGGCAGTATGCATCTTAGATGAGAGTTTTTGTTGAGACTCAACTACAGAGGCGGTTGAAAGGACCTTCTTTTGTTAATTATTTATCCTGCCCAGGAATTATCAGTATTCATAATAGCATGGAACCATTTTTTTTTTTGTCAATGATGAATTAGTGGAAGTTAGTGTTGCCTCAAATTAACCAGTTTATATTTTTAGGTGTATGATGAATTACTAAATAGTTGATGATTGAATAAACACTGAGTCACCAAAAGTGATGTTTTAAATCATTGATGATGCCAAATACTATGGTATGTTTGGTACAGATACATGAAATGTCACAGCTTTGCTTTTCTTGGTTAAGAACAAAGCAAACACCTTGACTCCCATGTACAAAACAACATGGGATAGAATCCTCAAAGACTATTGGACAGTTCTAAAAAAACATTGGTATGTATCTATAGACATAGATATATACATTATAAAAATGGCCATTGAGAGTCTATGCCATTCTAATGAAAAATTATTCCAATTATAAATTCTGATATAAAAAATATACTGGACTCTTTGTGAGATACAAGGGGGAAATGATGGCACATTTCTCCTACTTTTTGCAGATAAATTGTAGATAGAATACCAAATATGAATTTTTGAGTTTTATAACAGTTTTAGAAATTAACCATTGACTTTTAAATAGAATTAAAAAACAAGGATATCATCTATCGATTTCCTGTAGTACACTGGCTTTGTAAGTGAATGACACTAGAATCAGGAGACCTAAATTTCATCTCTGATATTGTGTGATGATACTAACCTCCAATTTGTTTGGGTATCTATGAAATGTAGGCATTATATTTGGGTGGTAAATCTCCCAGCATATCATGATGCTAATATCCTTCAGAATTGTGTTGCTAGATTTTGATCAGTATGTGCATTTTATTTTAATGCCAAAAATGGAAATTTGGGCTGAATAGGAAATATGACACAGCACAAAGTGTACATAATTTACTGTGAGTCAATGATATGTTTCAATATAAATCCGTGGCCCAAGATAGAATTTGTGTTTGCTGGAATATGTGATTGGTTTATCTCTTCAGTAATTCAAATTGCATGCTTGGTGTAGTAAACAGCTTGATATAAGCAGCTAACCAATGACAAAGAATGCTTAATTAGTTGTATAATATCTGTCAAAGATTTATTTTATTTCATTACTTTTTTCCAAACTTGAATTTTAAAATTTCTACAGACATCCTATTCTTTGCAAGCATTTTTTCAAAAGCCAAAGAACTCCACCAGCATAAAATGTTTGAAAATCACTGTCCTAGAGAATTTTTAAGATCTCTTTCAGTTTTTATGTTTGATGATACTATCTGTACCAAATACAGATAAGAAAAATTCCACTTCTGTTCAGGATTCAAAAAAGCACAAGAAAATATTGTTCCCATTCCTAACAATCATAAAAAAAAGGCTGGGTAAATCTACAAACTCATAGCTTTTCTTAAACCATCAGATTGCTGTGTTTCCAAGGTATATATTTGAAAGAAGAGAGTCTTACATAAAGAGAGAATGGGATAAAATAGCTGTTTTGCTTTTGGCTGAGCAAGATAAATGACTGTTTCTATGCACATATTTAAGAAGAAATTACCTGAAATTTCTTAGACCTTAAGTGATGAGTGTAGTCTATAAGTATTGAATAACTCTGGGTCCAAAACAGAAGAGATAATTTTGCTTATTTGAAAGCTCTTATCCAGGGCCTCCATCAAATGCTAATGAGACATATTTGGAGCTAAGAAGGTGACTAGAGACAAGACCAGTCTATGGCAAAGGTGTGCAGTTGATTGATTGCACCTGGGGGAAATAGACACAAAACACACCTCTTCCATTCATACATCTTCTGTTAGAAACATAGCTCTTCACCAATGGGAGAAGGATATCAGAACTTCCAGCTCTGAACTCAAACAAAGATATTCTTTCTGGGTAAAGAGTAGAGGCAAAATCTTCTGCCTCTGGGAGAAGAACAGGAAATCTTGTGAGCCATGTTTCTTCTCTTTTACACAATAGAGGCATTTACACAAGGAGAGGGCTAGGAAACACTCTCTGGCCAAGAGACCAGGCAGAGCTCTGGTGGCCCTGGAAAGTTTCTACTCCCAGAGACCTTGCCTAAAGCTCATACTTGACCATGGGAACTCCCCCACCCCAAATAAACCTAGTCTGGGTTATCAAGAAAAGTATAAAACTGAGGAAAGGGCAAGAATATGGAGAGAGACCCTCTTTAGAGGCACATTCTCCGGGACTGGTAAAAGCAGAGGGTGGGGTGGGGACCCTTGGCTAAAACATTCTGGTACCCAAGGCCTCCCATAGATGCAAGTCCATTGTTGAAGCAACTTGAAAACTATGGTGAACTGAGGGTAAGAAGAGTAGCTACAAAACCAAAATTTAACCAGCTACTGATTTGTTTGACTCAACCTCCCAGACTATGGCTAGATAGAAAATGAGGTATGTTCATTTTCAGGAAAAATAATATTTAACTCAATCTTCTTCCTTTTTAAATACAGCATTCAATCAAAATTATGAGATATGAGGTAATAAATAGGCTAGACTTAGAGATGACTCAAATGTTAGAACTATCAGAGAGACCTTGAAATTACTATTAGTAATATGTGAAGGGATCTAGTAGAGAACAGAATGACATACATGCATAAATGAGGAATATCAGAAAAGAAATAGAAACTACAAGACAGTAAAATGGAGTGCAAGAATAAAATACTCAATATTGGCAGAAGGAATTCTTTTCACAGGTTTATCATCAGACTGAAAAGAGCATCAACAATCATAGAACTTGAATATCATACAAAACATATTATCCAAAATTTACAAAAAGAGAAAAAAAAATAAAGAACAAAGCACCTGAGAACTGTGGGACAATATCAAATAATCTAACTTTCATATATTTGGTATCTTAGAAGCATAAGAGAGTTTTAAAGGAGGATAATGGTTTTTTCCTAATAAAAGGCAAACTCCCATTTCAAGAAACTTAGAGGAAACACAGGTGATAAAAACACACACAGACAGACACACACACACACACACACACACACACACACACAAAACCAAAAAACACAGTTTTAAAGATATGATATTAAAACTAGTGCAAACCATCTGTATATGGGGTAAAAATGGGAGTTCATAACCCACTTGAATCAAAGTGTGAAATATGATATATCAAGAACTATGTAATGTTTTGAACAACCAACAATTAAAAAAAAAAGAAAAAAGGAAAAAAAACTAGTGCAAACCAACCTATAAAGAAATATTGAAGATAACCATAGAAAAGAAGATATCAAAAATCAAAAGGAACAAATCAAATATAGAATGACAGAGAACAAAACAGTGGTTACCAGAGGAGGTTGGAGAGGGAGATGTAGGTAAGACATGCATCTTAGTGTATATGTAGGATAAACAAAATTTAGGGGTTTATTATAGCACATGATATTGTACTATATTTGGAATTCATGCTGAATGAGTAGAATTTAAATCTTCTTGCCAATAAAACAAACAAAACAGATAACTGGGTGAGATGATGATGTTAATTTGTTTTGCTATAGTAACCTTTTTACTAATTATATTTATGCTATGACATCATGTTATATACTTTGTATATACACAATAAATTCATTTTACAATGAGTAAACAAAAAGAATGTAAGAATTACAGCAGATCATTTCATTGGAAACTATACTACTTGGAAGTCAGTGGAATAAAATTATAAAGTGCTGAAAGGAAAAACAAATTCTGTCAATCCACAATTCTACAACTACTGAAAATATCCTTCAACCATGCAGGAAAAAAATAAAAATAAAAAATAAAGATGTTCTCAAACAAAATCTAAGAGTTTTTATTGCTAGTGTAGATGTACTAAATGTGTTAATAAGGAAAGTCCTTCAGAGTAAAAATACAAAGTAACAGATAGAAATGTGGATCTATACAAAGAAATAAGGGGCACTGAAAATGGTAGAAATGAGGATAAATATCTGTTTTTACTTTTAGTCTTTGTAAAAGTTGACTAAAGTGGAAAAAACAACAACATACTTGCTTTATAATATGTCCAAGTAAAATGCAAAGTTTAATAGCAAGATGTATAAAAATACACTGTTAAAATATTTTAATATATTGAAGTGGCATACTATTAACTGGTGGTAAATTGTGATAAGTTAAATATTTGTATTGTGAGGCCTGGAACAAGATCAAAAATTATGATTTCAATACTGGTAATCATAGGGTCAATTAAACCCATAGAGGACAGGAAAAGAGGAGAAGAGAGGCATATATGGCCAAGGGAGAAAAAGAAACAATTGGCAAAAGCAAAGATTTAAATAAAAATATATCAACAGTTATATGAACTGTAAATAGTCAAAACTCTACATAAAATGGAGAGATTGTCATATTAGATGTTGTGTATTATTGATCAAAAAATCCACTTGGTGAATACTCATATATTGGTTTATTGTTCAGCAAAAAATGTTGATATCTTCAATATCGTGGATGATTCCCAAAAATAGTATGCTAAGTCAAAGAAGCTTGAAACAAAGATGTCATACTGTAGAATTTCATTTACATGATAACCTTAAAAATACAAACATTTAGGGAGAGAGCAATGGTTGCCAAGGTTTGGGAATGGAGTAAAAGAAGACTGTTTACAAAGGAGCATGTAAGAAATTTTGGGGTGATGAAACATTCTACATTTTATTTTTGCAGAGGTTTCAACAAGGTAGTCATTTGTGAAAACTCACTGTATAATATGTAAACTATCCCTTAATAAACTTGACTTTAAAGATCTATGATATGGATAATTATTACAAAAATAGTCATCAAAGCTAAAATATTGTTTGAATGGAAGCTTATATAATTCATTTTCTATATAGTCTGAGTAAGATTTAATGAATATCTATTGAATTTGATTTGTAAACTTGGGAGGAAAAAGAAATAGTTTATTGGATACTATACCCAAGTACACTGTCAATGATGAAGATAGCCTTGGTAATTTATCTTTTAGAAAATTATTTATGTAATTAATTGGGATTGAAATTGAATGATTAAAAGGTGAAAAGTTTGTTCTGACAGCTTCTGATTATGGCAGTCAATTGGGCTTTTGTGCTTTCCTTTTCTCCCTCTCAATACTCTACTGATACGAATGTTGGGTGGATTTTGATATATATATATATTTTTTTTTTTCCTTTTTTATTCACTTATTTAAAAAATTAAATGGGAAAATCTCACCAAGACCAAAAAAAAGTTTTAGTAAACAATAACAACAAGTGGGAACATAGATGACAAATCATAACAGAGAAGAAGAGATACAGGGAGAAAACCTGAGTAAATGGTAAATGGTGACGAAACCCTAGGAGATGGATCCAGAAAGGCTTAGGTAGCACAGGTACCTCTAAGAGTGGTATGGAGATAGAAATAAAACCAGAATAGTTGGTGGAATGTTTTGTATAAAAAGTAATTTTGTTGTGGGATTCTTGCAGAGAGACAGTACACGAAGGTTTTCAGCCAAGAAGCAGCATTTATTACGGCTGGCACTGGACCAGCAGATTTGCATCCAAAGGCCGAGCCTGGAGCCCAGTGGGCCATTGCCTTGTATATCCTCTGTTGGTTTCCCCTTTAGCCCTTTGTCTGCTCTATATGGTATCATTGATTCTGAGTGGATATTCCATACTAGAGAGTTGCAAAAGAGTTGCACATGCCCACATAGGTACTGAGCGTGCCAGATTGCCTTCCCTTTGTTCTGGGAGGGTCTTACCACAACTTCAGCTGTCAAATCCCCTTTCTGATCCCTCCGAGATAGGCAAATCATTTCCTACAACATAGCAGTAGATGGGACATTTGCTCTGTAGATAGAGTGCACCAGGGAACTGCTAAGCACTAGAAAGGAATAAAATACTAAAAATAGGGCATGCACACTGAGCCCCAGAATGTGAAGCTGCCATTTAGCTATGCTCACTTTGCTCAAGAGCACCAGTGGTTTGGGGATTGGATGGACACTCATAAGGGGTAACTGTCAAAACACAGCTTTTTCTGTGCACAGAAAAAGGCATAATGGTATCAGCCTAGCGGGTGGCCTCATGACTCTTAGGCAGGGTTACAAAATTTCCTAGCCACACAGACTTGGGAAACAGATAATTACAAAAAGACAAAATTGGGGAAAATCAGGCAATCTCAACTGAGAAGAGCCATTGGTTCTTAGCTCTTTGGACTACTGGCTCTTCTTCAGTGGTGGTTCCTCCAGAACAAGATGAATAGGGCTTCGTCTTTGGTTCAGCTGCATCATTCATTACCAGGTACTCATCACAATCCCAACAATGAGGGCTTGTGCTTAGCTTAATGAATAATTTCCACAGCTGAATTCTCACCTATCTTGAACATAGAGTATTGATAAATCCCTTGAGTTAGTGTTTCAAAGGGCATTCAATCCTTGGTCAAACACTCAGGCATCCTGAGGTTAGAGAAAAGCCAGGAACCAATACTGTGAAATATTTCTAGGGTCTTGTCAGCAGATAAATTGACTGCCCTTTGGTCCCGATTATAGTTTCAAGGATAATTAGTAGACAGCCTTTGAAAATAGAAATAGTGCCCCCCTGTTAAGCAAGGGCAGGCATTCTTATAATCCTATATAACGAAGATAACATCTGTACCCAGAGCAGAAGTCAGGCATTCTTAAAATTATAAGAGTCTGGATTACCCAGCCTCAGGATTCCTCTTGTGTAATTCCACACATGGTGTGTGGGTATTCATCTGATAGTACCTCAGTAAGCCTCACTCTGTTTAGTCCTGGAACTGCAAAAACCATGTACTGTTATATCTTTGTCATTATCTGCTGGTGATAGTGCAAGATTACTAACCCAGTTTTTCATTCTGCTACGATTTCATATTATTTATTTTGCTACTTTTTTCCAACCGATTTTTCATGCCACTCCTGGTATCATTCTTTGAGCTTCCAAGGATCCACATTTAATTTTGAAAGGATTCTTTTACTGTCTTCAAGATCCTTATTTTAGCAAATATGGCTCTTTTTTCCTTGTTTAATTTGCAAAGGTGACTCTTCTCACATCCCATATATCTTGATATTTGGGAATGGTCTTAAAATTTTTTAGCTATACTTCCAAACAATGATTTTTCTATAGCTCACCAATAATACTTCTTCCTCTATAATGCAAGTCATACCTATATCATTGTATCTCTGGTGTGCCTCTGGTCATTTGAAAGCACTCCCAGGGTAAATCACTGAGAAATTTGGTTTGCATCTCTTTTCCTCCCCTGCTAGTATCTATGGCAATCTTCATATTTATATTATTCATGTAAACCTGTCTGATACTCTGACCTTATCCATTTTTTCTCTGAGTTACTGGTCACTTCTCTGACCCATCTTGGACATTGCTACAATGAAAAAAAATGCTTCATACTTGGAAACATCTAAAAATGTTACATATTGATGTCTGATGACAAAATTTTCTAGAATTTTCCCTTTTATTTTGAGTCCACCTATTCATAAACTATGCTAAGAACTCCCCTCCTATCCTGTTTTCTTCAAGTTTTATTACTCTCTCAGTATTTGACATTTTTTTTTCTTCTTCCATTTTAGTATCACAGGCCATCACACCATTCTTTGGATAGTCTCTTCAGTGTCCTCTCAGCTACCAATCTTCCCAACTTTAGCCTAATGACATGGTGCTAGTACAGAACAATTTAATGGCCTCATCCATGGAAATGTGAGCAACAAAAGTCTTAGACTTTTGTCCAATTGATGTAAGCACCTAAAACAGTTTAGGCTCCAAATTCACTACTCAAGGAATCCTTAGAAATTACTCAAAGATACAGATTAAAGAATGAAAGACCTCATTTCATCCCAACAATTATTAGCCTGCAGGCTGAGGTCCAGGAAGAGGTCAGTATGACTCAAAGATCTTTTCTTTCAGGAAGTGAGTGATCCTCAGAGAGACTTATAAAGAAAAAGTGATCCACTCTGGATTCAATATATCAATCACAGGTTTGTGATTGAGTCTCCTTGGCTTGCTCCTTGAGAAAATTGAAGCAGTTAATTGAAGGTAAGTGACATGATAAATTCCACCAGCTACAGAGTACAGATTAGAAACCTCAGTCTAGTTGAAAATTTATTGCCTAGAGCCTTAGCCATACCTCTAAACCCGAAAATGTATTTTCTTCCCAACACCATCATATTCCTAACTTGGAAAAAGTAAACTAAGTAACCAAAGCAGTGTTTTTCAAATAGGATGTAAATCCTTGAATATTTGATCCCCAAAATGTATTTTTTTAACCAGAAAGCCAAGGTTAGTGAAATGAGAGATTTCAAAGTAAAGATTCATTTCTTTCACTTTTAAATATGATTCTTTGGACAAGTCTTTACTTTTTGTAATCATGGGGCACAATTTTAATATGGATTCTAAAGATCAAAAGATAGCAGAAAAAGAGAGATTTGTAAACTAAAAATGAGTTATAGAAATGCAGACTCCTTTTGTGCATTTAGCATACAGTTAGCATTTCACAAGGGGAAAAATAATGTATCATTGGAACATACTTGAATTATTTTGACATTACAGGAGTCTAAGAAACAGTGATCGCCACTGTCACAAATGTTCTATGTGTATACAGGTATGATAAGTTATATGTAGATTCTGAAAGATATGTTCAAGGAAATAGAGGTTTGTTTTTTTTTCCTGAGATTTGTAAATTTTTTTTCTATTTCATGTACTTCAAAATTTACTTTTCTTTTTCTAGTTATTTTCTTTTTTGTTTTTGTTCCAATTCATGTCTTATTATTTGGGAAAATATAAACATTGTGACAAAAGTACAAATATAATGTTCACAGTTCCTTCTTCCTTTTCCCTATATGTACTACACTAAAATTTTAAAAAGTTAAGGAAGATTAAATATTTTTCAGTCTATAGTTGATGAGATATGATTGATTTTAAATATAATATTCAAGGAAGAACTTACAATTTGAGGATGAAGTGGTCAGGAGGTAATGGGGGAAGTACCATGGAGTCATTCTAGATCTAGATAGAGAATCAGGAGCTGTCATATTGGTGGGGATTAATAAAACGAGGTCTCATGTCTTGTGAAAGTAGGGCCATGGGATTGCTCTGATTCTCTCCAACTTTAAAAAAGTTCTATGAATATAGTATCTGGGAGAAAAGAAAGAAAGGGGATATTCCTGTGAGTGAAACACTAAAAGAAAATTTCAAAGATGTAGAGATGACATTATACTTTCCACAGTGAGGCAGATGAGTAATTTAAGGCGTTCCTTGAAGGCACTGTGTATTGTATGTTTTACATAAGAAGGTGATTGACTATCCAATGTCCACTTTCTTCTTTTTTTTAATAATAGAATTTTTGCTTTGCTCAGTGTGTCCATGTGCCCAGTTAAAATACCTTCATCTCAGATTGTTGAAGCCAGAGGTGGCCCTTTGTCCTGGCGTGGCTAAGAATGAGTGGTAGTTGCCAGGATAAGCTTCCCAGGAAACCTTTTAAAGAGAGTGACTCCGAAGTCCTGTGCCCCCATTGTTTCTCGTGGTGATGTTCTGCTTTTCCTCTTTGTTGATAGGAACAATGAGTTGGTGCTTGAGGTGAGATGACCAGCTTGGCAACACAAGGACAGATACTAACAACAAAGATGGTAGTGCAAAGCCGAGAAGGAACTTGAGTCAGAGATAGCATAATTAACTCTCTTACCAGCCTGCACTGCCTATCTCCACATGAGACCAAAAATTAAAAACAAAATTTTTTATGTTCAAAGTCACTATAGTGGGGTTTTCTGTGGTTGCAGCTAACCCTAATGCTTATTGGAACATGTAGTTCATATTTGTTATGGTTTGGATATGAGGTGTCCCCCACATGCTCATGTGTGAGACAATGCAAGAACATTTAGAGGAGAAATGGTTGGGTTATGAGAACATGAACCCAATCAGGGAATGAATCCCCTGATGGGATTAACTGAGTGGTAGATTGTAGCTGGAAGAAGTGGATCATTGGGGTTGTGCCTTTGGGGTGTATATTTGGTATCTGGCAAGTGGAGTCTTTTACTCTACTTCCAGGTCATCATGTAAGCCACTTCCTTCCACAACATTCCTCTGCCATGATGTTCTCCCTCACATTGAGCCTTGAGGCATGGAAACCAGCCATCTATAGACTGAGACTTCTGAAAACTGAGCTCTCAAATAAATTTTCCTCCTCTACAATTGTTCTGGTTGGGTCTTTTAGTCACCATAGTGAAAAAGCTGACTAAAACAGTATTATTGATTGTTAGTTAAATGTATGACGAAAAGAGATGTTGAGTAGCTCAAATTGAAATTCGATGATGTTAAATCTGTATAGTGCTTTTGGAAGTATGGTCATTTTGATAATATTAATTCTGCCTATCCAAGAGCAAGGTAGATCTTTCTATCTTCTAAGATCTTCTTTGATTTCTTTATTTAGGGTTCTATAATTTTCATCATATAGATCTTTCACTTCTTTCATTGATTTCCAAGTATTTTATTTTATTTTTTTTTTTATTTTTGAGGCTATTGAAAGTGGGATAGTTTTCCTCATTTCCCTTTTGGAGGTTTTGTCATTGATATACAGTAATGCCTTTGATTTATGGGTGTTGATTTTATATCTTGCTACTTTGTTGAATTCATTTATTAGTTCTAGAAGTTTTCTGGTGGAACTTTTAGGGGCTTCCAAGCACAGAATCATATTATCAGCAAATAGTGAAAATTTGAGTTCTTCTTTTCCTACGTATATCCTTTTAATTTCTTTAGTCTGTCTAATTGCTCTGCCAGTGTTTCAAGAACTATGTTAAATAGAAGTGGTTAAAGAGGGCATCCCTATCTTGTTTTAGTTTTTATTGGGAATGCCTTCAATTTTACAATTGTTGGATGCTATTTGAGAACATCCTTGTGATCTCTAAAACATACCTTCATGTGTATCCAAGAATTCAGGGACCTGAATGAACAAAGACTTTGGTGAACTGTCGATTATCAGTCAGTTGAACTCTTGGGATAGGATCCAAAGATTTCTAAAATCAAGGTTCCTTGTCACTGCTTTTGGTTGTCACTCAAATTTTAAAATTTAATGAGAACTGAAGGCTACCATAGGGAACAAACAAGGAAGTACTAACATTTGCATATATCTGGATAATATTTTTGATCTACAAGCCCCAATATTTATTCTTCCTTTTCTTTTATTCAAGCAAGAATTATTGATGTAGGGTAGGGATTTGGCAGAAAGGTTAGCAGGGAGACTTTTTGATTTTACTTTGAAAGCCTTAGTCACTAAGGGTGTTTAATGTTTATGAATGTGGACAAGATATCTTCTTGGGAAACATGGAGAAAATAGGGACACTCTTCTCAGCTATGATGAGTGTGGATCGATGGGAAACAGGTCCATGGGTCACACAGAACAATAGAGATAGGATTGAAAGACTTCTAAAATCAACACATCCTGATTTCTGAGCAGAGAAGGAATCTTGAATTTCTGCATGATTCATTCATTTAGAGGAGCCTGGAAAAGGTCCCAGGAAAAAGCTGCTGAATCAGGAAAACTTATCCAACTGGAATGCTATGATGAAGAACCTGACATGTTTCGCTGTTCTTTAAGGAACATTTGAAATGTATAGTGTCCAAAGACACAGCAAAACATGGGAAGGGAGGAGACCTCTACAAAAGACAGGGATTTCTTCCAACTATCTTGATAGGATAGAAGTTCAAATTAGAAAACTTATGTTGACTTGGAGAAAAATAGAATAATTAAAGAACTTGAGATGTGGACCCTGTTTATACATTTCTGTGGTTTGAAACTTCTTACATAATTCTGAGATAAATTTTAAATAAAAAAATAATTATATTATTATTATGTAAGGATATATGTACAAGGCATTGATCACACCACTATTTATAAAGTTGAACACTGAAAGTAACCCAGATGTACATTTATAGGTGACTGCTTGAATCAACTAGAGTATATTCACTCAGTGAAATACTCTACATGTGTAAAAAAAAAAAATCACATACCATCATGAATTGATCTGCAGATCAATGGAAAAGTTAAGGGGAAGCAAAATGTAGTATTTTGCCACTTTTCCAAAATAATATACACACACACAAACACACAGGACCCTAAATACTTATATTTGCTTATATTCTAAATATTTTACATAATTTAAAAGTACAATTCACTTTTTAAAGAATATATTTAAACTTATAAAAGTTAGAAAAAGAAACAGAGCTATATGCACCTATTTACGTAATCACATGGTAGCAAACCATGCAGAGAGAAACCAATTTAGGAATTTGAAAACACAGTAATTTGATTGTGTATTCCTAGTAGGATATTCCATAAGAACACATGAAAGCTGGAAAAAAAATACTTTTCGGTAATCCTAGTGTTGGTGATAGTGATAGTTGTTAGTATTGTTATTTAAGACTGGAGCCTAAGTATTCTGGATCAAAACAAATGTCTATTTATGCTGATATGTTGGGTTCCAGGATTTATATATATCAGCAACGTCTTCAAGTACATTGTGCCCATTCAGTATGATAAAGAACCAATTCATTTTCTTAAAAACTCATAAACGGGGAAAAAAACTAGCATTTATGTTACCTTATTTACAAACTGGACATCAGAGTAACCTATCACTGATGAGCATTCAAAATTATTCCCACCAATAAGCAAGGAAAAATGATGGAATAAAGATGTCACCATTTCACAATACCTAATTAAAGAACTTATTGGTCAATGATCATTCATGATTGCTGGTATAACAAAAGAGAAGCAACTAAACATTGTATAACTCTGAATGGAAATATAAAACTTTAACCTCAAAAATCCTAGCTACCCATGCCACCCTGCAAAAATGAATCCTGAATCAGAAAAATGACTCTTTAACTAAAAGGAAATACAAGGAAAAAATATATTAAATGATATTTAAAAATGACAATCAGAAAAACAATTGTGAAAAATTCTATGGGTTATATGACCTGGTTTCTTCAGTAATATATTAAAAGGAAAAAGTTGAAGGAGGAATCCACAAAATGAAAGAAATTCAGGGAAAAATCTACAGAGCTTATTTGGATGCTGATTGGAACAAATACGCTGAAAGAAAAAAGTTGTAACAGCTTTTGGAAGAAATTTTATAGTGGATAGTTACTTTAATTAAGGAAGAAATTATTGCCATATTTTTAGGTGGAGTAATGCAGTTGAAATACTGTTTAGAAATGCAAAAGTCCTTGTATAGTATACCTACATATTGAAATATTTATGGCACAGTGATGTAATGTTAAGGATCAGGTTCAAAATAATTTGTAGAGAGCCTAATTGAGGATCGGTATAGGTAAAAAAATAATTATTCCTACAAGGATACCACTGAGGTTGGATAATGGGCACATGGACATTCATTGTTAAATAGTTCTCTTCCTTCTAATATTTTCATATTTAAATTTAAAAAACATAATAAAATGCTGGCAAGCTTCATTATTATATTAAAAGTTGAGGCTCTTTACTTTAACATTTCTCTTCTTCACCTATATTCTGCTTTGTCTTTTCACCCAGATATCCACATACTGGTGAGTTTTGATTTGTACACACACATTTGCGAGTCAGTATGCCAAACACACACTGACATGGAATAGAGCTAGTAATGAATTCATTGGTCAGAGATTTTTTTTTAAAGTACAATCTTCTAATGTTATAGATTTTATATAATCATAAATGGAACCAAATTGATAAATTGAATGCAAATAAAATTGCAAATGCATGAATATTAAAATTAATAGGTTTAAAATAAGATTTTTGGGGAACCTGAAATCAATTATTTCTCATAATATTAGTATATAAGTACTAAAAACTAAAATCCAAGTTTTTATTTCAAGCTAAGTTGCTACATTCACAAAAATATTGTGTTCTTCATACCTCCATGAAATAATATGGGCCCCATTTGGCATAGAGATGTAGGTTATGTATGTATGATTGTGTGTATAAATATACTTCTGTTTTCTTCTCCTTCGTCTGTGGTTATTAAAGTGGTTCTTCCTAGTCTCAACCTGATAAGAAAGCCAAATGCAAATTATAGCAATGAAGTCATGTTTCAATATTCACTTTAAGAGAATATGCAAATGACCTACAATGTGCCACACACATATCAAAATGAAAGCAAAAAAGAGACACCTTGAAATAAGGCTCTGAACCCAGGGTGCACAGATACTAGGCTGAGAATATCTGGTGTAGGACTCACAGTCAATAATTTAATACGCTACCACAGAGGTAGGAAAATGGGGGAGAAGGAGCATCATTGCTACTTTAAATGTGCTTCTTTAATGCAATCTTATAACACATTCAAGTGTGACTTTTCCATAAAAAGTAAATATCAAACATTTAATTTTTTGGAAAAAAAATCAATCTTTTGGCTGAGTCTGCATAAATCTCCTAGAACATCAGATAGAAGTTTGTAAGTGATGAAGGTAGACATGCATATAAGTAGAGTGATCGTATATAACTATAGTCTTGGTGTAATTATTAGTAACTATACTGTTTAAATTTCAGAGTCCCACACTGGAGAGTAAATAATATATGGTCACCATTTGCCTAAGTGAACATACACACACACCAAAGAAATCATTTTTGGTTTCTTTTTCAAAGGTTTGTGTGGCATACACAGAGTTGCATAGCTCAGATTCACCTCCAAGAAAGGATATACTCTTCATCTCTGAGGCATGTCATTAATTGACAAACCCTAACTATCAGAGTCCTTCAGAGCTTCTCTAAAGTGAGAGGCCCTTTGTCAAACAAGCAATTTTATACCTAGAATTCAGTCTTCCCAGTATGGTCCCTCAGCCCTAACTTATAAGGTAGGGTGGGTGGGGGTAATGGCATAACTTTTCACATAGGATAGGACTCTGACAGGAAACCTTTGCATAAAGTTCCCCATTAGGTGAATTTGTCAGATGCACGTATTTGCATCATCACTGAAAAAGTACACTAGATTTTTTTTTTTTTGCATACCAAATTCTATCTCTGGAAAGGTTAACCAGACAACCCAACCCTCAATCTGCAACACTTTCTTATTAAAAGTTGTGTTCATGCATGAGCTAAAATTTTAGCAACATCAAACTGGTTTCAAGATTTTAGATTGCATCAGAAGTTATGAAATGTTATTTTTTAAAAAATATTTCAATGTATGGCAAATAGCTATAGACCAGCATGAAGGCACAGTTAAAGGAGCTCCATCTCACAGAAGGAAGGCTAGTTGAAACTTGAAAACTCTCTGCTGAAGGAAAACTACCCTTGAAATGTTCCTGGGCAAACATGGCAATGATCTTTTTCTCTTTTTCCTCTCTGCTTTGCTGCAAGAAAGAGAGGAAGCAAAGGCTTGAACAGGGAATTTATAAGGGCAAATATAACCTTTGGTTTGATGCACAGTAAGCTGACAGTTAAAGGTGTATCATGCTAGATAAATGTCAAAAGCCAAATAAAAGCCTTGATAATATGCTGTCCAGAGGCTGCAATCCAGAACTTTCAAGCATGAGGGTTTTAATCCTTGAAAGCAAATTTTAACCCTACTTGCAACTTTCCAGGGTGACTTAAAATGTTGTGATATACTCAAACTAAGGGTTTGAGGGTAGTGGTCATGGACAGAAGAGACTGAAGAGGGTACTAACCCCAAAAAGAAAAGGTACCTATTTACAACAGGATGTTTTATTTATTTAGGTCTAGGTCTTACCCTTACAAATAGTAGAGTGGACACAAACCTAGGAAGTCTTGTCCTGGATTAAATTGTGTACTCGCAGAATTTATGTTAAAAGCCTAATCTCTAATACCTTACATGGAAATGTTTCTATTTCCAAATAGAAACTTTCAAAGGAGGTCATTAGGGTGGGCCCTAATCCAGTGTAACAGGTATTAATTTTACAGAATCACATAATTTTAGGCTGTGATGAGCCACTAGAATCACCATTATTTATCAATGCATTGTTTATTATAGCAAATCTAAATAAAGCTTAAATGCTTATCAATATAGGATTGGTTAAATAAATGATGATAGATCCTTAAAATACCTAATGAAAGAAAAAAGCTTATTTACATTTGTGGACGGTATAAATTACATTCACAGTATCCATAATAAATAGGATAAAAAAGCATTCCTAGATGTTTATACCAGTTGCTAACTTCAAGTGTGCTTTGTTGAATCTCCTTTTCTTGTTCTTTAATAAAGAATCTTAATAGCTTCTTGAGTGGATTCTGAGATTTCCTATTGCCCTGTTTTTACTGTTAAAAATCTAAGCCTGCAAAACTAAAAATTCTAACTTATGCCTGATTCAAAGATTGTCCTTCCCTTTCAACTGCTGGTCTTAAGGTTCAAGTAATCTACTGTAGGGAGAGAATGGGGCTGGTCCATAAATCCTCCCTCTCCCATGGTGTGCAGTACATAGTAGCCAGGGTAGACTTCTCCTTTGTTCTAATTCTCTAGCTTCACATTGTTTATACATGGGATGAGGGAAGCCTCTGGGGGAATGTCTGGGGCCAAATATTTCACTAGAGATCATTTATTTCGGACTGGAATAAATTCTTTGTAATGTTGGTGAAACTAAGTTACTGGAAAGTGGAGGAACACACAAGCTAAACATGATACTCTGCCCTGCCTTTCATCCTCAAGTTGTTCTCCCAGTAACCTTTTCCAGCATTTGACTTCAAAGAAGTATCTATGGCCTTAATGCACATGATTAAATTCTATAAAGAAAAATTCAACTGGGATATAAATATATCTTTTCCCATGTACTAGTGCCGTATCACAATCTCCAAATGCTCACTCATTTTAATGTCTGAAGGATACAGTCTTCAGGTTATTGTTTCTTTTGTTGAAATTGAATCTCTTAAGAGAAAACATTTTATCCACTTGGAAATGCTAACAAGGAACTGTCAGTGAACCCTCACACCCCCAAAATATAATGATCTACTTACATTTTAGGGTCATGAAATCTTACAAGAAGAAAAGCTCTGTGGGGTTTTGTTCATCCCAGAGGAGATAAGAAATGAGCTGAGTTGGGGTTTTGTGCCACAGTCCAGCTACAGCAAAATAACCGGGGAATGATGAGCAACTTGTGTACATTGATACAGCAGGAGTGGGAGCCCTTTATTGTAGGACAGGAGGGATATATATACATTCCACACAGCTTATCTTAATTAACATAAACTAGATACAGCAGTCAACCAATAAGGAATCTCCACACTTAATGGCTCCCTGGAGTTACTTCACAAACCACTCCCTCTGGCAAAATGCCAGGCACCATCTTGACTTGTTTACAGACCCTAACATTTTCCCCTTTTGTTTAATTTAAATAATGACCATAGTGGTTTTTACACAAACACCATAAATAATCTGCTACAAGCAGAAGGGGAGGATACAAAATGCCACAATACCAATCCAATTGATGGCTCCATGCAACAAGCCCTTGGAAAAATTACACCAGCAATGACACCATTAGCAAGGATACAATTTGTTGTAGATTACAGTTTGTTGTCTCAGTCCAGGTAAAACACTGTCTCAATAGATTAACTCACAGTCCAGGTAAATCACCATAGCAGGTCTAGGCAGACAGCAGGGGTCTAATCTCCAATTGAATGCAGATCTTAACATAATCATTATCAACTCAATGGCTCGCTGGGGTCACCTTTCATCCAAAAATGCCATGTGTCATTCCTACTTGGCTATGGCTCTCAGCAGTTTTGGGTTTTCAAGGGATTTGGATAATTAATTTGGGTAGATGTACTTTGAGAGGTAGGAACTCATTAAGAGCTGACAAGAGCTTAGGCGCTCAACTCTAGTTGAGTTAATCTTCTCATAGGTGTGTTACTTGTTGCTGTCTGTTGGCTTTGTCTGTGATAAGGCTCCATGTAGTCCATTATTCAGACTGGAGACCAATCAAACTTTGATTTTGCCTCCTGTCGTCACCCACCGACATGATTTTGTGGGCAATTTCAAAACTGAGATGCTTGAAGTCATTTTTAACTTGTCCTAGGCATGATATACTCCAAGAGTTATTCTAACATAGGAAATGCTTGGCCTATAGTCCTCCAAAGTGTCTTAATGCCTCTCAAAGGCTCATCAGAGGATGAAAAATATCATGAGATAAGACATGGTGACCCACTCCCCTGCAGCTTTGCTGGGTTTACAGCATGATTAAAAAGGAAAGAGATTTCAGAAGTCAAAGTCTCTTCTGCATCTATAACAGGATCATATGAAATAAAAGAGTAATCTGAATTTCATCTATAATAGAGGTACAAATGCTGGCAGTCCCTTCCAAGAATGGCTTAGATTTCCTATACTTTTGGAGACTTAAAAAGACAATTTCCTTCTGCATCTATCATATTCCTTCATTATTTTCTTCTCACCACCTCAATCAGTAAGTTTGGTAGCTCTCACCTTTTTGGTGAACATTTATGCTAAACTATCATTTTCCCTGTTTCTCAGGTGTGATTCTTTGACCTATAACTTTATGGCCAAAACAAGTCAACAAGTCAAACGAAGTACATTTCATGTTTTTCTTGATAATATTGTTTGTAGGGTGAGATAATGCATGAAGAATCATAGAAGAGAGAATAGAAAAACAGACTAATTTCTTCCCCACAGTTGTATAACTTTGCTCAATGGTTCTGGACACTGGCGAAACACTAGCAGCTACTGGGGAGCTTCTCAAATATCCCCATTCCAGGTCACTTTCCTAAAAAGCCTGATAAAAAGACTGGAAGCTGAAACTATCAAATATAAATGTGAACATGAGTGTGTGTGTTTAAATGTACCATATTAAATTCCAACTCTTGTTATAGCTTTCTAAAGGATTTTGAATCTATCAAAATGCACATGACCCAAATTTTAATATATTGTATAAGGATGGATGAGGCTATCTATTGTATCATTTTTTTCCCCCTTTGGATTCTCAAGCATGTTTTGGCAGTGCAAAAATCTGTGACATAAGCTAATTCAAAAAAAAAAAAATGGAGGGCTGGGGATGTGGCTCAAGTGGTATCGCACTTGCGTGGCATGCGTGCGGCCCAGGTTCGATCCTCACCACCACATACAAACAAAGATGTTGGTCTGTCAAAAACTAAGAAATAAATATTAAAATTCTCTCGCTCTCTCTCTCTCTAAAAAAAAAAATGGAATCAGCATAAATTTAACACATGCATAGCAAAGTGATCAAAATAAAGGAGGCTATACATAGAATTAGATGGAATTGTTCTAGTCACTCTTGTAAAGTAGAAGCTTAGATGACCCCTTTCTCAATCATGAGTTCCCTGTTTATCATTCTTAATTTGGGTTATTATTGGAAGTAGGATTTAGGTCACTTAAAAGCACAGATCCAATCCTTAAATATTTCAAAGGAAAGTTAAAATCCCCACATCATGTCCAAATATTTCATGTTTTCCCTAAAATTATTTTTTTTAAGAAGTGAGAAGCATAGATGGAATCTGCAGGTTGGGGGACATTCCCTGTAAATGGAGCACAGGAAATGGGAGCACCAGGAGAGGAGGAGACGGGGATAAATGATGAGAGAAACTTTGCCAGAGCCCAGTGGAGAAGCCTCTGCTTAGAAAGGCAAATCTGATACTTACAGATTCAGAAATAAAAGTCGTCTACATTTCCATGACTGGCTGTTGGTTGATCCCATATTCCTCACAAAGTGAGCACTGCCATCATAGAGACCTAGGAAAAAAATGACATTTTTTTTATAGACTGGTAATTGTTGATGGCTACATTTCAGAACAGAATCTTCATAACAACACATTCTGAGGCCCTTAAGACGTTGAGTGCCATGTTTCCGGCTTGGGACAAAATGTGAGCCTACCTTGGGTACTGAGATGTCCAGCTCCAGATGGCTCTTCTCTAGAGCATACTGCCCTACCTATAAAACACATTTAAAGGGAGACCTGCAGCTTTGTCTGCAAGAGACCAGCTCTCTTCCTATCTCTGCATTTAGATTTTGCATAATCCCCTCAATAACAGAAATCACATCTTCTTTGGTGGATGGCACACAATTCTGAATGAAAGTTTTCACACAGTGAGCACGGATTATTTTACTTGTTAATTTGAGAAAATTTATGTCCTAAGTGTGCGAGCAATTAGAAAAGATGATAATGGAAAGCAAGAATTTCTAAATGTAACCAAATTCAGCTCATTTGTTTTAAGCAATAAACCAGAATGAAGATTCTTCGCATTGTTGTTTAAAGACTTCTAAGTCTTCATGATCATTTGTGCTCAAATAGGATGAATGTCTCCTTTGAGGAAGAAGAAAGTTTACAGTAAGTAGTCAAGCTTGTCAAAACTCTTGGATATGTGGCAAAAGTGGTAAAGTCAGGCTTATAGGTGTAAAGTTTTTGCATTAATAGCTGTTTCAAATGTCATTGAAACAAATGATTTGTGTAAGCATGATAATACTCTTTCATAAGTGAGTACCTCATTAAGACCAGCACAGTACCTCCTTAGCTGTGCTAAAAACCATTTTACCGCCTATTTTATAGGTTCATTCAAATGATTTTCAACCTTTCAGGGAAATTGTTTTGCATCAGAAAAAGAAAAAGCCTGAAACATTTCAGTGAATCATTAGCAATAGCATTCTCTATTAAAAGTATCAGACAAATTCCATATAAATAAAATGTAACCACAACCAATTTATATGTATTATATAAATATACATATAAAACATATGTAGTTTTAATTAGCTTTAAAGTAAAATTAAGCAGTTGGACTTATGAATTTTGCTTCACATGAAGGTGTCCTTGAATCCATGTTTGAGTTAGGTTCAAATACATCATGCTACCCACATGGAATAATCTTCTTTCCCTCAACCTAAAGAGACAATATGATAGAAATTTCATTTATATTCAGCTCCTTTGTGTATCCTTTTGTTGATTCAGTGGGACAGGCTGTCCAAAAATCAACAATACACTTGGTGGATTTTCATGTAGGGGAAGAAGTACATTAATTGAATCCTGTCTCTACCAAAGGCAAGGTATTCTCCTGATACATAGATATGGTTAAAAGGCCAGAAGAGGGAACATCACAAAATGAAGCAGGCCAGGATGGGGAAGAATCTGATCTGAAGAATATTCCTCTTTTATGAGTATTTTGCTTCTTAGGAGCTTAGTAAATTCAGAACCAAGACATTTTCCTTCACTGTAAGGACACTCCAAGATCAGAAAAAGAACTCACCACTGGTGCCATTAAACTCAGACTTGATGTTCAGATCTCAGCACACAGATGCCCATCTGTCATCAATATTGGATACTATGATATCTAGTGGTTCATTTCTTCTATTTAAAAGACATCTGGATTTCCTGTTGTGTAAGAAACAGATATTCATTGAGTACAAAATTAACTAAAATTAAATTTTGTTTAATATAATCTAGAAACTTATAAAAGAAGGAATGCCAGGTTATGATGTTGCATGTTTTGACCCCCCTTGGAACAGTCCATGGGTTTGTCCAGGGCACATTTCTAGATGTCCTGCCTGTGTCCTATAGCTCAGTTATACCATGCCCTGACATGCACATTCAGTCTCTAAGCTGCAGTTTCCTCCTCTGTGACATGAGCAGAGTGTTGTTAACTATGTGAGAACTGAGGCAGACATTAAAGGAGATGATGTGTGTTAAACATTAAATACTGTTCCTGATACATAGTGACCACTCAGAAAAATAGTTCTTATGAAAATTACTACTTGATATAGACCCCTCTCGTACCCATATTGCTATCCATTCCCAGTCAGTTATCTATGTCCATGCCTGTCCACCTCAAAGTTTAAGACTGCCATTTCATTCAACATTTGTAAGGAAAACTAAAATTCAGTTGCCTAAAGAGAAGTATTAAAATGGCTGGAAACTGGTGATGATTAGTCTGCTAATAAGGAGTTGTAGAATGTGCCCCACTTTCCCCCCAGAAAATTCTCTAACAAAATATCTAATGTGTGGTTTAGTGAGGATTCCTGTGTTGATTTACACTGGTGCTCAGAATCTATATTATTTTTTAATTCAAGCTCTGCTTCTTAACCCTTCTGAGCCACAATATCTTCATCATGAAATGAAGATAAAAATGTCTGCATTGATTATTCCCAGAGTTTTAAGTTTCACATGAGGCAATGCATATATTTGCAAACTGGAAAAAGACTATGCAATGCAGCATAATATTTAGGACTCACTGAAGTTAGACAAAATTGGATCAATATCCAGAGGACCCTGAAACCTTAGAGACAACAGCATAAGGTGTTAGTGACTTAATCCTGTGTCTGGCAGGTAGTCAGAGCTCAGGTGGTCGGTAGCTACCATAACTGTATATTGGCCTTGTAAAGGAAGGGCATCAGCACCAGTTATTGATTCTGATTATAGACAGTGATCTCAATAGACACTCAGCAAGAGGAATCTTAGCCATGGAACACTGCAAGACAGAGTTGAGGGCTAAGATCTAGAGAACTGAAAAATTTTCCAGTGAAATAAAGACCTAAAATAGCAAAAATAGTTAGGCCTAATTTGTCTCTAAAATTAGTAATAAAAGAGTGTGATTGTGAGCATAGAGGTTTTGTTTCTGAAAGTATACAAGCACTGTTAACCATGAATCTTGAATTTCCTTTATTTCACTTTATGAAAACTTTATAATAAAGAGATATATGATTCAGTCATATATAAAATAGAGAAAATAATGTTGCAATTATAAATTAGCCGATAAATTTCATCGTTTCAATCTACTAGAAGAACATTTTTTGGTCTTAAAACATCTACTGATAGCAAATGTAAATATGTCCCTTGCACATAATACAAACTTACTAATTGACTGATTGTTTTGGTTCCCTTTGTCTTTGGTGAGCAAATTACAAGTATTACTTACTCTTTTATTTTTCTAAGTGCAAGGAATATTTGGGGTAGAAAATTTGCAAAGACAGTAGAAGGAGAAAATGTAGGATGCACAAGTCAAGGGCTCTAACAGTGTGGTCCCTGAGAAGTAGGGTAAGCATCGCTGAGGAACTTAATGGAAATGCACATTTTAGACTTCTCCTAAGACGTACTAAATCAGAAATGCTATGTTTGAGTCTCAGCTATCCAGATGATTGTGATGCAAAGTAAAGTTTGAGAAATGTAGGTATATGAAAGATGATGAAAATAGTTGGTGAAGAGACAGCTGTGGAAAGATGGTTCAGGAGGATGTTGGAGAGATAGATAAAGACTTGGTGAGTGTACAACTTGAAATTGCTGAAAGGCAAATTATTATAGTAAAAGCAATGAGAAAACAACATCTTAAGCATGGTGTAAGTTGAGTGAAAACAGGGTACAATGTGCATTTTGAACAAATTCTTGTTAAAGAAGAATGTTTTTATGTAGGACAAGATGATTATATCATTAATTTATACTGCAGCTTAGAAATGCAAGAAACCATAGTTACTTTGTTTACCTTAAAACTGATATGCATTCTTTGTGAAAATCTACCCTCTTTGTAACAGGAAGTCTGATCCAATGAAGTTGGCCCATGGTCAGTTAGCTAGATTCTACCAATCTAACTCCCACAGTTTACTTTCTAACTTTTGCCAGTCATTAAACCTTGCAGAATTCACATCTTTATAATGGAAAAACATTCCTGACCAAAATATTTTAACAACATTATTAGACAATAGATATAAACATGCTTTAGACATTAAAAATGCCAGTTGTGTTATGATTATGCAAAACCAAAAATTCATTATTCTCAGAATGATTAAACAACAAATGCATTTTGATATGACCATGCTAATGCTATTCTTTATTTTAGGGTAAAATATGAATTTTGATCAGGCTTTTACTGAATCTATAATCAAAGTCTCTTTTGATTTCCAAAAAGTAAAAATATGACATTGTGGGTGTAGTATAAAAATATCTTTTTAAAAGATTTGAAATTTTTAAAAATAAATGCCTGACTACACTTTGAATGGAAAGTAAAATATCCATATGGCAATGTTATCAAACATTCCTACTTGTAGCAATGGACGATGGTATAATTTGCTAGACATAGTCAAATTGTTCTTTTTTAAAAATAGCTTTATTTAAAATTCTGAAACCACCTTTCAGTGAACTGCTTCACATAATCAGATGAATAATGTTGGAATATAGAGTGGTGCAATGTTTATATCATCCTGCATGTTATCAGCAAGCTCAAAACAGCTGGAAGGCAAAAATTCAAAGGATTCCTGATATGGCTGAATTGGTCTCTGGAGCGGGACTAATTTTCTATAAAATTGTAAAGAGGGAAAACTTTATATCTGATTCCTCCCTTCAAATTTCTGCTTTACTACTACCTTCCCATGACTTTCCTTGGAACTGCATCTTGAATATATGGGGACTCATGCAAATATTTTCTTCTAGATCCCTATCAATATAAAAAATTTCATCTAAAAATGTAATATATATTCAAGATTAACTTGAAGCATCTTATAGTTCCAGCAAGTAAGAAAATACTCAGCAAAGATAAACAATGTGATGGGAATATTTTGAAGGGACTTGTGTACCAATGAAAGGGTAAAGTTTCTAAACTGGAAGGCTTGAATTAAAATGTAAAAGATTAGGTATTATTGAGTTCCTCTGTTACACCCAGATTCCTGAGATAGTTAAGACAACACCCTACTAGCCATTTAGCCTAGGGCCCTGTGCAGTTTGTCACAGGGCCAGAACCAATCAGTTTGAATGTGTACTCCGCTTAGGAATGACCAATCACCCCCGCCCGACCTGTTTCCGCCAATGAATGTGCCAATCACGTCTCAGAGTTGTTGTTCAATTTTCCCGCGCCTCATGATGATTTGTTCTGATGTATGCAAAGCCCACCGCCCACTCCAAAAAGTGTACTTAAGCTCTGCTTGACCTTTGCTCTGGGCTCTGGGCTGCTCTCCCTTCTTGAGTAAGGACGGAGCCCCAGCGCGCTGGAATGGATCCCCAATAAATATCCCCTTTTGCCAATTGCATGGAGTCAGTCTCTTGGGTGGTCTCTCCCTCCTACGTTTCGCCAGACCCTTACACCAACTGAAAGTGTTCTCAATGGCCAAAACTGGAACAATTGGAGAAACAAAATAAATATTGGATTTTTAACTCAAAGTATAAAATACATATTCATAAATCCATGCTGATATAAATGGTTGAATAAATAAATAAATAAATAGATAAATAGATAAATGCAAAAGAGACGAATCAATGCAGAAAAGTTTCAAATAATTTATGCAGGTATTCCACCTCATGGAAGTGCAATATGACTCCTCACTCCTGAAATGTAGACTGGGCATAGCGAGTTTTTTCCAAAGAGTATGAGGAAAACAGACTTCTTTGTAGTGGAGAAGCTAGACAAACATTATCTCAACCAGGTGACCAAAGTCAACATCAGCAATGCTAAATCAAATTGACAGTATGCATTTTTGATATGATACCAAAATGGCAAACTACATCTGTGGTCTCCCTCCCCCAAGGGGGGAGAAATCATGAGAAAAATGTCATAAAGATACCAACTGAGGGACATTATTCAAAATACCTGGCCTACTACTCTTCAAAATTGTTACAGATTATCAAAAACAAGGGAATACTGGATCCTAAGGAGATATGCTACATATTATTTTGTATCTTGGATGGATCCAGTCCTAGAATAGAAATTTCACTTTAGGTGAAAGCTTATGAAATATGAATATATGGCTTTAGTTAACAATTATATATCAATATTGGTACATTTACTGTAAGAAATGTACCAGAAAACATTATGATGCAACAATAGGGAAACTGAATGTGGGGACCTTACTATTTTTGGTACATTTGTTACAATATGAACCAACATTGATATATAATCTATCTGCAATTTTCCCCAAACCCTAAAACTGCTCCAAATTTAAAAGTATGTTTAGAAAATTGAAAAATTTATGTTTAGAAACTATTTCAAAATTCAAAAGCCTTATAAGGTAAAGTGATGACCATGATTTAAACTGATATTGATAAACATTTTCTATAATATTCAGAGAGTAAATAATTTAGGCTTTGTGAGCCACACAAAGTCCTGTCTCTGTCACATATTGTTCTTTCTTTGTTTTCAACCCTTTAGAAATGGAGATATCATTCCTGGCTGAAGGGGGCCATATAGAAATGAGCAGAGGCACGAATAGGCAAAGGCCCTGATTAAAATAAAGTCAGAGGTGCTTACACATGGGTTCATGGTCTCATTAATGTACATGCAGGTTTTTATTACTGTCCATCCTCTAGTTCTTCTAATTTGGGCACAAAAATCATCCCTTCTTAATGAACATGAAAATCTTATTCATCAGTGTTCAACTAAATGATTTTATTTGCTTAACTACAACCACTGAAGTTCAGCCTCCCTTCACCCCACACTTAATGCTTTTACCCTTTCCTTCCTAGAATGACTCCCATATTTATCTTTATCCAACACATCCTTCAAGGCCAAACATTTTCCAGAGTTTTGGTTTGTTATGCTTTCTAGCTTCACTGATTTATGATTGACAAGTAAAAACTGTGTATTAGGTGCAGAATATGATGTTTCAATACACCTACATATTGTGAAATGATTTCCAAAATCCAGTTAATTAATAAATTAGCTACTCCAAATATTTGCCTTTTTGTGAGTGATGATTATGTTTGTGATCTCTCATTATTAGCTATATTCATATTGCTGTACATCAGGTCTCTAAAACATATTCATCTTTTAATAGAAAATTTGTACTTTTTAACCAACATCTACCCATTTTCCTTATCCAAAACTCCTGACTCAGGTAAATACCATTTCATTTTACTATTTCTATGAATTTAATTTTTAAATTGTATATATAAGTGAGATCATGCGGTATATGTCTTTCTTTATCTGTCTTTTTCACTTGGAGTAGTATTCTCTAGGTGTATCTATGTTGCAGATGGCTGCTTGCTTTCCCTGTTAAGGCTGATTAGTCATGAGAAAAAATGTCACTAATATTTCAGTATGTCACATATTTCACACAGTGTGTGAGTGTGTGTGTGTGTGTGTGTGTGTGTGTACAGAGATAGACAATGCATATATTCTTTATCTATTTCTGCTAGTCAGTTTTTATCACTGTGATCATGACACCTGATACAAACAACTTAGAGGAGGAAAAGTTTATTTGGGGTTTATAGTTTCAGAGATCACAGCCCATGCACAGCTAGCTCCGTTGTTCTAAGCCTGAGGTTAGACAGAACATCCTAGTGTAAGGCCATGCTGGAAGAAATCTGCTTAGCTCATGACAACTGAGAAGCAGAGAGAGAGAGAGAGAGAGAGAGAGGGAAAGAGAGAGGAGCCAGAGACAAGATAGAGTACTGAGAGGCACACCCCCTGTGACCTACCTCCTCCAGCCATGCCCTATAGTTACCTACAGTCACCACCTAGTAGGCCATTCAAATTATTAATGCATAAATGGATAAAACCACAGGTGAGGATTCATCGCTCATAATACAATCTTTTCACCTCTGGATGACACCGCTGCATGGCCCATCACGTGAGCTTTTGGGGAACATGGCTAGATCCAAACCACAACACCACCTGCCCATCCACTGTCACTTAGGCTGTTTCCTATACTGACTGGCTGCTGTGGATAATGCTGAAATGAACAGCTGTTGTTACTATATAGAAGCGTGCCTGGTCTTTGTAAGCTGATTTTGTTTCCTACAACTTCACTGAATTTATTGGTTCTGGTAATTTTTTATTGGTCTTTCGGATATTCTAAACCCTTATAGTATCATGGCTTTCCTGGTTCTTTAGCTTGCAGATGGCCCTTCATGGCACTTCTTATACTCTATTGTCACATGAGCCAGTTTTCATGATAAATTTCCTCATATATTAATACAGATGTTTCTCTGGAGAATCCTGACTAGTTCAAGTTTGCTCTCATTTTCTCAGCAAAAAGGTTTTGTAAATCTCTTCATAAAGTAAACTTTTTTCCTTTTTTTTTGTTATAATTATTAAAGCCCATTAATTATATAAATTCATGATTTTAATATGACATTCACATGCATGTATGAGGCTTTGATCATGTTCGTGCTCCCTTCTACCCTCTCTTACCCCTACCCTCTTTCCCTTTCCTTTCCCAAATTGTCCGTTTTACTTCTAGGTGACTTTTGGTTGTTGTTTTTTTTTTTTTTTTTTGGTTGCCACATCTGAGAGAAAACATGGGATAGTTGATTTTCTAGTTGATTTTACATTGTTTAATCTGATGTCCTCCAGTTCTATCCATTTTCCTGCTACTGACATTTCATTATTGTTTCTCACTAAATAATACTCCCTTGTGTATATGTACCTTATTTTCTTTCTCCTTTCATCTGTTGATAGGAACCTTGGCTGATTTCATATCTTGGGTGTTGTAAATAATGCTACAAAAAATAAAGCATATTTTATATGCTGACCTAATTTCCTTCAGATAGGAACCCAAAAATGGAATAGCTGGATTGTTTGGTAATTCTAATTTTAGTTTGTTTTCCATACTGTTTTCCATAGTGGCTATACTAATTTACATTACAACCAACAGTGTATAAAGGATTCCCTTTTTCTCCACATCATTGCCAGAATTTTGTTGTTGTTGTTGTTGTTTGTTTACTGTGATTGCTTTATATTTTTAGTAGCCATTCTGAGTAATGTGAAATAGAATCTCAATGTAATTTTCATTAGCATTTTCCTGATGACTAAAGATATTGTACATTTTTTCATGTATTTATTGCTCGTTTGTACTTCTTCTTTTGAGGAGTGTTGGTGCAGATCATTTGCCATGATTTTGTTGAATTACTTTCTGTTCTGTTAGTTTTGAAGTCATTTACATATCCTGGAGATTAATTCCCTCTCAGATGAATACTTGGCAAATACTTTCTCCTGTGCTGTAGATTATCTCTTCCCTTTGTTGATTATTTGATGTCCAAAAGCTTTCTCTTTTTGTGTAATCCCATTTGTCAATTCTTACTTTTGTTTCTTGAGCTATTAGAATCCTGTTCAGGAAATCATTGTCTGTACCAATATCTTGAAATGTTTCCTCTGTGCTGAAAGCTTCAGTTTTACATTGAGGTCCTTGGTCCATATTAGGTTAGGGTAAGGATTATGTGTATAATTTGTCTTCTACTGTGGATATCATTTTTTCCAGAATGCATTGTTTGAAGAGGATGTCTTTTCTGCAATGTATTTTAGACACCTCTGTAGAGGATTGGTTTGCTCTCGATGCATGGATTTATTTCTGGGTCTTCTATTCCACTGGTCTATGTTTCCATTTTTTATGGCCAATACCATGTTGTTTTTGTTACTATCCTCTGTATTTTAAAATCTGACGTTGTAATGCCTCCAATGGTGCTCTTTTTACTCAGGATAGATTTGGGCTACTTAGCGTTTTTCATATATGTGTACATGAGCATGTTCATTTGTGTTTCCAGATGAATAGTAGAATTAATTTCCCTAGTTCTATGAATAATATCATTGGCATTTTGAAGGGAATTGCATCAAATCTGTAGATTGCTTTTGGTAGTGTTCATATTTCCAAAACATTAATTCTTTCAATCCATGATTATGGTGGGGGGCGGGTCTTTGTATTTTCTAGTGTCTTATTCAATGTCTTTTTTTCAGTTTATTTTTTGCAATTTTATTTGTAGAGGTCTTTTATTTCCTTTGATATTTCTAGACATTTTTAGGCTCTTGTCAATGGTATTGATTTCCTGATTTCATTGTTAGTGAATTCATCATTACTATATAAAAATTGCTTGTTTTAATACATTTATTTTGTTTGTATACTGCTACTTTGCTGAATTTATCAGTTCTAAGACTTTTGGTGGGGTTTTGAGAGTACAGAGTATATGTCATCTGCAAAAAGAGATAACTTCACTTCTTCCTTTCCTGTTTGTATCCTTTTTCTTTCTTGATTGCTCTGGCTAAACTGTATCTAATCCTATTGGTGAAGCATTCATCTATGTTTTTAATCTGACTTATTGAGCATTTCATTTTCAAGACTTCTCTTGGGTTCCTTTTCATTTGTATCTCTTTACTATATTGATCATTCATACCCTCATTGTCTTCCTTAATAAATAAACATTAATCTGTTTATTTCTATTTTTTTAGAATTCATTGATCTTCTTTAAAATAATTATTTTGAATTATATGTGTGGCATTTCATCATCTTCTATATCTTTGGAATCAGTTGTTGGAGTGTTAGTAAACTTTAGAATGTATCTTGTTACTTTTTCATATGACTTGTGGTTTTTTGTTGAGTTATATGCATCTGTTTGGATGGATATCTATCTGTTCCCCATTTATGGGAAAGCCTTGTTAGTAAGCTTCCTCCTCTTGATAATGGGGCCTGGGATAACAGGTTGTTGTGTAATGTTGAGTTTATTTCCTATCGAATTTCACAGTGTGGTTTCCTGTGACTTCTTTGGCTATAACTAGAGGGTTTTGACACAATGCATACTGTGTCAGAGCATAGGGACCCACTTCCATTGTAGATCTCTCAACAGTGGGGTCCCTCCACTATTTCAGGTGGTATAGAGGACAGAACATATGGGGTGTACTGTCTATGGTTACTCCTCCAGTGTTGTTAGCAATGGATGTTCTGGTAGGGTATAGCAGCAACCTGTACAAGGTCTCTCATGGATGTGGTGCCCATAGTGATTGTGGCAACCATTTCTTTCTGCTATTGCTGTGGGGTAAATGTCCCGGAGTGGGATTTCTCCCTACCTACCCAGCTGTGCCTACTTGGAGCAGCATCAATTGTTGGGAGCTTTCATTTCCCTTATTCGTTAAGTTAAAATATCTGCCAATGTTCAAGTGGCATGGTTTACACTGAGCTTGCTGAGAATGTAGTTCACTGGCAGTGCACCCACATAACACACTTGACATGCCAGACGTGATCTTCAGCACCGCATAGAAAGAGGAATGGAAAGAACAATAACAGCAGCAAAACAGATACAGGAGTCAAAACAACAACACAACAACTTCAGCATCACAACAGAAGAGAGGTAGAAATAATATAGAGTAAACTAAAAAGCTTAAGAAATAAGAAAATAAAAGAAATAAAATTAATAAGAATTTAAAAATAAGAAAGGAAGAAACAATGGAAAAGAGAAAGGAGAAATTTTAAAACTAGAGAATAGAAAATGTGGAAATTAGGAGAAAGGTCAACAGGAGGAAAGAGAAGCAGATAATGAAGATGAGAAAAAGTGGAGGAAGAGGTGGAGAAAGGAATGAAAAGGAGAAAGATACACACACACACACACACACACATATGTACATATACTCATACATATGGACAGCTAAAACAAAACTAAGCATTAATAAAGAAAAAAAAAACAGTGTTCATTCCCTAAACGGTCAGTTGTGCCAGAAAGAGTGGTAGATGGTAACCTGAGCCAATTGGGGATTCTTTCTGTGACTTTTTAGGGTCTGTGCCTTTCAACAGGAAGCTGCTTTCCAGTTATTTCACTTCTGTCTAGAGGAGAAGAGGAACACTGTCGGGTACCTCTAATCAACCATCGCGAATGCTCTTTTTTTGTTTTCATTTTTAAAATTTGTTCTAATCAGTTATAGATGACAATAGAATGCATTTTGACACATCATAAACCGAGTATGACTTCTCATTATTCCATTTGTATGTGATATAGAATCACACCAATAGTCACATAGGTACATATAGAAATAATGTCATTTCCTATAATTTTTCTAACCCCTATTTCATGTACTTCTGATTTGATCTTTGTTAGTTCTTTCCTTATTCTGACTTTGGGTTTGTTTTTCTAGTTCCGTGAGGTATAAATGTAGGTTTTCTATTTGAGATACTTCTCCTTAATGTAGGCATTTGTCATTATAAACTTCTCTTAGAATTGCTTTTGCTGTGTCTCATAAGTTTTGATAAGTTGTATTTTTATTCCTCTTTATACAGATAGTTTTTTATTTCTTCTTTGACTTATTGTATATTCAGGAGTGTGTTGTTTATTTTTCATATATCTGTGAATTTTTCAGCTTTCATCCTGTTATTGATTTCTTGTTTCATACTATTGTTGTCAAAAAAGGATGCTTGATATGATTTCAATTTTCTTAAATTTAAGGATTTATTTTGCCTAAAGTATGATCTACTCTGAGAAATGTACTGAGCATCCATTAGAAAGAAAATATGTATTCTGCAGTTGTTGGGTGGAACATCTTGAATATGTCTATTATGTACATTTAGTGAAAAATGGAGTTTAAGTCCAATGCTTCTCTAACCTATCTGTTGTCAAAAGGGAGGGATTAAGTATCATTGTACTGCTACCAGTTTTTACCTTAAGATATGTTTGTTTCACTCTGATATTGACTATCTATATGTTTACAATTGTTTTATTTCCCCTTTGTCATTCTGTAATTACCTTCTTTTATATATATTCTATTTTATCTGATATGAGTATAATTTCTCCTATCTCTTTTGGTTTTCATTTCATTTTCCATCCCTTCACTTTCCACCTGTGTGTGTCCTTAAGGCCGAGTGAGTCTCTTGTAGACAGTGTAGAGTTGGGTCTTATTTTCCTAATGCATCCAGACGCTCTATGTCATTTTCTTCGAGAATTTAATCTATTTATATTTAAAGAAATTATTGATAGGTAAGCTTTTACTATTAGCATTCACATATTGTTTTCTGGCTGTTTTATGATTGTTTTGTTCCTTTACTTCTCTATGTCTCTCTTCCTTTGTGATTTGGTGGTTGTATGTACCTGCATGTTTTGATTCCTTTATCTTTAGCTTTTGTATATCAACTCTAGTGTTTTGCTCCCTGTATACCATGAAGCTTACATAAAATATCTTATAATAGACTAAGTTGATGGTAACTTATCTTTGAATACATAGAAAAGTGCTGAAATTTTGCTCTAATTCTGAGCATTTTGTATTATGAATATGATGATTACCATGCTTTTTCAATAATTTAGCAAATTATTGCGGCTACAGTTATTTCAATGTTATTATCTTTCAACCTAAAATTAAGTGATGTACACACCATCATTACTATTAGAGTATTTTGGATTTGACTACTTACTTTTACCAGTGACCTTTATAGGTACATGTGTTTCAGGTTGCCAATTATTGTTCCTTTGTTTCAGCTTGAAAAACTTCCTTTAGTATTTCTCAAAAGGCAGGTCTAGTCCCTTGGCTTTCCTTTGTCCTGAAAAGTCTGTCTCACTTTTCTTTCTGAAACCCAGTTTTTGGTTATATTATTCTTGGTAGACAAGTTTTTCTTTCAACACCCCTCAGCCCCACCAATCACTTCAGTGTTCTGAGTTGGGTGAGAAAGAAGTGGGTATATTGCGCAACGTCCATGGTGATTGGAAAAGCTGGGAACTCACTACGCTGACGTATTCCCCCATGGAGGAAATCTGTGATCCAGGGGGGTCTCTCTTGGCATGAGGTGTGCCACTTTGAAGGAGGGGTAATGTAGGTATAGTGAAACTCTTCTTCACATATATTCACTGTGCCTGTTCTCAGAATTTTTCTTCTAGAGATGTGGTGGAACTTCTCCACTAGATTACAGGACTCTCATGTGGACAGATGACTGTCAAAATTAATGGTCTACAGAGTGCTCCTATTCCATCATATAGTCCCCTCTTGAACATCATATCAAATGCATCATTCCTGGTTAATCTCAACTCTCTCACCATGAGACAAAGCTAGCGATGCTGTTTTTCCTCACCATGCCCTAGCCCTTTGGAAACTGTTTGATTGAAAAAAAAATATATATCTCCTTGCTTTTCAGTTCTGTGCTACTATTTTCTTATGATAATGCACTATCCATTGGGCCACCCATGAACATTGGCTTCCAATGACTCTTAACAATTTTGTTACTATACTTTGTTGATGATGATGTCAAATGACAGCCTTATGCGTAGTCTGTAGGCATGTGAACAATAATTAATTTTCTGGACATGCTACTTTTACTTTTGGGGATTTTTAAGTGTTAAGGTTGAAAAATATCCCTTCCACTTATGCCATTCCTTGGACTATTTAGGCTGCTGTCAATGCATCACAAGAATGTGATATCTCAATGTTGATTGCACCCCTGCCTTCCACACATTTGCACCAGTGGAGAAGAGTGACCAGAGCCCTTTGTGCAGAGTGAGAAGGGCATTCTCTTTTGCGCAAATTGTACATCCTACATCTAACAAGTCATAAGCAAACCCAGGAAAGCACAATGTCACTACATTGAAATAGGACTTAGTAAAAGGTCACCTGGTGATGAGACGCCATAGTATCAAAAGCCCTCAGAAGAGATATGTGTGATCATTTTAAGGAGTCGCGCATGTGGAAGAAATGGAACACCATCCTTGGTGATTGGCAACTGCCGTTAGCCAAACTGGCACTGCCCCAGGAAGAAACACTTACCTCCATTCTCATCACTGCCATTTTCACTGTCTTCCAGTGCTGAGGCAGATACAACCCCATTGGAATACACAGATTGTCGTATACAGCACAAGTAACAATATCTGTGGTAAATGGTAGCCCAGAATTTCACAATTGTCTAGGATACAGAGTGAGTGATTCACTGCAAGTCAGTGTGTTAACACCATCTTGATGCCTCAGTCTCATACAATCACCCAAAAGAAATATGGTGTCTGCCGGCTGTGTCAGTCTGCTCACTCTTCTAGTACTAGGGCTCAAACACAGGGCTCTGGGAAGATCACGTAGTTGGGGCAACCTGATTGAGCCAATGCACACTGAGTTTGAAGGGCCAAGGCATATCTGAAGGAGAAAATTGGACTTGGGCACCTGGCTGTATTGGCACTTTAGCTCTAGTGAATCCCAAGTCACTAGAGTGACAGAGAATTTTGAAAAAAAACTGTCCAAAATGCAGGAGCCCCTGGTGGAGAATCTAAGGGGGAGATCTTTCCTTCTTTGGTATAAGAATGACACTGTATTTCTTCAACCCCTTTCCTTGGACCATGGGAAAAGCCATGCCCCTAGGCTGACTCCAAACTCCTTCTAAAACTATCTTTCAGATACAAAAGCATATATAAACTTTCATTAAAATCTTCCCCTCCCTCTCTTATACCCTACTTGAGAGGGATACAAAGATATACCCACTCTGTGCCCCACTTGAAGAATACTAACATAACAACATTTCTGGACCTTTTTTAAAAAGTGTATGTGATCAGCATTTTATTCCTTCAGGCCCTTGCTGTTGAATAACTAATTGGCAGAACTAACTCAGAGTAAGATGTTAATCCTGATAATATCTTAATTCCAGATAATGCACTTTTATTTAACAAGATCTCTTTTAATGCTTTAACACAAAATTGTAACCTCCTCTGACAAAGCTTCTTGAAACATGGAGATTCATGATTAACTGGCCACTGATCATTGCTGCTCTCCAGCTACTTACTAAGAATCATCATTTTCATTTACCCTGATGAATATATTTGAAAAACTCAACAAATACAAGCAATATTCATTGAGGATGTTTTGAGGTATCATTTACAGTTCATGTAGTCATCTTGATACTTCAACCTCTAACCTTGAGACCACTTTTCCTAAAAATATTTAAAATATATCAAGTTTCTTCACCTTTACTTTTTTGATATCCAAAATCATTTGCCTTGAGTTGCTTTTATTGACTTATGTTTTTGTTGTCATGCCATAAATCTAACTTTAGGGAAAATGAGCCTAATTAAACTTGATATCATGTCTTTTCAAAGGATTTTATTCATCAAAATTCACATGTGATTGAGTAGGAAAAAAAATATCAGAGTAGCTAAGAGCTCTAATTTTTCTGAATAACTGGTTCACATGTTTAAACCGATTACAGAGAGCAATATGCATGTCTTCTTCTTTGCTACTAAAAAACTCATTAAGTTTGCAGTTTAACTCCAAAGAGTCCAGTTTAACATCAAAGAGACAGTGTCTATCCTTGCAAACAAACCAGATCTAATATATCAGAGCTTAACATGCACTGATATATGTGCATGATGTGCTCTGAGATGACTTCAGAGTCTATTTTGTTATTGTACTTTTACTTTCCTAATTCATATTTCCTTAATTAAATTTGATTTAATCGTCTTATAATATTTGCATGTTTGTAAACCACCCTATATCCCTTTTAGAACAAGGATGATTACAAATAATTAGGAAGCTGCAAACAAAGTGCTTTCGAGAGACTTTATGTTGTGGAAAGAGAGGGATTTGGAACTATGCAGTTGTGGATCAACTGTTAGATCTGCTGCTTATGAGTTCTGTGACCTTCAGTAAGTTTCTTAACTTGATGTGGTATTTTCCAGCAGTGTCTTAGCTGCTGACTAATCCCATTGTCTTTGTTTCTAATGCCATCTTCACTTTAGTTTTGCTTTGCATGTAGTACTTTCCAGCGTCTGTCTCTCTATTCTAGCAGAATGCAGTAAGATGTTCTCAGATAATTTTCATTTAAAGATGAATATCAGGATGAGGGAAGACCAGGCGATCCAGACAAGAGATACATTCTGGAAGAAAACTCAGAATTAATTTCAAAATCCCTCATTGATATCCTGGCAAAGTATAAATCTTGAAACCTTTAATTCCCTATTCATAACCTGTTGCTTAATTTATACGACAGATTCCATGAGTTTTAATCAGAAACATAAGACACAGTGCTTAATTTTTTGACTGTCAACAATATTTTTTCCATTAATACAAACAGGAGCATTCCTAGCAATATGCTATGCATCAAAGAGATAGTGTCTATCCTTGCAAACAAACCAGATCTAATATATCAGAGCTTAACAAGTCTCTTCTATCTAATGAACGAATTTACAGTTTCAAAGAGTAGTAAACTTGTCAGAGGAAATTAAATGATGTGTTACACCCGGAATAACTTTTGTGTCTGGCATTTGTGTTAGGTTATTACTAAGAGTTTGGGAAATGAAACATGCAGACCTTGATAATGAACCTGTCTTTGAAATTGTTGTTAGGGTTGACTCCTCTGGAGATTAAAGTGGCAAGTAGTAGAAGGTATCATGCAAATATAAATGTGATATTTTTGTTCTATTTTACGTTCCTCATGGAAAATGTTTTGTGATTAGTCTTTTAACAGCACTTTATTTATAATCCTATTTGCAACTTAGATTTTGCCTCAGAAGGCAAGTGAGCACACTGCTCTGGCTTTTCTGATTTCTGAAAATGTCACTGCTGTCATTTGTCAAATATGCCTGAAATCTGCCTTCTCAATAAGTGACATCTCCCACTCATTTTAGGTGAAACTTTTCATTCCATTTTTCTTTCCAAAGGAGAAGTCTAAATAAAAAACACATATTTTAGGTTCTAAATTTTATAACAGGAATGAGAAATTAATTTCTTATATATTAGAATTACTAAGCAGCAGTTATTTTAACATAACTAGACAACATTGGGATTCTTTTAATTTTACTTTGTATGGAGTATCATTTGATTGCATTTATAAAATGGATTATGTTTCTTAATACTTGAAATAATCTCATGGAGCATGAATTGCCTTCCCAGAGCACAGAGATTTCAACCCACTTTTCTGTGGATGATTCCCTTCTTTTCTTTGTATTAATCTTTGGGAAGGTTTTCCTTTTCCTCTTGCTCATCTGCTACTTGCAATCCCTGCAGTCATGTCTTTGGATTTGCAACTGACTGACCTGTCTGTCCTTTTGTCCCTGGTTTAACTTCTCCAATTCCAGGTTATATCATCTGTGAGACGTGGACAGCATCTCCTCACATCATGAAGGATGTTGTGCAGATTAATTAATGTTTGCAGTACACACTGAAGACCAGGGCTGCAAGCCACTTTATAAATTCAAAATACCACTATGTTAATAGCAGGCTCAGTTATGAGAAAGCTGCTAAATACAACCTTCCCCTCTCTGGAGCTCAGTGACCTTTCTATCTACCCTTCTAATTCCATGGCATGTCCCAGAGGGGTAGTCTGTGCCTCTCCAGCCTGGATTCGCTTCTAACTTAATAAATGCGGCAAACCTGGAAAGCATGTACAGGAAAAAAGAAGGGATTTATTTATTTAAGAAATGCTTGTTCACCTGGAACATAATAGCAGCTGGATTCCTGCTGAATCAAGAATCTATTTGTTCCAGCAGGTCATCCAATGTTGTTTATCAATTTTCATTCCCACTAACAGAATTAGGCTCCCAAACCATTTCAAATCCTTTTTCTCCCCTTCATTTTGAAGGCCTTCAATTGAGGGGACACATTTAGTACGGTTATAGCCCATTACTTACCAGAAGAATGGTGGTCTCTCTTTTGTCTATGCAGAGCTGAGCTTTCTAGAGAGCGTCTCCTACCCCAGATGTCAACTAATATACAAATACCGTCCATTCCATAGGGATTTTAGAATTGGCAAATTTTGAATCGGATGATTTGCAAGTTCCTGGATATTATAGGTATAAAAGGTTTCTTTTGTTCTTGTTTTTTAATGACCTTGTTATAAATTATTTTAACCTGGTGATCAAACTTAGATCTTAAATAGAAAATCTTAATTATGGTTAAAAAAAAAAAGACCTGCCTATATTTCAAAGGAAGCCATTTCTTTTTACATTATTTTTTTAATAATGAATTTGGGATCAACTAGAGTCAAGCTGACCTTTTGACTAATTCTCCTTAGGGGTGTGGCTTAGATGACCTAAAGCGTCGTAGCTGGGCTTAGTTAACAGTGGGACACTCTAAATCAGAGATGAACAATTTTGGTGATTTCAACAAACTGTTTTGGTGATTTTCAGAGTTTAAAACCATGTGCAGAGTTTATGGATTTATAGATATTTTCTCCTGAAACCATACTTAAATGAAGTGAAAATTTAAATACAGCTGAAATCCAAGACTGCAATGAGAAGAAAAGTGTGATTATCTATGGATTAGAGGTTTGAAAGAATTCCTAAAATGTTAAAATTAGATGATACCCAGGAGCACTGGTACACCTCTGTAATCCCAAGCTACTTGCTCTGAAGGCAGATCCAGTGAGATGGCAAGTTCAAGAGCAGCCTGAGCAATTTAGCAAATGAGATCCTGTCTCAAACACAGAGCTGAGATATAGCTGGTAGAGTACTTGCTTATCATGCACCAACCCTGTGTTTAATCCCCACACCACTGGGAAAAATAAATACATATAGACACATAAACACACACACAAATATATATATATATATATATATACACACACACACATGTATATATATAAATAAACATGTTTTATATATATTTATTCAAATATAAATATATTCAGAATAAATAAATATATATTTATTTAAAATAAATATAGTCATATATACATATGTATATATATGAAGCTTCCACCCCAACCCTGCAAGCACATCAGCCAGAGCCAGGTGTGGGTCCTGGAGTGGCTGGGAGACAGATTTACTTTTTTCTTAAAAAAAAAAAATCATGTCAGGGGTACAGAGGGGAACTGGTTTGGGAAACAGCTTTAGAATAAAGTTGTTCACAAAACCTGGCATTTAGAGTTTCCCAACCTAACTGCTACTTGGCAGCCATGCACCCCAAATCAAAGTTGTCAATTGACTGGCCCCACTGATGCACAGAGATTCCCCGCTAGTTTTCCTGAGAAATTGTTTAGTATATAAATAAACAATCAAGGATCACTAGATATTTAAAGAAATTTGCATAATGAAGAGAAAGATCAACACAGAACAAAATAACACTAGAGGAAATATTTAGAGATCAAAAGGAGGAAAGTAAAACAAAGCAATTCTACTAAGTATCTTCAGAGAGATTTAAGAAGATATGACAGCATAAAGCAAGAAGCTGGTTTTATAAAAAAGAATCAATTGATCTACTATAGTCTTAAATAAGGGGGAAAATAGGTACCAGGTACACAGCACACATACCCCCCCACCCCATCTTTGCCACTCCCTGTGAATCCATATTGTAAGGAAAAATTAAGGTATCAATATGAAATAACTCCCAACATTATAAGTAAGTATATTTCAACATAAGTAATAATTATAGAGAAAGTTTGGAAGATAAGAGTTGAAGAAATCCTCCAGATCACAAAATTGAAAGAAAAAGAGAAAACCTAAAATGTGTCGTCCCTGGAGGAGGAGAGAGAATACTATGAGAATAATATTTTGTGTGATATTAGAATTGTTTAGTTTTATTAATGTTAAACTTATTTATTGGTTTTCAAATTTTGGAGTCAACCTACAAGGAAATTAGAAATTGGAAAGTAGAAATTTTAACCACAAGGAGGGCAAAATCAAAATGGTCGTAATTATGACCTTGCCCTCTCTTTTCCTTCTACACAGCTATGGTAGTCTGAGGCTATAGCAGGAGTCTCAGCTCTGGTGTGGTTCCTTCATATTGTCTGTCTTTCTTTCACCATCTGTCTGTCTGACCATTTCTCTTTTCCTTGCTGCCTTCCTCTTTCCTCAGATTCTTTTATTCAAGTGGCAGTGAGACACAAAGTTTTTGTCCCTTTTGAGAAAGACTAGAGTTGTTGGCTTGACTAGCTATGTTCTGATGTAGGGAGATGTGGATTGTGAGTGGCAGTCCAGTAGAGGGCATGGAGGTTTGAATTCTGGATGACTTTCTGGTTGAACTCTTTTTTTAAAATTTATTCTAATTAGTTATACATAACCGTAGAATGGATGTTGACACATTGTACACAAATGGAGCATGATTTCTCATTCCTCTGAGAGTCACACCAGTAGACTAATCATACATGTACATAGGGTAGTAATGTCTGTCTCATTCTACCTTCCTTCTCATCCTCATGGCCCTACCACTCCCCTCACTCCTCTCTGCACAATCCAAAATCCCTTCATCCTTCCCTACCTCACCCCCCACTATGGATCAGCATCCGCTTATCAGAGAAGACCTTTGGTTTTTGGTTTTGGGGAATTGGCTTATTTCACTTAGCATGATATTCTCTAGTTCTATTCATTTACCTGAAAATGCCATCATCTTATTCTTCTTTGAGGCTGAGTAATATTTCATTGTGTATAATACCACATTTTCTTTATCTATTCATTTGTTGATGGGCATCTAGGTTAATTCCATAGTTTAGCTATTGTGATTTCAACTGTTCTAAACATTGATGTGGCTCCATCACTGTAGTATGGTGCTTTTAAGTCCTCTGGGTATAAACTGAGGCATAGGATAGCTGGGTCAAATAGTGGTTCCATTCCCAGTTTTCTGAAGAATTTTCATACTGCTTTCCAGAATGGTTGCACCAATTTCCAGTCTTACCAGCAATGTATGAATAAACCTTGTTCCCCACATCCTCATCAGCACTTACTGCTTGTATTCTTGATAATTGCCATTCTGATTGAAGTGAAATGAAATCTTAGAGTAGTTTTGATTTGCATTTCTCTAATTGGTACACACAATGAACTTTCTTTTATATGTTTGTTGATTAATTGTATTTCTTCTTCTGTGAAGTGTCTGTTCAGTTCCTTAGCCCATTTACTGATTGAGTTATTTGGGTTTTTTTGGTGTTAAGATTTTGAGTTCTTTATATATTGTGGAGATTAGAGCTCTATCTGAGATGTGTGTGGTAATGATTTTTCCAATTCTGTAGGCTCTCTCTAATGAGATTATTATTGATTATTTATTTTGCTGAGAAGAAGCTTTTTAGTTTGAAACCATCCCATTTGCTGATTCTTAATTTTATTTCTGTGCTTTATCAGTCTTGTTTAGGAAGTCAGGTCCTAAATCAACATGATGAAGATTTGGGCCTACTTTTTCTTCTATTAGACACAGAGTCTCTATTCTAGTGCCTAAGTCTTTGATCCACTTTGAGTTGATTTTTGTGCAGGGTGAGAAACAGAGGTTGAATTTCATTTTCTTACATATGGATTTCCAGTTTTCCCAGCACCATTTGTTGAATAGGCTATTTTTTCTCCAATGTATGTTTTTTCCTTTAACTGCATTTTATGTATTCACATCAATCCATGTACACCAGACTTGGGTAAAGAAATTATCCAAGGATGCTTGACTGACAAAAGTTTTGTACTAATATTTTGGATCCTAGCAAATAATCAAGACTTGCTGAGCCTTCTTGTGTCTTTGGACTTTAGATTTGATGTCATTGTTCAAAACAAGAGTGACTGAGTCATAGTTAGATATGGATATTTTTTTTGTCTCTGATCCAATATAATCATACAATATCTTGATAATACTTCAGATTCCCTCAATGTAGTCACTCTGTTCCCAGGGTAACTCAATCTAGTTCTTCTAGATCTATTTATTGGCCTCCCAAACAGGAACTCTTTTTACCTACTCTATAAAACTCTACATGAATGAAGAGAGAGATTTGTGCCTCTGTTAATTCCACTGAGTAAGAAATGCAGATGCCACAGAAGTTTAGAACTGAGATGATCTAATGGATGTGAAGGTGATTAGCAAATAAATTCTTTCACGATATTATCAGAGGAATCCTCATGTCTCCTGGAATCAGCATTGTGATTTTCCTTGGGAAACCTGACTGGCTGCTCAGTTCTGAATTCTAAACTGATGGCTTTTAAAAGGCCAAGTTGAAGACTGTTAGTATAACAGGGAAATTGATTTTCTTCCTTTTCATGGCTTATAGAAGATTATGTATTCTAATTGCTTAATTTTGCAAATGAGGAATATGAGGCAGAAAGAAAGTATATGCTTGCATAGGCTTCTGAGGGTAGAATTGTAACTAGAATCCCAACTGGCTTTCCAAACGTTTGATAACACAGATACATTTTTTTTAATAGCAATATTTATTCCAGGAAAAAAAAGTAGCGGAACAAATCAACATTTCCTCAAAAATCAGAAAAGAGATTACTTGTAATTTCAAAACCTGAATAAGAGAAATTCTAATCTTTTCCTTCTTTTGTCACCAGATTAATTTGCCCAATTTTCTTCGCAATGGAGAAAGATCAATTATTGTCCTGTCTCTGTAGGATAGTCATTTTTCCAAAGTTTCTTCTCTTTCTTAAATATAAAAGTTTCCATTGAGCACCATAACAAATTCTAAGTCAAGAGTTTGCACAAAAGATTCTTTTAAATCATGTATCACCAAATGATTCTGATACAATGATCTATAGAGCATATTTTGAATAACTTTGCAGTAAACTTGGAGCTCCATAAAGTTTTAAATTCACTAAATCTTACTCATATCAGCACAGAATGATAACTACAGTACTTTTACAAGTTCAAATCTGTCATGTGGTCAGATAGGTGATAGAACAATGGACAGAACATTTTCTCTGGGGTATATATTGTCACACACATAACAGACTCTCAATCAAAATTTATAGATAAAAGATTAGAACTAGGCTTTACTAGCAAAATACAGAGCAGTTTCTTTGCCTTTGTCTTGGGGGTGAGTAAAGTCTCATTTATTGCATACTTTGAAATATTGCCCCACACTGATTCTGGAATTCCTTTCATTGGTTGCTTTTCATTGATCAGGCAGGTAATAAGTTCTGAAGGTTGACAAGTTGATTTTTCTAATCTCTAGGAGATATTGAGTAGAATATTGGATATTTTTCTGTTTTTCTCTTGATACCCTTAAGACAGAGATATTGTTCAGAGCCCAACACAGCATGGAAAGAGAAGTGTTGATGCAAAAGAAGACTAGAATAAAAATTTCTTTCTTTCTTTTTTTTTTTTTGGAGGGATGTACTGGGGATTGAATTCAGGGGCACTCAACCACTGAACCATACCCCCCCAGCCCTATTTTTTTGTATTTTGCCTAGAGACAAGGTCTCACTGAATTGCTTAGTGCCTCACCCTTGCTGAGTCTGATTTTGAACTCACGATCTTCTTGCCTCAGCCTCCTGAGCCTCTGGAATTACAGGTATGTGCCACAGTGCCTGGCTAGAATATAAATTTCATTTCTTCTGCTTAGGTAAACTTGAGAATCTGTTTCCTCTTTTAAAGTATACTCTTTAAGGTAGTTCAACTTTTAGTGTTTCAACTTTACTACACCGCAAAAGTTATACGGCTAAGAAGACTTAATTTAAATTTTGAGTTTTCATCTTTGCTCAGGCAGCAATATGTGGTATAATATTCTCTTTTGATGCTGGGAAACAGTAGAGAGCCATAGTTCCCAATCACCACATGATTCTGAGGATAAGCAACCAACATTCTATGATACACTCTGTTGCTAACCTCAGATGTTTGGTAGGTTAGAAGTATTAAATGCATTTTTCACTTACAGTATCTTCAATTTATATTAGATTTATTAGTACATAACCCCATCATAAGCTAAGGAACATCTGTAATTCCATTTATCTTTTGGAGTTGACCTAAGACGTGAGGAGATTAAGTATTTTTTAGTGATGCCCAGAGCTGTACTTGCTCAACAAATAAGAGTCTCATTCTCCTTTTTTTTTCCTCTTTTTTTTTTTTTTTTTAAAAAAATCTTACCATGTTGCTAGTGCTCCACTAACTGAGTCATACACATGTTTGACAGATTGGATTTACGTTAACAAATCTAGAATACTTTTTTCAATCATTGATTCATTGCTCATCCCTATAGAATTTGGCCTCATGGCAAACAATTACCAAAGTACAACATTCTAGAGGAACAGTGCTCTTAATATATTTTGGAGGCAGGAAAACCAGAAGAGATGTTGAGAATTGACCTGAGACTTACAGAAAGAAAAGAACCAAGGAATATATCAAAATTTGGGTGCTCAACTATGAAGTATCAGAATCACTTAGATTAAAATATAGAAGAAACAGAGGGTTAGGAGGGAACAAAGCAGAATCAAAGGTTATGTCTTAGGCATATCAATGATCAGATGCCCACTGAACAACAAAGATGCATATGGTGGAAGGATATATGTATCTTAATCATAAGGGGAAGGATCAGAGCTGGACATAGATATTTGGCAAATGTGTACATATGACTATATACAAAGTTATGAATGTGGTATTATGGTTTAGATATGAGGTGTGAGACAATGCAAAAAAAGCTTACAGGTGAAATGATTGTATTATGAGTGTGTTAAATCTTCCAATGCATTAATCCACTGATAGGGATTAACTGGACAGTAAGTATAGGTAGGTAGGTAAGGTGTGGCTGGAAGAAGTAGGTCACTGGGGTGTGACATGTACTGCGTCGTCTGGGCTTTATATTTTGTCTGTAGTGAGAAGAGCTCTCTCTGCTTCCTGGTGGCCATGTCCTGAGCTTCTTTCCTCCGCCATGTTCTTCTGCCATGAAGTTCTCTGCCTCACCTTAGGTGCAGAGCTATGGAGTCAGCCATCTATTGACTGAGACCTCTGTGAGCCAAAATAAACTTTTCCTCCTCTAATTCTTCTTATCAGGTCTTTTGGTTACAGTGACAAAAAAAAAAAGCTGACTAAAATATATGGTCACACTGGAGAGAGTGCAGCTATAGAAAAAGGAAGAGGCCTTGTGCCCAACTAGCAAACCCTGATTATCCTAACGGTTGACTGTGAAGTAAAGGAGGAAGAAACAACATCAAAACTGTAAGGCAGGTCCAGAGAGGTTGCAAGAAGACAAAGGATATCAGGATATCACAAAAATAAAATGTTGCAAGGGGGAAATGCTCAAATGTGTGGAGAAGATGGAGCATATGGCAGCTTAAAGAACAAGGATGACTAACAAAAGCAGTTTCAGTTAAATGGTGGAAACAGAGACCATTTGGGGCCAGTCGAGGAAAGAATGGGAATGTCATTAGATGCATTATCTTTTGTGTATGGTGAGACATCACAACAGGAACAACAATCTGAGACAGAATGATAGCCTTGTTATAACTTCAGTGATCTTTCTGAAATTTTACTTCCACTGTAGGTTAAAAGGTTGAGCCACAGGTTACAAATATTTATACCTTATATTTCCTTAAGATACGATCAACTAAGCAATTTTTTTGTCTTCTGCCTGATATAAAGGTATTGCCATGGCAACCTGATCTCCAGGTTACAAAGACTTGGCTAGCATTTTTCACATTCTGGTGCAAATCCTTGAATTATGACGGTCCCTCTCTGGCTGGGAAGTCTAACCTTGCTATTGTCCTTACAGAAAGGAGTTGAGAAAATGTGAAGGGCTAGTCAATAATGAACTTCAAGTTAAGAAGAAGAGACCCAATCACATTTGAGCCTTCAGGACAATCTTGTTTAAATTGAAAGAGAAAAGGAGATTGAATTTAAACAAATCCAAAAACCTTGAGAGAGCAAGAAATTGTCTTCAAATCTCAGTAGTTGTCATCTATGTTTTTGTACATCTATGAGTCCAATGCATGATTGAATTTTATTACTATAAACAAGAAACACAGAGAATATATATTCGTCAAGCTGGACTGGCTATTTTGGTTTAAATTTTTCTTCTGATGAAAGTGAATAGTTTATTATTAAGGCAGAATGTAGAAATTCTTGCTTTAGATTCAAATGCTCAATCTATCTCTTATGTCCAGCTTGGAAAAGAAATGTATACCACATAAGACCCCAAGGAAAAGCTCAGGCCTCTTGTGTGTTCAGCTCTTTCTTATTTTTGATTGGCTTGTTGTTTAGGACATTCTCCTCCTGACTTCAGCATCAATCACTTAGCAGTAGCCTCATTGTTCTTCCAAACATGTACTGCATTGTCTTGTCTCTGGACTTTGGTCATGTTGTCACCATGGTGTGGACTGTCTTTATCTCTCCTTCCTTTGAAATGTATTGACACTTTCCTTGTGGTTTTGTACATGATTTTAAAAAATATTCCACGTATATATGAAAATGACATTTAATCTCCTGGGTACAGTATTCAAGACATATAGATGTAGATACATAAATGTGTCATTCAATCTTCTGTATCCTTATGGATTTTGTTACTTTAGGATTTCTTGAAAGAAGATTATTAAATTTCCCACTAGAATGTTAACTTTGATAATTTCTTCTCATAGTTATATCAACTTTTACCATACACACACACACACACACACACACACACACACACACACACACACACACAATGCTATAATGACCATTTTATTAGATGCATGGAAATTTTTCATTTTATATCACCCTTAGTAAATGGAACTTTGTATCAATGTTGTGTAAACTTCTTTATTGTTAATAATTTGTTTTGCCTTCAGGACAAATGCAATTGGTGTTAATACAGTTGTGCTAGACTTTTTGGGTAGTGTTTGACTGCTATATATCTTTTTTTATTCTTTTCAGTTGTTTCCTGTCCGTATGTTATAGATGTTTGTGGTAATATAACCTAACTAGAGATATTAAACTTTTAAACATTGAGACTATTGATATATTTGGATTTATTTCTGCAATCTAAAGTATAACAGTCCCTTTCTATTTGTCTTGGTTTTGAATATATCATATTTTTTACTGTTCCCCTTTCTTGTTTTATTAAAGCTAGACTCATTTATACCATAGATAAATCTCAAAGTGTCAGTAGGTGAACTCAATAGAATTTTTTTTTAAAAAAAAAAAACCTGTTTGCTGAGTTCAAAAATAAGTATTCCTGCTTGATGACTTACTTCCAAGGGATGATGTGGGAATTCAACTTCCTTATGTATTTGATTCAAGGTTATCAGAGCAGGGGGAAAGGGATGAAGGATTAGAAATGAGAGAACATCATGAATCTGCTAGGAAATGGTCTATTGCTTCCACATGGCACTGACCAGAATTCAGTCCCTTGACCACATCTAATGTGATATGGAGGGGGAGGGGGTTGATCCCTCAACACTTAACAGATCTGTATGTCTAGAAGTATAGGATAGTGGATATTCTACCCAGTCCCCTGCCCCCCCCCCCACCAACATGCCAAATCTCATCCCTTCTTTATTCCACTTCATCTTTTCTACTCATTTGGAAATTGTCTAGTCTATTTTACCTTTTGTTACCCTATTTTTTTTTAGCATACATATGTAATTCCCAACTCTTAAACCCAATTAATATGTTCCCCCCAAATAATACCATGACTTCAGAAGTCTTTAACTCCAGCCACATTCCATGCCAATCACTGTCCAATCAGGAAAAAGAAACCACCTGGTAATTTGAACAGGACAGGTTTATTATAAAGAATTATTAATAGGAGATTGGAATAATAGGAGTTAAATCATGAATATCAAGGGATGCAGGAATTACAGCTATAGGAAATAGCCATCATCCTCATGTCCAAAATAAAACCCTAAAGCAAAAGCCTCCTCCCTTCTGGGCTAATTTTATTGGAGAATCTGGACATAGAAGTCACTGGAGGGGCTTACTGAGAATCTCCCTTCTGGGGTCCTACTCATGGGGAGCTACCATGTCTCACAATTCACTGTAAGCCACCCCAAGGGCATAAGCATCCATGGAAGGGTGCTATACTTTCGAAATTCTGCAATAATTATCCAATGGGGTGATTTGGGAGGTGATCCATAGGGACCTGGCTATTGGCAAGCCACAGTGAAGTTATGAAGGTTCTGAGAGAGAGCTAGCTACTGACACCACAAAGCACCTCTTGCTGCAGGCACCAGGGGCTAGAGTAGCCACCCTGTGAGGAGCTAAATACCAAAGAAACTGCTCTGCTGGTGCTGAGTACAGGGGGAAGCTAAAAATCTACAGAAATATGACAAGTACGATATACAAGGACATGCAAGAGAACCCCCTTTTTTGTGTCCCTTGTGAATCCTTTATTGATGAGTTCTAACAGCATACCAACTGGCAAAGGGGAAGTAATTGCAAAGCACACATCAGAACAGAGTGAGTTTGAATCAGAGAAGCAAAAACTGATGAGTGCCACAAATCAATCTCAACTTCTATGTTATTTTTGCCCGAGTTTAATTCCATCTTTCTCAATCCTCCAATTAGGTAATTATGTCCCAGGATTATAGACTTTTTATTGGAAGTTTTCGTCTCATTTTGCTATTTTCTTACCAGTATTTCTATCATTTCAGACCTTCCCGTGATCATTTCTTTTTCTTCATGAAATATATTCTTTAAAGTTTGTGAGGCTCAAGTTTACCTTCATTCTCTAAATAGTTGTCTTATGTGGTGTTCTCTTCCTTTATTTTATTTTTTTTCTGAGATTCTAATTTCATGCATATTGTTCCACAGCCCTTGGTTGTTCTATGCATTTTTTTTGTTTTTTACTCTTTTTTTTGTCAGTTTGGTAATTTTTATTGACTTATATTCAAGTTCACTGGCTCTTAGTTCTGATCAGATTTATGAGCACACCAAGAGAATGCTTCTGATAAATATTGTCATTTGATTCTTTCATAATTTCTATCTCTCTCAGGTTACTCATCAGATAATTCAAGGAGTCCACTTTTATTTTTTCTCTAGGATTCTTAATACCCTAGAGAAAACTTGAATACATTCATCATAATTATCTTAAATTCACTGAGTTCAACTCTTGTTCCATTTCAGGGTCTGATTCTGTTGATTGCTTTATATCTTGACAGTGTGCTGCTTTTTCTATAACCTTTGTATGCTTTATAAATTCTCTGTTTAAATTTCTGTTTTGTAGGACAGTAGAAGTTGGGAAAATAGTGAGTTTTCCTGAAACAGGCAAACTTTTTCTTTTGCCTGTTCTATAGTGTGAGAGTTAAAGTATGTAGAAATTTAACTAAATTTGAGTTTTTGTTATTTCTATGATTAACTTCGGTGAATCACAGAACTCTAATTCCTCAGAGTCACCTTGTGATAAAAGTGGAGTGTTTTTGCAAGAGAATTTTCTCAATATTTTCTTCATTAGCTTCTTGTTTTCTCTTGGTACCTCACCGTCAATTTGGTGTCTTTTATTTTTTAATTTTTTTTATTTAGCATCTTAAGGATTTTGTTCCATGGAGAATATAGGAGATAAGGAACTGAGTAGGGTTCCATGCATTCATTCACCTCCCCAGGACAGCTTGGCTACTCATCCTCTCTCCAGGCTTGTACCATAGGCAGGCTTCCTCAAAGCTCTCGTCCTGCTCCTAACCCTTCTGGCGAGAAGGCAGTGAAGTCTCTGAAAAGCCTGTGAATCAGCCCAAGTTCCTTCCTGTAGCTTTCAGGAGTTCTATACTCTCATGCTGGTCCACACTTGACCTTTATCAATTCATTGCAAAATTTACGTAGAATTTTTATCAGCTTGAGTAGCATTCTGAGACATGTAACTTAAGTAAGGAAGTTCTTGTGTCCTATTTCTCCTTGGAAGTACGTGTTTTTCCCTAAATTTTTGGTTAGCGGCTTTCTTATATCTTTGAGCAAAGTCATGAAAGCCATTGTCCAAAAATTTTGTTATTATATTGAAAATGAGAAAGTCATTCCTTTCCAAATTTCTACACAAAAGTAGAAACGAGAAGTCTCATTTTTATTCTTGAAAAATAGATTTGTTGTACATAGAAGCCAGACCGACAGTTATTTTTCTCCTAGTTCTTTAAAGATATCATTTTATTTCATATAGTTTCTGAGGTTATTGTTGAAAAATGATGTGTTAATATAACTATCATTATTTGAAGTGATCTTTCCTTTCCCTCTGATTAGTCCCTATGGTCTGATTGTTAATGTCCAACTTAAATTCATATGTTAAAAATCATAACTCCCAAAATAATGATATTAGGAGGTAGGGCTTTTGGGAAATGATTAGTTATACATGGGTGGAACCTTCATGATGGGATTAGCATCCATATAAAAGAAGCACATAGAATGCCCTTTCCTTCTACCCCCATATGAAGAGAGAAGGTATCATCTATGAACTAGGAAATGGATCCTCACCAGATACCAAGTCTGTTGGTGACTGATCTTGGCTTTCCTAGACTTCAAAGCTGTGAAAAATAAAGGTTTTATTTTGTTTTGCTTTGATTTGCTTTGGTTTATAAGCCACTGGTTTATGGAATTTTTCTGATAGCAGCCAGAATAGATTAAGGGAACCCATAGCTGTGTTTTTTTAAAAACAAAACAAAATTATTTTTTAGTTGTAGATCGATACCTTATTTTACTTATTTATTTTTATGTGGTGCTGAGGCTCAAACTTAGTGCCTCACATGTGCTAGGCAAATGCTCTACCACTGAGCTACCACCCCACTCTCCTGACAGACTTTTGCATTCTGCAATTTCATTATTGTGTATCTACTTATAATTTAAAGTTCATTTATCCTATATAAGATGTTTTAGGATTACAGATCAGTAGGTATTTCATCAACCCAGAAAAAAAACTCTTTCTTTTTAAATATTACCTTTCCTATTTTCTTATAACTTATTCTTCATCATTTCTTCTTTTTCATGTATTTTGAGGAATTTTGTCATGCATTTTGTGATTTTATTTAATTTTTATTTCACTGTTTCTCAATTTTGTCTGTCCATTATTTTGTTGTTTAACTTCTCCTACTAACTTGTTAGAAAGATGGTGTGACAGAGTTAGACACATAGATGTAGAAATTTACATAATTTGAGCTGAAGTTTTGTTCCTCTAGGTTGCTCCTGCCTCTGTCAGCCTATCCAGTCACCTTGGGACCCTTCCAACCCAGAATTACTTTAACTAAAATTTCCAGCCTCTGATTTTGGGGACCAATGAAGGTAGGTTTGCAATTGAGAATCCTCATTAGGGTCTTTCCTATTTCTTCTACTCTGTTCAGAATCAAATCCCAAAGGCAGCTGTCTCCCTAAGTCTCAGCTTCCCCCCTCATTTACAAGTTAAGTACCTTGTTCTCTAGGAAACCTATTTTCTGCAGGGTTTCTTCTTCTGTTTTACAGTACAGACTCCCAAGCTGTGTGCTCTCTACTTTTCATGACTCAAGACTTCTTCAAACAGCATGGCTCTAGGCCATCATTGATCAGACAATTATGTCGACTTCAGCTTTACTGTCTTTTGTGAATTCATGCATCTCTTGTTTCTTGCTGTTCTGATATTCTATTACTTTATCCGTACTCAGCTGTATATCAAAAATATGTATTTTTAAAAATTTCTTTGATGTTTAACTGAGGATGATTTCTCTAAACCTCTAGCTTTATAGGAAGCAGTAAAAGACACCTCCTTCACAATACCGATTCAATACATTCTTCTCACAGTTTCAAGAGTCAGTTCAAGTTCCACATTTGCTGTGAATTTCACTCGAATCAGAATTATTTTTTGCTCTACATATCAAACAGTGTATTTCTCTTAGTTTTATTATTTGCAGGTTTTTGCCTTACTGTAAAATTTGTGGTTTATACATCAATGCCCCCTTCTAGATAGATTTTAGGCAGGAAATCATGTTTTAAGTCATATTTCTTTTGGCCAAAGGGATGACACATAATAAACACTCCATAGATGTTGAAAGAGTAAACAGATTAATGAATAAATGGGTAAAAAAATTTTTATTGATTTTTTTATTAACTGATGAAACTATGAGACATTGAATACACCTTATATATCACATATGTTGCTAAGAGCTGAGTAAATTGAATAAATTAAAAAATTCTTAAAAATGGTAATTATCCTTATATTCTCCAAGATAAAGTATGTGGGATGGGGAGATACAGGATTTCCTTGGATTAGAAAAGAGTTTATGAAAGTGTTACTGTGGTCGATGAAGCATTCATAATGGATAATAGAAGAAATAAAGATTCTGAGGGTCATCTCTTCACAGTTGAGATTTATATCATGCCTGCCAACCATGCTCTTTCACAACACAATTGAACTAGGTGCACAAAAGACTACTCTTGTGCATGTGTACATGTGGGTGTAAAATTATACAGGCCATGAAGAATTGTCAAATAACCCTTACCCCAGCAATCAAAAACAAATTGTGATTATGGAATATGTTATTTTTAGCATATAAAAGCTATATAGTAAGTAGCCTACTTTTATACATAATTTAGTCTTAATAATGTATATCAAAGTTGATTTATAAAGGATAAATGGCAAAATTACAAATTATAAGGTAGGGGGTTAGTGAATCCAGACATGAATAAAAGGTTTTCATTTATATTTTGTTTGCTTTTTACACAAATTTCAATTATTTATTTCTAGAATTTCAAATATGTTCCTGTTTGTTATCATCTTATTCACAACTGAACAAACACTCGACTGGCACAAACCCAGGGAGTGTCTTGTTGATTTACCACTTTTGGCTCAGAGAGATTTGTGTCTCTGTCTCATCTATACTAGATTTGCAAGATATACTCTTCTTGTATCAGCGTTTTTATCTTTCATTTGTTTTTATAAAATAATGACGACAGAAAGAAATAAAATATTCAAAACACACAAACCCTGTGGTACAAATATGCTTCCAAAAGCATACACTGGTTGGCAGTCAGAAACTCTATGTGCCATCTGAACATTTTGGTTTATCAGATAGATACATAGAGGAGGCCAAATTTATCATAAAAACTTGTTTGGGCTTTTGATATATAATGTGTACATGATCGGATTGTATAAGAACACAACAAAGAAAAGCCAAGGAGACTATCTAGCTAGAATTATGACCCTTAAGTCTATTCTTTGACTTGGGTGTGAAGCATAGAGTGAGCCTGTTGCTAGAGCTGTGGATGTGTCTTTAGGAACAGACAATGGAGGAAGACCTTTTGGGCAACTAAAGTGGAAGTGCTCAAAACTGTATGTTAACATCGACAAACTAATAACGATATTAATAGTGACAACAAGAAGTACCAGCAATATTGACATCTAAGTATTTTATTATTCTCTTTGGGTGAGGTTATGTGGGCCATTTTCCATGGAAAGAAATCACAGGGGTAAGAATCTCCCCCTTATTGATGAGAAGTTTCTTCTCATCCTCCCTCAAGGATTTCTATCTAGGTTACAAATTCACTGCATACATTTATATTCCTAAGCTTTCCTTTCCTTTGTGTGAACTCAGGAAATAAGTACTCAGATACCAGTGAGATTTGTCTTTCTAATCTCAGATTCTCAATTATTTTGCCTTATGACTTTGATTTTTCTTTGTTCCTTTTGTAATTTTTTTAAATCTACTCTTAGGAAAGAATATATGATGCACCTTTGACCCTTTGATTGAGCCACGTCAATGTGATAATTCTGTAAGGTAAGTTTCTAACTCTATTTCTAATTACAAAGTAAAAATATCCATAATGATTTTTGTTGTTGATAAGAAAAAAATGGGGGGGGGGAATAGCAAGTAGTTTATTTGTGGGTGAAAGGAGAGTTCTGAATTGGCAAAAAATAAGTGGCTACTAGAAACCAATAGCCACAGGGACAGATAATCCTGGTTGAATGTACTCTTCTCCTTTCCTGCCGTGACTTCACACATGGTATAGTAAGGACCCTGTGAAGGGTCTGTATTTAGATTTATGGAGATTTTTTTCAGCCATTATTCTATATAAATAATGTCAAGGGATGAGTTTTTGGGCAAGTTACATTCTATCTTTGATCCTTATTTCTTTCTTCAGTAAAATAAGTATACATGACTAAATCAGTTGTTTTTAACTTTTAGAGCACATTACAATTCCAAGAACTAAAAGCTGTGAATACTTATTCATTTATCTCAGTAAAATTTCAATGAAAGCTAACAAAAAAAATGCAAACACCCAAGTTTTACCACTGGGTAGATTCAATGTGGGCATGGCAGGGCCTAATTATAAATATATTGGAAAAACTCCCTTGGTGGTTCCAATGTGCAGTCAATGCTGAGAACTGCTGGATAAGATGATCCCCTAAAGTCTTGTCCAGGAAGAAAGTGTAACATAAATGTTTAAAAGAACACTGGAGTTAGGTCAATCTCAGGTGAATCTTAGCTCTCCCGCTTCTAAGCTGCCTGAGCTTGGGCAAGTTGTAATTTCTTTAAGTTCAAGTTTCCCCAACTTACAGTACAGATAAGACTAGTCTTTTCTGATAGTTATGAATATTAAATATGATAATATATATAAAGCAAATATCTCAGATCTTTCAAAAAATGATGGTAAAGAGGATGCTTATTACAATGCTGCTTACACCAAAATAAGTCAACAAACAAAAATTTCACTGTGGTACTGAACAAAGATTTGGAAGTAGAATAACAAAATTAAATTGAATTAAAAATTCAAACATTTTTTATGTTTGAGCATGATATGATAAAATGCAGACGTTTGTTAATCTGGGATTATAATCAGGGTTTTAAAAATAATATTTCATGTGTGCATGCATATTATATAGTACATATATGATGCTTTTCATATATGCGTACACACACACACGCACACATATGTAGGTATGCATATAAAGCATGTGTAATCTTGTCTGCCTTTTCATCTTCATGTCCTAATCTGCTATCCCTCAAATCTTTGTGCTACCATTAGTTTGAACTTGACCATTTGCTCACATTGCCCTGATCCTGTGCTGCAAATTTTGTATTCTTTTTCTCACTTACTCATCACAAGGGAGTTACTATCATCATCCCTTTTTACAGATGAGGAAAATGAGGTTCAGGAAAGTGAAATAAATTTCATGGTCCCCAGGTCCCAAAGTAGAAGGTTGGCAATGGGACTTCAGGGCTGGCATTATCAACCACCAGACTCTGGAAACATCTTGAGTGTGCAACCACAGTGTTTATCATGTGAGGTCACTTTCTTTCTCCGTGGTGAGAAAAAGAAGAAATGATACTATGAATTGGAGGGTCTTTAATGGAAGACTTTAAGAGAAAAATGTCAAAGAAGATTCTGCTGGTGTGGTGGCACATGCTTTTAATCCCAGTGACTTGGGAGGCTGAAGCAGGAAAACTCCAAGTTGGAGTTCAGGCTAGGAGATTTAGTGAGACCCTGTCTCAAAATTTAAAAAATAATAATAAATAAAAAGGACAAGGGATATAGTTCGCTGGTTGAATGCCCCAGGGCTTCCCCCTCAGTGCCACACAGAAAATGTCTTATTTTCCTGAGCTCCTTATATTCCTGAATCCTATGAGCTTCTTACATTCCAATTTCCAATCCCCAATCTCCTTTCTCTTTCTTTATGCATACTGAAGTCCAGGATTTTGGGAAGGGCAAGATATTAGTATTGACCAAATTATGAAATTCTGTGCCTCATCAAAATGAAGTTACATCTTTTGGTGGAGAGGGGAAGGGAGGGTTCCAGGGATTAAACTCAGGGGCACTCTACCACTGAGCCACATCCCAGCTCTATTTTATATTTTATTTAGAGACAGGGTCTCACTGAGTTGCTCAGTGCCTTGCTTTGGGCTGAGGCTGGCTTTGAACTTGCAAATCCCCCTGCCTCAGCCTCCCAAGCCGCTAGGAATACAGGCGTGTACCACCGCACCTGGTGAGGTTACATCTTTACTAATAAGTCCATTCATTTGAAAAATATCACCTCTCTAGAAATTAAGATAAAATATATGCAACCAAATGCCAAGATAACTCAATTTCCATCCCTGTTATGAGAAGCAGAGATGAAGTATATGAGCAATATAGATAAGTAATTTTCCTTTCTGTTTTTTAGTGTCACATCTGTTCATTTCAGTTGCAGATTAACAAAAATTTGCCTTTTGATTTCTAGGATCAGAGTAGTAATTGGCATTTTGACCTGAAAACCTTAGAAATGTTTAGTTTCTTTGAAGAGTAGACCTTCAAGCCATAAAAACTGACATGTTCTGAGAAATGACCTCATCATCCCACCTAGATTACACAATTATCAGATTTGAGAGTAAAGAGAAGATGGAGCGTGAAAGAGAAAAGTGTGAAATCTGGGTTACTTCCTCACTAACTCAGGCCCCGGGTATATTTTGTGAGTCTTTTTCTTGGGCATTGAGGTTCCCCTTGGCTCTGTTGTTCTTAGCCTCAGCTCTGTCAAAGGTATTCCGCCAGAGGAAACTTCCTCCATACTTCCATGTCCTATTCAACTCTGGACAGGCAGAGATTTGCATCAGTGATGGATTTGGAAACAAATTTGGCTCAGGAAATACTTGATCTCAAAACATGCCCAGCTCTCCCCTTCTTGTTTCTGTTGGAAGTCACCCTGTCTAGAAGACATGCTTAGCTAAGCAGAGAGCATCTACTTGTGTTAGGTGGGGCTGTAGTTTCCCAGGGCTGTCATTCTGTGCCTAGGTCTGCCTCATTCCAAGAGAGGCTGTTAGCAGCTGGAAGCCAAAAGCTGATAATTTGATCTCCATTTGCCAGTTACTTATTTTACCCCAATTAGTTCTAAACTCAAGAGGAGGATGAAGAATATAACTTATTGTTCCTCAAAGCCTTGACACACAGCATCCTGGGGAAGATAAGTTAAAAGGGACAACAAGAAAAAGAGGAGCAGTGAAATACTGCTAGACTCAGCTCTGGGAAAGGCTGCGGATATGAACAAACAAAAAAAAAAAAAAAAAGGAAGAAAATCCATGTTATTTTAAAATGGCTTATTGAAGGAAATAATAGTAACAGGAAAATCAATAAAATGCATGATGCAGAATAAAAAGCAATGAAGTCTGGGGTAAAGGCAAACAGTATTGTATTCAACAGAAGGAATCATGGGACCAATAACAATTATGTACTTTTTATTATAAGAATAAATAAAATGTTTCCAACTGAAGCCACTGATCCCAATAACCAGGAGTGCTTGAGAATCACAGCACGCATTCATAATCTCTCTTTTTTTAAAAAAAATCAGTCGAATGCTTAGAGTATATTATCAATATCAGGCAAGTGATATTTGCTAGCAAAAGAAGTCAACCCAGAATTATAGTGCCAGTTGGGTCTTACAAAGCACTTAAGTAGTGTTCTCTCAGGAGCAGTTCTGAAAGGGACTTTTTTGTTTGTTTTTTTAATACCTTGAGTGTCAAATCAGGACATTGGATAGAGTGCTTGGTTTTATTCATTCATTCATTCATTCACCCATTTACCCACTCACTTTTTCCCTCCAGAGGACAGAAAAGAAATGAACATATTTGAACTTCAGCTACAATATTAGCATGATAGCAGCACATGAAGCAATTCTAAGTGTACAAGCCAATCTTAGCTTTTACGTCTTGCACAAAAGTCATAGTCCCCAAAGACAGGACTCCAGAAAATACACTGAGAAAGAGCGTCATACTGATCACTTTCTTTTTAATTTCCTGTAAAAAAAAAAAAAAAAAAAAAAAAAAGTAAAGTTCCTGGGAGAGGACAGAGTCCCCACTACACCATTTTCCTCACCAGTCTGCCCAGCCATCTCTCTTGGCCTGAATTCCCTGAATGATGTCTCCCTTCCCCTCTTTGGTTGGGTGGCAGCAGTTTATGCTTTTGTGTCTTTATTCAGACAAAACCAAACTTCCACACAAACAAACTTGTCCTGCCTGGATTCTTTAGGTTGAAAGGTTGCAGCTCACTTGAATCTGACCCTACTAAAAAAAAAAATGCAATGTAAAATAAGAGTTCCAAAATCTTTATTGTTTTTGTCAAGGAACAGAAATCAAGGTCCAAAGAGTGAAATTGGTCTACAGAATGGCCGTCATTGTTTGGAGATAGTGGTGTGCAGTGTTAGTGGTGTGCAACAGAGTCTGGTGGCATCAGAGTATCAGGAGGGGTGAATGACATACTAAGGGCAGGGACGAAAGTACTTAGAATATCCTCTGCTCTGCATTTCCTCTGCCTGAAATTATACTTCTATTTTATTTTATTTTATTGTTGTTCCTATTGGATTCTTATTCTCCAAGACCCCGTTTGAATATCATTTCTTCTTTGGAGTTGCTCTAAACTGCCTCCTCCTCTGCTTCTCTCTCCACCTCTTTGTCCTCTTTGCCCTCCCAGAAGAGGTAATGCATTCATCCTCTAGGCTGTGCTAATCATTTGCATACAACCCCCTCCTGACACGTCTCCCACTGAATCAGAGAATCTGGGCACCTGTCTATTACTCCCCCAGAATGTGAGAGCTTTGAAAGCAAAGACTATGCCTTACTTTTCTTTGTGTTCTGAGAGATCATTAGGAATCCAGTAGATAGGCAATATGGGCAGGAATATGCAAACTGGTGAATGAATGGTGAACAACACTGTGCACAGAGTCTTCTATGCACATGCTGCAATCTAATGAAATAGTGCATCAAGTACTTCTCGTTGCGTGGTTGGCAGGAAACTGGCTCTGACAACTTGCTTCTTGCTCAAACCAAAATCTCAAGAATCTCTTTATTCCACTTTCCTCCTCCTTCCTCTTCCTGCTGTTTCCATGCACTAAATGTCTCTCACCCTTTCCCCTTTCTCTTATATTGGTATTTCCCATACCAATGACCCATCTCCTGTTAGCATTCTATGCAGCACCATGATTGTGTGTGTCTATGGATCATACCTTCTTCCACCACCGTCCAAACAGCAGCGGTTTTATACCAAGAGTAAAATGGATGTGTTTACAGAGATAACTTTAGAATGCACTTGCTAACTGTTAGAGGCACATGATATATGAGTATAAGTTAAAATTATCTGAGATGTTAGGGATGTTAATAAAATAAATTGGAAAGAGATGTGCATGCAGGGCCCTTATCGTTCACGATAACATCAGAAGCTCCAAAGCAGACTCCCCTGTGTAACTGAGGGGAACGTTTTACAAGATTAAAACGTTCCAAGCTCTGTCGGTTTTGACAATGGCATTAAACAATTTTCCACAAGGGGTAGAAATAAAACCAGTTCTAATAACAAGGACCCTTACATGCTGCATGATGAGAAAAGGAAAGATGGAACTGTTGCAGAAAGGATGTGTCTGACATGCAGGCGTGCCAGTCCATTCACAAAATCCTGCATGGGTGTAAGTTTCCGCCTGACACTTTAATAACACAAATATCTCATTTTAACTGGTGTTAGCTTATTTTTCCCCCTGGCCTTTCTGTTTCTATTTCTTACAGAAAGCAAATAACCTATTATCAACTCCTCATAATATGTGCTGGTTTTAACTTCAGCTCTTGAAGCTGAGTCTTGGGAACTAGTGAACAAGACAGCATTTTTCTTCACATTCTATTATGAAAACATTCTTGCTATTTCTCTTATTTCTTACGTCTTAGAAAGCTCAGTAGGGTGCTGAATTTCAGTAGAGATACAAATGTACTTGCAAACTTGGCATTGATTAATCCTGATCTTTCCTGCGAGGGGAAAACGAGATTATTTTTGTACTACAGATTTTTCTGGAAGAGTTTGACTTCTAATACCTCTGATGGCTAGTCTAATTGAGTTTTAAAGACTATCTGAAGTTTATTTGAAAAAAAAAGGAACACAGGCACTTAAAGGTAGGCACCATTTTAAAAAAAAATTATGACCTGCTTTATTTCAAAAGGATTTTAAGCCAATACCAGCTCCTGCGTTTATATCAATACTCTTGACACATAAATGAAAACAATATAAATCACTAATTTAATACATTCTTACTAAGTTTTTTTAATGAAAAAGATAATTGAACAATTAAACAATCCAGTGTCATCTTGTTCCTTTTCATGTTCCATATTACTTACCAATGTGTCTAGTCTTTATATTTTCAACAAGTAAAGGACGCCTTTTAATTACCTGGAACCACATAGCAAGTTAGATGGAAACTGTCTCCAAACTCTTGATAACTGCATCATTGCCTCCAAATGGGAAGCCCCCAAATGTCAAAGTACAAAAGGAGGAATGAGAGCTTTTTTTGGCCATTGTTCATAACAAGTACATCTTCAGGAATGCCCAGACAAAATGCCTGAATGCGCGTCACTGGCAAGTAAAGGATTTGAGTAGATGACAGAACACATCTTTTTAAATGTATTGAATTAACCAAATTTAGTACAGTAATTGAGAGTCCTTAACTGAGAAGCAATTAAATTTAGCAAATAATTATTGTATTCTAAGGATTTGTTCTAAGTGGCACACACATATGGAAAGCCTGGGTGTGAATATGCATGAAACTTGGAGGCAATGCCAAAATTTGAGCTTTCCTCTGCCTGAGGTTGCTCTATGAACAATATTCACCAGGATGTTCCTTTCATTCAGCGGAATTGGAACTGTCACTGTAGGAGGAAACATCTCACCTAATACATTATATATATATATATATATATATGCAATCAGAGGCAAGCAAAATACATTCTCCCTCAGTAACAGAACACCCCATTTCACCTTGGCAGCTGGAGGGTACAGCGGGAGTCCTGAAGAAAATGAGCTATTTCTGAATCTTTCCTAACAATATTCGGTGACTCTGAGCCACCCAGGGCTGGTACCAGGGAGCACAGTGCCCACCTATGACCATGAGGGACTTAGACCTTCTCTGATTGGGCGGATTTCATTAATTATTTTTCCTTTCTCCCCAAAGACACCACCCATGCATCTCTGCAGCAGGAGGTGGGGAAAGGACACTGGATGTTCAGGGATCATTTGTAAAGGTGCAAAATTTTCCTAAAACTGAAGGTAGTGCTTGTTATGGTCAGTCTTTACTAGAAGACGCTGGAGTCTGGATTTGTTAATTGGTCTATATAATAGGGTGAGAATTCAAAGAAGAGCATAAGAGCCTTGTATTTTAAATATCTTTCCATCACTGAGCCATGGAGGATGATACTATAATCCAAGCCAAAGAGAGAGCTGCCTCCTGACACCCTCACCTCCAGACTGGGAGATGCAAATCCGAGGTGCAGAGCCTCAGTGGTAGTCTACTGCTGCTACTGCTGATAAACCTAGATGCCACGCCCAGAGAGATCACTTCCCAGACTGATAACAAAAACCTTATGGCACTTACTTGCAGAGGCTGGCAAAGGTGCCAGGAGGGCCAGGTGCTCCCAGCCTATCTCCTCCTCCATAAACAATGCCGGATGTTTTATGCTAGTGGTGGAATAATGACGCTAAGAGACTGAATGATTAAATGCCAGTCTGCCAGCCAGAGTACATTTGTTTTCTGCTTGAAAAAGCCACTTTCATTTTGTATGACAGCTTTCTTAACTGCAACATAGCTCAGAAAATGACAAGAGAGCGAATGAGAATAAGTGATTGTAAACTGGCAAACAACTATTTGCTACTATTTGAACTACCATTAAACTGTTCATTCAATTTCTAGTCAGAAGCCATCACTCAGACAGGGATCCAGAATGTAAGTATTATTTATTTGGTGGCATTACAATGCCATCTTAATCTTGTGGACAATCTTTTAGACAAAAATCAGAATATCCAAGATACAATGCTTAAACATGGCTTCTTCATTCTCTGTATTCTTTCTCATTCCCAATCCAACCTCACTAGCATTTCCTTCCATTTTAGGAAAATCCTGCACTTTTTCAAATGATTCCTGGATATCCCGAACATCTTACTGCCTACTCAAGAGTAGGAGTAGTTAGTATTGAACAAAGCTAAAAGTTTATAAGATAAATAGGCTGGGCCTGATTTCCATTCCATTCTATCTACTTTCTTTGGGAATATGTCATGTCATTTCACAGTGTGCATATTTCCTAAGCCAAAGTTGCTTTGCATTGAAGAATAACTAAGAATTATTACAAAAATAATGAGGTTAGTTATCAGACTTACTTCATTTTGTTTATTAATGTGGTAATAATCTTAATGTGGTAAGTAGTTTGCCCCTGTCGTAGATAAAGAAGCCAGGATCTCAGTTAAGTGATCTACCTAAGAGTTAGAATTTGACCCCCATCTTGAGTAATCATAAGCTCCTGCTATCAGGATGTGTCTCAAAGGAAGCTACTAGTGGTATTGCCTGTTTGAACCAAAAGGAAGGAAATTTAGGTATCCAAAGGGAGTCAATTAGTATTTAGTATATATACGATATGAATTTGATGGGATGAGAAAAAATTTTAAACAAATGTACCAGAGTTAGATTTCCATATGAGAGCTAATTTTTAATTTATGAATTCTAAAGACTGTATCTTTTGTCTAACAATATTGACCACATTAAAAAATCTTTCAGAGCTGCTTCTAAGATTTTCTTCAGATCTGGATTTATAGATGTTTTGTTCTTGTTTTTGTCTGTTTCCTTGTTTTTGAAGTTACCTATTTTTCCCCCAGGTCTTTACCCTCCAAAGGAAAAGACAAACTAATTCAGAGTCAAGTATAGTGATAATGAAGAGATCACTATTTAAAATCATTTTGTGTCTAAAAGGTTTGATCATATAGTAAATGGATGTGAGTTAGTGTACTTCATAAGATGAAGCATTTGAGTATTTATAACACTCATAATGATTTCCCAAGAGTGTTAATTAGAAATAAAAGTAAATTTTCTAGAGAATATCTTGGACATTTTAAGTCAAAACTTCTAAATTTTTCTATAAAAGTTTTATTACCATTCTACTTTGGGAAACTTACGCTAAATAAATAAACAAAAATGTTTGGTAAGATTTTTGTTTTTCTAGAATACTCACCAATGCATTATTTTAAAGGTTAAAGAGTAAGTATATACCTGACATTAGGAGTCAGTGAATTGAATTGCTATACATCTATAAGACAGAATTATATGCCACTTTTAAAACAAGGTTAGAGAAGAATATATACCAATTCCATAAATATTCACAACATATCACTAAATTGTGTTTAAAAATACATTGCAATATATTTCTATTTTTGTTATCAATATTAACATTTATGTGCACATATCTGTCATTCTTTATATATCTTATAAGATGTGTATGTGACCAAAAATTAATGATAGTGTGGATAAATGTGTGTTTTTTCTCTAAACTATCTACAGTACATATATATGTTAATATTATAATAAAAATATGTAAAAAACTTTCAATTAAAAGGATGGGATTTTGTCTACAGCTGTACTTTGTCAATTATAGTATGTTTAAATAATGGAAATAATGAAAAGTCATCATAGCCCCTTTTAAAAATACAGCCTTTACTCTCTTTGCTTCCTGGTTGCCAAGTCTTAAGCTGCTTTCCTCTGCCACACAATTCTGCCATGATATTCCTCCTCCCCTCGGGTTCAGACTTATGGAGTCTGCCAACCATGGGCTGAACCTCTGAAATCTTATTCAAAAAGGAAATTCAAGATGGTGAATTAGATGTGGCTGCATTTCCACTTGCTCAAGATTCAAGCAGTGGGAGTAGTGTTCTTCAAGAGAAGAATGAAAGAGGGAAATCACTGAAATTCAATGAGAGACAGTCAGTCTCTTAGAGACACAGAAATTCAGGTGCATTGAACAAAGGACCAGAAAGATTACATTGGAAGCAAGCCTGTTGCTTTGCTGGTTCACCACAAAGGGGAGGGATAACACAGAGAGAAGCATAATGGAAAAATTTGGCACAGAAAAACCTGTAGATGAGCTAACCTGAACTCAGCTGATCCAGAGGCGGCAGAACTGGTGCTTGAAAGTGCTTAGTTTCCCAACTGGCATGTGGAGAGCTGAGGCAGGAGCCGTCTTGAGGAGGCCATGCTGCAGCTTGCTGCTTCAGGAACCTAGAAGATCAGAGCCATCATTGCTACACAGTCCTGGGAAGCACCTCCCATGTGGCCTAGGGTGTACCTGATATGAGTGAAACAGGCACAGAGAAGATTGTACCTGGGAGGTGGAGGTGGTGTTCAAGTTAGAAATACAGAGTGGAATGCAACTCACTGAAACTTTGAGTCTGGAGGCTCAGGTAACCAGTTGAAGAGGGTCAAGAAACTGAACACATGGGTGAATACACTCGGGAATGAGCCTGGGAAGGCCGGATATGTGGGCAGAGGAGTGTACGAGACCTGTAGAGGATGGGCTTCCCTGCCCCATTTGTATAATTATTGGGAAGCTTCTGAGATTCCGATTCTCAGCAGAGATGGGCATCTCTCTGGTCCTAAGGATGGATTGATCTAATCCTTCCAGAACAGATACCATCCAAGAAAATCTCTAAGACTTGATTAGACCTAGATCTAAGTCCCAGTTAACAAAACTCCCCTCTTAGAACTCTTAAAGCAACCTCACACTGGGAGTGCATCTATCTAGTTTGTCCAGAGAAAACTCCAATTGAGAGAACTTCCTACTCCATCCTACCTTATCCTGGTGAGAAGGGAAGCTAGAGCTGTTTCAAACAGCATCAGTTTTAGGCCACTCCAGTGGGCAGGTTGGTGAGCAACACAAAATCCTCAACACCTGCCCCTTCCCTTTGTCTTCTCCTCTCCTTTCCTCCCCTCTCCTCCTCTCCTCTCTTCTCTTTTCTCTCTGGATAGCTCAAAAAGAAATGGAAAGAAGGACAGCAAGGCATAGGCAGTGAAACATCCAACCTCATTGACAGTTTTGACCAACTCAGTGAGACAATTCTTCAAGAATCATATTTTCTATTTATTTAGGTGTTATTGCTGATTGATTCATGGGTATATGTATGTATACCTATTTATTTTTTCTCATTTGTGGAATTTTTATGATATTTTTCTTTATCTTTTGAGGGTTAGGATTTTTTTTCTCGTTTTGTTTTGCTTATTTTTTGTTTTGTTTTGTTTTTCTTTCTCTCCTGTCTTCCACATTAACAGCCAAATCCTCTTATTCTCTTTCTACCTCCCTTTACTTTGTGTTTCCTAGGTTTTTTTTTCTCCTTCATTATAGCCATCATTTACTACATCTCTTCCACATTGTTTGTTCACATTTTGAACATTCTAAACTATCTTTTAGCTTTCAGTCACACCTTGTTTTATCTTAAAGAAATATATTTTTACAATATTTTAGAACTATTTGGTATATGTATCGCCTGCCTCCCCCATTCTTCTTGCTGCAGTTGTGAGTACTGTGACTGACATACTGGACATCTGCTGTCTACTTCAATGCCAGATCTAGCTCATGGCTATTTATTGTTTTTGTTGTTGATAATTGCTGATCCCACCATTCCTGTTCATCCCTGTTTTGTTTTGGTAATTAATGTTTTAGATATCATGGTGGGCACCAGGCATTTATTTTAATGCTGTATTTTTTTAAGTAATTGATATAGTTTGCCCCTTTTTCATAAAGTGATAGGAATCTACAAGGTCACTTCAAGTTCACAGTGTAGACTGTGCTCCTGACTAAACCCAGCCAAGATACAGTGCACCTTCCTCCACACACAATTTATCCATACTCAAACTTCACTGATACTTTAATACAAAGGAACGGAAGAGACAAAAGCCCTAAAGTAACCACCAGGCCCCAAGGAGAAAGGGCTGAGGAGTCCTCCTGTCCCACTTATGAATATCCACTCCTAGAGAACAAAAAAAATTACAAAAATCCTGTGGCTACCACACCTATGAGGGGGCTCAGTCTAGGTTACTCTAGGCCACTTTTGCAAGAGAACTATTATGCTCAAAAGGCACACCCATAAAAGTGGAAGAGAAATCCTCCTAAAAGATGCATAAAACCTATATGGGAATAGAATCAATAGGAGAAAACAAGGTAACATGATATTTCCTAAAGTTCATAATTCACCAACAACTAACTCCAAAAATACTGAAGTGGATGAAATATCATGGAATACAAAAGAATGATTGTAAATATAATGATTTCTAAGAGAACACACACACACAAAAAAAAATGCACTGGATAAATTAAAGAATTTTATACAAGATATGAATGAAAAATTCAATAAGGAGTTAGAGATATTGAAAAATAACCAAACAGAAATCTTGGAAATAAAAGATACAATAAATCAAATAAAATGTTCCACTGGAAAGCTAATGAGTAGACAGACCATGTTGAAGACAGAATCTCAGAGCTAGAAGGTAAAGTGGCTTCCTGTAAACAATCAGACAATATTAAAGGAAAGAAAATAAGTAACCATGACCAGAATGTACAAGAACTTTAGCACAACATTAATAGACCAAATTTAAGAATCATTGGAAATGAAGAGGGCTGTGAAATGCACTTTAAGGGCATGGAAAACCTCTTCAGGGAAATAAAAACAGAAGATTTTCCAGACCTTGAGGATGAGATGAACATCTAAACAGCATGCATTCAGAACCCCAAATAGACAAGATCAACAAAGAACCTCTCCATGACATATTATAATGAAAATGCCTAACTTAAAGAAAAAAAGGATAGATTTTTTTTTAAACCTTAAGAGAAAAACTTTAGGTCACATTTAGAGGCAAGCCAATTAGAATTACTTATGATTTCTCAATACAAAGTCTAAAATCCAGGAGGGCTTGGAATAATGTGTTCTAGGCCTGAAAGAAAATAACTGTCAACAGGTGTGATGATGCATGCCTGTAATCCCAGTGGTTCAGGAGGCTGAGGCAAGAGGATTCCAAGTTCAAAGCCAGCCTCCACAACTTAATGAAGCTCTAAGCATCTTAGTGAGACTCATTCTCAAAATAAAAAATAAAAAGGGCTAGGGATGTGAATCAGTGGTTAAATGCCCCTGGGTTCCATCCCTGGTGCCCAAAACAAACAAACAAACAAAACAAAAAACCAAAACAAAACAAAAAACAAAAAATCTGTCAACCAAGATTGCTATATCCAGCAAAGCTATCCTTCAAAAGCAATGAAAGAATAAAAACCTTCTAAGATGAGCAGGAGCTAAAGGAATTCATGAGTACTAAGCTGAAAATAGAGAAAATACTTTTTAAAATACTTCACACAGAAGAAATTAAAAATAAACCCCAGAACTCAAAAAATAAAAATAATTTATTTGATGAGTAATTAAGCACATAAGATATAAGACCAAATTAAACATCAGCTATAAATGAATGATTTATAAAATGATTAGGAACGGCAGGAATCATTGAACCTCTTTCTATAATTACCTTGAAAGTAAATAATCTCAAGTCTCCAATTAAAACACCAGGACTTGGAGAATGTTTTAAAACATGAGGTTTTTAAAACATCATCAAGGCCACATATGATACACTTAACATCAATAGCATAGAGAATGAGAAAAAAGCTGAAAGAATTTCCTTGAAAGTCTAGAACAAGACAAGAATGTCCACTCTTACAACTTTGATTTGGTATAGCTAGAAATTCTACCCAGAGTAATTATGCAAGAGAAGAAAAAAAGAGAAGGAAATAAATGAGTTAAAAATAAGAAAATGAGAAATTATCCCTGTTTGCAAATGATATGATTCTATACTTAATGAGACCAAAAATTTCCACCAGAATACTACCAGAGCTAATAAATTCAGCATAGTAGCAGGCTACAAAATCAACATGCAAAAATCCTATACAACAATAATAAATCTGCTGAGAAAGAAATCTAGAAAACAATTCCATCACAATAGCCTCAAAGCAAGAAAATAAACAAAATCCAAATAAATTTAGGGAAAAATCTAACCAAGAAGGTGAAAGACCTCTACAGTGAAAGCTATAGCACATTGAAGAAAAAAATGAAGAAGGCACAAGAAGATAGAAAGACCTCTCATGTTCCTGGATAGGCAGAATTAGTATTTTTAAAATGATCTATTCACCAAAAGCAATATACAGATTCAAGCAGTCCCCATCAAAAGACCAATGATATTATTCACAAACTAGAAATAAATAGTCCTGAAATTCATTTGGAAGAATAAAAGACCCAGAATAGTCAAAGCAATTCAAAGCTAAAAAAATGTAATGCTGGAGACATCACAATGTCTGACTTTAAATTATCCTACACAGATATAGTAATTAAAAATACATGGTACTGGCATAAAAACAGACAAGTAGACCAATGTTACAGAACAGAAGACACAGAGACAAACCCATGTAGATATAGTTATTGATCCTTGATGAAGGGGCCAAAACCCAAAACTAGAGAAAAGACAGCCTTTTAAACTCATGGCACTGGGAAAACTGGTTATCCATATGTAGAAGAATGAGACTAGAACCTACCCCTCATCCTGTACAAAAGTTACTCAAAATGGATCAAAGACCTAGGAATTAGACCAAAAACTATGCAACTCCTAGAAGAAAACATAGCGTCAACACTCCAGCATATACAGACAGGCACTAACTTTCTCAAATACCCCTAAAGGTCAGGAAATAATACCAAGAGTTAATAAACACAATGACAATACATATCCTTCACTGTCTGGGAGAAAATATTTGCAAAAAACACATCTGGATAAAAAACAATTATTTGACCTGCACAAAAATTCCTTGAAACTCAATAAGAAGTGAACAACCTGACTATAAAATGGTCAAGAGACCTGAATAGACATCTCAACAAAGATGATATGAGTATGGCAAATAAGCATATTAAACAATGCTCAACATCATATGTCATTAGGAAATAGCAAATTAAAACCATAAAACACATCTGTTAGAATGTGGTTAGAATGACCAGCATGAAAATACTGTATACTGTTAACACCAAATACTGATCATGATAGGGTGTCCTGCTGGTGGAAGACAGTTTGTCTTGTTGGTGGAAGACAGTTTGGTAGTTTCCTAGAAAGTTAAGCATTGTTTAACAGAGCCTATAATGGTGTTCCTTGCTATTTACAGATGAAATGAAAACATGTCTGCATTAAAATCTGTACCTAGACGTTGAGAGTAACTTTATTCATAATTGCCCTGACTTGGAAGAAAGCAAAATGTCCTTCGGTAGGTGAATGGGTAAATCCATTGTGACACATCCAGACAAAGGAATGTTAATCAGTGCCAAAAAGAAATGAGTGATCAAAGATATAGAGATTCCATATTACTATGTGAAAGAAGCCAATCCTCCAAAGCTAAGTACTATATGATTCCAACTGTAGAACTTTCTGGAAAAGACAAAAGACTGATCTTACCTTGGAGAGGTAACATCAGTGTTTGCAGGGTTCAGAAGGTTAACAAGGTAGGAGAGATGAATAGGCAGAACAGAGAGGATGTTTAGGGCAATGAAACTATGCTAGTTGGTATTCCATTGGGGGCTACATGTCATTATACATTTGTCAAAACCTACAGAATGTATAATACCAAAGATGAACCCCAACGTCAACCGTTGAGTTTGTGTGATAGGATGTTGGTTCATCAACTATTAAAAACGTACCAGTGTGGTTTGTGATGTCAATAGTTTAGGCAGCTAGATATATGTGAGAAAAAAAGAGGTATATAAGAACTATCTAGGATTTTTTGCTTAATTTTCCTGTGAACTACTCTAAAAATAAATATTATTAATTTTGTTTTTAATCCTTAAACTGCTTATCTGCAAGAAGTTAACAATCACAGAGGAAATACTGCTGATTCTCTGGAGAGTTAGCTGAATGGTTCTCTGAAAATTTCCAGATGGGCTTAAAGATAAACCTATGAGTTTAAGGCAGAGGTTGGCAAACATTTTCTGTCAAGGGTGACACAGTGAATATTTTTAGTTTTTCGTGCCATATGTTCTCTGTCATAACTACTCAACTCTGTAGGTATGTATGTATGGCTGTGAAAGCAGCCATAGATGATATATAAGCAAGTAGGCATGGCTCTGTTCCAATAGCACTTTGTTTTCCCAAACAGGTAACTTTCTGATTTAAAGCAAGGGATGAGTTGTGAGAGGGAAGGGATCTGTGGGTACAAAGACTTTGAAATGGGAAAGAGAAGTCCTCCAACTGTGAGGTTGACCTCATAATTGAAGAAAAGAGGGGGAAAGAAGTTCTGTCTGATGAGGAAATGGAACACTCTCTAGAGTACATCTATACTCAAAAAAAATTATGTTAGGTTTCCAGGAAATGCAAAGAAGTATCATTTCTCCTAAAACACCAACAGAAGTGTCATTTTGTTTTCTAGGAACTAGCTTATCCCTCAAAAAAAAGTCAATAAAAGATAGGAAGGAAGGGGGAGAGGGAGAGAAGGAGGAGAGAGGGAGGAAGAAAGAAGCTTAAACTATTATTTAACTTTTGAAGGGTCTTCTTCAAAGATAGTTTGGTTTGACAACCACAAAGAAAATACCTGCTGAATCACTAATTTCCCAGAATTCAGCCACCTGGATTACTTTTATAGGAAGAAAACTTGTAAGTACAATCTGCTTTCTGTCTTGAGAAACTGTTACCTAAATCAAAGAATTTCCTTTTATTGGAGAGTTAAAGAAGATGAGCCACAGACTGGCAGAAATAAAATAGGAGCCCACTTAAAATAAAAAGTAAGATGCATGATGTGTCTGAATTATATAAGCTTTTCTGATGGTGGTTGGAAATACTAGGGGTATCCAGTTTGTATTTTCTTAGCTCCCAATCGTTCTTTGAAGAGAATCTGATAGAAAATACCTGTCAGAGTATTATATATTAGATGAGACATTAATTGTCTTGTAAAACCTCAGAAATATGCAAGTAAACTTCTTTGGGAAGAATGCAGTGTACATAAGCTTTCTGACCTTTGTTTGCATTGACTCAGAAGCAAACATGAAAATGAAAAGCACTCTGAATTATGTTTGAGGTTTATCTTTTTCTTAACAAAGAGAAATAGTCACACAAAAAGACACACATTGGGACTACAAAAGTGTAAAAGAAAAAAGGCCTCCTGCATGCTACCTTATACATAAAAATTTAAGTTAAAAGTCAAAATTTAATCATTAAATATGTTAAAAACTCAAATAGGTCTAGTAAAGCCAGAAACAGAGTGACAGTTGGAGATAAAGTGAATGTTTTATTTACCTTTAAATTTGTGTGTGTGTGTGTGTGTGTGTGTGTGTGTGTGTGTGTGTATGACGTCTATTCCATATAAATAAGAATCAAAAGAACATAGAACTCAACTATTATAGGGGATCTGGTCTTGAGTCCCCAATCAGGGATACCTTCATGTCACAAAATGTATGGATGAGTTAATTTAGCTTATTGTCCAGATATACTTTTTTTCATATTTTTTATTGGTTGTTCAAAACATTACAAAGCTCTTGACATATCATATTTCATACATTTGATTCAAGTGGGTTATGAACTCCCATTTTTACCCCATATATAAATTGCAGTATCACATTGGTTACACATCCACAGTTTTACATATTGCCATACTCGTGACTGTTGTATTCTGCTACCTTTCCTATCCTCTACTATCCCCTCTCCCCTCCCCTCCCATCTTCTCTCTCTACCCCATCTACTGTAATTCATTTCTCCCCTGCCAAGGTCTCGGCTTGGCACCAGAATCACGAGCCACCCCACACACCTTTGTAGGTTCAAACAGCAATTCTTTATTCTGGCTCTCACACCGCCTCCACACAGGTCCGGGGGCAATCCCAATCTCCCACACAATTCAAGTCCTAAATACTTTCTCTCCATGAGAACTCAGCGGGAACTCAAGCAGCAGGCACGCCCTACTCCCAGCAGGAATAATCTTCAACCTCCAACTTCCCTAAAACTCCTATTGTCATGCCCTAAACCCAAGGATGCGGATACTTCCTGCAAGATACACCCTAATCCTGGATCCACCCTGGTGATTGAGCAGGGTCACCTTTCTCAAACATACAAGCAAGGTCACAGCAAATTTCCAAGGCAAGTCCATTTAACATGGGGTACGCTGGCAAGGATTACGATGCGTCATTCCTACTTGGTAATGGCCCTCAGCACTCCCCCTTGTTTTGTTTTTTGTTTTTTTTTTTTTCCCTTACAGATATACTTTTTAATGATTTCATTTCTCTTTGGAATCAGTGGGCTATAATCACAGTTCTTTCTCAGAACTTTTCCTATCTAGCTAATTCTGATTTGTTCAATAGAGAGAGAGAAATCTCTATACATGTCAATAAATTTGCTCTTCTGGATTTCAAGAGCTTGACAAGTTGAGTAATTTAGTAAATATTTGGAAAACATTGTCAATACTCTACCTCCTAATCAATGTAGACGTTATGGCCACACCGTGGGGCTTTATGCAACTTTCTCATTCCTCAGCATTTTCTGAGCATCTCATATGTATCATGCAGTGTATTATATGATGAGTAAAACATGGTTCCACTGTGAAGGAGACCCTTTAGGCTGCCTATGGAGACAGTATTTCTGCCCATTAGGTATCACTTTATATACCCTTTGAATCTGACAATTTGATCTGTGGCATAAGTTGACCCTCTTTCTGTGAGTAGGTGGGCAAAAGTAGTCGAACAAAAAATTTAATTTTAATTAAAATGTTTCAATTCTATGCCTTAAAAATTTAAAAACAATAAGAATAGAACTGAACCCAAAAGGAGACTGTCATTTTAAATTAAAATGTAGGATGCAACTCCATGATGTGTGTGTGTGTGTGTGTGTGTGTGTGTGTGTATTATATGTGTGAGTGTAAAGGTTTTTGTAAATGTACCTTTAAATATTTTTATTTGGTTGTGTATGATGGTTACTTCATATAAACAAGGACCAAAAGAAAGTAGAATTCAAATATTATGGTGAAGGGTCTCATTATGTGTTCCTGGCTGTTTTAGTCAGCTTTTTCACTGCCATGACCAAAAGACCTGGCAACAATTCCAGGAGGAAAAGTTTATTTGGGGGCTCATGGTTTCAGAGGTCTTAGTCCAAGATGGCTGGGTGCATTCCTCAGGTACCAAGGTGAGGCAGACATCATAGTGGAAGGGCGTGGCAGAGGAAAGTGGCTCAGGACATCAAACCAGGAAGCAGAAAGAGAGAGCTCTGTTCAAGAAGGACAAGATATATAGCCCAAAGGCACACCCCAGGGACTCACCTCCTCTAGCCATACCCTACCTGCCTGAAGTTATCATCCATTTAAATCCCTATCGGGGTTAAGGCTCTCATAACCCAGTATTTCACCTCAACTTCCTTGCATTGTCTCACACATGTGCTTTTGAGGGACATCTAATACATAAACCACAACATCAGCCAAGTACACCTTCATGTCAGGGATTGAGTACACACACATATATATTAGATACACACACATATATATTTCTGTGTCTTTATGTGCATATGTATATATACATCTGTACACATTGAGATATATTTATATGTATATATATTCACACACATATATACATATATATGCATATACATAGACACACACACACACATACACACACACACACACACATACACACACACACACACACACACACACACGTGCCGCAATCCGGCTGCAGCAAAATAACCGGAGGGGTGATGAACAACTTGCATACATTGATACAGCAGGAGTGGGAGCCCTTTATTGTAGGACAGGAGTGGTATTTATACATTTCACACAGCTTATCTAATTAACATAAAATAGATACAACAGTCAACCAATAAGGAATCTCCACACTTAATGGCTCCCTGGCGTTACTTCACAAACCACTCCCTCTGGCAAAATGCCAGGCGCCATCCTGACTTGTTTACAGATTCTAACACATATGTGGTCACCTGAAGCCTTGACTGTGGAGGACTCTTGCATAAAGAAAAATTTAGAAAAATATATTAGGAAAATATAGGTGTATATATAAATTTTTAAAAATTAATGAAATGATGGTTACCAAAAGATTAATTTTTTCTCAGAATTATGGGAATTTAGATGACATTTTTCTTTATATGGTTTTTCTGTGTCATTAGAATGTGATATATATGTTATTTATACAATTAAATGAATGCTAATTTTACAGTAAAAAAAAAGACCCATGCAGTAGCACTAAACCATCAGCATTTTAGATTCTCACCAAAATAAATCATGTTGATTTGCAATAGACATTTTTAAGAGATCATTCAAGAGAAACAACACTTAGGAACAACCACTAGAAAATCAGCAGTTCATTTATTGCTGAGGTCTTCTTTTTAGCTCTGGATTCAGGCACACCATCCAGAGCTGCATAGTTGGATTATATTGCTTTGCTTTTATCTTCTCCTGTCCTCCCACCACCACCATTGACATTTTGACATTGTATTAAATGAAGCAAACAAGAAAAATCTACTAAAAATGTACTCACCAAAAATTTGCTACGTAACAGCATATAAAGGAACCTCTTCTCACATAAAATGTTTCAAAACTTCTCAGAATTTGGTATGGTTCAAGAACCATGTGCATTTTTACATTTATGACATTTCCTATTTTGTTTTGGCGAACAGCAATATTTTAGCACAGATATTAAAACACAAATTTAATTAATATATGTAACAGTTTAACAATTTTATTTCTCACTATTGTTTCTCTATAAAGTTTTTTAAAGCATATTTTTCCTAACCAATATGCCCCCCATGAAATTTTATTTTTTATTTATTTATGTATTTTTTTAAAGAGAGAGTGAAAGGAGAGAGAGAGAGAGAGAGAGAGAGAGAGAGAGAGAGAGAGAGAGAGAGAGAGAGAGAATTTTTTTTTAATATTTATTTTTTTTAGTTCTCGGCGGACTCAACATCTCTGTTTGTATGTGGTGCTGAGGATTGAACCCGGGCCGCATGCATGCCAGGCGAGCGTGCTACCGCTTGAGCCACATCCCCAGCCCCCCCATGAAATTTTAATACCACAAATATGGTAATATGTTTATATACTAAAGTGTATATTTGTTCTTTATACATAAAGTGTAAGATTTCTCAATCTCTCCCCAAATAATTTATCTACTGAAAAAGCATGTGGTGTAATAACTAAAGGTATATCTTCATGTTAACATTGCTCCATTTTATCTTGACATTATTTTTATTTTTTCTGATTCTCTATCTCTGTATCCACATAAAAACAACCCCCCAACACACACAATCAAAATATATTTGTTGGATATATTTTTGCAAATTAATTTATTTTTTATTTTTATTTTTTATTGATTTTATTTTTTCAAATACATGACAGCAGAATGCATTATAATACTTATTACATGAATAGAGCACAATTTTTCATGTCTCTGGTTGTATACAAGTATGATCACCCCAATTCATGTCTTCATGCATGTATTTTGGATAGTGATGTCTATTACATTCCACCATATTGCTAACCCCCTGCCCCCTCCCTTCCCCTCCCACCCTCTGTTCTATCTAGAGTTCATCTATTCCTCCCGTGCTCCCCATCCCTACCCCATTATGGGTCAGTCACCTTATATCAGAGTAAACATTTGGCATTTGTTTTTTTGAGATTGGCTAACTTCACTTAACATTATTTTCTTCAACGCCATCCATATTTTCTCTTTTATTGCTAAGTAATATTCCATTGTGTATATATGCCACATTTATTAATCCATTTATATACTGAGGGGTATCGAGTTTGGTTCCACAGTTTAGCTATTGTGAATTGTGCTGCTATAAACATTGATGTGGCTGTGTCCCTGTAGTATGCTATTTTTAAGTCCTTTGGGTATAGACCATGGAGAGGGATAGCTGGGTCAAATGGTGGTTCCAGTCATAGTTTTCCAAGGAATCTCCATACTGCTTTCCATATTGGCTGCACCAATTTGCAGTCCCACCAGCAGTGTATGAGTGTGCCTTTTCCCCCACATCCTCATCAAAATTTATTGTTGTTTGTCTTCATCATACCTGCCATTCTTACTAGAGTGAGCTGATATCTTAGAGTAGTTTTGATTGCTAAAGATGATGAACATTTTTTCATATATTTGTTGATTGTATATTATCTTTTGAGAGGTGTCTGTTCAGTTCCCTGGCCCATTTATTGATTGGCCTATTTGATTTTTTTTGTGTAGGTGTGTGTGTGTCTTTAGCTTTTTGAGTTCTTTATATACCCTAGAGATTAGTGCTCTATCTGATGTATGAGGGGTAAAAATTTGCTCCCAAGATGTTCTCTATTCACTTTACAAATTGTTTCTTTTTCTGAGAAGAAACTTTTTAGTTTGAGTCCATCCCATTTATTGATTCTTGGTTTTAATTCTTGTGCTATAGGAGTTTTATTAAGGAAGTTGGGGCCTAATCCCATGTGATGAAGATGAGGGTCTGCATTTTCTTCTATTAGATGCAGAGTCTCTGGTTTAATTCCTAGGTCCTTGATCTACTTTGAGTTGAGTTTTATGCATGGTGAGAGATTGGGGTTTAATTTTATTTTGTTGCATATGGGTTTCCAGTTTTCCCAGCACCATTTGTTGAAGAGGCTATCTTTTCTCCAATGTATGTTTTTGGCACCTTTGTCTAATATAAGATAATTGTAATTTTGTGGATTAGTCTCTGTGAACTCTATTTCTGTACATTTGGTCTCCCAGTCTGTTTTGGTGCCAATACCATGCTGTTTTTGTTACTATTTCTCTGTAGTATAGCGTAAGATCTGGAATAGTGATGCCACCTTGCTTCACTGTTCCTGCTAAGCAGGAACATATCTCAACATTGTAAAGGCTACGTACGCTAAACCTCAGGCCAACATCATTCTAAATGGAGAAAAATTGAAGGCATTCCCTCTAAAAACTGGAACAAGACAGGGACGCCCTGTTTCACCACTTCTATTTAACATAGTTCTTGAAACACTGGACAGAGTAATTAGACAGATGAAAGAAATTAAAGGGATATGTATAGGAAAAGAAGAACTTCAATTAGCATTATTAGCTGATGATATGATTCTATACCTAGAAGACCCAAAAAGCTCTACCAGAAAACTTCTAGAACTAACAAATGTAAATTACTTTAAATACAACAGTATGGTATATCATTAAGTATAAAATAAATATGTTGGCAAAAAAGCAGAGTAAAATATATTGGCGTTTGTTCTCTGCCCTGCCACAAATTAGACAGTAATCCATGAGTAAAAAAAAAAAAACAAAAAAAAACAAAAAAAAAACCTTAGGAGGGTTTAAGAGTCCAATTAAGAACCTACAAGTGGTAACAATAAAATGAGAGTATGACATTACCGCACAGAGAATATCAATGGGGATACTGGCATCTCTGAGATGTCTGGAGATAGCTAGACGAAGAGAATAAAGGTGGGGCCATTATATCAGCCATGTTGAGATGCCATCATGACACATAGCCCAGGGGTCTTCAAATCCTCTACAGAGGGTTTTGACTTCCTTTGACATGGAGGCTCTGCGCCAGCCCCAGGGGTGAACTCCCCCACAGTATTCATAGAGGATGGCCCTGCAGTGTTTGTTGGCATTAACCCCAATGGCCTTCTCTACAGAAGTCACTAGTGGCTTTCAACAAAGACATAATATAAAGCTATCAATGTCATGGGCTCCTGAAAACGGAGATTGCTATTACAAACCCAAGAAAGATTGTTGTTGTGCTGCTGTTGTGCCATCTCAGGGCCAGGGTGTTCACATATGCCGTGAACATCAAAGACACAGTTGTTCCATGTTCATCTGTCCTTCATACCTTGGCTCCACAGCTAATTTATATGTGTAAAGGTGCTCCAGACACCACTTCCGAGGAACTCTGTGTGTGCATGCATCCCAGGCACTGGAGCAGCCACCACTTATACGCTAGCCAGAACTGTCAGAACCCTAGCTGCTGTTGATCTCAAATGACTGTGTACAGACCTTGGCCCTGTGGCTATTCTATGAGTGCTTCAGACACGAGAACCACAATCATGAAACTTTTTATATAAGCTGCACCGCACACCAGAAATATCCCCTGATCTACAACATCTCCCTTGGGAGAGAGTTCAGGAGCACCCAAGGGTCCTTCACCATGGAAGACTCAACTTCAGCTGCTGCTGTGGTCGCCTGAACCCTTGACTGTGGCAGACTCTTGCAATCTTTACTAACATTGACCTCAGCTGACAGAGCTGCATGGAAATTATGCTGTGAAGCCTTTCTAGGAGCTAGAACCACCACTCCCTATCCAGGTAGGGCCCTCCTACCCAGTCACATGTGTTCTTACCAATACCAGTTTGCAAGATATCTAGGAGAGGTCTACTCCATCAGATGTGTGAACACCAATATAAGGCTACAAGAAACAAACCAACAGAAAATAAAAGAAATAATACTATATCAAAAGAATGTAATTACTATCCAGTAATCTCAAATAAATGGATATCTATGACTTTTCAAACAAATAATTTAATATTTAAGGAAATCTCAGGGTGCTATAAGAAAGCATAGATTTAAAAAAAACTAAATGAAAGCAGTAAAAAGAACAATCACAAAACAATAATTCAACAGAAATTTAAAAAGAACTGAACATAGATTTTGTAGCTAAAGTATACAATGAACAAAATAAAAAATTCAATAGACAGTATCAGACGCAAACTCGATAGAGCAGAAGAGAAAAGTTGAAAGCTCAAAGACAGATCATTTAAAATTACCCAGTGAGAGAAGTTCAAAAAGCCAGTAGAATAATGGGACACCATCAAATGAAGTGATATTCATATACGGATATTTTAGGAGGAGAAGAAAAAGAAAATAAAATGGAACAAAAAGCTTAATTACAAGTAGTGGTTGAAAACTTCCCAAATCCAGAGAGAGATTGTGAACCTCAGGTACATGAAGCATAGATTCACAAAGATTCTGCACATACAGATTCAACTCAAAGAGGAATTCAACAAGGCACATTATATTAAATAGTCAAAAATTAAAAACAAAGAATTTTTAAGCAGCAAGAGAAAAGAAATCAATTTTATACAAAGGAACAATCATAAGACTGTCAATAAAAACATTTTTAAAAAAAATCTTGTAGGCATGGAGAGAGCGGTATGATACATACAAGGCCTGAAAGAAGAAACTACCAAGAATTCTTTATCTGGGAAGTTTCTTCGGAAATGAAAGAAAAAGATCTTCCCAAGTAAACACTAGATTCATCACCACTAGAACTGCTTTTAAGAAATACTAAAAGGAGTTTTTAAGTTCAGATAAAGCAATGCTAAATAGTAACATGAAAACATGTATGTTTAAAACTCACTGGCAAGGAAAGTCCAATTAGGAATATTCCAATACTGTAATGGATATATGCAAATCACTTAACTCTAGCACAAGTTAACTCAAAAGTATCAACAAATAGCTATAATGATTTTTTTTGAGGGGAGTAGAGGGAATAACTAATACAAAAGTTTAAAATTGTGGCATCAAAATCATAATTGTAGGATGTGAAGTAAAAGGGTAGAACTTCTGCACATAATTCATTGGGGCCTGATCTCCTGAGTCATGGAGGGGGCACCCTGAAGAGTTGGAATGTGGAGCTTCTGTTTATTAGCCAAAGCCCAGGAAGCTGGAAGGCTGACCGTGGCAGGACAGCAATAACTCCTCACACTAGGCTAATTCTTGTGGGGCAAGATGACCCTTATTAAGGAGAAAACTAAGGCCCCAACTGTACTACCTGCTGCGTACTTTAGGTATTTGTTTCCTGGCATTTTATGAGAACATCCTGTTTTATCACTGGGGAAAATGTTTTCTTAGTACTAGCAAATAGGATAGTTGTTTCCAATATGCCATAGTTAAGATTTAACCTCACATTGCCCTTTTATAAAAGATGAGCTGTGCAAGAACAAAACAGTCTGCAGCTTTGCAGGCTCCCAGTGCCTCCCCCCTTGCCCACAATAAATAAATTGTCAATTTTGAGACTCAGAGTCTTCCTGCATAACTGCACTCAGCAGTAGTTCATTTGAGGCAGTTATTTGTTCAAAATAGATTGTTTCAACTATAAGATGTTTTGTATAATGCACACAGTGACCACAAATCAGAAACTTAAAATTGATGCATAAAAGAGAAAGAGAAATGGATAAAACCATACCAATACTAAACATTCTTCAAATCACAAAAAAGAGAGAAAGAGAGGAAGAAAAGAACAAGGTAAAAATCAGCCAGAAAACAATGAAAAAAATGGTAATAATAAGTCCTGACCTGTAAATAATTTAAAGGTACATGGATTAAATGCTCTGATCAAAGAGAGTAGCTGAACAAATAAAAGAACCAAAAACTAACTACTTGCTGACTCTAAGAGATACTCTTCAGCATTAAAGACACACATAAGCTCAAAGTGAAGGGATGTAAAAAGATATTTTTTGCAAAAAGGAAACCAGAAGAGAAGTAATAGCTATACTTCTATCACACCTAATAAACGTTAAGTAAAAAACTATAAAAAGAGACAAAGAAAGTCATTATATAATAATAAAAATAATAGTTAATCAATAGGATATAATAATGTTGATATTTACCTATCCAACATAGAGCATCTAAATATAGGAAATGAAATTAAGAAAATGTACCAGATCTAAATGCAAAAACAGACAGCAAATTAATAATATTAGGAAACTTCAAGGCCTCACTTTTAACAATGGACAAATCATCCAGAAAATCAGCAAGGAATGTGTGTGTGTGTGTGTGTGTGTGTGTGTGTGTGTGTTTCTGGAGATCAAACTCAGGGCCTTGTGCATGCTAGGCAACCACTTACCAACTGAGCTTCCCATTAAGGAATCTGGAACTTGAACTGCAGTCAAGATCAAATAAACCTAACTGACCCACAGAACACTGCATCCAATGGAAGAAGAATGTATATTCGGCTAAGGCGCACATCCAGGATAGATCATATTCTAGGACACAAAATGCATCTCAAGAAAATTGGAATGATAGAAAATAGCTTTTCTGACTATAGCAGTATGATACTAGATATCAATAACAGGAGAAAATCTGGAAAGAACAGAAATATGAAAAGTAAACATCACAATTTTGGAAAATTAGTGGATCACAGAATAATTCAAAGGAGAATAGAAAATACCTTGTGACTCCTAGAAATGGAAGCACCAATGCAACAAAAGCAATCGTGAGATGAAAGTTTATGGCAATAAAGGCCTGAAATAAGATCTCCAAGCGCTTAGCTTCACACCTCAAGGAAATCGAAAAGGAAGACTCAAAGCTGACATAATAGAAAAAATAACAAAGATCAAATTAGAAGTTAAAAAAAAAGAGACTAGGAAAAGAAGAGAGAAGATAAGCAAAACTAAATGCCTATATTTGAAAAGATTAAAGAAATTTCCACAACATTTTAGCTAGACTGAAACAAAAAGAGAAGACTCAAATACATAAGATCAGAAATAAAGAAGAAGACATTGTAACTGATACTGCAGAAATACAAATGATCATAATAAACTCCAATGTGCAAGTTACACACTAACAAATTGTAACCTAGAAAACATGAATGAATTCATAGAAACATATAACCTCTCAGAACTGCATCATGAAGAAATGAAAATTCTAAGTAGACCTGTATTTAAACATTTTCTAAGCCCCAAACCAGATTGCCTCATGATTGATTTCTACAAAAATTGTTTTTAGTATATAATTGAATTTAATCTTCAGAACATTATGAAATTATGTTTTGTAATGAAACATTATACTCATTCTACATTTGAGGAATCTTCAAAGAATCTTTGGCTTTAGGAGTTTAAATTATTTATACCAAAAAAACAAGGGCAGGGCTGGGGTTTAAATCCAATACAAATCCACAAAGTTTCCAGTACATCATGCTACATCTCACACAGCAAGAAAGTGCTGTGATAATCTTGATCTTTAAGGTTGCAAAGTTCCTTCCTGTTCTCATAGTGTCTTAAGAAGTTCAGGCTTCTATAACAAAACCATAGACTGAGTGGCTTATTGACAATAGATATTCCTTTCTCACAGTTTTAGAAGCTAGAAGATGAAGATCAAGTAGCAGCAGAATTGCTGGTGTGTGTGTGTGTGTGTCCATCTTTTCCAGTAGCAGAGAGCTGACTTATTTTATCCTCTCATGGCAGAAAAATAAAAAAATAGAAAAATAGAAAGCTGGCTCTCTGCCCTCTTTTTATATATATATATTCATTCTAATTATGTATATATAACAGCAGCATCCATTTTTGATTCATTGCAAACAATTGCAGCACAATTTTTAATTGTAGTCATACATATACCTGCAAATGCCATAATTTTATTCTCTTTTATTGCTGAGTAATATTCCATTGTGGATATATACCACAGTTTCTTTTCTTCAAAAACTTTAAGAAGAATTAGTACAAAGCCTTCTCAAACTTTTCTAAAACTAAAGAGGAAGGGACATTATCAAATTTATTTTTCAAGGATTGTGTTACACATCCTAATAAAATTGAGGACAATAAAAAAAAACTTGGGGGAAATTAACTCTTAAAAACATACCCACAAAAATGTTCAACAAATTACTAGCAACAAATTCAACAAGTGCATTAAGAGTATTATTTGTCATAATGAGATGGGGTTTATATCTGAAATAGAAGGGTGGTCAAACTTGCAAATCAATAAATGTGATATGTCACATTCACAGAAGGAAGACATAAGTCAAATGGTTATCACTATAGATGCAGAAAAAAAGCATTTGACAAAATTAAGCATCTATACAGGATAAAAATAACTCAACATATATTCAGGATAAAGGTCCTAAGAAATTAGGCATAGAAAGAGTGTTTTTCATCAAAAGACCATATATAATGAGCCCACTACTGACATCACACTTAAAAGGGGAAAGTTGAATGCTTTTCCTCTACTATAAACAGCAAAACTAGGATGTAGATTCCTGCCTCTCCTACTGAACATGATACCAGCTTTCTTAACTGGAACAATTTGAAGAAAAATAAATAATGAGCATCCAAATTGGAAGGAAAGAAGTAAAATTATTTGTTTGTAGGTGATATGATTTTAGATTGAGAAAGCCCTAAAGATCCACACATATACCAAAAAAAAAAAAATTAGAACTACTAAACAAATTCCATAAAGTTGTAAGATACAAAATCAACACAGAAAAATTGGTCACATTTCTACACATTAACAATAACATCTGGAAGAGAAAAGCAATTCCATTTACAATAGCATTAAAAACAATACAATGTTTAGAAGTAAAGTAAGGAGTTGAATGATCTGTGCAATGAAAACTACAAGACATTGACAAAAGAAATGGAGGAAGACAAAATAAATAAAAAATGGAAACATATCCTGTGTTCTTGGATTAGAAAAATCAATATTGTGAAATTATCTACAAATTTAGTGTAATCCCTAACAAAATTCAATGACTTTTTTTTAGATAAAGAGAAAAAACAATCCCAAGGTAAGTGTAGAATCACAAAAGACTCCAAATATAACCAAAGCAATCTTGAAAAGAATGAATCTGGAGGCATCCCGTGTCTTGATTTCAAATTGTATAATAAGACTATAATAATTAGAACATAATGCAGAAGAGTAAAAACAGAAATTAGACCAATAGAAGAGAGGAGAGAGTCCAGAAATAAATCCCAACATACTCATGCCAATAACCTTGACAAGGATGTTGAAAACCAATGATGGAGAAAGGATAGATTTTTTTTCCCCAATAAATGGTACATGGAGGGAATTGCATCCATATGTAAATAAGACCAGTGTCTTATACCATTTACAAAAAAGAAAAAAGAAATGGATCACGTTCTTAAACATAAGATCCAATACTGTAAAATTCCTCGAAGAAAACACAGGGGGATAAAACCCCTTGACATTAGTCTTGGCAATTATTTTTCTGGGTATGACACTAGAACAGCAAAAGCTAAAATAAACAATAGGTATTAAATTATAGTTGGATCAGACTAAGAATTTCTAGTGTGCCATTGCATAGCAGAATGATTACAGATAACAATAATGTACTGTATATTTCAAAAAGATAGAAGAAAGGACTCTGATTGTTTTACCATAAAGAAATGATAAATGTTATAGAGATAAGTGTGTATAATCTAATTTAAACATTATGCAATGTGTACATGTGTCAAAACATCAACCCACTAATGTAACCCATTAATATATCCCAATCTTGTGTTAAAATTTTTGAGTTAAAAAAAAATAAAAACAAGTGGAACTTTATCAGACACTAAGGTTTCTCCCCAGGAAACATTCAACAGGAAAGGTAATGTATAAAATGAGAGAAAATATTTATAAACCATATATCTGATAGCCATTAATATGTAATATATATAAGAACTCACAAAGTTTAACACTAATAATTATAATCCAGTGAGCACAAGATGTGAGTAGAAGATTTTCCAGTGAAGATATTCCCTGGAAGTACATGAAAAGATGACCAACACCATGCATCATCAGGGAAATACAAATCAAAACCAAACAGGACTAGCAATGAGTAGTGATGAGAAAGTGGAGAGAAGGAAACCCTTGTGCACTGAAGGAATGTAAAAGGGTCATCATGGAAAACAGTATGGTGTGTCCTCCTCACCAGCTGTCCTACTCCTAGGTACATAGCCAACAAATAAAATTAGTACTTCAAAGGGGCCTTCACCACACTCCTTGCAGCATTGTTCCCAAGAGCCAAGAGATGTCAAAAAACCTGAGTGTCCATTGGCAGATAAATGAATAAAGAGAATGTGATGTGTACATATATACAAAATAGCTCAATAATATTCTGATGCACACACACGCATACATATACATATATATGATGGCTGAATAATATTTTGAGGAGTCCTGCTATTTGGGACAATGTGGGTAAAATTAGAGGATATTTTGCTAAGTGAAAAAATGTCGGACAGCAAAACATAAATGCCATATTGTATTCCATATTATTTCACTTATATGAAGAGTCTAAAAAAGAAAAAAAAATCACAGAAACAGAATAAAATGAGGTTGCCAGGGACTGGAGAATAAGGAAGTGGGGAGATACTAGTCAAAGAATATGAGCTGTCATTCACTTTTGCATAATGTCAATGAGTTCTAATGATCCAATGTCCAGGATGGTGATTGTACTTAATCATATTGTATTAGATACTTGACTTTTTCGAAGACAGTGGATCTTAAATGTTATCCCCCACCTCCCCAAAACAGAACTACATGGAGTGATAGATGTTTTAAGCGTGATGTAATAATCTCACAATGTGTAAACATACAAAATCATTATAACATACATTTTAAATATGTAAAATGTATTTGTCAGTTTTACCTCTGTAAACCTGAAAATAGAAATACAATGTAAAAATGAAAGAATGCATAATGTAGACAAACTTTGCATTTGGAAATAAAGGCGTTCTTTAGGGACTAAGTTTTGCTCATGCCAATCAGATAAAACTAGAATATGTTAACATGCCCTAGGTTAAGAAATCTGAAAGAGTCATCTTGAGCATGCTTGTGCATTAGGAAATATCTATCAGCAATGGATAAAGATGGAAGGAACATTACCAGTCAGAATATTATAAGCAGATTTTTCTGACCAAAGTAATGCTGTTTTAAAATACCGATTTCCTCTAGTACATGTTCCTGTTTTACCAAGGCCCTCATTTTTGAGGTTTCCTTCTATTCCCCATCTCTAATAAATCTCATTACTCTTTCCAGGAACCTTTTGATCACATCTATCTTGAAGGGACCTAACCTAAAGTACACAGTCCCACAAATAAAAAGGAATACCATGTTACAAAACGTATTTCCCATTGTGATTCACCTGAAAAAATCATCATGCTAATCAGTCTTCAGGATTGATGTGCACATTCATATCAAGGCACAAGGGAACACTGACAGTCTTGCTGAGATGATTTAATATCTGTTTTTGGTTCGAATTGCTCTTGGAACCATGTCTCCAAAGAGTCCAATAATAAATGGATTCTGGACACATGGACTGGTCCAAAAGACCCTCCAAAGAGGGACAATGTTGCCTTAATTTGGGAAACAAACCCATAAAATAAAACAATTGAGGTTGTTTTAGAAAAATCAGCTATTTTTAAATGTTTAGGATGTAAAAAAAAAGGGGGGGGGGACAATAAAGTTTTTCAACATAGACCTAATGAATTATTTTCTAATTTCAAGTTACAAACATGTACGTAGCAGCATCATGAAGATAGGGAATATTGGAGAGCAGTTATACTTGTGGAGTAGAAGAAAGTGACAAAAAATATTTGCACTGCAATTGATGTGGTAGTTTCTGAACTGATTATAAAGGAAATACAAGCTATTTTAATTTATCTTACAGATATATATATCTTCATAAAGTATGCAAAATATATTTAAGAATAAGTGAAGGGAAATTGAGAGTGAAATTGTAGGAACAAACAGTATCTGTATGTAATTATGAAGATTGCAATGCTGTTGCCTATCAGTTTGGTTCATTTAGTTGATCATTTGGGCTCAAAACTATAATTTATTTAATTCAGCAATGATACACCAAGGTTCTTCTAAGGGTCAAGTACTGCTCTAGGCATTTGGAAACTTCCTGCTGTCATAGAATTCAAATTCTAGTAGTGGAGAAGGCAGAGAATAAATAATACACAAAATATAGTAATTCAATTATGAGTATGCTAGATTATCAGTGCTATGGACAAATAAGAGTGACAGAATGGGACAAGGAGCACAAGCCACTCTGTAGCAAGGAGTGGGGAGTTGCTGGCTATTTCTCCATACAGGAGTCCAAGTAATCAGTAAGTAGGTCTAGGGGTGGCAGTGGTCAGCAGTTCTCATTGGTTAAGGGGTGGTGAGTAATGATGTAGATGGATATTGAACTTCAGGTGGAGGCTTTTACGGGAGTACGAAATCTCCTAAGCTAGAGACAAGCTGTGGTTTTTGAACAGCCAGGACATGAAGGTGGCAGCTACAGAGGAGAAGATAAAGGAGAGAAGGTGTGAGGCTCCAGGGACTGGACCATGACCGGTCACTCAGTGCTGAGAACAGCTTGGGTTTTTAGCACGACTAGCAAGCCTGTTGTGGAGCACTTTGTGCAGGGAGCATCCGTTTGATCTGCTTTCCTGGGATAGAATGGCATGAGGTGGCCAAGGGGCTGAAACATGAAGGAAATACATTCTGACTGTATTTTTTTTCCCCCTGGGACTGCCACAACAAAGCACCACAAACTGGGTGACTCTAAGCAACAGAAGCTCATTCTCTTACAATTCAGGAGGCCACAACCCCCCAAATCAAGGTGCGGTAGGGTTCATTCCTGCTAGAGCTTTCGAGGGGGGCTTGGTTCCTGGCCTGTCTCCTGCATGCTGTGGCTGCAGCGCTCCTGATGGTCCTTGGCTTGTAGTCACATCATCCAGTCCCAGGCTCCAGTTTCACAGGACCTTCCTTGTGTCTTCTCATGGCCTTCCTTTGCATATTTCCCATCCTCCTTTTTTCTCTTATTAAGGATACCAGTATTGAATTTAGGGCCCAACCTAAGTGTGGGATGATCTCATCTCAGGATCGGTAACTGCATTACATCAGCAAATAATATGCTACTTCAAAATAAGGTCATGTTCATGGTACCGCAGGTAGGACATAGATAAACCATCTGGAGGACACAGTTCAACCCACTACGTTCATACTTCACGGAGAAGGATTCATTCAGAGGTCTCATATGTCACCTGGACGAAGAGCCTTCCTGTGTGTGCTTATTTTGTCTGCAGCTTCAATCTCAGCCTCAGGATGGCTGCAGCCATTTGTGTGTCAGGTCCAGCTACAACATCTTGAAGAAAGGAAGATCACCTCTTCTTTGTGATCTTCTCGATTCCACCTGGACCGGCTGGGGTTTCCTCTCTTTTGTGCATGGCAGTCTCCCCAGCACCTGCAGCCACAGAGGTACATTGTACTTACTGCTCACCAACCCACACTCAGCACTCCTACGACCTGGGATGACTTGGTGCCAAAGGGCAAAGCTGTCAAGAGGCAAAATTTAGTCCACCCGGAAAGGAGAAAGGGTCAGTTGCTCGTAAAATGATATGTCAAATAACTTTTGGTGTATGCTGAAATTAATGTTTCCAGGTCTCTGCTAGGTAACACTTAATGACACAGAAGAAGAAGTGTAAGCCATATACATGTGCCATTTCTTAGGGGCCTTCAGTCATTCCCTATTGCCTTTATTGTACCTTGGACTTCATTCCTCTTTGCAGTTTTGTTTCTCATGATACACCTGCATAGGCTCTGTCATGCCATTAGTTTATTCAGTATCTTTGCATAGAACCCATTACCATGTAGGAGTAGTATGTTCATTTAATAAACGAGAAAGAAACTATTAAGTGACTTGGAATAGATAGGCCAATTTGATCAGAATCATGGGATCATCTCTCAAGAGCACCAAAGACTAAGAACACAACAATTTTTTTCCCTCAAAAAATATTTCAGAAAAAAATAAATCCCCTCAGGGTTTTCTAGGTTTTCTCCTATCAAAGACTATATAGTATATTAATATCATTAACTCAGAACATCCATCTTACAAATTAGTACCTTTGGGGTCCATCCTATTTTCTTTAATATTCATGTCAAGACCAATTAGTTACAAAATAATTGCTCTAAAACAGCTCTCAATATGGGCTTACATGCCCATATGTGAATATTATTACAGCATTTATTTCATATTATGCCTAGATGGATTTATTCAGACACTTGAAGACTTAATAACACCAACAAAAATTAACAATAGCCTTCATTGTATCAAAGGGCTACAGAGGTAAATAGGGTATCAAATAATACTTCTGAGTGGTGGTAGGATTATTGTTTGTTCTGTGAACTATGCGATTAAAATGAAAACCAAAGAGCAAAATATTCACACATAAATATACAGAGTCATAATTTAAAGCTTTGCAATGACACTACAATATTTCTATTCTTAGTATTTTCTTGAAGGGGAAATGGCATCTTGAAATTTTATGTTCAGCTCACCAGAATTTAGGGACAAATACTTTCTATCTAGAGAGGAGAAGATAATGGGCAATAGAGAATAAGATGAATACATTCAAGTATAAATCATAGGGCCTGATGGTTTGCCTCCTTCTAGTTTTCAAACTCATCCTTCGAGTTTGTTATTTTGTTGTAACTATCACCTTGAAGAATCCATGATGAAATTGTGCAGTCCCTAAAGGCTGAAAAAAAAAGTATTTCTTAATTAATCAGTGGATATGTTGGTGGAAACAATAAATTTAGACTAGGCAAAGGTAGCCATAAGAGAGAGAGATTGCCAATACCTGAAGAAGTGGTTGAGAAGGCAAAACATAATCATCTGAATTTCTAAAAAATTGAATGTGCCTGGGATTAACTTATACTGTTTTGGAAAGAACAGATGCTTCAACACCATCTGTGACAAGATGGGGAAAACAACGCATTTAAGAAAGTCTTCATCCTGTTCTATATGACAAATCACTGGAACCAGCCCTTTGTGGAATGAATGATGCCACTATTTGGTGGGTTTACAGCTAAGTGTCCATAAACATCCAGAGAGCAATTCTTCCTGACCAGGACCATGCTGGTGGAAGGAGCTGGCTAGACTGAAAAATGTCATTAGTTATGCTGCTGCCGTCCCACCTGAATCACCAAGTCATTTGTATGGCATTTCTTCCTTTGCTTTGCTTTCTCTGTATTTAGAAGTGCTTGTTCAATTGTTTGGATAACAATGAGTCACCAGGATGGAACAAGTAGTTACTGAACACCTGCCATATGGAAAGATCGGTGATAAATGTCAGGGAGGGATGGAGACATAGACCAGCATTCCCGAACCATTTGCTGAGCTCTAATTATGGACAAGACTTTAAGCCAGATGTGGGAAGCAAGGGATAGATTGAAATTCTGAAAAAAAAAATTATGGTCTTTGACTTCAAAGAATGTACTGTATAGAAATTAAGGTAGTTAACAAAGTTCTTTTCCTTAGTAAATAACTTTGAGCATCTATCACATGTCCAAAGCAGTTCATGATCTGGCAATATGGACAAAGAAATGAATAAAAAGTGGCAGGGGAAAAAACCTTAAAAGAATAGGTAGCAATTCAGTGGTCCATGGAAGAAGGTTGGTATATCAACAGATGAAATGGGTGACAAGAGAACTTCAGGAAGCAGAAAAGCTGTGAAAAAATGAAGGTGCAGTGAATAAGGTATAAGATGTGTTCAGAAAACCTAGTCATGGACTTGGTCCAAAGATAAAGGAGTGTGAACAAGAATAAAAATGAGGTATCAGGAAATTTAGAAATAGGATCATAAGTAATTTGAACTTAATTCTTGTGGCAATAAGGCATTAAAAGGTTAGGGAGAGGAGAGGCATTGCCATAGATGGACATTTGAAATACTAATCTGGTCTCAAAAGTAGAAGAAAAAGAAGAGCATTTCAGAGGCAAGATCACTTTTAGAAGTGTTCGTGTTGGAGCTAAGGATGGACATTTGGAAAATGAGTCTGTGCAGATGACATAGTGTCACATGATCAAAGATGGCAAAGTTGGTGTAAGAATGTAATGCTGGCTTTCCAATTCTGCCTGTTTAATATGTTGACTATTGACCAGTCCACTGGAAAAAAAAAAGCTATAAGTGCTTTAGTTTGCTTTAATTTTGTCATTTTATTTTCCTCATTGACCAATAAAAGGAGCTGGTAATATTTTGGGGAGATAATTGTTTTAAAGGAATAGATGCAATATATAATTTTCCTCTGTTTTGTTGTGACATTCACTTATCATACATTAACTTTGTATTTATAATAATGCTAAGTTAACTAAAGATCTTTATTTAATTTTATTTTTTGCATCTGTCTCTACTTTTTACAAAGCTTTTGGTCACCTGGGAGTTTTAAGGTCTTTCTTGTCTACACTCCTCAGTGATGTGGTATTTCATTATTAGACTCATCTACTATTTTTGCAGGAGGGCTGTAACCCAGGCTTTCTACCTTTAAACAACTACATCTAAAGGAAATAGGGGAAAATTTCATTTCCAGAAGCTGAAGCCAGTTGTTCTTGATGTATTATCTTTTGCCTGTGCTCTGGCTTCAGGGGAATGAGGGGAGGCAAATACCTTCCTCTGTCAGCCCCTTTGGTGAAGGTAGGCTCTGCCAACAGGGAAGAGAGAAGTGACAAAAAAAAAGCTATGGAGCAAATATCCAGCAGAGACTGCTACAGTAAATCATGGTAGGATTATGATACTTAATTTTTGAATGCATTAATATGATCATTTCTCATTGATGGTGAGGTCTTGATATTATGTGGTGAAGATTGGAAAGGGATACACCATTTATAATACTCAGCTACCATGATGGTAGCTGATTATAATGAAAAAGAGCTCTATTCTGCAAATGAAAAGTTATTGCCTCTAATTCTAGGACCATGGACAATTCACGTTTACCATTGTCATCATTGTGATCATCATCATTACTGTGAATCATTTTCATCAAATAGCATTCATTTAGTTCTCTGCTTACAAAAGATGCTGTATTATCTTTCTATGTTTATCTCAAACATGTGGAAAATAATGCCTCTGAAGAAATTGGGATATTGGAAGGATAAATGAGCTCTTGCAGGTGTATTTCATTGTATGCCCTAGAAGAGCTTCTGAAAAGTCAAGTATACATTGAATTTTTGTAAATTGAATCAATTTAAAATGCACTAAGGGAACTTGATATTTAAAAGAACATTGTAGTGAATCTATATTGCAAGGATGCCATTTGAAACACAGATACTTAGAGATATAACAGTTGTATAAACTTGTATTTTTTTTCACAATGGGCTGCTCTTCAGTTGTTTACATGCTTTAAACTTTTTCAAGGAAAAGTCCTTTCAAATCCAAGATGATTCTTATTAATGAGAACATAATAACATCTAGTTAGCTTTATTGCTATTTTAATAGATAATTATCATTATTTTCATTATTCATGCTTTCAGACAGATTTTATTTTGGGTTAACTATTTTGAAAGATTGAAATAATAAATGCTCAAGATGTAAAAAAAAGCTCAGAAATGACAGATATAGTGGTTTTCAAAGTATAGCTCCAAAAAGTTTTATTTGTGCCACACACACACACACACATTCACACACACACTCACTCACACACACACACACACACACACACACACACACACTCACCCCTATACAATTTTGGGAAAAAAAATAGAGAAAAGCAGCATTTTGCTGAGTTAAGCAGGGGAAAGGTGTTATTGTCCTATGATCCACCCTCATCCCTTCCTGGATTCTCCATCTCCTGGCAGGACGAGCTCAAGTCAGTTATTTATGCAGGTTCTCTAATACCTGGCTCTGCTGCCTACAAGGCAGGCAAACATCTTCTCAGATTGTAAATGAAGGAAAATAATTGTCCCTCTCTTATGATATCCTGTGGGTTGAATGAGTTATTACATGTAAAGCACTTTAATGATACCTAACCTGTGCTAAGCTGCACTAAGCTGGCTGGCCTATAGTTCCTAACCTGTAGGATCAGGCACCCAGGGACAGTACTCTCCATAGAGGTACCTTCATAGAATACTGTAAAATAGAAGCACACTTTTTTCAATTCACCCAGTTAATCCCAGACCTTTGCTTCTCCAATGGAGAAGCAGGTGCCCTGCAGGTGAACTGATGTCTCCAAGGTCAAGCAGGCAGGGGATGATGGAGAGGATACATTGGTCTGGGTTCTGATACACTTGAGAGGATTTTCCACTGGAGCCTGACTCAACTCTAGAGGCCATAGTTACTTTATTCTAGTGTCCCAAAGGCAACATACACATAAGTATCTTTTAAAATGGAGTTTCTCAACCTCAGCACAACTGACATTTTGAGCCAGATAACTCATTGCTCTCAGGAGGCTGCTGTGTGCACTGCAGGATAGTTAGCCACACCTCTGGCCCCGGGATGCCAATAGCCAAAAAAACAAAAAACATCCTCAAACTTTGGGCAATGCCTCCTGGGGAATAAGGTTGCATGCATTTGAGAACCATTCCCTTAGCACAGGAGAAGAACAAAAGTTTCTACCCAGAGCCCTCACAGAAAGACACAGCCCCACAAGCAGGCTAAGTCTTACACAGCAGCAGCCACAGGCCCTGCCTGAGTGGCAGACCTCATTCTCCTCGTGGGCACATACAACAATCTCCCTGTCATAGCTAGATAGAAGGGTCTCCAGTACTTAGTGTGTGAGCCACATTTATTGCAGGGCTCATCAGAATGATTTCATGGTAATACACCTTAAGGGGAGGGCTTCCTCCCCTTCCAAAAATGGGTTCAAATTTCAGGCTCTGAATATTTAAAATTGTTCGAGAATTAGCCATCTGAAGCCCCGTGTTGCAGAACATGTGAATGAAAACCTTGGGACTTTCATAATCAAATAAAATGTGATATTTTTTCCTAAAGTGTGTGCCCTTGGACATTACTTCCTGCAGCTAGCTTGTACTTGATCTGAACCTCCCTTCTCTCCTGTCACCTACTCCTCTCTGCCCCAACATACAAGGGAACTTCTTAGTTAAAATACATTTTGTGTTCTTAAAAGGAACATGGTCGTGGGGTGGGGGAGAACACACTCAATCTATTTAATGTAACTATCAAAAAGTTGATAGATTATTTTCATCAAATATTCTATTATTGACATATTCCCATGTACCTTGAATTTTTAACAACACTGGGATTTTTCAAAGAACACAAAATTATAATGCCTCTTCATATAACTACTGTATTTAGTCCTTTCAGCAAAATCTAAGGGAAAATCAAATCTGAAGAAATTGAGTAATTGTTTAAGATAATCCAATGAGCTCACCAAACCATTACTTCAATATGGATCCTGAGAAGAAAAAACTGTGTACTTTCCACAACATTACATTTTTTAATAAAATAATTGCCACATGGGATTTATTTTTGCTGCATTGCCATCATCCAGAAGCATTTTAAAATTATTTCAGAGATTCCATTTGAGTCAGCAACATATTATTTTTAATATTTTTGAAGGCTCTTACCCATCATACTTCAGGTTAGACCATATATATTCTCCTCCCCTTCAAAAAAGTCAGGTAAGTGAAATAAGGTTCAAAATACTGAAACTTATTATTGTCTTCTGTAGTTTATATTTTTGACATTTTTGTCTCTGAAAGTAATGTCAAATAATAATTTCTAAAAACATCTAATTACATTTAGAACAGTGGTTTTCAAAATATTATTGTAGTAATTTTTTTCCTTGAGGAAGTCTTGAATGGATCTCCAATATAATGATAAGGAGATTTCCCATTTGGAGGGCAACCCAAGAAGAAGACCTATGCTCTATCTCCTATGGTGAGCTTCCAGAGTGAACATGCTAACTTGGAAATATGGATCAGAAGTATCTATTCACTGAGGCTAGGCTGAATGTTCTCTGGTTTGGTACAACAGACCACTACATTGTGATGCATGTATACCCTGAGCCTTGACTGACATCTCATAGGGCACAGCACCTGATAGGATAGCAGTTTTCTAGATTGTCTAAGTTTTAGCCAGTTGAACATGCAAAGTTTAAAATCGTATGTGTCCATAATCAGTAACACATTCAAGAGTTCAAATATATAACAAAGCACAAGAATCTTTATTCTAAAGTCTACAGAAAAATGTACAAGCCTGATAATACAAGGTAATGTGTTGGTGGGTTTCAGTATTAACATGGGGAAGCTAATTTGTTTTAGTGTGCATTTTGCACAATGTTTTTCTTGATTGTTTTTCATCATAAGTTTGAGATTCTGCAAATTTTTCTAAGTTTTTTTCATTTATTGTGAAATTTCTTCATTTTAGGTAAGGCATCTTATCGCTTTATGGTCTTACATTACTTCCTTTGGGATTTTTCACCAGAGAAGCTCAAAGCTTCTAATGCCAGTACCTTGAAATGCTTCAGTGAAGGTCTGATTAAGATCTTGTGCCAGTGAAGCAAGTACATAATGACATTTCCTATTCAACTGGTAAATAGCACCTTAATTAGCCAACAGTAGATACACTCTTCGCAGGGTAATTGGTGCATCTAAAAAACATTAGCAAAGACTTTTTGCAAGATTCAAACCTGGGAGCTACATAAAGGGAACAAGAACAATATCTGGCTCCCTGAGGCATTTATTCATCTAGTTGTGAGAGTCAAGGTCAATTTTAGGCATAGTGTAACTTCACTATCTTATATATAATTTAGAACAGATTTACCAACTCAGGTACTTTTGATCAATCAATAGGCTATTCCTTACTAAGCCTTCAGTTAGGGCACACTTATTTTAAAATCATGTTTGATTACAAAATCAGAAGAATTTAGAATTGTAGTGAACCCTAGCGATCACTTGATTTTGAGATTTCATCAGTGACACTTGTAGTAAACTTCCTTTATAAAATTACTTGGAAGTGTTAACAGTGTAGATGCTTATCACCCCAATGAGGTAATGATTTGGCAGGTATGGGATAGAGCCTGCACATCTACATTTTTAATAAACATCCCTGATGACTCTGATATACAAACCAGTTCTGGAATTACCAACCAGGTCAGCTCCGTAATTTTATAAATGACCTTGCCCAAAGTCAAAAGTGACACAATCCCAGGTCTTTACTGCCTGCCCAGCTTCCCTTCTTCCACCTCAGTTCACATCTGTTTCAAGGATATTGTTCACCAATCCTTGAGTTTTCATAATATTTTGTTCATGTTGAGTGTCTGTAACTCTCCAGCCTTAAGAGTCATAACCAATTAAGAAAAACTTGAAAGTCTGATCTGCCCCCAACTCTGGGTCTAATTCTGTCCTACTAGAGAGGATATGAAGAGCTGGAAGCCAGAGGTTTTGCATCCAGGAAGTTCAACTGCTAATCTTATCTATATTTTTATTTTTTGAGTTGTAGATGGACACAATATCTTTATTTTCTTTATTTTTATGTGGTGCTGAGGATCGAACCCAGTGGCTCACACATGGGAGGTAAGTACTCTACCACTGAGCTACAACTCCAGCCCTATATTTTACATTCTTAACTCCCATTTGATTTGCCAAATTCTGAAAATGATTTCATGGTAATACGCCTTAAGGGGAGGCCTTCCTCTGCCTCTACACATGTATGTTTTATTTACATGTTAAAGTCTCATAGCTCTAAGAAACAATTAGAAGAGGATCCGAGAGAGCACACCATGATATACCATCCATGTGTGTTTGGTACTGAAGTTAGTCCTAATGTAGAAGCCTCTTTCACTTCCCAGACTAAACTTTTCATCAACTAGCAGGAACTGGTGATGGGTTCAATCTTGTGTCATACATACATACCACTTAGCACTATGCTCACCCACAGTAAAAGCTCAAAATATATTTTTGAATGCAGGTGCCAGCTTAGGAAGTACATCTCAGCTCTCATTAAGCAGATGTGTCCCCAGTATTGGGGACACCTCTCAATGGAGGTGATTTGCCTACAGCAGGGACAGGGAAAGCTTGACTAATATGGCTCTTTAAAATGAATTTGCTTCTGGGAAATTCATGCACTTTTCAAATGACCATGAATTTGGCCTTTGATATGAACGCTGGTTATTTCTAGTATTTGCCCATCTGGCAGGGAAATGCTATATTGTCTTGGACCCTAGAGCTTTCAAAATCCAGGAATTTGTTTTTCTAATAGTGTCTTCACTAGTTCTCAGCACAGTGAAATTAAAAAAAAAAAAAAGTAAACGAACAAAGGAAAAATGAAACCAACTGATTTTTTAGAAGGATGAGACAGTCTTCCTTTCACCTCTGCTGTTGCTACTGCTAGTCTCCTGCCTGGACATCCCACCCTTTCCTCCCAGGGGCACCCCACGCTGCCTCTATGGCCACACACATTGCTCTTTCTTTGTTTTTACTCTTTATTAGGGGCCACCTGTATATTCCTTCCTCAGTCTTTCTGGACCTTCTGGAATCCGGAAGAAACACTCTTCTTCGATGTTGTCATCGTTGTTGTCATCATCACCGTGGTGCCCCCTCCCCCAATGTCCTGTACTCCACAGGTCTCAGCACTTGTGGCACCGAATTGCACTTGTCTCTCTGTCCATTTGTTTGGCTTTCTAGACAGTGAGTTCAGCAAGGGCTGGGGTGTATCCTACCTGTTGTGACATAATAAGAAATAGATACTGGGTCTCAGCTCCCTGTTCCTGACACAGAATTCTTAAAACCCTTGTACTTTCCTGAGTGATAGTGGTACCAGAAACATCTTTTGGCATAATTTTTTTTTTTCCTGACGCAAGAGCTTGTAGAATATGCAGGAAAATGAGAGTCTTTTTGTATGTTCATAGGATGAATGGTGGCTGGGGTCCCTAGAAAGCTTCAGTCAGGGGGTTAGTCATCAGAGGAAATAGCCATGTGATTGGAGGGCTGGCAATTTCATCCCCTTCTCTCCCTTCCCATACCTGCCACTTCCAGAGAGGGTCTGGAGATTGAGTTCCCTTGTCAGTGACCAATGGTTTAGTTCTTTACGCCAGCATAATGGAACCTGCATAAAGTTTGGAGAGTTTGGGGGTTGCTGAGATCATCCATGTGTGTGGAGGGTGGTGTACCCCAACTCCATCAGGACAGCAGATTTCCAGACTTTGCCCTGTATATGTTTTTATCTGACTATTGATAATATCCCTTACAGAAAACTGAAAAATGTAAGAAAAGCGTTCCCCCTGAGTATTGTGTGTCTCGAGAGCAAATAATCAAACATGAAGGAGAGGTTGTGGAATATACAATTTTTATAGTCAAGTCAGACAGAGCTATGAGTTATAACCTGAATACCTGCTACTTGAGACTAGCAGCAGATCACGACAGTTTTGGGGGACTGAGCCCTGAACCTGTGGGATCTGTACTAACTCTGGGTAGTTAATGCCAGGGCTGTATTATAGGACTCCAGGTAGGTATTCATGGAGAACTGAAGAAATGCTTGGTATTTGGAAACCACACAACTCTGGTGTCAAAAGCGTTGTGCATTTAGGAACAGTTTGTCTTTCAGTTGTTCATGCTCATACCCCAAACAGTACATACACTCCAAGCGAAGATTTTTTTCCCCCAAGAGAGTTATCTCTTATCCTACATTGGAAAATATTATAGAGCACTTCTTAAAAGGGGAAAAGAAAAAGCCTCTGAACTGATCTCAATCAATAACAGTTAAGTATGTTTACACAGGTCACTAACATAATTAGTTATTTTTAATGCTAAAAGAATTATCATAAAGTTAGTAATTATTTCTAAAGATATAATCTCAAGATTACAAGATATTTGAGGTCATTGTAAACAAACCTTTTAATGATGATTTTATTGAACATGGTTATGTTTTGAAGACACTAGTTCTATGTCTATGAAGAAAATATGAAAATGAAATTACCATGATTCTATGGGAAATAACTACTTTTGGTCTGAGGTACTCATGGATTCAAAATGGCTGCATCTCAACAGTATTAGGTAAGATGCTCTGAAAAACTATTTTAGGCATGACTGAGAAATAGCTGGTGAAGACGTGAATGATAAAAAGGACATGCGAAGAAGATGAGGTTAGTTGTTAAAAGTTAAGCATGGGAAAATATTTCTAAGTTAACATACTATGTAGACTTTATGCGATTTAAAGTATGCATGTCAATCTAAATGAACAGATCATATGCTGTTAAGTAGAAGGTAGCTGTTTTATCAAGATTCCTCAGTTATTTCGATATTCACATTAGCCAAAAAATATGGGAATTTTCTCATTACAAAATAAAAAGATAATAATATTTGTGAAAATTATGTTTGGGGAAAACACAGCTTTCAGTTTGTTGATTCAGGGGAAACTACAGTGATGGATATAGGATGCTGTAACATTGGCCTTTTGAGAACTGTTTTCAGACTAATTCACCATCTCTCAGAACCATGAAGATTCCCTAGAAGGCCCTATGTATGTAGTAGTCAGAGACATAGCAATTGTAAAGGCCAACTCATCCTATACACATCCCATCCTGCCGTCGACACCCATGCACAAGGACAAAACAAGGTCATTTTTGCACATCACTCATGACTTTGCTGGTTTCAGAAACCCAAACCAAACTGAATAAACACAATAGATTTGATAGTTCATGTAACTAAGAAGTCGATTGGGGATATGATTGTTTCCTATCTGAACTTCTTCAGAGGCTCAGAAGATGTGAGAAGGACTCTGCTTCCCTCTACCTCTCGGCTTTTCTTTCCCGTCATGTGTGACTAATCCTCGGGCAGCCTCTTCCCTCTGGCTCACAAAAAAGGAAACAGCTTCCAGACGTGAAGTCTCTCAGCTCAAGTCCAGTGGGAACACAGCCCTGCCCCACCCAAGCTCAGGTCCAACAGGAGCACACTTCCACTCTGCCCAAGCCTTCCAGCACCACCTCCATGCATTGCTTTGGTTCTAGGTAGATCATGGTCACATTCCTAGCACGACACCATGGCGGGGGTAAACATCCAAAGAACATCCTGAGATAAGGAGGAAGAATGCTTGGTTCTGTACAGGGAAATGGAGGATCAGCAGTCTGAAAGATGAGTGGTTAGAGAAAATAAAGACAAGAGGTGTCCATTACATTCTAATGTTTTTCTGATTTTAACAGTGAATCATGTTAATTCTATATTATTCAAAAGGTCTAAAAAAAGGAAATAAATGTACCACTCATGTTCTCACCTCTGAATAGCATTTTATTTTGTGTCATCCTAATTTTTTTCTTCTTGTGCAATTTCTATACAATGGCAATCAATAGTGTGAATCATAGTTGTAGATCCTGTATTTCCACTTACATTAAATTGACAAGAATTTTTCCAGAGTGCGAATAACCTTTGACAGACAACTTTAAACTCTTTATTACAAAGTACATTTTGTATAATCATCCTGATTCTCTCTAGTGTGGGTCCTCCCCCTTGTACTTAATCTCAGGTGTTGATCCCCATCTTCTTTTCCATCTCCCATTCTCAATGCCAGGACACAGTTTTGGCACTGGATGTTACACTGGAACTGATCTTCAGGACTTATCCTTTCCTGGCACAGCAACTGTCTGTTGAGACACAACTGAAAGGGGGCTGGGATCCCTGGTCCAAGACCATGAGTCTTTTTTCTTCCCCAGCTTCTGCATGTGAAGTCAGTACAGTCACTCCTTTGAAAAGCTCATACTGAGCACCTACTAAGTACCAGTCACTATTTGCCCTGCTGAAAATAGGATGGTATGCAAAAAAAAAACAACAACAAAAAAAAAACTGTATTTTCACTATGGTCATAGTCTAGGGAGAAAGACAATCTTATTCAACAACACAGGCAAAATCACCACCACTGTGGTAAGTGCACTGATGGAGATGCACGTGGAGATGTGAGAAGTTCCAACAGGAGAATCTGATCTATTTCGGCAATGATTTTTCTAAGGAAGAAACAATGGCATTGAGATCTAAAGGATGAGTGGGAAGTTCTAGTTTTAGTCTGATTTTTCTCCACGGTGTCCCAAAGATCTGACAAGAACACATAGAGGAGAGAAAGTTTATTTTAGGGCTCTCATTTTCAGAGGTCTAAATCCACAGAAGGCCAGCTCCATTCCTTGGAATTCAAGGTGAGGCAAAACTTAATGGTGGAAGAGTGTGGCAGGAAAAACTGGCTTAGGACATCACACCAGGAAGCAAGCACAGAGCTCTACTCAAGAGGGACTAAATATGTATCTCAAAGGCATATCCCCAGTGACCTACCTCCTACAGTAGCACCCTACCTACCTACCATTACCATCCAAGTAATCCTATCAGGGGAGTAATGCACTGATTAGGTTAAAACTTTCATGACCCAATCATTTTACCTCTAAACTTTCTTGCATTGTCTCGTGCATGATCTTTTGGAGAATACCTCACATCTAAACCATAACAGCCCTGATTCTGATGCTTAAAATGGTACCCTTCAGACAGCTTCACCAACAAGGAGGTCGGGGAAGCCTTCCCCAAGGAAGTGATGTTTGAGCAAAACTCTAAAGAAATCAGGGAGAAAATCATTCAGATATTTGGCTGGAAATTCTCCGGAGATGAGAAGTGTGTGCAGAGGCCCTGAGGCGAGTGGGTGCCCTGTGTGGTTCAGGAAGGTCAGAAGACCTGTGGCTGGAGCCCTGAGCTGAACAGAGGAACACCTAGGAGGCAAGGTCATAGAGTGACCAAGAATGGAGGGGCAGGTCATTACGGAACACTGTAGAGAAGCTGAACTTTGAGTAAGATGAGCTAGGGGGAGAACCATTGAAGGGTTTGGAGCAGAGTGACTCAATCTGACATGTACTTTAGAAGGAGCAGTATGGCCGTGTTGAGAAGAGATTGGATAGACACAATGACTCTTGAAACATATTTGTGTTTGTATTTTATAGAGGTGGAAGTAGAGGCTCAGAGAGTGTAACTTGACTGAAGTCTTATAGTATACAGATCTGACTTAAACTTAGGTTTCACTGGTCTTAAATATATGCTCTTTCACCATGTTAGAAAATGTGTATGTGTGTGTGTGTGTGTGTGTACATGAGTGTATGTTAGAAAAGTAGGATCATATAACACTATGAGAATATTTTTTTTTCCACATTTTCACTTGGGATGTCATGAAATGGCTTGGCATTAAATATTTTTCCTAGTGTCATCTTTCAGGCCTACAGCTTAGTCCATTACATAGAGGTGCTGTCTTCAGATAACCCACCTCCTGTTGTCAATTTTGCTCACTGAATCCTTAAGAAAATACTTGCATTGGAAAGTCTTCCTTCCTTTTCAAGGAAAAGGCCAAATGTCCCAAGAAAAAATATGTACATGAATATATCTACGTAAAAGATTTTGTTGTCACATGAAGAAGAAACAATTTAAACTCTTTGACTGCATGGGCTTTTTTACTTTTGAACGACCTAAAACAATTTCTTTGAAAAATTACATTTCTATATTTTGTGAAATATACATGAACCTACACAAAACTCCTACTAATTAATCAGGTTTGGATATGCAGCCAATATGTTCATGACCAAAGGCAATACCATATGCAGAAGTTAAAATGCCTATACTGTCCTATTTTTTAAAAAAATATCATTAGGCAAATGTTCTTGCTTCACCCTCTGGAGCATTAGATCTTAATGGTTTGATAATGGTAAGTAAATGTGTGACATATAAATGTGCCAGTCCTTTTATGTTACAGAAGCTTAGAGTAGAATCTCCCCCTTCTCTTATCTATTACTTTGCCTAATGAAGAATCCAACCTTTCTTCCAAGATTCCTCAAGTTTCCCTCGTATCCTTTACCATCACAAAAAGATGAGCTTGTTCCCTTTCTCCTTTTTCTTGGGCTCTGTCACTGCTGTGGACATGAGAGCCCACACTGTAAAAGGACAAAACATCCTAAATTTCTCATGGATCAAGGCCAGCAGTTGAGCCTCTGCAATGCTTCACAAGGTAGAACCAGAAACAAGAAATTATTCAATTAAACCTCTGTACTTCAGTACTGTAGCAACAAATAGGCTATTTCTGAAGCAGTTTTACCAGTCTCCAAAGGAGTATTCCCTCAGTACCAGTGATAGAGTTGTGCCAAAGTACCAATTTTCAAGAGTATTCAAGTGCAAAAATGATACTTTTCTATGTGCAAAAGAACTTGCTTTTGTTATTTTCTAAGATAGAAGGAAAGCTCTTTTCCCATTTTGGAAATCAATAAGGCTTTTTTTTCCCTTCCATTGCCATGGGTTATTATAGAAAAAACTACCCATGTTGCTGAGGAAAACTTGTGAAGACAACTATTGAAATGGAGCCAGCTCTGCTTTCCCTGTGGGCAGCTGGGAGGCTGGGTAGGGACTGTGTTTGACAGGATATGAAGAATATCCATTCAGATTGCTAAGACTCAGACATCCCAGCCATTATAAGATGTTTGCAGTATCATGAACCAATATTTTCTCGAATTCAGGATAAGTTCCCTGACCATTTCTCAGAGGACGTCACTAGCAGAACACATTTTGTGCACTCTTTATGGGTTCCTCAGCTAGAGCTTTTACAGTAATTCATGATTTAACTAAAGACACAGCCCATAACCAAGAAGGCACTGCTAGCCACAGAGAAGAGATGGTGCCTCTCTGAGCAGCTGGTTCTAATGGTGGGCTTACAGGTAGGTACGTAGCCTGGAGCAGAGTGGCCAGTAGACTCTGCTGGTGGCATAGGTATCCTGGAGTAGGTGGAGCTACTCAGGTGTGAGCTCCTCTCTTTATTAACTGTGTGATATTGCCTAGCAATTTTAATTTTCTTAGTTTCAGGCTTTCCATCTGCAAACGAGAAAAGAAGTACTTAGCAAGATTGTTATGAGGATTAAACAGGATAACACACTTAAAGTGCCTGGCATAAAGCATGATATGTAACAAGCATATAAATGGTGACAGCATGGTAGCATGCTCCTCTTCCCCTGCACAGGAAAACATATCTGCTCTTAAAGGGGCAGTAGCTGGGCATGCATTCTCACTCCTCCTCTTTCCACTGACAGGACCATGAAAAACCATTTTCTTAGTATCTATTTCATACTTACTTCCTTACAGAGTAGGGGATTTAACCACTTGCAATTACTCCCAAATCATTGGAGATTATTTATAATAATATATAATATTAGAACAAAATTAAAATTACATGGTATTAATATATCAATTATTTACAGTTTATATTAAAATATACATTGCATATTATATATACATATATATGTGTATAGTTGCATTTCATATTATATTTAATGTGCTATATAGTATACTTAATTAAAAGTTATACATTAAATATATAATACACATTAAGTAGGACCTATACTAGTAGTATATTTTAACTCTGAATTCTATGGAGGATACCTGTATTTACAAGAGTGATAAAGGAAGAAGAGGGAATTAAAAGAAAAAAAAAAGAGGGAGGTCATACAATTTTGGAATTAAGGCAGTCTGTGGGCAAAGAAACCTGAGGAACCTTGCAGAGCAGCTTGGGTACAGCATTGTCCCTAATGTGGCATATTTTGTCACTGGATTTTTGACTGGATATTTCTTTACATTCAGTTGAAGTCTAAACCCTTTTTCACATCCTTTATTTGTAGAACCTAAATGTAGTCCTTTTACAAATATTATTGTTCATTTCATGTATAGATCCATTTTGCTTTTCCATTCTACTGGGCTCTTTTGGAATTTTAAATGTGTCACCAAATATCTGAGTGATACCTTCTGGTTTTATATCCACAACTAATTTGTCAAGAATTTGACTGTCTCTATCCTTGGCAATTAAAAGACTCTTGTTATAGGGTTGAGGGGAAGTAGAGCTCTCTGAGAATTATCTTCTAACTGGTCATCCATTGGCATTGATCATAGTAACACTTCCTAGAAGAGTTTCTAGTGAGTCACCATAATGTGTACTTGAGGTCAAATTTAACTTAGGTATTTAACAACAATATCATGATCATATTATAAAATGCTTTGCTAAGATCTGGATATGATTCATCTGTGGCATTTTCCAGCTGTTTCAATCTGCAATAATTTGTTCTAAGTGAACCCATGCTGGCTCCCAGTAGCCTTGCATTCTTTCATAAGTGTTTACAAATTGTGTCTTTTATAATTAATTTTCAGGTCCTGCCTGGGACTTACATCAAGCTCACCTGCCTACAGTGAGAAATAGCTATAGTAGCCGTTCTCCCCCACCCCCACCCTTGCATCAAGAAAACCTGTCTAGTTTCAGGTATAAATGCATCTTCTGTTCCTTAAACATTGACAAAAATGATTCAGCTATCCCCTTTACAAGTGATTTTTGCACTTTAGAAAACATGAGAAGACAGGAAGAATGATATTTTGGAAGCATAAGCACTCTAGAACCTTCTCATCATTAGGGATTTTCTTTCTGCTGGGATGCTACTCAAATTACCCCCATCTGCCAGACTGATTCAATATCTCCAGAATGTTTCATATCCATAATCACCTTAAATGCTTTGCTAGGTTCATAGTCCCAATGGAGTTCTGTTATCTCCAAGAGATAATCTCTGACTATCTCATTTTCTCCTTCCTCTAAATTACATGAGTATTTAAAAAAGCTATTATTATATTGAACTTTTAATTCTAGGTCAAAAAAAGATATCTGCCTCTTTTTTTTCCTAGATGGGAGGCTGTTTAAAAGCAAGAACTCATTCTTCCTTTTAATACTTATGTTACAAAAATAATGGGTATTGAGAAAGTTTTGTTGTCTAAAAATAATAATGTCTTCCCTTCACTGTCACATAATTAGACACCCAAAGTTAGACTTCTGTCGACTTCTGACATCCAAATATCAGTTGCAAGACTGGAACTGGATAAAAACCATGATTTTCATAGTGGAAAGGGCACTTAATAAGGACCATCTTTTTAAAAATTAGTTTATATTGTACAGGATACATACCCATCTTAGTCTTCATTCCAAATTTTTTTTTTTTTAAAGTTACCCTTGTAACTGAGAAATCCAAAGACAGGGCTGGGGTTAACTGTGGTGGCTCATTCCAATGGCTCATGGGATGTCACCAAGAACTGTGTTTCTCTCCTTCTTTTCACTCTCATTCTACAGTTTCAACTTCATTCTCAGATTCTGTGTTAGTATTTTAAACAGATGTTTATGTAACATATTTAAAGAGTTAGTGACAAAGTTAGTGACTAAAAGTATGCCTAAATGTGTTATCTTCGAGTTCTGGAGATCAGGAGTCAGCAAATAGGTCGTGCACTTGTAAGAACATGGTGCTCACTGGGCCAGTTCCTTCTGGGGGCCCCACAGGAGAGTCTGTTCTTGCCTGTTCCAACATTGGTAGGTTGCCTGCATCCCTTGGCTTTGGGAACCCCCTCCAACATGGCATCACCTTGACCTCTGACTTCCTCATGATGTCCCTTCTTTAACTTGATTCTCTGCCTCCCTTCTCCATCTTATAAGAACCCTTGTGATTACAATGTGCTCACCTAGATAATGTGAGATAATCTCCCTATCTAAAAATCCTTAATTTTATGCATAAATGCTTTTTGTCATGATATGTACCATATTCATAGATTCCAGGATTAAGATGTGGCTATTTTTGGTGGACCATTAATCTTCCACCATAGTCTTTCCTTGGAAGATATACATCCATCTCACATGGAAATTATGTTCACCCTTTCCCAACATCCCAGAGCTTTAATTAGTAGCAGTATCAATTCAAAGGTCTAAAGCTCATCTACCTATTATCAGCTGAATGGTCCTAAATCTCACCATCTAAATACAGCATGGGTGAGACTCTGGGCATAATCCATACTAGTGAGAAATTCATCTTTATTTGTGGACTTGTGAAATTAGAAAACAAATGATATAATTTCAAAATACAGTGGTGTAAAAGCATAGGAAGTCAGTTTCTATATATTCCTGTTCAAAGGGATAAAGTAGAAGAAAAAATGGTGTTATTGGTCCCAAGCAATTTTGAAATCCAGCCAGGCAAAACAGCATTATTTTTCAAGGTTTAGGAATAGTTCTGAGGTTTATAGCTCCATCTTCTTGGTTCTTTTCTACCCTTGTTTTTTTTTTTTTTCCATGAAGGTTAGCACATTTTAGTAGTTGAGTGCTTTTATCAGTCTGTTTCCTATCCATAGAATTTAGAAGTCCAAAAGCTTCATTTCATTTTGTCCTTTCTCTGCTAGACTAAACTGACAAATGTAAAACATTCCCAAGAACCTTGTTGGTCCCTCACATATATCTTGAATATTCACTCCATTGAATAAGTGGCTCCTCCATGGGCCTTTCCTGGATAATCTCTTTGGTATTCTAAAATTAAAAAATAAAATAAAATTAGTTACCCTTTAGTACTTCTGGTTTCAGATGAGACAACTAAGAGGATCCTTAGGATGAAGAGATTATTCTTGAGTCTCATGCCTAATTTACTCAAAGCTCCTGCCATGGGACTACATATTCTGACCTTTTAACCTTTCTGGTATATGAGCCAAAGAGACTGTCTCCTCTAGGCTTTCTCTCCAGGCCTACTTCCTGATCACAGATCTTCTCAATTCAATGTCTTTTGTCAACTGAATAGATTGAAACTTTCACAAATTATTAACCACTGGCTCTTTATGCATAATTGCCCTTCCCATGTTATATATTTCCCTTTTCATATTTTACTATAAATAGCAGAGAATAATCTGGACACATCTTCAACAATTTGGAAACTTCTCAGTGCATATCTGATTTCATCACTTGCAAGTTTTGCTCCACACGAACTGTTAGTCACAAGAAAGCTTAATTTCCACTCTATAACCAAGGTGTCTCATCTCATTCCTCAATGGCAACACCTTTGGTGTACCTATCTGTGCCGATAGTCAATTCAAGGCAATCTAGGCTTTATCCTCTCATGTTTCTTAAAATTCTTCCAGTTTCTGCTTCTTGCCCATTTCCAATATTCCTTACACATTTTTAAGAATGTGTTATGGCAGTACCCTTATGTCACGGTACCAAAATCTGTACTGACTTCCCATTACTCCTGTAACAAACTACCAAAAATTTAGTGACTTCAGACACCCCAAGTTTATGACCTTCTATTTAGGGATGTCACATAGGTAGAATCAGTGTGACACAACCATGATCAAGGGATCAGCAGGACTGTGCCTCATGCAGGCTCCAGGGAAGAATCGGATTTTGCCTTCTGTAGCTTTCAGAGGCTGCATCCCTGCATTTTGGGGGCTCATGGTCCTATCTAGTTAATGGAATCATTCTGTCCTGACCCCTGCTGTTGATGTCACATCTCCTTCTCTGTCTTTGACTTTCTGTCTCCTTCTTCTATTTTCTAAAGATACTCAGGGTTACGTTGGGCCCACTGGGTAGTCAAGAATAATCTCTTCATCCTAAGGTCAATTTTATCACATCTGAAAATCCCTTTTGTTCACGTAAGGTGACCTATTCACATGTTCTGAGGATTAGGATGTTGACATTGTGGAGTGGGGAAGGATTATGGAGTGAGGACCCTGTCTACAACAAGTTCCTCAGAGGAACTTAATGAAAAAGCCAAGATTTCTCCTAAGTTAGCACTCTGACTGAAGCTCATGCTTTTCTACAGTCTGGGGGGAGGGTTTCTCCTAGCAGTGCTTCCTTGAGATTCCATGAGGTCTCAATCCTGTCGGCCCCAGCAAATGTCTCCTTCACTGTGATGAGCTGGTGGGCTCACCTCTGAATTTATCATCATAATCAGAAGGACAGGCTAAAGTGACTTGGGACCTACTTCTCAACTTTGTGGTTGAAAATGTGGAGGGGTAGTACTCTCACCGCAAACTACCACCAAAAGGAAGAAAAAAGTATTCAGAGCCAAAAAAGCAACCAACCAACCGGAAATCAAAATCAAACCAATGTCAACTAAAACACATCCTTCATCTCATGAATATAAATTAGCCAAAGACAATGACTATATCATACCTAAATTCACACGTGCTCCATGGACAGTACATAAATCAATTGTCTAACATAATAGCTATTTAAAAATAAATGAATGACTGGTAGATTATCACATTGCCCTGTTCACATAGTTTGACATTCAGTAAAATTCATAGCTTAACATGTACCATTGACTACATGTTAATACTTTTGCCAATAAATTCCTAAAATATCTTTTTGAAGGTATCCAAAGTCAGTTGACAATATTGGCAGAGCACAAATAGATAAATACCATTAATTTTTTGAATTAAGGTAGAACAAGAAATATAGTTCCAAAGTGGGATCTCTAAAATGAATTACATACTAATTCATTTGGCTAATCTTAGGTTAATCTCAGGAAAACAAAACAAAACACTTTTCCTGATACCTCCCTCCACACCCACACAGAAACACATATAATTTAGGATATATGTGATTTGAATAAATGAAAGTATTGATGAATTTGTCTTCAGAACTCAAAACCGTGTCTGAATCCCCTATGTTTTTCCACCATATTGAATCTTCAAAGGGGGCTCTAAACTGTCTTGGGTTATAGAAAGACCATCAATTACACTAAACTATTTTCTGTGACCCCCATTCCTTTCCTCTTCCTAGCTTATATTTTGGTTTACTTTTTCCCCCGATGAGAAAGCCAGGTGGGAAGTGGGTCTGACACCTCTGAGAGGAAGGATAAGGAAGTGCTGTGTCTCCCCAGAATAAACTCCTGAGATTTGAGTCAAAAAATATTAAGGTTGTTTCCAAGAGAAGACTCCAAAATCAAGCTGAAGTCATCTGAGGTGGAGGAAGAGTTCTGGGTAGGAGCATAAAAGCCACGGTGGTCATTTACTCTCAGTTTTAGAATCACGAGAGCATCTAAGACAAAGAGTATTCAGTGGATATTTTCTAGAAGATCATTGTCCAGTGGACTGATGGTCTGCATTGCTCTGGGTGCATCAGTTAAGGACCATAGTGAAGAGTAATTTGTTAGCAAGATTCATGGTATGAAGCTGAACAGGGTACCTTTAGAGAGATGTGAGTGACATGGGACACTTTTGGTTCCTATCTTCCCACTTTTTGAGGGCATCTTTTTTACTGATGTGGGAAAGAATGGACTTTATGGTTCTCTCAGGAAGACTGCAGTTCTTCTCACATCCTTACCCTCCTATCTAATGGTTCTTTACAGTTTCAGCAGGGCACAGGTTTGAACTCATTTTGCTCATCTGAGGAAAGCTAAAGATTCTCAAACTCACCTCAGGGAGGTGAGTAAGGGCATGTGCCCCAGAGCCAATCATTTTTCATAAAATTTCTGAATGTTCACAAACTCCCAAAGGTTTTTGGCAGGGATCTCCTAGAAAGTGCAGTGGACTCAGTTATAATACTTTGTACCTTCAGAGACCTCCATATACTCAGGTAATAGAAACTTGGGTGTTTTGAGAAATTTGGGGTCAACAGAGAGTATCATTGCACTCCAAAGAGCCTAAGCTCCAGGCTGGGGATGTGACTCAGTGGTAGAGCATCTGCCTGGCAAGCAGGAAGCTCTTAGTTCCATTCCTAGCACTGCAAAACAAACCAAAAGCAACAACAAAACAAGTATATATCCTTCTTCAGAAAGTTCTGGCTTAAAGGGTACATCTTATTTTTACTTTTCCATAGCAGGAAGAAATGGACAGGACTAAGGATTGGAAACACTCTTGTCCAGTTTTAATGTCATGGGAATTTTCCTGGTGGTAATTTGATCCATATTGTTAATTCCCGCCCCCTCTCCTTTCTAAATAGATGTTTACATTTTATCCTCTCACCCCCTGGTGAATTTGAGAGAATGACAAGAAAGTGTGCAGAAGAGAGAAAAATGAATAATGTAACACAATGAAGAATGAGAAAAGTTCAGCTGAACATCTTCAAAAAAAAATTAAGCAAAATGGTGCATCTCTTCATCATCCTTTCTGCCCAAATTAATTGGTTTCCAAGTTTGCCAGTTCAGCAAAAATATATGGCATGTGTGTTATCCAAGTTTCACCCTAGCATGTGTGAGGAGTGCAAAGATGAAAGACATACAACCTCTCTGCTCAAAGACACTGGAGATCTCCCAGTAGAGACAAGATATAAAAGTAACTCAAAACAATTTCCTGAAAGTTCTTTCCTGTTCACATCCTGCACACTCACTCTCTGTCTCTGTCTCTGTCTCTGTCTCTCTCTCTCTCTCTCTCTCTCTCTCTGTGTGTGTGTGTGTGTGTGTGTGTGTATGCACACTTCACTCCATATCCAGGGACTGAAGAAGTATCTTTGTTGTTCTCCCAGAACACTTCCTTATTACATAGACCATCGTGTGTTTATCATGATAATTTATAATTATCCATTTATGCTTCTCTCTCAACTGATTAAAAAACCCCTGGAGGACAGTGAGTGAATCTCACTAAATCTCCTGTCCATGTTTCCTAGGAGCCATCAGTACACGTGGAACATAGAAAAACATGGTTAGTGCTTTTAAACGTGTTGAATCACATCTGGAAAAGAATGAAGACAGGTGAAATAAGATCTTTTACACAAAGAGGATACTAGCTATTATGTCAGGAAACAGTGGTCTGGGATTTGGTCATTGTATTTCTGGATCTCAGTTTCCCACTAGTTTTAGAAGAGAGTTGCATTGGGTGACTTTTTATTTTCTTCACTAAATGCAAACCTCTCTTTTAAGTAATGCTGAGGACAAGGAAGGACGTAAACACCCTGGCCACTCGCCCTAGCTTAAACGCCCACCTAGGTTTCACAGTCATATAAAAATAATTTCCTGAATGTGGAGTGTCAGAAATGATTGCTGCAAAACACGTTCACGGTGTTGGCTGGTTTCATTGACAAAAGTGACTTCCCACGCCTGGCCCGCAGAGGGCATCCCTGCGCATTGATATGTAGACCAGGCGAATGCAGCTGCTGGAAGCCTCCTCCGTCCGCTCTTTTTTTTTCCCCTAAGCCTTCGTCTCTCTGCCCCCAACCCCCCTTCGCGTGGAATCTTTGCCTGATCCAGTTCGTTTCCCTCCGGTCTCCACATTTTCCCTTCCAGCCCTTCACTTCTCCGGATCAATGGATAGTACGGTTCCAACTCCCAGCTCACACACCGCTGGCGGACACCCCAGTAACAAGTGAGAGCGCTCCACCCCGCAGCCCCCCGCCTCTCCTCCCTTGGTCCCCTAGCTCTTGGAAGCAAAACGAACAGCATCACCAGCTCTCGCGCGGATTTTCCTCTTCAACTTGACCCAACCGACGACATGGAACCAGCCTCAACCTTTTAATGCCCAGCCCAGTCACCGGATTGTTTGCCCTCTCCTCTGGGTCCCTCCTGGATGTTCGGTTTATTGATGACTTGCAAGCCCCGCCGAAAGCTATCTTCCCGTCTCTTGCTCCCTCCCTCTCCTTGAGTTACTTTACCCGGGCTCGGAATCTCTTGGACCGAATGGAACTTTTTGCTGCCTCTTTTTGCTGCTGATTCCCTCAGTGGACAAGGAAAAAGGCTTCGGAGGCAGAAGAGGCACAGGGGAGGTGGAGAAAGAGGTGGAGGAAGAGGACGAGGAGGAGGAGGAGGAGGAGGAGGAGGAAGCCGAAGGGGCTCAGCGCGTGTGTGTGCATGTGTACATGCGTGTGTGAGTGCATGTGTGTGAGTGCCGCCGCTGCCCAGGACCCCCGGCCCCGAAGGTGTTGGCTGAAATATGGAGAATAGTCTTGGATGTGTTTGGGTACCCAAGCTGGCTTTTGTACTCTTCGGAGCTTCCCTGCTCAGCGCGCATCTTCAAGTCACCGGTAAGAGGTTCTTTCCTTTCTTCTCTTCGCTCGCCCACCCTCTTACCCCTTTTCCTTTCTCATTTCATTTGGCGAGAGTGGAATTGGGGTGGAGGTAAAATAAAAAGATATTCGGCGCTCCCTCTGTTCCCCATTTCCGCGCAGATGATAAAAGACAGAAGACTTTCCCCCCTCCTTGGGGGCGGAGGATGTTGGCGGCGGGGGCGAGGGGCGCCTCTTCGCTCTTTAAAAAAAAAAAATCTAGTGCTTCTCTCATCTTTGCTTTTGCAAATACTTGGCTTGGTTTGGAGAGCGGTCTGACTGGGACAGGTGATGGGGATGTCGTTGAAAGGAACTGTGTTGGATCCTTAAAGCCTTAGAAAAACCTGCGAAGGGGAAGGCGAATTGGAGAACCGGGAGCAGCGGAGGAGGAGGGCATGGAGGGGTCTTTGAGGAAGTCTGTGCGGGATGTAGCTGGTGGGGTTGACTCGTTTGTATGTGAATACATGCGCCTCCCGGTTTGGATTTTTGGACTTGCTGATTGAAAATCGGAAAAGGGACAGCTAATATGTTTGGGTAATTTCGGAGGAGGGGACCTTGGTACCCAAGGAAGCGCAGAGTTGTCAGGAAGGAGGGAGGTACGTTTTAGGTTATTTTAATTTTAATTTTATTTTTAATGGTGAATGCAGTTCGCCAGCTAAGTCTCCAGATATCTCCAGGATACCTCCAAAACTCCGTATGATTGATATTCTGGGGAGCCAGCCCCTAGCCCTGGTACTTGGCAAACGCAGTTTCTTAATTGAAAATGGCAAAACTGTTTGGCGACTGGATTTGAGCTAAAGCCGCAGAAAGAGGGATCCGAAGGCTGCTCTAGGCTGCTGCAGTCTTCGAATACAGACCTGGGGCCAAAAGAATTAAAAAAGCAAAGTGACACATTATAAGGTTCACTCGTTTTGCGGAACTTCACCACAAGTAGATGGGCGCTAGGGTACTGGGGGCAGGCCTGGTGGGGAGAAGAGCCGCCAGCTGAACATTCAAATCCCTTAGGAAAGGACCTTTTCCCATATCCATAAGAAAAGAACGTGCAAGAAGGGACCAGGCTTTGGGTAGGAGCGCCCCAACCTGAGCCTTGAAAATTAACAGGGAAAAGGATCAAATCTGGACGGCCAAATCCCCAGCCTCCCTGGAGTCCTAAACTCCGTCTTTCTTGTCCCCGCTATGTGCTGCGTGGCCAAGGGTTGCGAACTGGAGCACAGAATGCGCCTCTTCACGGTCGCTAGGGATTGAGGCAGTCAAACGCCCAGCCAGCCCGAAGCTTCCCAAAGCCTGGCTCGGCCACACGCGGGCAGGAATCCGTGTGCGTGCACGCGCACTCCATCCTCACCCTCGTTTGGCCAGAAAGAGCGAGCGTGAGTGTGTGTGTGTGTGTGTGTGTGTGTGTGTGTGTGTGTGTGTGTGTGTATGCGCACGCGCCTGTGGTGCGCGGGTACCCGCAGCCGCGCGCTCTTATGCCCACATCCCTCCTCCCCCTCGGGCTGGTTCCCTCCTCCCGGGCTTCTCTCTCCCAGAGCTTTGTCCTCTGCAATTATTCCTAAGGAAGGTGGGCCAGGGAGCCCATCCTCACTGTAATAAATAGGTGTCTTTAAAAATTATCCTCCTCGCGACCCGCAGACGCTGCAGCGAAGCTTAGAACTCTGCCTCTGTACAGAAAATGGACTTGCTCTCTTTCTGGCAGGTTGGGAGGCCAGGTACAGCAGAGGGGAAGTTCAGAGGGGGCATCCCTTGCTAGGTAGGAAGTCTGCAGAACCAAAGGGGACTGAAGATCTGAAATGCCCTGGCTGAATGTATTGCATTGGTCAAGGTGTACAAAAATGGACAATGTCCATTACATGACAGTATTTTAAAGCCATTTCCCAAGTGACTTTGGTCTGGCAAAGGTTGGAGATAGATGAATGGTAATGGATTTAATATATGTTTTATTAATCTCTAAATTAATTGAATATCCCCCTCCCACTTAAGTTGCTTGTCTAGAGACTTGTCATCATTTATTACTACTTTATTTTTCTTTTTAAAAGTTTATCTTCTTAGATTAATTTGTGCCTGAAAAGCAGATGAAAATATATACATACAAGGGATATGCCCAGGGATAAGCTTGTCCATCTTTATCTTTAAACTTCTCTATGCTTCTAAATACATTTCTGTTATAATTGCAAATGAATTGTGGTGGCCTTTGCCCAGATCCCAGGACACCGGATAGTGCACATTAGAGATATGGCTATGTCAAATCACTCTGGTCATCTTTGCTCATTAATCTGAGTGTCACCTTTTTCTTAGTAGCAAAATCCACTCTTTGGGAACATGGTAGGAATTGGTGATAAAGAAAGCATAGTTCACTCTAAGGAAGGACCAGTAGGAGGTGCCCTTAAAAAGGCCAAGCCTCCAGTTTACCAGTAGTGTAATTCCCATTCAGCAGACTTTGTTGATTGGTAACAAAGGATTACAGAGACTTGCACAAAGCATGGGACCCTTTCCACTTTCTAGGTAAAGTCTGAAGCTGCTGTGGATTTGTGCAAGATTATTATGGCACAACTGAGGGCATCCCTGAACACTGTCAGCATAAGGTGAGAACTTGATTCTGAGGTAGGAGGACCATGGCTTTTAGCAGGCTCTTGTAAAATGCCATCTTCTATGTTTGGCACGAGTCCCAGGCAGAGGCATCAAGTAGAGTCTTAGAATCTCAGGTAAGATGGGAATTGTAGATGATAGATGTTAATGAATAAAATAGGAGGTATACCCATCAATTAATTAATTCTTCAAGTATGTTTGTATTATATTCTATTGAAATAGTTTGTAAGTTTATGTAGTCTGGACTTGATGAAGTAAGGCTTGCTGCTTGACCCCATGTACCACCTTTTTACCCACCCAACCAAATCAAGTCACTTCCTCCATTTGGGTGTGCTGTTAAGTGGAGGGAGCATGGCAGGACCTGAGTGCCCCTGGGCAGGCCAGCAGTCCACTCCTCTGTTGAGTGCTGCAGTATAAATCACCAGTGACCTGTCACAGTATCCATTTCCCACACAGCAGCAGCTGCCCTCTGAGTTATGAAGCATGTGAAACGGCCACCACATGTGTTATGTGTGAATATATTAGGCTTAGTGCATTTGCTTTAATGCTCTTAAAAGCTGGGCTGGCTTGAACTGCTGATAGGCATTTTTTTTTTTCCCGGGGAGAGATTTATAACTTCTCAGTGTGTCTGACTTACATTTATTCCCTGGCAAGTTAACCTCTCAGCAAACTTCCTTGTTTCCATTGAGAAGAAAGAGCTTCAGTTCTAAATTCCTGAATGGACTGCTGCTGAAACTTCTTCCTAAAGTACATTTCTTTGCAGGCTGCAGTATGGTTTTCCAGGCCAGCAGGACATTTGACAAGAGTTTGGGGGGCATGATTTTTCTTTTTCCTTTTTTTTTCTTTTATGGAGGGGGATGTTTTTACTTATTTCTGGAGAGGGAAGAGATGATACTGCACCTTCTAAGGGAATCCCAGCACTCCATTTGTTTGTTGAGCATTTTTTTATGAGAGAAGTGCTTCTGCTTCCTGGCTTGCATCTCCTGTTGCATGGATCCAAGGGTCTGGGATTCTTCAAATGCAAGAGTGGTTTGCTCCTGGGATGTTTCCAGGTGCACCAAGTCAGGTCATCTAATCTAGTGTGACCACTGTCCTTTGGAAACAAGCCCTGATTTAAATCTCGACTTCCTGGCCAAAACAATTTTAAGTTTCACCTCATGCTGCCTGTTTGAAGGCAGTGCTGAAGTTTCCAAACTGATGATCTCTTTCTCTGACAGAATGTGCCCTAAGATTACACTTAGCAAATATTCTTACTATATTTTTTTTGGAGAATTTACCATTCTAAACTTCTTCCTCATGCTTTTTCCAGTCACTATAATGATAAGAAAAGAAAGCAGTTGTTTGGGAGCAATGTCTTAAACTAAATCCAAAACACGTATACACAAAGAAGTGATGATTTCTACCCCCCAAGCTTTCTCCTATAAGTGTTTAATTTTGGGGTTAATCGTGGTAGCCCTCACTGTGTAAAGACAGTTTTTATTGCGTTAGTGACTGAGTTCTTGCCTGGCTAGAGCTCTCTCCAGTTTTCATAGTTCTGGCCCACCGTGTTGTCAGAGACTCACATCAAACTAGAATCACATTGCTCTCTTTGGATATTTGTTACACAACTACCAGCTCTAATGATAAATTTTTGATGGATTAATCTATCTCTGATGATAATCTCTTAGATGAACCATGTGCATAAATTTCACATGAATTTCAGGAAACCTTAGCATTGCTTGAGTAAAAAGAATAATGAGTTAAACCCGCTGAGGATTGCTTGATTAATTAACTAAAAAGATAAAAAGTCACTTGGTTCTGGAAAAATACTGTAATCCCTAAAGTGGAAGGGTAAGTACTGTGCACATTTACGATTCATAGAACATAAACGGCATCTTCTTTTTGTCTTCTCTCTCTCCTTGTTCCATTACAATGCTGCAGAAAAGGATTTAAGAGTTTTATGAGTTGTCACAATAGTTACACCTTAATGAATCCTAGCTTGGGATCTCAGTAACCTCTGATTGAAGCACACTGGATGAAATATCGACACAATGCCCAGTGAAACGTGCAGCCGTCTCCTGTGGCTGCTTCTTCTCCATGCCTGCCCCTGAAGGACCATAGCTCCTCTCTAGGCTATACAGCATCAGTACTGCCCCATAGGAGACAGCCCAGGGAAGTCCTTCACACTGGGCACTATGTTTAACATGCTGTGGAACATTTTGCAAGGTAATAGGATTTTACTGTGAAAACAAAATTTTAAATTTTTATGATGTCCCCTCCCCAAACCCCAGCGGAGAGTTAAGCTTTACTCTGAAAACAGCTAAGTCATACTGTTACCGTAGTAGACTCAAACTTGTGGCCTTTCAGTGAGAATTATTGCAATTCTAGAGCTCACCCATTTTAAGTAGAGACCGAAGTGAATCTATAGGATATTAGTTTAGCTAAGGGAGGTTATTTGTTCACAAAGGTGTTACCCGGTTGGAATAACAGAACTTTAATTTTCTTCAAAGTTACTTTTTTTCCCCCCAGAAATCAGAGTATTTCTTAATGTCACCATAATTTTCATGGCATGGCATTTCCCTATGTATTTTAGATATATTCCTTCAAACAAGATCTCAGGTAAAGTGAAATTTAACTTGTCAATAAGAAAGGATAAGCAACTCAGATTTTCCCTGCAGGCCAATAAAAAAAATATGCAAGATAAAATGACATGTTATATATGCCAAGTGGGTAATAGCAAAAAATAAAATGCAAATTATTATGCACCTTTATAATTGCAGCACTCAGGTAAATTGCAGCACAATTTAGTATCACACTTTTGCTTCTCCCACACGAGAGTGTTGATTCCTTATCTTATATTTTTCAGGTTCCGCACTGTGCAAACGTGAATAAATACAGGTTGGCTGATTGATGATCAAAATTATTATAGTGCTCTGAAGTTCTTTGGCAAATTTTAGCCTGAGGTTTTAAAAGCAAACCCCTTTAACTCGACTGTTAAGTAAAAATGTTTTCTTGATAGTTTAGAAATGCCTAAACTATGTCCAATGGTATGGCCTAGAAATACATAATAATGCATATGATTGAATAGGCCTTTCTTTTCATTATTAATGGTAATTTGCCAATAGTCATATACCAGCACATATTGCTTTTTATGAATAGTTCCAAACAACCATATTACTCACAACTCTCATTTCTTGAGGGAAAGTCTAACCAGGAAACACACAAATCATTCTGTATTTATTGATCGTATTTTTCAAGTCTATAGCTAGGGCATGACTTGAGTGGGAGAGTTTCTCTTTTCTGCTAAGTTCCCAGAGCCCAGTGCCTATAAACTACTTCTTAGTTTTGTTATATGCTTTAGCTTAATTTATCAAATCCAAATTCTGTGACTTCTTTCTTGCTTAGTCATTTCACATCCTCCATGTCGGAAGACCTCCTCCAAGACCACTCACAATGATTCTTGTGACAGAACTGAACAGTGATGTTGCAACCTGGAGATTTCTTCCTTGTCCTTTACTCATCCTTTCAATATTGGTTCTTGCCAGAGGGCTACTCTTAAGAGTATCTAGGACAAAAATGTTACGCTGAATTAATTGAATCTTTATGATGTGATCTAATGAAAATACCAACTTAGTGAATTGTGACCTAATAAAAGATCTTATCAATATAACTTTATTCTGACTATCTAAAATGTTCTTAAAACCACATTTACATTTTTATAAGAGAATAAGGGAGTTAAGCAGATAATATAAATATTATTAACTCAAGCCATTGGTCTTAGTAACTGAATTTCTGGTGAAGCCTCAATATTTTTAGATTTCACAAATTTCTCCATTGTCTTTTAGAAATACTTCTCCACTCAACTGTCTTTTAAAAAGTATGTAGAATATGATTTAAACCCATTCTTCATAGACCCATTGTGTCACTATAACTCATTTATTAAATGATGTGATATTATCAGGATGATTTCTGAAGGTACTACATCATTTAGATGTTTATTTTTTCCATGAAGTGACCATGACTGCTAATTTTGTTTTATTAAGAATTTTATTTTGGATTCATAAAATACATTTTATGATACATTTATCTACTTCCTTATGTCCAGCTAAGACTTCTCCCAAATATTGTTGTTTTTTTTTCTGTTTTTTATTTTTTTCTGAGTTGTTGTTGTTTCTGTTTTAATTTTGACTAAGAAATTGGAGACAAAGTTTTGTTGAGATTGGATCTAAAGTAAGATTGGGTCTAAATCTGGACCTGAGTCACTTGATAGAGTCACTTGATAGAGATATTTCATTTTAAATAATGGCTTTGTAGCATTTCTGAAATTTGATATTAATTTGCACACCATTTGTTCTTTATGCAGCAAAATTTTTTTTTATTAAATGAGGGTGTGGACTAGATCAATTCTAGTTATATTACTGGTTTCAACTTTATATGATTTCTTTAAATTATGATCTTTACATACATATAATATATGTAAAAAATCATAACAAAAATAAAGCAACAATTACCTGTGAGTCCATTAGTAGTTTTCTGATCTCTGTGATAACGAATAACTGTCTGCTGTAGAGTTTCTCCGCAAATTCTTGCATCTTCAGTATGCTATTTTGCTCTGCCTGTACTTGGTTGTGATAAAAGAGATATAATGACCTGCATTTTGCCTAAGCATTAAGCATTTGAGATTCATCTATATGGATGTGTATGACTGCATTTCAACCACTCTGTTGTATGATGTTCCTTGGTAATAATTAACCACAATTTTATCCATTTTCCTGTTGATAGACTTTGGGAACTCAAAGTTTTGCTCTTGTCAGTTATGCTGCTTAGAACATTCTTATACATGTTCCCAGGTAAAACTTTGCCATCATATTTAAGGTGCATACCTAGTGGTAGACTTGCTTAGTCACGGCAAAGACATCTTTAGTTTTAGAAGGCAATGACATATCACATCTATTAAAACCCCCACCAGGAACATATGAAAGTCCCCTTTGCTTCTTGTCTCCACGAACACTTGGTATTTTCATTTGCTTAATTTGCCTTCATCTGGTGGATGTGAATTAACATCTCATTATGGGTTTAATTTGCATTTCCCTGATTGCTAATAAAATTGAACATTTTTTCCCATAAATTTGTTGGCCATTTGTGATTTCAGCAAGATAATTCTGTCATTCTGTTTCTTCAATTGAGCATCCATTTGCTTTTACATGGGAATACTATTGGTGGTTATTTTGTTTCTCCTACTGAGCAACCTTTTGCCTTCAGGCACAGATGTCCTCAGTAGTCTTAACTTGTAGCAAGTTGTCTGTCGCCTAAATGCTGTATCATGTTCACTTTAGCCCAGGCTTTACTCCAACATCTTCCCAAAGTACTCTGATTTTCGTCTAGAAACAAGATCCTTAGCCACTGTAAGACTGATTATTGATTATACAGAGCAACCCCTACCTTGTCAGTATTCTGACTTATCCTGCTTCTTTGTCCATGTAGAGCCTCACTCTTAGTGAAACAGATGCTGGGGTACCAGGCTTAATTGGAGGCACGTTATGAATCCCTTGAATATAATGAAACCAAAGAATGACTGAGTCATGATAAACACCCAACCTGAGTTAAAAGCCCTACTCTCACCATTTGATCTTGGGTGTGTTTCTAACACAGCAAAATGCATAGACCCAAGATCGCTGTTGGATTGATGGCATATCTGACTGTGAGGATCAGCGGGACCTCTTTGCTTGCACATGTGCACCCTCCCCTCCAGTTTTTGTTTGGGTTCATTATCATTTCACCTACTCCCATGGGGCAGGTTAATGAAGGTCCCTGGATGAAATAAAGCCTTGGATGAGCTTGGAGTGGGCTCTCTAGAGGGTTGCCTTCTGTGCCCACTCATTAGAGATGTGAGTCAAGGCTGCGACATCTAAGCCAACCCCCGGCACTCAGTCCTCAATCCATTGTTCCCACATCTTTCCTCAGCCTCGTGGGATCCCAGAAGAATATAAATTAGAGAGAAAATCTGCAAAGCTTTCCCTTTCATGTTTAATGTCTGGGCAGAGCTGTTCCCCGCAGGACAATTTCTAGTTATTTTCTCTTGCTGATTTGAGACATCTCCGGGGATTGTTTCTTAACTTTCCCTTGGGAAACTTTTCAGCACCGAATCAGTTTTTGTTGTTAAAAATTTATTTCACAGTTCATCTTAGATAGTCCTGTTCTAAATATTCTTCCCTGCAATCCTGTGTCTGGCTCCTGGTTTCTTTTCCTTCTTTTTAGTGACTCTTCTGTGCTGACGCGTTGAATAATTCTAGCTATCAATCATGCTTGCCTTCCTCCTCAGTCTTCCCTTAGCCAGATTATAAATATTTAGTTAATTTAATCCTTCCTCATACCCCTCCAGAAGCTTAATCATGTTTATTTTTCTTACCCGAACTCTCTCTAGTTTGTTTATATCTTTCTGGTAATCAAGGACCCCAAATTTAATGTGCTCTTCTAAGTAAGAACTCTCAAGTTTTGCATTATAAAATATAGATTCAGCATGGTCCGTAATTTGTAGTATAGCCATCTGTACACATTTTGTTTCCCCAAACTTGTGTTCTCATTTTCCAGGTAGGACTATCGATGCCTTATATAATCATTGAGGTATTATAAGGATCAAATAAGATCAAGTATTCGAGTCAAGGTATTAGTTACAGAGCATTTGCCCAGTGAAATGAGAAAAGAAATGGAAAGTTTCAATGTATTTCTGCCCTCCAAGGGCTCATCTTCAAGCGGAGGTGACAAGCACACACACAGCTAAGTGGGATACAAGGCTGAACAAAGTGCTCATTAAAAAAAGAATACCAACAAAGTGGGACAGACTGCAAAATATCAACTACAATGTTTATGCATTATATCATTAATATATTAATATTAGCCAGATGGTCTGAGGGAGATAATTCTCTCATCCCTGTATCCTTAGATTGATGGAATTAAAAAAAAAAAAAGCAAGTGGGTGTAAAGAGCTGTCAATCATGTTGAAATCAAGCTATAGGTATAGTAATAATGAAGAAACTGTGGACACCATAGTTTTTTTTTTTTTCCCTGCAGATCCAACTGTGGGTTGTTATAAGTACACCCCTTCCCTTCCATGACTCTTTCCCCTCTATTCATTGAGTGTGTCAGCAACAGTATTAAGGTGGTGGCTCATCCCAGTGAGATAAACATGCTAATTAAGTAAACGTATTAACTAACTCATAATTTCAAATGAGCTAAGGCTTTAAAGGAAAGAAACTACTGCAAGAAAGAGATCCAAAAAGCAGAAGAACAGAGAAGGATTCCTGAGGAAGCTGTGGTTGATTGATGCCTGAGGATAGGTTAACTTAGGTAAGGAGGTGTTCTGGAAGGGAGAGGGAGAGACAGCCAAGTTAAGTAAAGTGGGTGCCAAGGCCCTGGGATGAGAGGAAGGATAGTGAACCCCCAAAATATGCAGGTTATCTGTGCCAGGAGTACTAGGCATAAGAGTGTGGTAACACATTAAGATCCCCTACCAGCAGAAGCTTCTCATGCTCAGTAAATGTTAGTTGGATAAATTGAATGAGTTCATATTAAGGAGCTTTCTCTAATCTCAGCACAGTCATTTAAAAATTTAAGCAAATTACATAAACAGCTTTTGCGCTGATTTTCTCATCTGTCGGATGTGAATTGGGGAGCCTATGTATCCTGAGTGTTTAGAGTGGGGTCACGTGGACATAAGTAATGTTGTCTAGGGAGAGAGACTTCAAAAAACATACAGAGTGAGGCAAACACTACTCATGCAACAGGCCCCTTCCACTCTGACCAAGGTCACCCAGCAGAGGGGGATAGGACTTCGGCTGTCTGGAGAAGCAGGGTTGGCGTGGGGACATTTCTTCTTACTGTGGCCTCTTGCAAACTGTGTGCCTGATGGCTCTTGGTGATTTAAGAAAGGAAACAAAACCTAAGATTTGAAAACCATGATAGATGATTTTCTCTGCAATACGTTCCATTCCTCTAGGTTTTCTCTACAGAACTACTTTGTAAGATATGATAAGTGTTCTCTCTGCCTTCAAGCTGCAGCTCATTCAGAAGTCATTGACATGTGACCTTTCCATGTCACTGGACCCAGCACCACTTATTCCACTGAGTCACTCTGCCTTCAGCTGCTGGATTCGGCAGATGAACCAGTCCCATAGTCCCACGGTCTTTGGTCATGATGAGAGAGGTAACAGCTAGGTAGAAAAGCCTGCTGACTAGTGGACTTGGTTAAGGCCTTAAACTTACTGGACCTCAACCTTCCCACCTGTAAAAAGGACACAAACCCAATTTTTGCTTCCCCACTCTAAATCAGAGATAACACCACTCCAGCAGTTAGATATGTAAAATATCTATTCTAGTGACTTAACAATAAATATTTCATAAGTGCTATCTACTATTAGTATGAGATAGTCTACAAACAACGTTCACAGGTGCAGGAGGTCACTCTAGAATCTTCCTCAATTCCATTGCTGTAGTTTTAAAGACTTAGAAATAAAATAAGATGGTCAGACTCCAGTGGCAATTTTAAAATCAAGCACATGAAACAGCGGGCCCTGGTTCATGCCTTAGCTGGGTTTACAGGCTAATAGGTCCAGCTAAAAGGTCCTGACACAGTGTAATACTGATCAAAGTTGGCAGCCCATAACATGTCTCCTGTGGATTCTGCATCCAAACCATCATCTCTTATTAACTCTCTCCTGGTTAACCATATTCCTTTCCGACACACTCGTCAATCCAGCACCCACTCAGCATGAACACCTAGAAGCTTGTTCTTGGTTTGTTCCAGTACCATGTATAATTTGTTCCCAGAGTCATCTCTCTAGAGGGGTATCTCTCTTCATGACTCTATATCAATTTTTATGTCCTCCTCATACCAGTTAATTCAGAATCTCTGATGTGGGGCCCGGGGTTCCAGGACTTTTTAATCCCTGCAGTTGACTCTAACATGTAGCTAAGTTTGAGAACCAGAGTCCTAGGGTCTTTCTATTCAAAGTGTGTTGCCTGGACCCGAATCACCTGGGAGCTTGTTACAAACGCAGACACTCAGGGCATGCTGACACTCGGGTCATGACCACACCAAAGGGATTAAACCCCAAGTGACAAAGAAACCCTGCCCTAGGGGACTGACTGACTCTCTGGCTTCACAATTTTAAGGAGCCCTGCAGCCACTCCCCTTCTGTGCAGGTTAGTTCAAAGCCTCTTGGAGGGCTTGGCCTTCGGGAGCTTGTCTTACAATGGTAAAACTGTGCCACCACCAGAAAAGTTTCTGGTTTGAGGTGGAGTAGGTAATATATTTCACCCAGGTCAATGGTGTGTTTCATTTTCCTTGAGATTAAAAACCCTTAAAAATGTGCTTTGGGTGTTCCGCCTGCCTCTTCTTTTCTCACCCACATTCAAGATAAGATGGCACATTTTAAAAGGGTCTGTTGGTTTTTATTCTGTATTTTCTCTCTCTCCACTCTCCTTTTTCCTTAAAAATACCCAGATTCAGGAAACCTGAAAGCCTGGAGCCCTGGGCTCCTCTGCCAGCAAGTCCATGCTGAGAGCAATGGCACCCGCATTCTCCAAGTGAAACCATGCCCTGAACCCTGCCTTCCTTTGGAAATAGTCTTTAGGGCATAAACAGACCAAGTTCTCCTTTGCCTGGGCCTCTGTGGCTGGAGAGGGGAGCGCAGCTTATACAGAAGAGTCAAGCTTTACAGAAAAAAAAAAAAATGCTGTAAAGCCGGCTCAGTGGGAGGGTTTGAAGCTTGTGCTCTGCACAGCCTGGCAGAGAGATGAGCTCTAACTGGCATGCTCCAAATCAGAGTCGACCAGAAGAGGACGTGGGGCTCAGCTGTGCTAGCAGATCCATCTGAATGAAAATCACTAGTGTTCCCCCTGGTGAGAGAAGTTTCTGCTTAGCTCGTGAACTGTAGGCCCTTTCTGGTCCTGGTAGAAAATGAGTAGGGCTTTGTGAAAGGTTATGTAAGGCTGCTGTCTTTCCCCCCAGAGTCAAATCCTATTTATAGAGGGGTGAACTGCCTCTCAGGGAAAAATGCCGCTTGTGCATTATAGCTTAGGAAAAGGAAGCTAATCAGTCCTCAGGAAAGAATGAAGTGAAGACAGGGAGAACACAATCCTAGGCAGAGAGTGGGATGCACAGAAAGAAATGGGACGAGAGAGCATCATTCCTCTGGCCTTGGGTGCTAGAGCAGTTAGAGAGTGACCAGGTAGCAGGACTTACAGAGTTAGCAACAGGACAGTCTCAGATAGACTGTATGGTTCATCAACCTAAATTAGGTCCCTATGGTGGAAATGAGGACAGGGAGAATCCTGGGGGTTTCTGTAAGGCAGTGACACGTGAGGCTCCACACGGTTAGCCACAGGGAGGAACGAATACCTGGGGGTGGTAGCAAGGCTCAATAGGAGGGCACTGTCCCAACAGTCCAGAGAGGATGGGTGCCTGATTGGAGGTGCAGAAACGACTTGAACCACAGCCATGATGCCTGGGTCACGGAGGCCTAACCCTCTATCCTGTGGCAGAATCACAGTTGCTACCCCAAACCGAAGGGGTTTTGTCAGAAGCAGCTCATTTTCAGTATCAGGCTGTCTTTTGAAGATGGTATGATAATGTACTTATTGGTGACATCATGTCTTAACACTTTTCTTCTGTGTTCCATTGTTGGCAGTAGAGTTTATTAACTACTTGATTTCCTTATGATGATTGTCCTCAGGTTTGCATAGAATCTGAAGTTACTCTTGTGCATGAGCCTCACAAAGCTCAGATAAAGATATGGAAAATCTCAGAATTTCTTAGCTTTTAGCTACAGAGAGTTTTAATTCCGTTTTACTTTTCTCTCTACTTCCCCCTTCTTTGTGTTTGAGTTTTTTTCTCTGCATGCTATTATTAATAATTTTATTGGTGACTTTCCGAGTGCTTGTGAGGAATTGAAAATCAAGGAAATCCTGCAGATACTAAAATGCAGATATGTGAAGTCTAGAAAATTCACTCTCTTCTTAAGCCCTGGTTCTAATGTAACACATGTCTGAACACAGAATAAAGTAAAATAAGTGAATAATTACTTACTATACAGTAATTCCAGGGATAGACTCTGTGTTTGCCTTTGAAAAATCATTCCTGAGAACTTGGATGTGTCAAAAAGTTAAAATGTTATTTTTGTAGAAGTCAATGGAAACCAAGAGAAGACCAGGAGATAAGAAAGACATCTTGGATGAGAACAACACAACTTATACTTCACAGCATTGTTGGGCAGAAAATGACCCAAGTGGTTGTTTGACATGTGTCTCTCATTCTATTGATGAAGAAACAGGGTCCCAGAGAGGCCCCAGATCACAAATCTAAGAATGGGCACCATGAAGCATTATTGGACATCATGGAAGGAGTCTCTGCTCTATCAAGATTTAACTGGAGGGCCCTCATGAAGATTCAGGGTTCTTATTCTTAAAATGGGGAAAAAGTTGCAGAATAGATGACTTTTAAAAAATGCATTAACCTAAAGATTTTTGCAATGAGCACTAAACTATTTCTATTTTAATCCATTCAATCAACAGGTGCTTATTAATGTTCTGTTTGATATAAGAAGCATACAAATAAGCTGCTATCATCCTTTTTTTAAAGAGAGAGAGAGAATTTTTTAATATTTATTTTTTTAGTATTCGGCGGACACAACATTTTTGTTTGTATGTGGTGCTGAGGATTGAACCCAGGACGCAGGCATGCTAGCGAGCACGCTACCGCTTAAGCCACATCTCCAGCCCTGCTATCACCTTTTTGAGTTAACAAAAATGATTAAGGAATAGGACCTAGGCACTTAAATATGCAAGAAAAGATGAGTAGACTCAAAAGGCAAAATATTATCATATTATTGAGAACCAAATGAGTGGGGGTACAGATGGAGGATAGGATGAGAAGAACAGCTTTGGCAAGGCTTCATGAATATGCAGGGGTGGAGACTGGTGGGCAAGTTAATTGGAGAGGAGAGGAGGATGTTCCTATGTGGCACTAGCCTCTTCCCAAGAAGGTAAGGGTGTGTGTGTGTGTGTGTGTGTGTGTGTGTGTGTGTGTGTGTGTGTGAGAGAGAGAGAGAGAGAGAGAGAGAGAGAGAGAGAGAGAGAGAGAGAGAGAGAGAGAGAGAGAGAGATTGGAAAGAAAAGGGAAAGAGAAGTTCCAAGGTCATCTGAGAAGTAACTGTGGTAGCATAAATAATGTAATTTTAGAATGAAGAGGCTTTGCCTGCAAGGCTTTTCCTAATAATTTTAGGGAGGTCTCAAAAGGACAAATTGCTCAGTAAAGGACAGATGCCATCATGCACTGCATTTCAAACTTGGAAATCTAGTAGCTGAGAAAGCAAATTTAGGGCCCTGCATGGCTTGAGTAAGTCTCTGCTGGAAATTAATGTTTCCATCTTTTTTCTTTCAGCACAGCTTCAAAATGTATAGTGAATTTGGGTTCAGGTTGCCAAAACCCTTTATTACTAATGCATCAAGAGTGTTATTCCATCAAAGATTATCTGTACATTTTACAGCAAAAGGGAAGCTAACCCAGTCCAGAATGTGCAACTTAACATTTCCTTTGTCGTTTCTCCCAAAATACTCAGTCATATAAGGTTGTGATAATTCATAATTGATGAAAGATGATGATAATGTTGCTCTATTTCAAAATGATATATAGATTCATCCCCCAATACCTCTCTCAAATGAGCAGAATAGTTAAATCATCTTACATGTTTTCTTAGTGAGGTTATGAAAACTGGCAGCCCGATATGTACTTAAGATCACATAGAAATTACTTGTTCTGGAAGGACAAAACCCCAATCTGGAATTTATTCCATGTTTTCACCAGTATATATTGGACACCTTTCAAAGCAAGGGTAGTCGATTATTTTAATTCCCTGGAAGCATGTATACTAAACATACAATGCCATCTATCACCCAGATCTTGATTTCTAATACCATTCTCCAACAAAAGGAATCAGAGCTCCTTGGAGATATAGCCAATTCTAGAACTTCTGCAAAACATATACAAGATAAGCTTTGAGTATCTTTTAGTGACAGCCATTCCTGTTTGTTTGTTTGCTTGTTTAGTTTTTTAAGAAAAAAATGAAACCTACAATGATAGAATATGTCAAAGGGACATAGGAGCTAATGGAAAAAGCTCTCCATGGCCAAGTCTGGAGCAATTTGAGCAAGCAACTAAATCAAGTTATATCAGATTATAACCAAAACTATTAAATAAATATATTAATAATGGTAGCTCTCTGCTTATTGATCTAGTCTTTGAGCTCAGGGTTAGATCTTGAGTCTGGTGGACTTTAGTTTATATCCCAGTCCTGGAACTTTTTAAATGTCAGAATAATGGCAAAGTATTCTACCTCTTTCTGTACTTGAGTGTTCTCATCTATAAAGCAGAAAAATAATACTTAATTCAGAGAGTGTTTATAAAATGATTTGAGAAAATGCATATAAATTATGTAGCATATTACCCATCATGAGGTAAGCATTCATATGATTATGCCAGTGTTACATCAGTCCTGTCACAGAAATTAACATGTACATAATTTAAATTCCTCCTCATGATCACCAGTCCCCCCTTTCAGTGCCTCCCTTACATAATCATGGGAGTCCCAGCAGGTGTGCCGTAAACATTTGTCCTCTGCTTAGCACCTGCACATGGCACACATCTGACTAATGGACTTCTTCCACATCCCAAGGTAACTACCATCTCTTGCCAAGCAACTACTTCTGTGGTAGACAGCTCCTGTAGGCTTTGTGTAAGGCCATCAAAGTTCCAGAACCTTCCCAGTGCCTGAGCTTACTCTGTCTACTGTCAGAATATCCCAACATGGTTTCCCCCGCCGTTCCTGCTACCTCAGTTATCCAGGGGAGATGTAAGTGCTACTTATAGAAATGTTTGTTTTTTGGACTCACGCACCTCAGGTGAGCCTGAGGAAAATGTAAAGGACAAAAAAATGTAGTATGATAATAGTGGCTAAGATTTATGGAACTGGTTTAAAGTGAAATGGCAGATAATGCTTAGGAAGTATTTGTTACTATCTTATTTTCTTATTTAACACTCCAATATGCCTTATCCTAAGTAAGAACATGCCACCTAAAAGACTATTCCCTAGAGTCCCTTGCAGCCAGGAGCAGGTGTGTGATGAGTTCTGGTGAACGGTGTGGAGTCAGGAGTCCCCCTTAGATTTCAGGGAAGTGCTCAGCCCCTGACCCCAGCACTGCCCTGCTCCTCCTCTCTGCATCCCCCTTTCTGTCTGGAGGCAGGAGTGAGGCCTGGAGTTTTCACAGCTGTCCTGTGTTAGGTCACCTGTTAAGGGTGACCAGGAGGAAGAGAGAAGAAGCTTGAGTCCATGGTGGTGTTACAGAGCTGAGTTCTGCAGGGTTGAGTCTAAGTAGCCATTGCAGTCCTTGAGTGCTGTTCCTGTGACTTCGCCAGAAAGAATTTGAGCTGAACAGAGCAGCAAGCAAAAGTTTAATAGAGTGAGAATCGAGAGTTGTGAACCACACAGGGACTATACGGACCACCTCAGAGAGAGGATGGTGTGGTGCTCACAGGGCTGGAGTTTTTAAGGAAACTGAGTCCTTTGTTCTTGCCTCAGTTTCCCTGGCCCCCTTTATTGGTTAATCACCCTTTAGATATTCCTTAATGAACTTCCTTTGTGAGGACCTCAATATTCTGGCTAACAGGATGGTTGTGATCTAGTTTTGCTAACAAGAGGGGATTGGCTGCAAGAGATAATGATGGCATTTTGTCAGAACACCATAGTGAACTTATCTGTTTTAATTAAGGTACCCAGGATTATAAGTAATATAATTATTACAATTATTACTTATAATCTTATAATAATCTCATTATCCTCAAGGAATTATAGTTCTCTTCAGCTTGGGGAAGGTTAGGCATTCCGGGCCTCATTCCCAAATGCTTGCCTGTTTAGATAAGGTTCCCCTGGTTTGGGTTTTATGGCTTCTGGATTTTTCTTGGTGCATAGGCTGGTGTCTGTGTCATGGCTAACTCACCTGCCTAACAATGACCTTTTGAGTCACTCTACCATCTTGGTACTGATTCCTTCTAGGTGTGTGGTCATCCAGGAACTAAAGCTGTGTTTGGGAACTAAACTCTTATGGTGGGATTTCCGTCACATTCAGCCACACTGTGGTCCCATATTAAGTTATTTACTCCTCAAAGTAAAACAGTGAGGGGGAGACTAACATCATGCTCTTCTAAAGATGGGAAGCGTGAGACTCCAAATAGTTCAACAAAATTCCCCAATCACTGCAGAGATATGATTCACATCTTAGCTCCAAAACACTTGTCCTTAAATCTATGCTCTAATTCCTAGACAAATGGTAGATGCTGTTATTATGCTATTGTTATTATGTTTATAATATTCACTTCTCCTCTCAAATGGGTGATATTTTCCTATGAGCCATTTATTATGTAGACACTTCTAGATTATTGAGTATCTAAATAAAAACTCAATTTTCTGTTAATCATTTTCAAATGTCACAGTTTTCACTAACAAGTTATGAGACAGCTTCGTGCACTTTAATTTCCTCTGAAGAAGAAATCCACTGCCACCTTATAAAAGACTAACACCCCAACAGCAGCTTTGGAATACTAATGCCCTACCTTAACAACCCGGCTAAGCTCTGTAATTCACATATGTGTTGCAATTTCTCTCCCATTGTAGTGGAAGGGAATTTCACATCGTTTTGATATATCGTGTAAATTAGGCCAACAAAGTGCTGTGCTATGTCTTCATTAAAATAGGAGACGGTAATAATGCACCCATGTAGCGTGCTCTTGCAGGCTTTGAGTTATGAACATTCAATAGTGTCTCTTTACTTGTGCTTAAGTTGGCATTTGTGAGCAGCATATAATCAATTAATCAATAACCCAATTTTCTCTTAAAGAGATGGTGCATCATTTAAAAAAAATCAGAGACTATTGTATGATTTTATGAAAAGAGCTGTTTCAGCAAAGAAACTTGTTTGAGAAACATCGAAAGCCTTTTTCAGGGATGATGATTTTGCTTAACTAAGCCAAAAGTGAAATTGGATACAAATGTTCAGTTCCTGAACCATTTTATTATTTTCCCAACTGCTAGAAAGGAAAGCACCAATTTGGGATTGCTAGTAAGAATGCATTGTTTTTATTCATGATTAGAGTTGGGTAAGTGTATTCATCTATGAAATGCACGTAAAAATAAACTAATCCTAAAACACCCAATTTAAAACTAATTGAGTCTGTCTTATGTCTTACAAATTTTGAAGCCTATACTCAGTTGCCTTATCAGTCTCACATGGTGTCACGGAAGTATAAAGTGATTCTACTAGGGTGATACAGTTGACAGCCACATTGAGATGAAAACCTGGACTTCTCAAAATGTTGTGTATATTTATATCCTTACTCTATTATAATTTTGCATAGAAATGCATGTATTTCTATTGTAAAAATTTCAAATATTATGGAATTGTATGAGTCAGAGAAAGATGATTTAAGCCAACCACTGTTATTGATTTTACTGTCACTTTTGGGAGAGGGAAAGTCTCTTTTTCTACCTGCCATACAATTAATATGAAACTTGAGAAAAGTTAATGTTTACTTTTGCACCACATAAAAATATTTAGCTGTGAGCTGGGTGCAGTGGCATATGCCTGTAATCCCAGCAATTTGGAAGGCTAAGGCAGAAGGATTGCAAGTTAAAGCTAGCCTCAATAACTTGGTGAGGTCCTATGCAAATTAGTGAGACCCTGTCTCAAAATAAAAAATAAAAAATGGGCTGAGGATGTGGCTTAGTGGTTAAGCACCCCTGGGTTCAATCCCTAAGTACTGAAAAAAATATTTTTACAAACTTAGCTGTGTTTTCTTCCACTATTTAAGCAAAGAGGTAGATCTTGAAAACAAAAATCTTTGATATTTGCCCTATTATTTAGACACGGAAGAACATGATTAAGATGAAAATGGTCTCTTCAAAGCAGATTTCCTTCCAATAGAGACAAGTGTTAGACATGCCTGTCTAGTGCTTTCCATGTAGAGGAAAAATGGTAGTAGCCCCAAGGCCTCAGAAATTCCCATTGCTTTTTTGTATGTTCCTTCTCAAAGTGTAGCTTGTGGACCAGGATCTTCGATGTCACTTGGGAGTTTGTTAGAAATGCAGAAACTCAGAGTTTATCCCAGACCTACTGGATCAGAGTCTACATTTTAAACAAATCCCCATGTGATGCATATACAAGTCTAAGTTCTGAGAAGTACTGTTCTAGTTCCAGCATGTTTCTCACTCAAATCTCTGCCATATTCTAAGAGATGTCAGTTGCCCGTAGAGTAATGATGGTCTGTAGAGAAGCAGTCAGGGTCAACACAGCTCTTTTAGGTAACTTGCAGATCTGCTTCAAAGGGCCAAGTGTACTCATTAGTGTCGAGATCAGAATAATAATCCAAGGTCTGGCTCATTTCCCTCCTCTTCATTGAGGTCACCCCACATGACCTCATCTATATCTCTGAAGTCCCAACTCACTGAAGTTTGAAGAATTTTACCTCCTATTCTCATAATTTGCCACTAATCAGATATGGCTTGATGTTATTTTGCTAATGTACCTAAAGACTCTTCCCAATTAAACCATGACCTACATGCAGGAAAAGATCAAGATTATCTATTCTTTATCGTAATTCCTCAGTGCTTCATTGGGATGAGGACGTAAATAATGAAGAAAAACCAAACAAATGGATTCTCTTTCCTTGGGATATAGGTGGAAATAAATGTGGGTTGAATTTTTATGCTAGGATAACTTCACAGGAAGAGTATGTTAAACCCCAAAATGTATCAACTCTCTCGAGGCAGGAAAACAAAGGCACTGTTAAATGGTAAATTCCTTGTTTTCTCTCATGGCCATGGGGACCGTTAAGTCTTCGTTTCTCTTCAATTTTTATCAAACAGAATTTCAAGCATCAGAAACTTTTCTTTATTAACATTAGAGTTAAATGTCCTCCTCTGTCTTATTGGAAGTTTGCCAATAAGGGGATAATCAAAATTGATGTGAAACATTTACCTAAATACTCTTAGAGGATGAGGTGTTGATGATAAATAAGTTGAGGGGTGATAAGAAGAAACTTGACATCATTTTAATTGAACATTGATGTATTTTTCCTTATCCAAATTTCCATTTTTTTTTTGATTCACTGTATTCCCATTGCTAGTCCAATATTTAAATGGATTAGATGAATAGAAGCATTATCTAGGTTGTGATAAATGCAGTAACTTTGAATCGCTCCCTGAGAAATGCAGTTTTCAATTGGAAATTTGGTCCCTATGTTTTTAGAGCAGTCTTGAAGTTTTTTTTTTTTATTGTAGTAAAATCGATGTTGAACATCAGGTTAACAAAATTATGTCTCCAGTTTGTTGCAAGAATATTCAGGAGGGGAGAAATCATATCTCACTTTCTGTCATACCACTGCTTTGACTTGCAAAGATGACAAGTGTTGAGAAGTAAAACTAGAAGGCAGTGAATTTTCTTTTTAATGAATCAACACTGAGCTTACTATAAATAATGGATCTGAGGATATTTTTCATGGACTTGTCCACCTTCTAAACATTTTAGGCCTTGAAGTCCTCCAGCCTTGAGATGTGTGGTTTGACTATTCTGTGACAGCCCTGCTTTCCTTCCAGAAACAACGTAATTAAACTCTTGATTGAATGCAGAAACAAGCCCTTGGCTGTGAATGACATTTTGCTTTCCAAAGCCTTCTTCTAGCTGAAGCTAATCTGTTTCAGGATGGGAAGGTCAAGTGACACCTCATGAACTAGTACTGTTAGACCCAGCCTGAGATTCTTTCTTCAGAAACAGGAGCCTTTTTATAGATGCTTGGTGATTCCCATGAATGGACAAATGAGAGTTATTAGCGCTGTGAACTCTACCTATCTGATCATTTCTGCTCCCTACAGGTCCAGATTTGATGGTATGTTCCCTCCCAGGAGCAGGGAAGTCATTGATCTTGATAATCTGTCAAACTCTTTCTTAGATTTATGCCAGAATATCACAAATCCCATCTCTTTGTGCGCTAATGCCAGGTGTTGGTCAGTTATCCAGTTGGAAATTAGATCAGGGATCAGGGTTGGCACTCCAATTTGCATCAAGTTAGCTTTTATAAGTTCCTCAGAGGAGGCTAGGGCAGGTTACAAAAGACATGTGAATCCCCTAATGGATTTTATCTTTTATTCCATAGTTTTTTTTTTCTCTTAGCTTCAAAAATCTATGCTGGAGATTTTGATTTGGATTGTGTGTTAACCCTTCAAACCAAGAACATCAGAGGAATCTAAAAGGAAAATGGAACTTTGTAATGTTATCAGTACAGAAGGAAACAAGGTGAATCTCTCCTTATCATCCTGAGTGTGGGGAGGTGGAAAGTGGGGGAAAAAAATCAAACAAAACTTTTCTTTTTCCTGTATTCCCCTTCAAAACCAAAAGACCATTTATTTATTTGGTCTATATTATAGACACTTATATAGGGACATATTTTGTTGGTTTTCTAACAGGAGATTCAGATATCATAATAAAATATCATATTCAGACCAGTTCACCTCAGACTAATTAATGGAATTAGGTAATCAGTTGGTTCTGTTTCTATTACTAAGGCTGTTGTATCTGAAAATGAGAATATGGACCTCGCAATGAGGTTCATGAGGCTAATTTCAACGTCCTTTATTTCTCCTTTACCCCGTATCACACAGTCCATGAAGAACATAGTCTGGTATACTTCCCTTCCTTGAAAGACACACTGCAGTTATTACTTGGGTATAAGACATACCTTGTTCTCACTTCTTCTGGTGTCTTGGAAGGCTCTGTACAGGGGATATTTGTTGGGAAAGGATGTAATTCCAAGGAAGAACTAGAACCAGGAGATTATAGCTGTAGAAGAGGGGTGCTGAAACAGGAGAATTAGCCTCTACTGGTGGGTTAACCAAATTATTTAAGTCCTTTGTTAGTTCTAAGCCAACAGGTAGCTTTGTAGATGTTCACATGGCTTGATTACTAAAATATTTACTCACTATTTGGTAAATGTTTTCTGTCCATGGCTTTCCAATGTACCAGACCTTCTTCATTCTGATGGGTGAATGTTTTTGCCAAGTCCTACTTATAAGGTAGCAGCATTGATTCTTTTTCCCTCTAAAGACTCTGGAGGAACAGAGATGTTCCTTTACCTTGGTAACTTCTAGTCCTTCAGTCTACCAGCTAGGCAGCCCAACAAGACTCCCCTGTATACTCTCTCCCAGCCATCCGGTGCTTCCTGTGCTTTTCTGAACTCCTGAGACTACGACAGCTGAGCAGACTGGTTTCCCTGAGTCACACTTTCATGGATGGCAATGGGAACTGCAGTTCTGAGAAAAGGTAAAGCCAGTTGCAGACCTGAGTTTCCAGCCTATGGGTTGGGAATGCTTAAATATCTTCCGTCTGTATTGGTTCTGTTCTATGGAGACAACTGTCTACCCTGTAACTCAAAAGTTTTCATAGAAGACATTATATAACATGTTAACTGGCAACCAAGCCCACTCTGCCTTGATCCCAGTTGGCTGAATTCACCTGATTGTCCACATATAAGAAATAGGCAAATGATGGTAAAGGGAAACAAATAATGAACTTTATGCAGTTTGATAAAACTGTGGAGAATCAGCTTTATTGCTTTTCCCTGCTAGCCCCACACAGGCCATTACAATTTATAGAAATAAAAGCCAGGTGATAGACATATGTATCGATTTAGTTGGCCTGAATATGGGAAAAATGGGACAAAAGGCAGAACGTACTCATAGGCAGATTTAAGTCCTGGGCAGGGGGCAGGGGGCAGCTTCTTGGCTTCCATCAGGTCCTGGGGAGGCAGCCCCTCAGTTTCCACTCTCAGCAAGAGGAAGCTGTTCTTAATTTTGGGGGGATGGGACGGGAGTTCAATCTTTCAGTAGTATGATTTTTTATGTTATTAAAAACTTTTATTGTTTATCATATTTATCAAAGTAATCATATTCAATGAAGACAGCATTGGAAAAGAGAAACAGAAAAAAATATCAAAAATCACTTGTGATTACATGACCCAGTGTGAATTTCTGTTAAAATTTTGATACATATTTTGTGGGTGTGGGCATGTAATAGTAAAAGGGCCATATGTTGCATAGTTGTTTAATTTAAAATTTTAGCAATCGATTGTGAAAATTGTTCCAAGATCACAGATTTTAGGAAATTAGGAGACTCAGAACTGGAAGTCAAGTAGTTTCACTTTCTGGCAAGGGAAAAAAAATGTCTTATGTAACATTCTTCTCACAGATCCTCAAGCTTTTTCCTTTTTACTATCAATAATAGAGGCTCACAGCCTTCTTATACCTCTCTCTTTATTTTTTTTCTGGAACTTTCTATTTTACTCTTTCTACCTATCATTTGTTCATTAAGCCTGCTTGTGCCCTCCTTAGCATTCATAAAAGAGTGGAAGAGGGACAGAAAGGTTTGGCCCCAAGAGCAGTGATGAGCTGGCTAGGCTAGTGACCATTGTGACCATTGTCTTTGATGAACACCAATAGTTGGTCAAGAGATGAGTCTCTTGGGTGGTACTTTTAACATTTTTTTCCAATTTCTCTTTTTCTTTAGAGCCTATGTTGAGGGATTATGTCTTTTAGGCCAACGTGAAAACCCTAGAGATGTGGACAATTCAGAAGAAATAAATATACTTACTAATAATTCCATGCCTTTTGGTTGAACACAATGCATTTTAGGGAACAATATAGGAGGATGTATTTGAAAATTGATTGGGTTGGAAAAGGTCCAGAGGTTTAATTCACTACCATGTAGTATGCTTCCATTTCTTGTTTGATTTGGTAAATGACCCCTTGTCACTTCTCGTGCTCTCTTATCTTGAGAGGGTTAATGAGACCAAACTGTTCAATGCTTGGATGTGCATGTGTCAAATGCCAATGTTGTGTTGTCCTTCACAGTAGGGGTTGACCATGAGGCAGGTCACAGTGTCATATTCCATTAATGAATGAGAGGATATAGTGATGGGTAACAGATTAGTTCCCTGATTGCTGTTTAGTGAAAAAGATGAATGAGTAACATGAGAATCCTTCTTAAATTAATATAAATTAAATTAAAATTGTGTTGGTCTCTCTGAAAGGAAAGTACTCTCTATCTTAAAGCATCCAGATGTGGGAATATTGGAAATACCAATCAGGATGGTTTGGGGGAGCTACATGATTAGCGCCACGAAGGAAAGGGTACTGAGAAAAATCTAGTGGTTGGCTTGAGCAGCTGTGTTTCTCCAAGGTGAGTTGTAACTGAGTCCACTGGACTCAGGTGTTACTCTGTAAGAAAGTGCCATGTTTTCAATACTTACAGCGTGGTTGTATGTCAGGGTTCAGCAAACTTACTACATAGGTTTTTTAGTTTTTGAAGGCCACACAGCCTGTGTATACAGTCTATACACAACTCTGCTGCAGTAAAATAAAACAACCATAGGCAACACATGTATAAAAGAGGGAACTTTTTTTCCCCAATAAAACAGCATTAACAAATATATTCTGGATATAGCTTGTGGACCATAGTTTGCTGACCCCGTTCTAGTTGGTTACCTAGATCGCAAACCTAGCGAATCTTAGAACTTAAGATATCAGTTTACTGAATTGTTCTGCTCAGAATATAGCTTCTTACAAAATCTTTACAGAGCTTAAATTTCCTGCCATCTCACACTCTTTGTAGTGCCCATCATGTTTCAGGGTAAGGAGCAGAAGGGAGAGACTTCAGCATATGTTCAATCCACCATTGTGACTCCTGCGTTTCCTTCTCCAAACTTCTGTGTTTTTAAAGAGTAAATTTTACCATTATGCAGTACCAGGATCTCTTTTTTAGAAACCAGGGAGATGTGATTCATACTCAGCTTCTCCAGAAACCTACCTCACCTTCCCTGTGCTGTGTTCTCCTATTGTTTATGGATTCTTTTGAGCAGAGCCAATCTTTTGTTTCATTTTGATTTTTTTTCCCCATTCTGGCTCACCTACTGATGATGGTAGTTGTATTCTGTCTCAGGTGGGCTTAGCAAACTCTGCGCCTATGGATGTCTATTTCTTCCACTTAACACAAGCCACCTCTAAGAACATCGATCAGTACAGAGAATCTGAAGAGATCCTTTGAATCCAAACCAGCGGGACGCTTGCACTGAGGGAAGGAGTTGAAATTGGCTGTGTACAGAAAAGTCTGTGAGTGTGGCAGTAGACTGTGGAAATTATAGGTCTTCCTCCTGCAGGAGAGGCCCTTCCATGCTGCTCTGAGTCACAGAGGTATTGATCACAGGGCTTTGTTCCTCACTCTGTTTTCTTTAGAAGGGTTGTTCCAGTCCAGATGGTGACATCTGCGAACTCAGTAATAAGCAAACAGACTGTGGTAGTTATGTGAACTTTGCCGTTTTCAGACCTTTTCCACACAGAAAGACCCTGCTCTCTGAGACTGGGTTAACTCTGCTCTTGACTGGAGGCAGAAGCAAAGGAATTTTGACAGCCTATGAAGCTGTAGTCCCTGCACCTGTACATACACATGCACCTTGGAGGAGTATTCATGAAGTGCAATCTGTTTGATTTCTAAAGTTATTTTGAGCATCTTTACTTATTGTATTGCATTGTTCTTTGTGGACATGCACCTTAGTATCATTGGGTCTATATTTCTGCATTTTTTCATTTATAATTGGTGAGCAGTTGTTTTGGGAGCTAGGAGTCATTTGATATATACGGATTTATTGGGAGCAAGAAGACAAATTAACTTTTAATTTCAAAGCTTGTCTTATGTGCTTTAATGTCCGTCCACCCTTCCCACTCTGAGACAAAAATAGGTGGTAGGTTTCAGGTTGTATCCTTAGTTTCCTGTGGGTTATCTTATAGGAAAAATGACCCTGTCACTTTTAAATGCCTCATAACATAGATATGAGGCAAGTGTTGTATTATCAAGTCAGAGTTGCTAAGAAATAATGCCTGACCAGTGTTGATGAGTGACTTTTTCCATGATTTGGATATGGTGACGACTGAGTTGCTTAAAAGTTAGACTGTTTGCAAATTCAAGATGTTCTTCCTCCAAAGCCTCCTCCTGTTCACTCTCTAGAAAGTAGCATAGAAGAACTGAAAGAAGCTCTGGTCTTGGTTCATATTCTAGAATTTCCACAGACCTGCATCCTATTATGACTTGCAAACTTGAGATAGGACTGGTAGTCCTGCTTGTGTCAAAAGTGGGCATGTGGGTCAAATGAGATAATGTTTATAAGGTGCCCAAAGAGCATACATGATAATGCAAACAAAAATTAATCGTCATTGATCTCTGATGTGGTGGAATGATCCAGTTCAAGGATGGCCAGTCCTGAGTGTTGCCATCTGTTAGAGATTCTTCACAGAGTATGAGACGTTTTTGTAAGACTACAGAGGTAGTTATGTAACTTCTTCATATGAAAAACTGAGCTGGAAACTTCTTGTCTTTCCCAGGATGAATTTGCTGGTACCAATGGGAGACTTTTTCTCAAAAACCATGGCAGAATTGACCTCAAAGTAAATAATAGCATAGCAGTTACCAGAACATGGAAAGATTGTGGGAGAGGGAGGGATGGAGAGAAGATTGAACAGCAGGAATACTTCTAATGTTCTGTAACACAGTAGGATGGCTATGGTTGACAATAATTAACTGTCTCAAAATAGCTAGTAGAGAGGATTTTGAATGTTCTCAACACAAAGAAATGATATATGTGTGATGTGATAAGCCAATTACCCTGAGCTGATCATTACGCCTAGTATACATGTATTAAGATGTCACACTATAGCCCACAAATATATGAAATTACAAGGTGTCAATTAAAAATAAAAATGTATTAAGAAAGAAAGTGAAATAAAGGAGAATTTTTAATATAAATAAAATAAGACAAAGTAAAAGAAAAATATGTTGAATCACATTATGTCGAATCACAGCTTTTCTCTAATAAAAACAAGTAAAAAAGACTTTTAAAAGACCATGGAAACATTATAAGAATGTATTTTAGGTACTTTCAGATTTTGTTTAAATTCCACTTCTGTCATCTTTTTTTTTTTTTTTTTTAATTAGGGGGTATTTCTCCCCAACCATGTCCCCCTAAGCATTATTCAAAGTTGGGTATTTCCATTAGAAACCTGGACTATAAATAATCTATATTTGAATAGAGTTCAAAAGGAAGTGCACATTCTTCCCACTAGGGTTGAGTGTGCTTATGTAAAGGAACACAAAGAAAATGGTAGCCCGGTAACCACAGCAGGCAATCTTGGGTGTCATTTCTATGAAGTTACAGTAGTGTCACCAAACACTTTGCAAATGAAGAAGGTCACCCCTGACCTAGGTTTGAGACCTTACTCTCTCTGCTTTCTACATTTCTATTTTTCTTTCTTTGAAAACAAAATATGTATCAAAATACCAGCTTACATTTTTTTACCTAACAGTGGTGCTGTTCTGCTCGACCCTGCTGCACTAGGCTATACAGATTGATGGTATCCCACCATGACTGTATCCCAGGGACCTTTGAAGACAATACCAGCACAGACAGGGAGAGTGTCTGTGATAAACAGGTGCAGGATAAGGACATGAAAAGCAGCCCACATATGGCTGGAATGGTGGAATCACAGGATTAGGGAACTCACAGAGTATGACTTCAATTCCCTCATTTTGTATAAAGATATTAAACCAATGGTGGAATAGCGAATACTTACAGAATATGAGGCATCAAAATTTAAAATGTAGCAAGTGTGATTAAAACTAGAAATTAACTCAAAAAGGCAATAAGAGGAGTAAAAATTTAAAAATAACACCAAGGAGAAAGGAAATGTATTTGACCATTTTGAAGACTGCTCTTTGGTGGAGAGGAAAAGACTAGATGGCAGAGGGTCTCAAGGAAACTGGTACTTTTGTTCTTTTAGGATTTCTATACAAAAACCAGTATTTTGAATGACTATTTCAGATGGAGATAATGGAACATGCTTTAGTAAAAGAGCATTCCAGTGTTTGATGGGAATTGGGCATTCTCAAATCAAGAGAATGATTTTACAGGAATGTGAACTCCATTACAAAGAGAACACTTTGGGGACTGTCTGCCATCTCAGTGGATGCCACCTGCTTCTAGCACTGGTGAGAAGATGGGCCATGTTGAAAGGACCACATCTTCCATAACTTATTTTTCACCTTATTTGGTCACACCAAAGGTAGGGACTAGGCTAATAGAGAGACATGCTTTGATACAAGTATCTTTTCTTAAAAAAAATTCATTTATTTATTATAATTTGTTATTTATGACCTTAACCTATTTATTTTATGTCCCCAGAAATTAGATCAATGTCCATTGGTTAAACAATTTATATATGTGAATGAATGAGTGGATAGAATCTGGGCAGTGCCCATGTAACAATAGTCCTTCTGTCTCTAGATCATATTCAAGGTGGTATTTAATTTATGCCATTTATTTTCATGTTTAAATAAGAAAAAGCTCTCAATACATCTTAAAATATAATACTAACTTTTTCATGAGAAGTTTAGTTCATTGTTGCTGAGAACTTTGAGGATGAGATGTGTTCTTTAGTTGTTATTTCAATTCTGTTTATCCTTTTTCACCTTCTTAAATACTTGAAGTTGATTAGCAGCCCCAGGAAAGTTGCAACTGTTACTAAAACTAGAAAACTTATCTTCTTTTATGTCTAAAGAAATCTACATTTTTAGCACCATTTTGCAATACGTTCAAATAACTTTACACATATCTAGACTTCTCCGTCCTTCCTCTTCCTGTCTGGGTGTGCACAGAAACAGTATCATATCAAGTTCATTTCTCATGAGATTACAGGGAGGTGGGAGTAGTGTGAAAAGGATTCTGAGCAGGTCTCATGGTTTTCTCTCAGCTTTGAACTAGTTTCCTCATGTTTTGCACCTGTTGGAGTTTCCAGACAAAAAGTGTCATCTTAAATTTGTCACCCTGGTGCCTCTCTATCAGCCTAGTCCCCACCTTTGGTGTGACCAGGTGATAAAGACCAGGTTACAGAATAGAGACAGGCTTGCTCAGAAGGCCCTGGATTGCTTTGTCTTCCTCTCTGATGACATGTCCCCCTTCTGATCAGCTATTTATTTTGGATTTTTTTAAAAAAAATTTCCTACATTCTGCATAAAATGGATGGAAAACTTACAAAATATATCATAAATGTTCTCAAACTCTTGAGCCAGTGAGCATTGTGGTGAGCAGTATTTTAGTTATGGTGTCTTCTTTTGCTTCTAGCCGGCAAAAGGATTTGCTCTCTAGCAGGTATAGCTAATGTGTCTTGCAGGACAAGTTTCAGATTGAACTCTTTCTCATCCTAGAAAAGTGATGTCTGCTAATACTATACTCTTCACCATAGCACAATCCCTTGGGGCTTGATTGTGCAATTTGACAGTGCAATTTGACAGTGCAATTGAGGGGAGGGAGTTTTACTTTCACAAGTGTGAGCTGGGTGACTAAGGCAGTCCTGTAGTCTAACTGATTCTACAAGGCTCTCCTTGTACACTGGGAAGTGAATTTATGTCCTTTTTTGACCTTTGAGTTTGATAGTAGCCATTATATATGGAGATTAGGGATCTTTGATATTTATATAAAATACAACTGTGGTGAGCCTGAATATCCATTTATGGGTATATGAGTATGCTTACCACAAAATTTGTTGGCGTTTATTGACACTAGTGTGATTTAGTTATGAATAAATATGATATGAATAAATATGAGCATAGATATGAATGTGCTTGCTTTATCTACTCCCTCCCCACACCTCATTTTTACCCACTAGTTTAGACATCAGTGTTTTGCAAGCAGAGAACCCAAGAAGCAATATGTCCACTGCTCATGCACTGAATTTAATTTATGTAGCTCAGGGCAGCTTTGGGATCACTTAGAGGACAGAATGACAAAAACTGAGATGATAAAAGAAGAGACAACTGTCGAAAACAACTTTTTGTTTGTATGAGAAATGCAGTGCATTTTGCTAAAAACCTGTACTTAACACCATTATCTTGTTAGGGATGCAGAAGCCTCTATTCCCACACTGAGTTTGATTGTGTTGACAACACACCTGTGGCTTATAATCAATGACCCAGCTCTCTAGCAGAAGTGGTTTGCTTTTCAGAGACAGAATTTTTAAAAATGCAAACACTGCCAGAGGAAGAGTTTCTTGGGAGAACCCACACGAATTGCTGCAGTCTGGATCCGATTCACTCTCCCAAACTCTTGCAGGAGTTCAATACTGAAAGTTGATATTCGTGATTTTAAGAGAAGGGAGACTTATTCAGACTCTGCAGTTTAGAGGTGGGACTTTTGGAAGGTAATAGATTAGGTCATGAGGGTGGAGTCCTGGTGGCTTTTTAAAGAGAGAGAGTGAGCTGAAATTCACACAGAGATGCAAGGACTCTGTCATGATATCATGCAGCCAAAGGGGAGCCCTTTCCACAGCCTGCACCATCGTGGGTGGACTTTCAGACTCCCAAACTGTGAGTGAACCAAATCTCCTTAATGTTAAAATAGCCTCACTCAGATATAGCATTACAGTAATGAAAAACAGACTGATAATGAATTGGGTATGAGTAACAACCTGGCTCAGGAGGTTGATTCAGATAGCCTACTGGTCAAGAATGTTTTTTTTGTTTTCAAAAAATACTCATTTTCCCCTCAAAATATGACTAGAAAGAAGCAATAGTTTTGTGAAGATCCACAGTGACTATGAGAATGTATGAGTCAGGCCTCACAGTCTCTATTATTATTTTTGTTGTTATGCATTTGAGAGGGCTTTCATAAAGAGTGCCTACAAATCAGTTGTTTTTTTAGCTGTGTGTGATTAATAGTGGATGGCTAGAAAAACAGAGTTGGCTATGTCCCCCCACCTGTTGACTTCTTCAGTGGAAGTTGGCTGTGTTTTTGAAATTGTCTTTTTCTTCTCTGATATCAACAATTGGTTCTTGGTTTATGACTCAAAACTCCTATTCCAATGCTGTCTTCTTTTTGTGCTTTAAAAAAAGACAAACCACATTGACTTTCATCTTTTGAATAATGCCCTCAATGGTACCACCTGTAGGTTTTGGCTTTTGAAGGCTAAGTGATAACAACCCCCTAATTAGTCTTTAACACAAACACACTTCCCTCTCTCCCCCAAGATAGGTGACAGGATTTTGCAATAAGGAACCAGTTACCTGTAATTACTGAGGCACATTTGGTTTTATCACTTTCCCTAACTCAGATCATCTTTTAGAAACCTTTGGAGTTTACTGAATGGGACCTAGGGAGAGGAAACACAGTTTCTCAATTGGGTTCTTGGTTTCTAGTGAGCATATTCATCACTGAGACTTGTCTCACTATTCACATTGTAGCCTAGAAACTGTTGAACTCTTTGCTTTATGCTGTTTGTGTTAGACCCTAGAAGCTGTGGAAGCTGTGACATCATGTTCCTTTCATTCTCTGTCCTTATAGGTACCTGGGAATGTTGGAAGGGACTAGGTACTCATGACATGTTTGCTTGATTAGGCATATGTATATATAGGTATATATATGCATATGTTATGTATTCATTATGCATACAGATACATTATGAATATATAAAATATGTATATATGTATATACATATATGAATATATAGGTATATATGAATATATATGCGTACACACATTTTTAAATTTTTATTAGTTGCTCAAAACATTACAATGATCTTGACATATCATACATTTGATTCAAATGGGGTACGTAATCTTATTTTTCCACGTGTACAGATTGCAGGATCACATTGGTTATACAGCCATGTTTATACATAGGGCCATACTATTGTATTGTGCTGCCCTTCTTATCCCCCCTCCCCTCCCCTCCCCTCCCATCACCTCTTTCTATCCAATCTACTGTGACACGTTTCTGTCTCTTTTTTCTTCCCCCTCACACCATCTTACATATAATTTTGCATAACCATGAGGGTCTCCTACCATCTTCCGTGCAATTCCCCTTCTCTCTCCCATTCCCACGCACCTCTCATCCCTATTTAATGGTAATCTTCTTCTCATGCTCTTTCTTCCTGCTCTGTTTTGAGTGGCCCCCCTTACATCAAAGAAGACATTCTGCATTTGTTTTTTAGGGATTGGCTAACTTCACTTAACATAATCTGCTCTAATGCCATCCATTTCCCTGCAAATTCCATGATTTTGTTATTTTTTAGTGCTGAGTAATAAATATTCCATTGTGTATAAATGCCACATCTTTTTTGTCCATTCATCTTTTGAAGGGCATCTGGGTTGGTTCCACAGTCTAGCTATTGTGAATTGTGCTGCTATGAACATTGATGTAGCTGTGTCCCTGTTGTATGCTCTTTTTAGTCTTTTGGGTATAGTCCGAGAAGGGGAATAGCCAGGTCAAAAAAATATATATATATATATATATAATATTTTTTTGCACCATTGTAAAGCATTATTTGATGACACAGGAAAGACACAAGTGAGGGATCTAAGAACATGGACAAAATTAAGATTAGAACAGTTGGGACTGATCTCTTGAAACTAAGGAAACTCATGATTTGCCTGTAGTATAAACAAGCAAAAAAGCAGAAAGTGGAGTCACATCAGCTTTGAGTTTGCCTTAATAAATTATCTTGATTGAGTAACCTAGGACCTCCTGTCCCGTGAGTCTTGAGCCAGATCTCTTCTCTTCCTGTGGCCTGTAAAGTATAATACAGAGAATGTCTTGTTACCTAAAATATTCATTCCACCCAACACCTGGGGAGGTTTGAATAAGCGGGAGGGTTGAAAGGCGGAAACAAGTGTGTTATACTCTTTTTGTCTTCTTTTTTCCCCCTCTTCTTTCCATATTGATTCATCAGCCACCTGAGACACTGACATTGTCTAAATGTCATGACCATCCCTGGAATTAACAATCTGATATGGGGATGAAGGAGCATCTTGGGGCTTTTAAGGTCTTTTTTATCCTTGTTTTTCTTTTCCTTCTTTCTTTTTTTTTCTTTTCTTCTTTCTTTTCCTTTCAGTGCAAAGGATCAAATCCAAGGCTTTCGAATACACTAGGCAAGCACTCTTCCACCAAGCTAAACCCCAATCCCACATTTAACCCCTTTATAGGGCTGCCTATTGATAGAAGTATATGTTAAGACCCTGATTATAAATAAATTTATGTTTTTAGCTGTATATAGACCTGAGTTCTACATGGTAGAAAACTATGTCAGTGTCTTGAGGATTGTGAACCTCTTTGCTATGAGAAGAACCCAGACAACAGTGTTAATCAGAAAAGGACAAAAGCATGAGTGGACTTGGAACTTAAAAAAGGAAAGTACAACACAACCATTCAAAGATATGTCCAAGGTTAAAGGAATGAGCAAACCATATCTACTCTATGATTTTTATTAATAATATGGAGAATAAAATTCTAGTCCTGACTTAGCTCTTCTGAGACACTAATCATGTCATATAATTTATCTTTATCATTCATTATGAAATTTCAAGTGACTCTTCAGAAACAAGATTGTAAGAACAAATCTTGGCAAGATGTGTAAGTGTTAAGCACCAAATGTCATTTCTCAATGAATCAAGCATGGGAATCTTGAATCTTTACTTGGCATGCTATGCCTGATTATATACATATTATGTATATATTTTTCATGCACAAATATTTTCATGCACCTTTGGGAAAGTTTGTGCAAGGAAGTCTTGATTTACAGTCTTAAATGGAATTATAATGGTTGAAATCTACTGACCCAGCCTTTCCTGGAAACTACAGGCAAAGATCCATGGCTAAGCCTGTGTACTGGGGATGCAATGGAGATATCCTGAGGGTTTCTTATATTTCTGGGAGACCAGGCCACATCCTGGACCCAACCTGGAGAAGATTTCATGTGACCAGGATGCTTTTGGAGTGCTAAGTCATTGAGGCAAATAGTAAAGGCTGTGAGGGCTACAGAATTTTAGGAAAAAGTCTAGGTTTCCTAGCCCTTTAAACATAATTAGTAGAATCAGCAGAGTATTGTAACCCAGAACTAAATGGAGCCCAGTAGGCTTTTAGCTGTGAGTTTGAGTAAGTCTTTTCCCATTTTGGCATTCCTTTCTTCATCTGTAGGACAATATCTTGGACTAATCTTGTAGCTGACATGAGGTTCTATGTGTATAATATCTCTGGATAGCATATCATAATCTAATGCCTTCTCCTTGATTTACCATTTACTTAGAGCATCCCAGCACTCTGGGTAATAAATATAAGTAAATGAAACTATTCCAACTCATTAAGAAGGGTGAACTGCTCAGTAGGTAGGCAGGCTCTTTAAAATTCTACTGGCCAAGGATTGCTCTCCTTGTCTCTGAAGATTTCCAGTGTGTAGTCCAGAGTGGGTAGAAATGACCGGAATCTCTCAGAAATAATAGGATGGTGTTGTGTACGCTTGTGTGTGGGTACATGTACACCTTCAAGAGTGCGCTCCTCTGACAACCTTCTCACCATAGAGAAAACTCCAGTGTTTAAAATGAATTGACATATTTTCACTCCCCTAACTTTCCCAGCCGTTGTGTATCATCTCTGTGCTTTTGTCTGTGTGATTATTCCCTGTGGGAGAGCTCCCTATCTCATCTACAAGGTTTATATATTCATTCATTGACTTTCTCAGCAACTCTTTGATGAATATGTACTGTGGCTACCATTCCGGGCACTTTATATACATCATCTCAATTACTTACAGATCTGGCCATCCCGTTCAGCAGATAGCATGTACTTTAACAAATATATGCTCACTTACTATTTATTGGAGTAAATGGAAGAATAATCAGAATAATATTCATAGGTGCAAATGTGTAAAACTTGAGAGTGATGTTGATGAAGTGTGGTAGGGTCAATATGAAGTCCACTTGAAGTATCAAAAAACTGCCTGGCACATTGAGGTGGTGAGACCAGACCCTTCAGTGGTGGGCACTCTGTTAACTGGCCTATTTGCTTTGTTCCTCACCGCAGGGTTGCTAATAGAAAATAATGTGTGTCTTTAGGCATAAAACCCTTTTGAGCAAAAGACCTGACTGTTATTGCAATGCTTTTGGAGTGAGCAATTTCACTTAGGGAAATTTTATAAATAAGTGCTTAACTTTAGCTTTTTTTCCTCCTCTTCACTAATTGGTCTAAATGTGAAATTAAATTAGCCGCTGATGAACAGTTCCTGTGCTGTGAAGATTATGAATTTTTTTTTTCCAGGAGAGAGGAACCAGCATACATTACTGTCCTTGGCACTTTTTATTCACAACTTTAATGGATCACTTAGAAAGATGCTCAGTTTGTCTTTTCTTAATGGTGACAAGTAAAATGCACATCAGCTTGTGATCTGAGGGTTTTATTTATGAGGCTTCTACGGGTTAACATTCCTTGAAGTAATTTTTCTCATGAATCTCCAAGAATGACCATGAACTGTCACGTCACTTTTTTTTCCCTATTGGTGAACCCCATAAAAAGCCAGAGCAGCAATGGCGATTTAATGGCAGGCATTTAGATATTGTTCTTCATGTTAAGTTATGGGGACCTGACTCAAGCATTCTCCTTCCCTTAAATAATAGTGAAAGCAGAGTCTGGGCTACCTCATAGCATTCATCCTTTTCCCCCTCCTTTTCGAAATGGCAAAAAAACAAACAAAACAGAATGAAATAAAGACACAAGTTGTATAGACATTTCTCTCTTTTTTCTTTTTTTTTTTTTTTCTGGTTATCTGGCATTCCTCAGGACTTGCTTTCAAGAATTCTTACATTTGGATTTTCACAAAGACTTGTGATTCAGGTTTCCAAGGTAACATAGAAATTAAAAAAGAATTAACAAGGGAATCCAGATAAATTTAGAAAGGTAGATCTAAGGTGTTCAAGTTTAGGAAGGTGAATGTCCCTTTTTATTTTCATAATTACGATAGGCAAAATAAATACAGAATTTGATGAAAGTTTGACCACACTACAAAAGAGGCATCTAACTCATAATGACTATCTGGGGTGGGTGGAGAAAAAAAGAAAAACGAAATTCTAGAAATTTGCATAGAGAAGTTTCAGAAAAGTGACTCAATGTCATGACTTCAGCATTCTTAATTTATAACTCAAGACTTCACTAGCTTAAGCAATATACTTGGAAACTCTAATATAAGGCAAATATAAAGTGGGCTCCACAGAAGTTATAATCTTGTTTGTGAGACCCAATAGAATATTACAAAACAGAGGATGGTTTTGTGTGTGTGTGTGTGTGTGTGTATTTATTAACTGAGTGCTCCTTCAACTGAGGATATATATATATATATAATATCATATTATAATAAAATATAAAATATTATATATATCATATATCTCATAGTAAAATTATATTATGTATATTCAATCACATTACAGTATACTTCCTCTCTAAACACAGGGTCCTTGCCTTCTTCAAAGAGAAGGATATTGAATTTTGCTTTCTCTCAATAGAGTTTTGTATTAAGTTTCTCATAAGAAAAGTATAGATATAAATCAGTTGATTTAGGGTCAGAGAAAGCAATGAAATTGTTGAAAGCATCTTATATTTTATTTGTTATAACCATCCAATATTGCATAACAAAATCCCTCTCTCTAGAGGAAATATAATGTTTCTGTTGTTGTTGTTGTTGTTATTTTTTATTTTTACAGTAGTGTGGATTGAAAGCAGCGGTGCTGTACCATTGAGCCATATCTCCAGTTCTTTTTTATTTTGAGATAGGGTCTCATTAAGTTGCTAAGATTGGCCTTGAACTTCTAATCATCCTGCCTCGGTTTCCCAAGTAGCCGTATTACAGGCATGGGTTACCAGGCCTGGCATGACGTTTCTTTTAAATGCTTCTTATTCACAAACTCATTTATCTCATTTCTCCTCTCCTCTGCCTTAGTTTTTCCTAGGATGATTAGAGATAAACTTCCTTACCTTGCTCCAAGAACACAGATATTTTTCAAAAGCACCTTGAATAAATGTCCATTGCTTAGTGAGAAATCAAAATATAGGAGAAAAAATTGAAGGTTGGGCATTTGAAAGATATGGTTTTAAATTCTGGCTCTCCTGTTTATAGCTTTGTGATATTAGTATTGTTACTTCCTCCCGGAGCTTTTGATCCATGAAAATTATTTCACTTGCACAAAACACTTATGATCAAGTACTTAATCTGTTCTGTTGTTCTACACTCTCGTCTCTACTATCATGCTGGTTATTGACTGATTTTAGCTATGATTACTATTAGAAGTAGTAGCCCTCCCTTTAATTCGCTTTTCCAGCTGGGACAAGTTCACTTAATATTGTGTATCTCTTAATGGCCAAAGGTCCTTCCAATAATTTTTATTGTCTTTCTTTCCACTACTTGTAGTATAGGAAATGAGGACTCAGCCATAAATTAAGAGTTCATTTATAGTGCCAGCTTACTTACCAGGCCAAGGGATAGTCTTGGGAAAGAGATTTGTCTCTCTTGGGTCCAATTTCTTTAAATATGAAATGGTAGCATCAGGCTTAGGGGCCCTTAGGCCTTCTGTGAGGCATAAATACTTAGGACTTCCTTTAGCTCTCAAACACTGGTGGCTAGAGGCAGTGTGTGTGTGTGTGTGTGTGTGTGTGTGTGTGTGTGTGTGTGTGTGTATGTGTGTGTGTTTGGGGTAGAGTAAGATTGGGTCTGCTCATTCAGGGTAGGAAGTGTGATATATTGGGAAGTGAGGTTTTGGGAGACAAGTTAGCCTTGGGTATGAGTCAGAGTCTTGTACAAAGTAACTTAACCTCTCTGAAGTTGAGTTTTCCTTTTTATGATCTGGAAATAATAGCAATAACAATGGCACCTATATCCTAAGTTTGTCTGAGGGGTATATTTGTTAATCCATGCAATGTGTCTGCATAGTTTTTGGCAAGCAGTGGGCACTGAGACTGTTAATGCTTCTATTCCAAGAAAAAAATAAATGGAGTGTAGAATTGAGAGAGGTATACTGATAGAGCACAGCAGAATAAGTCTCCCTGGGAGACTGATAGTCAGATATACTGACTGCCCTTGCAAAATGGTGATAGAAAAGGAGGTAAACATCTAAAGCAACTTAGAAACATGACAGTTTCTCTTTATTAGAATTTCCCCTGCGGAATCTCCACCCAGCATCCCTGGATTTAAGAACTTCATGAAGTTCTTTGAGTTTTTGATTATATAATGTCCTCTATGAACAAAGTTTCTATTATTCTGAGGTAAGTGAGATGTTGTCCAGAACTATATAGGAAATTGGCAAGAATTTCTAATTAAGTTTCTAGTTTCATTCCTAGTATATTATCTTACCTAATGAACCATGTGCTTTTTTTCAGTGTGTATGAAGAAAACACACTGGTACCTAAACCCTTGAGAAGTTACTAGAGGGGAAAAATGTTATATTAGCAGAACCTCCTAAAAAGGAAACTCCCTCAATTTCATATTTTACAGTTTTAATCATCATCATTCCAGATGGGCCCATTGATTCAATGGAAGAACACTGAGTTTGGAGATATAGCCATGGGTTTGACATCTGTTTCTTTGAATATCTTAGGTGAATTTAGAAGCTGTATAGTCTATCCTTGGGTCTCATTACCTTTGCTGTAAAATGATGATATTGAGTCACATAAAACAGAAACCAGTTGAAAGGTTCACTCCAGATATTACATTGTGTGATTCTCTGATGTACATGACTCCTTGCACTTGATGCATGAAATGGTTCTACCATTTCTTTCTTACCCACCTCAGGGTGCCAGCCAATTTGGCATGTTACTCTGAAGCAGAGAAGAAATGGAAGATTTTCTTGGTTCTGTTTCAGTTCAAAAGAAATAATCTCAGTGCTCCCCAGAAGTAAAGAAGCTGTTCTAATGCTATATACCTGCCATTAGGGAATAACTCAGATTAATTTTTTTAAAAAAAAATTCACAAAGAACGACTTGACATTGTAACCTTTCTTAGCAACTTGAATACAACTTATTAATTAGACAAGGAAGAAGGGGGGGCACTAATTACTTCTTAAGTGGAATAATTAGTGTTGCTGAATTTATAAGTTAAAGGGCTTCATTAAGAAAAAAAATCAAATCATGTTTCAACTATAGTGATATCTCTGTGAAATTATAAATTATGTTTTGAAAACTGCACTTTGATCTCACAGCAAGTGAGAAATTTTTGTTCCAGACCATTTGCATTTAGGTAAGGGGCAAGTGATGCATGAAGTTGGTGTAGTAGAAAGAAAGGATGTTTTTTTCAGGATGGGAGGGTAGACTCCTGTTACCCAAGTCATATAGTATTTCTGAGAATAAAGGCTTTGGTCAACAGGTTTATCTATATTTCCTTGGGCACAGGGTGAAAATTCAACATCAATGTTGCTCCAATTACAGAACAGGAACATGAGGAATGCTGGAGACACTGACCAGGCTAGACCTCTGCTTTTTATTGTTTGTGTGTAACCAGTGAAATCACACCCCAGTCCTGCTCTTGATGAATTACACAACTGACTTCACTCTTTGAGTTCAGCCACTGAGGAGCTTCAGATATGATCTGAAGTACCACTGGCTCAGTGACCCAACAACAGAAGTCGGGTCAATATTTGTAGATTCTCAACTCCATTTGCAGCTGTGGTTGACCACAAGGCAGCTAGTTGACATTTTGTCTTCCATTACTAAGTCATTTTATCAAGGCCAGGAGGATGTAGCAGTGGGGGTCAGACAAGTTCCCTGATTATTGTTTATTGAAAAAGAGAAGTAACTCGAGACTACTTATTAAATTATGAAAGTGTAATTAAGGTTATGCTAATTCACAATTTAAAAATTGTGCCAGACTCCCTTCTATCTTCTGGCTTAAGCTCTGCTTTCATGGATGCTGTGCTTTTTATTCTTCATCTCTTTTCTGCCCTGGCCAATTCATTCTTTGGAATTGTCATTGATCATTGTTCTTACTTTCATGTGATGGCAGGAGTTTTTAAGGGCATGTCATCATAAAAGGTTGAAACTTGCCAGAAGTAGATCTTAGAAAGTTATTTTTTAAATTTGTTCTAATTAGTTATACATGACAGTAAGATGCATTTTGACACATGATACCTAAACTGTATTGGAGTACAGTTATTTACAAACTACTGCAGAATTCAGAAGAGAGCAGAGACTTTGAAACTTCTGTTGACTGTGACCCACATATAATTAAAATGAAAGTTTCATAAAACAGTATTTACACTAGCTATCTTCAATAATGTATATTTTGTGATATGTTCTTTTTTTATTTTAAAACTCATGGTATTCATTGATTTAATGATTTTTCTAATGGATTACAACTTACAGTTTGAAAGATCTGGCAACAGGTGATGCTAGGTTTTGAACAAATTCTGTTCCTGGAAAGAGGTTAGGGAGGATTCAGTAAAAAGAGATAAATATCTTCTATCTTCTTAAATACATAAATTTAATGATATAAAATATTTGTTTAGTTTTAAAGAATTGATGTTGAAATGATAGGTTCAGAACAAAAAATATGAAAAAATTTTACCAGTATATACATCTTAATCTGTGTCACAGAGCTTTCAAAATGCCTTGAGCAGGAAAGTGATTTCCAGATTTTTATTTTATAAAGAACATTCTGATAAAATTCATAACATGGATTTTTAGCGAGATAAACCTGAGGTCAGAGAGGCATTTTGAGAACTATTTCAAATATTTAGGTTACAGTTTTTTGGAAGTGATCCAATATTCAGGTGTTGGAATGGTAATGGTGACAAATTGGAGAGATATTTTGGAGAGAGCCAACAATGACCAATTTGCCCTGTGAGATGGTAGAAATTCAGAAATTGAGGATGACATCCCGGATTCTGTGTTGGGTCTGTAGGTAGACTGATTGTGACTTCAACAGAGGAGACAGAGCAAATTGAATGGGAATCAGATATTAGATTCATTTTTTTTAAATGTAGCCCGTAGTTCTTAGGTACCTTGTAGAAAGCAAATCCAGAGGTGAAAATCAGTACTTTGACTTAGATCTTAATTAATTCTTATAATGTTCATCATTTGTTATTTTATTTCAATAATATTCCCATGTTTTTAAAAGTTCCACAAATAAAAATTTAGATAGTCCCATAATATTCTGTCATATGAGTGTGGCATCCATTTAATCCATAATTTCCCTAGTTTTGCATCTTCATCTCAAGTCCTTCACTATCACACACAGTCCTGCAGTGAACATCTTTGTGCCAGATCCTTTTATACCTGAGTCATACATTAGGATGCATTCTCAAAGACAAAGTTATCATGTGAAAAGAACGAACATACTAAAGGCTGATGATTCTTGTTAGTGAATAGTTCTCTAGAAACGTCATGCCAATGTTTATCACTGGCTGAAGCTATAGGATTGCCCACCTTACATCCCAGCCAGTGGTAGGCATTACCTAAACCAAACTGATGAGAAATGCTTTCATGTTTTAAATTGCACAACTTTTATTATTACAAGGATTAATATGTTATATTTACATATGTCATCTTTGTTAGTCAACTGAATTTCTATGAATTATATATTATGTGCTTTGCCATCATTTTTCACTTGTAACTTATTACTTATTGAATTTTACATATATTTATTGCATTTTTATGGCACTTATTTTTATACATGAGGAATATTCTTTTGCTATATAAGTATGAAGTATGCATTCTATTTTTTTTTTGGTTAGCCTTTTATTTAGGCTGTTTTTAAATTTTTATGATTGTTTTTGCTAGTTTTATACTGAGGAATTATTTCATTCAGAAAGTTATTTTTTTCTAAAATCACTTTCCTTTTTTTTCCCCAATTTTTCCCAACCATATATTTTTTTTCCCAATAATATATGGTGAATATGATTTTGGTTGGTCTCCTGTTGGTGTATATTTTGACCCTCACTTTTCAGTGGCCCCCTTATTCCTCTCCAGCATCATCTAGCCATTCTCTAGCCTCCTATGCATGTAACACTGGAATTTATATCCCAAGGAACATTTTCCTTTGTTGTCATCCGGAGTGACAGTGACTCATTCTTCCCTGTGTATCTAAGTAAATCCTTTCAGTCACTGAGGCAGATGCTTCCTTCAAGTTATTTTTCTGATCACTTAAATTTTCCCCATCCCAATCTTGTTAATATTGTTGATTTTAATAAAATTTAAAATATCATTTATTTACTGTCTATCTTCTCAAATTGATGTGCATTTCTCCTAGCTTAGAAACTGCATAGATAACTTGCTTTTAAACCTCTCAATGCCAGCTCCATACTGAGCATTAAGAGGAACACAAGGCATAGCGATCTCATGCTGAATGATTAATGTCACATTACACACACACACACACACACACACACACACACACACACATCTATCTGCAATCATCAAAAAAATCTCTGTGGTCTTCAGAATGGCAGTTGACAGTGAACTTTATTTTGGAAATGAGGTTGGGATTCTGGCATGTTCTTGTTAAAGCCTTTGGTGTGAATTATTTTTTCCCTTTATTTCAGTAACAATTCAAATATGTTAGCAACATCTGCAAGCACAGGCCTTAGTGAATGAATGCCCAAACACATGGTCCATATGTCACTGCATGCGGTGGAGACCATTCCCTGCAGTGTGAGGAGAGTCCACAAGTTCTTCCATGTGGTTAAAATTACAAAAAGCCCACAACAGAAATGATGGTTACAGAGATTTGATATCACTGTGAGCAGAAATGATGCTGGGAGCCGACAGGTAGAGGTGATTATAAGAAAGTACTTCATAGGTTTGTTTTTAAGGAGACCAGGACTTCCTTTTATACCCACTTTTGTGTACTTTACTTAGAAATAAGTTCATTTAATTTTGTTTGGAAAATTAGCAGAAATGCAAGACAATTGCAAAATAAAACCCCCATATACATACAAATACAGTCTTCTCTGACTATAAAATTATTCTATTGCATTCATTTTTTGACTAAGACCTTTCACATTCAACAAGGAAAAGAGTCCACTTTCTTGGCAACATAGACAAACAATAGAACTTATTAAAAGACAGACATACACTAGTATTTTTAATACCATGAGAAACTAATTTAATTAATGGATTGTTCAAATAATTAGTTTGTGGAACAGCTTTCAAGCTAGTGATGAAACATAAGTGAGATTCAGAAATCTTGATAATGAGTGGTTTTTCTAGGAGTTCAGAAGCCTTCAAAGATGATAAATAGCATATAAAGCACAGGAAAATTAAATGTAAATGATTCAGAACCATTGCTTAAATTTCTCTGTAGAGGCAGATGAAGAATACACTTGGCTGGGTGCTATTTTCTTGTCTCGAGAGCAGGTATGTCACATGACATAGCCACAAGTCTTCATTTGAAATGACATGTTCTTGAGCACACAGTTAATTCCAGAAGTGGTTCTACAGTGTAAAAATACCCAGAGGATGGTGTGATTCTAGATGAGCCGTTAGAAGTAGCAACATTTTTTTTTTTCTGGGTGGATGTAAATTCTTTGAAATCAGAACATTGAGTCTTAAGTCCAACCTAGTTACTGGTCAAATGATTTAGTCTTTTTCTTCCAAGTATTGCCAGTCAACCATTAGGAGTTTTGTATTTAAATATTGTTCTGTACTGCTTGGTGTACTTGACAATTTTTTTTCTCTTTTAAAAGTTCATATACAGGGCTGAGGATGTGGCTCGAGCAGTAGCGTGCTCTCCTGACATGTGCAGGGTGCAGGTTCCATCCTCAGCACCACATAAAAGTTAAAAATAAAGATGTTGTGTCCACCGAAAACGAAAAAAAAAATAAATAAATATTAAAAAATTCTCTCTCTCTTTTTAAAAAAATTGCCTATACACATGTTATTACAGCTAGCCACAAAGATTAATACTAAAGAATATGTATTTGATGTACAGTATGTTCCATAAATTGTGCTAACCAGGTTATACAGATATAGATGTGTATGTGCATATATGTGTATATATTTCTACATATGTGTGTGCGCGCATGTGTACTACATGTGGATTCTTATTTAATCCTTACTACAAACCTCTAAATTATTTCTGGGATCCTGTCTTTGGGTCAAATTTAATAAGTCAACTTTGATAATGTCATTTTTTTCATTTCAAAGATGAGAAAACAGAGGCCGTGGGAGCCGAAATATCTTTCCCTGGCGGCAGAACACCATACAAATCCAAGTCTGACTGGACCACTATTTTTGATCATCTCCCATCAGATAGATTACCAGACAATAGTGTCTAAGTTTTTAGGTTACTTACCATATTAAAAAAGACCTGTATTCAGTTCCAATTCTAAGATCTTCACAGAGATACAGCGCTCAGTTTTGATCTCAAAAAGATTTTACATTTAGACCTGTGATGGAAAGTCACTAGGGGATTTTGTTAATTCTCATATTAATTTTTCAATGGATAAATGATGTTTTTTTTCTTGAGTGATATTCCCCTAGTCATTTATTTCCATTTCTCTTCTGTTGGTCCAACAGGCCTTTTGTGAGCATAATGAGTTTTGAAAGAAATGGAGTGATATATTAATTAACCAAGCTAATTATCTTGAAGAGGCTTGATTGTCAAACCCCAAAGTGTATACATTATTCCTGAAAAAATATGTGCTGGGAGATCTTGGTTGAGATGGTTTAGGCAGAAGAAGAAAAAAAATAACACCCAAGCCAAACATTGTAGGAGAAGCAGTTCTTGATTTTAGAAATTAGAGGAGGAGATTGTTGGGAATGAATTTTTCAGCGCCTTCTTTTGTTTCCCATGTCAAATTTTTGATGTCTCCCAAGTATGTGTGCATCACACATCATGTATCAAATGCAACCTTTCTCTCCAAGCTCAATGTCCTGAGTGAAGCCTATTATCCAGTCTTTAGCTATCACAGATACCCTTTTGGAAGTAGCTCTAGTTTTCCATGCCACAAGTTGTAGCTAATTAGAAGTCAGCCATTTAAGTGAAGCGTAACTAGAGTGAGATGTATGCTGCTTTTTTTCCTCAGTGCAAGTTCTGTCGAGTAGAAGAGAGGTTCTTAAGTTGCAAGAAGTACTGATCACTTTCTTTTCTCTTTGTCTAATGCACTAAGCAGGGATTTGGTGGTCTGCTATCCTCATGAACCTATCTTTTAGCAGTCTGCCTTCTTGGTAAACCTTCTTGAAGGCGTGCATGATATCATGAGCATCAGGAAAAAGGATGAATGGATATTGTAGGAAGGTAGGAAGGAAAATATGGGACATTACGGGAGGCAGGGAGTCCCAGGCTCTTCTATGCACAAGAACCCTGTTTTTCAGTTTCCATATATGTTGAAGGGGATGCTTGGTACCTTGGCAGGTGCTCGTCAGGGACGTTTTTCTGAGGTTCACCATACTGCATGCATCCTTGGAAATACCACTCATATCACAGGCTATGTGAGAGGCTCTACCTGGCAGAAGGCAGTGCTCAGCCTGTTTTGCTTTCCCTGGGTGGCTGGGCATGGAAGCTTAGAATAATATTAACATCTGTGGCCTAATGGAGAAGGTCCATCACCAATTTGCTTCATGACTTTGGGTGGTGAGATATTTGACTTCTGTGGTTTTTTTTTCTGTTCATTGAAGCATCCAAAGTAGAAAGTTTCCATGTATTCAAGAACATAAGAAAAGGGAATCTCTAAATCCATTTCCAGCTCTGAAAATTATATAAATGTGCTGTGTATTTTTCTGTCCCCTGACTGTAGCCACCACCTATAAACAAGGATGTTGGCATAGAGTTCTCAAGATTCTGCGATCTGACATGAGAATTGATTTTTTTTTTTTTTTACTTTACTTTCTGTTGAGGTTCTGCCAAATTATTGTTTCTTGCTTACAAATTAAACAGCCACCACAGAAAGCATTTTTCTTTACAAGTAGCACCATTTTCTCACTGAAATCCATACTGCATTTTGCATGGCTATCTTCAGCACATTTAGAATGTGTGAAAACAGCCCCTTTGGTAAGTGAATTTCAACAAAGCTTTCATTTGGGCTGTCAAGTTTCTGTCAGCTTCCTGCAGGTGAACTGGATGCAGAAGGGGAGATGTTTCCTCTGGGCTTTTTTTCCTTCAAAGACCTGCTTTTTGCAGTATTCTTAAGCACAGGTAAAAGTATGTCGAGGGTGAGTGATTATTTTGGAAATTAGTTTTCCAGGTATTTTTAGCTTTGTGTTCCTTAGTGGGTGATCGAGAGGGAAATATAAATGACAGCATGGGATACAAACACAGGTGCATTTTGGACATCTTTTTGCCAGAATGGTCTGATACAATGGAAGTTTGATGAAGCTAATAGTTATTGTTAGAGGACATTTTAGGACTGAAGCAGCCATCCATCACCAGCTGTGTCATTTCTTGTGTATTAATTGTATGCTCTGTGCCCTAAGTGTATAGAGAAGAACATGTGGTTCCACCCCAACTGAAAACTATCCAGTTCTGATTGTGTGTACCAAGGGTGGCCTGTCTGACTTGTCTACATGTGCTTCTATGTCATCTTGTTGCAGAATCACCTTTTGTAGTGGCCCATAACAAGAGGGGAGTTTGTCCCCATCCCAGTTGGTATTTGGAAACATTTGCATGTTTTTGGATGTCATACTGGGGTAGTTAGTTCTACCTACCAAATAGAATTTAGGATGCCTAGTTAACCTTGAATTTTTTAAGTAACAAATTATTTTTAGCATATCTCAAATGTTATATGGGCTACACTTATACTAAAAAAAATTACTCATTGTTTATCTGAAATTCAAATTTAACTCAATGGCCTCTATTTTGATTGGCTAAATCTGACAACTCTATGTAAAGGACATCTAGTGGGTCATATTGCTAAATATTTTACAGAACACAGGACAATGAAGACCGACCCAGCCCCAGATGTCAAGTAGTTTGAGACTGAGTAACCCTTAAACTCCTGTCTGTGATACCTGCTATGATGGCATAGTAAATAGTCCAGTGAAATATGGATCTCAAAAGAAAACTAGTGGCACTTCTAAGAAAAATGCTTCTGTGACAGGAGTTTAATCTGTGATCAAGAAACAGGATAACATAGCAGAACCTAAATAGTAAGTTAAAAAATCAGTTCTTGGGAACTATTCAGCTCCCTGAGTCCCCCATCTGTTGATCTATTTCATTAGCACAGGAAGCCTCTTCCTTTCATGAAAGTCCAGTATGCAGTATATATCTAGTTAATTATTGATTGACACAGTGAATGAAAGCAAACACTTATTTGTCTTAAGAAATTAGTAAGCACAGCTCTGTGTTAACTCTTTACATATATTGTTTCAAATCCAAACAAAGCTATGATGATCCCATTTTCTTTTTTATCCAGAGACTAACTTACAACATTGTCTAAGTCATGGCACTAGTAATGATTGAGAGGGGATTTTGATACAAGCTTTTTCTCTTTGAAGCTTCTGCCTTTTCCCTACCAGACACAGAAAGCACAGGCAGCAAAATGTCCTTAATAGGAGAAACTTCTCTCTGTGAGGCCCCTGGGCTCCTATGTTGGCTCTCTAGCAGACTTTAACTCTGTGAATTTATTTTGAATGTCTCCCAGTTTCTCTGTAGTGAAACAGGGACTGCAGATTGCTTTGGAGGTAGGTGGATCTATTTCCAAAGCTCTACCTGCTGGGAGACACCCCTGCCTTCTCACACTACTTTTGTCAGTCCTCAGGGGAGCACACCAGGGTGGGCCTGGAAGGGACAGCTGTGCAGTCCTGGGCTCCTGGGGAGCCTGGCAGGGGCTGGCTCTGCCCACAGACACTCCAATATAGTTGCTATTATTGGACATTTTTTTTTCCCCTGGGGAATTATAAAATGAAGAAGTTTGTGTAGTTTATTGTAAATTTCTGGAGGAAAATTTCACATTGAAGTCATTTGCTTTTGCTAATGAGCAGATTGGACTACATCTTCTACACTGTTGAGCACCTCAGAGACCCAGATTGGTGTCTGCTTCTTATCAGTTGCACTAGAAGTTCGGGGCCCTTCAAGGAGACTGATGTCCTCTTAGCATGATGAGAAGGGACTGAAACCGTATCCTTAGTTCTGGGCATCTGCTTACTAGCCCATTATAACATGCTCTTGTTACATTAGGCAAAATATTAGTTTTTTGTCATCTCTCTCTTTTTTTTCTGACTCACCTGAGTCAGGAATTGTTAGGTTGTATTTATTATTATTATACTCCCCTCAGCATGGCACACAGTGAACAATCAATATCTTTGCCATTTGAAATTACACATTTTATTTTGTGAAATTTTGTCCCATGCTTCATTAGACATCTTGCCCTCTTGCCTTTCAGATCTGTATAAGAGTGGGACAGCTTATCACAGTAGTTGTGTGTGTTTATGTATAATATTATACACACTTACGTCTAGGCCCCCACATTTCATGTGTACTGTCATCTGATTCTCAAACCAGTATTATAAAGTAATATTTTCCATTTTGCAGATGAGGGAGCAAAGCTTGCAGTTATGAACTAACACATCTCAAGCTGCAGTAGTTTGACAAGCAGAGTCAATTTGGAAGCTGTAATCTTGTAACGCCTTTCCTAGAATTTTTTCTTCTATTCCATGTAGCTAGCAGACAATTAGAAGGACCTTACAATTTTGCTTCACCCTTATGGATCCCTAACTCTAAAATCAGTCTGTGTTTATAATTTAAGGAAAACCAACAAGCACGGTGTTAGGCAGAAAAGACAGAGTCAAATCTAATTTCCCCCAATTTCTGGCTCTGCATTCTCTAGTTGAAATATGCAGTTTGAACACATTCAAAGAAGTTGCTTGATTGGAGGAAGGAGGTTTTAGCAGGAGAAATTCAGACTTCTTTTTTCCTTCCAGGATGTAGAAACAAACTACCTGAGTCTTTGGACACTGGTTGTCAGTGAATGTTCATATCTTGTCATATTCAGAGTGGCTTATAGATGCAAACAGTGTCCTAGTTTGAGAGGACTAGGAAGGAGTAAGACAAGGAGGTCAGTTACCAAGGACACGGGTCAAACTTCAATGGATGCCATATTGCAATTGAGCATTATATCATGATTAAGCAACCCTACCCTATTTGGACATGTCACTGCATCAACTGAGGGTTAGGGTGACTGGAAATTCACTTGATATGCCTGTGCTACCATATGATCATGCTGCTTTTTCACTAGATCTTTAGAGAGTTTCTTACAGATGCATGACTGGGGAAAGTGTCGGGGACTGCTCCGTGGGGACAGCTAATGTCAGACACAAATCTGTGTATCAGCTTTAAAGCTGCCAATGTGGTGCTATGTGTCAGCTATTCAACTCCCCAAATTCTTGGCATAAACACCAATAAGTCAAAATCAAATCTGCTTTATGAGGCATACAGATTGCCTGACTGTTAGAGCACACATGCTCATTCAGTTATGTGTGAATAAGAACCCACTCGGTCTATTAATTATGCTTCAAAGTCATCATGAAGCGCTAGGTAAGTGGCTGGTAGAAGATGGATAGATGCCTAGTTCAGTGAAGTAGAGTAAATGTCTTGGGGTTCTTGATCTGCAATTCAGTAAACTGAAATAGGGAATAATTCAGCTGAATAACAGAGACTCCTACATCTGTGCTGTAAAGGTGGCAGTTGTATGAGTCACTGTCACGTTCAAAAAAATAAAAGGCAACTCAACCAATTAGGAGGCTTGGATGCCACATTGACACATGCTGATGCTATTAATATGATGAGTGCACATAAGCTCCCACTGAAACATTATAGTCAAAGTCATCTGGTGACACAGTTCTGCGTAGTGAGAAAGGGCAGTAACGTGCTTACCAATTCACATTCACTTTACATATGATGTGATTTGATGGGATGAAAGAAAAACTTAGTACAACTGGGTACTGGGTTCTTAGTACAAATGTTACTGTAGCATCATTCCCTGGTAATCTCAAGGATTTGAGGATTTGCCTATGTGCTGGTTACAGTACTGCTGCTGCCATACCTGTTGGTGACACCTTGCCACTGTTAGTGGTACATTACTACCTTTGGTACATTGCTTATGCTCAAATAATATAATGATGTTTGTTTTTGTTTCTAGAAAGAAAGAAAAGACCAAGACAATAACATTGTAAGATGGAAAGACCATAAAGTTGAATTACATCTTTCAGTCTTTTTGCATAATTGGAATCAAACCGCAATATCACTAGCATCCTGTTTCTGCATGAAAACCTAGGAGGAAGAATATTATGCCATATCTTTTTAGGATCTTCTTCCAATATAATACAGATGTTATAATTTTTCTTGGCTATTAAAACATTTGCCTGTAATTCAGGTCCCCGTGGTGAAGTAGGGGGTCAGCTCCAGGAAAAATTAAGTGATAAAATTAGTCTTCTGCCTTTCAAATACTCATCCTTCTGTTTGTTCTCAGAACTCCTGTAGGCTTTTGCTGTGAGAGTTGATGTGTGGCAGTCACTGACCACAGGTCTACTCCCCAAATCTGTGTGGTTGTAGTTAATTCATTTTCATTCCAAACCTCAACATCCTTACCTATGAAATGAGAGGCTGGCACCCCCATTCATAGCAGAGATTCACTGTATCAATGATTCTTAACCTGGCCATGTGGAACCTCATAGAAAACAAAGAGAATGATGTAGAGTAGTTTTTAAAAGAACTTCAAAGTTTCTAAAATGCTCTTCCCCATCCGTGAATGACCTAAGAGCGTCTTAGAGGGTGAAAACAACTGGAAACTTATTAAAATACAGATTCTTTAATCAGAAACTATAAAGGGTAAGGCCTAGGAATCCATTTCTAACCTCCCTATTTTTATTTCTATGCACAATAAATTTGAGGACCACTGGCTCAGATTTGGTACTTACAGTATGGTTCCCTGGTCACCTTCCAGCGTCACCAGGAGCTTATTATAATTGCAAATTCATGGGCCCAAATCAAGACTTACTAAATAAAAATTTATGGGGCTAAGTTCTCGGATCCTATGTCTTAGCAAACTCTGCAGGAAATTCTAATACATGTTAAAGTTTGAGAGTCCAACTGTTCTAGAAAAGTGGTTCTCAAACCTTTTGTTAAAATCACCTGGGGGGAGTTTTTAAACAATACAGATGGCTGGCCCCAGCCATACACCAATTTCTTAATTTCTTATGTACAGCCAAGCTTGAGAATTACTGGACTAGATCATCTTTAAAGTCCCGTCTAGATTCAAGTTCCCTGATTTTCACATTTGTATTGTTTTTTTGAATGTGTATTTAGCTTTCAATCCATATCATATTTCTTCATACACACATACACACACACACACACATAAAATTTAGTTGTTGATAGACCTTTATTTTTTATTTAGTTATATGCAGAGCTGAGAATCCAATCCAGTGCCTCACACATGCCAGGCAAGTGTGCTACCACTGAGCCCCAGCCCCAGCCCCCATAGCATATTCTTAATCCCTACTGTGCTCGTTTAATTCCACCCAGCACTCAGCCTACTGATCAATTGATAATATGCAACTAAGAAATATGCATTGGCTAAATCCAGCATCTTTGATAAGACAATGATCATAAAAGAACAGATGTAGCTGTGATACTCAAATGGACTTGCTCTAAATAGATCTCCTCCCCCCTACTTAAGGCATCCTCATCTCTCCATTGCTGTGTTGAATGACACTAGCCTTTAGGTTTCACTTTTGCAGATCCTTTTTGCAAAGGATTTGAAATTGTTCTCATTTCTACTTTCAAATTTATAGCCAGAGCCAGTGGACAACAGACTTTGGAAACAAGGCCTTTGGAAATTATTTCTTGCATCTTCCCAGTGCCTCATGGTAATGAGAAACACCTGTGCTAAACTTAGTCCAGTTGATACTGTTTCCCAGTAAACTCTGATTTTCAGGGAAATTCTAGGAGTGCTAATAATACAGGCTTTTAACCTAAAGTCTGGACTGGAGCCAATGGCATCAAACACAGGGAAGGCAAAGAAAGCTATTGCAAGTGAAGGTTTGTCTTAAAAATAGTTAATGAAGAATTTTGAGAGCTGCAGGGATGTCTGACAGATTGGCAACTCACTTTGAGAAAAAGACTCTCCTCTTTCCAATTCCCAGACACACAGCCTGAGGGTAAGTCATCAGAAATAATATAAACTGGGAAACGGGAGCGAGAAAAACAGCACCCTTGAATATCCATCAAGGGTGTGAGCCAAGGTCGTCAATGCTGTTAAATACACAACAGTGTTTTGTGCTTATTTTCTGTTCATCCAGGTTGCTAACCTGAGCTTTGAGAGGACCAGCACCACAGTTGGGCATGTTCTGGGGTAAAGTATATTAAGCATTTTGAGGTTTAGATGGAAATCTATTATTGGCTAGGAAATGGAGTATTTATTGCATCTGAAGACAATTGTACTGTTATCTACCCAGCAATTATGGCCACCAGGCAGCTGAGGCAAGCAGTGGGAGGCACCAGTTAGAGATTCCAGCCTACAACTTACGCTGCAGGGTGGCTGGGTGCGGAGACTTTGGTTTGGTGTGGCTTAGTGGGTTTCAGGCATTTACAGCTATTATCAAAGGGTTGAAGGAAACTTTATGCAATTTTGATGCTGAGAATATGAGTCCCCACCCCTTAAGATAAATCACAGAGAGGCCTGTAATGTAATCGGAAGATTTGCCAAAGGGCTGGCCTAGTTACAAGGGCACAAACTCTCTGTACATTTCTAATCATATACCATGTCATGCTGAGAAGCCAATCAAACTAAGGCTTCTTTACCCACCTGTCTAAGTCTAGCCTATTCTGAGTCTAGGATTCTCCTTGTTATTCTTGAAAAACCAGAACCAAATGTATTCTTCCAGATTTGGGGCGTCCCCTCTGTTGGGGGCATAGCTCCTCCTGAACTCAGAGTCCTTTCATTCCTATTATCTAGACTCACCCCTGCCTGAATAACTACTTTTTCTCTATAATGCAGCCTATCCACAATCCACAGCCCTCTGGTTTCTCTTAGAATAGGTAATATTTTCAGACATTTTTACAAATTCATATAGGTGAGAATACACCTCCAGCAGACATCGCAATCCTGCTAAGGAGGTCTAACCAGCTCCAGAGAAGGAGGAAGCCAGCCCTTCCTGTGTTCTCAGAAAGGAACAGGGCTCCCTCTGTGGGCTCAGGAGTCAGACAAGATCCTAAACCAGGATCACTGTTTTAGGCAGGATTTGCATCTCTGTGACCAAAATACAACCAATAAAAGCAACCTATGGGAAGTGAAGTTTATTTTGGCTCATGGTATGAGAGGTCTCCTTGGTGGGCTCCCTTGTTCTGGATCCAAAGTGAAGCAGAACAACATGAGGGAAGGGTGTGGTGGAGAGAAGCTGCTCAGTAATGACAGTAGACAAGTAGAAGAGAGCAAAGGCAAGATGGGGCCTGAAGGGGAGATGCACCCTTACAAGACATTCCCCAGTGGCCACCTCCTCCAGGCATGTCCCTTCCACCTACAGTTATCACTAAGTCCATTCAAACTAGGATGGACTGATTTGGTCACAACTCTCATAATCCAGTCTCTTTACCACTTATATCCTTGAGTTAACACAAGAGCTTTTGGGGGACAGACACCTCATATCCAAATCATAAAAGTTGTTGTCAGTGGATTACATGACTTTATGCAGCTCTGAACTCTCTGAGTTTCCCTGTATAGTCACCTTTACAGCAAAAAGAAAATAAATGCTGCCCCTCTGAATGTATTATTTAATTTAGCCATGTTCATCTGTTTGGGGCAATAAAGTGTGACCTACTGATCTGTGAACTTCAATAATAATAAAACAATTAGAGAATCCTTTTGTCACTTCTGAATAAGACATAATCAATCCCTAAGGATTTGAAACATCGAGGACTTCCAACAAAATAGAAAAAAAAATCAAAGAATTGGAGCTCCTTCAGTTTCCCTGACAGGTTTCTCACAGGACGCCGATTCTCCACTTCAGATTCTGCCATCTTGTTCCTGCAAACCTCGTTGGTGACCCCTTTACAAGACAAACCTAGAAGTTAATTAATAAGTGATGTTACTTCCTGAAAGTTGCCTGCGGTTTCATCCTGATGTGACCTGAGCGTCCCCATCCCTTGTTAGGAAAAGGTTCTGTGGTTCAGTATTAATTCCTGTCACTTTTACAACTCCCATTGGGATTAATATTTAATCAACAGAGCAGTTGCCTTTTTATTTCATTATAGAAAAGTTTCAATAAAATGGAACAGGGTATTATATTGTAATGAATGACAAACACTGGCAAATTTTCATATAAAATCAATAAGTTGAACCAGGCAGTTATTTCATAACGGATGGGTCATCTCAATTTAATGAACAGTAACTAAAAACACATTAAACAAATGTCTGAGATGAAGAAGAGAGGCATAGCAAGAGACTAATTATTGTCCCACGAGTCTGCATGATTCCCAAAGAGAGGGCTGCGTTTTGCTAATTGTTTTCTTATCCAGTGCAAGAACAATACCCCAAGCATATAGTGGATGCTCAATAAATTGTTGCCAGCTTGAATATATTTATAAATAAATTGCTGTGTACACAAAAGTATTTTCCTTTAGGAAAAAAAAAAAGGATTCAGCTCTTTGCTAATTGTGGCCACCTCTGTCTGAATGGTGATGAAGGAATCCTGTTTTCATGTGCTTGACCTTTTGTAAATGCTTAGAGTGAGCCTCAGAATAACCCAGGGAGCTTGTGAAACAGAGATCTGGGACTCGGACCCACAGTATCTGATTCAGTATTCTGGGGTAAACACTTCAAATTTGTATTTCCAAGTTCCCAGGGGGATCTGGTGCTGCCTCCTAAATATGTCACTAAGAATTGTTCACTTGTAGTATCTATGTGTGCGCTCCATAGCTGTTTCCCATTATTTATGTTCAGGTGCATTTTTCCTAGAATTCATGCACAAAGCTGACTACATGGGATTCCTGCCTGGGAGAGTGAATGTAAATCCATTGCTGCTGTGTGCCTTGGTGGCTTTGATTCCTAAGGACTCTTCACCGTGAAGGGCAGCAGATCAGTTTTGCTTCTGGCCTTTTATTTTCCTTTTTAGTGCATGTGATGAACTGTCATTAATGATCTATCTCAAACATATATTGATTTCCTTGGGCATCTAAATTTGTCTGTTGCTGATGCTGCCCGCAGTTGCGACAACTGTGTTACACTTTGGCCCCTTCATACAGGGGACTGTGCTTAGGATAGAAATAGGACCACTTGTCATTCATTAGAGTCTGCCCGTAGTATTGACTCTGGCTCTCCACCTCCACCTTTCACTTTATATACTACTTTTGTTCTAGTGAAGCTTCCTCCTCTGTATTTGCTTCCAGTTAGTACAGTCTGTTCATCTAGATGGCTCTGGATACTTTTGTTTATGCTGGACATGGAATGTCCGTCTTATTTTAAAATGTGAGAAAAATAATTCATTATGAAAAGAATGGTTAAAATAGCCATGAATTTTGATTGGTGTGTTTGATTTAGTTGATAGTACATAAAAGGGCTGGGTTACAAAGTCTTATCAACCGCTCCTCACCTTGTTTCCCTTCTAAGCAACAGCATTGATGGTAGGGGGGCTCTTTAACTTGAGGAGTGGGGACATATACTGGTAATAAAAGAGGAAAAGGCTAATGGATTAATACAGTTTGGTTAATGCTAGATTTCCTAGCATTGAAGCCATGACCCACATACATTCTCTTAACAAAGTTCCAAAGAAATTTTATTAATTAGATATATTTTTAAATGAATCCATGAAAACCTAATTGTACATATTAATTGAAGTAAAGTTATGTTATATGAACCTAATCTTTGAATATTTTCATCCAAATATCCAGCAACTTTCACCTATTGATCTTCTCTATCCTTGGAACTTTTCTCCCATCACAAACTGTCTCACTATCTCATTGTGTATAGCTTTGGGACATCTTATGTATTGTTTAACTTTTTAGGTATAAACATTTTGTCTCTTCCACTAGATTGAAAACTTATTCAATCATTTCTTCTTTTAGTACCTAAATATTCAGCATCTACTATGCAAAAGGCACTAGAATAGATACTGTAGAATACAAAGGAGCAGAATACATGATCTTACATTCAGCTTCTGCAAGAATTTTTGATTTAGTAGTAGAGCTGAGCTATGTTTTCACACACACAAACACACACACACACACACACACACACACACCCATCATAGCAGTAACTTTAATTTACAATGGTGCTTCAGATAGAAGTGATAGAGATAAGATTTGAATTATTCTTTAATTTTTCCAATGGACTTACATGTTGTTTTACAAACATAGGTACTGAATGCACATTTATTTTCTTCATACGTGCACATATGTATCCTTTTCTTCTTTAAACATGTCTATATAATTTTGTATTTGGAGAGGTGAAGGGAAGACACATCAGGATGCCCCATGTAGTCTTTCCTGCTCCACCTGATTCTATGTGCTATTGCATCCACTGTGGTCTGTGTTGCTGGTGTACTTAGAAGTCCTAAAACATTTTCCTTTTTTGAGTCACATCGGACTCTTTTTAAGTTTCTGCTTCATCTTCAGGGCAGCTCTCAAATGTCAAATTCTGGAAAACTTTCCTATGTGTATTGAAACAGATATATTTATCCTGTGTTGTCATGATCACTTTCAGTGATTGCATTAATTATAGTATTATTTTCATTGTAAAGCAGTTATTTACATCTGATATGCTCACTGGACTCAGAGTTTCCCGAGGGCGAGGAACCTGTTTTATTCATATTAATAACTCTGGCATTTTCTAACACAGTGTGCATGGCTTATAATTTACTGGCTAACTACATATTTATGGAATGAATGCATGGATGAATTTATTAAGTAAATGAGGGGATAAACACAGCTCAAAAGCAATTAATCAGTGAATATTTATTGGACAAATGAATGGATAATAAATAAATACAACTGTACCAAATAACATACTATAGTCTTTCTTTTGATTATAATATCATGTTGTGAGGGAAATTTATTCGAAAATGGCATATCCCATCAACAGCAGTTCATAGTTCAACCCAAATGAATAAAATTAATTTCAAAACCAAATGTGCCTGCTTTTATTTTGGTGCTTTTCAATCTGCATATAGGGTAAATACACCAATCCTGTTTGGATTCATAAGGGTAACAACAAATATAAAAAATATATAACTCAACTGTGCTAAAACTGTTGATCTTGAAACCAGCAGTGCTGGCAGACACCATGAAATTCTAGTATATTATTTCTTAAACCTCTTTTCCTAGTTACGTTTTAAAGAATCAGTGAAAAAAATCATACTGTGTCATAAACTTGTTATCATACTAAATAATTATAATATGTAACTCATAAGTGGATAAATCCAATGGCCCTGGATGCTTAAGAGATGGAGATTGAGAAGATTGAGTAGGTCATGCTAAAGGGCCTAACTCTAACCACATGCATCTGGTGATTGTTGTCTAGGACGTGGAGAACAAAATTTCTCCTTTCTCTACTTTTACTAAGCACTTACAGCACCCAAGTAGTTGTCTCTTGACTTGGAACTCTTTGTTTTTGTAATCCTTAGAATAAATTCACATTATGACCATTTAATGACCCTGAACAAAGCTGTCCTTTATCGAGTCAACTCGCAATGGAGTCAGGCCATGTTAGTGCCCAAGAGAAGTTCACACCATGCTGTGACTTCAAAATTTTTAGGAATTACTGATTTAGCTGACTTGGTCTCCAACTACTTTTAGATCCAAGGAAATGGGTCCTTCTTCTGCATTTTCCTTTAAAGATATTTCTCAGAGGCAGTTAGGTACTTAGACTCAGTAACCATAATCTGATGCTCTAATTCTGAATGCTGCTTCAAGTCCCACAGCAGTGAATTATGCGTGTTTTTCAAGAATGAGATTTGCCAGGAAAAGAACAAGCTTTCTTCAATTAAAACTTCATTACATTCAGTTTTAAGAAGCCTGAACAAAAATGGCCCATGCCAAAGAGTTTCTTCAAAGTAATATTTCTGAAATAACTTTTTTTGGTCATAATTTTGCCTATTTAAGTAATGTCTACATATGTGTGAAACTGCGTTGTCTTTTCAAGAATTTTTTTAATCTTTTTTTACATTTATGGAATGAAGTTTTTAAAGGAAATTCTAAATTATAACTTAATTGTAGGATATAAAATTAAACCTAAAGTGATTCTTATCTTAAAATGGTTGCAACTGTCTTCTAATAAGCAAGCATGAGACTTGTCAGGGGCTGTCTGTTAAGGTTAATTAGGTTAATAGTTTAGAAATAGTTTCATTTTGGGATTTTTGTCCTTCCATATTAAAATAACCATCTAATACTAATGATATATATGACAGAGTTAAGCATTTATCTTGATGGTAGGACGGGGTGATAAATCACTCTCAGATTATTTTAAGTAGATGAGGAACTGAGCTTCTGGCCTGGTTTCTCTCAGGTGGTCAGGATATTTCATTCTATAGGTAAGAATGTATTTGAACAATAAGCACATGTGTGGGCCTTCAAGGTCCATCTCCATTCCCTGAAGTCCACTGCAACCATTCATTTTACCCTTCATGTTACTTCTTTTTGTCTTCTTCTCTCTTCTCTCCATCCTTTGAGCACGTCAGTGAAGTACACATCAAGCAGTGACTCAAAAGTTTCAAGAATTATTATTCCACCTCCTCTTTTAAGAGCTGGCTCCATTCCCAAATCTTCTTACTAACAGGTTTCTTCGTTGTTTTCTTTCCTTCCTTCTTTCTTTTTCTTATGAAATGATTTCTTTTCCTGTTGCATTTTACATTTTGAAATGTATAACTAATGAGACTAATTTCCCTATCTCCTTTTTTTTAGCACTCCTTTATATACTGTACTTATGGGCTAGAATCATCATTAATTAGTTAATGTTTGTAAAGAGTTTGCAAGAAAGAATTTAGTGATAATAGGGAGAGCAGGGAAAACTTGGGCTGCTGCTAGGAGGAGGAATACTAATGAATGTTAATCAGAAATGCTCACATGGTGCCTTTTGTCTTCAAAGATGTTGAAAGAAGTACTAATTAATCATCATCCTTAGGATGATGATTAAAACAGTTATAGTCAGAAGTTCAGCTGCTGAGTTATAGGCTGTGCTGAGGATGTATGTGTTTCTGTGCAGAGAGGATAATATAGAACCATAATATTGAGTGCCAGGATTTGGATAGGGATAGAGACACAATTAATCATATAGCACCATTATTTTGGACACTGCTCAGAATTTGAGGTGTGGCACAAGTTTAAGGAGAAACTTAGGTTCTGGAAAAAGGAGATATTGGGCAAAGTTTTATGAAGGAAAAGCACATGGCTTTTTTTTGTTGTTATTGTTTGGGTATTTCAGGTGAAAGCTTCACCTGTGATAAAATTCAACATATGTTTCTAATAATTCTTTAGCTAGATCTTAACAAGCAGTTGCTCAAAGGGATGCTATTATGGTGATAAAACATTACGTTGGCTCAATCAGGATGGAGTATTCAGTTCTTCTTCATCTGAGCTTGCCTTCTGGGCACTGTCTTCTCATGAATGAGGCAGAGGTAAGGGCAAGCTGTCCAAACAATGATGCTGTCCACTTCGCCTCTCGTGGTTCTGAGTCCCCCCCCCATTTATATCATTCAGAAGTCAGCCCACCTTGGGTTTTCTCAAGGGTCTAGAATCCTATACATGAGAAGCTAGTTGTGTTCAAATTCATGGCTAGGATTTATCATATCATGTCTCCTAAAGTACCAATGGTCAGCCAGGCATGGGAGCACACCTGTCATCCCAGTAGCTCAGGAGGCTAAAGGAAGGAGGATCATGAGTTCAAACAGGGCTGGGGATGTGGTTCCGTGGGTAAACACCCCTGGGTTCAATCCCTGGTACCAAGAAAGAAGTAAAAAGAACCAATGATCAGAAGACATGAGGATGTTTTGATGAGAGAGAGAGAATAGAAAAACACTATTTGTCTTCCTGATTGAACTCATCCTCCCACCACAATTTTTATATAGTACCCAAGGCTCTGGAAGATTGGTCAGAAAGAAACATAAAAATTTTCAGGGAAGACCAAGGAGGGAGGAGGGAGGCAGTGCCTTTGTGTTTTTTTTTTCCCCCAATGTTCAAAGTATAACCCTTCCCTAAATAATGCATTTGCTTCTAATTCAGTAACATATTTCACACTTGAGAAGAGCTTCCTCAGCAGCTCTTGATGCCAACCCTCGTGCTCTTAAAAGCAGACCTCCTTTAATGTATATTTGATTACTGCCTTGTGCACCGAGAGACAAAGCATTATTTGGAATTCTCTGTGTCACTAGACATTACATGGATCTTTAGTCATGGACAATTAGTAAGCGTTGACCCTCACTGTGATTTACTCTGTATTGCATGGGCTCCAGATTTTCTGGAAGAACAAAAGTTTATTCCAACTGGGTGAAAGCTCTGGCTAGACAGATGGTTTTTCCTGCCTTTGAAGGGTATGAGGTGGAATTCTTGAAGACAGAGGCACCATGATCCATAGACTTACCAGGCAAAAATACCAATGTCAGTTCATTATTTCTCTGGAATCTAGAGACATCATTTATCATGTATTAAGGAGGGAAATCATCATGTTCCTCATGTAGGGTTTTAATGAATTAAAATTGCACAGCCATCATTGAGCAATTCATCCTGTCCTACGTCAGGCTGACTGTGCTTATGTTGGAGAAGGTGGCTTAGTACCATGGAGAACATTCATTCACCTAGGACAGTGAACATCTGATGCTCAACCTGAGAGAAGATAGAAGAGTAGAATGATGTACATTGGCAGGTTTTCTCCCTCCTGCCCAGAATGAACACTTCTGCAGCATTAAAAATGCTGAGATCATATTTGCATAACTGGAAAACTGGTCAAGAAAGGAATCTTTCTCACAGCAAACTTGTGTTGTTTTATTACTCTTATCATAATGCAAAAATAAAAAGAGTGACTATTTCTTATCCTTAGATTGGTAAGAAAAGCATAGATTTCTATTTTACAGCCTACAGTCAGGCACAGAGTTGTTAGTGTATCTGTTAATCCTGTAATAGTGCTATTGTTTACTTTGAATTCTGGCAGGTGGTTTCCAATCCTCCAGGGTCCAGAATGGATCCTCAATACCCTGTGTCCTTTTGTTGAAATGAATATTCAAACATGATAAAGGTGCTAGATAATCCTGTCACTTTTTACCCTTTTACAATAAGTATGCTTGTAAATTTCATATGGGATTTTATAAAATTTAACTAAAACAAATATAGTATCGTTTTGAGGTCACCCTAGAAGTTAATCCCCCCAAACTCCTAAGACCATTAATGATAGTGGAAATTTACCTAGGTACATTCATTCTGATTTAGAATAGTCTCAACTAATGATAATTTTTCTTTTATGAAGCCCTGAGTGAATCTTTGTGTGTCTGTATGCACTTCCATTTTTATATCAGGTTTTCTTCTCATTTTCAAATTAAAGGGTTTTACCTCAGCCCTCGAGAAATCACCACATTGTTTGTTTCTTGAATTCTCCTAGTACAAGGCTAAGCTTGATTACTGTGGTCTTTTCCAAATATCATTCTCCACAGACTTTTCCTTTAGGAACATTCAAGGGCATAATTACTACTTCTCCAGCTGGGGTTGATGACTAGCAACCAATTATTTTTGCACCACTGTTGTTATCATCTAAATTTCCAGGAACTGAGGCTGACCAATCCTGATTCTGTCGTGCAATCAATGGTACTTGTGGACAAGTGTACAGAGAAACTCTGTGTTGGGGCTCTGAAGGTGAAACGCTTTCTTGAGGAAATGTGTAATAGTTTTACGAAAAACAGTAAAGTTAAACATGGGAGCAATTTGAAGTAAAATGAATCTGATAATGGACAGATGTGCATCTAATGTATGATCAGTTGTCCAGGTCTAAAAGAAAATTTTAAGACTAAGAATGTGATTATATTCTAATTTCTTCCTTGATGTTGATTTTCTGAGTATCTATAAACATCCATGCCCTTATTTACAAGACTGTCTTAAAATAAAAATGTCCTCTAATTATTTCAACTTTATAGGTTCTCTTTAAATTAGATTGAAACGAAAAATAATTTGGGGACACAGAAATTCCCATCTTCTCCATCCACCAGTATAATACATGTTCACTATGCAGCTTGCTGAACAGAGGGAAGAATGGATGACTGGATGACAGGTCTGCTTTCAGAGTGTTCTCCAAGTTCAAATCATAATTAATGCATAAAAAGAGTACTCTCACTTTCTAATCTAGCAGTTTTTTTTCTAAGCACAGTTTCCTCTCCAGAGCTTTTTTACAAATTTACTCATGGCCTAGGTTTCTGTGGAGGCCATATTTGGAAAGCCGTGACACAAATAAACATATATTTGTTGTATAGTTTGCTTCTACGTTTACTCCATTCAGCATTAATCTTTCTCTCTCTCTTTTTTAAGACTCTTTTGGTTAAGACTTAAATTCAACTGAATTCTTTAGGCAACTCTTGCACCCACTTATGAACTATTTAATTAATTGATTTATTTATTCGTACCAGGGATTGAAGAGAGGGGTGCTTAGCCACTGAGGCACACCCCTCATCTTTTTTATTTATTTGGACACTGTGTCTCATTTAGTTGCTGAGGGTGTCAAACTTGCAATCCTCCTGTCATAGCCTCCAGAGCCACTGGGATTACAGACCCTATAATGTTCTTATGAGAAAATAAATAGTAATAGGTCTCTCTTACAAAAATATATTCTATCCAGTAAGCCTGTGAGAAGTGCATACACCACTTAGGACTATCATAAATCACATACCCATACACCACATATGACATTCTAAGTAATAGACAAATATGAGAACAGTTTAGACCATCTGTGTATTAAAAATTCATTTTTTAACATCTGAAATGAGATTAGAGTCAATGCCAGTTGTTTACATAGCAAAGAATATATTTAAAATTTATTTGAAAACCTTTTTTTCCCCCTTTGGATGGTGGGGTGGAGTCTGCCAAAGAGAAATTATGCATGAATTTTCTTACCAACTGTATACAACAACAAATACAGGATCTAAGATGCATGAAATATTATGAATGGAAATTATAAGTTCTGAATTTCATTTTAGAACTATAAGATATATTTTATGAGCCCCTTTCAGCAATGAGAATTCCTGGCGTGGACTATAAAACAACTGGGGCTTGCAAATTAATTTATATATAATTACACTCCAGGTTCTCAGATAACGGAGTTCAGATGGAAGAGTTGACTGCACATTGATGAGGTTTGGATGAATAGTTTGTTATTTAGTATTTCCTCTAAAGCACCAGGCATCTGTAGCTCCAGAGAATTCTGTATTTACCATGCCATGTGACCTAGCCAAAATAAAATTATATATCCTAAACATTTTTCAGCCTAGCTGATCATTACATGAAGTATTGGATTTCCCTTCCTTTCTCAAATAGTCATGCATTTTATAATGAGTTTGTAAAATTTCTTGAAGGAATCTTTTCATTTGAAACTTGTAAGTTTTCTGAGAGACAGAAAGTGTGGAAACTGGTATTTGTTTCTATTAGGTAGCATTATAATGCCATCCTCAAGACATAGATCAAAAAGAAGCCCACCTTTGTTCATTAAGGTCAAATGAATGTCCTGGAATATACCCCTGTAGACAACCAGGCATTCTCAGCAGCATAGAGCACTTCTTGTTACAGAGAGAAATGTTTTGGTTCATTATTTCAGGGAAGGATGCCAGAAAAAAAAATGTAGTCTACTTAGAACAGCAGTTTGGAATATGTTGTATATTCCATTTGCAGCATACCTGCTTTGAACATGGTATTACAGACGAAACTTGTTGGCAAGTTCCAATATGGTCCTTGTAGGTAGGGATGCGATTCAAAAGCTGCTGACTTTTGTGAATAATTGTGGACTACAGATGAGGCTAATTAGGTATCATTTGTCAAAAATACTTGGCATTGGTGTAAAATTTTATAAATTTGTAAAATTTCATATTGAACCATATGAAATTGCTAATATTTAATAGGTTTTTTTTCTTATAAAAGGGAAATTTCATGTAGTTCAATCTAGTACTTTCACATTTATTATTCTCCTTCGAAAGGCCACCTTCCATGGTTGAAAGCTCATTGGATTTAGAGCCACTAGCCTGGGTCCATGTCCCAGTGATGCTACTTGCCTGCTGGGTGACCTTTACAAATACTTTATAGACGGAATAGTTACATGTGGGAACAAAGAAAAGTTTAATGTATGAGATATTTGTTAGTTTTCTTTTTTTTTTTCCTACTAAAAATTACTGGATACCGAGTCTTCTTCACAGGGTGATATAAAGACACAGTACCACAGTGAATTGCAGAAAAGTTATTGAGCAGTTCAAATGTGAATGCTTGTTTATAGCATTACTAGTTATCCATAGAATATTGTCAAATAGGAAGGACAGACATCATTAGCCTTGTTTTATAATTGAAGAAACTGAAAGGTAGGAAAATCCCACAAGGTGACTAAAGGGACTTGGCAGTCCTAGTGGAATCTACTTTTCTGGACACCATTGATATTTTGAGGGTAGCCACTGATGACTCTTAGTGTTGCATCATTAGAGATACTGCCCCAGTGGATCACAAGAGCATTACCAAGATATAAAACCATCAATCAAAACAACTGACTCTGTAATGCTGAGTTATTATCTTTTTAAAAAAAAATATTTTTTTTTCAGTTGTAGATGGACACAATATCTTTATTTATTTTTTTATGTAGTGCTGAGGATCGAACCCAGTGCCTCACATGTGTGAGGTAAGTGCTCTACAACCGAGCTACAGCCCCAACCTCCCAGGTCTTTATCTTGCTAAGTTATTAAGATGTAGGATACCTGACAACTATGCTTTTCTCCCTCAAAATCTGTATTAGAAAGATGGTGGAATGAGATGGACATCCTGACCTCAGGTACACGTATGACTGTGCACGTAGAATGACACTACATTGTGTGCAATCAGAGAAATGAAAAGTTGTGCTGCAATTGTGTGCAATGAGTCAAAATGCATTCTGCTGTCATGTATATATAATTAAAATAAATAAATTTATTTTTAAAAGTATTAAAATTTTGTGAGTGTTTTTTCTTCCCAAATAACAAAAGCCTTTACATTGCAACAATGATAGCCACCCTGTGGAGCAGTTGCTGTCATTATCATTTCCATTCTGTGACTGGTAAATCGGCTCAGCAGGGCTTGAAGTACCTTGCCTGAGGTTTCTCAGGTAGCAGTCAGACAGTTCTGAAGGAAGCCCACTTATTCCGGGTCAAAGGCCTGTGCTGGTACTGCTAAAACATTGTGTTCACTCGTGTTGGACCTCAAGAAGCTCACAGCACTGGTTAGTTGGATTGGGTGATCAAAACATTTAAACCTGCAGCATAGCATTATTCTGTGTTAGTGTATGAGCAGGACAGAAACTCAATACAGTGAGGTCCCAGATATGGTATTAGGTGATAGAGAAAATATCAGTTGGGATAGAGAATGGAGTAAAATTTTGATATAGAGAACATTCAGAAAAAGACCCAGTCTTAAACTGATTCTACTTAAGCTCCCAGCAACTATTTAAATCTTCTCACTAGTGGGTGGCCCTCATTCATTTTCTGTTAGGGTCAAGTAAGGCACTGAGAGACCTAATTTACTTTGGAATTTACATGTGACATTCCATCATGTTTGAACGACTCCCAATTTGCCTTACATTCTTGGTATGAAGCTTCCTGAATGAGATCTTGAAGTTATGGTGGTTAACCTGCAGTTTCAAGGGTCTCATACTAACATTGCTTTAAGGGAACTCGAGTGCAACTCTTCAGGATGGCTTCAGATTTGCTTCATTTTCACCATCTCTCTACAGCAGATTGCAAAACAACATGGTGGCTCTTGGTAACTCTCTGTAGTGCTGTCCCTTCCTCAGTTCTGAGTTGTCCCAGGGGGAAGATGCATGATCAGCTTTGGCATAGATACAGGCTATTAGATCTTGCTTGGAAAAGGAAGGAAAGCTACCCTGAAACTGTCATTACCTGGGACTATCAGTGCTCTTGGAACTCAAGAGTAGAGCCTTGGCTAGGTTTCCTTTTCTGTGAAGAGGATATGCTGCCGGGTACCTGGGCACATTCTATTAGATAGCTTTCATCCAGGGTGGGTTCTGCCTGAAGGCCTGATGACCCCTGGTTATGATCAGTAACTATGGAAACTCCACATTTCATTGTTGTAAACAGCAAAATACTGTAGACTGTGGACCCAGAATCTGGCTCTCTAGTTTTGTATCCTAGGTCCTTTATGCAGTAGTTAAATGTCCTTGGGCTACTTTCTGGGCACTAGTGTCTCCATCTGTCAAATGGGGATCAAATCCTACCTACCAGGTTCAAATTTCCCTTTGTCTAGGAACAATGTGTCCAGGAATCAAACTTATTACAAATAATTTTAGAAGACCTGCTTAACCCAGGTTTAGCTAAATAGATCAGGAATGTTACTATCTATTTCTGTGCCAAAAATTACATTTATTAAACTACTTTCAAATAAACCATATTGATTGACATTATCTGGAAGGTATCAATTGATATTTAGCACCTCGATTGCCTTCAGTAGGTTTTGGAAAGAAAGTTGAGTTGGTTTAGAGACTTAGAATTTTCATTTCTGAATTATCATTGCCTTTGTTTCTGTGCTTTATACATATTACCCATATTATTGGTAAACAAATGAAACAGAAAGCCCAACAATGTTCATGAATAGCTTCCTCCAAGCAAAATGCAGATCACATACATCTTTCAATGTTAAAAAAGCCTGTGTCTTTACTAGAAATAAAACATAAACAACCAATAATGATTTCAGTGCAGACTACATCTTTTTACTGTAGCCATATCTAGCTTATTAAGATGTGAATAAAATATCATTCATTATAAGATCTCATTTTGTAAAATGACTTTGTATCTATCGTCTATTTATCATCTTTTCTTCTGAATGTATGTATAGAGAGGTTTCTGGAATTATTTCCACCAAATGGCATTAAAAGTTATTTCTTGGGAGTTGGAGGTGTGATAATTTAACTTTGTTCTGATAATTTGATTATTTCACATCTAATAAAAATACACATCTTTGTTTGTCATTTTAACAAAATTTACTTTGAAATTAGCTTTGCTTGAGGTTTTAAATATTCCTAAAAGAAAAAAAAAAGAACATTCCTTTATAATATGATTCAAGGGCACTGTGAAGTTGAACAGTAGTAGCACCTAGTTCTGATGAACACTGAGGGACTTATTTTTGAATTTCAATAACTTTTTATCTTTAGAAAAGTACTCTTTTGCACCACTCGTGTGCTCATACCCATGCCTTCCTACCATCTTTGGTAGGAAGGTGCTCCTCATATAAAATGATTTGTCATTATACACACTTAGCCATGTGTTTATTATATAACTTTTATATTTTATATGCATGAAGCTACTGATAATATCCCTTATTTAAACCCCATTCCCCTGCCTTGAAGTGAATTTAAAAAGAGGCATTAGTATAACTTTTCTTCTTTGACTCAAAGCTTCCTCTTGCCTTTCCAGCCCCTCTGTGCCCACCCCATCTCACTGACTTCCTGTTAGTGAGCAAGGGGTTTCCTCCTGCATTCCAGGTCCTCCATTGGCCAGAGGAGAAGGACCAGATTCTTCTTTTTATGAGTCCAGCAGGATTCTCCTCTCGTTATTTTTAGCCAGAGAACAGTGGTGAATTAGCTACACAGTTAGCTCTGGCAAATAAGACACCCAGGCCTTGTGACATTTCCTATGAAGCCATGAGACACAGTCAAGGTGGAAATCCTTGTGTGTTGTGGTCATAGGAAGCTGAATGACTTACGAGTCACTGGGGAATTCTGTATTCATTTTTATTAACTTTAATTATAGGAGTACTATAAAATTTTCTCATTCTGTGTTGCGTGAAAAATGCAAAAGTTAATTGCTCCTGACATTTAATTGGTTTATGCTTCTCTCTCACACACAATCTTGTTCTGCAAGAGACAGGGAAAACTAGTTGGCACATTTCTGTGATTGCAGAGGATTATACACCAAAAAATTAGTCTTTTTGTTAGTTCTAGCAGTGAATTACAAATTCAGTTTCAGAAGTGTAGGGAGAGAAATAAAATCTGTGCATCTACATTCTACATATGCTAAAAGACTGACAAGGGCTTTCCTGATACTTTCTTTGACTTTGCCAGAATTACTGAGATTTTTCCCATTATTGTTGTACAGGTTTTTAAAAAAATGACATTTTTTCTTCCTTTTTGGACATGTCAGGTTGTTTACATCCTTACTACAAGCCATCTGGACTCTTACTAACCTTTTCATATATTTTTCAAATATCATCTCACCTGGCAGCAAAAACAGAAGGTGCCTGGTTGCCAATTATAATAGTGATAGCTCGAGGAGGTTGGATTTCAGTGCGGCCCAGCACTTCCGACTTCAGGACTGGAGAGATGCTCTGGAACACATCCATCTCCTGTGATGCCTTCTGAGCTCCAAGAGAGAAAATGATCAACAAAGTACAAAAAGCCATTGCTAGATTCTGTTTGACACAATTCCAGAGCAATGGAACACGTACTACCAGCTGGGCCCTGTGCAAGCGTGATCGGTGTGCCAAGATGAAGGTGACAGACAGGACAGGCACCTTGGCCTCAAGGAGGTTGTCTAGAGGAGGAGGAGGGCTTTAGAGGTGACTAAAATACAGACTGGGGAGTGCATACGGCTGCTAGCACACAGGGAAGAGTGAGAGAAGCCATGGGGAGGTGACTTCGGAGGCTGTGTGGTCCTGCACTATGGTAAAATAGCACTGGGCTGGCAGTATGAGCACAGCTCTCTGAAAGGTAGAGCCTGGCTTGAGAAGAAGCAGCAAGACCAGGACGTGGTCTGCCTGCATCTCCTGGGGTGAAACAGTACGTGTGGCCCTGATCTTCCTGCAGGAGGATGCCAAGATGTTCACTAGAAGTGCTCACCCCACCCACTGCTGCTGAGGAGGGGTCTTCCCACAGGAAAAAAAGGGGGAAGATGAGATTAGGGGTCTGACACGTGGCCCAGGCAGGGATGGCCACAGGTGGCTCTTAACTAGGAGACTTCATCTGTATGACAAGGCCACCCTCCCCTCTTATGCACATCCTCCTCCAAAACCACCATAAACCGGACCACCTCCCTCCACCCCAGGAGGCCAAGCCCATATCCCTTTAAGCTGTATGTAGCAGTCAGCTCTCTTGCCCCTTCTTTGAGTCTAACACTTAGACATGTAATGCATTTTTTGTGTGTTGTTTTCCTGTTAATAAATAAAATGACTATTTCCAGGCCTGACCATACTCCTTGAAGTGGAATTTTGGACCACCACCTTGGGTGAATCTTAAGGATATGCAAGTCTGTCTCATTCCAGTCACCAGATGAAATGAATGTATGAATGACCTGAACCAGGCTGCAAATACCTAAGACAAGAAATGTTCAACACTAGGAGTTCAGGAGAGAGAAAGATGAATTAGAGTTCAGAGGTCAGAGCAGGTCTTCAAAGGTGTGAAGGATTTTATTTGGTGAAGATATGAGAGTGCTTAAAGGGCCTAAAATGAAGACCCTTAGGGAGAGGTTAGCGAGGCTTTGTGGAGAAGACCACGAGCTCAAATTAGGTTTAATGAGGACTGGGTTTAGAAAGGAGATGGCTGAAATCTGGTATAGGCAGAATAAATGCAATGTGGATATGTGAAAGTTAATCGAAGTCTAAAGCCAGCAGACTGGTTCAGATCAGTTTGTGTTCGGTGCTGCCAACTGGCAAGCCCAGAAGTCAATCAGGAGCTTCTTGTCGTTACACTTAATAGGTCATGTTTTCACCCTGCTCAGTAGTGACTCTACAGTGCAATGGGTAGGCCTCTGATGTTAGTGCTATGAAGTGAAATGAGCACAAAGCACAAGATTTATTGAAATTGTGTTGTTTCTGCCTTGTGAATTTCATGTTCTAGTGAGCTAGCTCTACCATAGCTTTTCAGTTTAAGTGCTGAGGCAGAAGCCTGTAAGGAGGGAAGGAGAGAAAATTGAGTGGCGCCTTCAGGAACAATGTACTCAGGCATACCAAGTGTCTGGCATGTGATCAGGATGGAAAGGGGCTGGCCGTGGGTGACTGTCATTAGAGCTGACAGACAGGGGACTATAAGCCAGGTACATTCCTACTGACAACTATTATGAGGGGCTCTTGTAGTCTGTCCTTCAAAAGTCCCTTCCCCAGTGTTAACCTCGTGGAAATTCCCAGAGTCTAAGTGCAGAAAGTCCCTGTGTAGTAATCCTGCCCCAACCCCAGCCTGTCTGCAGCTCTACCCTGCCCAGCCCTCTGGTTTTTGCAGCACAGAGAATAGCTTCTGCAACATACCCTTAGAGCCCACTTCAGTGGAGGGTAGGGAATCAGCTGGTCTTGGCAGTTTGGGCCCTTATAGGGTTTGCCTGAAAGAGTTGCCAAGCTGTTTCAGCCTGAGAAGTACACCATGTTAATTCCTCTTTCCAAGGACAGGAGAGGGAGATCAAGATGGTGATGAAGTGTTGCTGTCCTTTTTCTCCATTTAACTAGGAGTTCAGGAGAGAGAAAGATGAATTAGAGTTCAGGAGGGAGAAGAAATGCTGGTCAATAATGACAGTACCCACCTGCTTGGTGGCCCCTCTGTTCCCTGTCATGCTCTCATGATGACACCTGATTTCCCACAGCCTCATTAGTGTCCCCATAAGACCTACAATCTCCAGAAGAGCCATGCAGACTCTTTCTGAAATATTCATTATAGTTAAAAAGTTTAAGTTCAGGTATTTTTCATTAAGGAAAAGTGGGAAACAAATGGAAAAAAATTCATTTGTGTGTGTGTACCTATCTATACACACACAGAGTACATTTCTTGTTTCAACCTTAAGCTTTTTGTGAACTGAAAAGGTAGCAAAAAATTAAGAAAAAAAGAGTGAATGAATGCACACAAATTTCAAATGGATATTAGTTATCTTTCTGGTATTTAAGGTCATGCTAAGAAATTGGTAGCTAATTTGAGAAAACAAATCACATCAAGATGTTTTTGGCTAACAACATCCTAATGCATTTTCTCTAAGAGATGCAGAAATAATTCTAAGCCTTGTGATAATGTTTCATTTAGAGATATTTTGCATGTTGTTGGAGTTCTGAGTTCCTGTAATCACATCAGAACTTTCTGCTATTTTATTGGCTCTTAACTATTCAAAACGTGGTCAAGAGTGGTGACTATGACATTTGCCCTCTGTCTTCCTCTATCACACTTCATCTGCACAGTGATGGTTGGGAAGGCTGAATATGATAAAGAATGTACAACTGTAAATAAGCATGCTTGGGAAAACTTCTTACATTCATTCCAGGCTGACAGGAAAAGCTTCATTACCCAATGTGCAATTCACAGATAAGTGCTATGTGAAGATGGTAGAGATGAGCTGGGGCCAGGTATTAGAAAAAGGCAGTGGAGTAGGTTAATAGTTAGAGCAACTTGGATAGACTGTAAAATAGAACGTGGGATGAAGGTATAGATGGGTCCAAGGAAGGTAGCCAAGAAACAAGAATGAGGAAAGTTGGTCAATGGCCAGCTCTGGACTGTTCTGTCTTCTGGAGCTTATCTTCCTCACTGTTTGGAGTGGGTGCTTGCTCATGTGGATCTTAAATTTGCAGACCTGCATTAGGTAGGGAAGAGATAAGCCAAAGAGTTTAAGCCTTCTAGTGACATTAATTCAACAAGCCTAGTCAGAAGAAAGGAAGTTCTTTTTCACCCTATGAAATCCTTTCCTAGAGTTGGATTCATTCCTTCATTCATTTCTTTAGAAAATATGTGTATTGTACTGTGAGTCAGGCTCTGATGGCAAAGTGAGAATAAGTTTTTCAGTCCTGTAAGTGGCTAACAACCCAAATAACACAAACAGACCACTAGAGGCTGGGTAGGTACAAGCTGTACAAGAATCCAGGGCTTGATGGATCCACTGGAGGAAGGGATGTTTTCACACTGGGTATCTGGGATGTCCTGAGTGGTAGTGTTTGGGGAAGGAATTCTGAGAGATCTGGCCACTGGTTCATGAAGTGGTGGGAGTACTTGCCTCTTATCTTTGGGTGGTGAGTGTATCAGCCCAAGGCCTCTTGACCACAAATCCTTAACCCCTACCTCCAGCATGTGAACACAGGAGATGAGGCCCACAGGAACTTCCTGCATCACAGTCCCTTATAATGTTTTTTTTTTTCCTGTCTTTAAAATGGAAAAAAAATGATTTTTGTCAGTAGACAGGGAGGGAGAAGAAATTCTGGTCAAGAATGACAGCTGGCTTCTGTCTATACATATGCATCAAGGATCATTTTCAAGTCAGACCCAGTTGTCTTTTTTCAGCTATTCTGGCTTATAGCATTGATGAGTAAGAGCTTCTTTTAAAAGGAAAAATGTTCATGTACAGTGAAGAAGTTAAAATGTGTTTTGAGACCAAAACACATTGCTTGAATGTGCTTGAATTGAGAACTTGTTTTATAATCTTTAAAAATAAACTAACTTTTTGAAGACAGTAATATGTTGTGAGTTACAAATAACACTCTGGTAATACCATCAACAGTAAAACAAATTTTCCAATATTCTTTCCCTTCTAATTCAGTGAGGTCTAGAAGACCCAGACTTTTTTTCACCATTTCTGTAAAGTCCAGCAAGGGTCCCAGTGGTGGTGAGAGTTTGATAGGTTCTTGTGTTGGGTTCCTTCCTGTATGTTGATGAACTTTTATGTGTGTGTGAATTGTTTGCTGATTTTCTTAAACTTCTAATTGGATTTGTGTTGTGTTGGATCTTATTGTAAACAAATTGGCTTTAATACTGAGTATTATATTAAAGGTTCCCACATATTGAGCTTTGGCTGTGTATCTGAAGCATGCTAAATATTATATTGCTTAATTCTTATAAACACCCTTTGCGCTGGGTACCGGTAGTACCAGTTTACTGGTAAGTCATTTGCCTGTGGCATGCAGCTTATAATATCAGGGACCATAATTAACATCTAACCCTAAAGTTCATGCTCCCAATCAGTGTGCAATAGTGCCTAACCACTCTTTTGTAGGGGAAACACACATATCAAACAGGAAAAGCCATGAGTTATTTTAGATAAGTTTAATGCTTTTTTTTTTTGGTCAGGAACAACTATGTATTGAAGCAGGATGTTTTTCTCCTAGTATTTCCTAAGATGTGGAAGATATTCTTTGAACCATATAAAGTAATATTGGTGGTAGAGCTAAATGGAGCCTTGACTTTGAATCCATCATTCCTGTTAGAAAATAGGATCTGCCTCAGTTCTATTTAAGAAACTGCCACATTGTTTCTAAATTGTGCAAAGCCCTGACCAAGTTACACCTGGCCATTTATAATGGAGAGTATATTGGTGGGGAGTTTTCAAGTTCTGAAGCACGGTGCTCACATGGAACTCCAGCTAAACTAGTGGAAACTCTTTTTTTCTATACAGTAAACCTAAGATTATTGCTAACATATTTATTTCAAATTTCCTTTCTTTCTTTCTTTTTTCTTTCTGGGGCATTTCTTATAATCTTTAATTCTTTTTTTTTTCCATTTTCCATTTTTCCCATTATTTAGTGGGCAAGTCTGATGAGTCTACACACTTTCTAGATCAAAATGTTCACGGTAGTTTAAACATCCTGTTTGTAGACTATGTTGCAAAATGGTATTTTGTGGCAACTAATGCACTTCTGTTGTTACTTGTCAGTTCCTTCCCAAGTACTGATGGAGCATGTGGCCAGGTGTCTCTCTTCTTTTCCTGCTTCTTCTGTCATCCTTGCTTAGTTTGGACCCTGGATGCCCTAGGGTGTTGAGTCTCATGATTATCTCTTCCTTCCAGTGTTAGACTGGTCCTTTTCCTTAACCAGAGTTGATGCTGGAGCTTCAGAGTTTTTTCTGTTGGTGTCTCAGGTGATTTCAAATTTGATCCTATAATGCAAAGGTGTTTGACCTTGACTTACCAAGTACCACCACCAGATTCTATGACCCATATGCACAAATTTATACACTAGGAATACAATGGCTGTCCTGCATGGTCAGCAGCAAGTTGGCACCTCCATTGCCAATGTCTATAAAAAATTCCTGCATAAATCTGGCAGGTGAGGGATTGAAGGCATCCCTGGAATTGGGTAAGAAAAAAAAATATTTTGGGACCTAAAGGGTTCTTCCTACTACTTATGCATTAGGATCCCAGGAAGAGAAGCAGAATCTTTAGGAGACTGAGTATGGATTTCAGCCCCACTGGATAGCAATTATATGACTCTGGCTTGTGATGCCTAAAATTCTTATACCATAAAAGGGAGATAATATATACATCTATGGTCATTGAATGAAGTCAGTGTTTATTGCTTGTGCATATGGTACAATCAACCAAAGGTGGCTTTTTGTTCCTGATACCATATGTTTCCCTAAACATTAGGCTGCAGATCTCACACTTGCCCTCATGGTGAAGCTCTTCTCTTTAACTCTTTCATTCTTAGACAGAAGCACTTGACAGTTCCCATTTCTCAATTAATCTTAGAGATCACTGGGGATCAGGTTTGTATTTATGGCTAAGATATGATAGTTGCAAAATAGCTTTCAACAAGCATCCTGTACCAGCTTGACCATAGCACTTGTGCCCCATGGTGTTGGCAAAAATGCTTTTCTAGTCCATCATGTAAACCAAACTCCTTCCCCAGAGGAGCAGAGAAAGGAGATGGCCAAGGGTGAACATGTCACTCTTTACTTAAGTCTGCTCTTGTTCTAGGAATGCTTTTCTGTCACTCCACCTCGACAGCTTGGGCTAAAGCTGAGCCCTCATTGACATCTTTGAGAATCTTCTTTTCCATTTGTGAACTTGAACACAGAGGGTCATGGCATTAGGGCTCACTGGGCCCAAGGAACATATCTGGATCAAAGAGTAGTTCAATGAACAGCAAACAAGACCAGTTTTACATATACCAAGAAACTGTCTATTCTTTATAAGGAACAAATCCCCAAAGGAAAGTAGGTCTCTTTCCAAACAAATCAATAACTATGTCAGCAACCAATCCCCCCAAAATTATATCATGTAAATATGTGCTTAGCAGATCCAGTAATAACAAATACCCATTGATAGTTATAAAAAGGGAATTAACTCTTGCTAATCTATTTTATTTTGTCTTTTTAGAGGATCTTTGTAACCAACATGTGAATATCGAGAAATCAACAAGTGCTTGGTCACTGTGATACTTTATATATTTTTAAAATGGCTACTGGTATATAGAATCATTTTTCTGCTGTCATAAAAATTGAATTTGAAGATTATTAACCTATGACTTTACCTTCCCCGCGCAAAAAAAAAAATCTGTATGGTTAAAAGAACATAGGTATCATTCTAAATTCTTGACATGTTTTATTATATGCAATGCAGAATAGAATCCTGAGATGTAGATGTTTTCTTGACATTTTTTTTATAAATCTTTTTTTTTAGAGAGAGAGAGGGAGAGAGAGAGAAAGAGAGAGAGAGGAGAGAGAGAGAGAGAGAGAGAGAGAGAGAGAGAGAGAGAGAGAATTTCAATATTTATTTTTCAGTTTTTGGCGGACACAACATCTTTGTTTGTATGTGGTGCTGAGGATCGAACCCGGGCCGCACGCATGCCCATGCCAGGCGAGCGCGCTACTGCATGAGCCACATCCCCAGCCCCTTCTTGACATTTTTTAAGAGAAGAAATGGTGGTTGAAAAATGATATAACATCTTCCAGATCATTCAGCAAGTTAATAATGAAGTCAGTGCCGTAATTCAGGTCTAATTTCCAAATCTAAGATTTTAATAATTTCATTAAATACTTACATCTGGAAAGGAAATTGGGGGGCTGCCCCATTATCACTTCCTCATTGCAATGAAGAGGAAATTGAAGTCCAGAGAGCTGAGGTGAGTTTTCCAAAGCCAAACAGCTATATAAGGACAAGAACTCCTATTTGTTGAAGTACAGTTCAGTATATATCTTGCTTCTCCACTATGTTCAGGTCTGCCTCTCCCTGATAACTCTCTGTTCCCTTTTAGGAACATATTTCTTTGCACACTTCTTAAAGAAAGGAGGAGAGAGGAAGTTTGGGGAAAGAGGAATGGAACAGGGTGTGAGGCATGAGTAGGAGAAATGAAGCTGAATTCAGATCAGGTTGATTGTATCAAAATGAAATTGGGTTTTACATGGTGAAAAGACCCAAGTATGAGCCCTCTGACGTAGCCCCAGTATGTGCTTTGGCAGATGTTGAAGAGAATTATACTCTCCTAAGAGATCTCTGATTTGGGGAGTGAAGGAATGATGTTTGCATGCATCGATTAGTGCCTGTAAGATCACCTACAGGGCAGTTTCCTTGCTCTCACTGTTATATGTTCACTCTGTTTCAATCAAAGGCAAAGTTCTCTCCATCTTTTCAATGTTCTTTTTTTTTTCTGTCTTCCTAGAAATCTTACAGAGAACAAGGTTTGTTTGTTTTGTTTATTATTATTTTTTGATTTTTTTCCACATCGTGTGAAACACTCAAAGTGTCATCTCTCACAGCTGATCTGGAAGCAAGAGGCAGCAATTCCACCAAATGCTCTTATAACATCCAAGTCACACTGAAGACCCCATTGTCTGTGTTTCTTGACTCACATCTTCATTCCCCTTGCCTGGCATTTTGAATACCAGTGCCTTAGCCTCCTTTTCTAAATCTATTTGCCTTTCTCTTTTGTCCTCTCCATATCTCTTTCCTTCTTCTTTATTTCTACTTCTACTAAAATGACCTCTGCCTATTTATTTGCTCTCTGATTTCTTTCCCTGAGAAGGTCCATCACTGCTTGGCTTGACAGCAGGTTGGTTGGTGAACATGACTGGGTTTAATTCAAACCCATTTCCACAAACCTGTTCTTTGACTCTTTCATATGAAGGTTTCAGAGAAGTGTCGGCTCAGATATGCAAGAAAAATAGAAAGAGAAATTTTAGCCCTCGTTTCATGAGATTAATTGAAAATATTACAAAGATGTTTATCCTACTTAAGAGGGAAATTCAAATTTTACAACATATATAGAAATAATGCTCTCAGGCAGAGCTGAAAGCAGATGATCTGACTTAAAAGAAAATTTATGTCTTAATATGGAGGATTGGAGCCCAATAACAATAAATTGTACACCTGCTTTTAGAATTTAACAGATGATTTAATCAAATGTGCTTTTAATTGAACCATTCACTGATGTAAATTATTATTGTCATCATTAGCCTTATTGTTACCAAACTACTGCAGAGTATAAACTCGGTACTAGGCATTTTTTGGGAGACCAAGGAAGCCATGATAATTAATTAAGATTTTTTAAAATTTTATTTCACTGAAATAAAGCACCAGACAAACAGAAGGCTCTGGCTCTTCAATCAGCAGGTATGTTAATCCAACTGGATTTTTTCTTTAACCCCTAGAAATACATATAGGATGCAAAACATACAACCAAGTAGTAGAGAATTAACACTAATAAAGCTGCCCTCTGCACATTGCAGAAGAAATAGACAGTGTCTGGAATGCTCCTCAGCTGCACTGATCACATGGTACATGAGAAAATCATGCAGATAGATACATACTTGATCCAATCTCTTCCTGCCTTCAGCACCAACTAGCACTTTCTTTTTGGAATTTTAATTCTGCCTGTAAATATCTCCATGCTTCTAAATTTTACACCAGTTTACACAGCACTTTACTAATTTTCACCTGTGTCCTCAGAAATTGTATGAGGTCCATTTGCTGAGTGCCTCTTAGATACTGGGTGCTGTGCTGAGTACTTTATGTACTCTCTCAATTTTTTTTTTCATATAGACTGTATAGTAAGCATTCCAATCTCTATTTTACAACAAGAAATCTGAAGCTCAGTCAGATTAAATTAGTTGCTTAGACACATACTACTGGTAGGTGACAAAGGTGTAATTCACTCAGAGGTAAGTGTGACTGTGTTTCTTCAAGGATACATTCCTCTTGAATTTTCTAAGAAATATCTGCTGCTTTGTAGGCTGCCCAAACACTCTTTATTTTTTATAAAGAGGTAAGAACATATTAATGAATTTTACCATCAAAGTTTGTTTTCACTTAGTTAATTTGGCTGTGTGAACATTTCCATGCAATCAAATTGAGGTCCATGGGCCTCTTTGAATTTATTGTTTGTATCCCTGAAAAACACATCTGCAAAAGACTCCTGATTGTTTTTATCAACTAAGCCTAATCTAAATCACAAGCTGGCCCTGTTCTTAAATCTCTACTTAGAGAATGCTGTTATTCCATCATAATATCAATTCATCCAAATCAAGCCCCCATGACAAATCTTGATTTAATTTCTGTTTGGTTCAATGCAGCATGTCTTTATGGCCAGTAATGGTTATAGATATGCTGGGAATTTAAAAGTAATTAAAACCTGGTTCCTTCTCTTAAGAAGCTTAGACAGAAGGAAAAGCAGATTTTGCTTGAAAACGTCAAGAGGTGAATAGGTTATTGGGGCTAGAGAGACACAAAGTCTTTGGGGCTAGGTACAGGAGGATCAACAGGATTTGAAAGGTAAATGAGGTATGTAAGAATATTTAAAGTACAGCAAAGGGGCAAGCTGTGCAGAGGATCAGGCAGATTATAGCAGAACATAAACTATATGTAAAATACACATGGAATCAAAGTTGTACCTGCAAAGATGAGCTGGGACCAGGCTGCACCTGCGGAGCTTTATGAGTCCCCAAGAGAAGCCCAATCTTCATTCCTCTGATAGCAGGAAACCTCAAGAAGATTTTAGGCAGGAAAGTAATAAGAATACACTTCTTAGAAACAAGGCCCTGGCAGCCAGATCAAAGTAAGAGGAAAATGGAGAGAAAATGAAGATGGGAGATGAGTCGGGAAGGTGCTGCTGTGGTGTGATCCAGATAAGGGAGGGAATATTTCTGGATCAAGGCAACACAGGTGAAGCAGAAAAAGAAGAAAGATGTGGATGTCACGTCCTTCAAAACTAGAACCCCAAATGGCCAGTTGGATATGAGATGTGGGGAGAGGGAAGGGTCAAGTAGACTCAGAGTTCCTTGCCTAAATCAGCTAAGCAGCTGATGAGTCTGTTCTCTGGGGAGGAGAAAGCTGGGGACATTGGTGAGCTGGTGGATGATGAATGAGTTTGGATGCTTTGGGTTTGCAGCAGACATCTGTGGAGGATGATAGTAAAAATCCTCATTAATTCTCATCTCTAATGTATAATGCAAATGACAAAGAGGCCCTGTGCAAAACCTCTGTGACAAACACCAGTTTATGTTTATAGCTTCCCAGTTATGTGAATTTCAATGGGAAATTTCCAGTTGCAATGAAACACAGTTGTTCCGGAAGAAATAAAACAATGTGAACAAACTTGCACAGTGAATTCAGCAACGGAGAAAACACTCCCAAATAATAAATCTTTTAACTAGGAAAATCTTTGTCTGGCAAAGAGTACAGTTGCTTCTCCTAGATATTTCAGAATGCTTTCTGTGAAACCTCTAGGGCATCTTTTAATGCCCAACTTTTTGGGGGGTAAAGTTAGAAGTTCATTATTCATGGGTTTTGATCAGAATGAGTGGTTTAGGTTCAATCCCCCAAAATATGGAGAGATAAGGTCATCCAAAGATGGGCAAATGTCAATGTCTATCGTATAGTTAGTTTTGTTTTCTTTTGTTTTTCAGTGCTGGGCATTGAACCCAGGGTCATATGCATATTAAGCAAGTGCCCTATCCCACTAAGCTACCCCCAGCCCTGAGCTTCATCTTGTAAAGATCCATCTACTTGCCATAAATACCCTAGACAGTGCTTCTCAAAATGTGGTCCCTGGACCAGCAGCACCATCATCATCATCACCAGACAATTTGTTAGAAATTAACTTCTAGGAATCCGATTCAGACCTACAGAATCAAAAACTCTGGGTGGGATAATCAAACTGCATTTTTATAAGTCCTTCAGGTAATGTTGATGCTTGTTAAGGTTGTGAATCACTATTCTGGTTCTAGAGGTTGAGGCTGGTGCAAGAATACATATGGAAAATTACCATAAAGTAGGCAGGAAGACAACTTTAAAGAAAGGCAACCTGAACCATTGAATGGACATTTCTGGGTTTTTAACAGTTATACTCCCATTCCCTTTCAATATCTAGTCAATAATCATTTGTTCAGCATCCAGTCAGCAGCTGGGACTGGGTTAAGTGTGATCTATTCAATAGGGGTCTTACTCTGGTTTTTCTGCATTCTAAGAAAGAAAAAGGTAAAGAAAGTTCGGTTCATCTTAAAGGCAAGTAGGTAGGTTTGGTTTTGGAGAAGGATGGACCTTTGCTGTTCTACTGTCAGTTGCAACACTTGGTAAACTGCATTGCAGGAGATACAGGGAGGGGACATGGCTTTGCTCAGCCTAGCCATGAATCCTGAATTCCTAAGCCACAGGGTCATAGGACACCAGCCTTTTTCATTGGATGGAATCAACACCCTTTAAGCATCTCACCCATAAACTTTGTGTAACAGGAGTATCAAGTCCCCTGGGACTCACTTTGTGCTGCCTGTGGCTTTCAGTCCTTCTGTCCATCTTAGAACTCAGTAGAAGAAATATGCCATCATCAGACTCTGACATCTTTGAAAAATGTTGCAAATGTCAGAACTGTCACTGCTGATTCCTTTCTCTATTTTGTCTCTAGCATACTCTTTCCTGCACTGTTGGCCACTTTCATTTTCTCTCCCTGACAGTGTTTTCCTTTCTGGTTCTTTCCAAACTTTGAAAACATTGCTGCTCCTTTTGCTCTGCATCATCCCTAGCTCCCCGGGTTTCCTTGACCACCACTTAGCTCCAGCTTGCGGCACGTGTTTTGCTGTTCCTTTAATGATGCACTGCTCTTGTGATCAGGAGCAGCCGGCTCAGGTCTGCCTTCCCAAGCTGGAGGTTTATCTTGCTGACTTGGGTCTCCTTTGATGTATGAGGACACTTGCAGCTCAGTGGCAGATTTTTAGCTTCTTTGATGTGCTCCTCTTATTCTGATTTGATGTACACTGTATTCCTTTTATGTTCAAGGGGAACTGCATAAAGAAATGTCCCTCCTGCTTCTCACAGTTAATTTTTGCCTAGGCATGCCCCATGATGCTATTTGTGCAAGGGAGTGTATTTTCCAAAAGTATATAATATAATTTCATTAAAGAAAAACAAATAATATCGACAGGCTGAATGCAGTCATTCATAAGGTCTCAGGCAGCTCTTTATAGCTCCCCTTTGCCTCGTGTTGTATTTGCATAAATGGTTCTTTAAGGCAAGGAGAATTGGCTGAGGATAAAAACAAGTCAAATATTGAAAGAGGTTTAATACTTGTTAATCACTTACGGACATTATGATTAGATACATTATTAATCTTTTCTTTTTAAAGCTATCTAGCCAAAACTAAGCACTGTGAGTGGATTTGTGTTGAAGCCTGCAGCGTGCAGGAGGGTTGGCTGAATTCACCTGTGGATTATACTGGTCCAGATGCTGACTGCCCTGAGACTTGACAGAAGGAAATTAACCAAAGATAATTCTGCCCTGACCTTCCTCTTTCAGGTTCCCTCTGCTCTCGAACATCTGGCCACTACCAACAGTTTAGTCCTTTCATCTGAACACAGGCAAATAAAAAAAAGATACAAAGGAATATAGATTCAGTCATTTTTTTTTTACTGACCTTTAACTGGTGAGAGAATTAAGTAAGCTTATTCCTATTAGTGAAATCTGTGGATAATTTAAGTATTTTCTTCATTGTAATGTTCCCAAATTTATTTAACCAGACATTTGTGTGATGGATAGCTAACAAAATTGAATAGAAAAATCTATTATTTAGGGTGACTTTGCACTGAGTAGCATTTTAAAATTATACTCTCTTGCATTCACTTAAACTCCTTTGGTGGAAGGAGTTTCCAATTTGAAAACACTACTTTTATGTATGTGTAAGAGTATTCACATAGCTTTAAGATGAACTCAACTCATTTGAATCTCATCCAGGTGAGAAAGATGTGAGAGCTATTATTATTAATCCCATAGTACAGATCAGATAATGGTGGTTCAATGACCAGTGGAGTTCTGCTCTGTTCCAATGCTCTTTACAGCATATATAGTTCAATTTTACACCTCTAAGTACACAACATTTTAGTTAAAGGAATTATTTAAGATTGGTTATCCATCACAATGAAAATATAATGAAAATTAGTTTTGTTGTAGCTGATGAAAAAGCAAAGACATAAAAATTATAGCATGTATCAAGAGATTATTTTTAATCTCTTTTAAATTTAACTCTGAATTTCTTTTTCTAAACCAGATGGTTTCATTTTATCATAACCAGTAATTACTTAAGCACTGTTATACTTGGTCAGTCAGATTTTTATACTTTCATAACTATGTATGAAATAGAACACTTGCAAATTTTAGAATATAGGCTTTGATAGTAGTTATATGCTCAGACCCAGGTGTTGTCCTATTCCCCTGTGATTTAGGCCAAATCTTAGTATGGCAGTCACACAAGACTTGGTGATAGAAAATGTCACACATAGGTACAAGGACACCAGTATTATGGAAAGTAGGAGTTCCCAAGCAAACATGTGATGTTGGGCCCTTCTAATTATTGATTTGCAGAATATCTTGCAGAATTGAGCAATCTGAGAAAACCTTTAGAAGACATTGAGTAGTAATATAATCCATCTTTCCAACAATGCATAAATACTCTTTCATAGCTATAACCCATAGATTTATCAATATGGTTAGCTAGCTATACTTGGATGTGCTTTAGAATGCTGGTTATGAAACTGGAATAATTTGGCAATGTCTAGAGATATTTTTGTTGGTTACAACTGGCTGGTGCTTCTGGTATTTAGTAAGAAGCCAGGGATGCCACTAAACATCCCCTAATGCATAAACCAGTCCCCATGCTGCTAAGGATTATCTGGCCCAATTGTCAATAATGCCCAGTTTGAAAAACCCTGATATAAATGATATGCTAAGTGGATACAATTATCCATAAAATTCAACTCCCTGAAAAACTATATTTACATATATAGGCACATATAGATGAAGTATATATATGCGTGCATGTATGTATGAGTATGCATGTATGTAACAGTGGTGGTTTGTTATGTGAACAATTTCATATACTTAAGGTGATTTTCTTTTTTACTTTATGAATATGTGCCAATGGTAATAGGCCAGCAAGCAGTTTCTAAGACCACAAAGCCTTTAAGAAGGCAAGAGAATTTAGGGGACTGATAACTTTGGGTTACTATTTGCCATCTCCTTAAATATATAAATAAAAATCTTCTCTGAAGAGTGAAATCTGCCCACTGATTCTATTTGTTAAAACTGTATGCACCAGACACCTGGTCATGGCCCCACACCTCCCCAGGCCCTCTGCAGTTTTCATAACATCCTCTACACCACAGACTTCAGCATATATTCCTTACACGAATATATCTAGGCTTGCACATATGTACCCTATAGATTGCAATCAGGATTTGCTTTATGTTTTCTTGGAGAGACTCAGATTGTCTTTCTAGGACTTGGTGAGGCGGACATCTGGTAGGTTTTCCATTCTAATCCTAGGCTATTTCCAAACGTGAGTTTGTCTCTGGTATTGCTAACTTCTTCCTGTGCATGTACTCCTAATATAGCCCTGTGAGGCTAGTATTAGTGCTGCTACCTTTTCAATCCCTTCTCTAACTTGCTCACCTTCCTGCCTTGCTTACCTGTCAATCCTGTGCCATCTATAATATTTCTCCATTAGAGTTTTCCCAGCCACCCGACAGACTGATTTTCAGCTCCAAGAAATTTCCCAGCCTTACTTGCCTCAGTGTGTGCGTGTGTGAAATAGCTCTTTCTTCCTTCAACCTCTTCCCTTTCACCCCCACTTTGCACTTTTCTGATTTGAAGTGACCTTTTCTGTAGGCAGGGTGAGCAATAAGAGCTCCAGTTCTCCACCACCCCTGCACCCCGTCAGGTGCTTCCTTGTGATCAGAACCCCCAGGTGGATGGGAACACACACAGGCCGACACTCTCTCTTCCTGCAGTTTTATCACTGTTCAGAACTGCTCAGACGCTCACCTAGCTCTAACCAGTTTCTCATCAGCCTCTTGGAGAGCTAAGCTGCCTTTGCCATTTATCACAATGGTGATCTCGATCCACCTTCCCAGCCTTCCCTCCTGGACCACCTGCTTGGCTGCCAGCCATTGAGATTGATACTTGCCATTTCCACCACCAGGTTTGTTCGGGCCTCTGTGGGCATGTTTGCTAAAAGGAGCATCACTCTTGCTGCCTGTGCTGGGGCAGGAAGCTCCATTATAGAGTCCTGGTTGATCATTCCTCTGCTTTCTCTCTGCATCAGCTTCTATCTGTGAGTTGGGGAGCAGCTACCCCAGCTCAATTTTCAGGAAGTCACATATCCAATGCAACACACTCATTTCTGTCAGTAGGAACAGCCAGACCTGAGCAACTGGAGGATGGCCCACAGTAAGCATCTCCCCCGGTAGTAAACCATCTCTTTCTTTCCTCTTTCTGTTTAGCCCAGAAGGTCCCTGCCCTCTACAGTCCCTGGAAATCATGTTGTCTATTGCATATGGATCACACCACCCCCTCAGACTTCAGTTTTAATGCAGACTCTGTTTTTTTCTTAACATACTCAGAAGAAAAACCCAGGAAAAGAGAAAATGCAAAGGATGCTTTTCTAAGGCTGGGCATGAATGTTGCAAAACTTATCTGCACTAAGGGGAAAATAAAAGAGCTAGTGGAAATCCCTAGTATTATGTGGAGTTTATTTTTTTAGGGCATTCTGGAAATTCTGCTCTCACATTTATTATTTAACTAAAAACAAAACAAAACAAAACAAATCCTGGTAGTATGCATCTTGAGATAGACATTAACAGTGCACACACCACAGTAGCAGAATCCTGCTGGACTCTACTGAACAAAAGGCCCCTTTGTGACAGATGTTACACACAGCACTCTCCATGCTTGCCACTCAACATGCTACCTGTAGCTCAGAGCACTGGCATCACCCTGAAGCTTGTTACAGATGCTGTCCTGGGACCCACACCAGGCCTACTGTATCACAGTTTGCTGTGTAACAAGATTCCCATGTGCTTCCTATGCACAGGAAAATATGGGATGGGATGTTCTGCTCTGTTACTGTGTTTAATCCTCAGAACAACCTTTTGAGGGAATTAAGTTTCCCATTTTACACATAGAGAAGAGATTTGCCTAGTGTCACTGGAAATCAAACCCTGCCTGAACAAAGATTAATAACCCACCCTTCTTACTCTGAATTACAACTGGATATGCAAAGTCAGCATGGCCTATTTTTAAAATAAAATGTTAAATATTAGCAAAGAACATATTTTGATTCCATTGAGATGGCAAAAGAAATTTCAATGGGACTTAAGGTTCTCAAAGACTTGGTGAAGCACAAGCTTGAATAGATAGTGCTTTCTACCTGAAGTGGAGGATTTGGAGTAGTTTACAGGCATGTAGTAGGAAGAGGACACACTGGGGTTTTACAGACTGGCAGCCCAAAGATAGTCACAGGAAGATAAGTTATGTGCTAAGGAGATAATTATCATGGTCTCTCCTCTGAACAGCAGCTGGTTATAGGCAGGAACAGATGGAGTCAGAAATAGTTGTGGGGCAGATGCAAGGAGAGATGGGCATCTCAGGCCAACAGTTTAAATAAGAAGAGCCCCTGGAGGTAAGAGAGAGGGCTCTGGATCCTGCATACAGGTCTTTATTCCTTGTTCAGACTAGAGTTTAATAGTTGTAAGAAGAAAGGAAAAAAATGAGTCAATGAGATTTATCTTCAGACCGTATTTTGTTGACAAATCACAAGGGATTCATTTATATATTTTTCTTCATGCTTATCACGATTGTCTCTTTCCAGAAAGTATTTAACCACCGGGTCAAGGCTGTCTTCAACAGGAATGGCTATCTACCTATGTTCAATAAGAACGCTCAAATTCAGAATCCCTTCTTTCCTTTCCCTGTACCACAGTGGTAGCAAATATTTTGGTGTCTCCAGAAGTCATCAGGAGGTTGTCTATTGAATTTTCACCTGGTCAGTTTTAAATGGGAATTCAGATGCCAGATTTTGAGTTAGATTGTCGCCATTCACTGCTTTTCACAAACTTCTGTTTTAAGAGCCAATGGATGAAGGCTTTGGGGTTGAATGGTGATTCAGATAGTCTTATTGATTGGATGTCATCATTTACAGCTGTTAACCATCTATGATTTCCCACTCCGAGTCCCAGGAGCTATAGTTTCTCTTTTGGCTGGCTTGTTCTGCGACCTCACCCACCATATACACACACAGTTTTCACTCCTCCCCTGGATTTTTCACATGCCCAAGGTTCTTGAGGGGAAACTTTGTAATTATGTAAAATCTCCTGGGAAGCATGGGATTCTGGTCCTCTGGTTGCTTTCTTGGCTTTAATAGAGAGGATCTCAAAGTACTATCTCTCTGTGGTGTTTCAGCTATTTGGGGTTATTTGGGATTGTTGAGAGTATTGTATAAAAGACATTTTTTTTTTCAGGTCCAGTGGCCCACCTGAAACCTGAAACCATGGAGGAAGGGTTTATTAATTTTTCACATTATCACCATCTATTTTCCCCACAGATTATCTTCCCTTTGGAAAAATCTGTAAGATTTGGTCATATAGATGAGAAAACTATACACCAATTGCTCTAAATGAAAGTTTTAAAATTATGTGAAAATGAATCTTTTTAAAAGTTACACTTGGGCACTAACATAAACAACTCTTAATAAGCAGTACTCTGTATGTATTGAGATATAAATTAAAATCCATGTTCTTCACACCTAAACCAAATGAGACCACAATAATAAAGCAGTACTACGTGTTTAGCATCTCAGATTTTAGGAGGCACCATTATCTTATTTTGGTATTTTTCACTGTGCCTCTAAGTTCTGCATAGTTTAGAGGTAAAATGTCATAAAATATATTAGGCAGTAAGTGGGTTATGGGATTACACTTAGGTGAACTACTCATGGTCTGGAATGAATAGCAGCGAATCAAAGGAACTCATAATTCCCACCTTTTGGAAATTAGGAAGACTGGGAAAGATCAACTGAAGAGGTGTGAGCATTGGCTAAACACGTTTCCTCTACTTTTCACCAAAAGGAATAATAAATGTTCTCTGTGTTTTCTGAGCTCTTGCTGTTTCTCTAAGGTGTGGGAGCCAGATGGGAGAGAAAAATTAGATCCAAAATTAATATTCCTTTTCCTCCAGGTAGTTAGGTGAGTACATCAGGGAAAAAGCACAAACATGTCAGTATTTGGGGAGAATTGTGCTATTTGTCTATTTGTATGGTTTCTCTAATCACAGAACAAAACACAGATAGGCTCTTATTACAGTGATCAAACGGTATAGGTGGTTTGTACGTATCAAGAATAGATATTAAGGTTGAGCAAAGAAGTACATTATCCAGAATTTAGAGAACATTAGTAATAGTTTCTTTTTTGGCATGGTGCTTAATTTCTTAATCTCCTGTGTTTTCTTGCCTCTAGTTCACACACACGCGCGCGCACACACACACACACACACACGCACACACAAACACATAAAGATACTAGGAAGAACAACAACTTCATTTCAGGTGGGGCATGGGCCACTGTCCTGGGCTCTGTGCTCAGAGGTCCCATATTACTAACTCCAGAGATAAGAAGCTGAGGCTTTTTCTGTTAAAGGTAAACACAGACTCAGGGTTGAGGGGAAGGTTTGGGTGCTGGGATTTTAAGATTAAAAGGCCTATTGATGCTTTAATACATATTGATTCCTATTAAAACACAGACCTGGGTCTGCCTGTGACAGGACAGGATCCTTCCATATAGAGGAACTTTTGTGATCTATCAGATAAAAATCTATCAGAGCTGTCAATAATATATTCTTATTTTATATGTATTTGCTCAGTTGATAAATGAATGAATAACTGACTAAACACTGCAAAGGAAAACAATGAGGCCTGTTTTCCTAGGAAGGAAGAATTGTATGCATTTGGGATGGGGCAAGTCTGGGGGTTAGGAATCAGACTTGATTCCTAACCAACCATCAGGGTTGAGGCATCAGACTTGGATTCAAGAGAGGAGAGTGTGGCCGAGGGAGAGGGAATCAGAAACCCCCAGACCTTTCCCTTTCACCTGTGCTATGGCCAACCCTGCTAAGGTCAGAATTCTTGGTAGATCAAGTTTGAAGCACACACCTGCTTCTATCTGCTCTCCATCCATCAGGGTAAGTTACAAAGGATGGTATCTTCAAGAAATTCCATCAGACTAACACGCCTTCTCATTTTGAAAATCTCTCCAGAGAGAGCATTCATGCTCACACTCTCCTGCTTCAGAGAGTTCACAAGAATAGATCACAGAAGCTGGGGAAGCCAGAATGTCTGGTGTTTTCTTTGGTTTCATTGTTTTTTTTTTCTTTTTGTTTTTAATAAGTGAGCTCCATATTTATAGTACTTCTACATCCATTCATTCAGTCCTGTGAAAAGGGCTGTTTACCTGCCCATCGAGTGTGAATTATGGGGCTGACATTAAATGGTGCAGCCTCTTTTGCTCATTGCCCTCAATAATGGAGAGATGAATTGAAAGGCAGCGAGAGTACGTAGTGAACATCTCACACAATGGGAAGGCGCCATTTTCCTTGGGTTTTATTTTGTAAATGCAAGGTTTGAAAAAAAAATAGCATGTGGTCTATTGACATTATTGTAAATTGCACAGTTAGGAGAACATTAAGTTTTTCATTTCACACTTTCTGAGTCTTAAGCACCATTTCCATGTGGGAAAAATATCAGTCACTTTTTTGATGGTTCATTCCTGTGCCAATCAGAAATGTTCATAATTGTGCCAAGGCTTTTCTTTCAAGGACTTTCATTGAGGATATGGGGGAAGGAAGACTAAAGAAGAATCATCTTCTGTAAGTCCCCTGTGTAGATTCACACCCCATAAAGGTACAAGTAATTTTATAGTACAATGGAAAACCCCTTTGAATAGACTTCTATTGTTATGAACCACAGATACCAATACGGCCGTCTGGGGATCACTTCATAGGGACTTAATGGCAAATCGGTGGGCACATTTATCTTTCTCAACTTTGCCTTGAAGCTATGGACATAGGAAAATAGTCAATAATATCTTCCTATGATTAATTTTCTATGAAAATCACTGAGGATTCAGAATCACTTATTTTTATCACTGACTTCTAAAGTAGCCGGAAGTCATGAGAAGTGTTCATTTGTTTGAGACCATTTATTTTTAAGAAACAGTAATTCTTGCTGCATGATACTGAATTGGCAATGAGAATAATCAAAGGTAGGAATTCTGTGAAAACAGGATGAATGGCTGAGGTAGGAGAAAGGAACAGTCATTGCATGAGAGACAGTCCCGCTTCTCTGTTTTATTCTCCTCTGCTTCTCCACGTCCACTGTCTTCAAGATCCATGAAATATTGTCATGGATCAGCTCTTCATTTGTTCTACTAATACCTTAACTTTAATTAGGATTAATGTTTTCAATCCTACCACCATAAACAATAAAATGAAACCATTCATAATTCTTTATCTTTGAACATTCCTCTTTCTTTTCTCCCCCGATAGGGAAAGTGCTTCCTGTTGAATTTTTAAACACTAGTGTTTTCATTTTCTTCAGCCTGACATAGTCATGTGGGGAAATTTGTGTCCATTGAGATATTTTCTATTGGGTTTGATTTGATTACTGCCTTTCTTTCACCTTAAAGCTACAAAATACAGTATCCTAAGCACCTGAGGGACTCTGGCAAGTAATAGCAAAGGCAAGTTCATGACAGGTCAGGTCCCACAAATGAAAATTAAATGTATTATTCTCACACAACAAGATTATTAAAACTTCCACAAACCACAGCCACCCTTTCCTTCTTTTCATTCTAATGAGTTTACCGTGCAGTAATGATGGCCGAGGCTTCATCAGAATTCTGCCAGTGAAGGGGAATTTTCAAACTCCGTTTGCAAATGAGATCTGCACCATAAACCATAGTCATCCATCACAGAGAAGTAGCTTGTGCCTGATAAAAGGCTGTTTGGGCAGAGTCAATCAAATGAGCATTATTAGAGCTTCATATGACACTGTCCTTTAGGTGATGGGGAAGGAATGTAATATAGTTATGGAATGTGATTTTTTTTATGCCCCTGTACCTTTTGGAAGACTAAACTCTATCCTAACATGAACATCTTAGAGTGACATTCATAATCTTTGTTATATAAAGAGACCTTCTTCTATTTCTCATCTGTCAAGAACAGTTAGAACTATGCAGGGTTTTCATGATATAGCTAACACTGGAAAGAAATGGTCTTCTAGCTAAAATTACGACTCATAGTTGTTGGTTATTAATGAAAGATAGGCTGAACCCTTGTGTTAACTAAATGAAGACTGACAAAGAATATAACTTTTAGTGTCCCTTGGCCATGATTAAAGATCATAATCATAACAATAGGATTTTGAGCTGTTAGAGCATTAAGATACCATCTGATTTAGTGGTTTTTCTAAATCATACATAGGATTTAAGCCTATTTTCACCTAACTTTATAATGGCAACAGGATATTCTAAAATGATCAAAGTGTAAGAGTTGTCATTGACAGAGATTCAGAGGGAGCTTCTCAGTCTTCCCTAGCATTCCTAAGTGGGCATCTCTGAGACTTTGAAATACACTATAAAAGCCCCCCTTTTTAATATTCATAGATGAAGAAACTAATGGGGAAAAGCATTAACAGCAAGATCTGCAGCTTTATTTAAACCTAACTGCAAAGCAAATATAAGGACCCGTAAGTCCCCACTTCTATGCAGATGGCTTCCACACCGTGCAGAGCTTTTCCACGAGCCAGGCCCTAGGGCACCAAGGCCACGCTGTTACCAGGAGGTAAGCAGGTGGTGAACTGAGCCACTCAGTCCCTGCACAGACAGGGTAGATGTTGTATTTTCAGGTGAGGTTGTTGTGAAGAAAAGAGGCCTTAAGATTACTGAGATAATTTGTTTTTTTTTTTTCTTTAGCAGATGTGGTAAATCAGAACTTTAATATGATAATTATAATCATCTAATATTTTAATTTGATAATAATAATAAATAGCTACACAGGTTAAAACACATTTAAAAGTCAAATACAGCCCGTCCTCTTTGTGCATTACTGATATTGTTGTGATGTTTGGCATAAGGAATCCTGAAGTTTAGAATATTCCTGTCATTAGATTCAAAGGATATGCTTGTTCCTTACCTTGATGAACAATCTTTATCAAACTCTGATTAATTGATTCAATAGACATTAACTGAGGATCCACAAAGCAGTAAGCTTTGCTGTGTGAAAAGCTGTAAGCTCCCAGACCTTCCCAGGATCGTGTTCCAGAGAAGGGAGACCGGTACACAGCCACAGTTTGGTGAGGAGCCAAAATAGAGCTGTGCCTATGGTGGTGTGGGGTGAGCTACCAGACCCTTCAAAGTAGACTTCCATGGTTTGTAGAAAAGACCTGCCCAGAGGAGTCTGGAAGAATAAACAGAAGTGTAACAGATGAGAAAGAGAACCCTCTATCTAGGCAGAAAGAGCAGCAGACATAGAAGAGTTTCAGAAAAACCACATCTAGATCAAGGAAGGGCATGGCTAGAGGGCATGGGGACTGGTAAGAAGGCAGCAGAGGGAAATTGGAGCTACCCTATGAAAGATTTTTTTTTTCTAAAGTCAATCTTTTTTATTTCTCTTTTTATTTTTAGTTGCAGGTGGACACAACACCTTTATTTTATTTTTATATGGTGCTGAGGATCCAATCCAGTGCCTCATGTGTGCTAGGTGAGCGCTCTACCACTGAGCCCTAACCCCAGCTCCCTATGAAATATTTTTAAGCCTGTGTTAAGGAGTTTGGACTTTATCGGGTAGCTTCTGAAATAATATTTTTTTAAATGGTATTGTGTTTTTTGTCCTCAAATGGTGATTCAGATGACTTGTGTGAATCAGGAGAGATGGAGACAGGAGAAGGAGGGACCAGTTATTAAAATACTCCAGCTTATAAGTGAAAAGAGCCGTAAAAGTGTTGAGATAGAAAGAATGGAGGGCAATGGGATTCATAGGATCTGGCCTCTGATTGGTTAAGAAAGGAAAATATTGTGAAGGGCAGAAGCCTGGGTTTCTGTCTTGGGATCCTGGATTGACCATGGCCCATTTAGCCAGCGAAGGCTGTGAAGTGCAGATGTCTACACCTCCAGGTCTGGGTGCTCTTCAGTGTCCCAGGTGTATCATCCTTAGCCTGAGGAATTCACCACTTAAATGAAGTGTTTTCTCTGATACATTCAAATATATAATAACATAGGACTTTAAAAATCCAAGTTTCTTAGTAAGTATAAAAAAATATTACTCTTAATAGAAATAGTCCACTCATTGGATAACTTCAATGCAAAGAAGCTTAAAATCAGCTGAAAAAAAATTTAGCATGACACATTTTAGTGCTAAAAACAAAATAGTAACAAAGCCAATGCATGCCTGCCAAACATGACCCATAGTATTTCCCAGCCGATTTAATGAGCACTGAGCTAGGAGATTCAGACAAAAGCAAACAAGTATCCCTTTCTTTTTTCAAGACTACACATTTAACATGTTTGGTGGTTTATTTTGCAACTGAATATGCAATAGCTGACTTTAGTTTATAGCAGGAGGAAAGATTAAAGGATATGTTTTCTTCTGCTCTGGCCTAATATAGTATTAAACCACATTCTCCTGTGACCTATCATTTTAAAATCAAATCTTATTCTTCTCCAAAGTGTTTTATGGATAATCACCTCCGAAATTCATTGAAACTCTTCTGCTCAACTGCTGGACTCAGTGGCACAGTGACCTGAAGGACGACAATGGACCACTGCTATTTTAAAATTAAAACAAATCCAAACATTAAGAAAAGTTAATGCAGTCTTCTTTTCAACAATCCAGCAATTACAGGCACACAGTGGATCGTTGCATAATTAAAAAATAACATGCCACAGGGAACTAAGCACATATTTTAAAGGCAGGCTACATTAAAAAAATACTATAAAAGCAATGCTTTTTTTCCAACCATTTAGACGGAATGGGACAAACAAGGTAGAAACAAATGCAGAATCCACTAAACCTCCATAATAAGAATATTATCAAGGTGAATAAAGGAGAGAGAAGAAACCAACCTGCTAACTTTTAATGTAACCCCTAAATAATAATTCCTTTCAAGAGAATTTATGGCCCTTGATAACTAGCAAATGGAAGTACACACTTCTCAACGTAAGAATAATAACACCTAGTAATAATGACAATTTCCAATGAATGCAGTGGTTCCTGCAGCCTCTGATTTAAAACGTAGGTTTTAGAGCAGCGGGAATATTACACATGATATTCGATTTTCCAAGAGGGTTATCCATAAAGAATCCTGCAGCTGCACTTATTTACCTCCATCTTCATGGCATCATTATGCAGACATGGATCCTGAGAAAAACACTAACGAAATTTAAGGAGCCTGCATAATTCTTTATAAATACACCCACTTTATATATTCACAAATATTGTATGCTCTTCAAATGCAAATGCTAAATGTTGTTTATCTGTTACTTCTCTCCTTGTGTCTCTCTGTGTAGTCTCTCCTTAAGGTGATAATATATTGAGATGTTCAGGGTCTCTAACACAGGAACAGATTTTAAATATGTGAGTTGGGGATTTTTCAGTGGAAAGAAAGATAAGAAAGACACAGACAGACTGATATCCCACTTGGGAATTAGGTGGGATTCAGAGTAGCCCTCACATATATATCCATACTCTTGATTTTCCAGTAAGTGGCCACTGGTTTGGGAACTGGCGTTTCAGGACTGTTGAAAGAAGTATCTAAGAGATGCTGAGTTTGAATCTCCTCCAGTAGAAGCCTGTAGGCAGGTGGCCTCTAGACCATTTGCAGCCTCAGCATCCCTCACCCCTACACAGCAACTTCAACTTTCATTTTTACCTGGGAGAAAATGAAAATTTGATAATTAATTTTGCATGATGTTTGAAGGTGCACACTGCTTGTCTACAATCTGTGTGATCTTCTAAGTCTAAAATGTCAATGACCTGCAGTACCAAAATGAATACCACTGTTTTTACTTCTTTCCTGACATCAATAATTCCATTAGCTTCCTTCACTGACTTTAGATATAGGTGTGTGTGTGTGTGGGGGGGGGGGGGTGTCGCGCGCGCTCGCGTGCACACACACACCCACACATCAAATGCATCTAAAGGTTACTTCTCTTGTTTTGCAGATTATCCTAAACATTACCTTTGGGAGGGTATCACCATGTGGGTATGACACAGTCACTCTCATGCTCTTCTGTCTGACTGATTTGGATTTCCATGTCATTGGCAATCACACCTGACATTCTCCTTCTTGCTGCTACCTTTTTGGTATTGATGCTGGGGTGGTAATTCGCATGTGGGTGTCACAGAGTCATGCTTCTCTTTGGGTATTGCTGCCATGGAGATGAAGAGTCCTGGAACATGCTCTCCAAGCCCATGAGATTCCTAATCTTCTTAGCAGTTCATTTCGAGGTGAATTGTGCAGAACCTTGTCTCTGATTTTAAATCTTGGGGTAATATTAGATTCGGCATAATGCCCGGAGAGGCATTTGAATTCTATTGATTCATTTTTGTGTGATATCCTCAGGAGCATGGTTTGCCAGTTTCCATCCTGAGTTCTGTCTGAGTAGTTCTGAGAGAGCTACAGTGCCCCAAGGTAATAACCTCAGAACAATTTGAAACAATTCTCTTCTCCATATTCTTAAAAGGACCTCAAAGACTTCAATCCTCCAGTGAACACAAAATCTTTCTCACTGATGGGAGAGACACAAGGGACACCTTAGTGCACCTACAGAATTTCAAAGGAAGAAAAAAAATGGTACCTTCAAAAGAAAGAGAGAGAGAAAATAGTAATAAACCTTATCTTAGTCCTTAGTACTATCACTCTCCTCGCCCTTTGATATTGTTATTAGACAATATTTAACAAACAACCTGTGTTAAAGACAGTGAGAGAATCAGAGAGGTACACTATGTCTTTTGCCTTCGGGAAATCTTTATCATAGTTGTGAAGATAAAACAAAAAATTTTAAAATATGAAGTAAATATATGACAGCATGTGATAAATGACAACGGTGCACAGTCAGGTCAAGGTTACTAAAAGCTGAGAAGCACAGGACAGTGGTGAACCCAAGACCGTTATGATAGGATTCCCAGAGGAGGGCTACTCATTTGGACCCCAAGCACTGGCGGGCTCAATGTTGTCAGATTGGAGGGTGAGAGGGTAATATGTCCTAGTCCAAACTTGGAGGCAAATTAATGCTTAGATGGTGGATAGGGAATATACTGTTTCACATGGGGTAGAATGTTCATGAATGAAATTTGTTATAGATAGTTTTATAAATAGTTTTCAATGACTGGTTAAGCATTTTAAATCTTCAAGGGAAATGAGGGCCATAGAGGATTTTTGAAGACTTTGAGAAGGAGAGGTTGTCTAAGGTTTTTCTCTCTGGAACTGGTTGCAATGGGAAGGTAGGTGGGAAGAGTGCAGCTCACATTTCATTAGCATCCCGAACCCTTGAGCGGAGATTGACAAGCCAAGTGCTGAGTGTTCACATCAGACTGGTAGCAGCCGAACCCAGCAGACATAAATTCACATGTGATTTCTTCTTAGTGAAGACCCAGGTCATTCTGAATAGTGTGAGTGTCTCTTGGTGCTTTTGCCTTTCTATACAATATCCACACCCCTCTCTCTAGCTGTCCCCAGTGGCTTGCCTAATGTATTGACATGAACTGGTGGGAATTGTTTCATGGGATGTAAAATGGAAACATTAACGATTGCTATAGTCTTAATCTCAGAGCCTTTTGAGAAATAGATAAAAGGTATGGAATTCCCTCTAGTGGGGGAAATATACTTCTAAACAAGACTGTGCACACTGTTTCAGGAATTTGTAGATGCCCTGAAACATATTTGTGGGGACTAATGGAAGGGTCCTTGAGTAATATTTGGTCCTTGATGGTCCAAGCAGACAAATTCTGCATTATAGGTAGAAAGCCCAGGTAGGAGTGACCACACTGTAGCATTTGCTCTCATTCAGAGGGAAGGGAAATATCAACAAAATAATGATGGTTGGGCTGGCAAAGGTTTAAAGGAAGAGCTACTGGTACTGAGCTTTTTTTCCAAGTAGAGCCTAATATATGATTCAGTAACCTGATAAACCTAACAGATTGAAATGAATAAGTGAGAATTTACCTGATGGGTTAACGCTTAGTTGGAGGAAAAATAGTATTATGAATGACAGAACAATTTCAGAAGCTGGTATGTCTCAAACAGACATTTAAACAGGGTAGAGGTTTTTTAGTCAATGTAATTTTCTATGTGATCTCTCACGATCTCTCATCCACATTATTTTATCATTTTGTGGTAACGAGTAACCAACGTTTGATTAAACTCAATTATATGGATGGAAGAGAAACTGAAAAGTTAGGGACTTAAGTATGTTTTTTTGTTAATTAATCATGTTTCCTTTTATTCATATGATACCAACTTAATCTGAAGTTGTTTATTGAGCATCTACCGTGTACCAGAGATTGACCTACAGATGAGGTGACCATCCATCTGGTTTGCTCAGAAAAGGTCCATACTGAACAGCTATTGACCCTGTGTAATTATTTTCAAAGCCACTTTTATTCTCAAAGGGGGTCTGTTTTGAACATTAAAATATATGGACACTTGAGCCTTAGGCTTTTTTGGGAATTTCAACTCAAAAGAAACTTACTTGGTCAAACATCCCTTATAATGCTGTCCAGACTACCCCATGGTTGCCTGTAAAATTTTGAAAATAGCAAAAGCCTCATTGATAAGAACCTTGTCTGTTTGATTCACAAATATCCCCTGAGCCTAGCTTATTGTTAGAACATAATATATACTGAAATAATATTCACTATGAATTAGTGAACCATCTAAAACCCTCTTGTATCTGCAGGTAAAAATTTTTGAGGAAATTGCTGCCAGTAAATGTTGAAGAGTAAACTATTCCTGGAAAAGCAGATTTAATGTGAAGACACAAAAAATAAAATTATTGAACAGTTCAAGGCAATTATTTTGATTTTATCTCAGAAATAGGGTTCAAGTGCACTTATGTTTTTTATTTAATTTTTTTTGCATTACAATCCTTATTACACATATAGAGCACTATTTTTCGTATCTCTGTACATACAATATGTTCATGCCAACTTTATGCCATTATACATGTACTCTTTTTATTTTTATTTTTTTGCATTACAATTCTTAATACACATATATACCATAATTTTTCATATCTCTGTTTATATATAAGGTATATTGGCCCCAAATTCAAATCTTCATACATGTATTTTGTGATGGTCATTATTATGTTCTTTTTTAAAATAAATTTTAAATAAAATATAAAGATGTTAAAATGTTTCCTTTGGCTATTACAGCTGAAGAGCCACCTGTTGTTGAAATAGCCATACAATGTTAGAGCTTCTCTGTGGGAATGCTGTGAGGCAGGGATTAAGTATCTATGACTAACGGGATTGCTGAGCAGTGTGGTATAGAACGCAACAGCACCAAGGTATTCCTTTCCTGCCTGCCTCTTCTCCATTGGCCAGGGCTGCTCTTTATAGAGAGATTATATTTTAAGGAGGTGACCTAGGCTATAGGAGCCGTATTCTTATTTTATACAGGAATCCATCAGGCTTGGTTATCTTGTTTCCCAGCTTCCAGAAGAAGATTAGAAGCTGAAAGTTGGAAAGAAAGCTGTTAGAGTCAAACAGATTTATGGTAATGGGAGCGATGGAAAAGCCACAAAACGGAGGCTGGGGATTCAAAAAGCAACATTTTTAAAACCATTTGGGGAAGAGATAAAGAGCCTTGCATGCCCAGCAGCCCAGAAGGCCTCACTGTGTTACACCAGCTTGTGGGGGTGGTCAGTAATGATGGCCCCAGGCCATCAAGAAAAGGTTAATGTGGGTTTACTGTGCTCCATTCAATAAGAGGACACAGTTTACCATCCATTTCAGTAAAGCTGGTGTTTTACTTGGGGTCTTTTGGTTGCCAATAATAGGAAGGACCTAAATGCATCCTGAGGGTGTGTGTGTGTGTGTGTGTGTGTACCAAGTCTAGAAAGTGTAACTAAATAAATAAATGAGGGCTGGGGATATAGCTCAGTTGGTAGAGTACTTGCTTTCCATGCTCAAGGCCCTGGCTTTAATCCCCAGCACCACCAATATATATATATATATATATATATATATATATATATATATATATATATATATATATATATATATAATCAGGAACTGAGTTAGCCAGCTGCTGTGCTGTATTTTGTAGGTGCCTGGTGCCATATTTTACACAATAGCTTTACTCTTTTTGAGTTAAATCCCTCTTTTTAAGTTGGCTGCTATTCCCGTCTTTGGGCTTGTCTTTCTAGGTCTTCTTTTATTTTAACCTTCTGCCTCTGTCTTATTCTCTCTGGCCCTTTTTCTGGGGAGAATCCAACTGGGAAGAATGTGATATGATGTCACCAGCTCATCTTCTCACACTGGAAATCTCATGGTTTGCTGATCAACCAGTTTTTGACTGCTTTGAATCAATTGCCTGTTCTTGTCCCCATTTGCAGATATTAGGAATGAGTGGCTTTGGTTATCTGGTATTTGATTATTCTGATAATGCACTAAGCAGAAAAGGCAGATAAGCTGGTTTCAAAAGGACTCCACTAAAGGCATTGCAGACGCTAAATAAATCCAAAGACAGATAAATGTTTGAAACTTTTGAGATTTAGCTCAAGTTTTACATAGAAAATTTACTTTAGGCAGAAATGCATTGCACTAATGTCATGCAAATAAAACCTTACTTTACTTAAACTCAGGTGAATTCAGAGTTCTACTAAAATATTAATATCTTTATTATGCATTGTTTGACTTTATCCCTCTGTCAATCCCCCCCCCAAACATTCCGAAAGAGCATCTGTGTTCTCTCGATTTTATTACTCATATGCATATTTCTAGGATGCTGGAGGGACCCACGGTCTGTTCCATTTCTTCCACATCTCTTAATTCCCTATTCAGACTCAGCCAAACAGGGGAAGAGGCTTTCATATCTGAGGATCCCTGTTCCAAGAATGGAAGCATATGTGTACCACCATTGCCAGTCCTGGGTTTTGCATGAAGAATCCAAGCAAGTACTCAGAACAGTGATTCATGTCACAACACACAGAAAATTATACTAGAAGTAAGCGATGCTGAGGCACAGCTCTTCTGTCACCCCGTCACAGCACATTGACACGAGGCAGCACATACTCAGAAAGTTCCAGCTTAGAGTACCATCAAGGCTGGGGGAAGAGAAACAACTCATTAACTTAAAATGAAATGTTTTTTTTTTAATTATAATTTCAACTAAACTTTCCAAGAGCCCCCTATGGAGATACTCTTAATCTTGGGCGGCCATGTGTTTTTTCACTTACATGTGGAAGTGGAGGAGGGAGGAGGGTGCCAGGATGTTTTCACTTCTTAGGGACTCTCAATGTTTGGTTTGCACTCATTGAGTGCTTCCCAGGTGCCATGCACTGTTCTCAGCACCTCAAATATGGGAATTAATGACCCCGTTGTAAAATTGAGGATTCACTGGCATGTAGAGGTTAAAAATAATTTGCTCAGGATCACAGAGGTACAGGTAGGGAAGCTGGGATTCCACCCCAGCCATGCTCAACCGTTGCATTAAAGGTCCTGGTTTGTGCATGGGCCCTACTATATCACTCTGGGAATTAAAGGTCACAGGCCAGGTCTGATTCATTTAGAATCACTGAGTCCTTTTTTTAAGGTTTCTCATTTTGTACATGCAAAAGCCATTCCTCAGAGATGAAGATGTGAGTTCAGGTCATGCAGCTGCTCACTGGCAGAGTCTGCCTGGGACAAGAAAAATGAGAGAATCCCTCCTAATATCAGTAGGTCTTAAGTAAAAACATGGTGGCTCAGAAGGAAAGTGATTTGCCACTGCCTTTGAAGGATCAGGGAGCAAATATAAATGATGTGAATAAAGGGCAAGTATCGGAGGTTGAGCTGACATGTGAGAAAAAGATGCTTTGAAACATACTGATGGAGCTTCCTGTATTTGAAAAACAAATAAAAAATTAAATTAGAATTATCTCTAAATCTGTTAGTCATCTTTTAAAGATGAATCAAAATGAGCATAGGAATCATGGGAGCACTTAATAATTTAATACAGGAATTTTAACTTTACTGTATATATTAAATTCATAAAAGTGTTTAATGGTTAATGCTACAAGAAGAAGAAGCGAGGATGAATAAAAAAAGGATGAAATGTACTTGGAAACGATTGCGCTAATGCAAAATGAATCATTGGAAGAGTCTAGTGGTATTTTTAATTCACGCAGGAATTGTGTGCCATGGTTCTCTGAGTAATACCAGTTACTTTGCCATTGTAATAGAGAGGTAGATGGTAAACTTTAGAGATGTTTTTGTTCTTCATGGGAATTAGAAATATTATGGTCAGAGTTAATGTCAAGGTCCTTAAATGTGTAAGAAATGAAATTAAAACATCACCTTCAAAGCTAAATGTTTGTTAATGCTTCCATTGAAAGGCCTACAGAAGAATCAATAGCACACTCACAAAGGATAAAAGTAATTACCAATAAATGCAAGCAATAACATTACAATTAAAATGTTTTAGGCAAGGTGAGGTCAGGTTTCTTATTTTATGTTCATACAGTTAGTTGATGAACCATATCATAACCATAGTCAATAGAAGTGGAATTAATTTTACAACATAATTATTTCTGGTAGTGATCACAAAAATAAAATTAGTTCATGGTAGAATTGGGGAGAAAAAGTTGACTTGGTGCCAGCATCATCTCTGATCACATGGAATTAGTCTTAGATAGCTCACAATGTGGTACACTATCAAGATACATTTTGCTTTATTTGCTAAGGTCATCTTTAATGTGTTTTAAGACCACTGAGTCAGTTGTCTTCTCATTGAGCAAAAGTGGATTTTAATCTTTGCTTCCTTGGACCCCAATGTTGAAATCATCTGGAAAATCATGTTTTACAAAATTTATTAAGCTTATTTTAGAGCTACTTTGATCCAAAATACTGTACATATAAAAAAAAAAACAAAAAATCACAGCAAGAAAAAAAAAGACTCCAGAGGTTTTTTCTAAGTGTCTTTTTTAAACTTCAAAGATGATATTCTAAGATGCCTTATTGTTTTCTCTCTGAATCAGTCAGAGTTAGAAAGGAAACTGTTCCATGGCTATATCAAGCTCTGAGCATCCTCCCTGATTCCAAAATAAGGAAGCACTTGGAATATGTGAATGCAGATCATTAGTTCATTTTCTATGTGTGATTCAGTGACACGAGAATAAAGGGAGTTCTACTGACTTGTTCTGCAGCTGCTGATTCTCTCCAAGATCCAACAAGTCACTACATTTCTGTGAGCACTGGTGCTCCCAGAGTTGACCTGTCCATAATCCAGGGTTATGTTCCTAAAGGTTGGAAATAGGTTCAGGCTGAATTAAAGGTGTCTGGATGAATGGAAAGATAAACTAGTTTATCAGGACAGTCACCAAAGCAAGATGTAAGAGGGAAAACGTCTTGAATGTGAAATTCAGTCAGCATTTAACAACACTTTAAGTTCAGATGCTATTGATTCTCCACGTAACGGGTTTAAAGGCACACAATGAATATGGAATCTATTTCTAACACATTAAGATTTTGTAGAGTTTAAAAGCTACTGACCATTTTATTCAATTACTTTGGTCTGCAGAAATGCATGCTTAATTAATAAAGTCAGGCCATAATCATTTATCATGTAATGAAAACCTTTTATGGATAGCCACTAATGAATATCAGACTTTGCCGTTCCAATCATGCCCATTGCGTGGTGTAGGAGCAACCTGCATGATGATTGAGGGATGGGGAGATGCCATGTGCTACATCATTTGGAATTGTCATTAAACATCCACATACCAATTATGTTGCACCAAGGTTTATTAATGATGTACTTATCAAATATTCATTGTATGGCACTAACATTTAAAGAATGTGTTCTACTGAACCTAATGGATCTGTGCTTTGACTGCCTGGGTTATTTAGTGAATTAATTCCAGAGAACAATTTGAAATACTGAAATCTGAGCTGATATAATATGTTCTACAAGAGCCTAGCTGCTCTCTTATTTGAGGGTAATTATATGTCGTGTTGATAGAAGGGAGATGGTGTATGTGACAAAGAGAGGATGGTTGATGTCCTATACACTAACACATGCATCCACTGTGCACACACACATGTGTACCACCCATGTGCATTCCCTGTGTATAAGGACATGTGCACACCAGAGTATGCACATTCATTCTTACACACACGTGTGTGTACAGTGCTGGTTTCCAAATTGGGCTACTATTTTTTAATTTATTTCAAAATTCTTATTTTGCTTTTGTATCTAGCCTTGCTATTGACATTGTCTGAAAAGACTTGACTCCCACTTCATAGCCTCAATTGGGATCTCTGTGTGAGGTGTACTGATGTCTGTAAACTTGTCCTCTAGGTCTTTATTCTTGGATTATAAAGGAGAGCTGCCACTGTCTTGCTGCTTTTCTGCAGAAAATATGTTTCTGTTGTATGTTTATTTAAGTATATTGTAGATGTCTGTTTGTGAAAATGATACTTACCTAAGAGCAAAACTTCAAGTACTTCTGGAGGTTTTATCCTTAAGACGTGGTTTTCACATTTAGGTGGAGGCTCAATCATATCTCAGTAGTAATAGAAACAAATGAAAAGTTATAATAATTTTATAATAACACTAATTACTGTTGTTTCAATAAATAAATGTACATTATAGTGTATATTTCATCATCTGTCATAAATATATTCCAGGTGTATATTAACAAATTTTATCAAATTTCTGTTACTTTCATGTGAAATAGGTAAGCCCCGTTGTCTCTATTAGTAGCAAGCATTCAAAATTCTTATTTTTCTTTTATATCTAGTAAAGATATAGCCAGATAGCCTAATGAGAACTTTGTTAATGCCCTAACTTTAGACTGTGATAGGTTAAATATTTATACAATGCAGTTTAAATCTATCTAATGATATTCAGGTTTAAAAAATAAACCCAGACTTTGATATTTCACAAATGAAGGAATATCAAAGATCCATTATTTAAAGCTGATAATGGTGTTTTGAATGGTATATAGAATTCCTGTGGATAGATTTCATAGTCAATGACCTGAACTTGACTCAAGGGCTATCTTATCAGACCTGTTGTTTTATTGTAAGCTACCTTAGAGAGTGTAAGTGGCCAGCTGCAATTTGTGAAGCTGGTTTCAGAATCCACTGTTTTCTGACTTTGTCAGTGGTCTTTCCAATGTACAACTGCTACTTCCAAGCTCTATTATCCTCAGACAGAATTTATATAGCATTTTCATTTGCAGACTCTTAAAAAAAATAACAAAACAGGATCTCCACTCTGATTTGTATTGCAGTGAATAGAGTCCCTATTATGCTGCGCTTATGGAAATGCAACACGCAAAGAGCTTTTTGTACTAGCTTTTCATTTCTCGTTCTCTTTGTCGCAGAAAGCTCTTCACTTTTGTAGTTGGAATCATTTGTAATTATGAATTGTGCTTTTAAAAATTCATCAATGAAATCTTTGATTTAAAAACGAGGTGCCAGAAGAAAGACAGAAAGAGGAACGAGTGGAATTTAATGCAATATGATAGATGTAGAGAAATCACAAAGCAGAAGCACCCCACCTAAAGTGGCTTTTCTTAAGGGGGTAGGGGAATGAAGATATCGCATTCAGTCATATTTTGGAATTTGTTATCCAGTTTCGTTTGATGTAGGAGTACTCAGAAAATACCTTTATTCCACGTATTAAATATTTGTCATATATTAAATATATCCACTGAACAAAATTTAGAGCTGGTAGGCTCAATGGATCCCTAATACAGTGACAGAAGACGCACATATTAAAATACTCAAATGTATTTTATTATTTTATATCACTTTTGTCTTTAATTCTGATTTATGAAACAAGGACTCTATTTCAGAATCCCAAATGTGCCAATAACTATTAGTAACCTCTTCTGAGTATGTTTAGTAAACCATCAGAGAGGCCTCAATGAAACTTGCTGAAGAGGGCTAGAGGGAAAAGCAAGTGAATCAATGCTTTAAATGTGGATCTGAGAAATTCACTTCCTTATTCAATTTCTTCACATGATTTATTTCACCAGTTAAGGTAAACATGGTCATACTCAGTTATTTAATTTTATATTATCATTCAAGCTCCCAGTGACCTGTACCTGGGGAATCCAAACTCTACTCTCAAAATTCTTGTCTACCCCCATCATCTCAACTGGTTTATTTAAAAATAAATAACCCAGCAGGGCATGGCAGCACATGCCTGTAATCACAGTGACTCAGGAGACTGAGACAAGGGAAATGTGAGTTCAAAGCCAGCCACAGCAACTTAATGAGGCCTTAAGAAACTGGGCGAGACCCTGTCTCTAAATAAAATACAAAAAAGGGCTGGGGATGTGGCTCAGTGGTTAATGTCCTTGGGTTCAGTTTGTTATACCAAAATAAATAAGTAACAAATAACTCAGGCCAAAGTGGGTTTATTCTGGCTCCAAAAGCTCATCCTTGAGATCAGATTTCAGGTCTGACCTATTCTCAGTTTTTGGATCCTGCCCTTTGGTGTCACAGTGGAGATGGACCTTGTACTGTCACCTATCCTTGGTATTCTTGGTAGTCCAGGTCTTGGCCAACATTTGGCACTTTGCATGGCAAACCTCAACGTTTTGTTCTGCTTCATACTACACATTAGCTTAAATCTCCAGATGTTTAGTCACACCAGTGCAGTGGCTGTTTCTGAGACACCTCCAGCATCAGCCATGTTCTGACAGTGGCTCTTCCCACAATCCTTTGCCTTTGTAGTGAGCCAAGGTAACCAGACTAATGTCCTTCATGGATGCTATCTCAGGAGACTCAAGGCCTTCCCTGACTGTGTGTTAAGGGTGACCTGGGCTCTACTGTGTTATTGGATTTGGGGCAGCATCAGTTAGAAGTCCTCGCTCCCAGAACCCTTAGATGTCTTTGCTCAGACAGAACCTCTTCGTCCCTTGTGACCAATTTGAAATACCAGGAAAACCAGGAGTGTCTATGAGGTCGTCTCTTTTTCTTTCCCTATCTTCTCTTCCACTCCTTGCAACAGGTCTACTCTTGACCCAAATTTTCATAATTCAATAAAATAGTACCAATGATTCATTCAGAATAAAAACAATATGCTTCAACAAAACATCTCAACTCTCCTCCTTGACAAAGAAGCTTCCAGCATAAAATTTGAGATCTCTCCTTTTTTTGTGGTGACAGGCATTATATTTCTAATAGTTTCTTTAAAAATTATTTTTTAAGGAAATTATGTTGTCTTAGATTAACGTAGTATGCTATTTAAAATATTTTCACCACAGAAAGGGGGAGAGTGTTAAAAATAAAAATAAAAAGCCCATCTTTTTTATTATTGCTTTTGGTTAGAATAATTATGTTGGTCGAGCCTTAATAATGAAAAGGGAAGGCAAGGCCTAACAATGTCTGCTAGGCAACCCCATGTGATTTGCACACTGATGAATGTGGCGTAAAACTAAACCTTGAAGCGTCTCATAAATTAGTCCTAATCTTTTCTTTCCCTGTGGTTACAAAGGTTCATAATATCAAAACCTTATACCTGCCTCTATACACAGAATTTTCCCACACTAATAAAATGAAACCGTCTTTTCCTGATAGACTTCTTGCTGTAAATATCTCTGCTCATCTGTCCATCAAAATTTTTTGAAATTCATATATTGTTGGTAACTCCTCTCCTTTGAGGTTTTTCTCAAATCAACCACATTCTTTGCACCAAAACAGCTGTTAATAAGGCCTCCAATGACCTCTGTGTGGCTAAATTCAATGCTCAGTTCTCACTTGTCAGATGAGCTGACCTGTCCATGGTGTTTGATCCAGTAAGTAATTCTGTCTTTATTTTTTAACATTTTCTTTACTTTGCTTCCAGCTTATCAAATTCTTCTTTCTGGTCATCTTCCTTCCTCATTGGTTGCTTTTTAGCTTGCTATTGGTGTCTATTCATCTTCCTGATCTCTAAACATTGAAGCATCTCAAGACCCTCAGACTTGGACCTCTTCTCTAGCCAGGCTAACTTTCTTAGAGATCTTGTATAATATGATTTTAAGTGTGCTTAAGATGCTCCTTTTTTTATCTCCTGCTTAGACCACTCCCCAAATTCTAGCTGTCCACTTGAATATCTAATGGACATATCAGACTTAATCTGTCCAAACCTAAATAGCTGATCTTCTTGATCTTACAGGGTCTTCTCTGGATTAAGGGAATCTCTTATCCTTTCAATTGCTTAGGCCAAAATTTTGGTATCTTCTTGACTTTTTATCAAACCCATATATAATCTGTCAGCAAATCATATTGATTCTGCTTTCAACTTATACCCAGAGTTCATCTACTTGTCACATCCTAACCATGACACTGTCTTCCCTGATTGGAGTTATGGTGCAGCAACCTCATCACTTATCTTTTGGCTCAAATGTTTGGTTCACAGCAACTTTGTTAATGTAGCATCCACAGATACCCTGTTAACCTGTGAGTGAAGTCTCATTATTTCCTTGTTCAAAACCCTTCAATGGATTTGCATTTCCATTAGAGCAAACAACAAAGTCCTTCCATTGCCCTAAAGACACTGTGTGCTCTGTGTCTCCATTTTACCTCTGAGCTCCAGTCCTGCAATTTCCATCCTAGCTCATTCTGTTTCTGATACACTTGCCCATTTTCAACCCTAGGTCTTCCTCTTGCTTTCCACTTTCCCATCATGCTCTTCCCCTCACTCTACTACACAGTGTACTACTTCTCCTCTCCTATGTCTTTGCTTAACTATCCCTTTCCCTAGAAGACCATTCCTAACCTACCCTTTCCAATCTACAATCCTCTTTCCATATCTCCATTGTACTTCTCTTATTTTTAATACAATTTGCTACCCTTTTATATGCCATATATTTGGTCATTGGTTATAATTATTACCACTACTACTTATTATTATTTCCTGTAACCTTTCACTGAATGTAATATCCTGACTATTGGGATTCATATCTATTTTACTTGCTCATTCCCACGTGTCTGAAACAGTTGCTGGCACAAAGTAAGTATTCTGAAATAATTATTCAATGTCTGAATGGATAGATGGATGGATGGAAGAAAGGATAGTGGAAACATCCTCTTTACTTTAATCTCTCCTGGACATTTCTGACATTCCCTAATTATAGCCCTGCAGAAGGACCTGGGATTCTTTTTCTTTGCCCCTATCTGGTAGCAGAGACCTAGATTCTCAGGAATTCTAGGTGAGACCTGTCTGCTGCTATGGCTGCCATGTCCTTTATTTGTGGCCTCATGAGTCCCAACTTCCTTGACTGCTCTCTGTTGGCCTTCTGTTTCTGAACTCTACCCATCTGTGCTATAGTGGCCACCTTTCTGGACCATTGAAAACCAAAAGACAAAAAACAAGAAGTGTAGGAGAAATGCCAGATTGATGCTTTGTTTTGGGGTACAACCCCAATAAATGTTTGTTTTTATTTAGTATGTACTGAGTTGGACTCAAAGTTAGATTCTAATCACTATGACTTATTATTTCATTTAGAAGCTCTTGCTCTTAGAAACTACCTCCATTTGAACCAGGAAATCAAGGTTTCAAAAGATTAACAATTGGTCCCACGTTTCACAATTAACTGGGTAAGCACTGAGAATCAAATATGTAGACCTGATAATTCATACTCAGAGCCTATGAGCACCATGGCTTTAGTTGGAGGTACCTGCAGGAGGATTAATGGGATCAGTTTTTCAAATGCATACTGTTTCAGAGTCTGCACTAGGTGCTGAGGATGTACTGAGAGCAGAGGGAGTGAGACTTGTTTACCCATTAAGCCTATGATCCAGACTGGGTGGGAATACTATATATCCATATGTAAAGCTGTGAGTATTGGTTATCTAATATATGAGCCATAGAAAGCCTTTGAAACCTAAAGCCTGTTGAAGAATACCTTATCATCCTGTAGTGATTCAGTCTTTATAGTTGCCCTTCAGAATAGGCCAACCAGGCTTGTATAATAGGTTCTCTTCAGCATTTATGTAATTTCCATTTCTTTTGAATGATTGGTATTTCAGTGTAACTTTGGATTTTTATATGCATGAGTTTGATCTGCTTAACTATGCCATATTATCAGCACTTTGAATGCAAAGATACACTACTTGTTTTGTTAAGGGATGGTTGAGGATAGTGAGAACATGAGGTTAAGAGAATAATTGTATAAAATGGGCTCAATGTTCTGACCCCACATGCTTTCTTTGTCAAAAAGCAATTTCCTGCAGCCCTGCTTGGCCTAAGGGGATAGGGAATGTCACATTCCTCAGCAAACTACCTGTTTTTTTTGCAAGGAAATGCAGGCAGAAAATAAACCTTGATAAGAGGAACCCAAGTTACTTTGAAAGGAGAGACTTTTATGACCCTTTACACAGACCAGATTCTGGAAGATAAGGATAATTCCTCCTAACCCCAAAAAACTGCAAAAAATGATTAAGAATACAATTGGAACTGGTCAGCATAGGCCAGGGGACATAGAATTGTCATGGCAATAGGTACTTGAAAGTATGATGTCCTCTTGCTGTCAGTTGAAAGATAAGATTTGGACCTTGGTAGAACTTTGTGGAAACTTCTGTGGAATCCACAATAAAGCTGGAGTGCAGGATAGGCATATTGTCCCTCTATTCACTGAGAAGAGCCACTCTCTCTGTTAAGAGTATCCCCTTTCCCTCTTCCTATACTTTCAATAAAATGGATGCCTGTTACTCTGAGGGAGAAGTCTGAAATCTTTCTGACTTGATCACAAGAATCAGGGTCTTTACACTGCCACAGTTTCTCAGAAGGCCCCAACTCAGTAAAAATTGTATTCCCTTATTCCCCAAGATTCTTAGTTGTCTTCCTTCCAAACAGAACATTCTCAACATACACTCACTGACCCAAAATGGTTTAGGGTACACTTTTTATACTTACTGCTTTTGTGTGGGAAGATGAAAATATTAGTGTATTTTGATAAACTAGTGTAATTTATCAAAAGTAATGTGGATAGATATGGAAAGAGAACACCTAGACATAACTGCTTAGGATCTAAGTAGTGTGGATTATTTATTTCTCTGTGCCCTTTAAAAGACATTCATACATCAACAGTGGGTGAATTTTAATAGAAGAGGTATAACTAAGCACCCAATATGAAGAGCTGGGTTTAATGAATTAAGCAAGTTTTAATCATTATGAGCTGAGGATTGCTGAATAATCGACCATCAGCTCTGCAATGAGAATAGGAAACAACATGAAGTGGTTATTTTTGATTTCCAGTAAATCTACACACCCAGTAGATGAAAATGCAGATTCCCAAGCACCAAAAGGTGTTCTGATCTATGCTGGCAATCTTAAAATTTTGAATTCAAAACATTACTTTTGATGGAGTTTGAAAGATTAGACAATGAGAAATAAGAGGGAGACTCTGCAGATATTGGTGGTTCCTGTTTTATCCCCATGGGACTTTAATTCCTTGCACTTATATTGGTTGTGTAAAATTCCCCCCACCCTTTTTTTCTGGAGAAACAGAGAGCCTGACTGCACCAACACAGATTCCTTTGGAAACAGTTGTGAGTGAAGGGGACTTGTGTCTTTATTGGAATCTCTCTTTCAGGTGAGTTCATGGGGGTTTGTCAACTTTCCAAGAGACTGTCTTTGGTCCAAGTGTTAACTAAGCAACAAGGGGTTCTTCTTCAGGAGCAGGGTGACCCACTGTCCCGGTTTTCCTAGGACTAAGGGGTCTCCTGGGTCACAGGATTCCTATAGAGCTCCATTAACTGTTGGGCCCATTGGAACAAGCTATTCAGGTCAATCAGCTAAGCTTTTCAAAAGTTCAGCCTGCTCATTAGGAGAAACTGATAAATATTTAGAATGAGTCTGCCTTTGAGATGAATTGAGATGATGTCCTGACCATAAATAAATACTATTCCCCAATAAGGGCAGAAGAGAGTTAAGGACAAAGGATGAGAGTGGAATAAAACTCAAGCAAGTCTTCAAACTCATCATCTTTTTGTGCTCTTTGGAAACATTTCATTGATATTTCTTATTAGTTTCTGAAGTCAGTTTCATTGGACAACCTTATCCCATACCTTTAAGCAAATATTCAAGTTAATGGTAGCATTTATTTTTCATCAATTTCTTTGCTTTTCTTAATGGCTAATTTGCAGGTTTACTAATAGCTAAGATGTTTAGCGATGTAAAGATTGGCCTTAGTAAAACAGACACGCAATTACTGCCAAGGACAACCACAGCCGTGGTAAAGAGCCAGGAGACTTTACAGAATTAGATCAAGCTAACCCTGAGAGAACCAAAGATGTCCTTCCTATTGTCTTCTTCTTTCATGATTGTAGCATCACATCATGTCAAAATTCTTAAGAGATATTACTACATTAAACTTTTGTTGGTGTCTTTTTCTTCATAGATAATTTTTAAAGTGACACATTTGCTTGTTAACCGAGCCTAGAACTCAACAGCTCCACAGACCAAGCAAGCAACCTATGAATTTCTCATGTCTATCTTTTGCCAGCCTACAATTTATAAACAGACAGCCGTGAATTGCCTCATGGAAGCTCAGTGTAGACCACGGTTCATCACTGAAAAAAGATTTTTAAGCTTCTACCTAGGGGCTCTCCTAATAGTCAGTAGTTTAATTTAGGAAATAGAAACATCTTTGCTTGCAGAGATATGTTTATCCACTTCAAATATTCAGATACACTTATTTCATAAGAATGAATGGAAAATAGGGACTGGTGCTTACATGTCCTACTGATAAGAAACACAGTCTTGTAAACTTTAACAACTGCAGAAATAATTGAGTAGGACAAAAATAGTGACATGTTTGCTTTAATTGGATGCTTATCTGACTTACATTGGTGTGTTAATGAGGCTGTACTAACTGCTGCACCAATCAACATCTCAGTTCATTTATGTTAACAATAAAATATCTCTTGTTGTTCCATGTAGTGATCTGGAAACCCAGGAGTCCTCCTTCTCTGGGCCTCTGCATAACTGAGGCCTCAGAGTCCTCCAGATCCACTACCACCAGCTGGCAGGTTAAGGGACAGAGAGCAGGTGGAGATCTTACAGGGGACTTTCTGGGAAAGGCCTGAAAGTGGCGTCACATTTACTCACCTTGTTAAGACACATTGCAGTCACGTGGCAGAGAGATCTGGGAAATAAAGCCTTGTGTCAGGCTCATGAGGGAAAGGAAATGGCTTGTTGATCATGTGGCCTTGCCTCTGGTACCACTGGTCAAAGGTGTGTTTGATTGTGAAGAAATAGAAAAAGATTTAGGAAAGTCTTTAAAATGCTGGAAATAGATGGTCCAAATTCTGTTCCAGAGGAGATTATAATTAAAGATTTGATGGTCCTTGGCACTTTAGGAATAGGCATGATTCCCCTCTGACTGTTCCTTGGCGTAGTTATGTGTATGCCTGTTGTGGTCTTATGCAAATCTGTACAAAAGTAACTTCCAGGAGCACTACAAATAGCCTTCCCTTTTGCAGAAATTAGGTTCCAGAGAATTTAAGGAAAGGATATAAATTGTGAACATTTTTCACAAGATCTAGAATATACCTCCCAGCACCCACTCTCTACTCGTATCCTCGATTTTTCTATTTGTCTTTAGAATCTCTGTTGACATCGAAGAGGAGATCCAAACCTTGTCAACGTAGTCAATATACGGTGGGGTCCATTAGGTGGATGGTCATGCCATAGGAATGCCCACAGAGAGGGAGGAGTAGAATTAAAGAATTTAAAATAGGAAAAAAAAAATTCATTTGATGGCTCTTCTTCAAAGACTGAGCCAGTGGGAGACTTTCAAATACATAAGACAGGAATTCCAGTGACTTTTCCTACGAGTGTCCCTTTGGGTTTACTAAATCTCAATACATGAAATAAACATCCCCCTATGGGGGACAAAAACATCATATTTCCTGACAGACTTAAAACAATATAAAGTTATGAATCATCTGTTGATCTTTTTAGCACATTTATTGTCTCTAGAATTAGATGCTAAGTCCTGGAGGGCAGGGACTCTCACCTTCAAATCAAATTTTGTGTCCTGTATATACTAAACGTTAAAAAACTGCCCATTTACAGTAATAGATAGGCAGGATCTGCCATAAAGCACTTAAAAAGAAGTATGTCCATCCATGCTGGCTTCCAACTGCTGAGGCAGGCCTCATCTATTTGGGAGACAATAGGTTATGTGGGTTCAACTTGAAAATTATTCACACGCTGGGTGTATACTATCAACCCCCACCCCACACACACTGGAAAATTTCTTCTTTGATGTGTAAAAGAACACAGGCCAACCTTTTTCATCCCTGTGTGTCATTATTGAGGGTTATCATTTACACTTCTGCATTTTAACTGGCCTCAACAAATCATCTGTAAAGATCTCATTCTGTCAACCTACGTAAATCTAAATGAAAACAGTAGCAGAAATTATTCTTTAGAAAATCACTGCAGCAACACCTAACTCCAGGTTATGGGGAGAATTGAAGTATATTTCTAAGCTCAAAGTCCTGCAAGGAGAATGAGAAATTATACGGAGCTAAAAGAAAGTGAACCCGTAATAAATACATATCAGGATAATGACTAAGAATGCATCTTCTTCTCACAGGTATTACTAAGCCCTTAAGCAGAGGAGTCCTACTGAACTTTAAAAAAAAAAATCATGGAAAGCCCTAATGAAAAATTGGCATTCTCAAAGGTTTTGGAATACTTTGTCTGTCCTTGCTGAACCTTGAGTCTTCGTTATTGGTTTTCTCATATGGAAATATTTGCAATTTTGCCTTATACAAGGGGTACAGACCCAGGAAGGCACCTGCAGTAGTGAAGTCTGCATGCAGTGCTCAAGAATGACCTCACTACTTCCTGAGACCCCAGAGAGAGAGAGAGAGCCCAGGTCCTCTCCAAGCCTTCTTGGAGTTGTTACACCAGTCGGGGGCTACAAAACTTGAGTAGGGTTTCTCAGAGTGTCCAGAATCTCGACTTAGCTTGTCTTCCACATGGTTTCCTGACTTTGTGCTAGGCTGTGTGGATGAAACTTTGTAAATGAATGGATTTTAAACAAGGACTTCTTCGGATAGTGAAATGTCACATGTGGTACAAGAAATTCTTTTTGCCTTTTGTAGACCAAACCCCCTGTTATCCTCTTCTCATTTTCCCTTTCCTTCCTGTCTTTACTTTAAAGAGTCCCCTGTGTGCTCTATCCCAGCTTCCTCCCCAGTTCTCCAGCCATACCCACCTGACCTCCTTTGGAGAAAACCATTCTTGCCACTCTCATCCCACCCAACACGACTAGTCTTAGCATCCTTACTGTCAGCAATTTCTTTGACTGACCAATAAAGTTCGATAAAGGAATATGTAATGTTACCATTGGAGTTTCATATTATTTACCCTATTATTTCATGTTACCATATTGTTTCACTAATAGGTACGAATTTTGTTATTTTCTGTGGGATACCAAAAACGAAAGGAAATTTGCTTCCAAAATACACACTATCAATAAATTTATCTCTCTTGTTAATGTATCTCTGTTTTAAAGGTATTTAAGCCACAGGGAAAAAAAATCCCCTTCAGAATTCCAGATAGCAAAAGTAAAGTAATGTATTTACTTGGGTCTTGGAAGGTCACAGGTGGTTGGAAAGTTCTTATCACTAAAAACAGAGGTAAGATAACCACATATGTGATAGTCCATGGCCCCAGCTCCAAGGGCCCAGGTTTTGGCAATTCACTGCTAATATTGCTTAGTGATAACAGGGGTGAGTGTGAAAGATATGATTGAGAGAAAAATCAATGTTTTCTGTACTCATCTGTAGAAACAGCAACCCTGTAGCCTATTAAACTGCCTGCTGGGGTATCCCAGATAGCCATGGCTTTTTCTCACTTAGGATATCTCTAAGAATTTGTGAAATTCAGCATCAGCATTACTGATGGAGTGTGCCAAATTGAGAGATGGGAGACTAGAAGTCTGACACTGAGTTCTGCCTTCAATTTCCAATCCTGTTGACCTGATGTCAAATGGTGTATCATTTTCATGAATTGTTTTTATTCTTTAAGAAAAGGGAAGTTCCTTGGGTAATTTGACACCATCTGTCACATGAATGACCTCAGTTTTCTTGGTCCAGATTACAGCCAGTCATCCCAGGTTGCTTTTGGTTAGGGATGGTCTTTGATGAACCTGAGACATGTTGGAAGGAGGTGGCTACAGGCATGGAGGTTGCTGTACTAGCAGTTGTTAATGGGAAGGAAAACAGTAAAACCCTCTTCACTGGATGAGTTGTTCTCCTCTATCCCAGGCCTGTCTCCCAAGTGAAAGAATGACAGCCATTCCTACCCATATTAGGAAAACTTACATATCAAAACCCAAAGCTCAACTGATAACATTTTCTTCAGTGATGTCTGTAACTGGAAAGCAAATAAAATTTCAGGGGAAATAAAATATTTGTTTTCAAAGGCACCTATCCTTTGTGGTCCAATAGATGGTACAGTTATTTTTGAAGCTAATTTATACTTATTCATTGTTTCATGAAAGAATGGGAACTCAGAGTCAGAACAGGTATGCTCCAGGTGCTAATTCCAGCTGTACAGTTGTCAAATGTTCCCAGCGATTTCTTCGATTTATTGGTGATTCTCTTATAGCTCACCTGCTAGAGGAAAAACAGGACAAAGTGGCCTTTTGTATTGCTTCTCTCACTAAAACTCTAGAATTCTAAACATTTGGCTGGTGACACTGGTCTCAGGTGATAGATTCAACAAGTTAATTGGCATCTAGAAGAATACATCACCTTCCTCCTTGACTAATTCAAGGTCACTTGAGTGCCTCCAGGGCCTGTATTTCATTCCTTAGCTGAATCATTGACCCTGGCCACAGATGTAGTTACCTCCTATTGGTTTCCATAAAGAGGTGAGTGTGACAGGTCTTCCAAAGCTCTTTCTGCCTTCACCTTCTGCTGCACCTCCCAGGCTCAGCAATGACCCTGAACTTGGCTTATGTGCCACCAAGTGATACAATGATTCTAAAAACTTTGCAGTGTCTTTAAGGTCTTTTAGGATTATTTATCTTGAATCTTCAAAAGGACTAACGACTCCAGCTCAGCCCTTAGATACATGAACAACTTAAGTGGGAGAAAATGACTTTAACTCTTCATACTTCTATTCTAATATGCTTACTGGAGGGAGAGAAAAAAGCAATTCCCATACTCTTACCATACTAACTTAAAGGTGGAGGGAATGTGGGAGCAAAGGAGGCTGCCACTGATAATAGAGAAGTTAGGAGACTTCTGTGACTCATTAAGAATGGCATAAAGGGAAAAAGCACAAGGTTCCAAATTAACCAGATCATCTTGCTTCCTGTCTGTCTTCTCCAAGGCTCATTTTCCAACTTCAAGTCATTCAGAGGCATCACTTGAAGATAGGATTAGATTCTAATGTGGTCTTTTGGCCTGGGCTGTTATCTATCTGGTGGTGAAAGTGGAAACTTCTATCATCATGAACTAATAAAGTCTGCAGGTATCCCTGCAATGGTTGGAGGTAGTGGCCTCCATTCTGAACAGTCATTCATGTGGAGTTGCAGAATTTTATAGGTGAGGAAATGGAGGCCCCCCAAAGTGAAGTAGTTTATCCAAGATTACAGAGTTTGGTAGAGATAGACCCAGAAAGACAACTCAGATCTCTGCCCCCTTCATCTGGTTCCCCAAATCACCATCATTTTGTCTCAAGAGAAGCAAGGGGAAAGACTTGCTGGTTCATGGAGAACAATGAAGTGGGGGTCCCCTGACTGGTTATTTTTAGAGTGATGCTTTACAACTATTTACCAAGTGGTCTTTGAACACTTTCCATTCCCTGAATTGGTGTCTGTTTAAGAAAATAATTTCTCTATTATTTTTTTTTAGCTTTCTTCAATTTGAACAAGTAAATATAGAGCAATTATGAAAAAAACTGATGATACTATTAGTCATCCTGGTCTCAACTCCATTGTCAAGTGGAAAGCCTGACATCTCGTCTTAAGAATTCTAAGAGGAAAACCTGGACATGCTTTGTCTCTCTGTGCTTTGCTTTCTTCATCTCTGAGGATAGATGACACTTAGGCAGAACTTTGGGGGGAATCATTCAAGCCCTTTTCCCTAACGTCCAGGTGGAAAACAGAACGCACTTTAAATATACTTAAAGGCGGTAGAAATCATCAGGGTAAAGCTAATATGAAAATAACCTCTTATAAGAAGATGAATGCAAAGCTTTAATAGTGTCAGAAAATAATGCGTACAATGTGGATAATAAATAATACCATTAAACCCTTGTATCCTTTCCACTATCTGTCAAGATAAAAAATGTGATATTCATTGCCGGGCCATAATTACTTTTATATTTGAAACAGGAAGAAATAGGGTTGATAAAACAGGAAGATAAGAGCTTTCTTCTGCAGTGTGTGTGTGTGGGAGGTGGGGGTCTGCTAGGTCTCTTAACATTGTTAAGCATCAGCCTAAAGATAACCAGTTTGGGGACCCCCTCTTCATTGTCCTTTAGTGACAAACAGGGACTTCAGCTTAGCATCTCCTTTCTATCAATATCCCAAGAAGGAGTTTTAGCATCTCAGCCAGTAGAAGAGATTGATTCTCCTGCTATGAGCTTTTTGGTTGTGGATTTGATAAGGAAGGGAAAGAGGAAGTGAGCAGGTGAAGGGATGGATCATGAGCTTAAGGTTATAATTCTGAATTTCCAAAGACATTTTTGGGTGGACTAAACAGATGTTTTGTGATTATTACAGCAACTTAGATCTTGATTTCAATCAGAGTCCAACCCCCACCTGTCCCCATTGCAATTTGACTCCGTCTTCTGTTACTTTCTATGTTTTACAGAAAATCATTTGGAATAACTTTTCTGAGAAGATTAGTTCTTTACCAGATCAGAGTTGCATGTATTATTTTGGAAAGAACTTTGATATCATCTTCAAACATTTGAATCCTAAAACAACAGAAGCAATGCTCCAGAGGTAGATAGAAGCCAATGGTCCCACTGAAGTCAGCTTCTTTACCTACAGCTCAGGCTCATGAAAATCACAATGTTTCCTTCGTGAGTTTCATGCTGAAAATAAGGCACGTGTAGCTTCCGGACCTGAGGGCTTAAATCACATTTTATATTCCATGTACGCAGCAGCCACATTGTCTCCTTTTCCTTTTGTTCTTTTTTCATTTGTGACAGAAACCAATTGAAGTTTTATTTCGAATCATCTGGCTGTCGGCATAATGAGCTTCAGATTCAGATTTGTGATTGTTTAGGGGGCGTGTGTGTGTTTGTGTGTGTATTCATGTGAGTGTTTAATTAAACTGATAGGAAATGCTGTCGGAGCCAAAGGCAGTGATTCTTCTTTTACTCATTTAATGTTGCTCAGATTATGCTAGCTCTCTGTTTATAGAATCTTTCATGTAATACCGTTGCCTTTTGAGTATGCTGGTTTAGTCGAAAGCATTCATTTAGATGGGAATAAAAGTTTAATTACTCCCTTTCACCTTTACACATTTGTTACAAATTAATGCAGCAACGTGGAGAGTGGATTGGATAAGCAATAAGACATTTCCTACCCTGATCTGGGACTGCCTTCAATAAGTTTCCTATTACTTTGGATAAGTCCCTTCCCAAAATAGGGTAAGATAACTGCCACCAAGAAGATGGTGATAACCTTACAATTGAATATTGTGTCTCATTCCAGTAGGAGTCAAAACTTCAGATGATCAGCAGAGGCACAGGCATCCTGTATCTTCAGCATGAGAGTCATGGGAAGCACTATGATGCTTTCCGTCACTTAGGAGTATCTTGGGAAAATGATAAAGTGCAAACTAGAACTTGGTGTTAGAACTAGAACTCTTTTAAATGGGCATAACTACGATGTGAGTTTTACTAGTTTAATAAGAACAGGGGTCTTACGAGACAAAGATATCCAGGGCAATGTGAGCAACATGAAGCTTGAGAGGACCAGCCTTTCCCTGGCCTCAAGAACTAGACATCTGTGCGACTGGATCTTCTTCTGCAGGTTGGAAGCTTTTTCTCTCAGTGTGGATCAACATATTCCACCATGCTATGTAGATACATGTTGCTTGATGCCTCAATTTAGATACTGTAAATCTGCATCTTCTGGAACGGCACCGGCTTGACCAGGGAGCCCTCATTGCCTGAACTGTGCAAAGGCTCGGATGCTGATGCGGTTGAGTGTGGTGCACGATACCCATCAGCTGCAGCCAAGTGCAGGGTCACCCTGTAGAAACACGAAGGATGCTGTGGAGCTGTCTGAGTGAAGGGGAGGACTGGCATCCTTTCCCCCTCATCTTCCTGACTAGATGCCAAAGGCACTTGGTACCCTATAATTGTGCCCTTATCAGGAATTATCCTCTGCTGTCAACATTGTCTTTCTTCCTATTTTATTCATCTTTTCCTTTGTCCTAGTTCCTCAGGTCAATGTTCTCTGCTATGTTAATCTGATAAATTAATTCCTGCTGAGGCTTTCTGACCAATTTTATTTAAGGATTAAATCCTCTCATGGGTACATTTTTACAAAATTATTCAATGTTTTCAATTGTGGGAATATTCAGTGTTCACTGGGCACTTATTACATGCAGAGCATCGTGCTGGGAAATGCCAAGTCAGGTGAGATATGGCTCAGCAGGTGTGGGAAGGACGCTTACTGCACCTGATGTTAGATTACAAAAACTTTCACCTTTGCCATCTGGCAAGTGTTATACTTGGGAGAGTTGCTTGATTTTTAATCTTATTTCCACCATTTGAGAATGGTGGGCATAATAGTAATTACTTCAGAAATTTGTTTGTGAGAATTAAATGTTATGTAGAAATATGTATAATGCATATTTGTGTAGCAACTGGCTCAATAAAGGTCCAGGGCTTCTTAACTTTTAAATACGAAAGCATACGTGGATGGTCTTTTCTTAAGAGGATGGGTTTACTGTCTTTGCTAACTTTATTTCTAGATACAGTTGTGTGTTAACTGTCTTGAATGAGACAGTCACTTACCACCAATGACTCACTTCACCATCCTGGGGAATCTGTCTCAGGACTGTGAGAACCTTTGGTTCACACCCTTGGATTTTAGCTGGAAATGCTCACCTCTGGTCTATAGTCTGCTTAGACAAGGCTTGGGGTGCTTCTGGACAAGGAAAGCTACCAAGGCATCTGTAAAATCTCCAAGTGTACCAGTCTGCCTGCTGGGGTTCTCCTCTCATTCTGAATAAATTTTATTTCAAGTAGTGCTCTCTTTCTCACACTGTAATTCCAAAATTATGGTATTATGGTTGTTAACTAATCCATTCAAGTATAATTTGAGGACAAATGCAGATAACATTTTCTATTAAATTTCATCTTTTCTGTACCAACATAGCTAGAAGAGAAGAAAATCACTAAGGAAAATGAAGACTTCCTATGTTAAAGTGAATCTCTGAAGATGATCTTTCTTGGTTTCTGAGCTCTGCTTTAACCATACTAAGTATTTCACAAAGTGATTTCACTCCCAGTGGGCGCTGTTTCTTGGTTGGTAGCAAACCGTATCCTGAAAATAGATCCCACCAGTCATACGAGAATACTAACCTTTTATGATATAGCAAATCTGTATCATGTGGTCTGTATAGTTCTCCTTACAACAGTCAAATGTATTAACTTCTGAATTACTCATCAGCTGTCTGTCACTATGATGAACTACCTGAGACCATTAACTTATAAGGAAGAAAGTTTATTTTGGTTACCGATATTGAACCCTCCAGTCCAACATCAGGCAGACTCATTGCTTTGTGCCTCTGGTGGGGTGCCAGGGTACAATGGTGAGAAGCATGTGGAAGAGCCCAGATGCTCACTTCATGATGCAGGAATCAAAGAGAGAAGAGGAAGAGACCAGGGTCTCACATTACTTTGAAAGGGCACATCCTCAATGACCTAAGGACTTCCCACTAGGCTCCACCTCCTGAAACTCCCATCACCTCCCACAAGCATCTGTGAACCAAGTCCTTAGCACAAGGGCTTTTATGGGACATTTATCCAACCAAACTACAGCAAACCCCAAAAGTCAGAATGATGAAGAGATTTTCCCCAGTTTTCTATCATAGAATGTAAGAGCTGAGACCTGGAGCTTGCTTAGACTGAATGTAAATGATGTACTTTTCTATTCTACCACCTTCACTATTCAGGACTATCAGCCTAATATTGCAGAAAGGAAAACAAACTACTAAGCAATTGATTGATCAAGGAGAGGGGATAGATGTGCATACTTTGGTTACCAACTTATTAAATAATTTGTTGACTTAAAAATGAGGATTCCTTCTAATTTCTGAAAGTTATTCAAGTGAAACAAGGGATATAGCTGTGAATGACAAACCATGCCACTTGGACATGCATTTCCTTCAACAATGAAAATCTTTCTAAGTGGTCCTAGTTGTTTGATAAGCAAATTTATTCCTCGATAGTGCAGTAGTGAGAGCCAAGACTCTGGAGCTGTCAGCATATGTAGACAGGATACTTTATACAAAACAGTGATGATATCTCATAAGCCTGAGAAACAAAGGAGTCAATCTATTGGTAGAGCAATTAAAACAGTACCTGTTCTTAATAAAGATTCATAAAGTATTAACTATTTCAAATATTAGGAATACAAGAAGCATGACTTTGAGCTCCTTTGTCAAAATTCCCTTTTGGAAGTCACAGGTCTGCAATGGTTCAGTTTTATTTGGTTTTATATGTCACCATGCAACGTAGCCAATTTTATGTAGTATTTGGGATTTTGGGCTATCCCCCCCCAAATATATATATATATATTAGTCTAAATCTAAGCCAGGAGCAGTGGTGCACACAGAATTCCAGCAACTCAGGTAGCTGAGGAAGATTACAAGTTTGAGTCCACTCTCAGAAACTTAGCAAGACCCTGTCTCAAAATAAAAAGTAAAAGTTAAGAAAAGGGGTGGAGATGTATCTCAGAGGTAAAGCACTCCTGGGTTCAAGCCCAAGTACCCTCCTCCCCAAAATCCAATTCTAGACTTTGAATTTCCTTTTCATATACTTTAAAAAGTTGTCCAAATATACAAGAAAATATTTTAAACTACCAAGAGAGTAATTGATTCTCCTTTCAAAAGTTCTATCACAATACATCATTTAGAAATTCAATTGAAATTCATTACTTTTTTGGGCTGGGGATGTGGCTCAAGTGCTAGCGCACTCGCCTGGCATGTGTGCGGCCTGGGTTTGATCCTCAGCACCACATACAAAGATGTTGTGTCTGCCGAAAACTAAAAAATAAATATTAAAAAAATTCTCTCTCTCTCACTCTCTCTCTCTCTTTAAATAAAAGAAATTCATTACTTTTAACAAGGATGTCCTTGAATACCTCATCTACTCATCTCATATAAAATGGTGATAGTAAGTAAATTCAGGCACAACTAAAGCAAGCAAATGTACTTGTTGAAGTTTAAATATTTTGCTTCATTTTCATGCAAATTAAGTTCTTCAAATTCTTAAACTTTGTTAGGCTTACACAGGTGTTAGGTTCTGTCTATGGGAATGAAGTGTTGACACAGAATGCAAATATTGCAGAGGTATGTGCCACCTGGCACCCATGGCTGCAAGGCTGTGTCCTCTTCCTTCTGGATCTGCATATTATCCGCCTGGTACCTCCCACCTGCAGTCCTGTGGGGTCTTTCCTTACAGCATATGCCTCCTGGAGGCACTAAGAGTGGTCAGATGGAGTCTTGACTTGACCTGGCCAGGGAAACTGTCACCACTCTATCACCACACTTGCCCTCAAACCCCTCCCAAATATGCTCATGCCTAGGCAGAGTCAACACTAAAAAAAAAAAAAATGCAGTCAACAATTTTCATCTTTTTATGGAATAGTTGCACTGGTTATTTCTAATAAACCAAAGTTACACATAGATAATATAAAGAAGAGTCTACAAGTTCTATAAGATTTGCTAAACAGCATACCCAGCTGCCTTGTTTTCCAAGAAGGAAAGTCAAACAGAGTAAAATGAATATCTATATTCCATGGAGATAAAAAAGAAATTTTGTTCATTGAACAAGAATACAATACTATAAAAAGGAAATTTTAAAAAGCAAAAAGACATCTTAGATGTTTAAAATAATGTTACTAGAAACAAGTAAAAGGCAAGTTAAGTGATCTCCCAGAAAGTAATACAGACAAAGGAGAGCAAACAGATGGCATGAGTAAAGTAGAAGGACAACGTCCAAAAAGCAAGAGGTCCAAAGAAATACAGCATAACAAGAGAGGAATCATAAATAAAAACAATCAAAAAAAATTTCCAGAACCAAAAGCATGATTTTCTACACTGAAAGACCTATCAGAGTTAAAACACAATTCAATGAAAGGCACTTGCATGATTAAGCATGCAAATTCTAACCAACTGAGTAATGAGTCCACAAGAGTTTAGGGGAGAAAAACATCACACAAAAAGTTTATGATATTGCTCAACATGGTGGTGCACTTCAGTAATCTCAGCAGTTCAAGAGGCTGAAGCAGGATGATCTCAAGTTCAAAAACAGCATCAGCAACTTAGCGAAGCCCTAAGAAACTTAGCAAGACCCTGTCTCAAAATAAATAAATAAATAAATAAATAAAAACAGATCTGAGGATGTAGCTTAGTGGTACAGTGCCCCTGGATTAAAAAATAATAATGAAATTCATGACATTAAAATGGCTTTAGACTACTTGAAATTTGATAAGAATATCAAATTAGAATGCTAAAGAAACATGATTTCCATTGTAGAAGTGTATTCCATACCAAATTGTTATAAGTGCAATACAGACCTTTTAAACATGTAAAGTCTCAAAAAAAAAAAATTACCTTACGCACACGTACAAAGATACTGATGAATGTGCTCCACCAAACTGGAGAAGTAAAACAAGACAGGCAAGGGTACAGTAGGCTGAATGGTTGCTTCTCAAATTATCTTCACCCTAGATCTGTCAATGTGACTTATTTGGCAAAGGGAGTCTTTGTGAATGTAATTAAGGATCTTGCCATGAGGTCATCCTGGATTTAGGGTAGACTCTAACTCCAATGACACATGTCCTCATTAGAGAGAGGCAGAGGTACACTTGGCAGAGATGCAGGAGATAGAGTGTGTGAAGAGGGAGATGGAGATGGGAATGACATGT